>NC_060138.1:957669690-958919690 GCF_021461385.2 Schistocerca piceifrons
TGTCTATCACTAGAGAGCTGCTCCAGCCAGTGTAACCAATGACACTAAATGGGAAACATGGGTGGTAGTAATAATGGGACTCCAAAATATCACTGAAGTACAGGGAAGTAGCCTCCTGCCATTCTGTGAGTAATGGCTCCTGCTGCTGCTGAATGGGACATAAGCATGGGTAATAACGATTTTGGAACAGCAACCACTTGTCCCACTGCCCCTGTTTTCTTTCCTCTATTCTCATTTCATTCCCCTGCCCCATGGCGGCAGGGGTGGGCTGGCATTGGCCCAATTCGCTGCTCTTGAGTCAGGAGACTAAATAAAATATCACAGGAGAACAGTATATATGTAAAATATGAGGATAAAAGATGAAATTTACTCATGAGAAGGGAAAACAATTGGAGTTAAAATTTCAAAATGGGGACAGTTTGATGAGGTACATTTACATAAAATCCACATACAGATAAATGGCACTTGATGACGATGTAGCACATAAACACTGGTGACACAAGTAGCACAATTAAAAACAGCTTCCACAGTATGGGACAGTAACACTGAACACACACCGCACTTATGCTACATACACCGCAAGCATCAAAACATGACAAAATAAGTGGATTAAAATTTGAATTTTAAGCACCTGCCAAGGGAGGAGAGGAGGGAGAGAGGAAAGAGAGAGGGGGGTTGAAGAGGGGGTCAGCAAGGGGTGGAGTTGGTAGCACACCAAGGGGTAGGAGATGAGGACAAAATGCGGGACTGAGAAAGGAGAAGTGAGAAGGAAACGGGGGAGGAGAGAGGAGGCAGCAGAAGGAGGAGGGGTAGTAGAGGGAGCCCAAGGTACGAGGGAAGGGGAAGGGGATGGCCAGAGTTGGAAGGAATGATAAATATAAGGGTGAAGCATATCATCTGAGACAGAGATATAGGAAGTTCCACTGGGAGAGAAGGTGGAGGGTGTGGAGATGGAGAGATGGTGGCACACATCAGTAAAGGCATAGCAGCTGGTAGGCAGTGAGAGGAAAGGTGGGGGATTGAGGTGGCAGTTCATGTAGAAGATACAGATATGTTCAAGGAAAAGGAGGTGGTGTGGGTAGGCGATGAGGTCATAGAGGATCCTCATGGGGGATGGGAGACAGATGTGGAAAGTTATGTAGAGCACATGGCATTTGGTTTCGAGGGCTTTATTGAATTAAGGAGGGGTGGTGACCCCGGCAACACTGGCATAATGAAGAATGGTAAGGATCAAGGGTTTGTAGGTATGAAGGATAGTGGAAGGGTGCAATTCTCATGTCAGCTAGACAGGAGTTTCAGGATGTGGAGTCTACTGTGGAGTTTGTGTTGGATGGTAAGGAGATGGGGAGTCCAGGTCATGTGGCGGTCAAGGGTGAGGCAAAGGTTTTTCAGGGTGGGGGTAAGTTGGATAGGACAGTCATAGATTGTGGTGTAAAAATCATGGAGGTTGGGGGAGGGCATGGTACATCCTACAGTGATTGCCTGGGTTTTAGAAGGATTGATTCGAAGCAGCCACTGCTTGCACCAAGTGGTAATCTGGCTTAGGTAGGTTTGGAGGGACTGCTGGGATCATTGAGGTGTAGGACAGAGTAAATTTCCTTTACTGTACATCTATGGTCAATAATTCTTTTGTCATCAGACTACCAGTTTTCGTCTACAATGACCATTTTGAAATCTGTTTTATAAAAACATATCCTGAGTGGCATCATCAAATGATGAATGCAAAATCGGGATAGAGGGCAAGGAATGCGGTGTCATCAGCCTATTGAAGGATATGGATGAGTGGGGGTGGTCTTGGCGTATCAATGGTGTACAGGAGATACAGGAGGGGTGAAAAGATGGAGCCCTGGGCACACCTGCCATAGGGTACAAGGTAATGGAATTGGTATTATGAATGGTGACAGAGGAAGGGCAGTGGGAGAGGAAGGAGGGAGTGAGATGGATGAAGTTGATAGGACGGGCATAGGTCTGGAGCTTGGAAAGGAGCCCAGAATGTCATACAGATCATATGCATTCTGGAGGTCAAACGAAACAAAAATAGCAGCGTGGTGGGAGTTAAGTTGGAGGAAGAGGAGATAGGTGAGGTTAAGGAGCTGGTCATTGGTGGAGAATGAGGGCTGGAAAAGACTCTGGGTAAGAAGGAGGAAGTGGTGTTGAGTTAGGTGCTGATAGATATGGCAAGAGAGGATGGACTTGAAGACCTTACTAACCACAGAGTTCAAGCATATGAGGAAGACGGGGGAAGGTGTTGGAAAAGGGCTTGTTAGGTTCAAGGAACAATGGGATGAGGGAAGTCTTCCACAGGTCAGGGCAATAGCCAGAGGAGAGGATGATGTTGTACAGGGTGGCAAGGGTGGTGAGGAAGGAGAGGGGGCATTCTTTGATGTGGGAGTAGGTAATGCAATTATGAGCAGGGGCAGCGTGGTATTTGGTGTGGAGTATCAGTTTAATGACTTGTGCTGTAATAGGAATATTCAGTTCTGAGGGCAGTAACTAGTCCAAGAACTGGAAGCTGGGAGCAAACTGCTGGCAGTGCAATCAAGGACATCAGGAATGAGGGAGCATCCAAAGTGAGGGTCATCAGGTATAGAGAAGACTTTGATGACATAGGAAGCAAAGTGATTTTCGCTACTGAGGTTGTCAGGGAAGCGGTGGTTCTCGTGAAAGAGTGGGTAATGTGGGGTGGGATGGCTACCAGTAAGGAGGTGCAAGGCAGGCCAGTACTTGGAGGAATTCACAGGGAGGGTTACTTTGAGCTGTGTGCATGTCTGGCGCCAGTCCCGGCGTTTCTTTCTTGTCAGAAGGTTTCGAATATCTATTTATAATTGCCAGTGGCATAGGAGTGTGTCCCAGTCACGAGTGCAAATGAAGAAATGGCAGAGCCATGCGGATTCATGGAGAAGGTTCACGACCTGTGGAGGAATGGGAGGAGGGAGAGATAAGTTTTGTGGGAATTGTGACACCTCGGCTCAGTTTACAGTGATAAAAGCTATAGAAAGAATAATTTAAAATTAAGAATAGAATTTTTAGAGGGGAAAATAGTGTAGCATCTGAGTTCGGTAATTGCAGATCAAAATTATAGTATATCAGATGGTAGTTTAACGTCTAAGTACAGCAAAGCCGTGGAAGCTCCGTCATGGAGAAAGCAGTGACGTTAAACTCTTGTGATGAAAAACCTATTAAATGGCCAGATCGTCATATTGCCGCCTTTTTTCCGTGATTGTTTCCTTAATGGGCGAGGAACCCGTGTCAGTCAGCGAGACAATAATTAGATTGGACTTTATCGTGTTAAGATTCACGACAAACTGTTAGAATATTACAGAGATTAAAAGTGATGTAGTGTACGATCTCTGACTGTTGGCAGAAACGGAGTATTAAGGGGATTTTAGGACTTTAGTGCTAGATTGGATCTTTACAGACATATAGTCGACAGAAACTCAACTTTTCTGCTGATACGAGTGAATTCAGAGGTACCGGTATTCAGATATCAACGTGTGGACTTTTGAAACTATCGTGTGCCGTTAGTGGCGAATCTGGACGTAGAGCGAGTGCATATCGGCATTTGCGGACTATTTAGATTCCTCCAGGCTAGGAATCTATTAAACACACTCCTGGAAATTGAAATAAGAATACCGTGAATTCATTGTCCCAGGAAGGGGAAACTTTATTGACACATTCCTGGGGTCAGATACATCACATGATCACACTGACAGAATCACAGGCACATAGACACAGGCAACAGAGCATGCACAATGTCGGCACTAGTACAGTGTATATCCACCTTTCGCAGCAATGCAGGCTGCTATTCTCCCATGGAGACGATCGTAGAGATGCTGGATGTAGTCCTGTGGAATGGCTTGCCATGCCATTTCCACCTGGCGCCTCAGTTGGACCAGCGTTCGTGCTGGATGTGCAGACCGCGTGAGACGACGCTTCATCCAGTCCCAAACATGCTCAATGGGGGACAGATCCGGAGATCTTGCTGGCCAGGGTAGTTGACTTACACCTTCTAGAGCACGTTGGGTGGCACGGGATACATGCGGACGTGCATTGTCCTGTTGGAACAGCAAGTTCCCTTGGCGGTCTAGGAATGGTAGAACGATGGGTTCGATGACGGTTTGGATGTACCGTGCACTATTCAGTGTCCCCTCGACGACCACCAGTGGTGTACGGCCAGTGTAGGAGATCGCTCCCCACACCATGACGCCGGGTGTTGGCCCTGTGTGCCTCGGTCGTATGCAGTCCTGATTGTGGCGCTCACCTGCACGGCGCTAAACACGCATACGACCATCATTGGCACCAAGGCAGAAGCGACTCTCATCGCTGAAGACGACACGTCTCCATTCGTCCCTCCATTCACGCCTGTCGCGACACCACTGCAGGCGGGCTGCACGATGTTGGGGCGTGAGCGGAAGACGGCCTAACGGTGTGCGGGACCGTAGCCCAGCTTCATGGAGACGGTTGCGAATGGTCCTCGCCGATACCCCAGGAGCAACAGTGTCCCTAATTTGCTGGGAAGTGGCGGTGCGGTCCCCTACGGCACTGCGTAGGATCCTACGGTCTTGGCGTGCATCCGTGCGTCGCTGCGGTCCGGTCCCAGGTCGACGGGCACGTGCACCTTCCGCCGACCACTGGCGACAACATCGATGTACTGTGGAGACCTCACGCCCCACGTGTTGAGCAATTCGGCGGTACGTCCACCCGGCCTCCCGCATGCCCACTATACGCCCTCGCTCAAAGTCCGTCAACTGCACATACGGTTCACGTCCACGCTGTCACGGCATGCTACCAGTGTTAAAGACTGCGAT
The DNA here is from genome assembly GCF_021461385.2 of Schistocerca piceifrons. Classification (NCBI taxonomy): domain Eukaryota; kingdom Metazoa; phylum Arthropoda; class Insecta; order Orthoptera; family Acrididae; genus Schistocerca; species Schistocerca piceifrons. Next base: position 957,674,499 of record NC_060138.1, read on the forward strand.
GGAGCTCCGTATGCCACGGCAAACTGGCTGACACTGACGGCGGCGGTGCACAAATGCTGCGCAGCTAGCGCCATTTGACGGCCAACACCGCGGTTCCTGGTGTGTCCGCTGTGCCGTGCGTGTGATCATTGCTTGTACAGCCCTCTCGCAGTGTCCGGAGCAAGTATGGTGGGTCTGACACACCGGTGTCAATGTGTTCTCTTTTCCATTTCCAGGTGTGTAGACCATCATCCATCACCATCGTAATCTTTGAATATAGGGTGAAAGTGAAATACAACAGTGTTGTACATATTTCATTTACCTAGTACTAATCAGTGTAGGTTTTACGGAACGAAAGCTATTCAGCAGTAAGTCAGCATCGTCTAGCGGAAAGCGTAGGCATTAACTAACACACTAACTGAAGTGAACGTTTACTGCTTAATATGAACTTTTGTGACTCTTTGACGTTTCCACTCCCTCCGAAAGGTGGCGCAGGCTGTCTTAATCATAAAGGGGAGAGTTTTAGCCGGGAAAATTACTAAGTAAAAGCGATATTTAGAAGTAATAGCAAAACACAATGGACCTCATCGGAGAGTCGTCGCTGTCACGTAGGGAAATAAAGCCGGAAAATCTGCCGACGATACGTATTTACGAGCAGACGTCGACGTGGAGTACCGAAAAAGGGAAGTTGGGTTGCTTCAGAATGTGGGCCAGCACTTCATCAGAGAATGATCTTTTGGAGAAAGGACAAGGCGTGAGCGATGTCATCAGGATGGTGGAAGGGGAGGAATGGGCTTCTGATCCGGCTGCTGATGGATTCCTGGTAGGCATTCAAGTCTGCATGGCAGTAGTCTTGAACGAATTTGGGATGGGGGACAGGTCAGGCAGCTGGGTTAGGGCCGAGGGGCAAAGAATATGGTGACAAGGACTGGGAGGTGGTCACTGTCAATAGGATCAAAGATTTCTGCAGTGATATGCCCAAGGAGGTTGGGGGAAGTGAGGAGATGGGTATGTTGAGGGAGATGGGGCAAGGTCAGCCTCAAGAGTGGAAATTAGCTGATGGAGGTGGCAGCGTCATGGCTATGAATGTTAACTTCTGCAGCAATCACTTAGGTGGAGAATGTGCGGTTGATGTAATAGAAGTAGTCATAGGGGATTGGAACAAGAGGACAGACATAGATGGTGGCACAGGTGATGGTGAGGGTAGGGATGGGGAAAAGGATGCTGAGGATCAGGTGTTTGGTAGGATCATTGAGCAGGGGTCGTGGCCAGACAGGGATATGCATAAGGTGGCCAGTAGCTGAGGGGTGGGGACTATCAGTACAGTGTAGGATATAGGAAGAGGTGGAGACAATGTGGTAAGGTGGGAGGAAGATTAACTGCATCTTTTTTTTTTTATGGTGATTTCATTCCCCTGCCCCATATGGGCAGGGAAGGGCTGACGGCAGCATAATCCGCCGCTCGTCAGCGGAGTGATAAAAAGATGAGAACAATACATACAAAAGGCGATAGGAGTGCATAAGAAAATAATAAGGGGAGAATGTGGGGTTAAAATATACACATACCTGGAGACGTTCGTTGTGGGACGGTTAAAATAAAAAGCCACATAAAGTTAAAAAACTCAACTGGCGATTTGCATAGCACGTAGAAAACAGCGAAGTTACATGCATAAAATTAACGGTTGGGTCCAGTATTCAAACACACCACAACAACGACACTTTAAAACCACAGCACAAGACAGTGCACACATGACAAGGAGTAAAGACTGCTGGGAGGCACCTGCTGAGGGAGGGAAGGCCTGAGAGGAGGAGAAAGAGGGGACAGGAGAGGGCTGAGAGGCTAGAGAGTGTAGGAGGAAATGCAAGGGGGGCAGGAGGCGCACCAAGGGACAGGAGATGGGCGTGGTGGCAGATGGAGAGGGAGGGCAAGTCGGGAGGAAGCACAAAGCTACAGAAGGGGTGCACTGGAAAGAGAGTGGGCAGAGGAGGGAGGAAAAATTCGCTCTGGCGAAGAGAAGAGCAGGGGGAGAGAGAGTGCTGAAAAGGGTGAGATGGAAGGTGATGTTACAAATGGTAGGAGGGGTAGATATCACGGAGATAATGATAAGAGATATAATGCCATTAAATGTAACTCACTCACCCAAACAGCAGGATGCTTCTGAAGAGAAAAGCCCGCATTACATCTGTGGTGATATTGGAATTATACCTTTGAGCACATCAATTGCTGAATGACCTCGTGAATCCACTTTCCATACTATACTGGCCCAGTTTTCCGAGATGGAAGTACGAGACTCAGCTAAAGCATTCAGTCAAATACCACACCTTGACATCCATATACATGTCTATGATTCGTAAAATGGTGGGGGGGGGGGGCAGTTACATCAAGCTCCCTCAGGATATTAATAACAAGCATGAAAGTACTAATATAAAAAAAAGTTTTGCATCACCCCAGTTGCCAGAACTCCAGAAGATAGACATTGACTGTGGGAATTGTATCACAGACACAGTCCCTTTGACTCTCACTAAACCCGCCCAAAGATGTAAAAAACGATGCCTGGGCAGCGCCTGTTAGATGGAGGGGGTCCATCAGCCGATCAGTTCCAGTCATACGCCAGGAAGGAGGTACAGAGTTACTGTTGTCTGTAGTTCAACCATGCCTAGGCGGTCAATACCGCTGTCCGATCGGATCCGCATTGTTACTTTGTGCCAGAAAGCGCTCTGGACAATGGAAGTGTCTAGGTGTCTCGGAGTGAACCAAAGCGATGTTGTTCGGACATGGAGGAGATACAAAGAGACAGGAACTGTCTATGACATGCCTCGCTGAGGCCGCCCAAGGACTACTACTGCAGTGGATGACCGCTAGCTACGGATTATGTCTCGGAGAAACCGTGACAGCAACCCCACCAAGTTGAATAATGCTTTTCGTGGAGCCACAGAACTTCGTGTTACGACTCAAACTATGGGCAATAGGCTTCATGATACGCAACTTCTCTCCCGACATCCATGGCGAGGTCCATCTTTTTAACCACATCATGCAGCGCAGTAGAGATGGGCCCAACAACAGGCTGAATAGATCACTCTGGATTAGCATCACGTTTTCTTCACCGATGAGTGTCACTTATGCCTTCAACCAGACAGTCGTCGGAGACATGTTTGGAAGGCAACCCGATCGGGGTGAGCGCCTTAGACACACTGACCAGCCTGTGCAGCAAGGAGAAAGTTCCTTGTGTTTTGGGGTGTTATTATGTGGGGCCGATGTAGGCTGCTTGTGGTCATGGAAGGCGCCGTAACGCCTGTACGAAACATGAATTCCATCCTCTGATAGTGCAACCACATTGGCAACATATTGGTGAGGCAATCGTCTCCATGGACGACAATTCGCACTCCCATCGTGCACATTTTGTCAATGGCTTCCTTCACGATAACGACGTCGCTCGACTAGAGTGGCCAGCATATTCTCCAAATATGAACCCTCTCAAACATGCCTGGGTAGATTAAAATGGGCTGTTTATATAAGACGTGACCCGCAAGCCACTCTGAAGGATCTACGTCGAATCGCCGTTGACGAGTGGGAGAATCTGGACCAACCGTGCAATGACATCGGAGAAAAAATTTTATGTTACAGTATTTCTCTCTTTTGCACTTCTTGTGCATGTGTGTTTGTGTAAGAGCACGTGTAAATAGCTTTTTTTAAGTTTCACCTACCATTAGCTGTACAAGTCAGATTAGTTTATTGTGCAAAGTCCTCCAAATTCATTTTATTATAGCTGTTTGGAAAAGATATTTTACAGCCACCAACTTCATTGTGTTACTAAATTATTTTAGCTGCTTGAAGTGTTCTGTATGGGTGAAATTTCACTAGTGATAGTAATAGTAATAGTGACCTGCCAGGTTAGCCGAGAGCACTATTGCGCTGCTTCCTGGTCTCGGGTAGGTGCACCAGCCCCGGATCGAATCCGCTTGGTGGAGTAATGACGAAGGCTGGTGTGCCAGCCAGCCGGAATGTGAATTTTAGGTGGTTTTCCACATCCTGTAACAACAACGATGTTGTACTATTGTACATATAAACAATATTTTTTTCCATCTGATTTTTCGTTAAACTTGAGTAATTGATGTTCTGATTACATTTGTTTTCTTGTTTCATGCCATTGTGTTAAGAAAACCGTAAACAATTTTCAATGTGAATATTAATGTTTATGTCAAATGTCAAACAATATTGTAATAGAATTGAAGTGTAACAAATGTTGAGACTGTTGTAAGATGTTAAAATTGTAATTGCGCGTCTGGTCCATACGTAGGCAATGTGTTAGAATATGTAGAATGCAAAACCTCGGGTGAATACCCTGTCTGTAAGGGAGCGGTAAAAGGTGGATGGCAGGCGAGCGCGGGAAAATGCGCACGGGCGCTGCACGGCACAACGGGCTCAGCAGTAGTGAATTTGGCATTGGTCTGAGCAACATGTTCTGGAGCGAGGAGGCTCTCCTGGAAGATGTAGTTTCATTGAGCCTCGGGTATGCCGTTCCAACGCCCATACAGCATGGCAAAATTACATAGGCACTAAACGGAAAAGTATTGCGACGCTATGAAGAAATAAAGTGCCGGTACGTCAAGAGCCATTGCTGTGGTTGTATGTGTGCTCCAACTAACCTAGATAGGGTCCTTTCCACATGTTGTGCAATCGGAGTGTCCCGAAATGAAAAATTAAATTTTGTGTTAATAATAATTACTTGCAGACCTAACTATGTTAGAATGGTGTTTAAAGAAATGTTTTGTTAATGAACCAGTAAATGAATAACGAAGGTCTGATAAAGTTGGAGGATAACTTCAATATTGATTTAGTAATGAAGTTTAATTATTTTGAGACAGATATAAAGGTATTTAAATGAGTAGGAAATAAGATAAAGAGAGTAGTAACTCATATATTGGAAATCCTGAGCGCATAATGGTGTCAGTAATTAATTTTTTTTATACAGTGATCTTAACCGTTTCACGGTCCCTTCCCCCCCTTTTTTTTTATTCATTTGAATTCCGAAGTGTTCTGAATTGATTTGACCAGCAAAAGTTAAAGTCAATATAAAAGCCAAAATTTATCAGTGTTTTATCTTTATTAAAATTGACATTTTGTTTGTGGCTTGAAATTACTATTTCTAGGGTAACCTATACCCGATTTTAATCAGATGAATAGACAGTACGAAGTTTTGTAGTATTCATTATAGTATAGTGTTATGTATTTATGGTTTTTCCATATCAGTACAGAACGTGAAACTATCAGTTCAATAGATTTTCTGGTTCTAAAATTTACTATATTATGCAGTGTTACTAAGTTTTGGTTTGCATGAATATACACAAACTTGTACAGGATAGAAACTCAGTTAATGCCTAATTAGGCTGGCGACCGTATAATTAACAAATTGGTAGCATCTTCTGTGTTGTTTCTTGTCCGTCCTGACGTGTAGTTGCATTTCGGACTTACTTGACGTATCATTGTTATTACAGAGTGGGTGTAATTCTGATTTGCCACCATTCAGGTACACGCGGTCAGTATCTATACAAAAATCCTGTCTCCTAAGGTGAACCCCACTCACCATAGTACAGGCTTTACTGAGTATTGTGTGCCCCACGCGCACGTTACAAGTGGCTCCCGGTGACAGGACATCCAGTTGTTGTCGGTCACAAATTAACGTGAATACCGAACAGGGGATGTTCAGTGGCACGAATTGCAACATTATTCCGTAAAGTAAATAGCAGTGAACGTCAAGCGTTGTAGTCAGGTGTAATTTGCGTTCAGTAAGGACAAGAACGTAGACGCAGTAGATGAGACGAGCGTAATCGAAAATGCGGCTGGGAATGACGGGAGTGTACGCGGTCAGATAACAGATGGCGTATGCGGAAGACAATTGGCGTACATACAGTATCACGAACATGTTAACGAAGAGATGAAATGTCGAGATTGCCTAGAACACAGCAAGGAATAAAACAGGAAGTAGAGGATGACTTTGTAGATGATAGTGGGTACGCAAACGAATGCACTGACATGTTTGATTCACCACAGATAAAGAAAGAACCGATAGAAAATTTTGAAATAGTATCGGAATACGCCGATTCAGTAGAACAAAACATTGTGACAATTTTAAATATGAACGACTTATTTGAACGATTACCCAAACAAATTGCAGGGCAGAGTGAGCAGCTCAAAACTCAGAATGATCAGCTTCAAAGACAAGTTAGTAATCAGGTTAGTCAGCTTAAAACACACATTGACGAGCAGCTTAAAACACAAAGTAATCAGCTCAAAACACAGAATGATCATCTTAAAACACACATTGGCGAGCAGCTTAAAACACAAGTTGGTCAGCTTAAAGCACAGGTTGAAGAACAAGGAATTAAAATTAGTAAACAAATAGAACAGGTAGAACTAAAAGTGGGTAATTTAAGTTCTGCAGTAAATACTATGTAGTCTGAAATTGGTGCAATTAATAAAAATATGAATACTATGCAGGGGGAAATTGACAACATTAACAGTAGGTTTCATGTTGAAATTCTCAACATCCAAGAGAAAGTAGAGCCTCTAGTTGAAACAAAAGTGGACAAAAAAGTTTTCGGTCTTAAAACTGAGATCGTAAACGAATGCCAACATGGAATCTCACAGTTGAAAAAAGTGGTTCCAGATACTGAAAGAAATTTAGGCGAAAAAGTTATTAGATGTGTACAAAAGTGTGAACAAAATACATCGAAAATTCAAGGCAAAATTTTTGATCTCGAGAGTATAATCAAAGATAGACCTGGTGTTTTCTGTAATGGCGCGCCACTTACGAAGCTGTTGGAAGGTGAGGAGCGTTTCGATCCCGCCAAGAAACATAATGCATGGCATCCGTTGGATTTCATCAAAAATTGCGAGAGGATGTTTCCTGAACACTTGTCGGGCCAGGATAAGATAAATGTAGTAATCAGCGCTTCAGCAGGTGACGCTAATGGCTGGGGAATTAACTTGGATACTGAACTAATGACGTTCGAAGTGTTTAAACAAATGTTTAAGAAGAATACCGGTCCGAACAAAAACAGGATCATTTGTGGCGCGAGTTTATCATGGCCATACTTCATGATAACAGGGGCAGGAATTCTCTGAAAGAATTCTGCGAATATTGGTACCGAAAGTTCACACATTTAAGAGGGAGAAGATCCGATTCTGAAATCATATGGGAGCTATATAAAAAGCTTCCAGAAGATTCGAAGAGATATGTGGGAAGCAATCATCGCAGCTTCCAAGCGTTTCTCGAAAGGGTCGAGGACGAAGACCATTGGCGCGAAAGTCGTGCCAATTATCAGAATTTTAGTAACAGAAATAATCGCAATAATGACGAGAGAAATGACGGCGATGGGTTTCGCGTCAACATGGTACAGAGAGGTAGAGGCAGAGGAAGAGGAAGAGAGGGTTATCCAGGTCGCGGTAGAGAGTACACCGCGCAAAATAATGACGCGGGGAACTGATTTCCGCGAACGTTGCGGGCCAAACGCAAGCGGACAGAACATACCAGCCCCGATTTAAGAAACATTACCGGACTGACAGTGAAGTTATGAGACAGCTTAGAGACAGGTGTGGAACGACGCAACGTGTTGTTGCGGAACAAGCGTCAGGTGCGAGCGCAGATGACTCATTTTCGCCGCGCAGAGCGATACGTGCTAACAGGCGAGTGGAGCGTCAGAGGGCAACGGCCCAGCCTAGCAGAACAGATGGTCAGAGAGAAGCCGCTAGCAGGGCAGCAGAATTAGGTACGAACATTGCTGTAAGAGCTGGCGAATACATTACGAGTGGTAATTCTGTGGCAAAGGAAAGAGTAAATGGAACAGTGGATACACAGAGAAGTGCTGTTAGCAGTCTTAGCAATGAAGTAAATGGCGAGAATGAATTAGCAGAAGTAAGTGGTTGGCGTGTGCAGATCGACTATCTGTACAAGGGCCTCAAACAATGTGAGTGGGAGGATTTTAAGAAGGAGTATGAGGCAAGGAGGTTAATTAGTGAAAAAGGAAATAGTAGGGACGTCGATAAGGTGATGTGGCCCGAATTTAAAGAGGAGAGAGTAAATAGCGCCGCGCAAAGTATGCATGCTGCCGATAGGACGAAAGTTAAAGATAGAAAGGAATTGGAGGATGAAGTCCTAAGCATTGACGAGGAAGTAACTTCTGTTAATGATCCGCCAACAGTACAAGCTGTTACCGAAAGGCACCGTGGGGAAGGGGCAGGTAATTACCTACGAGTAACGGAAGTCCACGAGGATTACGCTAAATATGAAGTAACAGTGGGTGTGTGTAAAGCTGATAATGAGGCCGTTTTGCAAAACGAGGATACTGAGTTAAAATCAAAATCTGAGGAAGATGCAGAGGAAGAACTTAGTGCCTGTCTCAGAAAAGCTTTTATGTTAAAACCTGAAAGCGATCCAGAATGGTCGGATTCTGACAATAGGTCAGATGACGAGTATTTCGGTACTAGTGAAAATAATGGGAATACAGCTAATTGCGATATTGTACCTATTGATGACGAAGTTTCAAAACAAAACCCAGATGTTGAGACTGAACACAGAAAAAAGGAACCACCTGACGACTCAGTGTTTATTTTGCAAAGAGTTCAAGTAAGTAAAGACTTTGAACTCCAAAAACCTAGAAATCCACCAGATAGAAATGGTTCACAGATCAGGAATGTATCTTTGGATGATGTCACAGTCGACCAAGGTGCGTTGTGGAAAAAAAAATAGGAAGGGGCATGATGTAGAGCCTGGGACAGATTTATATTGGACTTAGAGAATGTCATGAACATCTTACATCATGAAACTACTGGGTTACACCGGAAGAAATTTTGTTAGGCAGCAGAAGCAAAAGTTTAATTGAGGAAAAACTAGAGTTTCCATCATGTACAAGCTTGGGGTTGAGTCAAAAGAAAGAATTAGTCAGGAAAAGGGCAAAGCAAAAAGCTGAATCTAGATCTAAAAGACACAATAAAAACCTGAAAGTTTCAAAATTTAAAATTGGGGATTATGTTCTTTTAAAAACCCACGAAAAATCTAGTGAACTGAACCATGAAATTTACAAATTTAAATAAATTTATAATGGACCGTATATAATACAGAACATTCCACACGATAATGCTTACTACCTGATCTACCCAAAATCCAAGAGACCTTCAGGTGTAAGAAACGTTGTGGACCTGAAACTGTATGTTCCTAGGAGTTAGTGACCTAAGTACACTCAGAAAGCAATCCGCAGCAAATGTGCTGTATCTAACGATGAAATTATTTTCTGCTAAATGTAACAAGTATTTGTAAATATATGTATACCAATGTCAGTGTGCTAATGTACTTATGTGAGTTTCAGACTACCAAATGTACTATAAATGTAAAGATGTATGGAGAAAAGGGCTGAAAAGAAAGAGTAAATGCTGCAAGCCAAATAAAAGATGGGACTGTCAAACACCAAAGAGGGCACATAAATAGTCAAAAGAGAATTGTAAGTGCGGTGCAGGTGATGTGATAAAAAGATGCGAAATGGACTGCCCAAATCTGAATAATAGGCAGCAAATAGATGTAGTTATTTTTCTAAATAGTATTGTGTGTTTATTAGTAAATAAGGAAATGGACTGCCATTCAATGCAAGCAGCAACAAATTGTTTAATAGTGTATATAGGTATTTGTATCTGCTTTGTAGTTAAGTGTTTGTGTTTCAGCTTTTGAATTTATTTTTCTGAGAAATTTAATAATAAGTAATTTGCTATTTAAATCATGTTGTGATAGGGGGTTGGACTGTGCCAAAGGCGCTTAAGTAAATGATAGGTAAATGTTCTCGATATATTAAAAAGTATAGACCTATATGAAGTGAGTGAAAAGAAGTTTTGTGGTATAAACTTTTATGATGGCACATTCATGCAAAGATTCAGAACAACCGTATAAATATAAAGTTTAGTGTTCCCATCAAATTTGCAGTTAGTGAAATTTACTGGAAACAGGGGCATGTGTAACAACAACGACGTTGTACTATTGTACAATTAAATAATATTTTTTTCCATCTGATTTTTCGTTAAACTTGAGTAATTGATGTTCTGATTTCATTTGTTTTCTTGTTTCATGCCATTGTGTTAAGAAAACTGTAACCAATTTTCAATGTGAATATTAATGTTTATGTCAATTGTCAAACAATATTGTAATAGAATTGAAGTGTAACAAATGTTGAGACTTTTGTAAGATGTTAAAATTGTAATTGCGCGTCTGGTCCATACGTAGGCAATGTGTTAGAATATGTAGAATGCAAAACCTCGGGTGAATACCCTGTCTGTAAGGGAGCAGTAAAAGGTGGATGGCAGGCGAGCGCGGGAAAATGCGCACGGGCGCTGCACGGCACAACGGACTCAGCAGTAGTGAATTTGGCATTGGTCTGAGCAACACGTTCTGGAGTGAGGAAGCTCTCCTGGAAGACATAGTTTCATTGAGCCTCGGGTATGCCGTTCCAACGCCCATACAGCATGGCAAAATTACATAGGCACTAAACGGAAAAGTATTGCGACACTATGAAGAAATAAAGTGCTGGTCCGTCAAGTGCCATAACTGTGGTTGTATGTGTGCTGCGTGCCTCGCCATCTCGCCGCCTGCCAACCACCGCATCGATACAAACAGGTTGAAACTTTTAGTACTGTATTCCTATGGACCAGTGTTACTTTTGTTCCATACTGTTCAATAACAAATTAAATTTTACCAGAACTTTCCTATCATTTAATTATCCTCACAACTAACCTAGATAGGGTCCTTTCCAAATGTTGTGCAATCCGTGTGTCCTTAAATGAAAAATTAAATTTTGTGTTAATAATAATTACTTGCAGACCTAACTATGTTAGAATGGTGTTTAAAGAAATGTTTTGTTAATGAACCAGTAAATGAATAACGAAGGTCTGATAAAGTTGGAGGATAACTTTAATATTGATTTAGTAATGAAGTTTAATTATTTCGAGACAGATGTAAAGGTATTTAAATGAGTAGGAAATAAGATAAAGAGAGTAGTAAATCATATATTGGAAATCTTGAGCGCATAATGGTGTCAGTAATTAATTTTTTTTATACAGTGATCATAACAGTTTCAGGCTCCCTTCCCCCCCTTTTCTTTTTTATTCATTTGAATTCTGAAGTGTTCTGAATTGATTTGACCAGCAAAAGTTAAAGTCAATATAAAAGCCAAAATTTATCACTGTTTTATTTCTATTAAAATTGACATTTTGTTTGTGGCTTGAAATTACTATTTCTACGGTAACATATGCCCGATTTTAATCAGATCAATAGACAGTACGAAGTTTTGTAGTATACATTATAGTGTAGTGTTATGTATTTATGGTTTTTCCATATCAGTACAGAACGTGAACTTTCAGTTCAATAGATTTTCTGGTTCTAAAATTTACTATATTATGCAGTGTTACTACGTGTTGGTTTGCATGAATATACACCATCTTGTACAGGAAAGAAACTCAGTTAATGCCTAATTAGGCTGGCGACCGTATTATTAACAAATTGGTAGCATCTTCTGTGTTGTTTCTTGTCCGTCCTGACGAGTAGTTGCATTTCGGATTTACTTGACGTATCATTGTTATTACAGAGTGGGTGTAAGTCTGAATTGCCACCATTCAGATACACGCGGTCAATATCTATACAAAAATCCTGTCTCGTAAAGTGAACCCCACTCACCATAGTACAGGCTTTAATGAGTATTGTGTGCCCCACGCGGACGTTACAATCCCACAAGGTGAATACTGGACTGGTCCCCAAGTTCCGCATTAGTTGTACGACTCACAGACATTTGAAACCCATTTACACTATTTCATGGTTTACACTAGATGCAGAGAGCTAGGGCTCAATGATTCCATCTCAGGAGGTGAGGGGTGGCAGGAAGATGGGCATGTGGCCACCCCTTCAATTAACCATGCCAAATCCGATCGTAACAATGCCGACCCTGCTCAAACTGTGGGAGAAAGGCACAAGCAAAACAAGGAGACGAAGAAGAAGAAGTAATTGTAATAGTATTAGTGTAAGAGAAATTGTTTCTGTAAAGCTGCAATCAGTACTGCAATATAACATAGGAATATTCTGTCAGCACTGCAACATAAAATAAACATTTTTTTTTCAAACAGTACTATTATTTGCAGAGGAACTGTGAATGTGTGTGTGAGTGTGTGTGTGTGTGTGTGTGTGTGTGTGTGTGTAAAAATATTTCAAGCAGTAAGGAGAACTGTGAATTTAAGAGCAGTATAAATTGGTGTATTGTAAAAACAACAATACTTAAGAATGTAAAGCAATGTTATTACCAAGAATATTTATGTCTGAATAAAAAATAAATTGTTATTCTCTACCATATGTCATCGTTGCTATTTCACAAATCCCTAGCCCCACAAATGTATACACTACTGGCCATTAAAATTTCTACATCAAGAAGAAAAGCAGATGATAAACGGGTATTCCTTGGACATATATATTATACTATAACTGACATGTGATTACATTTTCACGCAGTTTGGGTGCATAGATCCTGAGAAATCAGTACCCAGAACAATCACCTCTGGCTGTAATAACGGCATTGATGTGCCTGGGCATTGAGTGAAACAGAGCTTGGATGGCGTGTACAGGTACAGCTGCCCATGCAGCTTCAACACGATACCACAGTTCATCAAGAGTAGTGACTGGCGTATTGTGACGAGCCAGTTGCTCGGACACCATTGACCAGACATTTTCAGTTGGTGAGAGATCTGGAAACTGTGCTGACCAGGGCAGCGGTCGAACATTTTCTGTATCCAGAAAGGCCCGTACCGGACCTGCAACGTGCGGTTGTGCATTATGCTGTGAATTGTAGGGTTTGGCAGGGATCGAATGAAGGGTAGAGCCACGGGTCGTAACACATCTGAAATGTAACGTCCACTGTTCAGAGTATCGTCAATGCGAACAAGAGGTGACCGAGACGTGTAACCAATGGCACCCCATACCAACACGCCGGGTGATACGCCAGTATGGCGATGACGAATACACGCTTCCAATGTGCGTTCACCACGATGTCGCCAAACATGGATGCGACCATCATGATGCTGTAAACAGAACCTGGATTCATGCGAAAAAATGATGTTCCGCCATTCATGCGTCCTGTTTCGTCGTTGAGTACACCATCGCAGGCGCTCCTGTCTGTGATGCAGCGTCAAGGGTAGCCGCAGCCATGGTCTCCGAGCTGATAGTCCATGCTGCTGCAAGCTTCGTCGAACTGTTCGTGCAGATGGTTATTGTCTTGCAAACGTCACCATCTTTTGACTCATGGATCGAGACGTCGCTGTGCGAACCGTTACAGCCATGCGGATAAGATGCCTGTCATCTCGACTGCTAGTGATACGAGGCCTTTGGAATCCAGCACGGCGTTCCGTATTACCCTCATGAACCCACCGATTCCATATTCTGCTAACAGTCATTGGATCTCGACAAACATGAGCAGCAATGTCGCGATACAATAAATCGCAATCTCGATAGGCTGCAATCCGACCTTTATCAAAGTCGGAAACGTGATGGTACGCATTCCTCCTCCTTACACGAGGCATCACATCAACGTTTCACCAGGTAATGCCGGTCAACTGCTGTTTGTGTATGAGAAATCGGTTGTAAACTCTCCTCATGTCAGCACGTTGTAGGTGTCACCACCGTCGCCAACCTTGAGTGAATGCTCTGAAAAGCTAATCATTTGCATATCACAGCATCTTCTCCCTGTCGGTCAAGTTTCGCGTCTGTAGCACGTCATCTTCGTGGTGTAGCAATTTTAATGGCCAGTAGTGTATCAATTTCTTATTACTCCAATGAAGGTTTCGAAAAAACGAGTACAGTCTGTGGTTATCAGTAGGTTTCGCTGCAAAATATTTTAAGTTTGGTTCCCAATTATATGTAGGGTGGACATGTATAGGCCTCTGCATTTTGATCATCTGTAACCAGCAGCAGTGCTATAGTGCTTTTCACTTAGTTGAACATCGCAAAATAGTGAGATGCGAATTGCATCCTGCAGATGAACAGGAAAGCCGCACCAATTTTGCTCATAAAACTAAAAGAAAATGGACTGCCCCATTTTTTTTGGAAAGAGCACATTTATTGTGTTTTCCTTTTTAACAGATGCTCGATTATAACAGATGCATTAAATTTAAACACAGCTGTTACAGTGAAGTATTTCCACATTCAGAATGGCGGTGTCGGGATGGTCCAGTGTTTGTGAGGTCGCTGATGCAGCTATACCCAACTAAGGGGCAGCGTTTAGGGTGGGTCATTGCCGCTACATTCTAGATGAACAAACGAGGTGCCCTTGGGGCTGCCCTCATTTATCTCGTATTGTTCAATTGGCTTTACATGCCTTTGTGCTGGTGGAGGGCTGATGTTTGGACCGTCACGTGAAGGTGGGCTGGGTGCCACTCAACTGCTGGCAGGAGCATGGTAAGCCGCAGAAGACCATGCAATGCACATTAGCAGTTGACCATTTGAAAATGACTGTGTCACCACTGTAGGTATAGGGATGGAGATAGGTAGGGGGAGGGATGAGTGGAGGTAGGAGTACCTAAGTTTCCTCAGTTAGTGGCTGTATGTCAACTGCTACCCCTCTGCAATCTTTTGGGATTAAGATTTTTCCTGTACATGTGTTGCATTATGACCAGTTGATTATGAGTGCCCGTTTCTTTCACAGCTACATCGACATGTAAGTAGAACAGTGAAGCATTTTCCATCATTTGTGGTAGCATGTACCGGCTTCGGTTACGTGAGCTGCAGGGTGGTTGTTGAGCAGGTGTCTCTAGTTAATTCTGATCTCCAACTGCAATTGACACAGTTCTCAGCTGCATATTTACAGGTAATACACTTACTAAACTTCTCTCTGCCCAACATCAGCATCACATCAGTTGAACACAATTATCGCAAAAAAATAGAGATAAACCTTCCATTCCAGCCCTTTTCCTGCTAGCTTGTAGATGAAGGGTAGAGTTTGAGTACGTCTGCCACAAGTTCCGTGTGCTATTGTGAAATTTTTTCCCAGCAGGACAACACTATTTGTATGGTGTCATCAACTTTTGAGCTGTATTGCGATTTTAGGCACACGTTGTGTTGCAATGTGTATATAGTCGTGTAATTAAAACTGATCGTTATGATTAATTACATAAGTAGTACCGATCTCTAGTTCAGTTCCTCAACCAAAATAAATAAAATACACTAACCTAACCTTTCTCCCCTGCGGCTTCACATTTACCTTGTGTTTAGGGGGTGCACTTGGGCTTTCTGTCTAGAAGGATCGGAGTTCGAGTCCCAGGAAGGGCAACACCATTGCCAATTACCAAGCTGTGCCAGGGTGGGGGAACGTACATCAGCACGCCCCTGGAACAAGGAAATACCACCAAAATTCGAAATTCCCGGCAAAATTTGAAATTTCTGCCAACAGGGTAGGTAGGGGAGTGGGAGGTGGAGTGGATGGAGCTGGAGAAAACAGTTGATGTCATCCATTGGTGGGGGCGAGGGTGGTGTCAGGTTGTTGATTAACTGATCAATTTAAATAATTTGGATATCAATTTCATACCAAAATTGTCCTCACGTCCCTACTACTAATGGGTACTCAGATTATCAAACTGAATGGGCCAGAGAACACCTGAGAAAGGGGTTGAGGCTGACACCAGTGAAGCGAAACTAAAGATCACTTATCTAAATTATCGTGGTCCAGTTTGAGGAATGATCGGTAGACTCTTAGAGAAACGTGGCATCCAGTGTATTTCACCCCCTTCAACTGAGATGAAAAGTGATGTTAAAGATGATCTAGGCCTCTGGGTGCCTGGTTTACTCCAAATTCCGTGGGGCACACTTTCAGAATAGTCGTGGAGAGATACAAGGAACATCAACGACATACCCGACTCGAACAACGAACCAAATCAGCTGTCACCGAGTACTGCCTCGAATATAATCATGATTGAAGTACTATAAGCCCAATATCGTGGAGACAATTATAAGTTTCTGAAATAGCATAATTAAGGAATCTATCGAAATAAAAAGTTAGGAACTCTACCAAACAAGGATGGTGGTGCCTATTTAAATAACGCTTGGGGACCGGCACTCAGTTTATTAAAATCTCGCCGGTCAAAACGCCCACCATAATTCACTTATAGAATTTGCGATTCACGGATGACAGTTGCGAGCTTTGGAAAATAAAATAGATTCAAAGGGGACAGTGGGCATCGAGGATCGAACTCCGCCAAAGTATCAGCGTGAGACCAACAGTAGTTCAGTGTCTATAGTAAGTCCAGACAAGGGAAACACATGGAGTAAAACTCGCAACACCTGAAGAAGACGGATGGATCGGTCGTCGAAATATAGTGCAAAAAACGGTAACAACAACTCGGTAGCACACCCATGCTATTAATCAGTCACGCCGAGAAAATCTGAGAGCTCAAATAATATGACGTGTTATGAAGATGCGTTACACTGTTAACTGTGTAATGCATTTGGTTATTAACCAGTGAGACAGGCTGGTTTTTATTCCACTGGACTGTGCAATGAGAACGCTGCCGCCAAGGCTCTTGTCTGGAGATGACACGTTGATCGAAACAGGTATTTAGTTATGCTTTATTTATCAAGCGCGCTTTGTGGTTGCAAAATGCGTCGTTTTTCAGTGTTTTATGGTTGTTTTAGTGTTTAGAAATCACAGGGCTTAATAATGATATATATATATATATATATATATATATATATATATATATATATATATATATATATACACTCCTGGAAATGGAAAAAAGAACACATTGATACCGGTGTGTCAGACCCACCATACTTGCTCCGGACACTGCGAGAGGGCTGTACAAGCAATGATCACACGCACGGCACAGCGGACACACCATGAACCGCAGTGTTGGCCGTCGAATGGCGCTAGCTGCGCAGCATTTGTGTACCGCCGCCGTCAGTGTCAGCCAGTTTGCCGTGGCATACGGAGCTCCATCGCAGTCTTTAACACTGGTAGCATGCCGCGACAGCGTGGACATGAACCGTATGTGCAGTTGACGGACTTTGAGCGAGGGCGTATAGTGGGCATGCGGGAGGCCGGGTGGACGTACCGCCGAATTGCTCAACACGTGGGGCGTGAGGTCTCCACAGTACATCGATGTTGTCGCCAGTGGTCGGCGGAAGGTGCACGTGCCCGTCGACCTGGGACCGGACCGCAGCGACGCACGGATGCACGCCAAGACCGTAGGATCCTACGCAGTGCCGTAGGGGACCGCACCGCCACTTCCCAGCAAAGTAGGGACACTGTTGCTCCTGGGGTATCGGCGAGGACCATTCGCAACCGTCTCCATGAAGCTGGGCTACGGTCCCGCATACCGTTAGGCCGTCTTCCGCTCACGCCCCAACATCGTGCAGCCCGCCTCCAGTGGTGTCGCGACAGGCGTGAATGAAGGGACGAATGGAGACGTGTCGTCTTCAGCGATGAGAGTCGCTACTGCCTTGGTGCCAATGATGGTCGTATGCGTGTTTGGCGCCGTGCAGGTGAGCACCACAATCAGGACTGCATACGACCGAGGCACACAGGGCCAACACCCGGCATCATGGTGTGGGGAGCGATCTCCTACACTGGCCGTACACCACTGGTGGTCGTCGAGGGGACACTGAATAGTGCACGGTACATCCAAACCGTCATAGAACCCATCGTTCTACCATTCCTAGACCGGCAAGGGAACTTGCTGTTCCAACAGGACAATGCACGTCCGCATGTATCCCGTGCCACCCAACGTGCTCTAGAAGGTGTAAGTCAACTACCCTGGCCAGCAAGATCTCCGGATCTGTCCCCCATTGAGCATGTTTGGGACTGGATGAAGCGTCGTCTCACGCGGTCTGCACGTCCAGCACGAACGCTGGTCCAACTGAGGCGCCAGGTGGAAATGGCATGGCAAGCCGTTCCACAGGACTACATCCAGCATCTCTACGATCGTCTCCATGGGAGAATAGCAGCCTGCATTGCTGCGAAAGGTGGATATACACTGTACTAGTGCCGACATTGTGCATGCTCTGTTGCCTGTGTCTATGTGCCTGTGGTTCTGTTAGTGTGATCATGTGATGTATCTGACCCCAGGAATGTGTCAATAAAGTTTCCCCTTCCTGGGACAATGAATTCACGGTGTTCTTATTTCAATTTCCAGGAGTGTATATATATATATATATATATATATATATATATATATATATATATATATATATATATATTTTTGGCTGTGTGGAAATCCATAGCCTCCAAATGCTTAATAAAAGAAAACGTGATTCGTAGTAGGGTGTAATGTAGACGATCCTGACGTAAATGTTGCGATTAATTAATTTCGACGACTTGTCTTCTTGAAGCACATATATGTTACAATGAGGGTATACGTGCTTTAAAATCACATGTTGTCGAAGGTAGCTAGTCACATGATTACAGCGTACTACGAACCATGTTTTCGTTTCTTATGAAAACGATTTTATTCGAACATTACACTTATAGAAACTTTATGTGACATTAAAACTATATGTACTATGCCAGGACATGAACTCTTCAATTTGCCTTTCAGAAACTATTTTGTCTCTACCGGCGCTACACTGACACATCTTCAGCCAGTCAGTATCTCTCTCATACTTCGCCACTTCCAAATGGCTTCTCTACCATAAAGTATTGGAACATGACTTCTGAGAATTTCAGTTTATCAGTCCAACAGACCTAAATGAAAACATATATTTCAGAGAAGAAGAGTCATAATTGATAGTGTTTCTCACGTTTTCCGATTTATCATTCTCAGCGGCAGGTATTGACATTGTACAAAGATTCATATCTATTATTTTGAACTCAGTGGTTCGTAAGATCATCAGTGTCAAAAACACTCTCATGGGAAAATACTGTTAAACGCATGCCTCACTTTTAATATCTGCCATGGCGTTCGCCACTGTGTCACCCACTTCAAAGTAGCTGATAATAAGTAACAAAAGCAGCAACACGGATGTGTTATCTCGACATATCACGTCCTGGGTACGTATCGTGGAATCGTGTACACTCACCGATAAAAATTTTAAAAAGTAAATAATAGAGAAGCTAAAGGCACTTTCTCAAGGAGTTGTATTTAAATACCAAAAATTTGCAAATTTCTTTGACCACATGTCATGCATGCTTAGTGCTAGTAAATTTCATCTGTGATACGATGATCAAAATTAAATTGTTTTAAACTTATCGAGTTTATTAGATTTTCGTGCTTTTCAGTTCTTCATAATTCATTTCTTAATCACTCAAGTTATTATCGTTAAATCTAATAAATAACAATATTCAGTTCGTGGTCTTTAACCAGAAACAAAATAACGCATATCGATTTCCGCCAGGCTGCAAATTAGTACAAGTACACTCCTGGTTTTTTACAGATGAAGATGGTAAGATTTATTCAGTAACATGTTGCTCGGTAAAGTAGCTAATCGATCCAGTAATTCACTTTCAAAATGAAAGAGAACTTTAAAGCGAACGCGTCGTCTCATGATTTCAACATAATTCCACGTTACTTTTGTTTTTCCCGAATTGTACAGAAAATATTTCGCATATTGGAGTCAAAATCCGGCGCCTTTTAATGTACCTTTTGTGTCTCTGGTTTCCCGTTCTCCTCCTCTTTTTCTCCAGAGAGCCTAAGTGCGCACCTCGCCAGTGTCCGAGGACGGCTTTTAAATTAAGTCCTGGAAGTCGCTTAACTTCAGCCGCACAAGAGGACGAGAACTGCCATGACGCCTAATGGAGCGCGCTGCTCCTGCTTTAAAATCGCGTCTCAGCCAATTTATTACCGCCGCCATTGTGTGGAAAAATGCTTTCTTAGACGCTTACGCAAATGTGCTTATACAATGTCACCGTAAATAAAAGTTTTATTAACCCTGATGCAAAATTGGAAATGCCCCGAAGCTCTGCGAAGTTCCGGCGCCATAAACGAGCAACCCAGGGAGAGAAAACGCTGCTACTTTTTATGCTCTCAGAATCTGTCCACCGAATTTGCCGAAAAATCTCATTTTGTGCGATTTAGATGCAAAATAAAAGTAATGCGCGGGATGATTCTATGACTAACTGGCCAACGCGACTAGTTTTATAAAATTCACAAACCAAAGCTGTAAAAAATATTCATTCTTAAAAATAAAATCCGTTCTTTACACAGGAAAAAAGGTATCTTTGATTGTGCAACGAGAGATTTTTTTTTTACTGTGGTATTCTTTAAGCAATACTACGTCATACATATTCTAATATTCTCTCCTAAAAAATATTTTAAAATTTAGTGAGAAGTTTCAGGGACGGTAATAAAATTAACGAACTTTGTCGTAATGTTGTATACTACAGACAATTAAATAAACATTTCAGCGCAATAATAACTGCACTTACAAATTAAAATAACAATCCCATATATTCGGAGATGTCATTTACATCATTCAAGATATAGTATTTTATCAATTCATGAATGTAATTCACAGAAAAACTATACTTTGGTATTTTTCGTTAGTTTTCACAATTTGTCTAAACAGACAAAATTATTTGCTTCAAGATAGGCATTGCACTGCAAAATAAAATATGTCCTTTCTGTGTTTGAACTCCAAATTTTCATTTTCCTACGTTTATAAAAATCGTTAGTTATATCACACACAATAACTTATATTGTAGTAT
Source organism: Schistocerca piceifrons (assembly GCF_021461385.2). Lineage (NCBI taxonomy): Eukaryota > Metazoa > Arthropoda > Insecta > Orthoptera > Acrididae > Schistocerca > Schistocerca piceifrons. The sequence goes on from NC_060138.1 coordinate 957,695,189, forward strand.
CGACTGCCAAAACCAGTCAACTTTGATTTTATATTTTCTACCACAAATAGTTGTAGCACCATAATAACAAAGTAGTGTAGCTTTGTGAGTTAGAATAGCTACACAGTACAACAGCCTCAGGAAAGCATTCAGTGAGAAGAGGTAATTGAATGAAATGCTCGACTGCTGAATAAGACAGAATTTCCATATTTCATACTTGAAAAGTTGAAAACATAGCTACGTACTTATTTTAGTTTAGTAAGGAATTTGCTCCTTCACCAAACCAGAAGTCCGATATGTGTCGAAAATTATCATTTGATAAAATTAGACCATGGCAGATCGAGAGGGTTTATAAATTTTTATCCATTGATCAAAAGATACTACCGCACATTGCGAAGAATACTGAATTGCACGCATGTTGAGACACATACAGAATAATATCCAGCGCGGGATGGTACCTCAGAAAGGATTCGACAACGTCATACGAGGAAAAAATCCGTACTTCCACTGGCATATATTGAGAATGCTCTACGACTGGCTGAGAGCATCGCGGATTTGGAACTGTAAATATCAGGATTTTGCATTCGTTGATGATGAGATTATTGGAGGCAACCACTTGTATGTTAATGAAACCATTCGGGGATTCGTTTTTTTCGTTTTAGTGAGACGATAGGAAACCTGCCTTAATCACTGCGAGTTCCTCATCATCATCATCATCATCATCAGTGTTCTGCCGAAAGGCAGGTTTTCACATGGTAGTTCTCCAGGCTGTCCGGTCTTCTGCTATCCTGTTCAGGTCTGCATAATTTCCTCTTCCCTTTATGTCGTCTATTATCTTGTATCACCTTCTTTCTCTCAGCCTTCTCCCACAAACCAATCCTTCCAAAGCAACTGCTAGCAAGCACTCCCTTCTCAATGAATGTCGCAACCAGTTCTTTTTCCTTTCTCTTACAACCTTCAGCAGACATCTTCTCTCTCCAACCCTTTCCAATACTCTTTCATTACTCACTGTTTCCATCCAGCTTATCCTCTCCATTCTCCTCCACATCCTCATCTCAAATGCTTCTAACCTTTTTTCATCCTCTCTTCTCAGCGTCCATGTTTCTGCCCCATATAGTGCCACACTCCAGACAAAACAGTTGCCAAGCCTTTTCCTTAGACCTTTATCTAATTTGCCACATAAGAGTCTCCTCTTTCTGTTGAATGCCTCCTTCACTATGGCAATTCGAGTTTTCCCCTCCTGGTGACATCTCAAGTTTTCAGTTATTGTGCTTCCAAGATATTTAAATGCACTTACTTGGCTAATAGCAGATTTTCCTATTTTAATATTGGACAGGCTGCGTCTTGTACTGATGGCCATACTCTTTGTTTTTGCTGTGTTTATTTGCAACCCATATTCCACACAAGCTTCATTCAGATCTTTCAGCATGTTATTGACTGTTCGCTCACTTTTTGCAACTAATAATATGTCATCAGCAAATTTTATACATTCTATTCTCTTTCCACCAATACATACTCCTCTTTTCCCAGAGAAGACAAACAGAATTTTTCCAAGAAGGAGAAAGCGAGTCTCAGGGAGATTAATATCTGGTAAAACTTAATCGCTGCCACAGATTACACAGTGCTAGCAAGATTTCATAGTCTGTTCAAAACCGGTTTCTCTTATGTTCTATTTCTGAAATTCATACGATTTTTGTGTTAGTTACAGGTTCCTTTATGTGATCACGACGAATTACGTATTTTACTGGGAAGACTAACACTATTATACAGGATGGTTACAAATAAACTTCCGCTACCTGACCCAGCGTAACAGAAAATTATTTACCTTGAGGGTACCCAACTTTATAGCAATGATGTTCAGACTGTGCGCTGCAGGATTTGCGTTGTTAGCAGGGTTGGTGTTATGACTTGCCATTAGACGCCGATTCCGGTACAGAGAATTGCGCTGAAACACAAACGCCAGTGTGCATTACAGTTGAAGACAGTTAGTACGGGACTGGAAAAGGTGAACAGTGATTACTCGTGAAGCCATTTTATCAAAACAGCAGAAACAGAGCTGCTGCTCCTTGTGAGTATCCACGCATTAAAGGAATACGGAGAGGTCCTTAGTCCGCGCTGTGTTATTCAGAAGTTCGAATTAACTGGCAGTTTGAGAACTGCACCTGAGAGAGGCCGAGGGCCAATTGCGCCACAAATTGTTGAAATAACTGTTGCCATGGATGAGAATGCTGGACGCAGTGTCAGATCTTCAAGTAGTGCGCGAGCTTTGTGACGACAGCTGAACAGCCGATGGTCCACCGTTCAATAATTGCTGCGAACAATTGTGAAATGGTATCCGTACAAAACTTCCAGGCCGTCGTGGATGCAGATGCTCGTCACACTAAGCAACGTTTGTAGCCTGGAACGTAAACATCGTATAGAAGTAACAAATGTTACGCTTCAACGTGGAAACTAGAATGTGCCTTTTCAATAATTTATTGGTTACTTCCGTTTCGCATGCCCTTACAAGTGATTCCACAAACTTCCATTGTCCTACGATCATTTGTTTTTCATGGGGGCCCTCTCTAGTAGCAAAAGTTTAATTGTAACCACTCTGTACCCTACTATTTCTATATTGGTCATACCAAACATGAATAATTCAAACTTTTTTGCTCTTGATGCTTAAAACCTTGGAATTACTTATGAATGCATTTACTTTGCAACAAGGTCCACTGCTACAACAAAAGTAAGCCAGTGGTTTATACTGGATGAAGTAAAACTATCCTTTATTTCGTTTCCTTTAGTGCACAGTTTCCACTCTGATAAGGTTTAATAACATAACTAATGATACAGTCTATCAGAATGGTAACTACCAAGGCATCATTAATTTAAATATAGAATGATAAGCAAAAATAAAGTGACCAGCTTCTTAATAGCATGTTCGTCCTCCTTTAAAAGAAGATCTCAGAGCTCTTGAGGTGTTTCCATGTTTATTGGACATGTTTCTGTTGTTTTGGTTCACACTACCACATCTCAAAACATGGAGAGCAAAGAGCTTTCAGTAGCAAATATAGTCTCATATTATCGAAGATGAACAAGTGCTGACAGCTCTTAAGTTATGCATTTTGGATTCGATGTTTACTGGATACTTTCGCCTATTGGTCGTTCCTGTTATACCCCTGAACATTGACGATTCCTTCTGGGGCAAGCTGGATCCTGTACCCACAAAGCCACGTGCCCACAACGCCACAAGCCAGCATTCACTCCCGACTTGGGCTGTGGTCATAATGTTTCGTCTCAACAGCGAATAGCAGTATAATCGTAGGAAACCAATTAGAGCTGTCTAGTAGTCTTCGGGCAATGTTTATTTAGCGTGTAAGTACACTTAAAACCTCCATGTGCTGCGAACAATATCTTTCGAGATGGCATGACTCCTGATCTGCCATTACGGTAGTATAAAAGAAGCGGCGCAAGGTTTCAATGTCTTCTTTCATGCTCGTATAGAGGACTATACCGTTCTTGCAAGTCTATTGTTTATTTACCTACCCATTGTAGAGAAATGCCTAGAGATCCTAATGTAAAAACGAGCGATTATCAATTGAACGGAGAGAGAAATACTTCCTACAGAGGTTTTTCTGAGAAGTGACCTTTTTCTGCTACTCCAGATGTTGTTTAGGGAATACGAAGAGTGAGTAACGACAGAGCGAAGTTCAGAATGAATTTATTTATATACAGCCGAGAGAAGAGGAGTAATTTACAACGCTTCTCTCATCGACATATGTAACGTAGTTATGTAACACTTCCGCAAGTGTTACATCCCGATTCCGAATGGAACTAGACCATTTTTTTAGCCCCATAGTTGTTTATAGTCACAAAAACACTAGCATCAAGTGGTACGTACGTCAGTCATACATTTGTGATGATATTATGATGTAATGTCACTGTGACTGAATTACAAAGGTCATTGGTAGAGGGACGCAGGCTATTTGAAACATCTTGGTTGTTACTATAGGGATTATTTTGTCGCTAGTGCAAATATTATGACATAACGCACGATCTGCTGTGTGAAAACTACTGTACCTCCTATTTACGGTTGACAGCAACACAAGTTTCAAGAACTGATCTTATGCCTGTTGCAAGCTCATGACGCTGTTTGTGTAGAGAGAAAATAATCATAACAGTTTCTATCATTGTAGCATAGGAAAAGTTAACGAACACAGTGAAGGTCGTATACTTCCTTCAGCATAATTTGTAACTGAACATGTCTTGATTTTCTAATATTTCGATACTCTTATTTACACTGAGGTGTGTAATGGTTCAAATGGCTCTGAGCACTATGGGGCTCAACTGCTGAGGTCATTAGTCCTCTAGAACTTAGAACTAGTTAAACCTAACTAACCTAAGGACGTCACACACATCCATGCCCGAGGCAGGATTCGAACTTGCGACTGTAGCGGTCTCGCGGTTCCAGACTGCAGCGCCGGAACCGCGCGGCCACTTCGGCCGGCTGAGGTGTGTATATCTGTTAGGCTACTAGGGCGTTTCCATCAACCAAGAACATGGATAGAAGAGTTTTACTTGATACGTATGGACATTAATATCACATTTAAAAGTGGGCATTTTGTAGCTGAATTAATGTAAGAGTGACACTAGATTTAAGTTACATATCTTTCAGACTGCAACAGTGTGAAAAATCTTTGAACTGTTTTTAGCAATTTAAGAATCTTCAGCTTAAAATTCTGTTCACTTTGGATATTTTATAGGATTCTATTATAGCTCAGAATCTCCAGCGAAAGGAAAAAATTATCAAGCAATAAATTACCGGTGTGTACAACTTTGCAAATTAATAATTTCAATGGTCCATGTACTGTTACAATACAGATGAAAGATTTTAAGTTGACGATGAGCTGCAGGAGCTGGCGCTAATAATGCAGTTCGCTTGTTCCAGCACACAGACCACTCACACACGATTCTGTTGGCTCATAATTGCTGGTACGAGTATAATATTGTCGATTATAAGCCAAACTTTTCATAAATGTGGAGAGGTGCGGAACAAGTACTGAGGTTCTGTATTTACGCCTAACGTCGCGGTACTCGTGGACATGTATCCTTACCACATGCAATACAGATTGCTCTTTGCGGATTCTTTCTGAGATCGCGCTCTCTGCTCATCCTTCTGCGTCAGCCGTGTGTGAGAACCCCGCTGTTTCTTCTAAAAGTCCTTATTTAGTTACAGATTGCATTTTTATTGCGACATTATAGTTTTATTGATGTGATTTAATACCTGTATATATTATTCGTAAAGTAATATAAATCTCTTTACAACAATCATAAACATAATCAACATAATTTAGTAGTATTACAGATCAATTACAAATTTAATATTATGGCGTATGTGTTACAGGCTGCTTTAATCGAAGGCTTTCAATAAATAACAGGTGTGTCGAACCAGGACTCGAATCAGACCATAGTATTCTGGGGACAAATCTTTTACCGACTCAGCTCTTTTGCCCCCACAGGACGTATTTTGTAGAGTTTAGGAAGTAAGTGTGTTGGTTAATCTGTGAGGTGGATATAAGGAGGGTCGTGTATCGAAAGTTCAGTCCGGAAGGGCATAGTTCCTGACACACTCACAAAAGCGCGCAAACACACACACACACACACACACACACACACACACTTGTTCCAGATAATGAACAATTGTCGCGCGATCCACAAAAGAGCCAAATTAATTATACGCTCCAAACGCTTTTACAAATCTACCCCTTCTTGTGCAGCCGTGAAAAACGCAGTTCTTAGGGATTTATTACTGAAGATCCGGTGTTCAATATGAGTCTGTGACCAACGAAAATTTTAATGTGGTTATAGCTGTTTGCCAGTGTAATACAGGAAAAAAATCCGATTCTGATATACGTGTGATAAGCAGGTGCCAAAGTAGGTTAAATCCCATAAATACCATATTACGTTGCAGTACTATTTTTATCTCAAGGATGGATTAGCTGGAAATAGAGGTCGTATGCTATTCGCTGGGGATAAGAAATTCGTGTCCACCGAAGCTGAAACTGTGCACGCGAAATTATTTTGAAGAGATTAACTGTCAAAGGGGAACTAAATTTAGCAACTGTATTCTTTTACAGGAAAGCAGATGGATTTTCTGTTTTATCTGAGTAACCACGAGAAAACCTCGTTTCATCAATGTATTTGATAACAATGTACTGTGGGAATGAGCATCGGCAATATCTACACACATTCTTAAAAACAATTGATCCCTTTTTTTTTCAAGAAAAATAGTATACCGAGCTGAAAATTGTATTCGTAACTGTGGCTGAATTCAGTTCTCAAAATTCTTTGGAAATTACAATAATAAATGTGCAGCTATCCCCATAGTGTACCAAAAACCTAGTTACCATAGAACATAGCGAACCAAGGGTATTGTAACCACATCAGCAATGACAAATCGCAAAAAATAACAGTAGAAACCTGGGTGATTCACATGTAACAGAGTAACCGGAAAACTGGTGTTAAAATAAGGGCCTGATACGAAATAGGCTGAGATATACTGAAGATCTCTACTGACAGACAGTTACTTGTTTCACCGCCACGTACACCTGCAGTTGAATTGTAGAGTGGTGGGAGCGGTCAGTCGACATTAGTGCTGCTATTACAGCTGAGTTTAGCTCCCACTACAAGTGAAAACAGACGTCAGAGAAGTCACAGCACTGAAGAATATTTCCGAAATTATTAAAAAGAATTTCGAACAGCACATTTATACATCGACAATGAGGTCCGGCTAGATCTGTACGGAAGCAGCAGAACTGCTGGGTAACTGTTTTCAGATTTGCTCTTCTCATGCAATCCCTCTGAACACACCGTTATAAGTGAACTGTAGCTGCTGGAAAGAGTTGACGATGTTTAGAGGCTAACCATGTTATGCAATTGTCGTGGCTCCTGCGAAGAGCGAGTCGACCGTTATTTAAAAGTGCCTTGTGACAGAACCAACTTTCAAATTGCACCTGTTGACTTCCTGAAAATAAAATGAATCAATAATAAAGGAGTTTTAAGAGCGTCAGAACTTCATACCTGTTCACGGATTTCTGGAAAGCCCTTGAGACGTGCGAGAATTGGGCAGCGTCATTGAATAGCTGGGGAAGCAATGAATCGTTACACAGACTAGGGAAACGCCTTAGGGAAACACAGGGACGTCATCGTAGTATTTATTTTGAGATACACTCATACACGTCCTGTGGCTGATTTGAGGTTGACTTCAGGATGTAATACACTGCCTGATACCTGAATGGGCAGAGGAAACGAAATGATAGTTGATAGGTTGGGAAAATACGTTACCCTATTTCACCGGTTACAAAATCAAGTCAAACTTACAAAGAACTTGGTAGAATAAGATTACTTATCAGTATGATGTCATACTCCGTTCGCCTTGATGCATGCACTGATTCAGTTGGGAAGGGAGTTATAAAAAACGTATCCTCTCTTGTGGAAAGGTCACCCACAACTGTTGTCGTCTTTGGGTTCCCGGAGACGAATCCAAGGGATTAGGTAGAAAATTCGATTGGGTATGGCTGCTGATTCTGATGCGGGGTATGTGGTGGAGGCAGAACTACAGACCCCATTAATTTGCGTGATGCACACGCCGATTTGTCGCTGTGTCCGGAGGAACTAATTCCGCGAGGAGGCTCCACCCCCAAAACTGATGACAACGCTGGGGAATAAGCGGAGATATATTATTCACTATCTAAACTTCAGCCATGTTTCAACTTAGGAATGGAGTTGGTCAGAATCACCCGAGCTATCTCCTTCAAGCAGTCCCTTTGGTTGAAGGAGTATATTAATCTGCATACGAGACAGAGAGCTTCCGCGACTTCGAGAAAGATTTTTCATAAGGTAATGAATAACTAATTTTCGGCAAGGCAATGGAGAATTCGTAGAAAGGATACGATATTCTGATTAGAACCAAATGGGATGGGCGTTGGGGCGTAAGAAATTTTAAGTGGTTTCTAACTTCAATGACAACTTTGTTGTTGTTGAGATGGCAACACTGCAGTGGACTTTACGAAGCCTGTTTATGTGGGGATGTGCATATTAGACCTATCCAAACTCAACATGCACCGATTCCACTGTAAGTTTGCGAATACTTCTTTCTCAGATACTAAATTACTTTATATGGATACAGATAGTTTCATCTATTGGGTGAAGAACTGCGATCATATCAAGTAATGATGTACCACTGTTATGAATTCGACGCGTCCTAACACATGGCCTATAATCCTTATGGTACTGATCCACAGAATAAGAAGGTTGTCGGCCTTATGAAAGACGTGGCGAATGGACTGCCGCTTGTGGAGTTTGTAGGTCTGCTATCAAAAATGTATGGGTACTACACAATGGAAGGTGCCAACCAGAGGTGGTCTAAGGGTGTGCGTCGTATAGCATCGATAGCCCTTTGTATCGAACACTATTTTCGGTGCCTGTACGGTAGTGTTCGCGGTGCTGGACTGCAGCAGCCGTATACGGTACGGCAAACCAGTATTCGACAGAGATGACACGACGTGTACACTGTGCTGCTGTCTAAAATCGGTCTGTCGCCTCACGACGATAAAAAGGTCATTTGTGATGACGGGATTGAAACCCTGTCGTACTCACAGTATTCACTTGTGACGAGAAAAGAGATGGCGCGGATTCTGATTGATTGAGAAGGGAGGGAGAGAGACATAGAGAGAGAGAGACAGAGAGAGAGAGAAGAGAGAGAGAGAGAGAGAGAGAGAGAGAGAGAGAGAGGCTGCAGAGTACTATGACGCTTTCACCATAGTGTAAGCAATTGTGTGTGTGTGTGTGTGTATTTGTGTGTGTGTGTGTTAAATAATTATTTATTTATGCATACAATATGCCTGTGCTGAGGAAAAAAGTTAAGAAACTGTAGAAAGCATAAAAAGAAATATTTCAGTATCCCTGTTGCTAGTCTTCAAAATATTTACTTATTTATAAACATTCAGTGTAAACTGTGTATACGTGCAAGTATATCTGAGCTCCATGTGGGTCATGTAAAGAGAAGTAGGTTTTAAGTTTCATCAGCCGTTAACTCTCCATCCGATTAGTTTTGAAGTGTAGAAGTATATAGATCCACTCATTTCATTATAAATCATTTGGTCTGTTTGGGGTGGACGTGTAGATGCATCCAGTTCACTGTAAACTATTTCGTCTGTTTGGGGGGAATTTCTTTAGCATTAATACTAATGTAAGAGAGAAAAGTACATTTGCATTATTTTTAGCCATGTTTATCTACTATGTGATCCAAAATATTTCAAACGGGACCACTTTCTATCCATGACGTGAGTCAGAATATTTCAGTGTTACTTGGAATCAATGATGTGTACCAAAATACCTCTGTCTGCAAAATATTTCAAACAGCTGTAATGTGAACCGAAGTACTCTGTAAAATATTTCACATAATATATATATATATATATATATATATATATATATATATATATATATATATATATATATTTCTGAATAAAAATAATTTCGTTGCCATATGTCTTTGTTGTTATTTCACAAATCCCTCCTCACAAATGTACATAAAGGCTGTACAAAACGCACAAGGTATTACTTTGAAGCATGAGGGACGTGACGTTTAAGAAGGACAAAAACAAAATACATCAAATCCTGAGATCGGAAATGCTGCCCATATTGGGTTATGGGAGCAGATAGCACATGACCGTGTCCATTTCCAAAGACGTACATCAATCACGTCTAAAATTATATCGCTAGTGATCGAGGAAAATCTCAGGCTTAGTATCAGGGCTAAACCACATGGATCGTGTCTCCGTATGTGCAACTTTTTAAAAATGGTTGCCAAACTTGGCTGTTCGATAGAGGATTTCAAGTGAAATACCTTTTAGCCTCTATTTTCACATATTTTGTTCTTTGTCTTGAGTAGATGGAGTGCAGAACACCCATACAGTACTAGCTGTTGAATAGCAGCAAATTTGAAGTGAATTCTAGTGTAGAGATGTGTTAACCACTTGCCACTCCTCTGTGATCTAACACACTCAAATCCTTGAAAGACGTTGCAGATACAATGTTTACTGAGAATGTCTCTATTATTCCAGAATCTTCTGCGTATGGCACGAATCCAGCATCTTTGAATAAGAACTGTCTACACTCATCATCAGAGAAACACTGAGCGTTTGCAATGATGTTCACACCTTAAGATACTTTTGTGGAGTGCTCTGGGCATGCTGCAGCACTTATTCGTTTATACAGGTCGTTGGACAACATTGTGAGCGGGTACTAGTTCATCACACGGTCATCTAGACCTAGAGCATATACTGCACTGTGTTCCAAGAAATTTACTGAAGTTTCAAATTCAATTCGCACATCTATAGATCCTAGGTCTGTTTTGAGCAGCTGATTACGATGATTTCGACCAGCTCCTTGAATTTCCGTGGACATCCTTCCTCTTCATTGGGAAGCACAGAACCTCGCATACATGTCACTTACTAGACTGTGTACATTTTCATCCCACTGCAGGTGTAAATCACCACATGGGTAGAACTCTAAGTTCAAGTAGACTCTGGAACTAGCCAACATCCATTTATCAAATTTGGTGCAATTATTTACTACATTCGCTCTTCCGTCGATCTGTAACGGCGTCTCCAATTGATCGGAGATTTTAATCGACCACGTTTGTCTACTTGCAGTTGATAGAAATAGGTACTCTAAAAAGTCCCATGAACGGAAAGTTAGCATTAGAAACACACCGGCATTCAGAATTTTTAAGAGCCTTAAACGCTGTTCAGCCCATACTGTGACGTGTAGCATTTTCCATATTATTTTATCCATGGTGATTTCGTTCTTCTCTTGAGCTCCTTCTGTTGTGGATTGGCAGGAGAGCCAACCCACGAATGTTAGAGGAAGCCGAAAGGCACGCGTTTAAGCTCACGCAGGCTGGCGTGAGGTCTGGAACAGGACAAGGAATTTAGACTAGAAAAGAAATGGATGTAGCTGGTGGAATACTTAACTTTAATCCATGAATGTTGAACGTAGCTCTTGTCTGCACATTATTTACAATATCAATAGTAACTGAACATGGCGCCTTGCTAGGTCGTAGCAAATGACGTAGCTGAAGGCTATGCTAACTATCGTCTCGGCAAATGAGAGCGTATTTTGCCAGTGAACCATCGCGAGCAAAGTCGGTTGTACAACTGGGGCGAGTGCTAGGAAGTCTCTCTAGACCTGCCGTGTGGCGGCGCTCGGTCTGCAATCACTGATAGTGGCGACACGCGGGTCCGGCGTATACTAACGGACCGCGGCCGATTTAAAGGCTACCACCTAGCAAGTGTGGTATCTTGCGGTGACACCACACCTTCAATGTATGAGTTGTCATCCATTGCACTCTGTAACAGAATAAGTTCCTGTTTAGCATTCAGAACAATTCGCCACATGTCTGCTAAGGTTCAAATGTCACTGAGTACTATGGGACTTAATATCTGAGGTCATCAGTCCACTAGAACTTAGAACTACTTAAACGTAACTAACCTAAGGACATCACACACATCCATGCCCGAGGCAGGATTCGAACCTGCGACCGTAGTGGTCACGCGGTTCCAGACTGAAGCGCCTAGAACCACTCGGCCACACCGCCAGGCGATTTTAAAGGGATACACGCAGTAAATATCTTGTAGTCTTGGACTGTTCTAACCAATGGCTCGTCAATTAACCACTGAACATTTTCTAAATGTTTCAGATCAAAGGGCGAAACATAGAATTACGTTTTAAAAGTTTCTGTTATGCCTACATTGCGTGTATGGTCAATCTAGATCCTGTTAAGTTGATATTATATCTCACGAAACAAGAACGCTGAAGCACTCCGTGTCAGGGTGATGCCACTGTAGCAATACTATCCCTTTTCATGAGTGAAGAAACATGAAACATCTGCATGGTAGAGTTAAAGTGTCTTCGTGTTGAATGAAAATCCTAATTTCATCGTGCTTGTTAAATGTGATTGATGCATAAGATCTATGCGAGAAGTATCCCTAGCGTATAATACACTCATTATATTCCACCAGTGAAGTTATATCTAACGATGTCATTGCGGGGCTTCAGACCCACTGATTTAAGAAATTCGTTATTAGCTTGTGTTACCACCTTTCCGTTCTGTTGTTAACTGCCGTACTTTGGTTTTATACCTTATGCCCATACTGTCTTCCTTAACAATATGAGGACAGTGTAGACCCTGACAGGTCGTAGCTCGCCGCCGACTCTTCCAGTCCGGCAAGTTAAAGGTCCTCGATTTTGCCTCCAACAGGCCCCGGCTGGCTGAATGCCACCACTGCTTCTGGGTCTCTGCATGTTGAGGGTCACTCCTGGTTCTGTTTTATATGTAGCCGTAGAATGATTTCCTCGCGGCAAAATCGACAAACTGATTAGCCTGATCCACAATATCCAACTCCAGATAGTCCAAAACCTGAAGTTTTTCTTGGAGGTAAATAGTGTTTGTAGGGGTCTCAACGCTCTTATACGCTGTTCCCACTCATTAGAAGAATCCATAAATTGTATAAAGCAATCTGCTGTTAGGATAAGAGTTTGTTGCAATGTTACATGGACTGTACTGCAGCAAGTATATCCACTGACTGTTCGGGTGTGTAGAACTTACTAGCATCCTCCTTCAAAACCTGCCCTTCTGTGAAACCAAGTAGCTGCCCTATTGTTCCTTTCTGGTTAAAGTCAATCGTAGCACTCGTTGTCTTTATTTCAGATTTACGTGTACTGATGTTTGCACGTAGCGCAATCCCTTTCCCAGACCATTTTAAATCTTAGTTTAAATCGTCAATTCGTATGCACTAGGTTCTATATTCACAACTTCTTTTCCCACTATTTATTTCCAGATGAATTTTATGGTTACCCTCTGTGATATTTGGAATGCTGCTGCAGGACTCCGGTCCAATCAGCGCAATAATCCACTGCCTATTGCTTAAATCAATTGGTGGAAAGTAATTCCTTTGTAATACTGACTATCGATCTTTAATACACAGAGTATACGACATCGTATCTGAACCGCGACTGACGAATGGACGCTTAATGCACCTCCTTATATAGCTTCTTCGTAAATGCTAGGAGGAACATGACGCACAGATGCCGGCACCCAAATGAGTCGAAATAGTTAACGTAATTTTTATTTTTTCTTAACACACGTCATCCAGTGGCTTCCTGGTCCGCCAGCAACATCTAAATTCACAATTCCACATTCTCTGTATTTCCACATAGTATTCAGTAATGTAACCAGCATAAAGAAACACGGAATCTTGGAATGATGAATTTCTTTTCTGACAAACTTGAGCATATGTGTATTGTTAAGCAGTCTATCCGGTAGGATAGCTAATGAGCTTATTTTATTTATGAAGAGACCCAGTCTCTTCTTGCGTGGTTTCAGGTACAGACCTTTCCAGTGGCTGCTGCTTCCATCATGCCGTTATGTATTCCTGCTCCCTCTAGCTACTCGTGTGAGCTCTGTGCGTTCTTCACTGTTCTGGCCGTAGCCGTAGCTTTATCAACTACAAATGCAGCAGCGTCCCAAACAGGCACGTATTGCACAATTGGTGTCATCAGCTAATATTTGACCTGCAGCGTGACGTCCTGGGAGATCTTTGTGTTCTGCGTATGTAATGTCGAGTTCCAAACACGCCTCGTCAAGCAGGTTAATCCTTTTATCACCACAGGCCAAAGGTTTTAGGAGCTTTGTGTGGGTCTGCATTAATTGTGTGCTGGAATATGCAATTCGACGGGAAGTTTGTCGAGAATGCCAGTATCTCCTTTATGCGTTTCCTATCACGCGTGTTATGCTACTGCGCCAGTTGTGCTCTGTGCACCCTATTATGCAGCAAATCGTCAGCGTCGATCCAGCTGTTTTCTGCTTTAGGAAAACCAAGCCATTCAACTGGTGCTCTGTTCCCTCGACAGCTTGTGACACACTCTATGAGAGACGCGTGTCGTTCCGAGCTCTTCTGCATTTCTTCGGTGTAATAGCATCCTGAAATTTCACTGCCACTGCTATCCTTTAAAATATAAGTTCTGGGATTAGGTCTCCACACTTTGGAAACTGTGAATATCTCACTCGACCGGTTGGTAGGTATGACTTCTCAAATATTGTGCTTGTGTTTTGAGACGCATACCAAATCATCCACATTAAATTTCTGTTTACGTGGATCGTGCTTTTTCATATGATAGTACACCATATCCATGAGCCCATTATCACGAACATCCATTGGTCTCATTTTTATTGTGCCTTGTTTGATTCGTTTCTACAGTGGAGCTGTTTCTGGGAGGATATTTGTACACTTGCATGAGCTTCGAAGATTAAAATGCATCCATGTATTATTTTTTATTGTTTTGTTTATACGTTCCACAATACTCGCATTCATGCCAGTGAATGTTGAGTAGTGATGTATCCATGCCACTGTATCACGGTCTTGAGACATCTATTATAAAACTCTCCACCGTGATCGGTTTGGAAGTTATCAGGGAATCGATTCATCCCTGTCTAGAAGAAACGCTCAAACACCTCCGTGACATTTCTTCCCTTTTGGTTTTAACAGGTAGTCCCGAGGCAAATTTAGAGTATGTATCAATAACCATTAAAATAAATTTTAATCCATTAACTTGGTGCGAATATTATATCTACAAGATCAGTCTGCCATAAGTCATCCAAATCTGTAATGATTACGTGCATACGAGGGTATGTTTTGCGTGCTAGATTGTGAAGTTCTCTAACTACCATGTCCATAGTCTTTCGGTTATACTTCTCTCTCTAAACTCAGTAATTATTGAGATAACCTGATTCGAATGAGCAATATTGCCCGCAGCAGCTGATGTGATGGGCAGTTGTATTCGATGTATGACCTCATTTTTGTCGTCGTAAAATGTATACTGTGGGGACTGTATGCTTATTTTTTATGTTGAATGTCAATAACATCACCACTCCTATAGCAACTGTCTAATAATAATGGCTTCATAATGTCTCTGTATTTTCCACTGCATTGATTTCTTGATCCTGTGTACACCGGTCAATTGTGGTATTTCGCCATACATCTCCAGACTTTTGGGTGAAAATTTTTGAGTGTATTTGAGGGTTTTAGGGCAATGACGTTCAGTAGATCTGGTGTTCTCTGAAATTCCTTTACCGCTCTCTGTACTAGTTTTTCATTTAAACTTAGAGACTGCGTGCCAAATATGTATTGTTTCTTACAAGCACCATCGAAGGTTTGGTCTAACCTAGTGTCACTGTGACAGATAATGAAATTGGCAATAGCATCTTCCCCATCTTTGTGTAATTTTGCTGAGAGTTCATCCGAGATTCAGTAACTGGTTTAAACATTTTCCGCAGTGTGTGGCCTCGATACAAATGTTCTAACCTTAGCAACCTAACTACTCTGGAACAGCCTTCCATGGAGCAATGACCTTATGCTTAGTCAACATCTTGCAATATACTCAGCGAGCTGCTTCTTAAGCTGCACTTTATATATATTTCTTTCAACCTTTGCAGTTAGGTTATATATTTTCTTTTCAATTCCGTCGGCCTTTACAGCTAAGTCGTCTACTTTCTTTCTCTGAATGATTTGGGTGTAAATCTCCAGTTCCTTAAATCTAGCATCTAACTCGTTGAGGAAGTTTCACAAGGGTCTGGTCATACGTCTCTAGGTCCTTAACTTTGCCTGTGACAGGCTGAAATTTTCCATCCATATACAAACGTATTCTCTGTCTAAGCACACCCACCATCTCGGGCAGAATGCCTGACATACATGAGAACTTGTCCATCGTATGATGTATACTAACATAGTCATCACTTTCTTCACAGCTATACATACAGAATCTCTTGGAAGTTCAGTCTGTAACTGCTGTCATTGTTTTCTTCGTTTATCAATAACAATGAACACATAATGTGTGTGATTACAGCAACCTGCACATATATTTCCAAAATAATTGAATGACATGTCGGCTCATACACGCACCTCGAAAATGTGTTTTAGATTCAAATTGTCTTGTCTGAAAGCTATAATAAGATTTACATTATTCCTTACCAACTGTTTCGAGATTCTGTAATATGTGTGACTCAAATTAAATATGTCAATACCCATATGACGATCAAAGCAGAAATATCGTAGAATTTAATCTTGGTTTCCCACAGTGACATCGTCAAATATGAAGACTGTGTTTGATTTGAGTTTTCCTGGCAGGAGGCATTTGACTACTTTTACTGAATGTCGTGGATGTTACTATCTTCTACACCCTGCAGTACCTTTGACAGTTGCTGACACTTGGCTTGAAACAGCTTCTTTGAAAATATACATATATGCTCAAAGCGGACCTCACCCTGACTTGTTAGTAGTGACATAAAAACATTTGTCTTGCCACAGATGGAGTTATAACTTATGTTATCGGGAAGGAGTGCAACATGTTTCCTCTTCTTCTTCTGATCTTATCCCAAACATTCACAGGGCCAGTCACTGGGTTTCATCCGCCCTCTTATAATAACATCTATATCACGTCATGTCGTGTAGTGGTCAATTATAGAAAAATGAACACTTGTAATAATGATAATAATAATAATTATATGTGTAGCCACTATACTGCAATCATCTTACAGCAGCTACATGAAAAGGCTATGAAATAAGAAATAACCCACATTATTTGCGATTTATATATACGAAAAATTAAAAGGTTATTTCTTCACCTTCACCACTGTACAGAGTTTACCAAATAATGGTTTCCTGTCTACATGGAATTTAGCTTGAATTTCTATCAAACTAATTGGCTGCCCTCTAGTTTCTTTTGGCACTGCATTGATAGATGTATGAACTATTCCCTCGCCTTCACTGCACTATATATAATTTTTCAGCAACAACCACCAACTAGTCAGGGCCTGCAGTGACCTCTAGTGTGTCAGGACAAGCTTCAGCATCAGTACTGTTTGATCCTTTTGTGCAACTTGTCAGCATGCCAGAGCATATATATATATATATATATATATATATATATATAGGGTGGTGCATTGATGTGACTGGGCCAAATATCCCACGAAATAAGCTTCAAACGAACGAAACTACAAACTTGTCTAGTTTGAAGGGTGAAACCAGATGGCGCTATGGTTGGCCCACTAGATAGCACTGCCATAGGCTTAAAATGGTTCAAATGGCTCTGAGCACTGTGGGACTTAACTTCTGAGGTCATCAGTCCCCTAGAACTTAGAACCACTTAAACCTAACCAACATAAGGACATCACACACATCCATGTCCGAGGCAGGATTCGAACCTGCGACCGCAGCGGTCGCGCGGTTGCAGACTGTAGCGCCTAGAACCGCTCGGCCCACTACCATAGGTCGAAAGGATATCAACTGTGTTTCTTTAAGTAGGAACCCCACTTATTATTACATATTCGTGTAGTACGTAAAGAAATATGAATGTTCTTGTTGGACCACTTTTTTCGCTTTGTTATCGATGGCGCTGTAATTGTCACAGACATATGGCTCACAATTTTAGTTGAACAGCTGGTAACAGGTAGGTTTTTTTAAACTTAAAATACAGAACGTAGGTACATTTGAACATTTTATTTCGGTTGTTAAAATGTAATACATGTGTCTTTGTGAACTTATCATTTCTGAGAACGCTTGCTGTTACAGCGTGATTACCTGTAATTACCACATCAATCCAATAAATTCTCAAAACGATATCCGTCAACTTCAATCCATTTGGCAATACGTTAACGATATTCCTATCAACAGCGAGTAGTTCGCCTTCCGTAATGTTCACACATGCACATACAATGCGCTGACGCACGTTGTCATGCGTTGTCAGTGGATCACGATAGCAAATATCCTTCAAATTCGCCCCCCCCCCCCCCCCAGAAAGAAATCCGGCGACGGCAGATCCTGTGAAGGTGCGGGTCATGGTTTTGTACTTTGACGACCAATCCACCTGTCATGAAATATGCTATTCAATACCGCTTCAACCGCACGCAAGCTACGTGCCGGACATCCATCATGTTGGAAGCACATCGCCATTCTGTCATGCCGTGAAACATCTTGTAGTATCATCGGTTGAACATTACGTAGTAAATCAGCATACATTGCACCATTTAGATTGCCATCAATAAAATGGGGCCAATTATCCTTCCTCCTATAATGCTGTACCATACATTGACCCGCCAAGGTCGCTGATGTTCCACTTGTCGCAGCTATCGTGAATTTTCCGTTGCCCAGTAGTGCATATTACGCTGGATTACATTACCACTGTTGGTGAATGACGCTTCGTCAATAAACAGAACGCGTGCAAAAAATCTGTCATCGCCCCGTAATGTCTCTTCTGCCCAGGGGCACAACTGTCCATGACGTTCTAATCGTCGCCATGCAATTCCTGGTGCATAAAAATATGCTACAAGTGAAATCGATGTTGATGTAGCATTCTGAACACCGAAGTTTTTGAGACTCCCTATTCTCGCACAATTTGTCTGCAACTGATGTGCGGATTAGCCACCACAGCAGCTAAAACACCTACTTAGGCATCATCATTTGTTTCAGGTCGTGGTTGACGTTTCACATGTGGCTGAACGCTTCCTGTTTCCTTAAATAACGTAACTATCCGGCGAACGGTCCGGACACTTGGATGATGTCGTACAGGATACCGAGCAGCATACATAGCACACACCCGTTGGGCATTTTCATCACAATAGCCATACATCAACAAGATATTGACCTTTTGCGCAATTTGTAAACGGTCCATTTTAACACGGGTAATGTATCACGAAGCAAGTACCGTCCGCACTGGCGGAATGTTACGTGATACCACGTACTTATACGGTTGTAACTATTACAGCGCCATCTACCACAAAGCGAAAAAAGTCGTCCAACTAAATCATTCATATTTGTCTACTTACTACACGAATATGTAATAAAAATGTGGGTTCCTATTTAATAAAACGCTCTTGATATCCGTTTGACCTATGGCAAAGTCGTCTGGCGGGCCAACCATAGCGCCATCCGGTTTCCTACGTCAAGAGGTTTCGGTAATTAACTGACCAATTTAATTAATTTACATAACTAATTTGATATCAATTCGATATCAGAAGTGCACCTTAAACCCTATTACCATACTACTGTTACAGACTGCTCAAGTATTCTAAAATGAAATTTTTCACTCTACAACGGAGTGTGCGCTGATATGAAACTTCCTGGCAGATTAAAACTGTGTCCCGGACCGAGACTCGAACTCGTGACCTTTGCCTTTCGCGGGCAAGCGCTCTACCGACTAAGCTACCCAAGCACGACTCACGCCCCGTCCTCACAGCTTTAAATCCGCGCGTACCTCGTCTACTACCTTCCAAACTTCACAGATGCTCTCCTGCGAACCTTGCAGAACTAACCCTAACACTCCTGGAAGAAAGAATATTGCGGAGACATGGCTTAGCCACAGCCTGGGGGATGTTTCTAGAATGAAGTTTTCATTCTACAGCGGAGTGTGCGCTTATATGAAACTTCCTGGCTGATTAAAACTGCCGGCCGCGTTAGCCGTGCGGTTCTAGGCGCTTCAGTCCGGAACCGCGGGACTGCTACGGTCGCAGGTTCGAATCCTGCGTCGGGCATGGATGTGTGTGATGTCCTTAGGTTAGTTAGGTTTAAGTAGTTCTACGTTCTAGGGGACTGATGACCTAAGATGTTAAGTCCCATAGTGCTCGGAGCCATTTGAACCATTTTGAAGATTAAATCTGTGTGCCGGACAGAGACTCGAAATCGGGAACTTTGCCTTTCGCGGGCAAGCGCTCTATCGACCCAGCTACCCAAGCACAACTCACGCCCCGTCCTCACAGCTTTAATTCCGCCAGTACCTCGTCTCCGACCTTCAAGACTTCACTGAAGCTCTCCTGCGAAACATCCCCCAGGCTGTGGCTAAGCCATGTCTGCGCAATATCCTTTCTTCCAGGAGTGCTAGTTCTGCAAGGTTCGCAGAGGAGAGCTTCTGTGAAGTTTGGGAGGTAGGAGACGAGCTACTGGCGGAATTAAAGCTGTGAGGACGGGGCATGAGTCGTGCTTGGGTAGCTCAGTCGGTAGAGCCGTTGCCCGGGAAAGGCAAGGGTCCCGATTTCGAGTCTCGGTCCGGCACACAGCTTTAATCTGCCAGGAAGTATTATTCAAGTATTATTCGAGGGACTTACTTGCCTTTTCAGCAACCCCTTATCATCCAAGTGATCAGACTGGCTATCAGTTCTGTATTACATCTTAAAAGAGTTGCCGCTTCCAGAACTCCGCTTTCTGTTTTCTGTCGTCTAGATACTTTCACTTGATACTATTCCTAATCAACCAAAAGCAACAACTTCAAATCTGGTGCACTCTGACTTTTCCACAGGAATTAATAGATCCAATTCTTTCACCCTGACCCTTGTAATGAAGCCTGACAGAATCCACCCTCCAGTTCCTAAAATGCGTTCCTCAGCTCTATCTAGTACCATCCCCCCTCCCCCTGACCTCTTCGAATAATCTCTTAACAATTACCATTGTAAGCTTCCCAGAGTTTTTGGTGGCACTTTATTTACAGTACTTTCTCAACACCATCGTCTAGAGATAGCATGTTTTGCTACTAATAACAATATCGTTAATCATGCGTTCGGTGCCAAGCACTGCTTGAAAGTTAAAGTCATTTGCAATGTCAGCCGAAGGCTTCTGGTATGAGTCGGCCGCGTTCTGCCAACTGCCTAATCGAAAAGGGTTGATGAGTGGGCAGAGGTTTTGGCACCATCTTGCCCTTGAAGTGGGAAACTGTTCCAAAAAAGGCGCAGAACAAATAATGATCAACAGCATAAATATTGAGAAAGCAATGAAAACCACTGCCTTAAAGACATATTATTTGTACCCATAGAACATCAGGAAAACTTTCTGGATTAGCCCGTCATTTGAAGCACTTCGTATCCAACTGCCGAGGAGGAGGTGACAATAATAATAAGACTGAATAACGAATGAAAGTATAACAAACAACGAGTCGAGAACGGCAAGAGTATGAATGTGGCAGGGACATCAGAAAGTCAGAAAAAGGAAATTAATAGGTTCAGTGTGTGTATAGTGTTGGATTACTGTAATGAATTTCTGCTCAGAAAAATGTACGATAATGCCAACAGCAACAGAAAATGATATATGGGATGTAGGATTCGCCATGAGTAGAAAGTTAGAGCAAAAGATAAGTTACTCTGAACAGTTCAGTGATATGGTAATTCTCATCAGAATCGACAGACAATCAATGCAGAAAGCAACAGGGCCAGGTATAAATGCCGATGGTACATTGAGAATATGAAAAAATAGCGAAAACGTATCAACACATTAAACGATTCATTCAGTAAGTAAAGCGAGACGGAACTCTAATAGTCAAGGAAGACTGGGACGCTGTAGCAATGGAAATAAAAGACAGAATGTCGGGAGAAAGGGTGCTCGGTAGTGGGAATGAGAAAAGATGAAGCCTAATTCAGTTCTACAATAAATTTCAGATCGTAATGGCTGGTACATTGTTCATTAATCGCAATAGGACGATATATACCTGGAAACGAACTAGGGACGATAGACACATTCCATTCGGTTTACGTTAAGATAAGACAAACTTTCCAGAATTAGATAACGGATGGAAAGGTGTCCCCAGGAGCAGATGCCGATACCGTTCAAAATTTAATAATGATGAAGTGTAGACTGAAGATTAAATAATCATGCGAAAGAATCCATGTAGAAATGGTAATTGGCGTATGAAGTTTCCAAGGGCGTAAATAGTGTGATAATGTCACGCTATGCATCTCAGATGAAGAGGATAGAACAACTCTAAAAAGACAATCACAGAAGTTGGACACAACTGGACAGTAGCTTTGAAGATAGCATGAGAACAGTAATATTTCACTTGCTCGACGAAAGAAAGAAGCACAAAAATTCTAAGGAAAAGTCAAGAATACAGAATATAAATAACTTAATATCTAAAATAAATAGGAAGTATAGTGCAATCGAGGCGAGAGGGATGAAGGAAAAATGAGATGGAATCGAAAATTAAATGGTCCTAGTAAGGACTGATTCAACATGTAAAAAATTCAGTGACATTAAAAGGAAAGGTGTTTAAATTAAAAATGAAAGAAATTCCACTTTTAAACGTTAAATGCAAAGAAGAAAGCTGGTAACTGGAAAGAGAACTCGGAATGTCTCACCGAGTGGGAGGAGCAGACTGATGACATGATAGCAGAAGAAGTGGGCATTGATATGGAGAGCATAGAGGACTCTTTATTATTGTCAGAGTTTCACAGAGCTTTGGAAGATCTGAGATAAAATATGGGGGAAGTGATTCCGCCGTCCTGGAGGCAAAGTATCGTGTGACAAGCGACAAAACCAGGTCATAAAAAGCAGACTAGCACAAGCAAAGATGGCATTTATGGCCACAAAGTGTCTAAGAGTAACCGAACTTTGAGAAAGTACACTTGAATTACAGAACTGTGTGGAAGTGAATCTGAGGTTAAACAACGAAAGAACAGTCGCAAAGATTTGGGTGTGGTGCTATCCACGGATAACAGAAGTGCTATGGACTGATAACATAAGAAATGACGAAGTTGTCCATAGAATCAAAGAGGAAAGAATATGTAGAAAACACGAGAAAAGAGAAATAACAAGATGAGAGGACATACGTTAAAACGTCAGGGAATACATTCCATGATACTAGACGAAAGTGTAGATGGTAAAATCTTTAGAGGAAAATGGAAATTGGAATTCATTCAAGAAATTGTCGTGGACACTGGATGCCAGTGATACACTGAGACGAAGAGGTTGAAACAGGGGACGAATTCGTGGTGGACCGCATCAAAGAAGACTGATAGCTCGGAAACAAGGGGAAAATATGCTCCTAGAACAACGTGGCTCGCAATTATTAATTTTGCTGAATGCATGGAAGATGCTACTACATTACTTCCATTTTGATAGTTGGACACGATGTATCTTTAACTACACAAACGATTCATCCTATTGTATTTAGACGTTTTCCCCAAGTAATGCCTCAGCCTTATTTTCAGAACATCCCTTTCATACAGGAATAGAGGCATTCATCGCCAATATTATAAGAATAGATCCTCAGTGGTACATACATAGTTGTCTAATAATTACCAACTGAAGGTCGACAAGAGTCAACACAGAATTACGTAAAAATTACGAGGGTCACTCTAAAAGAAATGCACACTATTTTTTTTAAATCCATCTTTTAGTCTACATGTTTGGAAGTTTTACAGTGTGTAGATATATCCTTTAGGAACAATATTTTCATTTCTCAACATAATTTCCATCCCCCTCAACTGCCTTACGGCATCTTGGAACCAGCGCCTGTATACCCGCACGGTAAAATTCTGGATCAACCTGTTGGGACCACTGTTTGGCAGCGTGCACAAGGGAGTCATCATCTTCTAACCTTGTTCCACGAAGAGAGTCTTTCAGTTTCCCAAAGAGATAATAGTCACATGGAGCCAGGTCAGGACTGTAAGGCGGGTGTTTCAGTGTTGTCCATCCGATTTTTGTGATTGCTTCCATGGTTTTCTGACAGACATGTGGCCGTTCATTGCCGTGCAACAGCAAAACATCCTGTTTTTGCGATGTGGTCGAACACGACTCAGTCACGCTTGAAGTTTCCTCAGTGTCATCACATATGCATCAGAATTTATGGTGGTTCCACTTGGCATGATGTCCGCAAGCAAGAGTCCTTCGGAATCAAAAAACACCGTAGCCATAACTTTTCCGGCTGAAGGTGTGGTTTTGAATTTTTTTTCTTGGTTGACTTTGAATGATGCCACTCCATTGATTGCCTCTTCGTCTCTGGTGAAAAATGATGGTCATGTTTCATCACCTGTCACAATTGTTCAAAAATATTCATCTCCACCATTCTTATACTCTCCCAAAAGCTCGCTGCATACCGTTTTTCTTGTTTCTTTGTGAGCCACTGTCAGCATCCAGGGAACCCACCCGGCACAAACTTTTTTTATCGCCAACACTTTCAGTATTCTGCAAACACTTCCTTCCCCTATCCCACCGTAGCGTGAAAATTTGTTCACTGTGATGCGTCTGTCAGCAGTCACCAATTCGTTAACTCTCTACACATTGTCTGGAGTGTGTGCAGAACGAGGCCTGCCGCTGCGAGGACAATCTTCAATATTGCAGTGCCCGCTTTCATCACTTAACCTGCTTGCCCACCGACTAACTGTACTGCGATCGACAGCAGCATCTCCATACACCTTTTTCCTCTTGTGGATGTTTCCCACTGTCTCGTTTTCACAGCACAGAAATTCTATGACAGCACGCTCCTTCTGACGAACATCAAGTGTAGCAGCCACCTTGAAGACATGCTGTGATGGCACCACTCACGGGAACAGGTTGAGCTAAATTTGAAAACAAGCGGGAAGGATGTATCTACATACTGTAAGACTTTCACACATGCAGAATGAAAACTGTGTTTTTACAAAAATAGTTTGCATTTCTTTTGGAGTTACCCTCGTATTTCTCGTTTTGCCTGTTCCGCAGGGTACGTCTTCACAGTTATGAAACATCCCCTTAGAACAATTTATATAGGACTGTGCTTAACCTGACACACAATACTTTGTTAGCGCAACGCAATCTGACTTTCAAAATTCCCTACAAAAGAATGGCCCTGACTAACATTAAACTATACCTTTCACAAATCACTTACCTCACAAAAATCTTCGCTGCTCAAGCTACTGCAATACAGCAAGCGCCACTACTGCCAGCTAAATAAAAGATTCAAACTACTAAAGGCACTAACTACTGATAGGGATAGTTAGCAAATGAAAGATATTAATAGAGAACAAACAATGTATTTACCTTAATATCATCACAAGTCATAATATATATATCAGTTCATGACAAATTGCAAACCTCCGCCATCTCTCTCCCCACATCCACCACTGCTGGCGGCTCACCTCCAACTGCGCAACGCTACGCGCTGTTCACAGCCCGCTGCCTAACACTACAATGGCGAGTATTACAACAATGCAAAGCAGACACAGACTGCCCACAGCACAGCCAGTGATTGTCATACAGAGGTGGCGTTACCAATAAAAAACCTAAACAGCCTACTTACATAGAGAAAACATAAACAGCCTACTTACATAGAGAAAACATAAACAGCCTACTTACATAGAGAAAACATAAACAGCCTAATTACATAGAGAAAACATAAACAGCCTACTTACATAGCCCCCATGCTCCCCACAAAAATTTTTACAAATGGTGTTGGGCACTGGCCAATACAGATTTGACAAAAATTTTTCACAATTACAGTAACAAAGATATAAAATGCACACACTTATTAATATTATGTTGGTCAAAAGATCAAAATTTCTCACAGTCCATAAAGACAGTCCACATTGTTCATCACAGTAAAAATGCAGAGTTTTTCTCAAAGTCCAAGCAGTAAAAGAAAATGCACATAGAAGTAGTGGATTTCCAGGCAGTCTTGAAGAAGTAGTGTTGACCTTCCAACGGAAAGACAGTGCTGACTCTCGACATGCAGACAGGTAATGGGCCACAACAGAGCAAACCCACAGCAGAGTCATTCGAAGTTTGGAAGAATATTGGTAGGTAGGTCATCACAGAGCAGACCCACTGGAGTCCTGGTAGAGATTGTGGTATTGGTGGGCCACCAGAGGTGCAGACCCACTGCAGTCCTTGTAGAAATAATGGCGTTGGTAGGTCATCATAGATGCAGACCCACTGTAGTCCTTGTAGAGATAATGGTATTGGTGGGCCACCAGAGGTGCAGACCCACTGTAGTCCTGGTAGAGACGGCCAGCAGCCATCCGTTGCGACTGTGCAGGTGCACAATCACCATCGAAGATTCTTGCAGAGAATATAGCAAGTCCATAAACCACCACTTGTGCACTCAGAAAGTTTTTCTTTTAATTGTCCTTAGAACCAGCAATGCTGTTATCCAGTCCCTTGCTGAATTACCAACACACGTGCAAACACTATCAGTCCCTACTTCTCACATATTGTCCATATACTATGACCAACAGAAACGTGTGCAGTGAAATGGAACTTACAAGTTAATAATATCATGAACTGGTGACAATTACAATTTTATAACATAAGAATACAATAACAAAGGTACAAAATACATCATTAAAAACGTAACAATACAGATAACATTTGTAGTACAGGCTTTACAAAAGAATCGAACTAACATATACATCAGTGGAATTATGACATGAGTACATGCATAAAAGATCACAATAACTTTTGAAACATCACCTTCACATGTGAGCAACAAACCAGAATAAATAATGTCTAAGCATATTTACAAGGTAAATAACATATTATTAATGCAAATTATATTTGAGGATAACAGTATTCCTCATCATAGTGAATGTAGCTTAATATTAAAAGAAAAAAAATTCTATGAAACTACACAGAGACAGGAAGAAAACAAATACACAAGGGTACACAAACATATAGTGGGATAACACAAAAGGGAAAGGACAGGGTTTGTTTTACTGCAGTATTTTGCATGGAGATCTCCCTTTGTTCATCATTATTCCCAAAAAGTCCTATCTAAGCCTGCTTTCTGTATTCTGTTCATATTTCTTTCAAAATAATTATTTCTGATTGTACAATACTCATTTGGGCCCAAAACGTTTTCATATAACTTTCAAAACATTCTTTCCCTATTCTCCATAGTTAGGTTCTTATATAGTCTACCCCCTCTTAAGCTAACTTAAATCTACTGAGCTCAGATGCTAAACTAAGGGACGAGGCAATGCAGCAGCACGTAAAACAATTATTATAAACAGCAATGCAAAAAATGCAAATTGGCAAAGCTAGCAGCATAAATGAGCAAAAGTCAAATTCAATAACACTATGCCTGGCAAACAGCAGCAACTTATACCTAAACATGACATAGCGCAAGCAGAAAAAATATTACACTAAAATGGCCATGTCTAATACCTATGTCACATCTTAACATTAGAGTGATGCATCACAATTTATTCTACAAAAGAAATTACCAAGTACTTGAAAAGAAAATTATGTGTTACTGTTATTAGTTCCTTCTTATTGTTCTTTCCTTTCCAAGTGCTCCTTTTTTTTTAAAGAATGTGGATCATAAAATAATTATTTAATAGATCTGTTGACAGAAAGTGTTCACATTAGCAAATGCATTTCATTTTATAAAAGCAATGCTGCAACACAGCTGAAAAACAGGTATCAAATGAAATAAGCAGTTATGCAAACCAAAGCATAAAAATATCATTCAATAGTCATGTGACATTTCATAAGTTAGTAGAAATTCTCTCAACTCTCGTAGAAAGACGCTTGTCGTAATCAGGTGTGCAGATGTACGAATATTTCCCATCAATTCATAAGCATTTCAGTAATTAGCACAAAGTGCGAGTAATCATATGTTTTCAAGTAACGAGGGTGTCGCATTAGCGATGAAAGGCACACCCTAATGGCTTGTTCTCCAGGTGTTTGACACATCCCACGTCCCCTTTTTTTTCTACCTGTGCCGCTGAAAAGGGCTCGCAATAATGGCTTTTTCTCCAGGCGTCTGACACAGCTGGGTGCCCGCGACGCATTACGTGCAGGTGGTCACTTAACTTTCTTACGGAAATATTTACCGCTACAGTGACAGCCTCACATAAAAATATTTCACAGGTCAAGAATTAGCGTTGCAAATCTGTAGAAACAAAATCCTATGAATATAACAGTGTCCAAAAAATGTTCAGTGGCATTGTGATACATTCACACATGATTCACACATGTCATAACTCTTAAAGTACGATTCTTGGTTTCCAACATCCTTTTTCACAAGTCAAGAGTCCCTACCCACTATTCATTACTCCTTACCTCATTATACATATACATGTTCGTCGACACTTCTTCAATATTTCATCGTGAGAAATACGTAGCATAATAAACATTCCTCAACAACATAATACACATCGTCGTCGTAATAATAACATCATAACACTTCAGTCAAATCTCAAAATCGTCGTAACTTCCTCCAATAATTTCTAAGCCTAAAATAATTCTCTACTCATGTCAAAAGTGTCAGCTGCCTCAAACGTACTTTAAAAATCATGATCTCATACCAAATACATCATTCAAAGCTCTCATAGTATCACAATGATTCCGAAAAAATATGAACAGTTTACAAAGTACAGACAAAATACAGTTTCATAAGTGTGAAGTTATCCAACGGTGTAATTGCGTAAACATCTGTCACTGATGTAGTAAAAAACATGTTTATCTCTCAGTTAAATGATCAGATAGCTGTGTAATTTGTGTGTTAGAGAAATATGGTACCGATGTGTAAAGTTGTATAAACAAATACCATATTAGCTAGGGCTCCTTGTGCTTGCCAAACACATGGTACACAAAGTAAGCGTGTACCCCCCTGAGGATTAATGTAATTATACCCTCAGGTGTTACAGATTACAGCAATGAAATGAAATGTATCACTGAAAACTTTCTTTGTAATTCAAAAATCTTTAAAAATAAATGTTTTAAGTACAAAATTAATCACTGAAATGCGTGTCCTGTAGCGCTAAATGTGCATATTGTTGTAAGATAATCTCTGTGAAAGTGTCGTAGTTATTTTCCTCCAAAAGCTAAGTTCTGCAGAAGCCAATGTACTTACCTCATGATAAACAAAAGTGAAATGCTTTGCGTAGAGATATCTTAGTTATTACGCTTATAGTTGTGATGATGAAAGTACTGTGCTGTAACGTATTGTTGTGCTATGGAAAAGGCTGTCTCCTTGTAGCTATACCACAAAAGTTACTAATAAAACATGTTTTGATTTCCAGAAGAATTCAGAAAACTGTGCAGATATAAAACAGATACACTTCAAAAGCAACATTGTAAATTGTCACTCATTAGTAGCGTCGTGATAAAATCGTGTAGCTGTCACATAAACTAACCACTGTGCCATCTGGTATCTCACTGAAAGTACTTTAAATCCAGAATATATTTTCAAGTAAACCAAAATGTTGCATTAAAATCTCATTAGCAGTACTGGTAAATGTTCTAAGTATGTAAGCCTTATAGTCGTTCCATAATCGTGCAACTAACAAGCAAGAATGTACACACACAATAACACTGACGTCTGTTCACTATAACAATGCATTCGTCATTTCTGTTTAAAAATGTTCCCTAGGTTCTAGACTGGATATTTAACTTCAAACATTGTTGCATGTTAACAGTTTCTTAAGTCTGACAAAGCATACTAGAAATGTGAAGTGAAAAGTTTTATGGCAAAGACAAAGTTAAAAAGCAGATTATCTTTCAATAAACGGTTTTACATGTGAAATGTGGTGTAAACCTTTACTCTTCCTAGTACGCAGAGTTTCAACTTCAACGCAATTATCATGTGGTATACGTCGGTAAAG
Organism: Schistocerca piceifrons; assembly: GCF_021461385.2. NCBI lineage: Eukaryota > Metazoa > Arthropoda > Insecta > Orthoptera > Acrididae > Schistocerca > Schistocerca piceifrons. The sequence goes on from NC_060138.1 coordinate 957,724,611, forward strand.
AATACTGGAATTTTTCACAAGGTTAGCGTCTATGTTATTTTTCTCTGAGCCAGCCGGCGCACGTGGGTGCCTGCGGCGCGAGTCATTGTCTGTCTCTTTGTTGGCGCGCGTTGTTATTGGGATTAGGAGACCTAACTTCTACAAATTCACGTTGCCCAGATGGCCCAGCTCTGTTAGAAACCCGCCAGTTCTGATGAAATTCACGTCTGTCGTTTTGTCGGTAGTTTACATAGTTTCTTTCGTGTCGGTCACGTGGTGGAGAATTTCTCCCTGAATCGTAACTGCGCGCTGAACTGTTGCGTCTGAAATTATTCTGTCTCCCTTGATAATATTTATTTTGGTTCCCATATTGCCTGTTTCTCTGATTGTCTCTGTGATAGTCATTACCACGGAGAGGTGATCTTTCCCTGTAGTTATTACTACTCTGCCAACGGTTGTCATACGGGTGTTGTCTATTTTGGTCACGATTTGTGTTGTGAGAATAGCCTTGTCGTGTCCAGTTATTACTTCTTTCATCGCGGATTTGCGACGGATGTGACCTGTAATTGTTGTGTTCCTGGTTTCGCGTTCCGCGATTGTCAGTGTCAATTTCTAATTCTTGTAACAGTCCCTGAAAAGCTTCAATGTCGTCTTTGCAACGTCCTGCTAAAATAATATGTCGTAAATGTTTAGGCAGTTTGATTAAGCAAATGCGGATGAGTTCTGAGAGGCTGTATGGGTTTGACAGGTATTGATTCTTGTGCAACATGTCTTCAAAATATTTCACAAGACTGGAAAATTCAGATTGTTCGAAGTGTTTCATCATTATGATGTTATGTTTTACACGGTCTTGTGTAGCTTGAGACCAATATGCTGAGAGGAAGGCATGGTAAAATTCTCCTTCACTGTGACAATCGTGAATGACCGATCGCATTCTTACAGCTGGTTCATTCTCTAAGTAACCACACATAAATTCTAACCTGTGCTCCAATGACCAGTTGGGAGGAAAACAATGAGAGAATTGATGGAGCCACGCTTGTGGATGAATGTCGTTGGCAGAGTTCTTAAACGTTTTGAATTTACGTGTAGTAATGAACAGCTTATAATCAAAATCATCATGTCGGCGAGTCGCATGTCGGCCATTGTTACGTCGTTTCGGCGGTTCCATCTCAAAATTCGGTGTCCCTTGCCAATTTCTTTCATAATTTCCGAAGTGCCCTGTGTTATTAATTTGTGGCTGTTCCGTATTTCTATGTCCCTCTTCCTGTATTGGAGCGCGAGTGGCCTCTGAAATACGTAATTCTTGTATTACCTGTGTCAGCTGGTCTTGTACTTCCCGGATTTCTCTTTGGTGTTGCGTATTAATTTGATTCAGATTTTGTTTCAGTTTCCTAATTTGTTCATACTCTTCTGTGTCAGTGAAGGCTACAGGTCTTGTGTCATTCAGATCATCATCTACCTTTGTAGATAAGTTAGTGAACTGATCTGAAAGTTCGGCTACTTTATCCGATAGTGAAATCATTTCCTCTCTATGTTTTTCTGAACCAAATTTCAGAGTGTCCATTTGTGTTGCAATCGTGTCTACTGTGACCTTTAAGTTTTCCTGAGTTTTTGCAAGTTGCATAACCGTATCGGTAGATGCAACTGAGTCAAATTTTGCTTGCAAGGTCTCATGATTTTCATGAACAATAGTTTGCAGTTCTTTTATAGCTGCTTCGTGATTCTGTAGTGCATTTTCATGACGCGAAAAAATAGGTTGGAAATGCTCACAAATTTGTGTTTTTACGTCATTACAGACTTTTTGACATTTCGATTCAATGTGATGTAACTCAGCAGTTAAATCCTCACGTGTTTGTTCAAGAGTTTGCTCCAATGAGTCTAACTTTTTAAGATTTTGTTCCATTGTGTCTAACTTTTTGAGATTTTGTTCCACTGTGTCTAACTTTTTAAGATTTTGTCCCATTTGTCTCTGATTTTGTTCCATTTGTTGCATTAATTGCAATAATAATGTATTAGTGTCTGGAATCTGTTTCTCTACGCTTTTCGGCAGTGCATTTGCACCGGCAACATTCACATTTTGACAAGCAGAAAATGCGTCTTGACTTATTTGAGAAAACGGTGATAACCCAAAACCTGAATCTACAGTATTTGCGAAATTGTGTCCTGTCATTTCGGATTCCTGAGACGAGCTGTTGCCGACCGATCGATCGATAATGCTTCCCTCTTCACTAATTGTTTCACTGTCCGTGCCATTGTTTGCCGCCCGCTCCATTTCCCTATGCACGATTACCAAATTACTACTTTGAACATCAGTTAATTCATTACTCTGCGGTGCTAACACACTGCCTTCGTCTTCACTGTCATTTCTCAGTTTACTTTGGAGCCTAGTATTACGTTTTTCACACGCCATTATTGTCACAGTATTTCACACGACAACACAGAAAAACACAATTTGAAGAGCCAAATAAAATAACGTAGCAATGGAAATAATGTCTAGTTAATTGCAGCTGCGAAATACTTGGTACAAATCAACATGCATGCCACAACTGTTTTACTCTACAACAATGAAAAACTACAACTACAAAGGAGATTCTCTCTACAATTACGCGCTAGCAATAAACAAAAGCTACACTAAATACACAAACTACAAGAAAAAATCAGAAGATTCCAGTGAGGTATCCTCGGCTAAGGGTCGACATATGAAACATCCCCTTAGAACAATTTATATAGGACTGTGCTTAACCTGACACACAATACTTTGTTAGCGCAACGCAATCTGACTTTCAAAATTCCCTACAAAAGAATGGCCCTGACTAACATTAAACTATACCTTTCACAAATCACTCACCTCACAAAAATCTTCGCTGCTCAAGCTACTGCAATACAGCAAGCGCCACTACTGCCAGCTAAATAAAAGATTCAAACTACTAAAGGCACTAACTACTGATAGGGATAGTTAGCAAATGAAAGATATTAATAGAGAACAAACAATGTATTTACCTTAATATCATCACAAGTCATAATATATATATCAGTTCATGACAAATTGCAAACCTCCGCCATCTCTCTCCCCACATCCACCACTGCTGGCGGCTCACCTCCAACTGCGCAACGCTACGCGCTGTTCACAGCCCGCTGCCTAACACTACAATGGCGAGTATTACAACAACGCAAAGCAGACACAGACTGCCCACAGCACAGCCAGTGATTGTCATACAGAGGTGGCGTTACCAATAAAAAACCTAAACAGCCTACTTACATAGAGAAAACATAAACAGCCTACTTACATAGAGAAAACATAAACAGCCTACTTACATAGAGAAAACATAAACAGCCTACTTACATAGAGAAAACATAAACAGCCTACTTACACAGTTACTGATATGAAGCGGCAAAAAAAGGTTTCTTTGATTTTATCTATAATGGATACGACGTCTTGGTTGCTACACTTATTGTTAAATTGGAGACTCAACCTCCTATTTACGGTGTACAAATACTCTAAAATATACACGTTTCCAAAGTCAAGCGTTCATCATTAGAAATGAAGTAAGAGAATCTCTAATATCAGTAAAGACATAATATAAATAAGAATGATAAAATAACGTGATCACTTCTCTGGATGCATATTGTAGGAAGACGAGTTCACATTGAACATGTTATTTTACTGCTCTTGCTTATATTTTACGTTGATCACTTTTGGAGATCTTTCGTATATCGGTTCTGATGATGAAGACTTGGCCTCCGAAACACGTAATTTTTATTGTTTTCAACACTGTAAATAGGTGGTTGTGTCGATATTTTACAATTAACAGAGTTTCATTTTTTATTGACTCTGAAAATATTATTTCGCTTAAATTTCGAACATTTTCGTGCTTTCTCCGTATTCGTATAAATTATTTCGGAAGTTTACAGTAAGTTGACTGTATTACAACGAATTATAATCAGACCTTACGACTTTTACGGAGAGTTGACTGGATAACGTGAAAAATGAACAGACTGCGCTACAAAGAGAAAATGAAGGTAAATGGTTCACACGTTTTCGAGTGCGCAAAAGAGTGTGAATTATCGGTGGACAACTTGAGGAAGATGGCACTTCTGTAGTTCAAAAGATATTTCTGTTTGTATAGCTGGTTCTTCTAATGTGAGAAAACGTTTCACTGCAAGGCAACCTATATTACATTGATTTTGTTGCGTTTTTCAGTTATATGATTGGTTTGATGCATCCTAGGGTGTACAAGTCTCTCTATCTCTTCGTATAGCTACTGGAGACTACATCCACTTTAACATGCTTACCCAAGCTTCGGTGTCCCCACAAAACATTTATCCCCGCTCCACACTTCCCTCCGTTAGCAAATCAACTGTTCCGTGATGACCTATGAAGTTTTCTATTAGAGTACGTCACCTTTTAGTATAGTTTCCTTCGATCCGATAAGATACTTCTTTATTAGCAGTTCGATCTACACATCCAATCTTCAGCATACTTCTGTAACATCGCACTATAAAATGTTCTAGCCTTTTCTTGTCTGTACTGTGTTTAGTCAATAATTCGTTCGCAGAAAAATTATTTCAGAAAATATATGTATTCGGAAAAGCTTTCATTCCTATCACTTTCCTGCATTTTATATCCATTGACTTCTGCCATGATCTGCTATTTTGCTGCTGAAACTGCGACACTCTTATATTACGTTCAGTGTCTCATTTGCTAATTTAAATCCCTCAGCAACCTCTGAATTAATTAGGCTACACTTTGTTATTCGGGTTCCACTTTTATTGATCATTTTATAATCATTTTTTTAAAACACTACCCAGTCAATGTCATTGACAACCTTAAAGATCTGATTTCTTCTCCTTGAATCTTACCTCCAGTTGTAAATTTCTGCTTAGTTTTCATTACTGCTTGCTCGATGTAGATATCGAATGAAATGGAAGATAGGCTACAACCCTTACGATACCTTTAACTACTCCTCCCATTTCATGTGCTTCGATTCTCATAATTGCAGACTGGTTTCTGTACAAGTTGCAGACAACGTTTCGATCCTGTATTCTGTTGCCTTTATCTCCAAAATTCGAAAACGCCTATTCTAGTTAATTCCGTCACAATATATATTTTCCAAAGGTGCAAAGGCTATATATGTGGTTTGCTATTTAGTATACGTTTTAAGATAAGTCATGGGTCACTGTAGAATTCCTGCATTTCTCTGGAGCCCCAACTGCTATTTTCACGGAGGAAAATCGATGCTATTTATTCATCAACTAGTGTGCAACACCAAGTGTGGGATATCCGTGGGTGGAAGCATATTGCCTCATAGACACATTTTATTCTTGTGAACATAGTGAACACTGATTCTCGCATTACGTGAATGAAAATGAAGCCGTGTAGCTTCGAAATCAGTTTCAGTTATTGTGGAAAGCAAAAATGAAAAGAGAGTAAATATTACTCATTTTTCATTGTGAAAAAGTTTATCAGTTTACAATATATCCTCATCCATCACTGTCAAAGCTGTTGATCAGTCCTCCATTCTGCTTCAGCAGTCTCTTCTATAGATATTAATGTCGGTATCTTGCAACCATTGGTTATTTAATTGATGGTTCGGTAATTCACCTGTCAGGACTTAGATTGATTTGTTTATTTCAGCTGTCGTATGGTTTATTGTACTTTTTTGTGATTAATTACTAGCAGCATATATATTCTTAATGTATTTAAGAAGTACTGAACCGTTCTCTGTCATTTTTATCTTGTAATTTCGTCAGTACTTTTACAGCTTGTTCGCAACAAGTGCACCCAAGCTGGAGCCAATTTTGTACTGTTAGAAAGCAAGGAATCGAGCTATGGCGATTGAAGCCCGTAGCAGTCAGTCGACTTCTAGCCACGATTGTTTTGTGTCCGTCCACTGCCAACATTGGCGATATAAAATCACGGCACATGTGTGTATTGTAACCAAACCGTATGGACATGTGGAGTGCCAGCACTACGCGAACAGAGCACAGTTTGTTCGTTCATGGACCTTCGATCTGGCCGCGGCTGTTAATGTGTTGGCGTCCTGCTAGCGGAAATTGCTTCCTCTGCTCAATGCTACCCCTTGTAATATTGGTCGTGAAGCAACTGTATGGACGACTTAAAAATAAATAATTGTGGTCTCGCACAATGCGAAATTTTCGTATAGTCTTATCTGGGTTCTGAAGTCAAAAGAAGTACGAGGTCTAAGTAATAACTGTGGGTTTGATTAAAAACACACAAGGGCGCAGGTTTCGTAATTGGAGGTGGAAGTGAATCAAAAGACGGCCAATCTGATTCCGGAGTCAGTTATCTCACGGCTGTGATCTGCTGCCTTGGAGCGCGTTCAGTATGCAGGCCAGCCTCCGGCGGCGAGGTTGCGGACGGCCTTCGAGTTGAACCGCGCCGCACCATGGGATGGGGGCAGCGTGCCTATGGGATGAGATGAGGTGGGACGGGAGGGGATGAGGTGGGATGGAGTGGTGCGGCGGACCCGGCGCCTGTTTACCTTGCATCGCGCCGCAGCTTGCCTGCCTGCCTTACCCCTCGTCTTCCTTCGCCTGCCGACCTCCTTGCGCCTTTCCGGAATGTACTCGCTAGCGTTCGGTGCAAAACGTGTCAGTATTTGAGAACACAGGCCCGTTAAGGGCAGCGCTGCATTTAATAATCCAGCTGCTCCTCTCGATATCTTATATTAACATTTCACACTTCCTCTTCAGCCCAATGTCATTCTTTCTAGTAATATTTGCAAACAAACTTCGTGTGGACTTGGCACGTGCAGCATAGCCTACCTTACTCCATATAACCACTGCTCTGACAGTATGAGTCACCGTGATCGCAAACAACATGCACTTTATCGACTGCCACATATACCGAGAAAGTATTAGGATGGTGCATAAGTTCGTAGCGTTTCGTTTTTCGTGTTGGTATTCCGGTAGCTATGACTTTGTTTATCGATAGTCATTTCTTATTTGCAGTTCATTGTTGCTATTTGTGGTTACATATTGTCATTTAATCATTTGGAGATAATGATTGGAGCTGTGGACGCTAGAAAATGGAGTTCCAAGTGGAGAAATCGGAATATTTTCGACATATTCTTCTGTTTTAGTTCGGTACGGGTGTGACAGCTGCGGAGGCCGACGGAAACATTTTCTCCTTGAATGGAGATAATGCCATTGGTCACAACACGGCAAGAAAATGGTTTTCTCCTTTTAAGCAGGATCTTTCTGACATTAGTGACTCCCCATGTTTGGGAAGACGTCTTCAAGGATTGATATTGATCGTAGAAACTCATTAATCCACAATGATCCACATTAGTGTACTAGACAACTATCAAATGTGATGATCTGTGATCAGTCCAAAATCATATGACATTTTCATGGTACGGGGTAGGTTCAAAAATCGGATCTGCGGAAACAGCGCGCTCTAAGCCAAAATCACGAAAGTCAGCCAGTGGCCCAGGTGCTTCACTGCTTTCTCGTAGTTAATTAACTAGCGAACAACATAGACAATTACTATCTTGTATCTTAGTAGTGACGATAACTGGTGTCTTGATAAGGAAAACAAAGGAATGCCTGAGCTGAAGCAAAGCAGCAACTGCTCGTACAAAGAAGTGCACGCATCCACAATAGCAAATGATATGCATTTGGTGGAACAGTGACGGTGCGGTGTACTACAGCTCGTCGCATTCTGTTAGACTGACAAACACACTGTACAGGAGATGGGTTAAAGAGTAATTCCTTACCCATCATACTCACATGGTCTTACGCCCTCAGATTTTCATCTTTTCCGCTCTCTATCGAACAGTCTTCAAGAACTTCCTTTCCGAATTAAAATGCGCTCCGAACACGGTTCGACAAGTTCTCCACCAAAAAACCAGATGATTTCTACAGTCGCAAAATCGAAAAGTTATCCAAGAGTTGGCACACCGTTATAAATAGTGAAGGATAATACATTATTGACGACTAAAGTTTCTTTTATGTCCATCTGTTGTGTTTATTAAAGGTATGGAAAGACGCTACGAGCTTGGCCCCAATCCAGTATAAGAACCGCTCCACATTCATTTACGTCTCATTCTTTCCCATCATTTGTGGCGGACCGTTTGACTCATTACATTTTCAAGTAAGTAGCACTTTGTTCTAACCTTAGGTGACAGAACAGTTACTACAAGAGGAACCCCTGCATGGTACAGCGCAGTTTCCTTGCAGCTGTCACTATGTGAACAAACAATATGAAGCCTGATCATAAAGGACAGCACTGGACGACGTGGTTTCTGCAAAAGGCGGAGTGGAGAGTGTATACCGTCACGAAAAGTGCCATTACAACAAACGAACCGTACCTGTGTTAGGTGTTTGCTTTTGCATGGTATAGTTGTGCAGAGATTGTGCCATCTCTTCTATTAACAACAGGTCAGTGGTTAGCGGTGGCATCATAATTTCACTATTTGTTCCGTCGAAGTCTTCTTTGAAGAGTCATTCCAGTGACATAGAACAATTATATCCTAAATGAGCAGCTATAAATGTTCAAAATTAGTTGCGTGTTTTCGCTGCAAGTCTGCTATAAAATGGATGTACACTTACAGTTGTTTGATACGTTTGGATGGCTTGTCTTAGCTGTTGCAGCCTGTACTGAAGCTGATCAAACTAAACTGACTCAGATGTTTTAAGCGTAGTTAACATTGTTATATGGCAAGAGATCATTCCGTGACTATTCATAGGCAGTGGTCAAGTAAAACGTCACAAAATAGCAACGCTAGTTATGTAACTTGGTGTAGGAAGGCCGCCATATCCGAACATTGTCAAAAAGAACTTGTATCTACGAGGTGCTACACAAAATTTCCTAGAATTTAAGAGCAAAAATTCTAAAACTCACCTTAGATCTTATTTTGCACCGTCATCTTCAAAGGAGTCCTGTCGCTCTTGTGTCCAGCGATTCCAGCGACTTTTCCTACGTTGGAAACAGCACTGGAGTTCTACTGGCTGAATCGAATTCCCAACTACTCGCGGATCTTCTATACAGTCACAACTCCTCCCTTTCAATTTTACCTTCGAAAAGAGGCTTGATTAAGAGGGTAAGGTGGGCGGGGTGGGGGAGACAGTTGTTATATTTTTTCTCAAGAGTTTCCTCACAGTGATTGAGGTGTGTACAGGCGAATTGTCGTAACTCTTTATTCTCCCATCATTTCCACCTTTTATGTGTAACATATTCCCTCAATCTTTCAAAGCGTTGCAGCAGAACTTCCCTGGTAGTTTCGATTACTTGGGAGAATATCGGAAAAAAATCATTAACGCAGACTTGATGATTGTGATTTTGGTGCGCTTTTTCTAGCTTCTGAGAAGATGTTATCTTCCACTGCGAAGACTGGTTGCATATCATAGCCGTACGCCCACGATTCATCGGCATTTATGATCCTGGATGCCTAAACTGTATCGTCTCGACCTGTTGTTTGCAGTCCACTGCATTCCTGAACCCGATGGTCATGTTGGTCAGCGTTAAATGACGAGGAAAGAACTTCGCGGCAATACCTCTGATATTCAGTTCAGTGGACAGAATGCGTTGACATGTCTTGTACGAAAATCCAACGATTTCACGGACTCTGTGGGTTGTCTGCCTTCTGTCCTTGTAAATCATTTCACGCACTCCCGTGCTCGTTTACGGAGGCGCACGCGGTGGCGATCGGCCAGATTGTTTATCGTCCTCCACAGACAATCCGCCATTATTAACTCGTATAAAACATTTTAATGTGATTGCTTAGCTCAAAGATTTGTTGACAGAAACATTCAATGGGTTTCAGCAGCAGTTTTGGGGAAGTAAAAAAAAGATCCTTCATTGCTTCAAGTCAGCCATCTCGAAATTCGAAGACACAGTAGAGCATGGTGTAAGTAACGCTGCATCAACGTTCACATCGATGCACACACAATGATCACATACGGTACACTGGAGGTGGAAACACACAATTAGATACGCAGAATGGCTGAAATTTTTACTGCTACTTTTGGAGCAATATTTCAAATCTCTGAAACCATGAGGAGCACCTTGTATAACTCTAAATTCTTTCTACTGTGCATGACGTAAAATTCTTGAAGGGGTTGCTCTCGTGTAATTAAGCTGTGGTTGCTGAATGTGTAATTTCGACATTTTGACTGTCATACGTCAGTTTCTTATGATTAGGGGTACCTGAACCTGTCGGAAATGTGAACTCGCGGAACACCCATTAATTTCACCAGTAAGCCGAACAGCGGTTGCACAGTGTTAAGATCATGTTTTTTGTGTTGTTTGTAGCCAATTGTCACAGTCAGTCTATGGTTTATCCATGGAAATAATGGATCACAAATCTCGTTAAAACAGTTTCTTTGTAGGTAAATGTGCTCTCATAAGCCCTGTGCATATTTTATTTGACTGAGCTAAACTTTTTTGTCGGTTATCTCACACTAAACTCAACGTTAATGGAAGAATGGGGATGAGGGTATGGCATTGTTGGCCGGGAGGCCCCTATTCGGGGAAGTTCGGCTGCCAAGTGCAAGTCTTATTTCATTCGACGCCACATTGGGTGACTTGTGCGCCGGTGATGAGGATGGAATGATGATGAGGACAACACAACACCCAGTTCCTGAACGGAGAAAATCTCCAACCCGGCCGGGAATCGAACCCGGGCCCGCTTGCATGGGAGGCGAGTACGTTACCACCCAGCTAAGCAGGCGGACAACGTTAATGTTTTCCACGAAGAAATGCTTTCTCACACATAAACTCGTGCTGTGCTGCTAGATAGTTTCTCTTTCTATGTGTGTCATCATGTTATTATTTCAGCAAAAGCGTCGTAAGAAAAGTCAGTCTGTAACAGGAAGTAGCTTAATACTTATTAACAAGATGCGTATGCTGTCACTGGATGACAGAAATGTCATCGGTTGCATAAAATGCCTATAACGTCCAGGAAATACATTGTTAAAGGAACGTTTCGTTCCTTTACCCGTCCCGAAGTTAAAGCTGTTCTTTAGACTTCCAGTTACATAGAAACACGTCTCATAAAATCATTTACACTTATTGATAATAAGCTAACGGTTCACTAATATGAAACGGCAGGATACATGTATAAAACGCATGTCTTGCGCCTCAGATTGGCGGGTGGCTTGTTGGTAAGGCAGAGTTCACTGTGAAAGTTCTTGTTATTTGTTTGCTGTTTCTCTTGGAGTTCTTCATTGTTGCATTATTCGTGGCTTCGAACCCGTCTCAGCAGTCTGTGTACCGTGCACAAACGTTAATGTTGGGAACTTCGACACCGCCGATAGAATGAGGAAGTCTGCGCCCGTTGTTTGCAGTTGACTCTGGCACCCTTGCGGCAGCGCGAAGGGGGAGACGCAGGAGGGCAGGAGGGGTCCACTTGACGACTCTGGAGAGCGTTCGGGCGGAAGGACCAACGGAAACTCGAGATTTTCTCTCAGGAAGGCAGGGCCGCTCATTACGGCCTATTGGTCCACTCGAGCCCAGGAGAACCCCCGTCCACTCAATAACGTCGCCTCCATTATCCAATAATCCAGCAGTTTCGTTTCGCATCCAGGTGGGTCTCTGTTACAAGCTACAGAATTCCCCACATCCTACCGACAAAAAAGGCACTTACAATGATGCCCTCGCACAACCTGTCTAGATGCTTCCAAGATAAACTAACCGAGAGAAATTGGGAGCCAGGGGTACAGTTATCGTTAAGAAACTTAAATTTAACATTGCATTGAAGTCATAAACGTTTTCTTATAAAGTGAACACAAAATGAAGTGGACTGAAATAAAATGAATTCAAGGCAAAGCGACTAATTATGAAGATCCTTTGTTTCGGTCATCAACGCCAAATGTCGCTTTACTCAATGGTTTATGCAGTTCACGATTTCTGTTGCATTTCACTTGCCATGTTCATGTCAGCATAAGTGTTATGGCACACATTCGTCGATGTAAGCCCTATATTCTCACGTCACTTAGAAGTCTGCTCCCACCCCCTTTCAGCTGCTTCAAAAATGTGTCAAATGGCTCTGAGCACTATGGTACTTAACTGCTGTGGTCATCAGTCCCCTAGAACCCAGAACTACTTAAACCTAACTAACCTAAGGACATCACAAGCACCCATGCCCGAGCCAGGATTCGAACCTGCGACCGTAGCGTTCGCTCAGCTCCAGACTGTAGCGCCTAGAACCGCACGGCCACTCCGGCCGACTTCAACTGCTTCTTTCGGTTATTGTTTCAACTACACTTGTCTGCAACAACTAACAGCTATCTATTATCAGGCACTGCTTCTCGCTTCCTCGTTTTCATTCCTTACTCGATTACTTCAACTGATCTTTGACAGCCTCCATGTAACCGTTTATCACCTTTTGCCTTGATGGATAGACATTCCACTTGTTAGGGAAAGAGAGTATCTCCACCTTGAGTCCAGTCTGCTGCAAAAATAATTATGATTAGTGTTGACTGAGTAAGATTACTGAGGGTTCTAAATTGATTAACTATGGAGGTGGACAAAGATTACAACAAACAAAGAGAAAGGTTATCATTAAAAAATTCATATATTCATATATTACAACCAAGAACTTCTAGCTGGCTGAGAATAAGCAGTCACAAAAAAATGGTTGCAGGCAAGACTCCACCGTAAGTAACAATAAACAGAACTGTAACATTTAAGGACATTGTTAGTAGTTTATTAAACAAGCAGTGGTTAGAGATTGGTGAACTACGTGCCGTTATTGCATAAGCTAATGCCTGTACACTGCAGATACCATTGGTGGTAAGCTTTAGAGATCAAAAGATCAACAAGAGGGATCGGGGGGGGAAAGAGAGAGAGAGAGAGAGAGAGAGAGAGAGAGAGAGAGAGAGAGAAACAAACATAGGAGAGATCATTGCACTCATATCAGTTAGGCGACAAATGGGAATAGCTGGGATGACTTCTTACCAAGCATACAGCAGGATAGAAACATTTGCTCGCGCCGCACCAAATCGTTGGCCTTTAGTTGTAGCCAACGCAAGGTGTCGACACTTGAGAAAATAAGTCCACATCTCGGGAAGTCGTCACATTTCACCCCTTGTTTTGACGCCTTTGAAATAAAAGTCAGGACCGCGACGCGCAGCGTTGAAATCACACGCTTTCCTTATGAGTGGCCGAGTATAAAAGTTCGAGACACGCCATGAAAAGGCCGTAGGGGGTGACTTAAAGAGCTTCAACTGTTTCCCTGGGGCATTGATTGCCAGATGTTTCGCTGTCTAAAATGACAGTTCGCAGTGTAATGGGAAAGGCGTTCTTCACAACTTTGACACTGACGACACTTTCGGGCGTTTTATCCTCTCGTTACGGACATTCTGGTACTGCATCCCAAACCAAATTTGATCGCAACCGTTTGAAGCGTAATGCGACCGCACTGTTTACTCTCACAGGTTGGAGCCTCTAGGCACCGTTCAAAACCATTCTACGATATTTGAAAGTGAACTGAAACAGCTGAGGGTGCATTTACTTTTTCAGAGTTCCTGTTCAGTTTCCTTCTGTGGCGCGGTAAAGGAAGGATCCAACACTGAATGCGTGAATAAAACGGAAAAGGTTCCCTTTAAGACCCCATCCCTTCCTCAGTTAAGCAAAACTCTCGGTGACATCCACCCACTATCACTGAGAACAGCAGTAACGAACCTGCACAGACAGACCCCGTGACGAGAATACTAGGCGCAGACAGGCTACGATGCAGCTCTTCCACCGCTACAATGCTGCTCTTGTGCCTGATAGTAGACCATATGGAATCGGCGTTTGTCAAACATGTTGCTGATCTGTACGCGCCTAGGACACTGCCACGCATTCTACCAGTAAAGACGCATTTTTTAAAATTCTCAGTAATGGTGCGCGGGTGCCACAGGAGGCTTTGGCGAACTGGCGGACGGGAGGAATGGGGGATCTTAGAAGGACGCTTTGCCGTTTTATTCACTCACGTGTCAACGTCTCATCCCATCGCTATCACACCACAAGAGTTTACCAAGTAGGAGCTCTGAAAAAGCACCCTTAGCTGCTTCTGCTCACCTTCGAGTGTGTGTGTGTGTTTGAGGTTTACGGGCGCTACCATCTTCGAATTTCGTCGAATGCTTTCTGACGGCCGCCAATGATTCCACCCTGTACATGAGAGCAAAAACAGCAGTCGCACTGCACTCCAAACGCTTGCAATCGTTTCCGATGGGGCCCGCATCTCGTGGTCGTGCGGTAGCGTTCTCGCTTCCCACGCCCGGGTTCCCGGGTTCGATTCCCGGCGGGGTCAGGGATTTTCTCTGCCTCGTGATGGCTGGGTGTTGTGTGCTGTCCTTAGGTTAGTTAGGTTTAAGTAGTTCTAAGTTGTAGGTGACTTATGACCACAGCAGTTGAGTCCCATAGTGCTCAGAGCCATTTGAACTATTTTTTTGTTTCCGATGGCGATGCAGACCAACAATAACCTTAGAGAACGGCTGGAATCCACGAGTTTGTCAGCAGTCTCAAAGGTTGTGGGAACGTCTCCCTATTTCTTACTTCACTGCGAACTGTAGTTTCCGACCACGAAATGTCTGGAAATCAACGCCCCTGGAAAAAAGGTGATTTCATTGACGCTCTTTATTCTCCCCCTTCGGCATTTTCGTGCGGATTATGAGCGGAGGTGTGTTTGGATTGTTCCTCGGTTTCTCATATGTAAACCGCTTGATTTCAACGCTGGGCGTCACATTTCTGGCCCCCATCGCAGAGGCGTCAAAAGAAGGGGTGAAATGTGGGTAGGAGGGGAACATTAGTAGTTGTGAACGTTGAGCGCACGTCGTATGTTTCTCATGCACAACTTTTTTACAAGTGAATTAAATTAATTATATGATATTATATTGTAGGAATTAATTAAACTGATTGTATTATATTATATATGTCAACTTTAAGAAACGTGGATGCAGAACGTTAAAAATATTTAAAAGGGCTTACCCTTTGTGTGCCCATCGTTCGCCAATCGCTTGAAATCGCTTGTCTCCCAGATGTCCATTTTTCCTGTCTTTTCTTCTTATTTTGCTGTTCATTTTTCGGCCGCAAATTCTAGTGCGGTCAAATTTTCTATCTATTTTGGCTGTCCTTTTTTGCGTATATTTTTAGTGTCTATTTTTTCCATCCGATTTGTTCAGTTAGAGAAAAACGTAGAAAAAAATAGATTTGAAAGGCAACGATATTAACACAGTTACGAACGAAAATAAACAGAAATTAAATCCGTCTTCTGTAAATTCGACTACCATTGTAGCCTTTTACAGCTTACTCTATACCAAAGCCAAGCTTATAATATTCATCGTTATGTATTTCATTTTCCACACGAGAATTCGAATGATTTTCCTCCAAATGACATTCGTTAATTGTCTTAAGATTCTTTATTTCTCTGCACTACATTTATTTAAATCCTTTAATTCTACAGATGTATCTTTACAGTATATAGTAATTTTTGCACAACCATTCTTAAGCAAATTACATCTAAGAACACTACTGAGTATTCTTCATCTAGTAAACTAATTAATTTTTCTCTTGCGTCTTGGTAATGCAATTTATTCTTGCAAAATTTTAGTATTTTTAGCTTCCTCCGTTTATTACTACAAGTTTTTAGTATAAATAATTTTACTTAGATTAAATAGGGAAACTAATCATATACCTTTAGGAATAATCAGTTTTCCTAAAGATATTGCACCTTGGCAGGTAGATATGTGTGTTTATATAATCAGGGAAGTTATAGGGATTGGATTCTGTTATTATTTAGTTGCTTATGATATAACGTTTACCATATTTATTGTGCAGAAGATGAAAATTTAATTCATCAAATGGTTCAAATGGCTCTGAGCACTATGGGACTTAACATCTGAGGTATCAGTCCCCTAGAACTCACAACTACTTAAACCTATCTAACCTAAGGACATCACACACATCCATGCCCGAGGCAGTATTCGAACCTGCGACCGTAGCAGCAGCACGGTTCCAGACTGACGCACCTTGAACTGTTCGGCCACACCTGCCGGCTTAATTCACTGTTGTTATATCTTTGTTAGTTACTATTTTTGTAAATATATAGCAACTTTACTTGCAATTAATAAAGAACATCCAAAATTAATGTTAGATTTTTTTTGGAGAATGACATAGTTATTCCAGAAAAGTTCCAAACAGTTCAAATAGATACAGTTGCTAGCATTTGTACATAAAAATTAAACAAATACCACTTACCTTTCCTTGTCCTTATTTGTTATTATTTTACTTATATCTAGTTTGATCTCAGTCTTGTTATTTGAATCTATTTTTTTGATTAAAGTCTCTTCCTCAAGTCAATAATTGGGTCAGAACAATCGCTTACATTTTCAGATTTAAAAATGTATCTTCCTTTTCCACAATCATTTTCAATGGCAACATTGGAAGTAATTAGATTTAATCTCTGTTGCAGATCTTCCATTCCCTTATAGATTCTTTGTTTTAGGTTTCCTATCATTATTCCAATTTTTATATTTTCGATTGTGTCTTTATTATTTGGTTGATACAAGAAACTCTCTTTGTGTATGAAAATTGGCTGTGTTCATCAGTAAATCATTCTAGGAAACGAGTGTCAATAAAAGTGGAAAGACAATCTCTTTTTTTCCAAGAATGGTTCTTCGTAGGGATAGTAAAAAATTTGTAATTCGTTCAGTGACTGATATTTGGAATACAAATAAATCCTTCAGTTTTAAGAATATTTGTATTTTTCTGAAGTGCTTGAAATGTATTTTCATCTGAAAGCTTAACAATAAATACAGATTTCTTTCCATTTCGTTCCCCAAAATACAATGTCTAAAAACTTATTTTTATCATTTACTACAAAAACATAAATTTTATAAACTCTGTTTATGGAGAAATGTATGCATTTCTGTTTAAAAAATTTTTTACCTTGTTTTTTGTTATTTCTCCAAAATATTTTAGTGTTCTTCATTTAAATATTGTATGTTCTCCAAATAGTCATGTTTTATTTCTCGTAAGCTTAAGTTCTTTAATTCTTGATCTCTTTTTTAGTAGATTCTAGGTATGAGATAATAATTGCTTTTATTACTTTATTCTGATATGGACAATGTTAACTGTTAGCATTTACTTTTTCTCTACACACAAATGTATTAACACTATTTCATTTTATTAATTCTATTTCTTTGATATTGATTTCTTTTAGAATTGTAGATAATAAGCTATTAGATTTAGAAAAATATGTTACTCCCAGTTTTGTAAAGTGTGTTTCATTTATAGAAATTACTTTTTCTGACTCCTCATGCAATTAATGGGAAAGAAATTAAAACTAATTGCAAATAAAACAATTTTAATAAGTTATTCTCTTTCTTCTTTATTATCTGTTACAATTTTTATTTGTATTCCTGTTAGCTTTTTATGTTTCTGTTGCCTTGATAGACATATTGCCAGAGATTGGTGTCAATAAGACCTACTATTTTGTCGAGTATCTGTTAATGTTTGGCATATTTTGTGTAATGGAACAGAATAGTAGGTGCTTACTCGAAATATTGGGTGTTGTTTGTTATTAATTCTAAACAATCTGTTAATAGATTAGATTCCTGCTCTTTTTGGAAACCTGAGTTAATATAATTAGAAATTGTTGCTTCCGGTCTTATAATTCCAACTTCTTTACCTAATGTTGAAGCAAATATTTCTTTTAATCTTCCATCTAGAGAATTTCAAATGTATAACATAAATGCCAAAATGTTTATGAACTTATGGACTCTATAATTGACAAAAGAATTTATTGTAGCATTAAAATTTATCCACATTAAATAGTTTATTCCTATAGAATTATCGTTATTAATTACCAAATTACATTGTTCTTTATTTTCTCATTGCTTATAGAAATTAAAATATTTTGTTAAATATTTGCATATTTCTTCTTTATTAAAATACCAGCAAAATCTTGTGTTATATTCAAATCTAATAAGTAATAACATTCTTTACTAAGTTCTTGTAGTATTTGTGAGAGTTCTTTTAATAATATATCACTCTCGGCATCTGCTAATTCTATCTTGTAAGGAATAAAAACTGGATTATATTTTCACTTCTAGGCAAATCAACCTGTACATCAATAGTTTGTTTATCACCTTTACATATTCCTGTATTTGAATTTAAAAGAAGAGCTTTAACAGCAGGTTACATAGAACAAAATTTAGAAAATACTCTTCACAAGAATTACTAGTTGATCCACTTATTTCTTTCTTAATTAAAAATTGTTTTTACCTAAATATGTCACACAGTCTACTAAATCTGTAATTTTAACTAAGATAATACTACGCAGAATGGTTCTGTATTTTACTTATGTTCTTCTAACATTTGTTCTCCATTTGTATAGATAATGTCTCCAATATAGCCATAAGCCAAATCCTTTGTAGGTTCTACTGTACTTCCAAAAAGTTCTGTACTGAGTATTCCTTTTTTGTTCTAACAGATATTTTATTTTCAACTTCCATTTATACAGAAGAAGTGTAATTAGATTTGTGTAAAAGTAGTTAGATTTAACGATACTGAATTATTATTAGGACATAGAAAATTGTTTTAAAAAATTCGTTGAAACTGGATGGTTGAAAGCAAAGCGACGTCTTTTCTTACCTATTTGAATAGCCCTTTTCAGGTCGATTATGCTAGCCTTCTGAATTTTTAAAATCGATTAATATTTCGTTGAGAAAAAAAACGAAAATCGATCTATTCAGCAGGCCAGCTGGGGGAAACGTTGCGTAGCTCCTGTCATTAGAGTGGCTCGCAGGTGACAGGTGTTATTATCTCCATCCAGCGTGGCAAAAGGTGGCGCCGCCATATCAAACCATAGTTTCCTGGACGGCTTCAGCAGCTGGAGGTGTTTCAGGAATCCTCTAACCGATGCCTCAATTTTGTCGCCGAATCAACATCGTTCCTCAAATACCAACCATATATATGATTTGTGAACATTGTTTCCTTCTCTTACATAGCTGAATAGCTATAGGATCGGTTCAGTCAGCCAATACAATTATTATTTGCTCTCATTGTCCACAGCTCGAACCCATATGGGAGAAGATGAGGACATCTTCTGTCAGCACCTCTACCATCATCGACACAAGTTGTTACCAAGACGCTTCCAGAAAATGAAGATGGGTGAACGACAGGTAGAATCCAGGCTGAAGTCGAACAGCGAGGTTTAGCAAAAAAGAAAAAAATAAACCGTAGGGTGAAGTGAAATAAGGAGATTAACACCAGAAATAAACCATGCCTGTTTCCTTTTAAAAGGCGCCGAAAGGTTATGCAAAAATTTTGTATAATGTATTTTTTTAAATTAATTCTAGAACATTCAAAATTCATATTATTTTCAACTAAAATTTTATTTCATTTTATATAGATTTTAATTAGTGAACTCAAAATTGGCTTGGATTTTTGTATGTACGAAGAAGTAAGTGGGTACATTGAGCCCACCTGACTTGTTCTTTATGCACAACCTTTGATTTGACGTAATTAAATTGATTATATTATATGAATTAATTCTATTAATTATATTTTATTTTATAAATACAGTGTAATAAAATATAATATAATTAAATTAAGTAATTCATAAGAAGGTTTAGCAGTAAAAACATGCCAAGGGCACTCAATGTACCCATTTACTATTGGTGACACATCAACGGTGCCACTGAGCAGCATTGTGACGTAATTTTCTACCAATATGACATTGTTAAACCATCTTACATACCACATGAACTCCTGAGCTGTGGCCTTCTCTTCGCATGTGTCGACACCGTGATGTTTCAAGCATCGTCAAACCTGAGGCTGACGTCAAGGGTGCCACGCTTTTGCACCGTTACAGAGTACGGTTGTATGGATCCTTGAGCCAAATTTCAAACTTACCCGTTGCAATGGATGGTAATTATGAGGTTTTGTAAAGATGATCATTTAATTCTGTTGTGCACCGTATATGAGATTCCGTGGTCCTTTGAGCAGTATGGAAGGAATGTAGCTATGATAATTTCTTTACTCAGTGAGTTATCTTTAAGGCCGAAGTCAGCACGTAAAGTTAAGCAGACATCAAAACAAATTTAATAATAATATTGAAATATTCCGTTGGCAATGAGTCGTAGTGTCGCAAGATATTATATTATGAGGGTTGTTCGGAAAGCAAGGAACGATCAGTCGCAAAATAGACCGCAGTGAAAATGAAAACTTTTTTATTTGCAACATTTAGCTACGTTTTCTCTGCCCGGGGACTAGGTGTTTGTGTTTTCCTCATCGCCTGATCATGATCATCATTCGTGACAGTGGCTAGATCGGACTGTGAAAAAAAATTATACTTTAAAAATTAGGACTTCCTACGGGTGCTGATAACTGCGCAGGTGAGCGCCCTACCAACCAATCATCATCGTCATCATCATCATTAGCTATGCCTTCCAGGTACATAATCGCTGCTCCGAATTAGACACCTGTCATAGAGTTGCACCAACGTTCCAATATACTCGCTATAGAAGGCAGTCTCCTGTGCTTTCTAACAATTTCTTGCGCTGGACTGCAGCTCATTTTTCGTGCCAAAATGTTGTATCCATACTCAGCAGTTTATTTGAATAAAGAAGAAAGTTAGAGGGAGCCATGTCCGGTCTGTATGGTAAGTAATCAAACACTTGCCATCGAAAGTCCTGCAGGAACGTCCTCATTGTCCCTGATACGTGCGGCCAAGAACTGTCATGATGAAGAAACTGCACGACTGTTACGCTATGTAGGGTTGCATGAAATCTGGTGAACACACATACTTGGCTTGAGATACTATTTTTTAGATGTCTTTACGTGCTCACTTAACGCTCAGAACTGAGAAGGGCGATGTGGTGCTATCTATGGACGTAGTTGAGACACTGCCCAACACATCTGTGCAAAGCGCCATCGAATTTTCACTATGGTTTCCATTCCGGGACTGATTGTTCCTCAATTTCCGAATAACCCTCGTACATTTAAAAGTCATCTGATTGTTCCACTTATCCATCTTCATAAGTGTCCTCTTTCCGCACTAATAAACACAGCTTTTCGAAAATCTTGTTCTGGTTAAGTTTTTACGTTAGCAACTGCTTCTTTTCACAGAAAGCCCTTGGGTTTTTACTATCCTTACTATTTGACTTGCATCTCTTTCTGTGATATACATCCGAAATAGGAAAATTCACCACCTTTTCAACACCTTCTTTTGGAACATTTAGCATTTCAGTACGTCCACGCGCCTCGCAAACCTCTCATCTATTCGTTGACGTGCATGTTGACCCAACTGGAATCATCCGTATTTTCGATACGCTGTGTATAAACCTTTTAAAATGTCTGAAATATATATAGTGTGTCTTACCAATGAACTGACTAGAAAGTAGAGTTCACGTTCATGACAATTTCATTAACACCTTGCATGAATACAACAGGAAGCGACGAAGTTAAAGGATGTTGCTACCTGGAATTCAAATATCGCATGACGTACGGAAGAAGTAGGGCATAAAAAGGACACTATTTAAGAAAACAGGGTATTCTTTGCCAAAAGAATCCTACGTATCAAAATCAAATATTGGCTTTAATTTGATGAAGAAATTTCTGGGAATTTATGTTCGGAAAATTACATGAAAGTGGGAAACTCTGTGAAGAAGAGAATCGAAGGGACTGAGCAGTGGTGATACTGAAAGATATGGAAAATTACCTGCGCTGATAAGATGAGAGGAGACTTCTGCTCAAAATCGGGGAGGTAAGGTATGTGTAGAAATCACTGAAAAGAATAAGAGGCAAAATGATGGGACAAATGCTAAGGTATAAGGAAATAATTTCCGCGCTACTAAAGAAAGCTGTAGAACGTTAAAACCATAGGGAAAGACATATACTGGAATGTACGCAACTAATAGTTGAGGACGTTGGGTATAATGCTACTATGAGATGAAGAGGCAGGTGCAGGATAGAAAACAGTGAATGGGTTCATCAGAATGTGACTGAGGAAATCATTCTCTGGCTTCCGGGGCGTTACGAGTTCGTTCATCCACGATCATACGGCAAAATACTCCAGGGCGATCGCCGAGTGGTAGGTGATTACAGTTGACTGCTGTGTAGCTTTTTTAAAACACGTTTCGTTCTCTAACCCTAAAAGTAAAGCAGGCTGTCTAACTTCTAACCCACCGCAGTGTAAGGGTCTTTTCAGCTAAATAGAAGCAGCTGAACTGGTGGGGGCAGTGAGGGTAGAAATGGGATTTTCATTTCTGACATTTGTCGTGAAGGTACGGTAAGCCTTTGGAAAACCGTAGACGGAACAGGGAGTTGGACTCTATTTCTAATTTCATTCTACATCTACATCTACATCTACATCTGCATTTGCATTTACATCCATAATGCGCAAGCTATGTAATGATGTGTGTGCAGAGAAGCAGTGGTATCGCTATCATTTTCCCCCTTCTCTGTTTCATTTGCGAGTGGCACATGGGAAGGATGATAGTCTTTAAAGCTACGTATGACATCTATTTACCCTGACTGTCATGTGATCATTTCTTGTGACGTATATGGGAGAATGTAATGTGTTACCAGGCTCTTCTTGGAACATTCGCTCTCGAAATTTCAACATTAAACCTCTCTGTGATGTACAACGCCTCTCATTAAGCGTCTGTCGCTGGTCTTTCCTTGATCACCATAACGCTCTTGAAGTGAGTAAACGATCTCGTAAAGTGCTGCACCGCTCTTCGTTGGCTCTTCTCTAACTCTTCTATTTATCAGACATGGCCAAGGTCCCAGACTGACGGACAGAATCTCTTCTATTTATCACTCTTGGGAAAGGTCCTGGACTGAAGAACAATACTCAAGCATCGGTCGACCGAGTGTTTATTTTAGCTACTTCCTTCTTTTATGAATTACTCTTCCTCACGACAACCCCAGTGAATTTCAGCCTGGGATCTGCTTTTCCTACTCGTTGTTTTATGTGGTCGTTCCATTTCCAGATATTTTATGACAGTTAAGGTTTCAGGGATTTGTCATCTACAGTGTTTTTTTTCCCTATTTGCGAGCAACATGTCACATTTATTTACATTCAGTGCCCTACACAGTCGTCGGTCCTCTCCCGATCTTCCTGCAATTTACTACAGCGTTATAGCGTAGGAACTTTCTTACAGACAATGTAGCCTGCAAATAGCCTCACGGAGCTCCCAATTTAAGCAAATAGATTATTAATTCTGATATCTACAGTAAATAGTACCGGTCCTGTAATACGCCTTCGGGTACTCTTGATATTTCCTATGTATCTGCTGATTTTGTCTAATTGAGTTGTTTCTGCAAGTAAATGTAGTATCAAATCAAAAATCTGGTCCGATTATCGTATATCGTTCCCTATACAACAGTACGGAACCATAATAAAAGTATTTAGGAAGTCAAGGAACACGACATAAACCTAAATACGTTTGCCTATTGTGCTCTGGATGAAACGGACGAAGAAAGCGAATTGAGTTTTGCAAGGTCTCTGTCTGCTGAATCCATCTTGATTTTTATAGAGGAGATTTTCATTTTCCAAATACGACATAATGTGTAAGCATCAAACCCATCCCATAATTCTACAACAGCGATACAGGCCTAAGAAAATGCGTGCCTGTCCGAAGACGATTCATGGAAGCGGGACTGACTTGCTCTTTTTACTATTCACTAGGTAACCAGGCAATACAGATCGAGTATAACGCATACGAAAGTGTATTTGCTTGTTTGGATGTTGAAAAGGAAATGACATGCCTGAATTGTCCTCTGTAGTTTCTTACGCCGACTTACAAGGCATCCCTTGAATGCGAGGTTGTAAGTTCAATCTTTACGAAGGCTCATTTGAAAGTGTTGTCTTTGCCATTATAGTAGGAAAAATATTAGCTGCTAATGACTCTCCGTGTGCATCAACAGGGTGACAGAAAATAAGCGTCCGGGAGGGGCAGATATCAACCTTCATTGGAATGTATGTCTTACACTTCACAAAGTGGACATCAGGGACTTTCAAGAAATGTTCAAAACAAATCATTAAGTTCTACCTTGAACACCGAATGGAAACGAGCGTGTCATGGTGATCACAAATGTTCGCACTTTCAAGATTGAAGGCAACCTCCTTGGAAGTTACAAACCTTCCAGAACGTTCAGTTAGGTATACACTCATAAAGAATGTATGTAGAATCATACTGGCATAACGGGGTGATGAGAACAGATGGAATGTGATGGCATCCAACCAAATGCGAAACAGTCTGTCGTGAAGCTTATCATTAAACTTTCTGCCCTTTGAGGAGTAGCTGCAGATAGTGGAATAATATGTTTTATAGGCACAGAAAAAACCTGATTTTGTCCAGTGTTTCCAGGTGGTATGAACTGCAATGTAAGACACTTTTAGTTGCTCTAAAGGAGTACGATTTTTATAAGCAGACCAAGAATCAAGCAACAGCAAATTATTTTGACGAGCTATTCGCCAATACTCACAGTTTTAGTTCTCTTACGCCCATTTTCTCACTCTTGTTTGGTGTAAGGGGCAGAGCATCCCCATCTTCTCGCAGTACAACAACTAACTTTCCAGGCAGTTTACCACACACGTTAGTAGTCGGCATAATCGGATATGAAGGCATTAATCTTGATACAAATCTCTTGGTACCACTACTTTCCCAGCATTCCTTCCATATGAATTTCTTCTTCAAATTCCGAATGATCGGAGTCGAATACAAATTCCTAACTGAACAAAGGGAAGGCTTTAACGCCTCATGCATAAATTTTCGGTCGGAATCCGCATTTTGCTGAGCATCGTCAAGTTGACTGTTCGAAATTTCGTGATCTTACGTCTTCCAAGCCGTAGAACTGTTTGAAGTTAAGCTACTATTCACGTTTCTCTTGAAATCACTGTAATCCACGTCGCGTGCAATTTGATGTGCATAACGTAGTAGGTCACTATATGCTGATCCTGTAAAGTGTATCGAGCATTCTTGCAACGCGCAAGCACCAGTTTTTGTAGCAACTGCGCCTTGTCCTCCCTTGAATATACGTAGTTTTTCTTATGCAATACACGATCATATTACTACAGACGTATTCGAAATCTGTTCATAACCTTTTTTTTTACTATGCTGCGCATAATCGTCCATGTACGTAATTAAGCTCAATATCCACTTCTTGGACGACAATTGTTCTTTACTGCGTTTCACTGGAGACGGGATTTGTGGTTCCCAGCCAGACAAGGATGATGAACTACATGGGTCGACATCTGTTTCAGTATCACTTGCACTGTTAAGCACGAATCATCATCATTGTACTCCTCGTATACATCGTCCGCACAGTCGAGCGTATACGACACCACACATGCTTCTCACTCTCGTTGCATAAACGCTAAAATTTCATGTGCCACATTTTCTCACTGGTTGAAATTCCTTGGGTTCCTTTCTAACGAAATCTCGACCTCGGCAACTGTTGTTGTGGATATAATGTAATGTTTGTTTTGTTTATCATTGCCATTGCTCTGCTTTGTATGAATACCACTAGCACTGTTGTGAGTTACTTGTCGGCTAAGCAGTTCAACTACGCTCTGTACCCTAAATGTTGTGCCCACCATTCGATATTTCCAATCCTACACGCTGCTGCCATTAACAGCAAATAACGTAGTTGCATAGTAGACAATATATGGGGCGTCGAAAACGGTAAACATCATTTGCCTTGAAACTTCCTGGCAGATTAAAACTGTGCTGGACCGAGACTTGAACTCTGGACCTTTGCCTTTCGCGGGCAAGTGCTCTACCATCTGAGCTACCCAAGCACGACTCACGCGCGGTCCTCACAGCTTTACTTCCGCCAGTACCTCGTCTCCTACTTTCCAAACTTCAGAGAAGGTCCCCTGCGAACGTTGCAGAACTAGTACACCTGCAGAGTGAAAATCTCATTCTGGGATCATTTGCCTTTTGCGACCTCGCACTGAAGGGTTTCCTTATTAGTGTGGTTGCTGGCCTCATACAGCTGCAGAATCGGGTGTGACGTCACTAGCGATCAAGTCCAGAGCTGTAGAAAAACCATCTAAGTCGTACTACACTATGAGAATGCAAGGTTTCACTGAGTATTTTACTGATGGAACTTCTTGGGATATCAGTCTGGTGGTAGCGTCAGTGTTTTAACCAGTTTCCTACTCCTCATCTTCAGCGAAAGAGACGAGAAACTATCCAGCTGAAACATTTTATATAGAAACGCAGGCTTTCTCGGCGAATTTCATCGATAAAGTATTCTCGGGTTATCAGTCTAGTTGTGGCGTCTTGTTGCCGCAACGTTTCGACGAGTTTCCTCGTCGTCTGTAGATGACGAGTATCGAAAAGTTCGAAAAGTAGCGACAATATGACGTCTAAACTCGGCTAATCACTCGAGAGCATTTTTTCGGCCGCTGAAACGTTGCTGTAAGGCGAAGCAGCTCCTCGGTTGCTATGGCGATAATAGTTTGTCAAAGTATTTGCAGTTTTTGTATCACATGAAAACAAATCAAACCTAGCATCTGGTTACTGTTACTGACGAAACGTTGTTGATGTAAGTGATTGTTTCTTGCTTTTTCTCAAGCCTCCCTACAAAAAATATTTTCAAAACTTGAAGGTAAATACCATGAAGCTATTCCAGATTGTGAAAATTTGTCGTACGCAGCGTGCCGTGGCCGGAGTGTGGGCAAACGACGCGCCTGAGGTTGGGTGCCCGGCAGTTGGCCGCGACTGTAGCGGCGGTATCGAGCGGCGGGCGCAGGTAGCCAGGTAGCCGCCAGGCCAGTATCAAGTGCCCCTGCCACAGAGCGCGCCACTAATGGTTGCGCGCCGCTCACCTCCGTCTTGCTACTTAGCGGCATTTGACTGCGGCTACTGCCTGCCCCTCCGCCGCCTCAGTATCTGCCAGCCAGCTCCAGTGGCGCCACTCTCAAAACAATGTAAACTCGCCGAAAAGTATTTCCTGTGAGAAAACGTTAATGAGCCGTTATCGAGCATAACATACGGAAGTATAACATCAAAATGACTTCCTCCTGATTTGTCTGAATTCATTATTTATCGCAGTACAGGTAACTAACACGGATACACGAACATTTTGGGAAAAAATGCTTCAAATGGCGCTGAGCACTATGCGACCTAACTTCTGAGGTCATCAGTCGCCTAGAACTTAGAACTAATTAAACCTAACTAACCTAAGGACATCACACACATCCATGCCCGAGGCAGGATTCGAACCTGCGACCGTAGCGGTCGCTCGGCTCCAGGCTGTAGCACCTAGAACCGCACGGCCACACCGACCGGCATTTTGGGAAAGCTTAGGAAAATTATCTACATTTATTTCGCAAAACCACCAGACACTGTAAGTAAGTAGCACAACCTCTTCCCCCTCCCCAGTTCCATTCGCATATTTCTTATGAGAGGAATGATTGTCGGCAAACATCGTGCGAAACTTAAAGATGTTGCGTATTTACTTTTCCCAGAAAATGAAACCGCTAGCGCATTATCTGTTCAGTCCACACTAGCTGTCTCAGAAGAGTGTTCAAAGTGTAGTCGTTATAACCCAAGTGCTAATATACCATACAGTATTGATGGATTATAGGAGAGAAAAAGAATGGAAACTGTGGGTTTTACTGATTGCTAAACATACGAGGGGCGTTATGCAGTATCTTTATTTTCTCGGTCAATTTCAGTGAAAACAATGCGGCATTTCTTATGGGACATCGTGCTATGCCCCGCTTCAACCCCTACAGTTGATAGATGGCGGCACCGTATGTAGCCTTCAGAGTGGCGTCTGTAACGGAGCTGTCTTCCAAGCAGAGAGCTGTCAGTGAGTTTCTTTTCGCGGGAAACCAGAGCGTCGCAGATATTCACAGGCTCTTGCATAATGTCTACGGAGACCTGGCAGTGAACAAAAGCAGGGTGAGTCGTTGGGCGAGGCGTCTATGATCACGGCGGCAAAGTCGCACAGAGCTGAACGAAATCCCGCATGCCGGCCGGCCGCACAAAACTGTGACTTCCGTAGTGTTGGAACGTGCGGACACTCTCATCCGAGGTGGTCGACGAACCACAATCGAAACACCTCGCTGCTCAACTGGACGTTATTGTTGGTAGTGCTGACACACCAGTTGTAATATTTCTGGGTTTACAACCACCTTACTATAATCTCTCCAAGACAACGGCGTTAATAGACAGCAAGTTCCGGCCAGAAGAGTGCGCCAATATTCTACTAAATAACGTATTATTCAGAACAAAGTGTAATTATTGCGTAATTATCATAGATGATAGTAATTTTACATTAATCAATTTGTTTGTTCCATACACACGCTCTATTGATTAACCGGCAGATGCTACGGATATTTTATACTAGTTAAATATATTATTTGCGCGAGAAGGTACTACAAGAAATACGAGAAATAATTTTTAAATAACGTTATTACATTACTCACTTTTATTAACGTTCTGTTCTGTTCTACACGCACTGATTTTTATAATGATCTAATTTTAGATAAACTCTGTCTTCATATGACACGCCATTTATGTATATCGTTCCTCCTTGGCAGACATTGACATCATATAGCACAAACACGCCCTCACCAGATCTACAGCATACAACGCAATGCTGCCTAGCCAACAGCAGCAGTTTCAGCGACAGAGGTCAAGTGTCTGTTCGACGCATCGTCGACTTCAGTTGGTACGTAAAGACTCTTCAACTGTAATATGTATAAATTACTTTAGTTTTAGTCACTGAATTCTTTACGTAACTAGCAAGTTTTCTTTCACGGTGCTGTTTGAAGATGGCCTAAGTCTAGGTCGAAACCAGTTATTTTAATAAAATACTATAACCATTGCGATCTACACTGTATTTTCACTGATTTCATGTTAAACAAACAGTAGAAATTTGAAATGAACAAGAAAGAAACATACAAAGGTATTGTTCAAGTAAGTAACGTAGCATATCACACTAATGCCTACAAATTCCATAATTTCTCTAGTAAGGGAGCTATGCATCCAGTGGCTTCATTAGACGGTTTGAGGGCGTCAGTTCTGGAAACGAAAAATCAAATTCGTGGCCCGTAGGCTAGAAGAAGAATCAAGATCATGGGGAACAGATACCAGTAACACATGTAAAACACAAAGTATTTGTTCAAGCATTTTTGAATCAGCACTGGTCCTCCAGCAGACAAAACAAGGGCGAAAGGTGAAGTATTTGTAGACAGAATATTTGATGGTGAGAAAGTCAGTACACTACAAATGGATGTGCGGCTGGTCCCGGAGGAGGTTCGACTCCTCCCTTGGGCATGGGTGTGTGTGTTTGTCCTTAGGATAATTTAGGTTAAGTAGTGTGTAAGCTTAGGGACTGATGACCTTAGGAGTTAAGTCCCATAAGATTTCACACGCATTTGAACATTTTTTTATTCAGCTACAAGAAGCCCTTCTTAGACCAGCTGAGAAGGCTGTTTGGTGTGAGTTATCGCTGACAGACGGTTTATTCGGTACGTGTATCGTGAATAAGACCGCGTAAATTGAGCTTCTTCTCCGCTATTGGATGTTGCATTCGGAAGAAGCAGTCGAAAATGATAAACTTCTGTTATCAATATTAGGAAAACAAAACAGTGAATTTACTTGCATTTCATAAAATGAAGCATATCTCAACAGCAGATTATCATTCCATTGAAACTTCCTGGCAAATTAAAACTGTGTGCCGGACCGAGACTCGAACTCGGGACCTTTGCCTTTCGCGGGCAAGTGCTCTAATCATTCCATTATTTCAAAAGTGTTAATTACGAACAGAACAATAAACAATTGCTAAACGAAAAGGCAGACGAAGCGCTTCGGAGATCTTCGGATAGCGTCTAACTTGGATGGAAAGCCAACTGGTTCGGCTGCAATAGCAGAGCTGGACCAACAGTCTCGGAGGACAGAAAAGTTGCCTTCCGCCACCGATATTGATTAAGAATATAATTAGGAATCTCTGGTTTTTGGACATGTAATTGAGTGCTAGTGTGATAGTAATTAAGCAGACAAGCAAGTCATTATTTAGCAATTAAGCAAACGTGCAAGTCATTATTTAGTTTATTTTCCGTGAATAGTGTGGAAAAGGGAAGTTATTCGTAATTTATAAAGTGGATTATAACTGTGCAGTTTCCCGTATTCTGCTAATAAAAGGCGAGTGACATTCCGTTTAAACAAACCAGTTCAAAGTTTAATTATTTATAAAACACCATTCCCTCACTAAAAGTAAATTACGGCCTCAAGGTAATGGACTCACGACCTACGTGCTGTTTTCTGCCCAGGGGACAACAACTATAGAAGACTGCAGGTCGGTGGACACTATTCAGAACACATGCATTACAGTCACGGTGGAAGCAACTAGGTATTTCGCATGTACTTTAGTCTTAGTACAAATGAGATCAGTGACACGTATAACGTTATTTTGCGGGCAGGCGTGTCAATTAGCATCATATTAATTAAAATGGGGGATAAATAGACTTTATTTTGGAAGAATTAAAAAGGGGAAAGTAATACGAAACTTTAATAACTGTACAGTATTACTAAGAAGCAATATAATCAAAAGTAATAAAAAGCAAAGTAGCAAAGACCAAGCGGGACAGAAAGATATAGGGGCGCGTTTGTTTTTTAATACATGTAAAAGAACATGTAACACATTATTGAGCTCTCTACCTTCAGTTATCGCGATCGGGCTAGTCGATGAAAAAGTGGTACGCGACTGCGAAATTCGTTAAGGAGCTTATTTAAAGACTTTTCAAGCACGTTTAAAACACGTTGCGTGTGGCGAAGTGATCAGAGACGTTTATTTTCGGGTGGAGTGAAAATGAATCCGACAACATAATTCGAACTGTGTGTTAGCTAGGAAAAATACTCTTGGGAAACTATTATGGTTGTGGAGCCCACGAAAATTGTGCGCAACGGAAAGCTATAGTTTACGTAATTCTGCACTTTATAAAATGGTGAAACGCATGTGCGCGGAACATTAATAGAATCTTATCCTTGGACGGTTGCGGGCGTAATTGATACAAACAACGCGCCAGCATAAAAAATGGATCGCTTATTAACTACCAGATATTAATTAACGGGGACCTAAAATACTAAAAAGAAGAAGGATAGGATCATCACCTCCAATCGCGATTCATATTTCATATTTTATGAGTGAAAAGAGAAGTGTTAATAAACAAACTACATTTCAATTTTATCCACGATTTCGGCTTCATTACGTAGTCTTGACTACAGGATAAACAATATCTGTGAAGTTGTATGCAACGTATCGTCATAATATTTAGCCAACCAATATTGTGGGACACCAAAAATATAAATGCGGATGTATAATGCGTGAGTGCGACGAACTATATTGAGAAACTGAACATCCATTACGTACTTGCATATTTATCTGCGAAAATGGTCCTTGTCGGTACATCAGCGTAGAGTTCGAATAGAATCGCTGGAACATTGCAAACCACTCAGATTAATCGAACATCTAAATACGCATAATGCTGGTACCACCAGGATGTGTTCTTTCTCCTCACCCCCGTGGCAGTAATTGAATTAAGGGTCAGCCGGGAAGTACATTTAAATCAATTGACGACCATCGAGCTAGCGTCACAAATTTTCAAACGTCCACTGCCATGTATGAAGGCGAGTGACACCACGAGTGCTAACGTCGATCGAGGGGTGTCGTCGTGATCGTATTGAATGACACTGAGCGATTACACACGTCACTTGCGTTAACGCAGAGGAGGTATGAAGGTAGGAGAGTTTTGGGGGAGAGGGTTTATTATATGCATGTAAATCCATCTCTCCCTCACTCCCATTCTTCCACTTACCGTATGGTCGACCAGTTGTTTTCTCAAAGGTGTGCGCCGGCTGCCATCCTTGCCGTCTAACTGCACACCGTAAGGAGCAATGAAGGACCATCTCTTCGAAATTACTTCGGCTTTACGAGGCTGATAGCAGCAATTTTTGTCGAAGATCGTCACTGGCGATGAAAGATGGATTCATCTCTTCGACCCGGAAACGAAATGGCAATCCATGAAGTGTTGCTGCGCCAACTCTTCCACGAAAAAGAAGTTCAAAGCCGCACCGACAGCCGGTGAAGTCATGGCGACAGTCTTCTGGGACTCTGGAGGATCTATTCTGTTTTATATGCTCTCTCCTGTTGCAACGATTAACCCTGAACTGTAATGTTCTACCCTCATGAAACTGAAGAAACGGCTTCAGCATGTTTGTCACCACAAAAGTGCAAACGAACTTATCGTTCTCCGTGACAACGGAAGCACTCACTCAAATCTGCGCGCCCGAGATGAGCTCATAAAACTTCATTGGACGGTTCTTCCTCATCCACCCTACAGCGCGGATCTCGCACCTTCCATCTGTTTGGTGCAATAAAGACTGCACTCTGTGAGAAGAGGTACGTGGGTAATAAGAAGCAGCAACACGTTGGCTCCGACGTCGACCAGAAGAGTGTGCGGGCATATAGGCCCCGCAGTAAGCCATGTTACTGGACGATTCTGTTGAAAATTAATGTTTTATAGCCAACAGACTGGGCAGTAGTATGGTGTATTGGAATCTCGAATAAAACCATCCTGCTTTCAACACTTAATGAACACCTCCTGCATAATGGCTGCTGAAGAAGAGGATTATTTGCTCCAGACTTGGAAGAAGCAGTGAAATACCTTCAGCATTATGATTTTCACAACGCTTCAATTAATAATTTACCCTTCTCGGCACTGAAACGCCCTTGTAACTTTCTAACACACTATGTAGCAGTTTTGCTTAGGAACTTTACCTGACTTGCAGCAACTGCTTCAATAGAAATCAGCGAACAACACAATAAACTCGTGCAGAACAAGTTGGCCTGCCACACCTGACTGAAATCGCTCTCGCATTACGCATCTTCTCTGCTGGAAAAAACGTACACTATGGACACCCGCGTTGAAGCTCATCGTACTACGCAACTCCTCACTTGCAGTGTCTACCAATGCAATTTCTCGAGCATCCCTGTAAAATTCTCGAGCTTAATAACCGAACCCACGACTCAGCGTGTCACTTTTCGTTTAGTGTCTCTGTCTCGCACATTACTCGAACCTGGTAAGTACCCCAGGCAGAAGAGGAATACTCAGTAATCGGTATCTTAAGCAATAGTTTAGCGTCTGCATTTCCTACTACTCTTGATATTTGTTAATTTTACTTTAAGTCGTTTGGTTAGGTTCTTCCTAAGTATTTGCTTTAGTTTTTGTTTTCATTTACTTGTCACCAGTAGTGAAGTAGAAGTGTACCTTATTTCTTTTACCATCCGGGTGTAATAGGTTACATTTATAGCATTTGTGTACAATGACATTCCGTGTATCAGTCATCAGTCGACTGCCACATCCTTGAGTTTTGTCGAAATATTCTGGCGTTGCAACATTCTTGTACACTGATAGCCAAATCATTTGACCATCTGCTTAACAGCTTACTTGTCCGTCTTTGGAACGAAATACATCACTGATTCGTCGTTTCAGGCATCCGACATTTTGTTATAGGTTTTTGGAGGTATGTAGTATCAGAAGTCTACGCACAAGTCATGAAATTCACGTAAATGACAGGCTGCTGATGTGTGTACGCGGTAACGGCGCCCGATAGCATCTACATCAGCGAATTTGGTAAAAAATTGGAAATTTATGTTAAGGTCTTTTGGAACCTACTGATGAGCTCATCGGTCCCTAAGCTTACACACTACTTAATCTAACTTACGCTATGAACAACACACACAGTCCCAGGGAGGACTCGAACCTCTGAAGGGCGGAGCCGCGTTGGCCGGCCGTTGAGGCCGCGCGGTTCTAGGCGCTTCAGTCCAGAACCGCGTTGCTGCTACGGTCGCAGGTTCGAATCCTGCCTCGGGCATCGCTGTGAGTGACGTCCTTAGGTAGTTGGGTTTAAGTACTTCTAAGACTAGGGGACTGATGACCTCAGATGTTAAGTCTCATAGTGCTCAGAGCCATTTGAACCATTCTTGGAGTCGCTCGGACCGTGACAAGGCGCCTCAGAAGGCTCGGCTACCTCGTGCGGCGTGAATTTGGACGCCGATGCGTCAACGTGGGTTGAAACTTCCTGGCGGATTAAAACAGTGTCCCGAACTCGAGACCTTAGCCTTTCGTGGGAGACTGCTTTACCGACTGAGCTACCCAAGAACGACTCACGACCCTCCCTCACAGCTTCAATTCTGCCAGTTCCTCTTCATCTTCCTTCCAGACTTCACAGAAGCTGTGCTGCGAACCTTGCAGAACTAGCACTTCTGGAAGAAAGGATATTGCGGGGACATGACTTAGCCACAGCCTCTGGAATGTTTCCAGAATGTAATTTTCACTCTGCAGCAGAGTGTGCGCTGATCGGAAACTTCCTGAAAGATTAAAACTGTGTGCCGGAACACTATCGACGTGAGTGCGCTATAATGTTCCTCAAAGTATTGTAGCACGGTTCTGGCTGCGAGACACGGACAGTTGTACTGCAGAAAAATGACATTGCCATCGGGGAATACGTCAAGCATGACGGGGTTGCAGCTGTCGGCGTGTCTTCCATTACTACCTAAGGTTACAGGCAAGCCCAGGATAATGTCTCCTGTAGAACACTACTGATCCCACCACTCTGCATCCTTGGCGAGCTGCATGTTTCGAGCCGTTCGCCTTGATGACGGCGTTTGTGCGCTAGCAGCAAAAATGTGAATCATCCAAAGAGCCGATATGTTTCCATTGATGGGCAGTCGAATTCCGATGGTCCTATGCCCACTGCAATCGTTATTGACTATGTCATCGGGTCAACGTGCGAACAGGTAGGGGTGGTTTGCCGCGGGGTTCCATGTTCAACAATGTACGGTGACCGGTGATTTCCGAAACACTTCCTTTATAGGCCACAAGCATTGCGCTTTTTCGGCAGAGATGCCACAGATAACCATCTACTTTACTTTACAGAGCAGACAAGCCTCCGAACACTACGTTGTACCGAGCGAGGTAGTGCAGTGGTTAGCAGACTGGACTCGCATTCGGGAGGACGGCGTTTCAATCCCGCGTCCGGCCATTCTGATTTAGGTTTTCCGTGATTTCCCTACCTCGCTCCAGACAAATGCCGGGATGGTTCATTCGAAAGGGCACGGTCGGCTTCCTTCCCCATCCTTCCCTAATTCGATGAGACCGATGACCTCGCTGTTTGGTCTCCTACCCCAAAAAACCCCCAACACTACGTTCTGCGGATTATCGTGGACGTCCAACCATTTACCGCCTAGTGATAGTTCCACTATCCTTCTGTCTCTTCCCGTAACAACATCAGCAGGTGAACATTCGGCCAGCCTCGCCGTTGTAGAGATACTCGTTTACCCACGCTATGTGTAACAGTAATCTGCCGTTTGTCGAAGTAGATTATCTCGATGAACTTCCCCATTTGCAGCCCATATCTTCGCTAGTGTGATCCCGCGTCCGCGTCTGCTCCTCTTGCTTACTTTTGTTACCGCGTTACGTGCCTGCAAGGCTACCTGGAGGCATCCCTCGTCGCGATGGACAGTGGTCATAATGTTTCAGCTTATCAGAGTAGATGACAGCGCCACATCTATACAAAGCCTCCAGAGCTTTCCACTAGGTCTATGTACTGTGAAGAGTAACACCCCATCACACTCTTTTGGAAAGAATTACCTTTACATCTGTCCTGAATTACCTTTACATCTGTCGATTTTGTTCTGTTAAGATCGACTTGTTGAGTTCTGCCTTGAAGGAGGTCTCCAATGAAAACGCAAGTTCTTTCGACTTACTGTAAGCTAGTATTTTGTACACTAAACGGAACTGCTCATCTATATCAGTTGCCTCTTTGCAGTAATGAAAAGACGACATTGATCCGGGCGCACGCGAAAATTTCTGTTTTGTTGCGACGTTCGCATTATGCAAAATTACTTCATCTGATGTAAACTGTTGCAGCTGGAGTCCACTTTTGTCATCCATACGCTGGTGGCAACTACATATTTGTAGATTAGAGAGAGAGCGGTTTGGAATAATCTATTTCGTTATCGAATGGGAATAATGTTAAGAACGATTTTTTTTCTGTTTACTTTTGGAAACTTATGATAATTATTAAAATTACAACGAAAAATTAAATGGTCTGACATTTTTATATACGATAATATCCAGATATTTATGAGCAATACACACACGCTGAATTCTTTGTATGTAATAGTTGCCATAATTCAAGCATATGGCGACAAGAAGTAACTTAACGAAATAAACATTTCTATGGAAAGCCAAACATTAAACTTGAAATTTGGTTGACCATTGGTGAATAGTTCTACGGAAACCAGATTTTGTGATGAGCGGATTAGCCTCGGACATTTTCAGTAAAGCAAAAGTATGTCTTCATTGAACACAGTTCCGTGTAAAATTGTTTAAATGACACTGTAGGATGATTTATAAAGTAGCGTTTATGTGACGCTGGACAGAGCAACAGTCACGTGACAGGAGTAACAGCGCTCAGTCACCGGATGCAGCTTGTGATAAATCAGTGGAGTAGAAAATTAAACGTTTTACTTCTTCTGAGTGCTTTTACGGGTTAATTCTCAAATTAGTGGTCGTAGAATGGAAAAGATGTGTACAAGTGCGCGGAGGCGTTAGGAGCAGGCTACAGTTCGTGAACAGTTTAGACGGTGTTTGCCGCTGTCAGATTTCTGCAGGCAGCTGTCTCGGGCTGTTGCGGCGGCGGAGAATCTGGCGCAACGCATGGGACATCTCACGCGTAGCTCTGCTGTAGAGGCATCTTACGGAATACTCAACGTGGGGGATCCAGCCTCAGCGCAGGTTGAGAGTCAATGTAGGAATTAGCAGTGCGGCCTTGTCGTTTCACCCTGCTCCTTCAACAGAGTCCAAGCACACACACCTGGGGAGGGGTTTACTAGTCATCAGAAACTCCAACATATGGACCGGAGTCTCTTAGGAAAATAGCATCCTGCACCGAAAAGAAATTCAATGTGCGCTAGGTACATCTGCTTGGGTGGCTTCATCCGAGATGTGGACATGGCACTGCCTGCGGCTATCGAATATGGAGAGTGCAGCTGTCTGAAGGTTCATGTTCTTAAGGGCGGCTGGCGCAAGTGTTGAAGGCTGCTGACCTCATTCGCGAGTTGCAAGAACATATCATAATTTGAAGTATCGTAATCAGATTTGATCGGGGTCCTTTGGTTGGGAATTGAGAGGACGGCTCCGTCGATCCATCTGCCACGGTCTTCACCGTAGATTTATGGACTTGCGTTATGGCTTTGATAGTTATATGTTTCACGTCGGTAGGTCAGCGGTGCAGTACACACAGGAAGCAGCTACTCGTGTAACAGTGCACACAGCTACGGAGCGACATCAGATTACACATAAAGCAAAGGGATGTCGGCTGTCAAAATTTTAACAGTAAAAGAATTGCTGAAGCATTCGTAACAAAGCTCCTGAATTTATGGTACTGCCCTCCACGAAATCTGTCCCGCAAAAAAATTCTTCTCGGAACCGAGAGATGGATAAAACCCCCAGTACGATCTAAAGTATTCAACGATGCGTGCAAAGTATATCGGTAAAACAGACACCGCAGGAAGGGAAGTGTACATTGCCGTGAGACAGGAATGTTTTTTCTATTGAGGTAAAAATTTAGTTTCTGGGCACGAGTAGCTGTGCGAGGTGAACTCAAGCACACGATGTTTCTGCGGACCAGCCAATTTCGCAGTTACATTTTAGAATCATTCAAAGAAAGTGAACACTCACCAGCGGAAAAATTTCACGATCATGCAATATTTCTTGGAAGAGACTGTAAGCTAACGAGTACACACTCGGGCATCCATGGATTCAAAGCAGCTGGAACGGACAGACAGTTTTGTGAAGTAATCTGGTACACGTTTCCCGGAAACTGTCTTAGTAGCTAGTTCGACAACCAACACGCAATGGAAATATTTTAGACCTCTTAGTTACAAACAGATCAGAACTTACCGATGGTGTCACTATACAGACAGGGGATTACTCATCTTGTGCTCACCACTGAAGGGTATTATTAACGAAGTTAATTAAACCAATGCGGAGGGTGGGAGTCTACTTATGCTGGAAAGAACAATTAAGCTGTTGTTGGCATCCTTCTTTCACAATGAACTGACATCATTTAGCTCCAATAAGATGGACGTAGAGGAGTTACGGGCAAAGTCTACTAACTTTAAATTGTGCATTACGGGGTACTGTTTTAACTACGAGGGTTGGAACTTTAATAGTGGCAACTATTTATTTACAGCTCGTAGTAAATTGATACGTGTTTCAAAGTCTGACTGACCTCCAAAGTAGTCACCAGCATTGTGTATAAGCCGTTGCCAGCGATGTAGAAGTCGTAAGCTACTCTTAGCAGTGCCAGTTGTGTTGACAGTTCGAGCGGCGCGGTCTATTGCCCGACGAATTTGTAGCAGTTCTCAAGCAAATGCCGTAAAGTGCTTCCTTCAGTTTAGAAATCGAGTTGAACTCACGAGGGCTTAAATCACGGGAGTGCAGTAGGGGATATAGCTCTTAGCGGCCCCGTCAGTGAAGCAAATCAGTAGCAGCTTGCACGGTACGTGCTTGAGCGTTGTCCTGCAAAATGATGTTCAGGTCCTGCAGAAAGTGTCATCACTTCCGTCTCTAAACCGATCGTAGGATGTGTTCCAACAAAGAACAGCATATCGTATGTACCATACGACTTCCACACCATTGGAAACGGGTTATACGCAATGCTGGTGGCTACTCTGAAGGTCAGTAAAACTTTGAAACACGTATCTATGCAGTACGAGCTGTAAATAAACAGTTGCCACTATTAAAGTTCCAATACTCGTATTTACGCTTTTCAGACTTTCGTCTCTGTAATAGAAGTTTAATTAGATTTCTTACTCTATTTCTAAACGGAGCCATTCAATTTTTATGTGCTGCAGTATTTTTTCTAAAATTACGAATATTACTCTGGAAAATTAAGATTTCTTCCAAATGTGAAAACATGTCTCCAGGTAAAATAGTCATATAGCTACGAACAAAAATTCGACTGTATTTTAAAAGTGTTGCAATCGAGAAAACCTTGTCAATACTGTATAGTCCATTTGTTAAACTATTACACTACTACACACCAATATTCAATAATTGAAATTAAATTATGCAGCAGCGTTATCAAAAATCAGTTACAAGTTGAACACATTTTGAAGTGGAAGCTATTGGTAACTAACAGCAGTTTCCATTTTGGTGACAAGTAAAACATTAAGTAAGGCATTAAATAATTTCAGATCATTTGCAAGTACTATATGTTGCACAGAGAAGACAATTTTCTGTTTAAAGTTACAATATGGTGTACGAACGACGAAATATGATCAACTGTCTGCATTTTATATAGTATAAAATAATTTACTCATCGTAAAAGTCTTTGTCTGAAGAATTGAAAATGTATTCCAAATAACTTTAGTATATTATGCAGCACTTAAATGGCGAACGCGAAACATTTACATATGCTCTGCAAAACACAACTTCATGTTTAACAACAGCAAAAACTGTAGATAAAGTTGTCAACTGCTTATGGTGGTCACTAGTGCACATTCTGTCATGACACCTTGTGTTGGTTCTTTATGTATTGATTTTTATGTAATACGAAAAGTTGAAGTTAGTGCTATTGTGCCTGCTTCACAACTGGAAAATTATTTACGTCAGTGACTCAGTTGCGGTGCTTTTCGCAGTTAACTTGCCCGAAACGGTGTTTTTATTTTAAAAGACACCACCAACAAACAAAACTGTAGATATGTGATTGTATTTATCATTGATTTTGATGTTTGTTAATTATTTTATACTTATGTAAAAATGTAAGGCAAACGAGATTCTCGCGATTTCGTGAAGCGAGCATCGAAAAATTTTACTGAACTCAGTTCAATCAAATGTGATTCAATATTGGAAATATTGATTACCTTTATCGTCTCAAAGGAAGAAGCGCTAGTCAAGAGAAATCTCCTACATTTACATGTATTTTTACTTGTCTAAATTAGCGAATACAGAGATATTTATTACGACTCTGGGCCGTTATCATTTGGACCAATGGTGCTGACCTCTGCACCAATGTTCCCCAAAATTTGCATAAAGAAATTAATTTTACCACTTCATGAATATAGGAGTTGGTACAGATAAACATTAACAACACTTTTAACTAATATTTGTATTTCGGCTAAATAATAGATGAAACTTACATGTTTTCGTGTCTCATCACAAAATGGCTTCTTACAAAACGAAGAAACAAAAGGGATGAGACAGATATTTTTGCAAAAAAAAACAGAGACTGCAATTACATTCGCAGATTATATTAATTGATTACAGAGTATCTGTTATTTTCTGAGATAATATATGTTTCATTACGACGTCGGTTTTGGTATATTTGCGAACATCATTTTTATCACGTTATGTGGGGTATCGCCACAGCCCTCAAAGCTGACTGAAGTAGCTGACTGAAGTAGCGGCCAAAAATCATCTTTTGTTCCAAACTACATTTTCCTCTAGGGACAACACAATCCACTGTTTATCCTTTCCTACGTGTAGGTACCTGCTAGCGTTCTCTGAAATAATTTTCACTATGGAGAGATATGTAAATAAGCAGCGGATTAATTTCAAAATAAGTAATTTTTCTGCTAATATACATAATATCCAGATTTATGATCTCGAAATATTTCTCGTAATTGACAATGGGACTTGTTGGAACTTGTTATCGATGTAATTAAATTAGCAAATGTATCCTGCAGTGGCTGGTTATGCCTGTTAATCACTCGTTGATTCATTTCACAGTCCAGTAGGTTCTCCTTCATTATATGGTGTACACAAACGAATGGTCCAATTCAAAGTAGGGTGAGACACATTTACAGAACTATACGAAAGAATCTCGGAAATAATAGAACACCACATAACTATTTATTCTGTGGTTAGGTGCCTGTACCACAGGTTGCACACAACCGGAGTTTATCTCTTACCGTGACAGGGTAATGAGTACGACGGACACAAAATATCTCCGAGCGCACACGAAACGAGAATTTGTGGAATATGTGTAGACTGTGCCCTATCTCAGGAGAAGCACGGGTGTCGCCTGGAGCTCAAATATTTGAGCTCGTAAAGCGACCAGGGTCTATCTCCCAGCCTCCAGGAGCACAGTGCTGTTTCGTTGTCATAAAAGGTATGTGTCATATAAACACAGAGCGCAGCGCGGTAGCTTATCGCGGCCACAGCAG
The DNA here is from genome assembly GCF_021461385.2 of Schistocerca piceifrons. Lineage (NCBI taxonomy): Eukaryota > Metazoa > Arthropoda > Insecta > Orthoptera > Acrididae > Schistocerca > Schistocerca piceifrons. Next base: position 957,765,811 of record NC_060138.1, read on the forward strand.
AGAGTTACACCTTGGCTGTGTAAACAACCACCACAGGGCACAGCCGCTATCTCATGCAGGTGTTTTGTTTGACCTCTTCTCATTAGACTTTCTGTGTGCCGCTCTTTACGCGTTTTATAATGCCGGAAACATTTATATGGCAGTTCACGTAGCGTTCAGCAACACGACGTAAAATGAAATATGCTGTGTATGGTACGGTTCGTATACATTTTCTGAAAACTGAAGCACATAGAAAATTTATTGAATTTTAATCAAGGACGCAGAAAGACTGACTTTAGAATAGCAAGAGGATAAGGTCATTTGGAGATCGCCAATGATGTTCTGGATGTGGCTGAGATTCCTACACCGCGAGGAAACTTATAAGCCGATTTCAGACACATATGCACTGCAGCCCTTGATAAAACAATCATTGATTCGAAACTTTGAGTAACCTAAAGAAAAGATACAATGATGCCACACCTTCAATAGAACAAGTCGGGACACTAGGGACTTAAGAACTAAAAGAGAGGTCAGACAGGACATTCCATATCACTGTTATCAGCAATTACGAATTTTCAAATATTTAAACTAGAGAAACGAAGAAGGATACAGTTTATTGTAACTTATACAAAAACCAGTCGTCTTGTAGACAACGTTGTACCGTTCACTTCCATTGCAGACGTATTTCATCATTGAATAACTTAATATGTCATATATAAAAGTAGGTGAGTAAATCAATTATAATGAGACTAGAATAACTGGTAAAACAAACATAACAAAATAGTGCAAATGAACAACAAAGCCTTAGAATTAGTTAAGGAAGCTACTGAAGAAAAAGATTGGATGGAGAGGAAAACAAATAAACTAAAGAACAAAAAGAGGCCGTCAACGTTTTTGTTTGTATCCAATAAGATTAATGAAACTAAGTTTTTGTCTTGCATCAAAATAAAAACTGAGAATCACTATGTGAAATCAGTTGTGGTGGTGTATGAAAATGTGTTGAGAAAACTACTACTCAAAGAGTAGTGGGGCACCAATGAAACTGGAAAACAAATAAATGAAAGAGAGAACGACCTGGAATGGAGGACGTTAAGTAGGAGTGTAATAAGTGCACAATAAAGGTTAGAAAAGACCGAGACTACGATTTAATGTGATAGTCCACCATGGAATATTCTGTGTTTCCAATTTATAAATGTGAAGCTGTCTTACCGATCAGCGATGAAAGAAAAAAGTAGTATGAGAGGAATAGCAATATAGCTTAATTGTCTCAATAATTGCCCGCCGGGGTGGCCGTGCGGTTCTATGCGCTACAGTCCGGAACCGCGCCACCGCTACGGTCGCAGGTTCGAATCCTGCCTCCGGGCATGGGTGTGTGTGATGCCCTTAGGTTAGTTAGGTTTAAGTAGTCCTAATTTATAGGGGACTGACGACCTCAGAACGTAAGTCCCATAGCACTCAGAGCCATTTGAACCATTTCTTGTCTTAGTAATTGCCTTCGTAAACGATAACACTAATGAAATTCTGCATTCAGATTTAATGGTTTCACCAATGCCGTATACGATTTACAGTAAATGGTAGTCTGACGAGTACTCAAGGGCCAGTTTTAATCACATACGTTGTTATCATATCTGGTTACTGATTAACAAATACGGGTGTTACTTTGATCGACAGAAAAACGGTACCGACTGCTACGTGCAGGCAACTGTGTTAACCGAATCAGGCATGGAATTCCACTAGTGGTGTAAACGGGTTGCTGGGGGGCTCAGAGAAGGAATAATGTTTCATTTACCAAAATTACAGCACGAGGAAGTAGTGGAAAGTAATCGGAATCTAGTGTTTCTCAGATTAATCAATCCAGGTGTCTGAGAGCTCGCAGTGAGCCGTACCCTGTGCCATCAACAATTGATGAACAGTCTTAGGAAACGTCAGCCACAAAGTGGCTGCACTGAATCTGGGGTACTTCTGTCTTGTGCAATTACTGATACGTGAAAGAAAACCACCCTATCATTTTCTATAGTTACTGCAAGAAGGCATCATGCTGATACCGTGTTATTCAGTCTCCATTCTTACCAGTGGGTCAGTTCGTCGAGGGGCAGAGTACACAAGCTTCTTCTGCATATGATATCAAGCAGAGACAAGTAATTGAAGACTGGATACAGTAGAGTTGCCTAATTGCTGGGAAGTTGATTGCAGCCCTTCACTCGATTTCAGGTACTCCCAACTTTTCCCCGTATGGTTGAGAGTAGAGCCAGTCAATGTGTGATACAATGATTGACTGTTCCTGGGAATGAACGCGTGCAGCCCCATCAGCATGAATGTTGTCATCTTGGGAAACGAGACTGTCTACAGCGAACTCGCGATGATAATGTACTAGGTGGTTATGATGGAAGAGGAGCTGCTCAGTGAGGTGCAGCGTGGGCTGTAATTACCATATGGCTGCGAAACTTGGTAGATAGGGTAACATCTAAAACCGGAACCGATTTACACCGGAAGAAAGTTTGCATCCAGTTGTGGCCATCAGGTGCAAATCTCGCCCTGTACACTGTTTATAAGACAGTATGACATTAATGCTGTCGTTTGACAAGTCAAACCATTAGTGAGCAGTATGGCTGTCGAGAAGAGAAAAAAAATGCTTCAAATGGCTCAGAGCACTATGGGACTCAACTACTGTGGTCATCAGTCCCCTAGAACGTAGAACTACTTAAACCTAACTGACCTAAGGACATCACACACACCCATGCCCGAGGCAGGATTCGAACCTGCGACCGTAGCAGCAGCGCGGCTCTGGACTGGAGCGCCCAGAGCCGCACGGCCACCACGGCCGGCCGAGAAGAGAAACCGTGCATTGTTAGTGAAGCAATTTTATATGAACGACATCAGTTACAGTGTTGCATTGGGAGAGTATCGCCGTCTAAAACGTCTGAGGAGAGGAGCAATCTCATTATGTGGCTTAAATATGATGATCAGTTTCGAAAACACGGTTGAGTTTCGTGTAGCAACTGGGACAGAGTCCTGTCCCGGTGGAAGTTATTGACGAGGTTGCTGTTGCTGTGGCTGACCATTGAGTGCTTGCCTCGGGTGCTGCTAGCGCTCGTGCAGTGTCACGAGAATTATCTATTCGATGGTCAATCGTATGGACAGTTCTGCAGTCTGTTTTACACTACCAGTACAAGAGGCAGACTTCGCGGTAAATGAAATCTCATGATACGCAGCAACGTTTAGAATTTGCTCTTTGGTTTCTGGCAAGGATCGAAGGTATTACATGTTAGCAGGCAATATTCTTTGGAGTAACGAAGCACATTTTACGCTACAGGTTGCAGCTAATACAAGGAATTGTTGAATTTGAAGTACTGTTAAACCCCGTGCTGTACACAAATAGCCATTCCACTGGCCATATGTGATTGTGATCTGTGAATTCACAAGCACCTTTATTCTCTCGGTCTGATTTTCTATAAACAGGGCCTACACGTTTTTAAGACGTCCTCGTACGGCATGTGATTACTACTTAGGAAGAGGGCACCTGCTGGAAACCGCTGTTTTCATGGCATGTGGGCCAACACCTCATCTTTCTCGATCAGTGAAGAATCTCCTAAATGAAAACTTCCTCGAACTTGTTATATCCAGAACTTTTCGAGATGCAGGGTTTGAAACATGACTTAATCTTAAGCCATGTTATCTTTGTCTCTGGGGATACCCAAAAGAACGCATTTACCAGGGACACGTTCGGTGTCTGTCCGATCTCAAGGGTCCGTGCTCAGATTCCCTTGGTATTGCTGCGAGCAACTGTTGATCACGTCGTTTTACGGATGCGACATCTCGTTGACGTCTCCAGTGCTCATTCTGAAAAAAACTGTATAAGCAGCGGTAATAATAAAATCAACATTATCCCGTTCTCATTTGCTTGGCCTTTCCGCCCACGTGCTTTCCATTACATACGGAATCACTTCTATATGTCTTTCTTGCATTCACGGTACCGGATTTCCACCTGGTTGGTAAAATTGTAACAGATTTTTTTTTTTCACAGCGTAAATCGGTTCCGCATTATCTATGAAGTTTCGCTATCATATGATACTTACAGCCCGACGAGGACCTTCGTTAGTCGTTGCACTGTAATTATAACCATCTGGTAGAAAAAGTGAAGCATTTTAAACAAAATTTGTTGATATAAACATCGAGGTTTATGGTGCATCGTGATTTGGAGGCACACTGCGCTGTTTGTCATACCCCACTCAGCAGGTGCCACCAGAGATGGTAATGTGTTCCTGCTGCGGCAGAGAGCGCGCGAGGCAGCAGATCCGTTGGGCACAGCGCCACAGCTATTCGGCGCGCCCGTCTGAGCGACGGCATTAAAAGAGTCTATCGTGTGACTGCGGAGCAGCCACAACCGGAAATCGGAGCTGTGGTCGTGAGCGGCCGCTGACAGACGGAACTTCATGGCGTGTGGTGGACGCGCCTCCGGAGTTACTAAGTTGGTGAATAAGTTCGTAGCGCTTTTGTTTTGCTTGTTGGTATTCCGGTTGCTATGAGTTCATTTATCGATTGCCATTTTTATTTGCAATTCACTGTTGCTCTTTGAGTTTAAATATTTTCATTTTGTCATTTGGAGATAGTGAGTGGAATTGTGGAAGCTAAAAAATGGAGTTCCAAGTGGAGAAATCGGTTCATTTTCGACATACTCTTCTGTTTGAGTTCAGCAGAGGGATGAAAGCAGCAGGATAGTGCCACCGGACAGAGCACGGGAAGAAGATGGTTTTCTCCGTTTAAGGAGGATCGTTTTGACATTGGTTACTCTGCACGTCCAGAAAGACTTTTGGGGTTGGGTGAAGATCGTTTAAACGCATTAATCCATAATGATCCACATCACTGTACTCGAGAACTGACAGATATGATGAACTGTGATCATTCCACCATCGTGTGACATTTGCATGTGATGGGGAGGTTTCAAAACCGGGTCTATGGGTATCACTTGCTCCAAGCCAAAATCACAAAAATTTGTGTACGGCTTTAAGTGCGTCTCTGCTTTCTCGTCATTGTTCGGACCGTGAACAACACAGACCATTCGCATCCTGTACCGCTATTAGTGATGAGAAATACACAAACAAAAGGAAAAGAAAGGAATGAGTGAGCCCAAACCAAGCAGTAACTCCCCATAGAAAGACCGGCACGCATCCACAAAAGATAACGTTATGAATCTGTTGGGACAGCGACAGTGTGGTGTACAACGAATTGCTTCCCCAAGGTGTGACCATCACCGCTGATGTTTATTGTCAGCAACTGAGACATCTTGCAGTCGCAATCCTACAACAAGGGCCAGGAAGACTGCATGAAGTTGTGCTACTACACGACTGAAAATGAATAAATAAACAAGTGAAAAACGATGCACGGTATATGGCTTGGGAAGTCATTCCGTACCCAACTTTAATACCCGATCTTGTGCCCTCAGATTTTCACCTTTTGCGCTCCCTATAGAACAACCTTCAAGGAACTTCCTTTCTGGATGAAAATGCACTTCGAACATGGCTCATGAGTTTGTCGCCTCAAAACCAAGTGATTTCTACAGTCGCGGAATCAAAAAGTTACCCAATCTTTGGCAGTCTATTGTAAACAGTGAACGAGAATGTTACACTTACGACTAAGGTCGCCGTTAGGTGTACCAGTTGTGTTCATTAAACTTATGGAAAAACTGTACGACCTTACGCACCAAACCAAAATTTTCGCCCAGTTGCTGCCGGTTCCTCGGTTGGTTGGCTGGCTCCTCTTTTGGTCGGCACGAGCAGCAGTACCGGTCCGTTCGCGGTGTGGCCTTGCGAGACGAGGAGCAGTCAGAAAGCTGACAACACAAGCGAGCAGCCCCGCATGCATGGAGCGTGGGCCAGCCGCCGTTGTCTTGTGCTCCGCGGTTGGTCGGACAGCGAAGCCGAGGAGCCTGAGTGTGTGCTCTTGAAAAGGCTAGTCGCTATTGTCAATAGGTCATGGCGGAACCATATGTATAGAGGAAGGGGCGGTTGGTGTTATTGGAACAGCACAGGGGCCTCAGACGCCGGCTGCCGGCTGTCGGTTGCCGGCTGACGGATGGCAATACAAGCTTACAGTGTCGAGCATTATAAGTACTGGATGGCCAGTGTTGTCTTGGTGCCCGGAGGTCTGTGCATTGCAGAGGCACTAGTTAGCACAGACCATGGGTGGCCTCTAGGGCCGTGTGCATGTCTTTCAAATACCGCTTCATGTAGAACAGGCGCTAATGCTGTGTGGCGTATATAGGCAGCGGCTTTGTTCAAATGGTTCAAATGGCTCTGAGCACTGTGGGACTGAACATCTGAGGTCATCAGTCCCCTAGACCTTAGAGCTACTTAAACCTAACTAACCGAGGACATCACACACATCCATGCCCGAGGCAGGACTCGAACTTGCGACCGTAGCAGTCGCGTGGTTCCGGACTGAAGCGCCTAGAACCGCTCGGCCACTGCGGCCGGCTACAGCGGCTTTGTGCGAGGTTCAGCAAGTTCTTGGAGAGCCTTGAAGTGTTTCTATGAATAGCCTCGGTAACATTATTTTGTGCATTACTCGCAGTAATTTGTGGTGAACCAAAGTTCGTGTATGTGATTTGCTGATGCATTTCCACCAGGCAGACAAAATTATTTTAGGCAAAAATTAATATTGAGGGTTATGTTGTTAATTCTCATGCTCATTTCACTGTATCATTTTATAGGGCTCGTGAGCGGGACAAAATATTCTGTGCATCTGATCCATGTGATGTAGTGTAGGTCTGCTAAAATTTGCTGTTCTGGTACCGTGAGGTCGGTCTTTTACTATAAATTTGTATTCAGTCACACTAATTTGTAACTCTTTGGCTAGGATTAGTGTAAATTAGTTCTACTGACTGTAGCGTTATTGCTATAACCCATTTACTCTCAACACTGTGAGCTTTCGTCCTGGATTCTGATTATTCAAGAACTGTTTCTTGTCACTCTGCTTTTTTTGGCAAGCGTGTAATGCTGTTCCAGAATATGTGACCTGAAATTTGCTATTCTTGCGAACTGCTCAAAGATTAATTTTAAGGTTCTATATTTATATTGGAATGTTCCACTTTTTGGATACTGCTTATTGTGGCTGTGTTCTGAATAACTTGTGGATTATGGTAGTAAGGATACACACCCGCACAACCCAAGTCACTTTCGCTCCGCAGCCGATATTGTTGCTAATCATAAGGGCAAAGTGACATGAATAAGTGGGTCCAATTGACGATACGACAAACCACGCCCCAAAACATCACAGAACCCTTCCCCCCGCCCCCCCCCCCCCCCACACACACACAAAAGTACTATTTACAAAACATTGTCACAAAGCGAAGTCTACGCATAAAACGTAAGACAGTTCGCAGAGTCCAGACGGAAAATACCAGGTAGGGATATAATGTCTTCTGGTGGAATACCCTTTTCAAATCCAAGCCCTTAGGCAAGCGTAGGTCGGTGTTATGTGGGTAGCGTGCAATGACTGACATCCAGACAATATGCAGACAACAACTGATTTATTTTTAGGAGCGGCCTCAAATAGGCTCTGAGCACTATGGGACTCAACTGCTGTGGTCATAAGTCCCCTAGAACTTAGAACTACTTAAACCTAACTAACCTAAGGACAGCACACACATCCATGCCCGAGGCAGGAATCGAACCTGCGACCGTAGGGGTCGTGCGGTTCCAGACTGTAGCGCCTTTAACCGCTCGGCCACTCCGGCCGGCCTAGGAGCGGTCTCGTCTATACATTATCTGGTCAATAGTATCCGAACACCCCTATGTAATGCGGAATTGACCACTAGACGCCACGCCAGCAGACCCGGCTGAATAAAATGCGGCGGGGAGTATCGTGTTTTCCGTAGACATGCAGTAACACCAGAGTGCGTCGGGCAGAAGAGCTCAGTGACTTCGAACGTGGTGGATAAGACCAGGCTGACAAATTCATCAGGGGCATGTCAATCCTTCGAAAGCTGCCCAAGTCGACTGTTGCTGATGTGATTGCGGAGGTGAAACCAGAAGGTACAACCACACCTAAATCGAGACAAGGGAGACGTCGTGTACTGACAAACGGGTACTGTCGAGCATTGAAACGCATGAAATCGGCAGCAGTACTCACTCGTGAGTTCCAAAGCACTACCAACCGTTCAGCAAGCGCAAGCCACATATTTCTGTAGCCAAAGCTAGGATACGATTGAGGTGCTCTAAAGAGCGAAGCCATTGAACGGAGGAAACAAACGATCTGGAATTATGAATCAGTTATACCCGGTGGCAATTCAGTGGAAGGGCTTTGGGCTTGGCAGTCGCCTGGAGAACAATACGTCTTATGTAGCTCCAGCAGAGAAGTACGGAGGAGACAGTGTTACGGTATGTAGCTAGGATGTCGCCCTCCGATTGCGCTTAAGGAAACGCTTAATGCAGAACGATGTGAACAAATTTTACAGCATTGATTACTGCGTGCAATAGTGGAACTGTCCTGAGACGATGACTGTTTCTATTAGAATGTCAGTGCACCCAGCCGTAAAGCAGAATCTGCGGGGCAATGGTCTGTGGCCAATAACATTCCTGAGCTGGACTTGCCTACCCAGAGACGCGACCTGAATCTAGTGGAGCACATGTGGGGTGAGTTAAAGCGTCGACCTTGCTCCAGACCCCTGCGTACGACCTCACTACTATTACTAGTTTCAGCCCTCGAGGAAGAATAGTCTGTCATTCCTCCATAGACAGAAAACACAATGAAAATGTCCGCAGCTGAGTTCAAGCCAACATAAAGGTGAAAGGTGGACAAACCTCATAATATTGTCCAAGAACTGATGTGCTGATACTTTTGATCACGTAGTCTATGACAAGGCCCTTGTGGTTTAATGGACAGCGCTTGCAGGCACGGCCCGGTAGTGTCGCTGTCTCCCCAGGTTTCAGCACCAGTCACCGCCACCTGGATGAGCAGTGCTTGTCGATAGCATAGCTAGGTTCCTCATCTCTGGATCCGTCGGATACAGCACCTCCAGTGAGTACGGTCTAGTTTCTGTGGTATTTCGCCGATTGAGGACGTTATGTTTTATGTCCCGCTGTGGCTAATAGCCTTCTACGAGGTACCCAACTCGACCACTGCTTGCAGTTCCCTTTCCACTTTTCGCTCTCAAGCTGATAGAAGTAGACCTGCAATATTTCCATAAATGGTTCGGTGGACCTGTTTTCACTGACAGCCATGACCTCCGTCAGGCTTGAAACTGTTTATCATTGACAGAACGTGACACTCGTTTCCTGTCTTTGTCCGTTAGGAGCTAGTAAAACAACTAATCTTATGCCATGTACATGTCTGCGTGTGGCACTCTTTTCCTTGTAAACTCATTGTGTAGTTCACAGTGGTATTGTAATAAATCACACAACCTCGTTGAAGGTGTGTCCATAGGCACGTGCGTACACGGAAGTTCTTCTGTGGCATTCTGTAACTTTTCCATGTCGACTAGTCCTACGGTACTGATTCCAGACAACTGAGTTGCACATGAACATGCTAGGTAAAAATGTGAAAACGGGTTCTGCAGTTGACGTGGGTCAATTAAACACCCCCCCCCCCCTCCTCCTAAGAATAATGGATCAGGAATCATCTGACTATTAAATGGGACAATATTCGCGATTACTAACTTTATTGAGATAAACTTATTCATAAAACTGTTGGCATATAAGAAAAAGGGGTTGGGGAATAGATTCTAATAATCATGCAAGTGTATTAATTGCAATCGCAAAGTGCCCGGTCATTGTGACGACGTTAATTGAAAGCGAGAGAGTACCACAGAAGGGAATACGTCACGCTTGTGGTTGGAGCTGAAAGCGGACTGTTCACTGAATCAGAATACCAGTCTTCAAAGTCAAGCTCCAAGTAATAGAAATGCGACGAAATTTCCCTGTCTGTCGTCTCGCGGTTGTGGCTCGACCCACGCTTGTGGTTGGAGCTGAAAGCGGACTGTTCACTGAATCAGAATACCAGTCTTCAAAGTCAAGCTCCAAGTAATAGAAATGCGACGAAAATTCCCTGTCTGTGGTCTCGCGGTTGTGGCTCGACCCCACCATAGTGTCGTAGGTGGAGATTGAAGTGGATGCACACTCAGTCATAGGTGGCGCCAACGACCATCACTAACAGAAAAGTGCAATTCTCCCTCAAGTCCTTAGAGACAACTCCTCTGGTGGCGGCAAACTGGCTGCGTCTCTCTCTCCACAGAGGTTTGACGATTAAGACTCCAGAAGATCAAGGTGAAGTCACTCTATACATCAGCTCTGGCAGTGGCAGGCCAGCGGCGTCTCTCGCCGGTGAAGTCTGACGATCAAGACTCCAGAAGATCAAGATGAAGCGTAAGATGAAGTAGAAGATTAAGTCAAAAATGAAGTGATGTCGGATCGAATGTTTTCCACAAGGAAACCACACACTGCCAAATTTTGCGCCTCTTATTGTATTCGGCTGGACTTTAGACCTTCAGAGTGCTGTCCAATAAAATTTATCCTTAGAACACATTAGTTGCCGTCCTGGGATACCCTCTATTCGGTTAACCAGTGACGTGCTTTCCACCATTTAGATATGGTAGGAAGAAGTCGTCTCATGCTCTCGCTGTTTCTCTCTGTTGTCAATGAAGCGGTCCTCGCCGGCACAGCAGAGCTTCTCTGTCTAACCTCTTGTATATTTATGTTACCCAATCACTGCGATATTTATACATCGCGTAAACATTTGCTTTTCATGAAATCACCATGTCCAGAGGCATCTCACACCTTCAAAGGCCAAAAAACAATGGATCCCATTCCATTTTCAGGATGTTTTACTGTTGTGTCCTGTGCTTTGCGGAGAAATATTCAGCTTTTTACTTTTGTACACAATAGTGCCTTCTGCCAAAATCGTTCCTCCTCTTTCTATCTACTCTCCTGGGTTGAATAATATTTGCATGGGGGCGGGGGGGGGGGGGAGGGAGGGGCATGCGCACAGGAGATCCTATCTGTGTTCCTGCACAATGCTTCGGGTGTACTTGTGCGGCAGTACAATGGGCTGTCCATGTGTGGACTATAGACCTGTAATTCCATAGGATGTCTCTCTACCAAATGGTTCCGAACATGGTAACCTACTTCCATAGTTTACTCAGCTGCCAGTCCATGTGCTTGGACACCATCCATGATGCTTTCAGAATCCTCTCGTTTATTCAAGGCATGTAAATCCGAATCAAGAGTAAATGAAGAGAAAGGTTGCATTGGTTAATTGCTGACAAATCTCCAGTTCTGTGGTTTATCAAATTTCTCAGCGTCAGTTGTATGTTCTCATCAAAGCGAGTTTACCTTATTGATTTAAATAGATTAGATGACTGTTTCTAGATACACGATCATGTAATAAACAAAATGTCACTGCCATTTCTTTTATCAACTGTGGAGTGTCATATGACCACGTGGTACCGCTTCTACATCATCCACAGAGCTCCACATCGCGTTGTGAAAATTTAACGCGAGTACGTCATTTATTATTCTGGAAAAGACTGTGGTGCAACAGGGAAAGCTTTGGCGCTACAGGAGATCCTATCTGTGTTCTACCGTGATGTTTTTAGCGCCCCAGTGCGCCAATACAGTGAACTGTCACTCCTGAGGCCAATTGACCTCCGTCTCCCTTGCGGGTCCTTCTGCAAAATGGTACTTCACTTCATAACTGATGCCGATTACAAGTAGGTACTTTTCGCTTTAGATGTAAAATCATAAGTTCTAGGCGCTTCAGTCTGAAGCCGCGCGACCGCTATGGTCGCAGGTTCGAATCCTGCCTCGGGCATGAATGTGTGTGATGTCCTTAGGTTAGTTAGGTCGAAGTAGTTCTAAGTTCTAGGGGACTGATGATCTCAGAACTTAAGTCCAATAATGCTCACAGCCATTTGATCCATTTTTGTAAAATCATAGTTGTTATATAAATTTGATATAATTCCAAAACCGTTGAAAACTGCAATATCCTCGACGAATCCAAACTGGAAGGATGTGTACCAGCAATAAGTGAGTAATATTTCTCAGAGATGACATGGTAGAGTGACCCTTACTTATGTGGGTTAGGAATGGTCAGTCATACGCCATCCCTCTTTGGTGAAGATCCCTTGGGCAAAGCTTCAAGATTAGAAGATGCAGTAACAGCAAGTGAGATTGAACGTGGCAGAGTGTTCCGATCACCAGGAAATGCAAATGCCACACCATAAAATATAGGCTTGTGTTTCTACAACAGTCAAGTATAGGGAATCAGGGTGCAGAGGAGAATGGTACATAAAGAAGTGAGGACTATGCGAATGACCAGAGCAGAGTTTGGCAGCCTGCCTCTGATGAACTTTTTGTCAATGGGATTTTCGGCCGTAATATCCCTTATGTCCATCACACTTGCCCAGCAGCCATCTATATGGCAACGCGTACTCGGTCTTGATGTGGAAAGTTATATGGCGGCGTTCACATCTACACGACACAGGCTGTTGCCCACCGAACGGCTTGCGGCAGCCGTGGAGCTGCCAGCACTCCCACAGCAGTGGAGGCTGCCGTAAGCCGTTAGCACTGTGACGCGTGCGGCAGTGGAGGCTTAGTAAACATTGGCATCTTCACATCTTTCATCCACGTCATGGCTCAGTGGTCTTCGAGGCCACAATAGCTTATACAACATTTCATTCGTTTTGCGGTTATTTGCCTCTCTTTTTGTTTTTGTAGATTCTTCTAATAGGCCTACACATGCTGCGGGAAATAGACGATGAGCAATGAATTTCTGCAGTGGAAGAACGGCCAGTTTTGAGGGATAACTCTCTAGAAAATTACTAGGGTAGGATTCATAAAAAATGCGTGTATCGTCTTCGTCAAACAATTGAGTAGGTTATGTCATATACCCGTGATCTGCCTGCACTCTCTCAAGTCCTGTTACCTATAACATTTCTAGTTTGATAATCGTCTCTGTGACGAGCAAAATTGTACAAAATGACAGAGGATTTAACGATATCCACAGAAAAATCAGGATACGACTTCCAAAGTATTTGAAAAATTATCCATCTACAGCCGGATATTCCGAAATGGTAACTGAAAACTCTTTTTGCAGATATTTTTTTTTATTCGCTCCATATGGTCGAAGACGATGTCTGTGCCATCCAAAAGTGTAACGTGTCACGAAAAGTAAGGTATCTTGTGGCGGTCTTCAGTTGTTCAAACAGTTCTTCAAATGTTGATGTACTCATTCGAAGGCACTCGGGATTACTATGGAGATCTTGAATAGAACGTGAGACGTCCACATTAGTTCTTTTTTAAATTACCAGGATGACTCTAGTGGACTGTGCTTCTCCTGTTCGTCAACACATGAAACGTAGCTCTATGAAACGTCCTGTGTTGATGAGGTACTCCCATCGGCCTCCACAGTTGAGTGGTCAACGCAGCTGATTGCCATGTGGGGGAACGCTGGGTTCGATTCCTGGCCAGGTCAGAGACTTTATGCGCCCGGGGATTGCGTATAGTCCTCATCATTTCACCAAGTTGCGGAAGTGACGTCAAATAAAAAGACTTGGACTAGGCGGCTGGACAACACACAATGGCTTTTCCCGGCCAAAAATGCAATCTGGATCCATGCATAGGAATTATCTGATAATTACGAAACAACACAGATCTCTCCACATAGTAGAGCCCAAAAAGAATTATCAAGTAATTCAAGAACTCAGCAATTGCTACCAAATTGTTAACCACCCTGCGCCGTTGCTCTTTAATTGAAAATCGAAGAAATGGATTGACTATACTTAGCAACAGCAATATCGGCTTAAAGCTCAATTAAACATGTGTTTAATCAGTAGTTAAAATAATTCAAAGCTGGGAGTAGACGTAATACAAGCGGTTATCGAAGTTGCAGGTCAAGACTGTTCAAAGATTACTCTTAGCAACTGCGCGAACGGCTTAAGATACAATAATAGAACGCTACCACAAGAGGCCACAAACTAAACTTTTGGCCAAGAGGGAACTTTAGTAGTGTTTGAAAAAAGAAAATATGTGCAGGATAACTGAAGTAACTGCCGCATGCTATGAAAAAAGGCTTAGAATTCATGAAGTTGCTATAGAATTTGCCTGAAACTTTGTTAAAGCGCTATAGTTCACAAATAAATGTACAGTGAGCTTTACGGCACAAAGAGCAAACAAAACAGTACGCTGAACTTATACTAAGGGTCACCTCTAGAAAGTATTAGATTTATTTAGGAATGGTGGAGGGGTGGGGTGACTGAAGACGAACATTTGTATCAATCTACATACAGTTTTAAAATAGAACCGCTCGGCCACCCTGGCAGGCTAACACTTCCATGTAGATGGAATTAAGCACTTTTTAAGCATAAATCAGTGCATAAAAATAGGCTTGACAAACATTGAAAACATTAAACAGTATACAAACAAAATAAAACCACTTGGACGAGCACTAAACACCTAACAGTATTCTAATGAAATGCCAAAACCATCAGATGGCTGATAAATTGAATAAATACTATTTTCATAAAATTCCAAACACTACATAATAGCCGGTCGGTGTGGCGATGGGTTCTAGGGGCTTCAGTCTGGAACCGCGCGACCGCTACGGTTGCAGGTTCGAATCCTGCCTCGGGCATGGATGTGTGTGATGTTCTTAGGTTAGTTAGGTTTAAGTAGTTCTAAGTTCTAGGGGACTGATGACCTCAGATGTTAAGTCCCATAGTGCTCAGAGCCATTTGAACCATTTGAAATACATAATAAGTAAGACAGGTAGAATGTAGTCAACCTTAATAGTCCTTGGACACTGTTTTAATGAAAGACGAAACATCTTAAAGAAAACCGGAAGCATGATGCAAAAGGAACTGGGCAGGTAATCCTTAAACGACATAAGGGAAAGCACCTCTTGTGCACACTGCAAACCAGCCACGTTCCTCAGTAACGTGACGAGTACGAAACAAAATTTAAAATTTAATGCACGCTCGCCACAAAATTCGAATACGTACCAACCCTCAACATACAAACGAGCATATTTATCTCACGACACGAGACCTGGGTAATTATAAAAGTTTCAAGTAGGTGTGAAAGAAACGAGAATGCAAAGTTATAACAAATATTAATGCCGCCTACCAAAAGGACTCCCCATGGTCCATAATATGGACGGGAAACGGGTTCCCGAGCAAGGTCACAACGTTACTTCCTTCAGTTTCCAAGTAGCTGACGGTTATATTCCCTACGAGCGTGACTGCGCCGACCATGCAGGCCGCTGCCTTCTAGCCACGCTCGGTCAAAAAAAGCGCTCACACATCCATGATAAACGCGGACCTCAGCTGCGCACTGCTGCCAGCAAGTCACTTCTCCATCTCTATCCGCGCACGAGCCCATGTTTGCGACCGCCGCTAAAGCTCTCTATATGGGAAGTATGGCCATCCTTTTCTCCTACGTTTGCCGCTGTCCGCAGTTCAGGATTGGCTGAAACCGCGTCACATGACATTAGCAGCCACTGTGGGCGAAAAGGGAGGAAAACCGTACAGAATTCCTTCCGAAGGGAGAGATGCAACAAGAAGGAGAATATAGGTCGCAATGGGGAAGGTTGCAGGAACTCGACTTTACCATTCAGTTAATTTTATTCATTTCTGTCATTTTGTCTTTGTCTCCTTTTTACATTTCTGTTACTTACTTTCTAATTCATTCGAGCAAAAAAAGAGCCGGAAGTACTATTAGGATGGTTTAATGGTAATTTAACTACAAAATAGAAATCTTAGAGATAGAACTGCCACTATTAGCACATGAAATGAAAAATAGTGAGTGGTACCGTATAAAGTTATCATTACTAGTGAAAATTTGACCTGACTGACTGTACAGTATGGTTTAAATTTATATTTACGATGCTCACAATAGTAAATTATACTTTGTTCCACACAATGTAATGTACAAAAAAGAAAAAAAAGTTGCATTACGCAAGCAGCGAACCTACGACCTTCCAGTCACTAATCATTAACGTTATCAGTAGACTATTTCTACTCATGCACCTTGGTCGATATATACATTATATTAAGAGGAATAAAGTTGTTACTGTTTCCTAGAGCCTACTTTTGATCTTAGGCCTAGTTTTATTCGAACACATTTTAAAAATATTGTATTCTCTTTTACTTTCGTAATAATTCTCCTAATGTCATGAAACAATTTGCAGGTAAAATTTTATGGGATAGATCTGACAAAAATATAAAGGATGCGTAACCATATAGACACGTTCATCAGTTCTATCTACCATGGCATCGCGCATATATATTTGAATCCAAAACTCTATTTCGTATAACAAAAGAGGCATTAGGTGAATTTTCGTAGTACCAAATAGCAGGAGCAACAAGTAAGTCGATACTGAGGTTTAAATTAGCGATGGATTTTTCCTAGCACTTGCGAACTACTATTAGTTCCCTTGTGGCCTGCTGACTTCTGGATAGGACCAGTTTAGCGCTAATTAAAAAAACAGGTGTTCAAACTCGATACCGCAACAAGAACTGCGAAATCTGGCTTCTCTATTAATAAAAGACAAAAAGGAAAAAACTGTTTCATGCTTGCCGCAACCAATGCCTTTCGACTCATTAGGCTTAAATTTGTTGATATTTTTTGTTGGTAAGTTTTAGACACGTTCAGTTTGAAGCCACCGAATTGTTTTAGCAGTGCATTAGAAAAGTTGCATTACGCAAGCAACGAACCTACGACCTTCCAGTCACTAATCATTAACGTTATCAGTAGACTATTTCTACTCATGCACATCTTTAATGTACATGGCTGAATATGCTGCAGAAATGAATGTATCACCAGCGGCGCAGTGGGCCCAAAATGGTGGCCAGTGGAAAAGTTGGCCGTACTTTTCCCTATGCAGAGCTGTAACCGCCGCTGCTTACGTGTGCCCTCTCGCGGCCAGACCTCCTCTCGTCTCCCACGAACGTCCCAGAGTCAAACACAAAGCAGCTACTATCAATACTTAAGCTCCAAAGAAGTCGCATGCCCTCAGAAGTGAGTGATTCCCATTCTGTTGTGTGTATGTTATGCATCAAGCCATATGTACGGTACACACAGTACAGGGAAGAAATACACTGACGGTTGGTCATTAAAACTGTTACTTAAATACATTACTCATATTGAGGTTCGCATCAATGGCACTGCTACACTTGTGTTTTCTGAGGAAAGTTGGTGGACATTTTCGTGAGTTTCACAAGTGGGAACCTTCTTAGATGTTGAACCGTGATTTACTTCCAAAGAATTTTATTGAGAATTAATTCTACTTTTTAGCCATTCATCAAGAACATTAACACATTTAATCAAACTATGTGAGCGTGCCGGCCGGAGTTGCCAAGCGGTTCTATGCGCTACAGTCTGGAACCACGCGACCGCTACGGTCGCAGGTTCGAATCCTGCCTCGGGCATGGATGTGTGTGATGTCCTTAGTTAGGTTTAAGTAGTTCTGAGTTCTAGGGGACTGATGACCACAGCAGTTAAGTCCCATAGTGCTCAGAGCCATATGTGCGCGTGGAAGTAGTTGCTAGGGAGTACCTGATGAAATCACAAGCAAATTCCTTTTTAACAAATGATAATTTATTCACTTTAATGGTGCCTAAAGCATTTTTTAAAAGAAACAGATCTAAAATTATAATCAGAATGCACCCTCTAAATATCAAGTTACAATTTATTCAGAGGCAGAGAGAAATAAATTTTTGACTGTATGAGCTTTCGGGCTGAGAACCTTGCCGCTCCCTTTTGACTCGGCCGTAGTTACGACCGCTCACAACAGCCTCTGAAAGACTACACTGGTGCAAATCTGGAACACACCAGTTTACTTTAAACTAAAAGTTTTAACAATTCACACAAGCACACAAATTATACACCCCGTAGGTGTGATGGAAATGGTACAAAACACTGAAATTAAAATATTGACTTTGCCACCGAAGGTGCAACTTGATTTTAACTTCTACGAAAGTCTTACGGAGGAAGGGTGGCAACTTTATATACTAAAATGACAATTTAAATAAAATCCCGTGAAATGCAATCTTATATAAAATTATACAAGATTGGCCAAACAAGATAACATACTCTACAGTACACAGATACGATCTCTCAAGATGATAGACAAGACCAAAACATATTTCAGGAATTAGGCCGTTACATTCCAAGCAATAAATTCGTAAAGACACCGAATCCGAAAAACGTAACAGAGGCAGCTCCGAACGACAGAGAGACACTAACAGTTGAACAAATGCGGACGAGAGACAGACTACCAAACTGTGGACGAGAGACTGTTCCCCGACTGACTGCACACTCACCAACAGGCGAGCTGATAGCGCCCCTTAAATGCACGTGAACAGGCAACTTTCCCAGGTTCGCAGGAGAGCTTCTGTAAAGTTTCGAAGGTAAGAGACGGGGTATTGGCGGAAGTAAAGCTGTGAGAATGGGGCGTGAGTCGTGCTTGGGTAGCTCAGTTGGTAGAGCACTTGCCCGCGAAAGGCAAAGGTCCCGAGTTCGAGTCTCGATCCGGCACACAGTTTTAGTCTGCCAGGAAGTTTCATATCACCGCACACTCCGCTGTAGAGTGAAAATCTCATTCTGGAAACATCCTCAAGGCTGTGGCTAAGCCATGTCTCCGCAGTATCCTTTGTTCCCGGAGTGCTAGTTCTGCTAGTTTCGCAGGAGAGCTTCTGTAAAGTTTCGAAGATAGGAGACGAGATACTGGCGGAAGTAAAGCTGTGAGGACGGGGCGTGAGTCGTGCTTGGGTAGATCAGGTGGTAGAGCACTTGCCCGCGAAAGGCAAAGGTCCCGAGTACGAGTCTCGGTCCGGCACACAGTTTTAATCTGCCAGGAAGTTTCAACCTTCCCCTTTCGCAACAGAGGGAGACACCAAAGCTGCGATTGCCACAGTGGCGCCACTGCCAGAAACGGAGGGCGTCTGTTTCACACTATGCGCTGCGGCGCGCTCTTCAAAACGGCAATTTTTACCACGGCTCAGATGTATGCAATAAGACAGAGGAACAGAATAGTACACTGAGGTGACAAAAGTCATGGGATATCCCCTAATATCGTGTCGGACCTACTTCTGCAAGGCGTAGTACAGTAAGTCGACGTGACTTGGACTCAACAAGTCGCTGAAAGTCCTAAGCAAAAATATTGAACCATGCCGTCTCTACAGCCGTCCATAACTTCGAAAGTGTTGCCTGTATAGGATTTTGTGCACGAACTGACCTCTCGATTATGTCCCACAAATGTCGGATGGAATTCAAGTCGGGCGATCTGGATGGCCACACAATTCGCTCGAAATGTCCAGAACTGTTCTTCCAACTCTTAGCGAATAATTGCTGCCCAGGGACATGGTGGATTGTCATCCATAAATTCCATCGTAGTTTGGGAACATGACATCCATGAATGGCTGCAAATGTTCTCCAAGTAGCCGAACATCCAGAGGACTCAGCCCATTCCATGTAAAGACAGCCCCACGATTATGAAGTCAGGAACCAGCTTGCACAATGCCTTATTGACAACATGGGTCCATGGCTTCGTGGGGTCTGCGCCACACTCGAACCGTATCATCAGCTAGCAAGAACTTAAATCGGGACTCACATGACCAAGTTACGGCTTTCCAGGCGTCTTGGGTCCAACCGATATGGTCATGTGCCCAGGAAAGGCGCTGCAGGCGATATCGTGCTTTTAGCAAAGACATTCGCTCGGTCGTTTGCTGCCATAGGCCATTAGTGCCAGATTTCGCCTATTGCCCAAACGGGTTCAAATGGCTCTGAGCACTATGGGACTTAACTTCTGAGGTCACCAGTCCCCTAGAACTTAGAACTACTTAAACCTAATTAACCTAAGGACGTCACACACATCCATGCCCGAGGCAAGATTTGAAGCTGCGACCGTAGCGGTCGCGCGGTTCCAGACTGTAGCGCCTAGAACCGCTCGGCCACCCCGTCCGGTGCCTATTGGCCTAACGGACACATTCGTCGTACGCCTTAAACATTGATTTATGCGGTTATTTCACACAATATTGCTTCTCTATTAGCACTGACAACTTTACGGAAACGCCGGTGCACTCAGTCGTTCAGTGAAGCCCATCGGCCACTGCGTTGCCCATGGTGAGAGGTAATGCCTGAAATGTGGTACTCTCGGCATAATCTTGACACTGTCATTCTCGGAGTATTGAATTCCTCAACGTTTTCCGAAACTGAATGTCTAGTCCAAAATACTAATCCGCATGCAAAGTCTCTTAATTCCGGTCCTGCGGCCACAATCGTGTCTGAAACCATTTCACATCAATCACCTAAGTACAAATGACAGTTCCTCAAATGCGCTCCTATTTCATACCTTGTGTGCGCGATATTACCGCCGTCTGTGTATGTACATATCGCTATCCCACATCTTACGTCACTTCAGTGTACAAATGATATTTTGTAATTTTAGCATCTCGATAATCTTCATTTCAGTTAAACGTTGCTGGTTTTGGAGAGAACTCTAGAGACTCTTAATGTACATGCTATTTTAGCTACTGGCAGTTTGTACCTGAATTAACATTCTAAAGTGCAATATTTTGAATTCAGAGTTTGGGAAAACGATTCATCGCGAATGTCTGTTGAAGAATTGGAGACCTAAATGAGAAAAGCTAAGGGTACCTCTCTTCAAAATGCGCTTTCTCATGTCTTTATCGCCTTTAGTGTCGACTGCTGGAGCCGGAATAAGCAGATTTAAAAAATCTCAGTAAGCTTCTTTTACGCAGCAACGAAAACGGTGGGGAGGTTATTTGACTTCTACTTAACACACCAAGGCACAACAGCAAACAGGAAAGTACATACATCAGATTACTATGTTCAGAGCGCCTTTTTTAATTTTATTGTGTA
Organism: Schistocerca piceifrons; assembly: GCF_021461385.2. Lineage (NCBI taxonomy): Eukaryota > Metazoa > Arthropoda > Insecta > Orthoptera > Acrididae > Schistocerca > Schistocerca piceifrons. Next base: position 957,786,663 of record NC_060138.1, read on the forward strand.
AATGGCTATTACCAAGCACAGAGCTCTGGCAGGAGCTTAGCGGCCGTGTAAAGAAGTGCAAATTAAAAATTTCGGCGTGAATCTTCCGCTGCCAGGGAGCAATTATCTTTCATGTCTGCAAAGAGCAGCTTCTCCACCCCTGCATGTTATAACTTCCATCTCCACACCTCTTATACCTGAAGAAAGGTTCATATTACAACCAATAATTAACGAGTAGTAACGCATCAGTCTTTTTGAATTCTCTAACAATTTGATCACCAGTGTATCTACAATTACCGAACAGGACTTCATGAGAACGTCGTCTTCCCATCTTATAATTTTACATGCACTATCGTTTCATCTCTACTCACGTTTTACGATCCTATCAGAATGAATCTACATTCATTTCATATCTACTATCAAGTCTATTTCTCAAGGGCTCCAAACTCTGAATCACTTCTGGTCGCACTAGCGTTTTGTGTGCGATTCATTTCGCGATGCAGTGCAAAATCCAATGAAACTCTACCAACAAATATAAGAGCCCTTTGTCCTTATTTACTTTTCATTTACTTATTTATTTATTCAAGGCGGTAGACTTTTTTTATTTACTTATTTATTTATTCATTGTGGTAAACTTTTGTGAGGACACTAACACATCAGTACAGAACAAATTACAGTCTTCAAAATTAATACAACGTTGATTTACAGGTAGCACTTCCCGGAACTGAATGTTTATAATATTTGTGACATTACTTTTCCTCTATTTTGTTTGTTTTTGCTATTAAACTTTAATATTTGTTTGGGAACTTCATACAATGTAATATTACGGTTTAGTTCCGCCAAAAAACCAGTAGTAATAAGTGGATAAATGCAATGGGAGTGGATGCAAACCCTTGTCGTGTATTCACTACTCTGGTTCGGAGTATTCATTACTTATCTACTTTTTTGTGTAAACTTCTTCGTAGATTATTGTGTGACCCACTCCCATCGCCCACTGCCATAGATTGTTTTTCGGGTCTCATAGAATTAAGCTTATAGGTGGAGAACTCTTCTTTCCGTTAAATATTTTCTTTACATTGCACTGGGTATTTCTGAAGCTATGGAAACTTACAGTGATTCTCTGACTATATTGATCCAGAGATATTCCATGAGCAGCTGCAGCTGAAGTGTTAGTGTGGGATTTAGGCTTATACAAATTTTATTGCTGATTACAGACTTTCCCTGTATCTTCGTAAAATGAATAGATAAGAATCTACAGCTTTTGATATTCACTTTCTGTATTTCGGTAAGAGAGCGTTAATCACTGTAAAATCATTTCACTTATCATGTAAATTTACGTAAAAGTCTGTTCTCCAGGGAATCTCATAATCAGTCTTCTGATGTTTTCTGCAATAAATTTTTAAATTACTGCAAATGTGTTTTCATTTATCGTATATAATAGACGTCTTGTGAATCAACTTTATTATAGCCTTCACAGGTAATCACACACACATCATATAGCAAAACTTTCCGTCGTAATCAACTATAGCACATTCGGTACGTTCAATCGGTTGACCTATACGAAGACTCTACAGTTCGGCAGATGAAGAAAGATTAACAATTTCAAAACCTTTGATTCATATGCGGCAATACATTTATTTTTTCCTTACCAATCTACAATAATTCAGCGACGCTTAAGAGTCAGGTATACCTTCTTTTGTGTGCCTGGCCGTGTGGTGTTAGGCTTTCTGCGACGGGCGCTAACCAGATTAATTAAAACTTAATATACGACGTTGGTCTCCTCTATACCAGCTGCAGTGATTACAATTGAAAAAATAAATAATGTGTTTTTATTTACTACGCTGACCATGTTACACGAAAAGGTTTACTCAGAACAACAGAAATTCAACTAAAGTCACTCACCTTGAGACTCGTCGACCACAAATGTGACGAGAGGTCCCTTAACTTGAGACAAATTAGTATCTACCAGACGCTGAAAAGCGTATGAAATTAGTACACCTGGGGAAACGATGAACATTTAATAGAACTGAAGGCATGTCCCCTATTCGACTTGTCATATCAGTCTGGTAATAGTAGCTAAAACCTTCTGTTTCCAACCTGTAGTAATCCTGCTAAATTTGAAACTGGTGCGCGCACTGTATCTTTGGTTCTGCGTTTCAAACACAAGTCTGTGACCTGAGAAGCTTTGTGAAGCTGCAGAAACCTCTTTCTACAGCAGCTGGTAATAAATAACACACTAACGATAAAGTCACGCGAGGCGGGATCCGATGTGAGTGCACGTCGTATCTTCGACGGTCAAGGACTTTTTCTGTAGTGTAACAAAGTGGCTTTCGGAGACGTTTAGAGCAAGTAACGAAGTCGCTTTAGCTGTCCAACCCAGTCCCGTAGCACAGACAGACAGAGAGAGAGAGAGAGAGAGACAGAGACAGAGAGAGAGAGAGAGAGAGAGAGAGAGTTTGAGAGAGTGGCAGAGAGTAAAATAAAATTAAAACCACATTTCAAACACAGATTCTTACTGTTTATGCAGTTACTAGTTCAGTAACAAGAGGCACGGTGCTGTACAAACTTTAATTTCGAAGTTGACGAAATTAATATGCTTATCTACGCATTAAAAGTAATTTTCGAAAGCCACATGAACCAACTGATTTCTAAGTAGGGGACTATCGAACGACGGGGGCGAAGAAATTTTCGTGATCATCAAACTTTTAATAATTTTACGAACAAACAAGATGGCGTAAGTCTACATAAGTTCCAGTGGCGGTTAGGTCAGGAGGCAACCGTTGCGCGTAGATAAACCAAACTTTGGCGCGCCCAGAGGGTAGCAGGAACTCCAACCTGTGCCACCGTCGGCAGGAAGACCAAATGACCATCGGTATGCCCACCCCTGTTAAGTTGGCTGCAGGTAGCTTTTGCTCCCGGAGGGACCAGAGTGTGCGTTGGTCCGAGGTTACAAAACTGCTGAGAGAGCCCCTTTCGGCCTCATTTCGTTGCAAGGTTTGGTAGGTCTTACTTGGTGACCAGCAGTGGTATGGTATTTGCCGTCATAGTCATGATACATCTGTTTGTTACCGTCACCTTGGAAGCATCTATGTACTATTCAGTTCAGCTTTAATCGATATGCTACCGGTTACGAAAAACGTCAACGGCTGGGAGAGTGGTATGCTGACCACATGCCCCTCCGTATCCGCATGCGTTGACGCCTAAGAGTTGAGGGTGACAAGACAGCCGGTCGGTATCGTTGATCCTGTTCGTACTGTTTTTGTGTCTAAAATGCTAAAGTGGTAATATTTGTAGTGCTGATCCTTTCTGTGTGCTCACAACACGTACCTGCTCATGGCTCATTACCTTTGTTTGTGATTCGACTCCTGGAGATCATCCCTAATTTACTGCATCGATATTCTCTCTAGAGACAGGGCTGCTTATTATTACTTCTGTTTTCATGTACTTTTCGTTTGGCCTTAATGAAACCTGCGGATCGCCAATGTAGTCCAAATTTGTGGAGCGCCAAGTCCACACCTTTTCTTTTTGTGTAACGAGACTACCTCGTATTGCTATGTGTTCTCAATAACATATCCAATTCTACTTGAACTGTCTGACTGTTAACAGTCTGTAATCTCCCCCTGTTCCCTTCAGTAACCAACTGATTTTAATAAGCAGTCGAAGGAACCTGATACCGCCTCAGTTCATAGAGCTGAATACCATTAGGTGAGTTCATATTAATCTAATGGCCGGGAAGATGGGAAGATAGTATCAGGCAGAACACATAGCTTTCACAATTCCTTTTGCCTCCATTGCTATCTACAGTACGTAAGGGGACCAAACTTTAGCTGTGCAGGCCAGCCCCACCTCCTGTAGATGGCAGCGATTCCGAATGAATTGTGAAAGTAGCTGTTATGTCTGTCCCGTATAGCGTTATGGGTGGTGCTTAATGCTCACATTATCGCGGAAAAGTTTTGATTATCGATTTCATATATAGTTCGAATTAATGACGTAAACTGATGTCCCTTCCTTTGTACATTGAACCACGTAGCCATAGGAAGGAAGGAATATTATAGGTTCACTCCCCGTCCACGTCGAGATCGTTAGGCCAGGCTCGAACTGTTTCAAGGTGGGATGGAAATCGGCCGTGCCCTTTCAAAAGAACCAACCCGGCATTTGCCTCGAGCGATTTAGGAAAATCACGCAAAAAACATAAATTTGAATGGCCTCACAGATTTGAACCATCCTCCTACCCAATGCGAGGACAATGACTTGGCCACAGAGCAACTTTTTCACTTGTAATACTAGTAAATGTTTCAAATTTTCTTCTTTACAATCTATTTTTATCTAGTTCAAACGTGGGTCTTTCATATAATTCCCTACACACCTCTCAAAACGTGTGTTTCCATTATTAGTAATAGTACTTGCATATTTTTTATGACAAGTCAGCGCAGCGCAATTTTAATACTGGACTACAAGTATGGTAAAGAATGTAATTAACTATACAACCTTAACCTGTCTTATTTATTAGATGTTTTGAAGTGAATGAAGTGCAATGTATCATATGAATCTGCTGTATTATTTCTTGTAAATTTAACTGTATATAATTTATGTGTAGACAAAGTAAGCTTCTATCTAATAGGAAAAGTTTATCTGTGTTAAATTTTTGTTTCGAAGAGGGTGACAAACCAGAGCAGTTTGAGCTAGGGCACGGTCACTTAATGACGGACGGGTGCAAACGTGTTAACTAGTAGAAAAAAATGGTAATTTCGGGGAAGGAGGAGCTGTGCTGTTGAGGTGGAAGGCGAAGATTTTAAGAGGAGAAGAGAAGCATTCTATGAATATGGAGGACACAGTATAACCATGTGAAGACTGATGGAAAATAGAAGTTCCCAGAGAATTATTGCAGCGAGATTATTGCAGTTAAACACCAAACGTTCTAAAGGATATCAGATTCCAAGAATTCAATGAAGAGGGAGATTTGAAAGAGGGGAAGACCGAAGAAAGATGAAAGTAATACCGTATGTTTATGAAGTAATTGGTGCAGAAGTAGTCGAGACTAACAGTTCTCTAGATAGGTGTGAACCGTAATGGGTGTCGCTATGAAAAAAGCGTGTGTGTCTACTGTGAATTAACTTAAGGGGATTGATTCGTGAACTCAAGGGGGAACCTTGAAAACTTTGTCAGTTTCTAAATAGTGTAGCTCAAATAACAAAAACTATAAGCTCATGCAATACTTATTATCTTTTAATACCAGAACTGCGGAGTTTCTGACATTACTAAAACGGCAGAAAGGGGTCATTTTGAACCCACATAAAATATTTTCGTATTTGACTTAAGAATACGGGGTACATACAAATGGTGCAAAAATCGAAATCTTTTTATGACTTTGTTGAATTCTATAGTCTTTCCTGATTACATTGCTAAATACATAATAGGGTTTCAAACGAAAAAGACCTATATTACCCAATTTTGAAGTTACGGTCATGTATGCCGCCACACCCCCTTTATTTCTGTTACAGAAACCAGTATTATTTTGAAAAGAAATATAAACTTCCTGTTTCCAGCGATTATACGTATGATATATTGTGTATGTTGGTGGCAGTGCAGGTTTCTAGTGTCTGTAAACGATTATCTTTGCTAGTACTTACTTTCGTTTCGTTGAAGCAGTATGTTCACGTGTTACTGAATGTTTATTGCCAAGTGCTAAATATATTTGTGGAGGCACATATTCCTTAGTGTGCAATAAATACGAACTATGCCACGCATCAATAATTCAATGAAAGGAAATTCCGTCGTATCCAGTTCACAAACAAAGCAAGCCACACTGTTGAAAGTAACCTACGCATCAGTCCTTCAGGGAAGAAACACCCACATGGCACGCCTCCTGGTGATTCAAATTTCTGTGTTAACAATGACGCTGTTTGTAGTGGATTTGTTGTTGCTGATGTGGGCATCTTATCTTCTTTGATAAAGGAAGTGGCGAAATGTAACCAATGTGATCGTGTAGGCTGTTTGGAAATAATTGAACAACAAAGTAGCAGGAAGGGTTTAGCGTCACAATGAGCTGTTCTGTGTAGATTATGCAATAAATCTACCTTGAAAATGACTTCGAACATTGTGCATGGTTCATATGTTGTGAATTAGAAGTTAGTGTATGCAATGCGTTCAATAGTAAAAGGAAAATAGGCTGCTCAAACGTTTTGTGGTTTGATGGACCTTCCTCCTGCTGCCAGTAGGTCCAGCAAGTACATAAATATACTTTTTGGTGCCTTGACGGTTCCTTGAACGGTGTTGTAAGTGCTATTTCTCTGGAGAATGGAAAAGTTGTTGATGTTGAGTGCTTACCTAAGTACTGCCACACCTGCCATGTTAACACTCAAGGACGTATTGAACATCAGTGTATGTAACGTCCCCTTTGAACAATTTATACAAGACTGTGCTTATACTGACACACGATGTTTTTAGCGCAACGCAATCTGACTTTCAAAATTCCCTACTAAAGAATGGCCCTGACTAACATTAAACTATACCTTTCACAAATCACTTACCTCACAAAAATCTTCGCTACGCAAGCTACTGCAATACAGCGAGCGCCACTACTGCCAGCTAAATAAAAGATTCAAACTACTGAAGGCACTAACTACTGATAGGGATAGTTAGCAAATGAAAGATATTAATAGAGAACAAACAATGTATTTACCTTGATATCATCATATATAAATATAGCAGTTCATGACAAATTTCAAAACTCCACCATCTCTCTCCCCACATCCACCACTGCTGGCGGCTCACCTCCAACTGCGCAACGCTACGCGCTGTTCACAGCCAGCTGCCTAACACTACAATGGCGAGTATTACAACAATGCAAAGCAGCCACAGACTGCACACAGCGCAGCCAGTGATTTTCATACAGAGGTGGCGTTACCAATAAAAAAACCTAAACAGCCTACTTACATAGCCCCCATGCTCCCCACAAAAATTTTTACAAATTGGATTGGGCAGTGGCCAATACAGATTTGAAAAAAATTTTTCATAATTACAATAACAAAGGAATCAAATGCACACACTTATTGATACAATGTTGGTCAAAAGCTAAAAAATTCTCACAGTCCATAAAGACAGTCCACATTGTTCATCACAGTAAAAATGCAGAGTTTTTCTCAAAGTCTGAGCAGTTAAAGAAAATGCACATAGAAGTAGTGGATTTCCTTGCAGTCTTGAAGAAGTAGTGTTGTCCTTCCAACGGAAAGACAGTGCTGACTCTTGACATGCAGACAGGTAATGGACCACAACATAGCAAACCCACAGCAGAGTCATTCGACGTTTTGAAGAATATTGGTAGGTAGGTCATCACAGAACAGACCCACTGTAGTCCTGGTAGAGATTACGGTATTGGTGGGCCACCAGAGGTGCAGACCCACTGCAGGCCTTGTAGAAATAATGGTACTGGTGAGTCAGCAAAGGTGTAGACCCACTGTAGTCCTTGTAGAAATGGCCAGCAGCCATCTGTTTCGACTGTGCAGGTGTACAATCATCATCGAAGAGTCTTGCAGAGAATATAGCAAGTCCATAAACCACCACTTGTGCACTCACAAAGTGTTTGGAATTGTCCTTAGAACCAGCAATGCCGTTATCCAGTCCCTTGCTGAATTATTAACACACGTGCAAACACTATCAGTCCCTACTTCTCACATATTGTCCATGTACTATGACCAACAGAAACGTGTGCAGTGAAATGTTACTTACTTTGAAGAACTGGTAACAATTACAATTTGGTAACATAAAAATACAATAACAAAGGTACAAAATACATCATTAAAGAACATAATAATACAGATAACATTTGTAGTACAGGCTTTACAAAAGAATCGAAATAACATATACGTCAGTGTTCCAGGAATTATGACATGAGTACATACATAAAAGATCAGAATAACTTTCGAAACACCAACTTCACACATGAGCATTAACACAAAACAGAATAAATAATGTCTAAACATCTTTACAAAGTAAATAACATATTATTAATGCCAATTATATTCGAGGATAACAGTATTCCTCATCATAGTGAATGTAGCTTCATATTAAAAGAAAAAAAATTTCTATGAAACTACACAGAGACAGGAAGAAAACAAATACACAAGGGTACACAAACACATAGTGGGATAACACCAATAGGAAAGGACAGGGTTCGTTTTCAGTGTAACATTTGGTACTGTAGTCCAACCCAAAACTTCATATATCTTTCCTCTTATTTCATCCTTTGTTTCCACCAAAAAAATTCTATCTAAGCATGCTTTCTGTATTTATATGTTCACACATTTCTTACCTCAACATTTATTTCCAATAAAATCCTACCTAAACCTATTTTCTCAATGCATTTCTTCCAATTCATCGCAACTCATTCTCTTAGAGGCTACCCCCTCTTAAGCTAACTTAAATCTACTGAGCTCAGATGCTAAACTAAGGGACGAGGCAATGCAGCAGCACAAAATAAGTAACACAAACAGCAATGACCAAAAAATTGGAAAATTGCAAAGCAAGCTACAGTAAATCTAAATTACCAAGCAATGCAACATTACAACTAATATGAGCCAATGTGCAGCAACAAAAAAATAAATCTGGCTTAGCAGAGTAACACAAATTAAAGTTCAGTAGCACTATGCCTGGCAAACAGCAGCTTATATCTAAACATGACATAGCTCAAGCAGAAAAAATAGTACACTAAAGATAACAATGCAGATAAGGGAAATGTATAATCACATCTTAATGTCTAAGTAATTAAAGTGGTGCACCACAAGAAGTTATTCTACCAAAAAGTTACCAATTACTTGAAAACAAAGTTATGAATGCAGTTCCTGTGAAGGTAAATGTCATTTTGTGCTCCCTCATTTTTTTAAAAAAATTATTATTTACTCGATCTGTAGACAGAAAATATTTATATTAGTACATCTATAAAATTTTATTTTAACCAATGCTGCAGTGCAGCTAGAAACTAGATATCAAATGAAATAAGCAACTATGTACAAAGCAAAGCATAAGAACATCGTTCAATAGTCATGTGGCATTTCATAAGTAGTAAAAAAATCTCTCATCTAGAAAGACAGTAGTCATAGTCAGGTGTGTAGACAAACTATTTCTTGTCATTTCATTAGGCATTTCAGTAAATATCAGAAAGTACGATATGTTTCCAAGTAATCAGCGTGTCGGATTTGCGATGCTTTCTCTAAAGGAATGACAATGGCCAGGATAATGGCCTTCCTTTTTTTTCTGTGCTCTGAAAGGCACGCGCTAATGGCTTTTTCTTCAGGCGTCTGACACAGCTGGGTGCCCACGACGCATTACGTGCAGGTGGTCACTTAATTTTCTTACGGAAATATTTACGACAACAGTTTCCGCTACAGTGGCAGTCTCATATAAAAATATTTCACAGGTCAAGAATTTGCGTTGCAAATGTGTAGAAACAAAATCCTTTGAATATAACAGTGTCCAAAAAAAATATTCGTCAGCATTGTGATACAGTCATGCATTTACGCACATTTCATAACTCTTGAAGTACGATTCTTGGTTTCCAACATACTTCTTATTCCTCATATGCGGCAGCATCATCTTATTGATCATAAACATATCTCAACAGCATAGTACACATCGTCGTCGTAATAATAACATCATAACACCTCAGTCAAATCTCAAAAACGTCGTAGCTTTCTGCAATAATTTCAAAACCTAAAAAAAATTCTCTGCTCATTTCAATAGTGTCATCTACCTCAAACGTACTTTAAAAATCATGATCTCATACCAAATACATAATTCAAAGCTCTCATAGTATCACAATGATTCCGAAAAAATATGAACAGTTTACAAAGTACAGACAAAATACAGTGTCATAAGTGTGAAGTTACCCAACTGTGTATTGCGTAAACATGTGTCACTGATGTAGTAAAAAAATGTTTATCTCTCAGTTAAATAATCAGATAGCTGTGTAATTTGTGTGTTAGAGAAATATGGTACTGATGTGTAAAGTTGTATAAGCAAATACCATATTAGCTAGGGTTCCTTGTGCTTGCCACACACATGGTACACAAAGTAGGCGTGTACCCCCCTGAGGATTAATGTAATTATACCCTCAGGTGTTACAGATTACAGCAATGGAATGAAATGTATTACGGAAAACCTTTGTATTATTGTACTTCAAATATCTTTAAAAATAAATGTTTGAAGTACAAAATTAATCACTCAAATACGTGTACTGTAGCGCTAAATGTGCGTCTTGTTGCAACATAATCTGTGTGGAAGTGTCGTAGTTATCGTCCTCCGAAAGCTAAGTTATGCAGAAGTCAATGTACTTACCTCATAATACACAAAAGTGAAATGCTTTGCGTATAAATGTCTTAGTTATTACGCTTATTGCCGTGATGAGGAAAGTACTGTGCTATAACGTATTGTTGTGCTACGGAAAAGGCAGTCTCATTGTAGCTATACCACAAAAGTTACTACTAAAACATGTTTTACTTTGCAGAATAAAACAGAAAAACTGTGCAGAAATAAAACAGAACACTACAAAAGCAACATTGTAAATTGTCACTCATTAGTAGCGTCATGATATAGTCGTGTAGCTGTCAAATAAACTAACCACTGTGTCACCTGGTATCTCTCAGAAAGCACCTTGAATCCATAATGTATTTGCAAGTAAACCAAAATGTTGCATTAAAATCTCATTAGCAGTACCAGTATGTGTCCTAAGTATGTAAGCCTGATAGTTGTTACGTAACCGTGCAACTAACAAGCAAGAATGTACAAATGCAACACTGTGTAGTCTGTTCACTATATCAATGCATTTGTAATTTCTATTTAAATAAGTTCTCTTGGTTCTTGGTTGGATATTTAACTTCAAACATTGTTGCATGTTAACAGTTTCTTAAGTCTTTCAAAGCATACTAGTAATGTAAAGTGAAAAGTTTTATGGCAAAGACAAAGTTAAAAAGCAGATTATCTCTCAGTAAGCGGTTTTACATGTGAAGTGTGGTGCAATCCTTTACTCTTCCTAGTACGCAGACTTTCAACTTCAAAGCAATTATCATGTTGTTTACATCGGTAAAGAATGCTAAATCTTTTCTCAAGGCTAGCGTCTTTGTTATTTTTCCCTGAGCCAGCGGCCGTACGCAGCTGCCTGCTGTGCGAGTCATTGTCTGTCTCTTTGTTGGCGCGCGTCGTTATTGGGATTAGGAGACCTAACTTCTACAAATTCACTCTGACGAGAAGGCCCTGCTCTGTTCGAATCCCGCCAGTTCTGATGCAATTCAGATCTGTCGTTACGATCATATCGTCTGTCGTCATGTCGGTAGTTCCTGTAGTTTCTTTCTTGTCGGTCATGTGGTGGAGAATTTCTCCCGGAATCGTAACTGCGCGCTGAACTGTTGCGTCTGAAGTTATTTTGTCTCCCTTGATAATAATTGTTTTGGTTTCCATATTGTCTGTTTCTATGGTTATCTCTGTCATATTCATAATTACGGAAGTGCGATCTTTCTCTGTAACTATTACTCTGCCAGTGGTTGTCATATGGGTGGTGTCTGTTTTGGTCACGATTTACGTTGTGAGAATAGCCTTGTCGCGCCCAGTTATTATTTCTTTCAACGCGGAATTGCGACGGATGTGACCTGTAATTGTTGTATTCCTGTTTTCGCATCCGGCGACTGTCTGTGTCAATTTCTAATTCTTGTAGGAGTCCCTGAAATGCTTCAATGTCGTCTTTGCAACGTCCTGCCAAAATAATATGTCGTAAATGTTCAGGCAGTTTGATTAAGCAAATGCGGATGAGTTCTGAGGGGCTGTATGCGTTTGAAAGATACTGATTCTTATGCAACATGTCTTCAAAATATTTCATAAGACTGGAAAATTCAGATTGTTCGAAACGTTTCATCATTATGATGCTATGTTTTACCCGGTCTTGTGTGGCTTGAGACCAATATGCTGAGAGGAAGGCATGGTAAAACTCTCCTTCACTGTGGCAATCGTGAATTACCGATCGCATTCTTACAGCTGGTTCATTCTCCAAGTAGCCACACATAAATTCTAATCTGTGTTCTAACGACCAGTTGGGAGGAAAACAATGCGAGAATTGATGGAGCCATGCTTGTGGATGAATGTCGTTGCCAGAATTCTTAAATGTTTTGAATTTACGTGTAGTAATGAATAGCTTATAGTCAAAATCATCTTGTCGGCGAGTCGCATATCGGTCATTGTTAGGTCGTGTCGGCCGTTCCATCTCAAAATTCGGTGTACATTGCCAATTTCTTTCATAACTTCCGAAATGCCCTGTGTTATTATATTGTGGCTGTTCCGTATTTCTGTGTCCCTCTTCCCGTATTGGGGCGCGAGTATCCTCTGAAATACGTAATTCTTGTATTACCTGTGTCAGCTGATCTTGTACTTCCCGGATTTCTCTTTTGTACTGTGTATTGATTTGATTTTGATTCTGTTTGAATTTTCTAATTTGTTCATACTCTTCTGTGTCAGTGAAGGCTACAGGTCTTGTGTCATTCAGATCATCATCTACCTTTGTAGATAAGTTAGTGACCTGATCCGAAAGTTCGGCTACTTTCTCCGATAGTGAACACATTTCCTCAGTGTGTTTTTCTGAACCAAGTTTCAGAGTGTCCATTTGTGTTGAAATCGAATCTACTGTGTCCTTTAAGTTTTCCTGAGTTTTTGCAAGTTGCGTAACCGAATCGGTAGATGCAACTGAGTCAATTTTAGCCCACAAGGTCTCATGATTTTCATGAACAGTGGTTTGCAGTTCTTTTATGGCTGCTTCGTGATTCTGTAATGCATTTTCATGCCGCGAAAAAATAGGTTGAAAATGCTCACAAATTTGTGTTTTTACGTCATTACAGACTTTTTGACATTTCGATTCAATGTTATGTAACTCAGTAGTTAAGTCTTCACGTGTTTGTTCAAGAGTTTGTTCCAATGAGTCTAACTTTTTAAGATTTTGTTCCACTGTGTCTAACTTTTTGAGATTTTGTTCCACTGTGTCTAACTTTTTGAGATTTTGTTCCACTGTGTCTAACTGTTGCTGTGTTTGTCTCTGGTGTTGTTCCATTGTGTCTAACTTTTCAAGCTTTTGTCCCATTTGTTGCATTAATTGTAATAACAATGCACTGGTGTCTGAAACATGTTCCTCAGTGCTTTTCGGCAGTGAATTTGCACCGGCACCATTCACATTTTGACAAGCGGAAAATGTTTCTTGACTAATTTGAAAAAACGGTGAGGACGCAAACCCTGAATGCACAGTATTTGCAAAATTGAGTCCTGTCATTTCGGATTCCTGAGGCGAGCTGTTGCCGAGCGATCGATCGATAATGCTTCCCTGTTCACTACCTGTTTCACTGTCTATACCATTATTTGACGCCCGCTCCATTTCCCTATGCACAGTTACCAAATTTCTACTTTGAACGTCTGTTAATTCATTACACAGTGGTGCTGGCAAGCTACGCTCGTCGTCACTATTATTTCTCATTTTACTTTGGAGCCTAGTGTTACGTTTTTCACAGGCCATTATTGTCACAATATTTCACGCGATAACACAGAAAAACACAATTTGAAGATCAAAAATAAGAGAACACATTAACATAGCACTGAAAATAATATCTAGTTAATTGCAAGCGTAGCTGCGAAATACTTGGTGCAAATCTATATGCATGCCACAACTGTTTTACTGTACAACAATGAAAGGCTACAACTACAAAGGGGATTCTCTCTACAATTACGCGCTAGCAATAAACAAAAGCTACACTAAATACACAAACTACAAGAAAAAATCAGAAGATTCCAGTGAGGTATCCTAGGCTAAGGGTCGACATATGCAACGTCCCCTTTGAACAATTATACATAACTGTGCTTATACTGACACACGATGTTTTTAGCGCAACGCAATCTGACTTTCAAAATTCCCTACTAAAGAATGGCTCTGACTAACATTAAACTATACCTTTCACAAATCACTTACCTCACAAAAATCTTCGCTACGCAAGCTACTGCAATACAGCGAGCGCCACTACTGCCAGCTAAATAAAAGATTCAAACTACTGAAGGCACTAACTACTGATAGGGATAGTTAGCAAATGAAAGATATTAATAGAGAACAAACAATGTATTTACCTTGATATCATCATATATAAATATAACAGTTCATGACAAATTTCAAAACTCCGCCATCTCTCTCCCCACATCCACCACTGCTGGCGGCTCACCTCCAACTGCGCAACGCTACGCGCTGTTCACAGCCAGCTGCCTAACACTACAATGGCGAGTATTACAACAATGCAAAGCAGCCACAGACTGCACACAGCGCAGCCAGTGATTTTCATACAGAGGTGGCGTTACCAATAAAAAAACCTAAACAGCCTACTTACAAGTGGTCTAAGAATTACGATGGTTACAGTTGAGGTATGGAGTGTAATGCAATTCTACAAATATTTCAGAGGTCGGTGCCCGTTTATAACGTTAGATATACGAAGTACCTGGGCGATGGGGACTCTAAAGCTTGCAATAGAATCTTTGAGTTCAATGTTTATGGTGATACAAAACTGGAGTGTTGTGGACATGTGCTAGATTGAGGAAGCTACAAAGAGAAATGAAAGGAAAGTTGCTATCTGAAGAAAACTCTCTGTCTGGCGGCGGCAGATTGACAGAAACTGAAATAGACCTTCTTCGGGGTTATTATGGATTAGCCAGTAGACGAACTGCGCCTCTGAATGATTTTACAGCAATGAGAAAATCTGTATGGGCTACCTACTTTCATAGTTGTCCACAGATGACCACCATGTTCATGAACTTTGCCCTAAAGCAGCAGATTCTAGGTGTGGTTACCAAAAAGCGAAACAAAGTGGTCAAATATACCATCATAAGAGTGCTCTTCCTGAGCCTGTTTTGAATGAAATAAAACCAATTTTTATAGACGTGAATGACCCTGTTTTGCTTAGTAAATATCTTCATGGGGGCACTCAGAATACAAATGAAAGTATGAAGCATTGCATACCGGGAAGATTACCCTAGAATGTTTTTGTATGCCCAAAAACATTAAAACTTAGCGTAATAGATGCAGTGATGTGTTTCAATGTTGGAGTGATAGGAAGGTTGGAAGTCCCAAGAAAATTAGGCATAAAATGTGGCTCTAATATGGAAGATCAATTGCCCACATGTGACAGACAATGGATGCGTGAAGCTGAAAGTTTCGCTCTTCAAGTTACCAAAGAAGCAAGAAGTGCTAAAAGAAATGCCAAGAGGAAACATGAAGACGAAAAAATGCTGCAGGATGAAGACTATACTTCAGGAATGTTATGAGGCACAGTTTAATTGGTCTCATATCTTCATTCACAATTTCCCGCAAGTTGTATTTTTCAGAACCCAGGTACAAATATTTCCTAACGCTTATAAAGCATTGCTCTAACTTTTTCTGTAACTTTCAATATTCCATACTTATGTAGTAGACGTAAGCGTTTTTGCAGAATCAAGTAAATTATGTAAAAATAATATTTTAGTAGGAAAATAAATATAAAAATTAAAATGTTTGGTTTGATATTTTTTTATTCTTGTAACATACATAATAGGTGAAATTAAATAGATCTAGTACTTCAGCTATCATGTCTTGCATATCTGGTAAAAATTTGGTCTCCTTCGAATTTGTAACATATCTCAAATTGAGGAAGCATTTTGGAAAAATGTTGCATCAATTTCCTCGTAGTTTTTTTATACTCCTAAGTAGGTCCAAAAATATTCAAAACACTTCTAAATTATTTAGAAAGTGTACTGCATTACCTGATATCAACAAAAAATACGTAAAACATATACATTATAAACTATGCCTAAAAGAAGTAGGTCTTGATTTTTACGTATTATTGAGCCAGAAAAGTACCCTGTAACCTTAAACAAGTATTTTTAGTGTTTGTTAATCCATAATTTATTCTTCGTAATGACAACAATTAATTACAATTATGCAGCCCAGGTTGATTTTTCATCAAAACGGAAAAATCTGAGAAGCTCCTGTCACCTGGCATAATGTCCATGACAAAAGTAGGCCCCCAAGAGAGCGACCAGAGATGATCCACAGACATACCTTTTGTGCACAATACACCTCGAACATACATAATGGCTATCAGTTTCTCCAGTTCCTCAAGTGATAGATTTGACTGATTGTTTTTTAGAGAACATGAAGTTGATAATCGAGGGGGGGTGGGGGGGAGAATGGAGACACTACAATGAATTTCACCTATAATCTAAATTAAAGAATTTTACCTAATAAAGAGTCCATGTAGCATTATAGTAAGTCAGAGCACAACAGGCACTCAACACATTTACATATCTCAATAAGAACCACACAGCTGATAAAATGCACGCTGTTGTTAACATACTCGTATCGTCCATACACATCGGCGTCGGACATCACTCTCCCAAGCTTGTAGCACTGCACTATGTTACAGGTGGAGTGTTAACATAGAGACGACGGATCCGCTAAAATGTTAGCTATCTCGCCGTTGGATGGCGTAAGTAGTACACGCTAAATTATCACATGCTGTGGTTACAAGCAATGAATAGCGCAGCAACAGAAATAAAGGTGGAGTTTTCAAAATGCCCGATATAACGATTAGGAATGCCATGTGACCATACATTTAAAATATCCATGAGCTTACGGTCCACATAAAATCTGTAATCATATATACTGTCTGCGTACTGTACAGGGCTGGAAAGTACTGCCTCATCCCCCTTGCAGTCCTAATTTAGCACCTTGTGATTTCCATTTGTTTGGTGCACTGACGGAGGCATTACGTGGGAAGAGGTTCCAGGACAAGGAGGACGTGAAAAACTTTTGGTAAATCGGTTCAAACATCAAGATAAAGAGTTCTTTGCAGCCAGAATAAGAAATCGTTTTAGCCCGTTGGAACAGGTGCATAAATGTTCAAGAGGATCATGTTGAAAAACAGAAAAAGAATTGCTTTGTAGAAATAAACGCTTTTTTCTCCAGACCAATGGGGCTAGGGGAACTCCTGCTAAACTTCCATGGCGAAACGGTATTCTCATCCCCCGACCTATTGCCCAGATTCTGGAAAATTACGCTCCACCCAGGCTGTAGAAAATACACCGCAATCCTCGGCTTCGGTAGATGTTACCAATTCAAACTTGGGTTAAACGTGTCCTCAGGTGCCTTCATTGGGGGATTTGATGTATCTTAAAGTATTATGTGAAACAAGGAATCATCACTTGGGTAGACGATCTATTAATTGCAGAATCGATGTTAAAGGGACACACTGTGATCTTAAGGGAAATACTACAGACCTTCAAGGATTGCAGCATAACTGCTAACATTACGAAGTCGTATACTGGGACCTCACGAATGAAGGTCCTCGACCATATCATCACCTCCGTGGTAATCATGCCAGATCCCGACAAGATCGAGGCGATAGCAAAATTTTCAACGCCATCGACTAAGAAATTACTCCATGGCTTTCTCAGCGTCGCAGATTTCAGTTAGGATTCATTCACGTGAAGAAACTAGCAACACCACGATTATAGCAGCATACCAGCAAGAAAGCACCGAGGGACTGGGACGATATGGTGGAAGATGAATTCCAGACCCTCAAAACCAGGCTGGTTAATCCATCGATTTTGTAGGACTTCAACCTGGCAGAGGGATTTTGCATTGCAAAGGACAGCTCATATTTTGATCTGGGCTTAGTAATCTGCCAGAGATATCAGCAAGGGCCGGCCGGTGTGGCCGAGCGGTTCTAGGCGCTACAGTCTGGAACCGCGCAACCGATGCGGTCGCAGGTTCGAATCCTGCCTCGGGCATGGATGTGTGTGATGTCCTTAGGTTTGTTAGGTTTAAGTAGTTCTACGTTCTAGGGGACTGATGACTCAGCAGTTAAGTCCCATAGTGCTCATAGCCATTTTTTTGTCAGCAAGGGGGAAAGATGGTGCATAAGACCATTGCTTTTGAAAGCCGTGTCCTGAGTAAATGCGAGAGAAGCTACCCAGTAACTGAGTTGGAAGCACTGGAGGTCGTGACTGGCTTCGAAAAATTTAGATTCTTCCTGTATGGGAGAAAAACGAGAGTCTGCACTGATTACAAAGCCTTGGAGTTCCTACTCACGGCGAAGCTCCACAATAAGAGACTCAGAAAATGGGTGCTCTTGCTACAGAAGTATGATTTTTCTATTACGCACATAACGGGGGAGGTAAACATCACCGCAAATGCGTTGTCACTTTCACCTGTGGGTTTAGAAAGAAGTGGCGCAAATCCGTTAGATGAAGAGCACTGCAGCCTGTTTTATGTGAAACAAGTGGCGTTTGTGAATGACGTCAGTACGAGCCTTAAGGATAATAGCAGGGAACAAGATAAGGATCCTTCTCTGCGTGCTCTGCAGAAAAGGTTAAAGGACAGGACAGAAACTAAGCTCACGCAATTGTACCTATTGCGGAAGAGATCAAAGAGTGCCCAGGCATGTTTGTATTCCAGATGAACTTGTGAACACGGTTACCTGGTACACTCACCTTAGCTATGCATATTTTGGAGTCCTTGAACCATTACCGTCGTTTGAGACAGCACAACACATGCAGAGAAGGGCAACTGTATTCCTCCTCCAGCTTGGTAGGTCGAACAGCATCATTATCTCCCCACTTGTTCTTAGCTGCACCAACGTAGTATAACTTCTGGTTAGAATAAATCCATGAAAGTCTATTCAGTATTATATTATTTCAGACTGCGTTATCCCTATTTAGAGTCAAAGGAAAGAGCTCAATCACACAAACCTTAGTCTTTGCCAACCAGCCACCTTAAAAGATCGTCAACTGTTCCGTTGCATATGTGTGCTAACATCAGCTCCTGTTTATTTTTGTCAGCACTTATAACATGTATTTTTGTGCACTTTGAATCGATAAACTTGTGCCACAACTTTTATAAAAGATCAATTCTTCCGAATTGATGTATTAATCACCCATCAACAATTCACAAAAATAATGACAGGACCCACATTTTATAAAAACTGTTTCAACAGTCAAGTTCATTAATATCCTGATAACTGTGATAACTTTTAATGCAGGCTACGAACAATAAACACAGTTAAAGGGCAAAATCAGTTTAGCAGACACATGAAAGAGGTAGTCAAGTGGAAGGTATACTAGTTAAAGAGATTCCTGTCAGGGCCTTAATTCAGAATGACCTGTCGCATTCCAATACATACCTCAAGTCCAGTGTAGTCTTACAAAGTGTTTGTCGTCTCTCTCTCTCTCTCTCTCTCTCTCTGTGTGTGTGTGTGTGTGTGTGTGTGTGTGTGTGTGTGTGTGTGTGTGTGTGCGCGCGCGCGCGTTTATGCATCTGAATTGTGTATTCTTATGTGATCCTTTCAGTCAATTGCACGCCGTGTGTGTGCTTGTATATAAATTATGCGTATTTCTTGTGTTGGTTGCGGTTCTTCACCTGCTGCTATACAATGTAAAGATCATAAATAATGAAAATCGTTCACCTCATCTGTTAGCATAACATATCTCTGTTGCTCTATATATTGTACATTTGATCATTAGCTGTTATGTAAATAAAGGTAATTTTGCCTTTATAAATTTCTTTTTTGAAAAAGAAGGTAGTGTTTCTGATGACAAACCTGGAGTTAATACGCGATGTCTGTGTTATTATACATAATAAAGGTTATTGTAGGACGGAAATAAATGAGAACAACTTCATAAACCATTTTTTTGTTTTACACAGAGTCATTCGATTTACAGCATATCCAAATAATTACTTTTTAACATGCTTTGAATTTAGCCTGAATCATATTCAAGCCAATAGGCGCAATCACATACGTGGATATCCCTTAAGTAAATTCAGCCCCCGCTGATTTCATAGTTGCAGGCTCAACACTTAGACACTATGGAACAGCAGGACTACAGGCATTGATACATTGATCCAATTGATCAATATTTACACTGCAATTGCGCAAATACTCGATAATCCATAGTACACTCATCTCAACTACTGACAACAACGACACAATTTATCAGTGTCAACTAATAAGGGGCCGGCCGGGGTGGCCGAGCGTTTCTAGGCGCTACAGTCTGGAAACGCGTGACCGCTACGGTCGCTGGTTCGAATCCTGCCTCGGGCATGAGTGTGTGTGTGATGTCCTTAGGTTAGTTAGGTTTAAGTAGTTCTAAGTTCTAGGGGACTGATGACCTCAGACGTTAACTCCCGTAGGGCTCAGAGCCATTTGAAACTAATAAGGTACAATATGGCTCCTTCTCTTTAATAGCACTTGGATGTTTTAGATATACTTTCGTGTACTATGAGGTGAATTCTAGCATTGCAACACCACACATACCTACTAGAGATACTTTGCAAACAAACATGTTGATGTCATTAAGAATGTGAAATACAGTCTTCTCTCACCTTCCAATCTACACAGGGTGGTCAACTGATAGTGACCGGGACGATTATCTCACGAAATAAGCCTCAAACGAAAAAACTATAACGAACAAAACTCGTCTAGCTTGAAAGGGAAAGCCAGATGTCGCTATAGTTGGCCCGCTAGATGACGCTGTCATAGGTCAAACGAATATTAACTGCGTTGTTTTAAATAGGAACCCCATTTTTATTACATATTCGTGTAGTACGTAAAGAAATATGAATATTTTAGTTGGACCACTTCTTTCGCCTTGTGATAGATGGCGCTGTAATAGTCACAAACGTTTAAGTACTTGGTATCACGTAACGTTCCGCCAGTGCGGACGGTATTTGCTTCCTGATACATTACCAGTGTTAAAATGGACCGTTTACCAACTGCCGAAAAGGTCGATATCCTGTTGATGTATAGCTATTGTGATCAAAATGCCCAACGGGCATGTGCTATGTATGCTGCTCGGTATCCTGGACGACATCATCCAAGTGTCCGGATCGTTCGCCGGATAGTTACGTTATTTAAGGAAACAGGAAGTGTTCAGCCACATGTGAAACGTCAACCAAGACCTGCAACAAATGATGATGCCTAAGTAGGTGTTTTAGCTGCTGTCGCGGCTAATCCGCACAGCAGTAGCAGACAAATTGCGCGAGAATCGGGAATCTCAAAAACGTCGGTGTTAAGAATGCTACATCAACATAGATTGCACCAGTACCATATTTCTATGCACCAGGAATTGCATGGCGACGACTTTGAACGTCGTGTACAGTTCTGCCACTGGGCACAAGAAAAATTACGGGACGATGACAGATTTTTTGCAAGTTTTCTGTTTAGCGACGAAGTGTCATTCACCAACAGCGGTAGCGTAAACCGGCATAATGTGCACTAATGAGGAACGGAAAATCCGCAATGGCTGCGACAAGTGGAACATCAGCGACCTTGGCGGGTTAATGTATGGTGCGGAATTATGGGAGGAAGGATAATTGGCCCCCATTTTATCGATGGCGATCTAAATGGTACAATGTATGCTGATTTCCTACGTAATGTTCTACCGATGTTACTACAAGATGTTCCACTGCATGGAAGAATAGCGATGTACTTCCAAAATGATGTCCGTCAAATAGCTCGCGTGTGGTTGAAGCGAAATTGAAATAGCATATTTCATGACAGGTGGAAAGGTAGTCGAAGCACCACACCATGGCCCGCACGTTGACCCGATCTGACGTCTCCGGATTTCCTACTGTGGAGAAAGTTGAAGGACATTTGCTATCGTGATCCACCGACAACGCCTGACAACATGGGTCAGCGCATTGTCAATGCATTTGCGAACATTACGGAAGGCAAAATATTCGCTGTTGAGAGGAACGTCGTTACACGTACTGTCAAATGCATTGAGGTTGACGGACATCATTTTGAGCATTTATTGCATTAATGTGGTATTTACAGGTAATCACGCTGTACCAGCATGCGTTCTCTGAAATGATAAGTTCACAAAGGTACATGTATCACATTGGAACAACGGAAATACGTCTTGTATTTTAATTTAAAAAACCTATCTGTTGCCAACTGTTCGTGTAAAATTGTGAGCCGTATGTTTCTGACTATTACAGCGCCATCCATCACAATGCGAAGAAAGTGGTCCAACTAAAACATTCGTATTTCTTTAGGTACTACACGAATATGTAATAAAAATGGGGGTTCCTATTTTAAAAAACGCAGCTGATATCCGTTTGGCCCTTTAGCAGCGCCATCTAGCGGGCCAACCATAGCGCCAAATGGTATCCCCCTTCAAGCCAGACAAGTTTCGTTCTTTGTAGTTTTTTCGTTTGGCGCTTATTTCGTGAGATATTTGGCCTGGTCACGATCAATGGACCACCCTATATATTCCATCATAGCGCATAGACAGTCCCACTCATACAATGAAAATCGCACTTAAGCATTGGCTTGTGCATTTTCTCCCTCTATAACTACTTCATAATCACTGTCAGTTGCCAGACCTATTTTTACACATTTAGAACCACTGATAGTTGCCGGTCGAGTGGCCGTGCGGTTCTAGGCGCTACAGTCTGGAGCCGAGCGACCGCTGCGGTCGCAGGTTCGAATCCTGCCTCGGGCATGGATGTGTGTTCTGTCCTTAGGTTAGTTAGGTTTAAGTAGTTCTAAGTTCTAGGGGACTTATGACCTCAGCAGTTGAGTCCCATAGTGCTCAGAGCCCTTTGAACCATTTGAACTGATAGTTACACTGTGTGTGTTAGCAGATAACATTGCTCTCGTGGGACCTGGCCACTGTTGTTGTACTATGGCATAGTAAGATGACACCAGGCCCAAAACGTCAGGAAGACATCCTGTGGGTTTGCAGAAGTGGAAACATGTGGGTGTTCTCGTTCAGCACTGATCAGGCTCTTGTCACAACTGCTATTGTCATGCTACGGCTTAGTCTAACAACTACAGACATGGTGTGGGCTGCAGCTGCTGTTGTGAGTCTGTAACGAGTATAGCAAAATAACGAAGTATAATGAAGCATCCACACTTAATAAGAATAATAATTACAGCTGGATTGTCGTAATACATATGAATAGTTTACTTCTCCACCGGAGCTGTTCGCTGCTGGTGACATTTCATACTGGATAGTGAATGTTGATGCACATGCAGTCACATTCTCAAGTGGTGGGTACCTGAGCTTGGACACCATTGGTTGCCAATCAGGTCGCGCTCGAGGGGGGGGGGGGGAAATATGCTTCATGCAAATTGTGCAGATTTCAGGGGGGGGTGGAGGGTGAAGAGTGCCCTCTCTCTCCTCTCCACTCCTCCTTGACCAAGTCACATGGCAGGATGTCTTGATTTCAGGTATGGCCTTGGAGACAAAGAATCGCTGACGCTGCTAACAGTGCTGATGCTACTGCTACATGTGTAATTGTCATAGCTGCAATATGTGACTACAGATAAGAAAGCGCTGATCCTGATGTCAGCACTTTTCTTCCCAGAAACAGTAGTGCCCTAAGACGCGCTTTGTCGTTCAGTGTCGCAGTTCACAGTGATCATAATGTTGTGGCATGTGAGTGTGGTGTAAATGATTTTGCTTTTCCTTACAATCATGTGAAGAAGAATAGTTGCTGATGTATCATTCGTGTATATTGTAAACTTCAGCAGTCCAACTGCTCCTTTTACTACATAGCCCATGTCAACTTCGTTTCCTTTAATCATTTATTTTCCTATGTATGAAGTGTTAAGTTTTGCTGTGAGAGAAGTTTCCCTTATCGTTGTGTAATATGAGGAATACAGCGAATTTCTTAGAGTAGATGCCTGTATTAGACAGCAACTGGTGCATATCTTCTCTTTCCACTCCCAGAAAATTTATCACACTGATGTGCAAAACTTAAAGTCGAAAGTAATTCCCGTAAGACGTGTCACTGTCAAGTATGATACCTTCATGAAACTGGGAACATACGTAGAAGGAACTGCTGTAGTATATTACACAGGGTAACTGAAAGAAATGCACAGTGAGGCGAACAGAACAGATACTTGTATTCAAAGAAAAGCCATTGCATTTCATGATGGTCCCCTGGAATATTAAAAGAGGCAGAACATGATCCTTCACATATTTTGTAATGGCCTTGAATGGCAATGCATGGTCTGGAACATGGTCCCATGCTGGCCACAAGGATAATAAGGAGTTTTTGAAGACAAGGCGCCTCATTCCCCTACCACTGCAGTTGACAATTGCTGGGCGGTTGTACGTGCATGTGGATGTGGTGCAATCAATGCGCCTCCCCAACACATCTCATATGTGCTCGATGAGATGCACACTGATCAGTCTGAACATTATGACCACCCATCTACTATCGATATAAACCCAGCCAGGTGGTAGCAAGGTCACCAGCTGAGAAATAACTGCTAGTCACACACACTCACACAAATGGGTTGTATAGCATCAATGAGCAGGCTGTCTGAGTGTAGAACGTGGAAGGTGCATGATCTATCTGAGTTTGACTGAGAGCAGATTGTGATGGCCCAGAATCTCGGCATGACAATTTCGAAACTGCATGTCCAGATGTTGTGGGGTTGGGTAGCCACCCATCATTACAGATACTGTAGGCTGGACAGACTGATAAAACAGGACAGGTGGGGGCAGAGTACAAATGTGTCTGAACATATATTGCACTGAACACTTCTAATGATGGGCCTCCAAAGCCAACGACCCATGAATGTGCCAATGTTAACATCATGACATCTGCAACTATGCCTGAAATGGCCACTAGATGATGGTGCAACGGCAGAATGTTGCATGATCTGATGAATGCCGATACCTCCTTTATCATGTGATGGGAGGTCGCGATACTATCATCTGCCAGGGGACCTGCTACTTAACCCCTTTACTATGGGACAGAGATAAACTAGCAGCAGCTCCATTATGCACTGTGGAACTTTCCTGACAACATTGACATTTTTCGACAAAATAATCTGGTAAGTCACAAGACTAGAAGTGTGATGGCGTGGTTCAAGGAACAGAATGGTGAACTGCAGTTGATGTTCTGGCCCTCCATCTCGCCAGATCTGAGCCCTATCGAACTCATGTCAGATGTGATTGAAAGTGACGTCAGAACTCATCGCCCCCATTCTCGAAATTTACGGGAATTAGGTGACCTTTGTGTGCAGATGCCAACTCCCTCCAGCGACCTACCAAGGCCTCATTGCTTCCATCCCATGATACATCGCTGCTGTTATCCATGCCAAAGGTGGACAACGCGTCTATCATATAGTTAGGTTGTCATAATTTTCTGGCTGATTAGTGTAAGTCGAGGAAATGGGCAGTCTGTTCGCTGAGTATCCTCTCGTTCAAAGAGCTCTTCTCCTGTGTTGTTCAGTGCGAAGGCGCATTTTCATCCATAAAAATGAAGCCACGAAAAATTCGCCCCTGAAAAGACGAACATGGCAAGGAGTCGGTACACTGAGTGTACCGATATCAAGGATGTGGAAGTCAGGACACTCATGCAACATTATACCTCTACACAACATAATATCTGAACCACCAAAACGATCGTGTTTGATACTTTTCTTTCCTGCACTTCATGTTCCCAACTCTCGCCATGTGAGAGTACATCGAGCATAGTTGAACGATACTATTTTGCTGGTCCAAGTGTTATGGTATGGGGAGACACAAATTAGCAAGGTCATATTGATCCTACAAATCTTTGAACACAGTACTCTCACCAGTCAGCATTGTCGTGACACTATACTCCTGCTCCCCATGCATCTTTTAAGGGGTGTGTCATGCTCCAGCTTCAATTTTATTGATGACAACGTGAGACCCCATCGAACAGTGCTGGTGGAGGAGCTCTCGCAATGAGAGGATACTGAGTGATTGGACTGGCCTGCCCGTTCCCCTGAGTTATATGGCATGAAGCATGCATGGGATGCGTTGGAGAGCCATATTGCAGCACGTCCACATGCACCAACGACTGTCTAGTGTGCTGGAAGAATGGGGCACAATCCTTATCTACCTAGTGGCCAACATGGGAGCACATTTGAGAGCATGCAAAAGCTATCCGTGGGCATCACACAATTTATTAAGAATCATGTCCCTCCTCTTGTAATATTGTAGGCAAACGTTATGAGTAGTAGTGTCCTTAGGGCAATTATTGTTTTTGAATAGCACTGTCATTTTTCTTCGTGTCATTGTGTAGTTGTTTCTGTTGCCCTCTGTACTACGTTGTAGCAGTTCCTTCTGCGTGTGGTTCATGTTACAACAAGCTGTGTTACTTAGCAGTGACACATAATGTGAGAGTTACCTTTGTCGTTAAGCTTTGCATTCCAGTCTGTTTTGGCACTATACACTTAAAATTTTGTTTGATATCATCATAAGATGTACACGTAAACGTTATAATTCTTTACACAGTCTGGTGCTTAGTAACTAATATTTATCTGTCAGCATCTGACGTCTGCTACGAGCGCTTTTTGCTTGCTGTGTTACGAGATAAGTAATTTAGCTAGCAATTAATTGTTTTTGCTGTGTATTCTATTGTATTTACGTGCATTGCTGTCAGATAGACTCAACAACGCTGCTGCACTAATACCAGTATACATTGCATTGACGTTTTGTTGCATCTTGCGACGTGCTGTGTTTCATACAATTTGCTGTTAGCTAGATAACTCTGCACAGGCCGACCACTTAACTGTGACTGTTGCGGCCGAGCCCCTGTTAGCGGTTTTCCATTAAACTATCGAGAACTGAAAGGACCCCCCCCCCCCCCCCCCGCACTGGTGTTGTATCCATATTCATGGCGACCGTGCGAGAGAATCATGTCGAGCAGGAACTCGGCGTCGGCGACGACCACACCTGAGAGGATTACGACGGCGCCCGGCCAGAAGCCAGTGTCCCGCGGGACTGTCGCTGGACACCGGCCGCACCTCCCCCTCCACCCTCACCTGCCGCCCCCACCCCCACCCGCTACGTGCCCGGCGGCGTAGATGGGCGGCGGCCGCGCCCGCACACCGCACGCCGGCTGGAAACTTTTACGGCTGTTCTTTCTTCCGCGCGATTGCGCCGGCCCAGAGGCGGGCCCGCACGACCTAATGTCCACTTCCTGGCCGCGACGCCCGCCGACCGCCGGCTGCTGGCTTCCCACGGCCGCCGGCCACCCGCGCCTCGCCTCACCTCGACGCCCGCATCCTTTCGCTCCATCTTCTGCCGAGAGACGTCCTCCGAGGTAACCTATCCTTCCCACACAAACCTAGACTCACGAGAGTCTCGGAAATACCTTCTGTTTTCCATCCATAGGCAATGGAGCTTCGTTTGTGAACTTCACGGATCTCTCGGCGCACTCTACAATCAACGAGTTGTGTTGCCGCCAACTTCACCAGCCAACCGCTCTCCCTGTGCTATCACTGAATTCAAATGTTCAGATGTGTGTGAAGACTTGTGGGATTTAACTGCTAAGGTCATCAATCCCTAAGCTTACACACTACTCAACCTAAATTATCCTAACAAGGGAACCTCCCCATCGCACCCCCCTCAGATTTAGTTATACGTTCGCACGGTGGATAGGCCTTGAAAAACTGAACACAGATTAATCGAGAAAACAGGAAGAAGTTGTGTGGAACTATGAAAAAAATAAGCAAAATAGACAAACTGAGTAGTCCATGGGCAAGATATGCAAAATCAAGGATCGTGTAAGCTCGGCAGCGCCATGGTCCCGTGGTTAGCGTGAGCCGCTGCGGAACGTGAGGTCCCTCGAGTGAAAAATTAAATTTTTTATTTTCAGACAATTATTATCTCCTTGACAGCTAAACAGGACTGAAGGATCAGGCATTGTACAGTTTTAGTGTGAGAGAAGACGTGATTACCTTCCTTCCAGGGTGTACACCTCTTGTGCAACCGTTAGATGGGTTTGGTTTTCGGCAAGTGAAATACTTTATGAAAAGATTCTATGATTTTGCGAAGCTGCACAGGTACACAGAGCAGTATTGTTTACGTGATCGTGTGTCAATTATCAAAGTTCAGGCACTCACACATAATCAACTTCGCTCTCCAAAATTCCAGGACATGTTCAGATTTGCTTGGACATGTGCAGGATTTGACGGTCTACACACGGAAAACTGTGCGACTGTGAACTGTTGCATTCATTTTTTGCAGTTTATGTGACAAACTCTTATGTTTTCATCACTTTTTTGGGAGTGGTTATCTCATCCACAAGATAACCTAAATCGGGCAAGATAGAAGAATCTTTTTACCCATTTGTCTAGTGTACAAGTTAGGTGGGTCGACAACATATTCCTGTCATGTGACGCACATGCCGTCACCAGTGTCCTATAGACGTGTTTTACTGTGGAGGAATCGGTTGACCTATGACCTTGCGCACGAGCGGTGGTGGATTTTGGGATTCCCCCCGTATGGAATAATGAATGCCTAGCTGGCTCTCGAAGCATGGAGCTAGAAATTTTATTTCAATCATAAGATACAATAATTTGTGGTATACGTAGACGTATACAGCGTAATTGTGCAAACGATATGTTCAGTGCATATGTTCCGTGCACAATTAAAACCAATTCGTCAGTGTGCCGTAAACTTATATTCACTTGCCGTGTTGAATGAACCAGGAATATCATGATCATGCTGGAGAGAGAGTGATCAGTAGAAGTGTGGGGTTTTGCTGTGAAAGTGACTCACATTTATGTATGGGACCACTGCGTGAACAGTGCAGCCCTGAGAAAGAACAAATTTTAAAATAGAAGTGATTTTTACCGTATCCATTGGTATAATAGCTCCCATTCAATGCCTCCGAGTCGAACATTTCCAGTACATCTACAGAGCCGAGGCATTGCCTCGGTGGAAGGCGCAGCCTGTGTTGCACCTTCATCTAGGTGGTATAGGCCACGGTCGTTAAGTAAGAACATTCGCATAACATTCTGAACACACCATTACTGCAGCCAGGACGCTTACATGGCGACGTGCACTTTAGGTCTTGAACGCCAATTGCATTTTTAATAAATGAACAAGAACATGGCTGTGAGTGTCTAAGTACTGTAAATGTGAAGAAAAAAGAACTTCAGGGATCAGTGATATCCACCAACCAAGGTGGAACAATGGTGTGCGCCACTCGCCTCAAGTTCGGGAAGACCTCAGTTCAAATGCCCGTACGGCCATGCAGATTCATATTTTCGGTTATTCCATAAATCACTCCTGCCAAATACCGGGATGGTGTCTTTGAAAAGGACACGGGCAATATCCTTCCCTATCCTATCGTAGTCCTAGTTTGTGCTCCAACTCTAAAGACCACGATGTTGACGGGACGTTAAAATTCCTGTGCTCCAACTCTAAAAGACCACGATGTTAATGGGACGTTAAAATTCCTTATTTTTCTCAAACTAATATCACTCGAAGCAGAGAACCTAAAGGCGGAGAAATGACAGTCGAACATCGGCAGCCATCCCCAGTGTTGACGATTGGAGAAGACGTGGCAAGAATCGTCGAAGTATTTTAACAGCGACACACCCAGTGGAGCAGCAGGAGATATGACATCAGGACAATGGAAATTGCTAGCCATCTCCCCTCCTCCCTCCCCTCCCCTCCTCACCCTTCAGCAACCATTACCAGCGACATACGGAGAAGACATACCAACAGACAACTGGAGCAATTTGACGACGACTGAAGCAGCGGTTAGGAGAGCTGTTTTCGTGAGGGTACAACATATGAAGACGGCATGCAACTGATGAGCAGACGTAAGCATTGCGGAAGATGCATAACACAGTTCCAGAGAGACTAGAGTTTTAAAACTGCGAAAATAATTGTTTCTTTTGTCGTAGTTTGCAGTGGTAAGCACGCTAAGGATAGGAAATTGAAATTAGGAAAGAATGTTGGTCCTATGCATTTAACACTGTTCACTAAGGATTTGTGCGAAATTCCATCTGGAAGGAAGTGAAATAGGAGCTGAATAGTGTTTTTGAAAATACGTCGCTATTAAGGCCATTTTCTAGTTAGAATTACGAAAATTGGCATTTGGTTTCTCCGTCAGAAGTAATAAAAAATCGTCATGAAGTTTTTGGAAATTCAACCTCTAAGGAGATAAAATAGTTTGGCTAGAAAATAAATCATTATTCAGGTACTACTAACCGATTTTGGAACTAAATATATGGAAATAGGTATATGATTTCTCGGTTACAAATAAAAAATAAGTGTTTCAATGTTTTAGGAAATTCTACCCCTAAGGCTGTGAACTGGGGATGAAAATTTTCATGAAAATATTTCATCATGAAAGCATTTTTAAAGTTAAATCTAAGAAATTTTGATTTTAGCTTCTCGGTTACAAATAAAAATTTCCTGATTCCGTGTCTTTGGAAATTTAAAACATTAAAGGATACATTAAGATATTCATGTTGTTGTGGAAGTGTTATGAAAACATTTTTCAAACTAAATCTCCCATAATTTGCTCTTGGCTTCTCGGTAAAAATACATTCTTTTTTTTTTTTTTTTTTTTTTTTTTTCTGGGAAATTCAACCGCTAAAGCGGTGAAATGGGAGATAAAAATATTTCTGAAAACATTTCGTTATTTCAAACGATATCCAAAGCTATTAGGTAAACAACTTTGCTTCCGCCGTTTTTCAGTAGAAGGCACTAGTGGAAACTAGTGGTGCAAGTCGTAGGTCGTAAGTGTTATACATTAAACTTAGGCATTTGAGAACATAACGCCATCAAAATATTAGTCGATTTTGATTGCATCTTAAAGTTGTTCTCGGCTTAATATCTCAACTTACGAGCGCAATTCTCGTCATCTGGGGGAGGTGTTTATTTTCTACTTTGATATGAAGAAATCTGTGGCTGAGGCTCATAAAAAACTGGGTAGGACCTACGATGAGATGCCTGTTAGTGACAGAACTTTGTAGAAAACGGTTTCCATGCTTCAAGACGGTGATTTTGACGTTGAAGACCGGCATGGTTGTGAAAGAAAGCTTTCTATGCTACTGCAACCGACGGTAACAATCACAGCTGCTGTTACGGTCGAAGGTTCGAATGCCGGCAATGGAGGGTGAAGCTTTGACAATGCAAGCCACTCGTGCTGGCGAAACGTCAGAAAAATCATTAGATGAACGTCGGCCGAAGAACCCGAGACAGAAGCCAATAGGAAGTTTGTCAACAAGTGGCCACGAAAGCCTTAACAATTTTGTACTATGTCTTATCTAGTTCTCAACCGCACATTGAGTATTAGCTCGCATGTCCACTCCTACGTTCAAAGAAACTACGTTTCCTGTACGTTCAGGTATTATATACCATGACTCGAATGTAAGAGGACCTCGAGCGCATCTTAGCTGGCTTCTCTGACATCTTGTTTGTGTGGCTTTCGCCAATTACGTAATTGTAGCAGTAAACTCGTGGTGGAGCGTTGCCCCATCCAGCTTCACTACGCGCTGTTGTAGATCAACTTTGGCATGAAGTTTAATTAGGAAATGCAGCTCATGTATGACGCAGTTTAAGTCTACAGTGGCGAGAAGTTCCACACAGGCCCGAAAGCCATTAATCCCCCCTCCCCCCCTCTGAAAGGCAACACTGTCGAGCATACTCCCACCTATACTACTTAGCCTACAACGAGGTGAGTTGACATTTCTTATTCCAAATACTCCCTAACTGGCTATAGACACCTCTGATCCAGATCTACCAAAAATTTGCACCCTCTTCCTCCTACGCAGGTGATTACACAATAGTGAGACGCGTATTCTGCATGGAAGTGCCTTGTGGTAAAATTCTTTGGGAACGCTGCACAGTTCCCTGTTTAATGTAGGAATGTGAGATCCACCTTGCTATTCTCATCCTCGTGTTTCCATATGCCTGCACTGGCAACCTCTATCGAAGTGTCCAAGCCGTTTACACTGCTTACATTGAGACTCTCTACAATATTACTGAATGTAGTCTGTCTGATCACATTTACAACACAACTCTTAGTATTAACAACTGCTTTACTCTTCCTATGCTTGGTCACTGCACCATTCTCGATTAAAGCTGCCTTAGCTGTTACCACCTTATTTAAAGTCCGTGGAAACCCTACGCGCAGTTTACACAAAAATGGTTCAAATGGCTCTGAGCACTATGGGACTCAACATCTTAGGTCATAAGTCCCCTAGAACTTAGAACTACTTAAACCTAACTAACCTAAGGACATCACACACACCCATGCCCGAGGCAGGATTCGAACCTGCGACCGTAGCAGTCCCGCGATTCCGGACTGCAGCGCCAGAACCGCTAGACCACCGCGGCCGGCAGTTTACACAACATCGATGCAGGAAAACCTAGCAAAAGTCCATCTAGTGCCTTTTGTTCTGCCTCCTACAAATGAACTCTACAGAGGCTGTTGTCATCCAACAGTTCATACGTATTAATAATTTTCTACCTTATGCAAACACATGTACCCTCCACGAACTCTTCCTGTTTATGAGTTATCCCATTATGTTTCTTTTTCCGATATTACCTAAATGTGCTGTTTCTTCAATAACGCTCCGCTAGTCCTTCCTGAAAATCCTGGAATGACTGAGGATTTCGCAGCTTCTCATGACATATCAGGTATGCTCCAACATCATCTGGTAATTTCAGTTGCCCCACACTTAACGAATCCTCATTACCCCAGTTTCCTAATTTTGCCATTGTAATAAATTATAAAAAAAAAACGTCCTCCACAGATTTACCCGAAAATGGAGTCACTAATGAGCGGGACAGTTCGAGATATTTTTGATACAGACTGTTCCCTGCTTTCGTCCAATAACCTGTCTACTTGCTATGTATATCTAAATTAGCAGCCCACACATGAGCTACGTGATCCAGGAAGTGCTGAATTGCTTTCTGAGTGTACAATTTTTCATTTACTACCATTCTGCTCATTGTTACTACAAGAAGCTTATAATATACCACAGACAAGAAACAACGAAAGTCAAGAAACAACTGTACGATTTCACATAGAAAAGAACTTACATATTTCCATTGAACGTCACTGCTGCAAAGCTACTGTCATCACCACTGTCATCATTCCAACCTCCAGCAGCCTTTCTCTAATCACTTGTGAATGTGTGGACTTGGTGTGAGCATGTGATTCTTTGGTGGAGGTGGTGATTATGTGTAGAAAATGAAGGCAGCTAGAGGTGAGAAAAAATGTTTTAACTTGAGTTGGACAGGCGCAGATAAAGCGTCCACAGGCGTCAGGCTGCGGTACCCAGCAGTGAATCTCCACCTGAAATGGGCTGTTGATGGTGAAACAGAATCAGCATGACTCGGCTGGGTACCACAACAAATACGTGCACCGCAACGGTTGTGAAGTCACACTTGTAGCCTTTTCGGCTATACTTTGCGAACGATTAGCCCCGCGCAGGTTCATGGAAGTTCAGTATTTTAATGAAAAGATACCCACGGTACCCATTGAAAGTCGTAACTCTCTCGTGTTCTGTCGAGAGCTTGCATGCATTTAAACGTGCAGCTAAGAATTATTAAAATCATCACTCATTCCTCGCCGAAGATGGCTGCTTGGCACTCGTTAGACCTGGAGTGTCACGTCCTCTGACGTATGTGCCTCTGCCTGTCTTTCTCGTGCACTTCGGTCTCGGCTGATCGCACTGCCTCGGTGCTGTGTCAGACGGCTATGATTAGAATGAGCCAATGTGTGGTCCTGGCGTTAGTCGATGGTCGCTGACGGGACAAGCCCTGGACAACTGGCTGTCAGACCCTAGTGGCTCAGAGCTGTGAGGACGTTAGCTCATCTTTTGGGCCATCCGGCCTGTGGCTGGGCTCCCGGCTGGTAGTCCTGTTGGGAAGGCGGAAGAACATTGCCGTCCTCAAGGCAGCAGCCAACACACAACAGAAACTAATTCAGAGCCCAACTGTCGTAACAAGTCCAGCCTGACCGGACGACCAGCTTATATAAACGACAAGGCGTGTTTTGTTGGGGTTGATGTCACACACATGGCCTGCCAAAAGTTTTCGTGACCTCTTCAAACGCTGATTATTACATCAGATGCTGTGTTGTAGTTGCAGAGCCACTGGCATGGCACAAATACTGAGAGGGTGTCAGAAAGCGCCTGCGCTTCAGCACCAGGCCCTGGCTTGATCCTGTGTCGCTAAAGTTTACTAATTTCATAAATTTAAGAAAAAATCGAACGGAGATGGTTTACATTATGTTTCCTCGATCAGCTTAAAATGTAAAAAGAGCTGTGCGATAAACAGAGGAAAATAAGACTTGCAGTGTTACATTGAAAGATAGCTGCCCTCGAGCAAACACTTGCCGTATTATATATTATTGTTCACCCGGACACTCATTAGTTAATCTCATACATCTGCAGTGACATATCTGTCTGCTACTGTGGCGCATCTCTGGGTAGCCGGCCGTTGTTGTCGAGCTGTTCTAGGCGCTTCAGTCTGGAACAGTGCTACCGCTACGATAGCAGGTTCGAATCCTGCCTCGGGCATGGATGTGTGCAATGTCCTCAGGTTAGTTAAGTTTAAGTAGTTCTAAGTTCTAGGGGACTGATGTCCTCAGATGTTAAGTCCCATAGTGCTCAGAGCCATTTGAACCATTTGAATTTGAACCATTTCTGGGTAGAAACAGCAAAGTGTAACTTGGCAGGTCAAGCGAGATTTGACAGCCTCCAACCAATCTGAATGCTGGGTAGCGAATTTCCTTTTGGAAAGAGTTCTGACTATAGCATAAAGGACCACTTTTTCTAATAAGATACGTGTATTCAGCCGACTCCGATCTGCATTATGGTAACGTAGTTACTGGGTTCGCACCTTTGCCCTGCAGTTACGTGGTCGCAAATTACGTGACCTCTCAGATCATGGAGTCACATCTTGGAGTCGTACTTGGTATGGCAACATTAAGTCGTTCTTCACTGTTTCAAATTCTGTAGTACCCTTTCCGATCAGTATTCAAATCTAATCAAGACAGCCAACGATTCCAACATGTCATGTGGCTTGTATCAATGCTCTTCCGCTTTTGAGAAGCTAATTGTAGTATTTCGTCGTTTTCATTTCTCTGTCACATCTGGCGAGGAATTAAAGAATACGGTCCGTTGAACTCTGTTTATCCACGAAACTTGTAATCTTCGTATGGTCGTTACTTTGCATTTCAGCATAACTGGGGTTTTACGAATGTGATACCTCTCTCCCTGGTCTTTGTTCAATGAATCTTCGCTCGTGTCGCATACATCTACATGTGTCCACTGAAGGACTACGTTCTCAAAACAAGCACTACTCATTTCAATTGCATTTTAAACTGAGTTGAAGCAACCTGAACTAAACTATACTCACAGTTTGTGATGCAAGAATTTTCAGTTATACTACAGGTAGGTAAGTAAGTCTACGTCACCATGGAAATACGGTTGAGACGTAGTTATCGACATAATTTCTGCTACCACACAAGGTCAGTGTTTTTTTTTTCAGTTAACGCTAATAGGCATTGTAGGGCACAAATGACAAAAAAAATTTTATGGGACATACAGTAGCTGCAAGAGGTCTACGGTGAAGATTATAATTTCCTTTTCGTCTTGGTAAGTTCTGGTTAACCCTCCTTTCTTCCCATGTGTTTTGCGAAAGTCCTTCCATTTCGAAACTGTAGTCCTGATAGATGGTGTTTACTATTATGTGGGTCCGATTTACTGTAAAGGGATAGCGTTTCATAATCTCGTATGAATCCTCAGGTTAAAGTTATATAAAGAACGGCTTGCTTTCAACACACGAAAGAGAAACAGGCACGTGGGGAATGAGAATTGACAAGAAGGGCAAATATTTTCTGAATTCTAAAGAGAGTACTCAGACCACTGGTGGTTGGCAGGAAAACAAATATGTTTGCGAAACAGCCTTTATCAGTACCAAAGACATAAGGATGAATGTGACAGAACCCTGAATAAAATTCTTTTCGAGCGCTGTATGAAAGGAGCTTGTTCTTAAATAACTTACTAGTTACACAAGTTATATCATTAATAATATGGAAACTGAAGTACTGGTGTAGCTTATAGCAGTCCTAAAAGATGATGTAGAAGCTACTAAATCAGGATTAGGGCCGCTGGTCACGTTAGGTGAAATAAGGTAGGACGTAGAATCTGAGCAAGATAGTGGATGGTACAGGAACGGTGGAAGAAACATAGAAGTGAGATCAAATGAATATAGAAGAAACCATGTCTGAAGATGGAACGGCAATAACAGAGGATTACATAGTCAAGGCACTCGACCAGAGAAGGATAAACGTTGGCTTTGGAAACCGACATCAGTTCCTACTGAAGCCTGACTGAGAACTGAAGCAACAGGGCTGTAATGTTGACAATATGTAAAATGGAGTGAAAGAATGGATTAGTGCGTTATTTACTACAGAAAGAGCCTGAAGAAACTATGCACCCATTATACACATCGAAATTTTTGACATGTAGTTTGATATTTTAGTAGATACTGTGAGTCGCATAAATGTGACGTTGCAGAAGTTACGCAGAATGATTGGAGCAAGTAAGGGTAATATCAAGCCTTCCAATCAATGGAGTTTTCATTGTTCACGTTGTAAGTACCAAGAGTAAAGTTGTGTAAGAGTAAATTTTGGTCACCTGACGTTTAAAGAAAGAGCTTATGACGTTTCATTACGGGTAGTGCCTGGGCTGGTTGTGCTCATCATCTTAGGTACATAGTGGTATGTGAAGCAGCAGGCATGCTAAATTTTCGACGTGGAAGTTTGAAGGTTATAACTTAAAGAGAAAACGATGTTATAGCATTTGAGGATGTGCAGGCGGCACAAGAATTAATATGAATAGCAAGTTAATGCTATGATACGCTATAGGTTCACAATATGTAGCACTGAATGTGAACAGAGGAAGCACTACTAGACTGAACAAGAGACGGTCGAGGAACCCGATCAGTCAATTAAGAAGAAGGCATCACTACAGCAAGCTACTCGCGAAGAAAGTAGTCGTCTCATCAACGTACTGCAGACACACAATCGAGTTTTCTCAAGTGAACTAGGCATCATTAAGGCAATAGAACGAAAATTATAAATAAGAGAGCTTGTACCATATTTTGCTCAATCCTATCCAATTTCCAGGGCAAAACGAAAGCCGTAGATAAAAAAAATAAAGAAGGCGGTAAGAAAGCCAATTATAGAAAGATCAACAAGCCAGTACAAAGATATGCCATTCACCATAGAGAAGATGACACTTGATCTCAGAGTGGTATCAGACAACCAACCAGTAAAAAATTTTTACTACCACAACGAGACAGAACCTTTAAGAGTCGTTCCAAGAGATACGTGGATATTTAGTAATACTGATCTGAAATTCATTACTGGCAGGCACCTCTATACAGCTATTCAATATATTGCCTTTCTACACGAAGGCAACGTTATTACGTTATAGTTACTGAGGTATTAGGCGAAAAACTTTTAGGAAATGTCACCGTTCACACTCATGACATTTCATATAGTTACGAGTAGGTAGAAGTGGGAACAGAAAGAGGAAATATAAAATATTTATCTTTATTTGACAGAGCTGATGTGACAGTAAACATAGCAAAATTTTAGTTTGGGAAGCAGAGATTTCACTTCCTGTGTGATGCAATTAGCGAACGGCGAGTGGAACTGATTGATGCAATATTGCCGTCTATAAATGATTTTCGTATACCGGATTGCAAAAAGCATTTAAGAGGCATTTTTGGTTTATGTAGATTGTGTAGGAAATTCATACAGAACCAACAGCTGAATAATCCATACTTGTTAAACCTGGTAAACCACAAAGTGCTGTGAAAATAGATTTATGATTGTCAGCGAAGACTGGATGATATCAAGAATCAACTGCGTAATTCTAATATTCTGATGCACATAGACTTGCATACGTCAATATTAAGCATAGCTGACAGCAGCAATTGTAAATAAATTTTCAATATTTAAAATATACAGCATAAGCTTACTGTAGAATGCTTGACCAGGTGTCAATACCACGAAGGGTCTCTTCCTCAGAAAAAAAGTCACATAAATTACATGACGTTAATGTTGAGTCCAATATCTGCCCCTGTGGCATGCTGTACCTGTGTAACAATTTCTCTGTTTCTATGGAGAACTTCATTCCATATTTTCTACTGTTTGACTTGTTCTCCTTAGCTCATCATTTATGTTTACAATTTTAAAGTCATGTAGTTTATGAAACTTTCCTTGAGAAGAAGATACCGTTGGTTATAATGAAACCTGGTCGAGGTGTCTTCAACAAATTTATGGAACTGGTCGGCTGTCTTCTTCATACAGGGCATTCATTTTAGCTAAAGACATTGAAATATCTAGAAAACTACACATCGGATCAAAAAAAGGTATAATTCCAATTGGTTTGTCTCGCAGGGGGACATCCAGTAATACCACACACGAAAGCCGACCCCACCCCATGCATGGGTGATTGGGAGAGGGGGGGGGGGGGGTCAATTTAGAAATCTTCCATGGAAACCCCCGTTTTTGTTGGAGAT
Organism: Schistocerca piceifrons; assembly: GCF_021461385.2. Lineage (NCBI taxonomy): Eukaryota > Metazoa > Arthropoda > Insecta > Orthoptera > Acrididae > Schistocerca > Schistocerca piceifrons. Next base: position 957,825,024 of record NC_060138.1, read on the forward strand.
TACGATTCTGCGGCAAAATCTACATCGATTTTTTCTGAAGCATTTTCTCCGTTTCGCCATAGATGGCACTGTAACCGGAGGAATAGAAATGGGTACACAATCGTAATTTACGATATGATACTCAATGGCCCGTGAATACCCAATTGCACAAGGGACCCTACCTCCAAGCTGTGAGGGTAGGACAGGCCAGTAATTCGTAACTTCTTATCGGAAATCCCATTTCCAACGTCGTATTCGTCCGACATATCGAACAGTAGACTAATCGTCGTGCCACCGTGAACGTGTAGCAAGCTACGACATCTCATAGCAGGCAATTCTTTGCGACCGCAGCACACGTATCGCGCAGACGTAGAACAGATAGCGGCTAGAAACATTAAAATTACTTGAGCAGTCCTTATTACCTGCACACCTATCTCATATTTGGAGAAAAGAGGTGTAAGTGGACGACGAATTCTGCAACCAGAGAAGAAAAACTTGAAATAATCCTGATTTACGCAGAATTTAGGAAAAATGTTGAGGCTGCTGTTGCCTTGTATGCCGAGCGTTATCCAGAGAAAGTTTGTTCTTTGACAAGGTTGTGAACGCCTTTATGTCTGAGGCCGACGTACAGATCAGCGAAAGGAAACGAAGCAAACGTGTTACAGGAGAAGTTAATGAAACAGAAGTTAATGAAATAGCTGTACTAGCCGCAGTGCACCACAAATCACGGATAAGCGCCCGGCAATTGTGTCGAGATTCCAGTATATGCGTAGGTAATACTGTCGCAATACCGCACCGTCATAAGTATTATGCATACCACGTGTCAGTGTATCAAGAACTTCATGGCGCCGATTTGTGAATGTGTTTTGTGAATGGGCACGTCAACAACTGCAACGACACTCACATTCATTACCGAGGTACTATTTTCTGATGAGACTACGTTCCCACACTGTGATAGCGTTAGCCGTTACAACATGCATTACTCAAGAGTAGACAATTCCCACGGATTACGGAAAGTTGATCATGAACGGCCTTGGTCGGTTAACTGATTGTCTGACTTCATGGAGAACAAACTCATTGATCCGTATTTTATCGATGGCACGTTGAATGGATGCAAATCTCGAACGTTTTTGGAACAGGAACTACCAGTACTACTGCAGGAGGTTGCCATGGACGTTCGACAACGTACGTGGTTTCAGCATGACGGTTACCGAGCGCATTACGCAACTGAAGCACGGGAGTTATTAGACCGTGTTTATACCGGTCGGTGTACCGGCGGAGGTAGCACTACTGATTGGCCGGCTATATCGCTTGATTTGACCTCACCGGATGTCTTTCTGTGGGGATATTTATACTATAAGGTGTACCAGCAAATTCAAAACGGCCGTGAAGACGTCGTCTACCGCATCAGAAAAGCTTGTGCTGACGTTCCCGCAGATGTACTTCTGTCCTGTGTACGGTCGATTGAACAGCGGATCACTAAGTGTATTGGAGTTGACGGTACTGCTTTTGATCACTTTCACGAATTGGTTCAAATGGCTCTGAGCACTATGGGACTTAACATCTGAGGTCATCAGCCCCGTAGAACTTAGAACTACTTAAACCTAACTAACCTAAGGACATCACACACATCCATGCCCGAGGCAGGATTCGAACCTGCGATCGTAGCAGTTACGCGGTTCCGGACTGAGCGGCTAGAACCGCTCGGCCACCGCGGCTGGCTAAACGATTACAGAGCGAAAACACTATATTCGAGTAGGTGCAGCGCTGTAGCCAATTTTCAACTGCGAAGCGCTAACGACTGTAAGAGAAGAAACAGTAGCCGTCTATAAAGTTGTGACGACACTCATGTGTTGCCACAGAGACGTTTACGTGAATGGCTGAGGCAGGCACATAAGGCTGCTGCACCCAGCCTATCACAACACTCACGAGGAAGCCTTACGAACTTCCTCCCGCCAATTTGACTCGAATTGACCCGATGAATAGGGCACGAATAGCATTTGTAAACAGAAGACGAAACTGTCTCAACACTTTAGAGAAAATCGAGTTCGAAAATTATAGGTGTGCCCATTACGTATGCTTTGTAGTGGCGCTCGCGTTCGCTGTGTCGAAAGCCGAGAAAGTAAGCATGTAGTTTCATAAGCATGAGATATTTGAATAGAACCCTGCTGTCTGTACCTTTTTTCCATCTGCATGAACTTCTATCAACAGATTTATTACGACCGTGAAAAGTATCAATGTTTAATTATTCAGTTACCATTATCACAATTTTTAACAGTAAAAAGGAGAAAAAGTTTTTTCTTCTTGAAAGGAGACTGGAAATGAGAAAAAAATACACGAGAACATTCAATCAAATCAGAGTAGTCATTTTACGTATATTATTGCACCTACATTTGTGACAAGTATAATGTGTAACTTATGCAGCACTGCACGAATCAGTATTATATTGACTGTAGAAACGTGGAAAACAATAATCGTCACGTTGTACAGCAGACGCAATGAACACCGGATATTTGCATGTCTACGGTTTTTGTCAATATGTTTATTGCAAAAAAAAAAAAAAGACTTGGTTTACGTTCATAAATGGTTCTCGGTCGTCACAGAATTATGAGGCGTACCGCGCATACCGAAGCATAGAATCGAATATTAGTGCAAAAGCAGCACCTGTAGCGAGATTCGACCCAGACACCTCGCGATTACGTAACTGTTTACACGCTCGGCTGTGGACTCGTTGCATTTTAACGACCAATCGGAGTATACGAGCACCCCTAAAATTTTCAGAGTCAAATTTCTCGAAAACGGTTGAGAGTTGCGTCTTCCTGTTTACACACGTTATAGTCCTATTCGTATTGTAATCGAATAAGATCGGTGAGGTGTAGTCCGTGCGGTCCCTCTTTCAGGGACCTTCTTACACCAACTCCACTATAGCATTCAGTTTGTAAATCTTTTAAGAACCTTGGCCGCATACTCATACCGGCAAATGTCACAGCGTTCACCCGTACGGAAATCACGAGGCGTGCCTGGTTGAGGTAATGAAATCAGAAATCACGGAAAGGCATTCAGTGATGACACTATCCGTACCACAACTTAGCGCCTTACGAGGAGCTACAACCGCTTCTGGGACTTCCACAAACACAAGAGGGAGGAAGCGAGCACTGCGCGACACAAAAGTCCCGCAGCTGCGGCTGCGCCTGCGCCGGTAGCGTGACGCTATCAAGTGCAGTGACGCAGCGAGTCTGATCCCGCGCTGGAGAGCGAAAGCTGCCGGCGCTCGCTTGATACGGAGTGAGCACAAAGGCTCCGCGCGACAGACAGACCCCTGGGCGCATCCGCTCGAGGACGGCGGGGAAAACAGAGTGGCGGCTGACAGCGCGGCGTGGCGTGGCGCTGCGGCGGACAGGACCACAATGAGGGCGGCTGGCGCTGTTTTGTGAGTCCACGAGTGACGGCTGAGGTGCTCCGCTGGCGGCGGAGCACGCACGTGCCGCCGGCAGAAGGCCCGAGGAAAACAGCCGGGAAGCGCCTGCCGGACTGCCGCAAATAAGCCGACACAGGCCGGGCAGCGCCCTCTTCCGTCTCAGGCGGACGGGACAGCTACGGATCTTCCCACAGTGTCTGCTCCACTCTGCAGGGTCCGGTTCCGTTCGGCCGTCAAGCTGGGGGACGGGGAATTATTCATCTCGGGAAACAAAAACGGAGAAGGGTATATAGCACAGACACTAAATCAAAAGAGAATAAAAAAGTAAGACGAAAATGTCCGCTTCAGTCGAGCAGTAAAGAGTAATGCAGCCGCAGCTGTTCTTCGTAGATCAACGACAAATCAGAAAAATAATACTCTAGAAAATCTTGCGCCGAATTGTCGGAAATTTATGAAAATACAAAACACAAGACTTTCTTGCTTCATTAAATTTCGGGCGTGCAGCTGCATAAATGCTTCTTCTTCAAATATTTCAGCCGTATACCCTTCAGACATCTTCAGAGTGAGCTGATTTTTATATTGTTATTCCATCCCTCTCGCCCCACGTGGGCGGGGTTTGGGCTGTCAGCGGATACAATTTGACGCTCTACAACCATAGGAGAATAAAAATTTTAAAACTTAGAATAAAAATTGGATATGGTGGTGGGCAAAAATAAATATTTTGTACCAAAAAATCAGAGTATATTTGCTGATTAACTAAAATATAGATGAATGGGAAATGAGTATTGCACACGCATATACATAAGTGGTGAAAGGACGATATGTTGGCTGATCAAAATACGTACATACTTGAGAGAAGTGATGAGTGGATGAAGTCTGCCAGGAATAAGGGTTTCGCCGACCGGCGTGGCCGAGCGGTTCTAGGCGCTACACTCTGAAACCGCGTGACCGCTACGGCCGCAGGTTCGAATCCTGCGTCGGGCATGGATGTGTGTGATGTCCTTAGGTTAGTTAGGTTTAAGTAGTTCTACGTTCTAGGGGACTGATGACTTCAGAACTTGTCCCATAGTGCTCAGAGCCATTTGAACCAATTTTTGAATAAGGGTTTAATGGGATCGTAGCATTCAAGGGTAATGCGTAGGAGGGTGTTTGTGTGGATGATTGGAGGAAGGATCTGGGAAGAGTGAAGAGGGATGCGTTTCCGAACCAAATCTTTAGGAACGTTTACGTCAGCAAGCATTGCGCCTAGTCGTCGTGAGGCTGTAGCTGGCCCCACATGGATGTAGAGGCACTTAGGGTGAACACAGGTATGAATGGAATCATTCATACGCATATGCTGAGGAAGAGGCATGCACCTGCATGCCCTCCTCTACTTGTATGGTATGTGGGGTAAGCACAGTCTTACGGCGACTGGATGCAAGGCGCACAAGTGTAAACGCAGCTTTAGGAAGTGGGTGGAGAAAAGAGGAGGAGAACGGAGCTCTGACAAGAGGAGGGTGATAGGTATCTCCCTGATATGGTAGGATGACTATATTTAAGGGCAGATTTTATGGTCGGGTAAAGGAAGGCGATTAAAGTTCCGTCGGCAGAGAACGTGGAGAGTTTGCAGGTGTAACGTTGGGAGAATGTGGTGGTAGACGCGTAGCAGAGTACTAGGAAAATAAGGGGGCGGGGGGATCAGTAGCAAGTTTACAGGTAACATAGGATATTCGTAGGTGTGCGGTGTTCAAGATGGAAGAGTAGGATGCACAGAGTCGAACGACTGATGCTCGTCTTTTTAAAGTCGCGGACAGCGCCACTGCAGATAAGGCCACCGTTTCAAGAGGCACAGAGGCGTTGATCGGTGGCAACCAAATACACATGTGTGTTTGCTAAATGTGTGGCTAAGCGGTCGATCCATGCTGCGAAGCTGATTTATCGTAGTGAGCTGCATTGTAGCGATGTCTTTACAAGTTTATTAAAGAAAGTGTCAGATTCCATGACTTCTCAGGGAAGGAAGGAAGATTATGGCTTACCGTCCCGCCGACATCGACATCACTAGTGATGGAGCACAAGCCCTGCTTCGAGGGTGGGGAAGTACTTCTGCCGTGCCCTTTCAAAGGAACCATCCCGGCATTTGCGTGGAGGATTTACGGAAGTCGCGGAAAACCTTAATCTGGATGGCTGGATGGGGATTTGAACCGTCTTATTCCCAGATGTGAGTCCAGTGAGCTAATTACCTCTCTCCGTATGACTTACCCAGGCTGAAACCGTTATCCCTATTAATTAAATTAAACGCCAAACGAATTTCAGCTAATTCTTTCACCACCGACTTCCACAAAGATGAAGCCGATGCTAGAATTTTGACTATTTCCTACAAAATAGAGTAAACAGTATCCGTACAGAGCTCTGTCACAGACTATTTATTGGACTGTAAAACCCGGTTGTAGCTACAGTGCTCCGTGCGTCTTCCATGAACTGTACGAGTCGTTAGCCTGATTTATGAAAGGGCGCATTCGCAGGCAAACATGTAAAACTCGGCTTCCGTAGCATTAAATCAACTTTAACGGAACACAAGAAAGCTGTTGTCTTCGGCGGACGGCGAAAAATACTTTACTTTGTGCTTGCTGAGGATACACAATGTTTTTGATGGTAGCTTTCCCATATATGGTAAAAATACCCATGGATTAAAATCTCTCTGTGTCTTCTTTTGTATTCTTTACGTCCACCCTTGGTTTTTCATTCGAGCCGGCCGGAGTGGCCGAGCGGTTCTAGGCCTTCCAGTCTGGAACCGCGCGACCACTACGGTCGCAGGTTCGAATCCTGCCTCGGGCATGGATGTGTGTGATGTCCTTAGGCTAGTTAGGTTTAAGTAGTGCTAAGTGCTAGGGGACTGATGACCTCAGAAGTTAAGTCCCATAGTGCTCAGAGCCATTTGCACCATTTGTTTTCATTCGCAGCGCATTCCATAAGTGCTGTGGAGAATACCCATCGGCTTCAGAAACTCTTAAGAAGCTCGTCTTGCAGACTGCTCTCGAAGGCAATGACATGCGTTCCGTGAACCAAAGTTCTGGGAGCAGTCAACGTGTGGGAAGAATGGTGGCAGTTATTTGCACATAAATGTAAATCCGTACGCGTCAGTTCCTGATACAGTGCCATATCCCGTAGCTCCGAGCCACAACATCGAAAAATGGAAGGCATCCCTTCTTAAAGATTTCTAAAGTTAACTGGATTTCTCCATTACTGGAATTTACATGGTTTAAAAATTATTTTGATTTATCTTCAGCAAGTGGTCACAATATAAACACGTCGTCAACATGTCTCCAAAGCACTGTGGACTTCAAGCTAGTAGATTCCAGCGCCTTATTCTCGAAGCCCTCCATAAGCAAGTTGGCCACAAATAGCAACAACGGCGACGCGGTAGGGGAAAACCATGGCACGAGGATGTCCTTTTTAGCAGAGATTCCGATTCATAAAATAACTTATATTTGGCAATGGACTTGGTAGTAGCTCCCAACCGCACATTGCCGGGGCTGCAGCTCTGAAAAATTTTGTGTGTCTGCGTCTGGCTGACACAGTAGCAGACAGTAAAGCGCATCCGGAGTAGGGCACCTGCAGCCAAGCATTACGGCCAATGACCCCTTCTTGTAGCAGCCCTTCCTTTAGAACTTCCCTGTACCCTTCAGTGACTCGGCCGCCGCCCATGGCTGGCTTTCCGCGCTACGTGACATCGCTCACCCACGACACTACAGAAATGTACAGGTCATTAAGCAGACGACGGGCACCTAAATACACATAATGTGTTAGCAACTCAATCTTCGCAGTCACTCGCATTCTCTATGATATCAGAACAGATGTCTGTCAGTCAATACAATGATTATAATTATTTAAATACACGAAGAAAAACAGAAAAAATTTGATGATTTTTTTTAAAGAGAAAGAGCTTCACAAATCGCGTAAATCGACAAGCGTCAGTCCACCTATGACTCTCTTGCAAGCAGTTACTTGGCTTGTCAATGATTAATACAGTTGTTGGAAGTCTTACTGAGGGATTTCGTGTGAAATTACGTCCAACTGACGCCTTAGATGTCGAATCGCGAGGTGATTGGTGGTCCATGCCAATAATGCTCCAAACGTTATCAATTGGGCAGAAATCCAGTGACCTTGCTGGCTAAGGTAGGGTTTGACAAGCACCAAGACAAGTAGTAGAAACTTTAACTGTGTGCAGAGGGGGGTGGAGGGGGTGGATTATCTTGCTGAAATGTAAGTCCGGATGGCTTGCCGTGAAGGGCAACAAAACAAAACGCAGAATGTCGTTGACGTACCGCTGTGATATAAGCCTGCTGCTAATGACAACCAAAGGGGCCTGCTTTGGAAAGAAATGGCATCCCATACCATCACACTCAACTGTCTATCGGGCCGTATGGCGGGAGACAGTTTGGTTGGTACCCCATCCCTGTCTGGGGCGTCTCCAAATACGTCTTCGGCCTGGAATCTGACTGGAGTAGAAGTGTCTTCAGTGATGACACCCGCTTTCGGTTGAGCCCCTATAGAGAAGACGTATCCGCATACGCCCCGGACAGCGGTGGGATATCAACGTAGCTGTCACCCGCCATATAGTTCGTCCAACAGGAGTGATGATCTGGAGCATCATTTCCTTTCATAACAAGGGCCCTTAGGATGTTATCAGCGACAACCTTACAACAAAGCCGTATGTCGACGATATTCTACGTCACGTCTTGTTGCTCTTCGTGGAACGCCATCCTAATCTTACATTTGAGCGTCCCACATGGCAAGAGTTTCTACTGTTTGTCTTCGTTCTTGCCGGACCGTACCTTGGCTAGCAAGGTGGCCGGATCTCTCGCCGATTGACAACGTTTGGAGCATTATGGACAGGGTCCTCGAATCACCTTGGTATTTTGACGATCTAACGTGACAGTTGGACAGAATTTGGCACTATATCTGTGAGAAGTACGCCCAACAACTGTATGCATCAATTCCAGGCTGAATAACTAGCTGCATAAGGGACAGAGGTGGATCAACGCGTTATTGACTTGCTCAATTTGTAAAGCTCTTTGCCTTTGAAAAAAAAATCAGTCGTTCTCTAAGAAATTGTAATCATTTGTCGGTTTCCGTTCCATTCGGATGATTCTTTCATGGTGCATCTATTGTTCCTTTTTGTCTTAGAGTGTAAACTGGTGTAATAGCAACAATAAGTGAAACGAATCAATCCAAACCTGACTGAGGCGTTTCGCGTACTTTTTCATGGTAACTGCAACGTCTACGCATAACATCATTAAACTTGTCTGTCAGACCAGAAAATCTAACGGAACTTATCAACACCTGCAACGAAGGTCTTCAAGCCGACTATGGCTGGGAGGACATAACAGGATTCAAGTTTAATTATACTACACCATACATAGTACTTTTAGTATATCAAAGATTGTGTCGTCACAGCTGTACGAATCTCTTCCGCATGTCGTCGAAAATACTACAAATATTCGTAACATTTCCAGTCAAAGCGCTGAAATAACTTATAACGGAGAGAAATGAAACTGGAGGGACAGATGCGTCAGTTTGCCGTGACTAACATGCTTCAGAGGATCATTTAAAAACTTTTTCCGTAGAGATGCGTAAACAAATAATTTAATGACTAGTTGTACACATCTTCCAGTAATATGACATCCCGCCACAAGGTTTAATGATTGAATTTCTAGCACTCTGAACTCGCCTTGATTCCTCTGTAATATACATTACTGTGAGATGACATCATCCCTTCCTAAACAGAGCAGTCCCTCTAACTAGGAGCCCGAAAGCACAATAAGCACATATTTTGCCTATATTATCGATTCCTTCACCATCACAATTCTATCCTCAAGTGTAGCGTTGCTACATCCTCAATTCTCATGAGACACCAAGTATTCTAAAATACTTTGTCTCCACTCATACGACAAGTTTTTATACTCTGTCGTATTTTACGAAAATTCGACTATATAATAGCCTGTATTCTAACATCAAGGAAGTTACAAGAGTAAACTAGTACAGTATTGAAATACGCCAACGCAACTTCCGTCTGTTTCCTAGGGCCAATATCTCATTCAGTCAAACTACATCAAAAAGATCCAGTGGTAGTTGCTACAAGAGAGGTGTTGTTCTTGATGGAGAGTTTTACCTCTGAAATTTCGAGAGATTTTCCATGAATAGTCAGACAACATCCACTGAGGTGTCAAAACTCGCGGGATAGCGATATTCATATGTATAGATGGCGGTATATCGCACACACAAGGTGTAGAAGGGCAGTGTGATGGAGGAGTTGTCATTTGCACTCAGGTGATTTATGTGTAACGGTTCCCGACGTCATTGTGTCCGCACGACGGGATTTAACAGACTCTGAACGCGGAGCGGTAGTTGGATATTGACGCATGGAACTTTCCACTTTGGAAATTGTTAGGGAATTCAGTATACGAGATCAACAATATCATGAGTGAGCCGAGATAACCAAATTTCAGGCATTATGTCTCATCACGGACAACCCAGTGACCGACGGACTTTACCTAACGATCGAAAAAAATGTTCAAATGTAAGTGAAATCTTACGGGACTTAACTGCTAAGGTCATCAGTCCCTAAGCTTACACACTACTTAACCTAAATTATCCTAAAGACAAACACACACACCCATGCCCGAGGGAGGACTCGAACCTCCGCGGGGACCAGCCGCACAGTCCATGACTGAAGCGCCACAGACCGTTCGACTAATCCCGCGCGGCCTAACGATCGAGAACAATGGCGTTTGCGCAGTATTGTGAGAGCAAGACCACAGCGACTTTGCATGAAATAACCACCTAGATCAATGTGGGACGTACGACGAACCTATCCGTTAGGAGAGTGTGGCGAAATTTGGCGTTAATGTGCTATGGCAGCAGATGATCGACGTGAATGACTTTGCTAACAGCACGACATCACCTGCAGCGCCTCTCCTGGGCTCGTGGCAACAACGGTTAGATCCTAGATGACTGCAAAACCTTGACCTGGTCAGATGAGTTACGATTCCAGTTGGTAAGAGCTGATGGTAGGGTTCGAGTGTGGCACAGGCGCCACGAACTCATGGACCCAAATTGTGTACAAGGCACTGTGCAAGCTGGTGATGGTTCCATAACGGCGTGTGCTGTCTTTACAAGGACTGGACTTCGTTCTCTGGTCCCACTGAAGTGATCATTGAGTGGAAATGGTTGTGTTCGGCTACCTGGAGACCAGATATAGCCATTCGTGGACTTCATATTCCCAAACAACCATGTAATTTTTCTAGTTGACATTGGGCAATTTCACCGAGCCACAGTTGTTCGCGACTGGTTAGAAGAACATAGTGGATAATGCGAGCGAATTATTTGTCCACTCATCGAACATTTATGTGAGTTAATCAGGAGATCAGCTTGTGCACAGCATCCTGCACCGGCAACATTTTCGCAATTATCGACGCTATAGTGGCAGAATGGCTCAATAGTTCCTCAGGAGACTTGCAACGACTTGTGGAGCCCATTCCACGTCGATTTCCTACATTACACCGGGAAAAATGGGGTCCGACACGATATTTGGAGGTATCCCATGACTTTTGTCAATTCAGGGTATTACTTTCAACCAAATAAATCTCGCGAAAGGATCACAGCGATAAAATTTGAGAAATTAGAGCTAATATAGAGGCATACTGACACCTCCTCTACCCATGCGTCATTCGCGAATGGAACAGGGAAAGAAGGATCAGTTCGTGGTACCAGAAATACCCATTGCCACATATCGTCAAGTGATCTGAGAAGTATTGACGTAGATGTAGATCTTATTTTGCAATCGATCAAATTATTACCTTTCTTTTACTCTCCCTCACCCTGTTCCAGGTACACTTCCGAACTGATAGCGTAGTAGGAACTACATGAGGCGAGGAAAACTTCCTTTCTAAAATCTGGGTGGTGGAGCAAAGTATTCTTTACTAGCATGTACTTGAATACCTGACACTCATGCTGAACAGACCAACGGAAAAAGACGTTCTTCATTAGTAGCTCTGTCAGGCGGACATTATGACTGGAGTCACATACTTGCGGAAGAACGTGAAACCCAAGAGTGGGCTTAACTGTCAGTTGTTTTTTGGAGGCGGACACCGGCGATGGCTTCCTACTTCTCCTTACCTGATGCCTAGGAATTTTACCGCCTGACAGGCAAACCTACGTTTGTCTAGACGACTGTCTGTACCAGCAAGAAACACGGGTTGTATTACATCTCACAGAACTTTGCAGTGTCCTGCAAAATTTTTTGAAGAGATTACTCTATCTGGAGAGATCCTGAGACATGACTGCAGCTAGTTCATCTATGAACGTCACCACAGTAAATTTCAAATCGAATTGCAGAATTGTACATTCGTAGCTTTTGCCTTATAACTAGAACTCAGTTACATCACGAATCAATCCGAAAGAGGAATCTGCCAGTACGACACGGTCACATCAAGTGTGATAAAATATGTTGCTTCCTCCAAACACTGGGAGTTCTTCCGCAGCATCTGTTAAGCCCCGATTTGTGATTAGAATCTGGCCGAAATGTCAGCCTACAATACTAATTGGTTTCTACCCCCTGGTGTAGTTACGGCGAGTATTGCTTTATTCAACATCCTATCTGACCCACTGATTTCTCCCCATTACATCATATGCTCGCTCTCGTTTTCCACATCCTTCCTCTTTGGTAGTGTGATGGCATATGGAGGAGAGTAAAAATATTCTCCTTACTTTGTCAGGAGAAATATATGTGCTCTCTTTTCTTCTTCACGAGTTGTATACGTGAACAGTCAATCAGGTCTGTCAATAAAATCAGCTGTATAAGGCTGCAATGCGGCGAACAAAATTGTCTGCTGCTCTTGATACAAACAATTTTTTTTGTATCCAGCTCAGTCTCCACCATTCTTTGGACGGGGAGCATCCATTCCTGGGAACGAAGCCAATTATCTGACTGAATGCTTGTCCCTCGCGTCCGACGTCAGCTGTAGCGGGTTGCACAAATATTTCTGCAAAGGGATGCTCTCTCCTATCGTGTATTGGTAGAAGGTTACAGGAAGTTAGAACTATCCTTTCTCCATTCATACAGATGCTGATCTTATCTCTTTCACAGCAAATCACGGCACCCCCTAAGCTTACAAGCACTGTCAATCTACTCACTACGTGAGCTGGCGGAAACAACGTAATCCCTTGTGTTGCTGTTTGATTTATGACTTTTTTGTTGACTTGTTTTGCTTTAGACCCAGCTGCGCAGTTGTCCTCACAGCAGTTACTGAAAATAACGGCTAACTTAAACTAGTTCTTGAAGACGTTAAACAGTTCATCTGAGATAACGAAAGTAACCATGCTGTTGTCAATAGGAGTTTTGTGGGTGTTAGCTAAACAATTTAGTGCCACTCGGGGGATCTGTTATTCCTGTTAAACTGATATTCATGATCCAATAGATCTTATAATGGATTCTGTGGACAGTTAACCTCCATCCAAGATCACTAAAAAGGGCCTGCAGGAGAAACTCATTGTTGATATTAATTTTTCAAAGTAACTATGAAGATGGAAGTAGTTATTACTGATCACGCACACTCCTCAAAATGTGGGCTGTCCTTGGTTTCACTTACGCTCTCTTCCTCAAGTGTTTAAGATCTGCACCGCATAGCACACTGCTCCTTCCTGTTATTTGGTCAATAATTAAATGACTGCTAGCGTCCCAACTGGTTGTTCCACTGGTGGCGCCTCCTTTCACTCTGACTATTGGAGGTTTGTGATCAGTTAATAGAACGATACTGACTTTCTTTATTTGGGTTACAAGGATTTCATTTGGAAGTCGTGCAAAATAGCAAAAATGTGTAGTGAATGTTCTATGCTGAAAATTGGGGATGGTCAGCAGCTGCCTCCATGCCCTTTTAGGCATCCTCTTGGAAATCATGGGTTTCACATCCCCGAGGTTTATTGGTGGGTCCATTCAACGAGCTGCTGATACATCGCATTAGAAGAATTCTCTGAGAGTTCTGCCACTTGGAATGAATACTGGACTAGTCGTCAGAGTGGCTGTGTCTCTCTGCCGATGCACCCAGCATCAGTAGTGGACGAGAAATTCTTGACTTAGTTGTGCAAAGTCCGAAAAGTATCTTTCTGTAATCTGTCACTCGAGACTTACTTTGGTTGGAAGGTGCTGGCAGAACAAATTCGTCAGTTGTCAGGGACAATTGTTGACTTTGTCGTACGATTCGCTGATATTGTGTGATTTTGGATTTAACCACGCTAAACCGTATTCAGTTTGGAGCAATAATTGTTATGAGTGGGTGTCAAGGTGGATAATCGCATAATACATGGGTACGAAATAATTCCTCGAGAGCTGAATGCTGTGCGTTCATGCTAGTTGTAATATTGTGGCTGTCTCTGTAGCAGTATACGATTTCACTTGGTATTCTCTTTATGGCTTAGGCCATAATGTAAGGAGGAACGGTGTTCGAAGGCGCCGACACTGGCACGGGCCTCAGTGATCTTGCGCGAGAGATGAAAGCCGACAGAGGGAACATCTGCGGTGCCATTATTTCAACTGCGCTACTCTGTTCCTTTTAGTTTTCACCTGAAGTGGCTTACACGCAGGTGAACCGGCTTGGGCGTTAGCGTGTAATACCCAGCGAACTCATGTAGCCGCAATCACTGGATGTAAGGTAGGTGAGACACTTCCAAGGGTCACTGCCTAACGGGGGAGACGCCGCCTTGACCTGTTCCGTCATCGACATCGTCAGATCAGGAGATTGGAACAGGTGGCAGGTGACAATCGCACTCATGGAGAGAGAGGTGCGTTGATGCTGCTGTAGAGGGATCCAGGGAATCTCCCTCCATGGGTTCTAAAGTTGTCAGGTGGGATCTCTCCTCAGATGGGAAATCAGGAGCGGTCACTCTTATCGTCAGGGTGCTTGATAGGAGATCACTGTCTTGTTTCTGGCCCACTGCCAGTGAAGCCACATGAAGAAGTAGGTCACCTGATGGCGTTTGACTTCTCTTCTTCCATTTTCGGGGTGACCGCTGTTTTCGGAGGTGCTGTCCTGTGTCATAATATGGACGTTCAATGTCCAATGTCGCGCCCATCTGAAGATAACCACAGGTAGGCACCGCACTCGCATCGATGTACATCAGAGCAGGTGGGCTGATCACCGAGTCTGGAGAGTTGGTGGTCCCACGGCCGTCAGAGGAGTTGGTGCCAGTGAGGCAGCGGCAGCGCCGTCATGTACAATGAGGGGTGCCGAAGGGAGAACAGACACTTTCTAAAGTGACGCATCCGGGTTACATACAGCGATGGTGTAGCTGTCTGGTAAAGGAGTGACTGTCGTATTGGGAGCTGAGACACTGGCTGGGACCTGGAGCAAATGTTGACGGAGACTGTCTGACTGAACATGGCTCTCTTGTCCTCATCCAGCACGTGTCTGCGGATGGTCATCATACATAACGGTGGCTCGCACGCCACCCATCAGTAGACAGGATGGTACATGTCTGGATAGTTCGATCTTGATTTAGCGGACACCATTCACCACGTGGTATGCCGGAAGATAGGGAAAACGGTCTCACCTGCTAATCTTCTTTTCCATGGAACTTGGAGGCATCAGCCTTTATCATTTGGTGCAGAGTATTCTATTGCATAGCTCAATGACAGATCAGTGCCCGTGGTCTAGGGGTAACGTCTTTGATTCATAATCAAAATGTCTTTGGTCACGCGTTCGATCCCCGACACTACCTAAATTTTGATAAATAATCAGCATTGGCGGCTGAAGACTTCCGGCATAAGAAGTCAGTCTCATTCTGCCAACGGCCTTGTCAAAGAGGGCGGAGGAGCGGATAGAGGTTCAGGGCACTCTCTTGTCCTAGGGGTGGGAAATTGCCCCTAAAGGCGGAAGAATCAGCAATGATCAACGACATGAGGACGCAGAAGGCAATGGAAACCACTGCATTAAAGACACGTAACGTGTATCCACAGGACATGTGGCCTGTAATTGAAGTGTCATGATGATCTCTCCATTGGCAAAAGATTCCGGAATAGTTCCCCATTCGGATCTCCGGGAGGGGACTGCCAAGGGGGAGGTTACCATGAGAAAAAGATTGAATAATAAACGAAAGGACAACGTTCTACGAGACGGGGCGTGGAATGTCAGAAGCTTGAACGTGGTGGGGAAACTAGAAAATCTGAAAAGGCAATTGCAAAGGCTCAATCTAGATATAGTAGCGGCCAGTGAAGTGAAGTGAAAGGAAGACAAGAATTTCTGGTCAGATGAGTATCGGGTAATATCAACAGCAGCAGAAAATTGTATAACAGGTATAGGATTCGTTATGAATAGGAAGGTAGGGCAGAGCGTGTGTTACAGTTAACAGTTCAATGACAGGGTTGTTCTAATCAGAATCGACAGCAGACCAACACCGACAACGATAGTTCTGGTATACATGCCGACGTCGCAAGCTGAAGATGAACAGATAGAGAAAGTGTATGAGAATATTGAAAGGGTAATGCAGTATGTAAAGGGGGACGAATATCTAATAGTCATGGGCGACTGGAATGCAGTTGTAGGGGAAGGAGTAGAAGAAAAGGTTACAGGAGAATATGGGCTTGGGACAAGGAATGAAAGAGGAGAAACACTAATTGAGTTCTGTAACAAGTTTCAGCTAGTAATAGCGAACACCCTGTTCAAGAATCACAAGAGGAGGAGGTATACTTGGAAAAGGCCGGCAGATAAGGGAAGATTTCAATTAGATTACATCATAGTCAGACAGAGATTCCGAAATCAGATACTGGGATGTAAGGCGTACCCAGGAGCAGATATAGACTCAGATCACAAAATAGTAGTGATGAAGAGTAGGCTGAAGTTCAAGACATTAGTCAGGAAGAATCAATACGCAAAGAAGTGGGATACGGAAGTACTAAGGAATGACGAGATACGTTTGAAGTTCTCTAACGCTATAGATACAGCAATAAGGAATAGCGCAGTAGGCAGTACAGTTGAAGAGGAATGGACATCTCTAAAAAGGGCCATCACAGAAGTTGTGAAGGAAAACATAGGTACAAAGTAGGTAGCTGCGAAGAAACCATGAGTAACAGAAGAAATACTTCAGTTGATTGATGAAAGGAGGAAGTACAAACATGTTCCGGGAAAATCAGGAATACAGAAATACAAGTCGCTGAGGAATGAAATAAATAGGATGTGTAGGGAAGCTAAGACGAAATGGCTGCAGGAAAATGTGAAGACATCGAAAAAGATATGATTGTCGGAAAGACAGACTCAGCATAAAGGAAAGTCAAAACAACCTTTGGTGACATTAAAAGCAACGGTGGTAACATTAAGATTGCAACAGGAATTCCACTGTTAAATGCAGAGGAGAGAGCAGATAGGTGGAAAGAATACATTGAAAGCCTCTATGAGGGTGAAGATTTGGCGGATGTGATAGAAGAAGAAACAGGAGTCGATTTAGAAGAGATAGGGGAGCCAGTATTTGATTCGGAATTTAAAAAAGCTTTGGAGGACTTACGGTCAAATAAGGCAGAAGGGATAGATAACATTCCATCAGAATTTCTAAAATCATTGGGGGAAGTGGCAACAGAACGACTATTCACGTGGGTGTGTAGAATATATGAGTCTGGCGACATACCATCTGACTTTCGGAAAAGCATCATCCACACAATTCTGGAGACGGCAAGAGCTGACAAGTGCGAGAATTATCGCACATCAGCTTAACAGCTCATGCATCGAAGCTGCTTACAAGAATAATATACAGAAGAATGGAAAAGAAAATTGAGAATGCGCTAGGTGACGATCAGTTTGGCTTTACGAAAAATAAAGGGACGAGAGAGGCAATTCTGACGTTACGGCTAATAATGGAAGCAAGGCTAAAGAAATATCAGGACACTTTCATTGGATTTGTCGACCTGGAAAAAGCGTTCGATATTATAAAATGGTGCAAGCTGTTCGAGATTCTGAAAAAAGTGAGGGTAAGCTATAGGGAGAGACGGGTCATATACAATATGTACAACAACCAAGAGGGAATAATAAGAGTGGACGATCAAGAACGTAGTGCTCATATTAAGAATGGTGTAGGACAAGGCTGTAGCCTTTCGCCCCTACTCTTCAATCTGTACATCGAGGAAGCAATGATGGAAATAAAAGAAAGGTTCAGGAGTGGAATTAAAAGACAAGGTGAAAGGATATCAATGATACGATTCGCTGATGACATTGCTATCCTGAGTGAAAGTGACCAAGAATTAAATGATCTGCTGAACGGAATGAACAGTCTAATGAATACACAGTATGGTTTGAGAGTAAATCGGAGAAAGACGAAGGTAATGAGAAGTAGGAGAAATGAGAACAGCGAGAAACTTAACATCAGGATTGATGGTCACGAAGTCAATGAAGTTAAGGAATTCTGATACCTAGGCAGTAAAATAACCAATGACGGACGGAGCAAGGAGGACATCAAAAGCAGACTCGCTATAGCAAAAAAGGCATTTTTGGCCAAGAGAAGTCTACTAATATCAAATACCGGCCTTAATTTGAGTACGTCTGGAGTACGTCTGGAGTACAGCATTGTATGGTAGTGAAACATGGACTGTGGGAAAACCGGAACAGAAGAGAATCGAAGCATTTGAGATGTGGTGCTACAGACGAATGTTGAAAATTAGGCGGACTGATAAGGTAAGGAATGAGGAGGTTCTACGCAGAATCGGAGAGGAAAGGAATATGTGGAAAACACTGATAAGGAGAAGGGACAGGATGATGGGACATCTGCTAAGACATGAGGGAGTGACTTCCATGGTACTAGAGGGAGCTGTAGAGGCCAAAAACTGTAGAGGAAGACAGAGATTGGAATACGTCAAGCAAATAATTGAGGACGTAGGTTGCAAGTGCTACTCTGAGATGAAGAGGTTAGCACAGGAAATGAATTCGTGGCGGGCCGCATCAAACCAGTCAGTAGACCGATGACCAAAAAAAAAAAAAACAGTCATTGACAGAGAACTGCTGTCCAGTCCGACAAATTCATAATAAAACTCACAAATACGAGGTGGTATTGTCACAAAACCATTCAGCCCGAGAACCAGTCTCACACCTGACTACCATGGCCAACACAGCTTCCAGCTCTTTACGAACAGTGGCGTTACCACTACATCCGTGCACAACAGGCGCAGCCGCCATTAATCTGCACCAGAAGAAACGTAATCCAAGAAACCGCTGAGTGCCATCTAAATTCTGTTGCTACACTACTTTTGTTTTACGTCTTCTTCCTACACGTAAAGTCGGCTCACACAAAGGTAATTAATTTTCTGAATGGTTTCGGTTAGCAGTAGTAATCCTGAAAACCGACTGTGATGGACCATAAGCTGTGACGCTGCCCATTTCATGATCGACATTTGGTGTTTTGGACATTGAGCTTCGATACGTTAACTCATTAATTTTATGCAGGGGGTCACGAAAATAATGCTGTAAAAAGCAACATACATGAGAGAAATAGTTTTATGGAATACCTTCTCCTTAGACGTATGGACAAACGTCCTTTTTGAAAGGATTGTACTCGCCACAAGATATAAAATAGAAGAAAAAATATTTTGCAGGGATACTGTATCATCAGTTAAAATTTCTTATTTTTTGTTGTTGCAAAGTCCATCGAAGAAGGTGAAGCGGGGAAGATCTGTAGTCAAAGCAGGACCATTGTATTAAACAGGATGAACCATGACCGCTTCATCTAAGCTGACAAAACTCATGGAATATCTCGTAATATCGTGTCGGACGTCCTTTTTCTCAGCGTAGTGCAGCAACACGACGTGGCATGCACTCAATAAGTCGTCGGGTGTCCCCTACAGAAATACTGAGGCATGCTGCCTCTACAGCCTTCAGTATTTACGAAAGTGTTGCTGATTCAGTACTTTGTGCATGAACTGACCTCTCAATTACGTCCCATAAATTGTCGACGGGTGGCCAACTCATCCACTCGAACTGTCCAGAAAGTCCTTCACACCAATCGCAAAAGGTTGTGGTCCAGTGACACGGCGCGTAGTCATCCATAAAGGTTCCTTAATTTGGCTGCTACTGGTCCCCAAGTAGACGAAGATAAGCATTTTCACTGAGTGATCGTTCCAGAAGGACCAGAGGACTTAGTTAATTCCACGTAAACACAGCCGACACCATTATGGAGCCACAATCAGCTTGCTCAGTGTATTCTCAACAAATTAGGTCCACGGTTTTGTGGGATCCGAGCCTCACTCGAACTCTACCATCAGCTCATACTAACTGAAATCGGGGTTCATTTGACCAGTTCACGGTTTTCCAGTCCTCTGGAGTCCAACCGATGTGGCAACCAGCCCAGAAGCGGCGCTGCAGGCGGTATCGTGCAGTTAGCAAAGGCACTCTTCTTCTGCCATAGCCCTTTAACGCCAGATTTAGTCGCACTGTCCTAACAAATAAATTCGTCGCACGACCTACAATAAGTTCTGCGGTTATTTCACGCAGTGTTGCTTCTCTGGTAGCACTGAAAACCCTACGTAAACGACACTTTAATCGGTCGTTTAGTGAAGGCCGTCGGCCACTGAGTTGTCGGTGGTGACAGGTAATGCCCCAAGTCTGATAGTCTGAACACATTCTTGACACTGTGGATCTCGGCTTATTGACTTCCCCAATGATTTCCGAAATGGAATGCCCCATATATATAGCTCCAACTATCATTCTGCGTTCAGTATTTGTTAATACCCATTGTGAAGCCATATCACGTAGCAGACCTTTTCACATGAATCACCTGAGCACAAATGACAGCTCCGTCAATTCACTGCCCTTTTATATCCCGTGTATGCGATACTAACGCCATCTATATATCTGCATATCACTATCCCATGACTTTTGTCACTTAAATGTATCTGTAATATATTTCCGTGAAGCTATAATTTTTTTCCCTAAGGTTTACCGAAATATTCTACACACACAAACAGCATCGATATGAAACACCATCTGAAATGCAGTTGTCAATAATCAGCTTAACTGCGACGGCTTAGTAAACATTTGTTGCTATGTGGTCGTTGATCGTAAGATAGTGCGAACATATCAGGCAAGGAAGCGGCTGCGTCTGTCGCAGGAGAGGGAAAACTGTTTGGCGCAGAGGCTGTGCGGGCCGCGGCTGACGCACGGAAGCGGGCGGGCACCCAGCTGCAGGAAGCTGAGCGAAATTCGATTAAACGCCGCCGACGGCGCAGATTGCTGCTCTGGGGGCTAAGAGCTGCCCCTGCTCGCACCGCTCTGTTATTATTTGCTCCTGCGGCAGGTCTGTTGCGCTGCCAGAGCCTCAAGACACGTACAAACTGCCTGGCACTCAGTGGCTAGCATCTGCGTCAGGATGCCGGCGGTGCACCAAACAAATTGAGCTCCAGCCTCGCAATACGTAGCCGCCAAAAAAAGTCTCAACTGTCAGAGAGAACTGCGCACATAAATCCGTAATTTGTATCAATTAAATTCGTTTCCAGCGCAGGAACTGACTGTATTGAATCAACCGCACTCGTTTCGCATTTATTAACATCACCATAATTGGCTTTTAGATTTAAAAGAGTTCACATACAGTTTTTAACGTAAAATGAAAAGCTGTTTACAGTTAAAAGTGTGTATCGTTTCTTGACGACTGTGCTGATTTCACTCTAGTGATGGCAAGATGAAAGAGCTATATTTCCGTAGTTTTGCTTGTTGTTGACAATTCCGAGTGAAAATTTGAGTGATTCGCTAAATTACATGCAATCATTTCGGTTGATAGTATAAATTCACCATAGTTATAGTCACTTCAACAGCAAACATCATTTCATGCAATTTCATTATGTAAGGTGTGTAACAGTGGTACCACCACTCGCCATTTGGTTTGGTGTTCACTTGTTCTGTGCCTGACGCTAGATGTGTGTTTGCTGTCATGTGAGTGTTGGTGTGTATATGTGGGGTGGATGGTTGTTTTTATCAGTACAGATGACAGTGAGGTTGCATTAAGATCGCCGATATGATTATGGGAAGTATATTATACATTTTTTTGGCACGTCGGTGGTAAGGGACGGTGGATACCGCAGTTGTTTATTGAAGGGGGAACCAGGGAAGGAGGCGGTGAATGGTTAAGCAGAGGAACCTGTTGGCATATTGGTGTACTATGTTACCAGTGAGCAGTTTGTCATGTTCACTACGTTATTTGAAAATATTTTCATTCGTGCCTTTGGGTTATGTGCATGTCAATTTCCCTGTAAAGGTGAATAACATTTGATACTGTTCCTTGAAAAGAAATTAAACTTCTTCCATTTACGCGTTGGGCCTACAACGGTCCGACATCATTCAAATCTAGCTATTGTGGGAGCCACGGAGTACTGAGATCTACCTAGGTGTGTTTCCTCGAATGTAGTCAAACCACGCCAGTGGATACTCAAATTCGCATCTACGTGCGTATAGTTACCGTAGCTATCGTTCAGACCAGTGTTGCTGGTCCTCTGTTTCATGTGACATCTGAGGTGATTGAGCCGTGGCACCATTGAGTTAGTAGACTGTTCTGTTTAGCACCACTGGCTCAGGTGTTGTATCGACTATCCCTCTTGCGGCCCCATTGATCTATGTGGAAGAGTTGGTATCTGTGGATTGTGCCTTTAAAAGATCTTTGCTTCCCGACATATCTATGGGGTTCGCTGGCCCGAGAGGGAGGCACGAAATTTGGGGAGTGGATGTAGTGTCGCGACAAGAGGTGGTCACGAGGTCCGAGCGGCCGAAGCCACATGCTGCGCAAGGAGGACTTCCGCAGAGCGAAGGTACTGCAGTACGTCGCTGGGGTCACCGTCAACTTCAAACTACAGGCCGACATCCTGTCTGTTGGTTGACAACATTCGCGTCCGCCAACCGCTCGTGGCATGGCTGCCCTCTTCTATTTATCTTCCATCGGCACCACTCAATAACACCTGCGACTCGCTGTGGATCCACGGAACTGCTTGCTGATAAAGGGTAGCAAGATTCTGTAATACTCATGGTGATTTGTGTCATTGTCTACCTGTCCTCCTTATTATTTTCTGGTTGGTTACCCGACCCTCAGAGTTTCACTAGGTTGGCTCTGGTCGTAAATACATGCCGTAGTATTATACTAAGACACTAGCTGTCGTTTGAAAATTTGTCCCGGTATTATATTGCCTTTCCTTTCTGGTATATACCCGATAGTTAATGTTCTAATGAATCAGCTCTCGGTCGTAAATACAACCGAAACAATTGCACTATGGCACAGGTTGCCGTTAAACTAAAGAGGGACCTTGTGGATAGATTTAGATGTTAACCGGTTCAATTCTTTTACTGTAACTGCATTTCTCAGTCATTAATTATAATCTGAACAAACTGTTGTACTCAGCTGTTCGTGTCTGTGTTTGAAAGACCGGGTAATTATTGGTGTATTTTAGCTGGATCTTGTGGTTCTGGCGAGTGAGGTCCTTTGTAATAAGTGTTTACAAGTAATGTCTTAAGACGTTCCATCAGAGCGGTCTTAATAACTGACAAGCAGTTTAACTTTGAAAATATTAACAGTCAACTGTCACCAGGGCTTTAGTCAAAATAAAATTGTCAGATGGGACGGGTTGGGATCCAGTCGCACCTTTGATGCCGATTGAAATTGAGAGGTTGGTTGCTTTGAAGTAAGCCTTATCATTATATACTTGAAGAAAGAGACAGCATTGGTCGTATATTTTTTACTATTGCAAAATCGATTTTCTGTCACTGAGTGACCATCTTCAGTGCTATATTGTATAACTTAAATTGGGATGCACTGTAGTCACTAAGCTTAGTGACATCTGTTTTGAGTAACTGAATCACTCTTGTTATCAGTTGTGCTTATATAGTTTTCATCTGTTGCAGAAGGGCATTTAATAAGACAGACTGTGTCCAGCGTGGTAGTAACCACCGCTATTTCACCCGATAACGGTCGGGCTGCAGGTCCGGCTGTCTTGTAATCATTGTCATATTGTTTGCTCTTTTGCAATACAGCACTTCAGATTTCTTTCGCAAAAGCGCATTCAACTTAGGGTTTAATGTCAAATAAATTTGGCAAATTTGTTCATTTTGTTAAAGAATATTTTATGGTTATACAGTGTTAAACAAACAGGTTGTGTGAAAAGAAAGTTATGTTGATGGGTCCTCCCTTCCACTGTTTCCTTAATTCTAGCAAGTAAATACGTATCAGTGATATTAAGGTTCGATTAAAAAGACAAACTTTACGTTATAGTTGTCTATTACTAATATCCAGCGCGAGAAACAACACATGCACATCCATAGGGCCGCCATGTCGTCATCCGTTGCTCGGAAGCGAAAATAGCGAAATTATTTAAATTGGCTCACATCTGTAACTTCGAACCAACTACCACCGGACTTTCCCGCCATCCCACTAGTGATTAACTTCCGTGGTGTTGTGCAGAATTTTTGACCAGTAATCAAAAGATCTGAATAGTAGGTGCGATCTTGCCACTGCTTACATTCTGAATAAAAATTGTCAGCAGTGGAGCTAAAGCCGTCTTTCAAATGGAGTCACTCTTTTTTTGCCACTGGCCTTCATGAAGAGGACGGAATAGTGGAAAAACGCTCAGGGTATTTTTTTGTCCTCGGTAAGGAAAACTGCCTCTAAAAGGCGGAGGAGCGAGGGTTAATCAACGAAATGAGGATGATGAAGGCAACAAAAATCACTTCAAATGCATGCAAAGAAAATGTGGTTAGTGTTCGAATAAGAGTTCTGATCTCAATACTGGCAAAATATTTTGTATTAACCCCGCTATAGCATGTCAGTAGTTTGAACGTGGTAGGGAAGCTAGAAAATTTGAAAAGGAAAATTCATTAGTGTGAAACAGTGAAACAAAAGAAAAACGGAAAGACAATAAGTCAGAAGAATATAGGGTAATTTCTACAGCAGCAGTAAACGGTATATCTGGAGTAGGATTCATTATAAGTGAAGAAGTAGGGCCCGCATCTCGTGGTCGTGCGGTAGCGTTCTCGCTTCCCACGCCCGGGTTCCCGGGTTCGATTCCCGGCGGGGTCAGGGATTTTCTCTGCCTCGTGATGGCTGGGTGTTGTGTGCTGTCCTTAGGTTAGTTAGGTTTAAGTAGTTCTAAGTTCTAGGGGACTTATGACCACAGCAGTTGAGTCCCATAGTGCTCAGAGCCATTTGAACCATTTGAAGAAGTAGGTCAGACATTGGGTTGCTTTTAACAATTCAGTGACTGGATTATTCTCATCAGAATCTACATCAAACCAACGCCAACATCAATAGTTCAGTACATTCCTACGTCACAAGCCGAAGATAAAGAGAAAGATAGAGCACACGTGGATATTATCCGAGTAATCCACTTCTTGAAGAGAGATGAGAATCTAATAAACATTGATGACTGGAAAGTGGTAGTAGATAAAGGGTTGTGGGAAAATATGGGATCGGGGTAAGAATGAGAGAGACGAAAGAGTAATAGCGTTCTGCAGTAAACTTCAACTGCTAATACTGGAAATACTACAGAAGAATCATAATAGAAGGTATCCTTGATGACAAAGGAAGATACGAGCTGGATCACCTCATCTCAAAACAGAGATTTCAAACTTGATATAGGATGGTAAGGCGTACCGATCGGCCTATACAGACACAGACCACAATTTACTAATGATGATGAGTAGGTTGAACTTTAACAGAATCGTCAGGAAGAATAAACTTGGAAAGAAGTGAGATACTGAAGTAATGAGGAATGATATGTGCGTTTGAAGATCTCTTCTACTGTAAATACTGCAATAGTCAATGTCATAGAACACAGTTTTGTTGAACAGGAATAGACATATGTAAAGGGCACATGACTCAAGTTGGATAGACAGATGTAGGTGCCAGAAAGGTAACTCCGGGAAAAACTTTGATAACAAAAGAAATACTTCCACTGATCGACAAAACGAAAAAGAAGAAATATGCCCAGAAAAAATCAGAAAATATCAATATAAACCATTAAATAAATAAGACGGGAAGAGAAGCTAAGGCGAAATGGCTACAAGAAAACTGTGAAAAATCGTAAAGAATGTGCGGTCGGAAGTACAGATCCAGGAGACAGAACAGTCAAAACATTCTTCAGGGGAACTGAAAAGACAATAGTCAACTTCAAGAGCGCAGGGGAGATTCCACAGTTACATACAGAAGAGAGAGCATATGGGTGGGTAGAGCATACTTTATGCCTCTGTGAGGGGGATGAGATGTCTGATGATGTGACAGAAGAATTGGTATTCGAGATGGAGGACAATGGTCATAGGCGATCCATTATTACGTCAGAGTTCAACAGAGTTTAGGGGCCTTGCGATAAAATACTGCGGAAGTCACAGATGATATTCCTTGGAAATATGTGAAATCACTTATGGTAATGGTAACCAAATTACTATTGAAGCTGTTGTGTAGCGTCTATGAGACTAGAAACATGTCATCTGACTTCCGTAAAAATATCATTCCGCAGATAGAAAGGGAGAAAAAGTGCAAAAAGTATCGTACACTTTGCTTAACAGTTCATTCGTCAAAGCTGATGAAAGAATAAACTACAAGAGACTGTGAAGGAAAATTAAGTTTTTAGGTGACGATCAGTTTAGTTTTAGGAAAAGTAGGAGTACCGGTGAGGCAGCTCTTACCAAAAGGCTGATAACGATAGCGCGATTTAAGACAAATCAAGACACCTTCATAAGTCTTGCCGATCTAGAAAAAGGGTTCGGCATTATATTTTGTTGCAAGATGCTCAAAATTCTCAGAATAATAGGTGTAAGCTGTAGGGTAATGAACGATATGTGGAAGAACCATGAAGGTGCAAACAGAACGGAAGTTGAATTATGGAATGCTAGGGTACAAAACATGGATCTAGACTTCTACGCTACTGCTCGCAATGTACATTTAAGAAACAATGACGGAATAGACACTGAAGAGCCAAAGAAACTGGTACACCTGCCTAATGTCGTGTAGAGCCCCCACGAACACGCAGGAGTGCCGCACCACGACGTGGCAGGGACTCAACTAATGTCTAATGAGTGCTAGAGGGAATTTACACCATGAATCCTGCAGGGCTGTTCATAAACCCGTAAGAGAACGTGGGGTTGGAGATTTCTCCCTTGCAAGGTACGCCAGATATGCTCAATGATGTTCATGTCTGGGGAGTTTGGTGGCTAGCGGAAGTGTTTAAACTCAGAAGATTGTTCCTGGAGCCAATCTGTAACAATTCTGGACGTGTCGGTAAGCACAGTGGTGCTGGTGCTCAGGCATGATGCTTACGTACGTATAAGGGGTCCCGTATGACTCCAGGTGCACACGCCCCATATCATTATAGACCTCCACCAGCTTGAACAGCCCCTGCTGACTTGCAGGGTCCATGGATCCATGAAGTTGTCTCCATACCCGTACACGTCCATCCGCTCGACAAAATTTGAAACGAGACTCGTCCGACGAGGCAACATGTTTCCAGTCATCAACGGTCCAATGTCGGTGTTGACTCGTAAAGCTTTGTGCCGTGCAGTCATCAAGGGTACACGAGTGGGCCTTCGGCTCCTAAAACCATATCGATGATGTTTCGTTAAATGGTTTGAGCGCTGACACTTTTTGACGGCCAAGCATTGAAATCTGCAGCAATTTGTGGAAGGACTGTTCTTCGGTCACACTGAACGATTCTCTTCAGTCGTCGTTGATCCCGTTGTTGCGGGATCTTTTTCCGGCCTGAGCACTGTCGGAGATTTGATGTTTTACAAGATTTCTTATATTCACGATACATTCGTTAAATGGTCGTACAGGAAAATCGCCACTTCATCCCTACCTCGGAGACGCAATTTCCCATCGCTCGTGTGCCGACTATAACACCACGTTCAAACTCACATCTTGATAACCTGTCATTGTAGCTGCAGTAACCGATCGAACAATTATATAGACGTTGCCGGGAGCAGCGCCGTATTCTGCCTGTGTATATATATCTGTGTATTTGAATACGCGTGCTTATATAGTATCTCTGCGCTTCAGTGTAAGTTCATGAGTGAAATAAAAATTCAGAATGAAAAAATGTCAACGACAAGATTCACTGATGACATTTGCATTCTCAGTGGAAGAGAGAAGGAATTACGGGATATACAAAACGAAATATAGTCTTCTGAGCACAGAATATGAATTGAGAGTAAAACGAAGAAAGACGAAAGTGTTAAGAAGTGTCAGATATGAGTGATAGAGTTAATATAATAATTGATGGCTTTGAAGAAGATGAGTTCAAGGAATTCTGCTGCCTCGGAAGCAAAACAGCATAAGATGGGTGGCGAAAATAGGGCATAAAATGCAGACTAACACTAGCAAATAATGGCATTCATGATCAACGGAAGTCTACTAGTATCAAATATAGGACTCAATTTGAGGGGAAATTACTGAAAATCTTCACTACCAAATAATGGCATCCCTGATCAATGGAAGTCTACTAGTATCAAATATAAGACTTAATTGGGGGAAAATTACTGGAAATCTTCGTCTGGAGCAGAGCATTTCATGGAAATGAATCACTGACCATGGGAGGAGCTGAAAAGAAGAGAATGAGAACTTTTGAGATGCGGTACAATATAAGACTGATGAAAATTTCGTGCTGTGATAAAATACGAGGAGGCTTTCTGCAGAATCGGTGAAAGGGTCCTGTAGCCACCTTTCATTGCCAACTCTCGTAGTGGTCAAGTCGGCAAAGAGGTTTCCGCTACTTGGGAGAAATCCACCTGCGTTAGGTTGGTGGCGGAAATGGCATCCTGGGGTTTTCCGGTCCACGCGGAGCGTGGAAGAGGCTGGAGAAGCGGGAGGCAGTCTGCCGCCGGTACGGGAAGCGTACACAGCTGTGCTCCAGTCGAAGAAGGGTGAGTTGGACTGACCGCGTGGCGCGTTGTCACATAGAGAGGGGAGCTTTTAGCTTTTGGTCTCGAATTTCGTCTTATAAAGATTTACTTGCTGGGTTGCAGCAGGGAATGCAAGGCTTTTGTAGACTTTCAGTTTGATTCCCAATGCAGTCTTGACTTTGATCCGTGAGAGGAACGCGGCACAAAGGAGTTGCATATGTTGAAGTGCCCTCGGTTCAGTGTGAATGTTTATGTGCCTACAACTGTGTGTGTATGCTTCTAATCTTTTATGGATCTTGGTAATTTTTGTGTATTTGTGAATTTTCTTTGTCTCATGTGATTAAAATTTGGCCACGGTCCATAGAAATTGTCTCCGCGGACCGAGTGGGCACGCGAATCTGTTATGAAACGTGTAGTATTTCACAAGCAACTGTACATAGTTAGCATGCAGCAGCAGTCTATAGATGCACTACATCAATGTTTTAAGGAATAAATAATTTTGCCTTCAATCTTATCTTGTGTACCGATGTTACGTCGCCGTTACCTTCGCCATTTACCTTGTAGTTTTCCTTGTTGGCCCACCTATAACGTTTCCATGTGCACAGGTGTAGTGATTAGTGTCCCTTTTTTTTATCTGAAACAAATGCTTTGGAATAGATCGTGTTTTCACGAATCTTGCTGCAGGCTGCACTTACGCATGGTGTTCACGACCTATTTACTCTACTCAATATTTGATTCACGGGAAGAATGCCTGGATCATATTAATAACTACATCCCATTCTTTATCAATGACTTTACAATGAATGTTCTTTTGTGAGTTTTTCTTATTAATAAATTAAGTAATTTTCCGACTCAGTGCTACTTCTTCTTTGTCGTGTGGCTAGAGTTGGTGGCGACCCTATCTTTTATATTGATTTCAGTGTCAAGTAGCATTTTCTTATTCAAAGTGCGCGTGGCTCTTTTAGCTATCAGGATACATTCAAAGGGCGCTTCATGCTTCTTGCACATAGCGTCCTTTTATTCACGCTACTTACATCGGTGAGGACAGAAATATGTGCAATATATTGTAATAATTGTAATTTGAGAAATGGACGCCTAAATGCGTCCTGAGCTGCCGACCTCTCACTGCTGCGGACGAGTTACTTCCATATTTAGGTGAATTATAAGCTCTCAAAAAATGGTTCAAATGGCTCTGAGCACTATGGGACGTAACTACTGAGGTCATCAGTCCCCTAGAACTTAGAACTACTTAAACCTAACTAACCTAAGAACACCACAAAACATCCATGCCCGAGGCAGGATTCGAACCTGCGACCGTAGCGGTCGCGCGGTTCCAGACTGTAGCGCCTAGAACCGCTCGGTCACACTGGCCGGCAAAAGCTCTCAAGTACCTATCATAAAACATATGTGATTCACTGCGTACTATCTTTGGCTGAAGACCTTGACTCGCTTGTGAGATATGACGATTGTTATAACCACTTGACTCGCGGTGGACAAGAACATGAGTGGGCACGGCGCACGCCCAATTTCTTCCCTGCGGACTTGCCGGCTGCTGTAAAATATTCGTTAAACTATTGTGTGAGAAAAATCTGATTTTTGCTTATCTTACAGTCCCATAAAGCGAGAGCAAAATGACATATCCTTCTGCTCTCAATTTTAAATAAGATTTAGATATCTTGTCTATATTTAATTCAATACAATGTATGAGCTAAAATCAACAGTACGCAGAGTTTACGCAATTCGTTTTTACCTCTGCAAACTTTTTAAAAGTTCGTGCAATATTTTACTTAATGTGACGCAGCGCAGTCAGTATGACTGATAACGGAAAGATATTCAGTTCTTTATAGTGTGAAGATATCAGACGGTAAGATGCGGGAAAAGCAATTTATTCACCTAACAGTTTTCAGAAAATCTGATAAGTGTTTGATATCGGCCGGAACGCCGTCCCTCAGCACAGGCACCAGCATTTGGCGAGCAGTACAGCCATAGCAGAAGTAGCCTCAGCACGGAGTGCAAAGAGCAAATCCAAAGTTCTCTTGATAATGTACACTTTGTTAATAGACATGATAACATTCGTTTATTGTCTTACCTTGCATTCAAACCTTCATTCACATTATAACTACACTTATTAAATAAACAATAATTAATAGTAGACACAATACTGATAAAAGATGCAGTATTGGTTTCATACTATACTGTTTTGACTACTGGATTTCACAGTAAGTGATATGCTGACCCCTTTCGCCCACATCCATAACCACATACGACCACCTGCTTAACAGCTTGTATGTAGGTATTTGGAATCAAAGACATCATTATTTCCTCATGTATTGGATAAGACAGTTTATTGGTAGGCTTATAAATGTATGTGAACTTAGACGTCTACGCACAGGTCCAGCAATTCGCGTAAATAACGGGCTGCTGATTTGCGTACGCTGTGATGGCGCCCGATAGCGACCCTCCACTGTTCCAAACCATTCTTATGTCAACAACCAATCTAACGTACATCAGTACACACACTTCGTAAGATTACACATCGACAGACTGTCGCAGAGTATGGCGAATTGTTCATCGAAGCCCCCTACAGTCAGATGTCAAATCCATTTGGATGAATATAATCTATGGGATGAAGTTGCACGACATCAGTCTAACAGCAAGTTTTTTTTTTTGGTCATAAATCTACTGACTGGTTTGATGCGGCCCGCCACGAATTCATTTCCTGTGCTAACCTCTTCATCTCAGAGTAGCACTTGCAACCTACGTCCTCAATTATTTGCTTGACGTATTCCAATCTCTGTCTTCCTCTACAGTTTTTGCCCTCTACAGCTCCCTCTACTACCATGGAAGTCACTCCCTCATGTCTTAGCAGATGTCCTATCATCCAGTACCTTCTCCTTATCAGTGTTTTCCACATATTCCTTTCCTCTCCGATTCTGCGTAGAACCTCCTCATTCCTTACCTTATCAGTCCACCTAATTTTCAACATTCGTCTGTAGCACCACATCTCAAATGCTTCGATTCTCTTCTGTTCCGGTTTTCCCACAGTCCATGTTTCACTACCATACAATGCTGTACTCCAGACGTTCTTCAGACGTACTCAAATTAAGGCCGGTATTTGATATTAGTAGACTTCTCTTGGCCAAAAATGCCTTTTTTGCTATAGCGAGTCTGCTTTTGATGTCTTCCTTGCTCCGTCCGTCATTGGTTATTTTACTGCCTAGGTATCAGAATTCCTTAACTTCATTGACTTCGTGACAATCCTGATGTTAAGTTTCTCGCTGTTCTCATTTCTCCTACTTCTCATTACCTTCGTCTTTCTCCGATTTACTCTCAAACCATACTGTGTACTCATTAGACTGTTCATTCCGTTCAGCAGATCATTTAATTCTTGGTCACTTTCACTCAGGATAGCAATGTCATCAGCGAATCGTATCATTGATATCCTTTCACCTCGTATTTTAATTCCACTCCTGAACCATTCTTTTATTTCCATCATTGCTTCCTCGATGTACAGATTGAAGAGTAGGGGCGAAAGGCTACAGCCTTTTCCTACACCCTTCTTAATATGAGCACTACGTTCTTGATCGTCCACTCTTATTATTCCCTCTTGGTTGTTGTACATATTGTATATGACCCGTCTCTCCGTATAGCTTACCCCAACTTTTTTCGGAATCTCGAACAGCTTGCACCATTTTATATTGTCGAACGCTTTTTCTAGGTCGACAAATCCTATGAAAGTGTCCTGATATTTCTTTAGCCTTGCTTCCATTATTAGCCGTAATGTCAGAATTGCCTCTCTCGTCCCTTTACTTTTCCTAAAGCCAAACTGATCGTCACCTAGCGCATTCTCAATTTTCTTTTCCATTCTTCTGTATATTATTCTTGTAAGCAGCTTCGATGCATGAGATGCTAAGCTGATTGTGCGATAATTCTCGCACTTGTTAGCTGTTGCCGTCTTCGGAATTGTGTGGATGATGCTTTTCCGAAAGTCAGATGGTATGTCGCCAGACTCATATATTTTACACACCAACGTGAATAGTCGTTCTGTTGCCACTTCCCCCAATGATTTTAGAAATTCTGATGGAATGTTATCTATCCCTTCTGCCTTATTTGACCGTAAGTCCTCCAAAGCTCTTTTAAATTCCGATTCTAATACTGGATTCCCTATCTCTTCTAAATCGACTCCTGTTTCTTCTTCTATCACATCCGCCATATCTTCACCCTCATAGAGGCTTTTAATGTATTCCTTCCACCTATCTGCTCTCTCCTCTGCATTTAACAGTGGAATTCCCGTTGCACTCTTAATGTTACCACCGTTGCTTTTAATGTCACCAAAGGTTGTTTTGACTTTCGTGTATGCTGAGTCTGTCCTTCCGACAATCATATCTTTTTCGATGTCTTCACATTTTTCCTGCAGCCATTTCGTCTTAGCTTCCCTGCACTTCCTATTTATTTCATTCCTCAGCGACTTGTATTTCTGTATTCCTGATTTTCCCGGAACATGTTTGTACTTCCTCCTTTCATCAATCAACTGAAGTATTTCTTCTGTTACCCATGGTTTCTTCGCAACTACCTTCTTTGTACCTATGTTTTCCTTCCCAACTTCTGTGATGGCCCTTTTTAGAGATGTCCATTCCTCTTCAACTGTACTGCCTACTGCACTATTCCTTATTGCTGTATGTATAGCGTTAGAGAACTTCAAACGTATCTCGTCATTCCTTAGTACTTCCGTATCCCACTTCTTTGCGTATTGATTCTTCCTGACTAATGTCTTGAACTTCAGCCTACTCTTCATCACTATTAATTTGTGATCTGAGTCTATATCTGCTCCTGGGTACGCCTTACAATCCAGTATTTGATTTCGGAATCTCTGTCTGACCATGATGTAATCTGAAATCTTCCCGTATCTCCCGGCCTTTTCCAAGTATACCTCCTCCTCTTGTGATTCTTGAACAGGGTATTCGCTATTACTAGCTGAAACGTGTTACAGAACAGCAAGTACGCTCTGCAAAAAGTGTGTGTTACAGGATACCCTCGCACATAGATTCATTTGTGGAGATCAAAATGTGTCCGAGGAAGAAATTCGATTTAATTACCAGTACGAGCACTACTGTCATCAAATTGAACGTCACTTTGCAGTCGGAATGGCTCATGTTTCCAGGGGCAAATCATTGTCTGTATATTTTTAATGGACACTATAATCGCCAGGGTTCACCGCATAAATTATTTATTTCAAATTTTTTCGGCAATTTCAAAATTTTGAAGCGCCAGCGTCCCATATGGGAGGGGGGGGGGGGGGATTGGCAGGCAGGCAGTGGTACAGGGAACCCGTTACCCGTTCTTCAGTGAACTGACAGCAAAAAAACTAAATGGGACGTAAAACAAGAAAGAGGTAACGGAGATATTTACATTGAATTTAAAATATTTTAAAGGTGAAAAATGAAACAGACGTTTTGGGATGCACGTGGCATGACTTCTTGCTCTGGGCTAAAAGCAGTAATAATAAAACTTAAAATAAAACACAAGAAGCTCACGTTTAAAACATATTGCCAAAACACTGATATTTGAGAGAAGTACTTTCCTATCACTAGAAATTGGAAGACCCGCCATAGAATAAGGAGACTGTTGTTGAAAGGGAAAAGGCTGGCCAGTAAGAGGGTAGAAATGTAGTAGTTTAAGGATGGAGGACTGTTGCATGGCAGCGACGGGCTAGGAGTGACTAACGGGACAGAAAGAGGGGGTTGGAGTTGACGTTGGAATTGATGACATTGCTAATTGTTGGGAAAAGGGGTTGGGGGAAGGAAGGTAAGTGGGGAAAAGGGGGGTGGGGAAATGTGGGGAGGGAAGGAAGAGGAAGCCATGATAAGGTGGATTTGGTTTGGTAGACCTGTAGATGGTAGGATGGGTAAATGTTGGAACAGACTTCATGCTCCGGGTGGGAGAGGTTTCTGAGGTTTCTTAGGGAGAGTAGGTGAAGGCTGTGTACTTAGAGGGTTGGTGGAAGGTGTTGATAAGGGCGCGGCAGAATATTAGGGTTGGAAAGTAGAGGGGAACGATAGGATTAATGGAAATGAGTTCGCTATTGGTATACAAGTCATCGTCAAAAACTAAAATCTCAAGAGTTATGTTGACATATTCTGTATGAGTACTCAAGTCAGTGTAAGACCTTTCAAATAACATTTGTATATTTACACTACTCTGTTGGTAATAAGTTTTACTATCCTGTGCTCTAGTAACTTAGGACTACATTGTCACCACGAAATCTGTATGTTGTCAACAGATGTAAAGAAGCTGTTATGATTTGAAACTTACACCATTTGTTTATTTACACGTCAAGTTATGTAGCACCAAGTTGAAGAGCAAATCTCCAAGGTCATGGAACGTGTCAGTACATGAAATTAGAACATAAAAGTAATAACAGATAAAAATAAATGTTTATGAACCCAAAAAAAGTAAGTAGTATGCTGCACACCTTTCTGCAGAAGAGTTAAGGAAGTCCTATCCAAAAGCAGGTTTGATTTCTGCTGAGTATTAACTGAGTGAAAGCTGCTTATTCTCGGGAATAATGACACTAAAGAATATATTTATTGAGAGGCCAACGTCAAAATATCCAGACTCGTAAACAGGGGTCGACAAGAGGCTAGCGATGTTACACCACTTATTGCCCGAAGCTCCTGTTTCTGCACCAAAAATATCCTTTTAGATTGGGAAGAGTTACCCCAAAATATAATACCTTACGACATAAGCGGATGAAAATAAGCATAGTAGACTAAATTTGGTGTAGAACGATCACTCACTTCAGATATCGTTCAAATAGTAATAATGACAGCATTAAGTCTTTGAATCAGATTGTGAATGTGGGCTTTCCACGACAGTTTACTATCTAAACACCTAGAAATTTGAACTGTTCGGTTTCACTAGCCATAAGCCCATTCTGCGAAAAGAAAACGTCGGGTTTTGTTAAATTGTGTATTAGAAATTGTAAAACCTGAGTCTTTAGTTTATTTTCTACAAGCCATTAACTGCACTATTTGAAACCGAACCAATGTTGCACACAAAATGCTTTGCTACCAAGCTAGTGCGATCATTAAACAGAAATATTTTGGAATGATATTTTCAATCTGCAGCGGAGCGTGGGTTGATAGGAAACTGCCTGCCAGATTAAAACCATGCGGCACACCGAGACTCGAACTCCGGACCTTCGTGCTCGCGGGCAAATGCTCTGCCATCTGAGCTTACCAAGCACGGCTCACGCCCCGTCCTCACAGCTTCAATTCTGCCAGTTACCCGTAATACTAAAGGGCATATCATTTATATAAATAAGGAACAGGAGTGGCCCCAACACTGATCGCTGGGGCACCCCCACTTGACTGTATCCCACTCAGACCCCACATCACAGCCATTCTCAACTTTGCGAATAAAGACCTTTTGCTGTCTGTTACTAAAGTAAGAGGTGAACCAATTGTATTTCGCAATGGTCCATCTTATAGAGCAATATTTTGTGATCAACACAGTCATAATCCAGAAGAAGGTACTTTTTAATTTTTTATTTTTCATTGTAAACACGAAGAAATTTCAATTTCAGTCTTAAGATTATATAACGGAAAAGACGTTGGGGTAGAAAAAACCTTAAGAATATAGCTTGAAGAGCAAAAGAGAAAAGTGCTTTAGGGATAGCGTGAAAAATGGAGGCTTCGTCTTTGATTAGAAATCATAATGTCCTGTGGCCATAATTCAAGCCCATCACTGCTCAAATTTTGAATGAATATCATCAGTAACTGGGAGCGACGACATCCGGAATTAGTTCTACCAATGGCTTTATCAAAAAGCACAGAGGAGTTGGTATCTACCCCTAATTAGCAATGATCAACAGCATTAGGATGCAGAAGGCAGTGGAACCCACTTCATTAAAGATATATAATGTGTATCCTGAGTATATGTGGCCTGTAACTGGATAAGTTTCATGGAGATCTCTTCATTGGCAAAAGATTCCGGACTATTCCCCCATTCGGGTCTCATGGAGGGGACTGCCTAGGGTGATGTGACAATGAGAAAAAAATTGAATAACCAATGAAAATGTAACGTTCTATGAGACGGGGATTGGAACGTGTGAAGTTTAACGTGATAGGGAAGCCAGAAAACATGAAAACAGCAATGCGGAGGGGCAGTCTAGATATAGTTGGGGCCAGTGCAGTGAAATGGAAAAGAGGGAAAAATTTCCGGTAAGATCAGTATAGGGTAACATCAACAAAAGCAAGAAATGTTAAACCGGTACGAGGGTTCGTTATGACTAGGAAGATACAGCAGAGAGTGAGTTACTATGAACAGCTAAACGACAGAGTTGATCTCATTAGAATCGACAGCAAACAAACATCGAAAAAACAGTCCTGGTATACATTCTGATATCGCAAGCAGGAGATGAAGAGGTAGATGAAGTTTATGAGGATAGTGAACGGATAATTTTGTGCAGTGTTTAGAATACGGTTGTAGGGGAAGGAGTAGAAGAGAAAGCGTGAAGACAATAAATCTGAGCTAGTAGTAGGGAATACCAGTTCAAGACTCACGAGAGGTTACTCCTGGCGAGCCAGAGATTCCGGAAGGATATATTGGATTGTAAGGCTTACTCAGAGACAGATATAGACTCAGATCACGATTTAATAATAACGAAGCGTAGACTAATGTTCAACAGGATAGCAATGACGAATCAGTGTGGAAGGAGGTCGGATACTGAAGTACTGAAAAGTGATGGACGTGTTTGAAGTTCGCTAAGGATGTGGATACAGCGATAATGAATATTACAGTATGCGGTTCAATTAAACAGGAGTGGACATGTGTAAGACAAGGCAGTCACATAAGTTGGACAGTCAGACATAGATACAAGAAAAGGAACTCCGAAGAAACCTTTCGTAATAGAAGAAATACTTAATTTGATCTACGAAAGGAGGAAGCAGATAAACGTTCAGGAAAAGATAGGAATACAGCAATATAAATCACTTAGGGATTAAATAAACAGCCAAGGCGAATTGACTCCAGGAAAAATTTGCAGAAATCGGAAAGTAAATGTTTGTCAAAACATTTAAACACCAGGAAAGTCAAAACACTGTCCAGTAAAACTGAAATCAAGGGTGGCATCATTAAGCGTGCAGTGGAAATTCCACTATTAAACGCACAGAAAAGTTCTGAGAGGTAGAAAGAGTATACAGAATTTCTCTATTAGGGTGAGGAATTGATTGATGACGTGATAGAAAAGAAACTAGAGTCGATAAAAATGATATAGGGGCTCCACGTTAGAATATAAAAGAGCTCTGGAAGGCTTGAGATCAAATAAAGCAGAAATGATAGATAATATTCCATCCAAATTTTTAAAGTCATTTGGGTAAACGGCAACTAAAGAGACTATTCAAGTTCTTGTACAGAATCTGTGAGACTGACGACGTACCATCAGACTTCCCGAAAAACATCATCCAAACAGTTCCGACGATAAGAAGGGCAGGTAAGTAGGAAGACAATCGAGCAGTCAGCTTAACAGCTCATTATCTAATCTGCTGAAAACAATATAGAGAGGAATGGAAAATAAATTTGAGGATCTATTAGATAGCGATTAGTTTGGCCATGGAAAAGGTAAATGAGGTAAATGCACCAGAGATTCAGTTCCGACTTTACATTTGTAAAGGAAACATGCATTTAGATAGAATATGATACACTCATGAGAGCTGTCGATCGACAAAAGGCGTTCGATAATGTGGAATGGGGCAATGCATTGGACATTCTGAGAAAAAATAGTAGTTAGTACAAGGAAATATGGCTTGTATACATAATGTGCAAGAACCCAGAGGGAACAATAAGACTGGAAGAGCAAGAACGATGTGCTCGCATCAAGAAGGGCGTAAGTCAGGGAAGAAGTCTTTCGCCACTGCCGTTCAACCTGGATGTCGAAGAAGGAATGACAGAAATGAGAAGAAGACTCAATAGTGGGACTGAAATTCAGTGTGAAAGACATCAGTGATAAGATTCGGCTGTGACATTAATATCCTCACTGAAAGTTGGTAAGAATTACAGGATGTGTTATAGGGAATGAAAAGTACAATGAGTAACGAATATGGACTGAGAGTAAACCGGAAAAAGACGAAATTAATGAGAAGAAGCAAAAATGAGAACTGCGAGAAACTTAACAATAAAATTGGTGGTCACGAAGCAGGTGAAGCTACCTCTGAAGCAAAATAATCCATGACGCATGAAGAAAGTAGGATATGAGAAGGAGACATGCATAAGCAAAGACAGCAATCCTGGCGAAGGAAAATCTACTGGTATCAAACATAGGCCTTTATTAGTGGAAGAAATTTCTGAGAATGTACGTTTGTGGTACAGCACTGTATGGTGGTGAATCATGTACCGTGGGGAAATCGACACAGAAGAGAATCGAAGGGTTTGAGATGTGGTGCCGCAGAAGAATGTTGAAAATGAGGTCGACTGATAAGGGACGAAGGGGTTCTCCACAGAATCAGGGAAGGGAGGAACATACGGAAAACACTGACAAGAAGAAGGAACCGGATGATGGGACATGTGTCTATTTGGAAATACCTTCCATGGTACTACAAGGAACTGTGGAGGGTAAACAATTTAGAGAAATTAGCAAATAACTCCTATGAAATATAGATTTTGGCGCGGAGATGAATTCGTTGTAGGCCGCAGTAAACCAGTCACATGACTAATGATAGAAAAGAATACTGCCGGAGTCCTAGGACTCGGCTAATTGACGTACGTACATGACACTTCAAATTTGCCTTCAGTTGGGTTTCACGACAGTTATCTAGCATGCAATCGTTTCATGTGGAAGACACTGAAATATATGGCTTACTGCTCCTGGATGTATAGAAAATGCTTTGACGGCAGAACAACACGTAAATATTGAGATCTCTGAATGCAAATCCACTTGAACTATGGCACAATATATTTGAGTTTATGAAGATTTGCTTGTAGAGCCTGCTATTCTCGGTGCTTTTTACGGCTGCCTCCTATGTGGTACTATTGGACTTATCCTGGGCCGTTGTGAAGTGGTAGGCTTCATCACCTGATCACCCCTGCATGATGCCCAGCGTATGAGCTCTTACTGTTTGCGGTCTGGTAAGTTTGTGTGCTCCCAGATATGTTTAGTGGGTGAAGGCTAGTATTTCATAACCATTGAGGTCGAAAATGGTTATGATGAATGCCATTAAGTGCGCTTAATGTAACTGCTCATGAGTCTTCACGGTACTTGTTAAAGAGGGAACTACGTCGTCTTTCTGGTGTTTACATCTGCATTTTCTCATAACCTGTCGAAGCAGCGGGATTTCTGAGGTTCTCATTATTTATTATCTTCCCTTACTGTCCGAAACATAACTCTTCTGTCGTTTCACTTACTTGTTGTTCCACTTGTTCTGCAACAGTCATTCACCATAGAGTAGATATATTTGTTTGGTTAGGAAGTAATGAGGAAATTTGGAAGGAGAACCTTTGCTGACTGTTGACATTTAAACAAAGTATTCAGTATTCCCGGAAAGAGAGCATGGCGCCCGAATATCGCGTATGGCAAGAGTGTTGACAGGGCATCTGATTAGTCTGTTCCAGAATGGTGAGTGGTGGCGAGGACAGCACTTCTCAGTTACATGACTCTTAGGACACAGCTTCTCGGAGATTACACAGCAATGTCTACGGTGGGTCATAGACGCGCGTAATCCACCGTCCAGCAACACCATAAATGTATGACGTTTCAGGAGGACATACATGGCGTCAGGAACCCACTTCTAGAAGGGCAGCAAGGACGCGAATGCACCGTATACGCTTCAGCAACTGACAAGTCATAGTGGCTACCTGAGACATTTGGCCACTCTTTTTACAACAGAATACATAGTAACACAGACTCTACTCGATTACGCTATGAGAAAAATTCTCTGCCATCTAACCTCATTTCCTAACACGCTTATATTAGGATAACCATGAGCTTCAAAAATGTGGCTGAACCATAATATCGGACACACTACATTTTTACCTAGAATTCTGCCTCTACTCAGTAAATGAAATCTTATTTATCCTCTGTCTCA
Source organism: Schistocerca piceifrons (assembly GCF_021461385.2). NCBI lineage: Eukaryota > Metazoa > Arthropoda > Insecta > Orthoptera > Acrididae > Schistocerca > Schistocerca piceifrons. The sequence goes on from NC_060138.1 coordinate 957,865,373, forward strand.
CAGACTTATTACAAGACAAATACATTTGAAATGGGCACAGTTTTTTTTATTTTACGAGGGCTATTCGGAAACTAAGGAACGATAGGTCGCGAAATGGAAACCACAGTGAAAATCAAAACTGTTTCATTTGCATCAGTTAGCTATAACTTACAGGTCCACAGTCGCCGGTCCGACTTACATGCTTGTCGTAGCGTTGTACCAAATTTCCAATACTCTCGATATAGAAGGCAGTTCACAGTGCTTTCTGCCATTTTTCTCCGCTGGGCTACAGCTCGTTGTCTGTGCCAAAATTTGTCTTCATAGTCAACGGTTCATGTGGGCAGAGATGAAACTCAGAGGGAGACAGTTACGGGCTGTATTGTGGGTAATCAAACATTTCCAACTGAAAACGATGCAGGAACATCTTCATTTCCCCTTCAGAATGCGGCTGAGAATTGTCTTGAAGAAGAAAAGAAACGACAGTTATGCAATGTTGGTTGCATAGCTTCAGGCGTACTTTCTCACCAGAGCCTCGGACTTGGCGGACTTGGACTTGCTTTAGGTATCTTTATGTGCTCCTTGTGTGCTCAGAACCAAAAGGAACGACGTAATGCGATCGATGGGCATACTAGATACAATGCCCAACACAATTGTGCGAAACTTCGTCGGATTTTCACTGTGGTTTCCATTTCGTAACCGATCGTTCCTTACCTTCCGAATAACCCAAGGTATTTCATAATAGTCTCACCATTCGCTAGAACGGAAACTCTCCTTTTGGCTGAGATGCGAATAAATGAATGTCATGAGTAATTTAAAGTCAGGTCGGCAATTCGCCTGGCTGATGAATTTCCCTTCATATTTTGACGTCAATCGATCGCTATCACCAATTATCGTAGTTAATACGAGAAAATAAATTTGCAGAGGCAGTTATCGGCAATTGTGTCACAAAATTTGCACGGGCAATTAAAAGAGCCAGTGCACGTACATATTTATAAATAACAAATAATACGATACCTGTGCCATTCAGTATATATACATTTGAAATATGCAGATGAGATCTGACAAGCATTTCGGTAAATTTTAACAAACGAGACTTTTACAGTTTTTTGATGTAATTGTCTCTTATCTGACGGCGCAGCAAATGAGATCAAAACAGTATGGCAGTAATAACATCTGCTTCAGGAGAACAGAAATCAAATGAAAGAATGACTACCATGAAAGAAGCCCACGTGGAATTCTTTTCTGTTCACTTACTTTCACCACGCTGGAAAGTAATAGGCAGCAGCTTACGATGATTCAGTAAAATTACAAAACCGCCGAAGTTGCACATAAGTTTGTTTTTATTTCAATGCTGACTAGTTTCGGACCTACGCAGTCCATCAACATGAGTTCATACATAGCTCCATAATATGTATATGCTGGCCACATTGTTTGTATGAGTGACTGAGTGAAAAATTCTATTTGCGTACGACTGCACAGTGTTGCAGTCGTACACAAATAGTATTTAGGATTCAGCCCTTCGTACAAGCAATGTGGCCAGCATACACACATTATGGCGTTGTGGTGGGATTTACTTGGATGGCTTGTCAAAGGACTACAAAGGTCGGAAACTAGTCACAAAATGTAAACAAAAACTTCTGTCTACATTTGACGGTTTTGTAATTTTATTGATTCTTCTCTGGGTTGATCTAGTAACATCCACACACGCAGACAGACCGTTTCCTAACGACAGACTTGAGCCAGTTAACGATGTAGTACTTGAAAAATTTTGTGCGGTACCCACTATTTCACGATTCTTTAAGAACTTAATTATGTCACTCCCCAGTCAATTCCAAGTTCAGGTGCTACTTTGTCTTTAATCAAGCAGTACATAACTTCTCTGTTAATTCTACTGGTTTCGTCTTTTGGAGACAATCATTGCAACTTCTTATTCCTCTGATGTTTTAGCATGATATCAACTCCATTTATCACCTATAGAAATACAATTCATATCTTGTATTTTTTTGTACCCAGGAATAATTTGAACGTGCCTGTTTAACACAAATGTTGGCATCTTCTTTTGAATACACACTGAGTGATACTTCAGTGTCACAAAAGAAACCGTTAAAGATAATTTTGATGTCTCCCTACCTATAGTTTTCGTTAAGGGTTCATACTTGGAATTATTACTCATTTGTGTATCAACGACAAAGAAACTTATTTGCAGTTAACTTATAGTAATTGCTGAAAAGCGTGCTTCATTCTCTTTTTTAATTAGCACACTTAATCCATAGATAAGGTGAGTCTAATTAATCAATAATTTCCTATGTTTATACAAAATAGCGGTATTATCCGTGAGAGAGGGTGATGACTGTAGAGGATTTCCTTCAGTTTCTCTTATTTCTAAAGTGCATGTTAGTTAGCGGAGTGACTGAGCGGTTCTAGGCACCAAGTCCAGAACCGCGTGACCGCTACATTCGCAGGTTCGAATCCTGCCTCTGGCATGGATGTGTGATGTCCTTAGGTTAGTTAGGTTTAAGTAGTTTTAAGTTCTAGGGGACTGATGACCTCAGAAGTTAAGTCCCATAGTGCTCAGAGCCATTTGAACCGAGTTAGCGGAGAATGTAAACATGGCCCCCTACAATTTCTTCTAGTTTTGGCCTGCCTTCAGCAGACGAGGCGGCTGGCTGGAGATGTGTGCTAGGGTGTAGCGCCGGGCCGGCCGGAGTGGCCGAGGGGTTCTAGGTGCTACAGTCTGGAACCGCGCGTACGTTACGGTCGCAGGTTCGAATCCTGCCTCGGGCATGGATGTGTGTGATGTCCTTAGGTTAGGTAGGTTTAAGTATTTCTAAGTTCTAGGAGACTGATGACCTCAGCTGTTAAGTTCCATAGTGTTCAGAGCCATTTGAACCATTTTTTTGTAGCGCCGATCACCTGAGTCCTGTGAGCGGCCACCTGCTGTTGCATTCACTAGTGAAGAGGGCGGTGTGCTTCTTTGCCAGGTTAGCCACTCTCGGGAAAGAACGCATCTGTGATCTGAGTTCAGCGAACTCGTCTTGCCCCCGCCCGTTGGCGAATTAGAATATAGAGCTTTCTCCGAAAGACAGACCACCTACCTTAATGGCGTGTCCCGTGCGATAACATCGCAGTATTGTACGGTAATCACAGGGCACAACCTCCACAGGCGAGTCCTTTTTCTAATGCCGACGGGCTGCTGACATCTTGAGCGTAAACACTGAGAAGACGAAGTTACCGTAAGTTTTTGGTGGGACGCCGCGTGATAGGATAGAGCTAGCGATCTTTGTGAACGGTGATGTGCCATAGTGCGACACCGGCTAGCTGATGGAAAGAGGAGTTAAGATACGTTGACGCTCGGAATCCTCCAAAAGAATCGACGCTGAACCTTCCAGAACAAATTCGTGAGGAGGTTACGGATGGTCGAAATAAAGTCCGCGGTCTCACATTGGGCAAAATGGAAGTTTTGGCTGGCCGACGTCGAAAACGAGCAGGAGAGTAAAGTATCAGACACTTCCTCGCTAAGAAGATTGCTGAGCACTTCTTCGGCCGGAGCTGTCTTAGAAGGGCTCGGTTGTCGAGAGGCGCAAAGGACAGTCTTCTTCACGGCGAGAGATGAAGGCAATTCACGAACAGACGGGCTGCGCCATACTAGCTTCCGACACTGCCTGCCATCTCACCGCGCCTCGTATCGCGCAAAAGATATAAGTGTCACAGCCACTGTGCATGAAATTCGTAATGACTGGTAGGTGCGTTGGTTTAAATTGATCAGTCAGTCTATGCGTGGTGACATTACGGCCATGATTTTAGTCTTTGAGGTACTGTTTCTCTTTACTCACTGACCTACCGATACAGGCATCACGAACGCTTCAATTCTGCTATTAGCAGTTAGTATACGGATGTCTTGTTCTTTCAGTCTATTTTATGAGATTTTTTCTAGTCTTTTCCTTCGGAAGATGCACAATTATCACACGCTCAAATGTGTGTATGCACTCATCCCCCTTGATGACTATTTCACCCTCGTCTGCTCTGAGCAGTCATTAAATTCATAGCAATAAATGTACATAATTTGTAATCCTTGTTTCATTTAGTAGCTGATAGTTTCCATGACTATCTAGTAATTATTACTGTTCAAACAGGGCTCACAGGTTAGGGCCAGCCCTAACCTTCCAATTCCGTGGGCACACTTCCCTTGCATACAACTGGACCATAGCAGGGGACCTGCACCTTGAGAGAGGATACTCAGTGCATGTCAGTTCCAGAACAGATCTACTAGAGCCTAACCCTAGTGGCGCGTTGCATTAAATAATGGCGACTTTTGGCCTGGCTCCTATCAATCTTCTCATCAAGTCAGGTAGATTAATACATGTAACACGTTACAGTGTAGCTGCCAACTGTATTCGAAAATGGCGACTGTATGTTAAATCAGGGGTCCGTCATTAAAATCATGAGTTTGTTCAAAAAGAGGAGAGTTAACAAATTTAAGTTGCTGCGCACATTTTTACTGTTGTATTCTTGGTACCTCTCATTAACTGCGTTGTTTCGTTGAAGCATTTGTTGCTTTGTGGATTTTGGAGGGGCTTCCTTGTGTGTTTTGTGTGTCGGTATGGAGAGAAGTCGACTGTATTTCTAGGGATACGAAAATGGCACAGAATCCGAAATTACAAGGGGACTCTATTGCTGAAATATTAACCGAGATTTATAGATAGTATAAGGGTAATACCAAAGACGCAGACGGTCACCCTATACGATATTCGGTGCTCACAGTGTAATCTTGCAGAGCATCGGGCGCCATCTTAGCAATCTGGGCCAGATCTGTGTTTAGTATGCACTAGTGCATTATCATAGTGCCGCCTTGCAATGTAAACCGTTACTACGAATTAATTCATTAAAAGTAGATTCATCAACGAAATCTGTTTGGTTATTAGACAAAGTAAAGTTGTGTTACACAGAGTTACCAAAGACGAGTTAATTTACTCAGGTAGCTCACGACCAGGTGCAAGCCATTCTAATAGACCTCACTTGGCTGGTTAGTGTGCTTGATCTAGTAACTGTAACTGTTTAGTGTAGTTGAATGTGATGGTTATATGTGTATTGAAATGTGTTTGTATCGACTATGATACGACGACGACAATGACGACGACGGCGACTGTTATGACAGAGCACCAGAGAGGGTGGAATCCGTTGTTGGCCAATAGTTTTAACCTCTCAAACAATGTCCTCTGCTCTGAATGACCCCTCCGACAGGACGCCCGCCGTCACCACCGTTACAAGCTCACACGCTGTTAGACAGTGCAGAGGTATGGAAAGAAAAACTGGATGACTGAATAGGCTTTTGTGATTGGGAATTACTCGCTGCCATCTCTTGTTTAGAGACACACTGTCAAGAAACAAAACAGTTTCAGTACCAGATGTTGAAAGCTGTATACATTAGACTTTTTGAGCATAATCAAGTGGGAGGGAGAAAAAAATTCTTAAATATTGGACAGCTACAAAATACACGAAATATTAAAGAAGACAACTTCTCTTTATCACGATGAGTTTCCTAGGCTTTTTTCCATCAAATGGCAGTTGTGTTTAGCTTAGATGCATTTCTCCTGGGGAACAGGCAAAGACGAAGTATGTATAATATTCATATTTATCGCTGGTAGTGACGTTATCCGTCAAATTCGCAAGAACACTAAAATCTTGCAACTAGAACAATTTGTTTTATGTTGGAGGCACCAAAGCTCATATCCGACAGAAAAGTAACGATAAAATAGTAATAACGGTGTTCATAAAATTACTTGCACTGACTGTAACAAATCGTATATTCAAATATGCAGCAACAAAGGGAAAATACGAAGCCTGTTAGAAGCATTTGAGGAATATTTATATTCAGTTCAAATTCTTACCTGGCTCCAAATGATCAGCTCATCCCAACTCTTGAGCTTCATATTATCCGATGAGACAGCATCGTAGGGCCAGATGTCAATCCCAGTGAACACATTCATCTCCTGAAACTTGTACCACTATACGATTATAAGATATACACACTAAAGCGCCAAAGAAACTGTTGTAGACACGCGTATTCAAATACAGAGATATGCAGACAGGCAGAATACGGCGCGGCGGTCGGCAACGCCTGTGTAAGACAACGAGTGTTTGGCACAGTTGTTAGATCGGTTGCGGCTGCTGCATTGGCAGATTATCAAGATTTAAGTGAGTTTGAGGGTTGTGTTATAGTTGGCGCACGAGCGATGGGACGCAGCATCTCCGAGGTAGTGATGTAGTGGGGATTTTCCCGTACGACCATTTCACGAGTATACCGTCAGCATCAGGAATCCGGTAAAACAACAAATCTCCGATATCGCTGAAGTCGGAAAAAGATCCTGCAAAAACGGGACCAGCGACGACTGAAGAGAATCGTTCAACGTGACAGAACTGCAAACCTTCAGCAAATTGCTGCAAAATTCAATGATGGGCCATCAACAAGTCTCAGCGTGTGAACCATTCAACGAAACATCGTCGATATGGGTCTTTGCAGTCGAAGGCCCACTCATGTTCCCTTGATGATTGCACGACAAGAAGCTTTACGCTATGCCTGGGCCAGTAAATACCGTCTTTGAACTGTTGATGGCTGGAAACGTGTTGCCTCGTCGGAAGAGTCTCGTTTCTAATTCTATCGAGCGGATGGACGTGTACAGGCCTGGAGACAACCTCATGAATGCATGGACCCTGCAGGGGACTGTTCAAGCTGGTGGAGGCTCTGTAACGGTGTCTATCATGTACAATTGAAGTGATATGGGACCCCTGATACGTTTAAATGTGACTTTGGCACATGACACGTACGTAAGCATCCTGTCTGATCACCTGCATCCATTCATGCCCATTGTGCCTTCTGACACGTCCAGAATTGCTACAGATTGGCTCTAAGAACACTCTTTTGAGTTTAAACACTTCCGATGCCCACCAAAATCCCCAGACATGAGCATTATCGAGCATATCTGGCATGCCTTCCAAAGTGTTGCTCCATCCTCTTGTACTCTTACGGATTTGTGGACAGCCCTGCAGGATTCATGATGTCATTTCCCTCCAGCACTACTTCAGACATTAGTTGAGTCCTAGCCACGTCGTGCTCTCACACTTTTGCATGTTCACAGGGGGCCTACATGATATTAGGCAGGTGTACCAGTTTCTTTGGCTCTTCAGTGTGTTATATCAGTTTTTCAGTATTGGCTTTAAAAAACCGCGTAGTGACTCCTGTCAAGTATGTTGTCACCTTAAGATGCAAATTTCATGTAAAGGGAACGGGCAGCAGAAGAAAGAATGGAAAGAAAAACTGAACTTCCAACAGGCTAGTACTGTCTACTAAAATTTGAGCACGGATTCAGGATGTTCAAAAGCTTATAATTCTCTTTTGGTCATTGCTTTCATCAACTGTTGCATTATTTTGCGTCGTATGACTATGATAATGACCATTAGCTTGATCTGATTGAGCCATACGTAATATGTTATATTACCATCTTTCCATTTTATAGCACTTTTTAGTGCAGTCAAGGATAATTTGTGGTTGTTGATATTTGATAATGTACAAAACAAATTTTCACATGTTTTTGTTCCTCCTTATTAATTATTATTTTTCGTGTTACGTTCCAAGGGATGTGACAGATTAGAAACAATAACTGATCCCTACTGTATGGGCTTACGTTATAAAAAAAGTATAAAACAGTTTGATATATTTTTTCCACCTCCATTTACACAAACTCTTTTTTCTCCATTTCTAAAAATTGTGGGTCATCCCGTTTCTCCGTGCATGTTCAAAAATGTTCAAATGTGTGTGAAAGCTTATGGAACTTAATTGCTAAGGTCATCAGTCACTAAGCTTACACACTACTTAACCTAAATTATCCTAAGGACAAACACACACACACCCATGCCCGAGGGAGGACTCGAAACTCCGCCGAGACCAGCCCCAAAGTCCATGACTGCAGCGCCCTAGACCGCTCGGCTAATCCCGCGCTGCTCTCCGTGCATGACTTCAATTTAAAATCGTAATTTAACATGTTTGGTGCATAACACTAATGATGAGAGCTCGATTTGACATTTTCAACCTAATATCAAAGCTAAACACTGCGTGTATGTTGACCGTCTCTATTTCTTATGCTTGATTTTCTTCGCAGTAGCGTCTCTTGTAGAAGCTAGCCGGTTGTTTCTTGTCTGTAGCCTGTTAAACAGGAAACCGGTTTGAATCAAGAGTAATAGAACAAAACGGCGATTTGTTTGTTTTTCCATCATTAAATAAGAACCGGCTCTACCAAAATATGTTTTTCACTTTGATCGCATTATGCTTTTGGAATAGTACTAAGAAATGTTTTAGAATTTATGCGTCCTGTCTACAGTCATGCTTATTTTCATTGTGTTTGGATACTTGTTATGAGAATTTAGTGTCTCCTGGCTTTGAGAAATGACGTATGATCTCTCGTGTTTTAATATGCAATAATTATTATAAATTCATACATCAGTGTATACTGTTTTCACATTTATCTGTGTAATTTCTTCATATTTCTACATAACGAGAAGAGTACTTTATTTTTGAAACATCTCAAGAAAATAATTAAAATAATAGTAATAAAGTATCAATTCATTTCAAATCTGAGTTTTACTATATAAATTAAATTGGGTTGTGACATGTTCTGTTTTATATAAAATTACACGATTTTATACCTACAAGAACAGGATCTCTAATAAAATACGGGACATACATACGTTCCAAAAGCTGGATATAGGTCAAATGATGATGAAGAAAGAATGGGAGAGGACTCAAGGGTAACAGCAGTAACAGAAGCAAACTATGATGGCGTATTACCCCTTGGGCAATCAAAACAACGAAGCTTAAAGAGTTAATGACATATTTGAGAGCCCTGGGGATGTAAAATGGGAAGTGGAGAGAAGCAACTCAGGGCAGAATGAGATGGAAGTGGCTAGTGAGATCTGTGTGTGATCTGCATGTTCCTTGATTGATCGTCAGAAAGAGAGAGACAGAGAGAGAGAGAGAGACGGAGAGAGAGAGGGAGGGAGAGAGAGAGAGAGAGAGAGAGAGAGAGAGAGGGAGAGAGAGAGAGATAGGGGGTGGGGGGGGGAGGGAGGCTGTGCCGGTTGGGTCCAAGCTGAGTGCTACCGAACAACCGTGCATTAACAACCTCAACAACGGAGGCGGGTGCCCAAGCCGCTTATACCTCGGGAATACATCTGCATGCGGTCAATTCACGATAATCTTGAAGGATACGCTGCTACTGATTTCTGCTCTAGGAGGTCAGAAAATGTGCTGGCGCGGCTAATGCTCAGGTGTGTTTGTAAAGCCCGTGCTTAGCGCCGTCGCAGACCACTTTGCAGAGGAGGACACAACTGCGACAAACAGCTATAAACACTGCTTGAGGTCGCGGGCGGCGCGCAGCCCGGTAAGCACTGCCGCGCCGGGCCTAATGGCGCAGCGCCAGCGCCGGCGCGGGGAAATTGAATTTATGTGTGTGCTGCGGGTTGCGGTCTCCAGGGGAGCCCGGCGGGGTCGCGCCGGAGCCGCTCTCTACCTCAGCATGAGGGCTGAGGGCGCCCCGTGTCCTCCACTGAGGGTGCGTCTGCGGACAGATAATGGTTTCGTCAGGTCTCATAATCGTGATAGATGTCTTGAATTTACACGTTTTCAGTGTTGTAAGGCAGTAGCGAAAGAAAACATTACATGGGAATTTCTAACATCAACGAGGGAAATGGGAACCAAACGAATTTTCAAGGTGCTATGTAGAAAGCGTGAGACTTTCGGAAAGGCATAATCCACACATTTCCGAAGATAGCAAGGGTACATAGATGGGGAAAATTATGGCTCAATCAGATTAACGTCTCAAGCATCGAAGCTGGTGACAGGACTAATATACAGAAGAATGAAAATGAAAACCGAAGATTTGTTAGATGACGATCAGTTTGGCTTTAGGCAAGCGGGGTCTTTCTGACGTTCTGCTTAATAATGGAAGCAAGATTGAAGAGAAATCGATATCCGCTCATAGGATCCGTCCGTCTGGAAAAAGCGTTCGACAGTGTGGAATGGTGCACTGTGGTCGAAACTGTGAGAAAAATAGGAATAAGTTACATCGAAAGACGGATGATACGCAATATGTACAGGAACCAACGAGGAGCAATAAGACTAGAAGACGAGGAACAAAGTGTTCGGGTGGAAAAGCATGTAAGACATGGATTAAGTCTTTCACGCCTTCTGCTCAACATCTGCACTAAAGAAGTGATGATGGAAATGAAAGAATAGGTCAACAGTGGGATTAAAATTCAACTAAAACGATATTACTAATACGATTCGCTGATGACATTGCTATCATCAGTGAAACTGAAGAACAGTTACAGGATGCGTTGAAAGGAATGACCAGTCTAATGAGTCGAAAATATAGATTGAGAGCAAAACTGGAGGGCAACGAGAAACCCTCACCGCACTGTAATTCTACAGGAGTGGGAAAGCGTGCTCATCATTATCTCCATATCAAAACTCCACAAGCGACCTTGTGACGTGTGGTGGGGAGTATTTCTGCTACTACTACCTTCTCTCACCTTTCCTGTTACATTCACGGATGGAGGGAGGAAATTTCTCTGATTTTCTCTTGATTATATTGGGAGACGTACGTGCGAGGAAGTAATTCGTTACCCGTCTTTTCTATGAAGGCAGACTCTCGAAATTCCAACAATTCACCTCTCCGTGATACGCAATGCCTTTTGCGAGTCCAATTAAAAACAAAACAGTACTGCAAATCGCATATCAAAGAAGCAATTGCCCGACTTTCATACTCTTCATGATTTTTGTCTACACTCCAAATATCGATAAAACTTCAGGTCACAAGAATCAACTGAGAAAAGCGTTTATGAAGTGGTCGTTTACAGTAGGAACAGTGAAATCAGGCATCAAACTATCGAGATCGGCTTCTCTGAAATGTAATCGTAACGACAACTTCATGTTGAGATACGAGTCTAACGTTTGACAAACACTGCCATCACAATAACCTAAGACTGCTACACTAAATGTTTCTTCTCCTAATTCCGTCAGCGCAGCATATCAGCCACAATCCGTCATGTTTGCAGGAGCCACTCGGCAGTGCCTTCGGAGACCGTCCTGTATTTTCAGGCTGGTGTTTGTTTTCCAGTCGTGCTGACTCGGTTAGTCACTGTTAGATCCTCCCGGCAGCTCATGTTCACAGCGGTGGCGTCTGTGTATTCTGCCGACAGAAATCAGCGGTGCGCAACGCGCCGATATTCCAGTGAGCGACAAGTGTAAATTACGTAAATGTAGTTTAATATGCGTTACAAATAAAAGCATTAAAGACTATTTCCACAGAACAGCTCACCCAGACGTTTATAAGCAGACTCTAGTACTTCATTAAGAATTGTAACAGCAACAAAATTTAGATGTAAATATAATTACAATTATTATGGCTTAGACATGCCTCTAACTCACCCGAGGTGGCCAGTAGGTGCATCGGCACGTATAATAAGAAATTACGAACACCTTTAATTAGGTGGGTCAATATTCCTGTTTTGCACATTATTTTGTACATTTATAGCATGTTAATAAATTTTGCCATTATCATAACTCGTATCTGTATAATAAGTGTATTTTCTGATTACCTGCTTTCACGATTACTTACTCATCGGAATATTACACCACAAACGACTTACTTCTCCTGATGTCGCCATTCAGTCTTGCGACCTATAGTTATGAATTTTACATTAACGTCAGTTCCTCCCGACGATTTTTACATACCACTACCTTTTTACATCCGCTCACACTCCAAGCCTTGAAATATCTTCGGAAACATCACTAAACAGCGTGCTAGAACAAAAATATGGGAACAGCTCTAAAATCGTTTTATTATTTTTACATGTCTTATCCCCACAGTATTTTTTGGGGAGATAAATTTGACTGAAATTTCTCCAGGCGTTCCATGTTCCTATTTCTCCTCTACTCCTTACGAGTCTGAAGTGTGCTCTGATCTCACACTACGTTTCTTGATTTTCCGATATCAAGTCAAGTTTGGTCGACAGGCTACAAGCGTTCCAGAGTTAGGATTACATGTCACCAGTGTTCTACACTGTACCCACAATTAGGACTGCTAGGTTTGTCTTTGTGTTGTTGTGGTCTTCAGTCCTGAGACTGGTTTGATGCAGCTCTCCATTCTAATCTATCCTGTGCAAGCTCCTTCATCTCCCAGTACTTACTGCAACCTACATCCTTCTGAATCTGCTTAGTGTATTCATCTCTTGGTCTCCCTCTACGATTTTTACCCTCCACGCTGCCCTCCAATGCTAAATTTGTGATCCCCTGATGCCTCAGGACATGTGCTACCAAACGATCCCTTCTTCTAGTCAAGTTGTGCCACAAACTTCTCTTCTCCCCAATCCTATTCAATACCTCCTCATTAGTTATGTGATCTACCCATCTAATCTTCAGCATTCTTCTGTAGCACCACATTTCGAAAGCTTCTATTCTCTTCTTGTCCAAACTATTTATCGTCCATGTTTCACTTCCATACATGGCTACACTCCATACGAATACTTTCAGAAATGACTTCCTGACACTTAAATCAATACTGGATGTTAACAAATTTCTCTTCTTCAGAAACGCTTTCCTTGCCATTGCCAGCCTACATTTTATATCCTCTCTACTTCGACCATCATCAGTTATTTTGCTCCCCAAATAGCAAAACTCCTTTACTACTTTAAGTGCCTCATTTCCTAATCTAATTCCCTCAGCATCACCCGACTTAATTAGACTACATTCCATTATCCTTGTTTTGCTTTTGTTGATGTTCATCTTATATCCTCCTTTCAAGACACTGTCCATTCCATTCAACTGCTCTTCCAAGTCCTTTGCTGTCTCTGACAGAATTACAATGTCATCGGCGAACCTCAAAGTTTTTATTTCTTCTCCATGAATTTTAATACCTACTCCGAATTTTTCTTTTGTTTCCTTTACTGCTTGCTCAATATACAGATTGAACAACATCGGGGAGAGGCTACAACCCTGTCTTACTCCCTTCCCAACCACTGCTTCCCTTTCATGTCCCTCGACTCTTATAACTGCCATCTGGTTTCTGTACAAATTGTAAATAGCCTTTCGCTCCCTGTATTTTACCCCTGCCACCTTTAGAATTTGAAAGAGAGTATTCCAGTCAACATTGTCAAAAGCTTTCTCTAAGTCTACAAATGCTAGAAACGTAGGTTTGCCTTTCCTTAATCTTTCTTCTAAGATACGTCGTAAGGTCAGTATTGCCTCACGTGTTCCAGTGTTTCTACGGAATCCAAACTGATCTTCCCCGAGGTTGGCTTCTACTAGTTTTTCCATTCGTCTGTAAAGAATTCGTGTTAGTATTTTGCAGCTGTGACTTATTAAGCTGATAGTTCGGTAACTTTCACATCTGTCAACACCTGCTTTCTTTGGGATTGGAATTATTATATTCTTCTTGAAGTCTGAGGGTATTTCGCCTGTTTCATACATCTTGCTCACCAGATGGTAGAGTTTTGTCAGGACTGGCTCTCCCAAGGCCGTCAGTAGTTCCAATGGAATATTGTCTACTCCGGGGGCCTTGTTTCGACTCAGGTCTTTCAGTGCTCTGTCAAACTTTTCACGCAGTATCATATCTCCAATTTCATCTTCATCCACATCCTCTTCCATTTCCATAATATTGTCCTCAAGTACATCGCCCTTGTATAGACCCTCTATATACTCCTTCCACCTTTCTGCTTTCCCTTCTTTGCTTAGAACTGGGTTTCCATCTGAGCTCTTGATATTCATACAAGTCGTTCTCTTATCTCCAAAGGTCTCTTTAATTTTCCTGTAGGCGGTATCTATCTTACCCCTAGTGAGATAGGCCTCTACATCCTTACATTTGTCCTCTAGCCATCCCTGCTTAGCCATTTTGCACTTCCTGTCGATCTCATTTTTGAGATGTTTGTATTCCTTTTTGCCTGTTTCACTTACTGCATTTTTATATTTTCTCCTTTCATCAATAAAATTCAATATTTCTTCTGTTACCCAAGGATTTCTACTAGCCCTCGTCTTTTTACCTACTTGATCCTCTGCTGCCTTCACTACTTCATCCCTCAAAGCTACCCATTCTTCTTCTACTGTATTTATTTCCCCCATTCCTGTCAATTGCTCCCTTATGCTCTCCCTGAATCTCTGTACAATCTCCGGTTCTTTTAGTTTATCCAGGTCCCATCTCCTTAAATTCCCACCTTTTTGCAGTTTCTTCAGTTTTAATCTACAGGTCATAACCAATAGATTGTGGTCAGAGTCCACATCTGCCCCTGGAAATGTCTTACAATTTAAAACCTGGTTCCTAAATCTCTGTCTTACCATTATATAATCTATCTGATACCTTTTAGTATCTCCAGGGTTCTTCCATGTATACAACCTTCTTTCATGATTCTTAAACCAAGTGTTAGTTATGATTATGTTGCGCTCTGTGCAAAATTCTACCAGGCGGCTTCCTCTTTCATTTCTGTCCCCCAATCCATATTCACCTACTATGTTTCCTTCTCTCCCTTTTCCTACACTCGAATTCCAGTCACCCATGACTATTAAATTTTCGTCTCCCTTCACAAACTGAATAATTTCTTTTATTTCATCATACATTTCTTCAATTTCTTCGTCATCTGCAGAGCTAGTTGGCATATAAACTTGTACTACTGTAGTAGGTGTGGGCTTCGTATCTATCTTGGCCACAATAATGCGTTCACTATGCTGTTTGTAGTAGCTTACCCGCATTCCTATTTTCCTATTCATTATTAAACCTACTCCTGCATTACCCCTATTTGATTTTGTGTTTATAACCCTGTAGTCATCTGACCAGAAGTCTTGTTCCTCCTGCCACCGAACTTCACTAATTCCCACTATATCTAACTTCAACCTATCCATTTCCCTTTTTAAATTCTCTAACCTACCTGCCCGATTAAGGGATCTGACATTCCACGCTCCGATCCGTAGAACGCCAGTTTTCTTTCTCCTGATAACGACATCCTCTTGAGTAGTCCCCGCCCGGAGATCCGAATGGGGGACTATTTTACCTCCGGAATATTTTACCCAAGAGGACGCCATCATCATGTAATCATACAGTAAAGCTACGGTTCCGTATTTCAGTGGTGGTTACGGTGTGTCAAACCTCCTTGCGCCGAACATTGGCCAGCTATGGACGAGATAGAGCGCGCTTGTATACCGCGACCACTGATGTTTTCTACACTGCGCTCCGGGAACTGGCTGCGCGACAGCCGTCGCCGGGACGACTATCGGCAGACCACCACGTCAAGGCACAGTTGCTACGTATTACCGCTGTAAGTCTCGCGGGTGTGCGGGTGCGACCAAGGACCACTGATGATGGTAGTGGAGAACGACCGACACTCCACCATATCATTCAAGATAGAAGAAAGCGCAAGAGGCAGCTCCTTACGGAGGTCGGGACGGAGGCTGGACGACAAGCTGACACGCTAATGGACATCGTCCTAACGTTCACACAGTCATATATACTTCTCTACGAGCGAGAGTCCGAGATGGCTTTAGGAGTCAGGGAAATCCTATCTGACCTAACCGTCTCTCGGAACCCACAAGATGATGCTACGCTCTTGTCGAAGGTGGCTTTGAAATAACTACGAGAGACTATGTTGCGCGGTGCTCTCAACAAAGCGCCAGGCCATGACGGACTCCCTCTTGAATTTTACAAAAGGGTTTTTGATCCCATAGACCCAATGTGTGTCAGAATTCACAGAGCACTCCTGAGCCCCGATTTTCAAGTACCATCTGAATACACTGAAGGTCTCTTGATTCCGGTGAGCAAACCCGGAGGAGACTGTCACCCACTTGATTTTCGACTACTGACAATGCTGAACACTGACAACAGGCTGTTGACACGCATCCTCCGTGACAGGCTCAAATTTACGGCAATGGCAGCCATTCACACTGATTAAACCTTCCTCATAGGTGACACTAATATGGTTACGACTTTGAGCACCTATAGAGACGTGGTGGTACTCATGCAAACATGCCGCCTCCGAGGCGTTCTTCTCGCGCTGGATTTTGACCATGCTTTCGATCGCTTTGAACATGGTTTCCTGCTTGCGGTTATGGAACACATCGGTATCTGCTGTGCTTCGCTTGATCCATGTGGCGATCACGAGGATTATGGTGAACGGCTATCGGTCCGTCCCCGTCCGTGTCAACAGGTCCGTCAGGCAGGGTTGTTTTCTGCCAAATTATTCGTCATTGCCCTCGAACCAACTTTCATGGACTGCGGAGACGCTTGGAAGGACTTAGCCTCCGCTCCCTGACCTTGCATACGCCGATGATGCGATGCTCTTAGCACGGACTGACTCCAACAGTATGGAGCGGTGGCAGGCAGTGTGATAAACCTCGGTAAATCACGGAGGTGGAACGTGGCATGCCTGCAGAACTGGATGTACCCCTGACAAAGGTCCCAATGCTCAAATGTTTAGGGATATCACTCCATCGACAAATACAACGCACGGCGGCCTTTACGTATCGTAAGGTCTTACGACAACTCCACATAGAGACTCTCCTCAATAAATTCAGATCGTTGGACATCTTGCAACGCGCTCAATACGTCAATGTGTACATGGCTCTCTCCTTAACCACTACGTCCACGTATTACCGATGAAAAACACGATGGCTTCCAGGATATAGGCAGTGTTTTGACACGTGGTGAACGTTGGTGCTTTTTTTAAGGTCCGTTTTTTTACTCTCACTTTACCCTTCCACAAAGGAGGTGTTGCACTCACTCACGTCAAGCACAAAGCGTTGGCTCTGTACCTTCTCTCAGTGCGGCGACTCTGGATTTCACCAACAGACAGTCTTCCTAGCCTCCTGATAGAAGGGGTGGCCCCACACACGCTGTGCCCAGTGATACTTAGCCGGCCGTTATGGCCGAGCGATTCTTGGCGCTTCAGTCTAGGGCCACGCGACCGCTACGGTCGCGGTTCTAATTCTGCCTCGAGCATGGATGTGTGTGATGTTCTTAGGTCAGTTAGGTTTAAGTAGTTCTAAGTTCAAGGGGACTGATGACCTCAGATGTTAAGTCTGATAGTGCTCAGAGCCATCTGAACCATTTGAACATAGCCATACCTGTTGGACATTTAACGCCCTCGCTATCATATATTACAAGTAGGAAGTTTTCGGAGGAACACAGCTATATGTTGCGGGTTACACCGGAGACACGGGATCCGACAGCAAAGACTTATTATAGTGTTCTCCATAGTTGGAATTCGGCTAACGACATTGTACAACGCCACCCCACGGTCGACTGGACGCGGGTTTGGCGAGCTATCCACGCTCCCTTCCTGTCAACTTTAGTGCGTTCGACGTGGTATGTGGTCAGTAACGAGAAATTTCCAATCCGACGAAGGCTACATGCCATTCACCTAGCTGACGACCCCATGTGCACCCGTTGCGCGACTGGTAGACACGGACGAACACAGACTGAACTGTGGCCCTGCATGCGAGTGCTGAAAACTGATCCACCAGATACTAGCTTTCCTGTTACGCCACCCCTATGTTTCGATTGTGCCCCTGAACCTCTTTCATCTCGACGCTATCTATTTCCCGATGACCCGGATGAATGCGGTCAATTAGGCATGAGGAATAGCGATACACTACATGTACCGCGACGGCAAAAGGTAAGTCCTCGATTTGTGGCAATACATGATCGACGAGTTCCTGGTCTTAACGAACAGAACGGAATACCAGAACCTTTATGACAACTATCTGGGATCGTCATTCATGGACCCACCGCCCAGCTGGGGTGTGACGCGTGGGAGAAGAAATTGACTTGCAGACGTGATGTTTCTATGATTCCCCTACGGTAACAGAAAGAGTCTCTGACTATGTGCAGCGGCCCTCGACGCTCCAACGGTTGAAGACTGATGTCCATTGCAATGAAGAATGCCTGTTACTGGCCGCGCGCTTCGATAAGGTAATGCCAGCGGGCAAGATGGCCCGTTTTAGTTCACATTATCGGCATATTTTTTGGTGTATGGCGCCCTTGTTTTTGTTACTTCTTACATAAAGCGAATAAACAAATAAAAATAAAGAAAAATGTGTTGGTTCGCTTAAGTGGTGGGAGGGAAGAGACAACCTTGCTAGGCCTCGCAAATCGACCTCTACCCGCCTTGTCTCCTCCAACCTACCGCTGACTGTGCTACTCACAAAAAAGAGGTCTGGGTCGGTATCCCGGGTTGATTCCAGGCGATGCATTTGTTTTAAATAAAAAACACAAGGGCAAGAAAAACAAGCCATAATCCAGGACAAATTTCTTTTTCTTCTTCTACTTCCCCCTCCTCCTCCTCCTCCTCCCCTTCTTTTCTTCCTAGACTAAACGGTTTCCTTCAGTATGCTTCAGTCTACCTTGAGGTAGTCTCTCCATCTTTTCCTTGTATGGCATATATTTCTTTTACCAGCTGACGCTTTCTGTTGTGTGCCTCTCACTAATGGAGTCCAATTTACGTTCTCTGCTAATGCTTTCACCTCTCTCTCTCTCTTTCTATCTCTCTCAGCATCTTCCCTGTAATTCTCGGCTGGATTTTCATTTCTGTGTTTTCCAAGTCTTCCAGCTTTTGCTGTAGCTGACCATCTCTCAACTATATATTCCATTATAGCTCACAATATTGTTTTCTATGGTCTTGCCTTCGCATCTTTTCTTATATGTACACTCCTGGAAATTGAAATAAGAACACCGTGAATTCATTGTCCCAGGAAGGGGAAACTTTATTGACACATTCCTGGGGTCAGATACATCACATGATCACACTGACAGAACCACAGGCACATAGACACAGGTAACAGAGCATGCACAATGTCGGCACTAGTACAGTGTATATCCACCTTTCGCAGCAATGCAGGCTGCTATTCTCCCATGGAGACGATCGTAGAGATGATGGATGTAGTCCTGTGGAACGGCTTGCCATGCCATTTCCACCTGGCGCCTCAGTTGGACCTGCGTTCGTGCTGGATGTGCAGACCGCGTGAGACGACGCTTCATCCAGTCCCAAACATGCTCAATGGGGGACAGATCCGGAGATCTTGCTGGCCAGGGTAGTTGACTTACACCTTCTAGAGCACGTTGGGTGGCACGGGATACATGCGGACGTGCATTGTCCTGTTGGAACAGCAAGTTCCCTTGCCGGTCTAGGAATGGTAGAACGATGGGTTCGATGACGGTTTGGATGTACCGTGCACTATTCAGTGTCCCCTCGACGATCACCAGTGGTGTACGGCCAGTGTAGGAGATCGCTCCCCACACCATGATGCCGGGTGTTGGCCCTGTGTGCCTCGGTCGTATGCAGTCCTGATTGTGGCGCTCACCTGCACGGCGCCAAACACGCATACGACCATCATTGGCACCAAGGCAGAAGCGACTCTCATCGCTGAAGACGACACGTCTCCATCCGTCCCTCCATTCACGCCCGTCGCGACACCACTGGAGGCGGGCTGCACGATGTTGGGGCGTGAGCAGAAGACGGCCTAACGGTGTGCGGGACCGTAGCCCAGCTTCATGGAGACGGTTGCGAATGGTCCTCGCCGATACCCCAGGAGCAACAGTGTCCCTAATTTGCTGGGAAGTGGCGGTGCGGTCCCCTACGGCACTGCGTAGGATCCTACGGTCTTGGCGTGCATCCGTGCGTCGCTGCGGTCCGGTTCCAGGTCGACGGGCACGTGCACCTTCCGCCAACCACTGGCGACAACATCGATGTACTGTGGAGACCTCACGCCCCACGTGTTGAGCAATTCGGCAGTACGTCCACCCGGCCTCCCGCATGCCCACTATACGCCCTCGCTCAAAGTCCGTCAACTGCACATACGGTTCACGTCCACGCTGTCGCGGCATGCTACCCGTGTTAAAGACTGCGATGGAGCTCCGTATGCCACGGCAAACTGGCTAACACTGACGGCGGCGGTGCACAAATGCTGCGCAGCTAGCGCCATTCGACGGCCAACACCGCGGTTCCTGGTGTGTCCGCTGTGCCGTGCGTGTGATCATTGCTTGTACAGCCCTCTCGCAGTGTCTGGAGCAAGTATGGTGGGTCTGACACACCGGTGTCAATGTGTTCTTTTGTCCATTTCCAGGAGTGTATGTTTTACCGAATTGTGTAATTAAAATCCTCTTCCACTTTTTTGCCTTTGCTACTTTCTCTCTAAACTCCTTCTCGACATTTCCACTGATCGCTGTACAAAGGTAATTGAATGTCACTGGCTGTTGAATAATAATTCTTCCATATACTTCTGGTTTACATTTGATTGATTCCCTGGATATTGTGATACTTCTGGTTTTTTTGTGTGGATATGACCACATTTATGTTTATGGGTGCATGTTAAATGTACATAAACGTTCCTGCAAGTTATTTTCACTGTTTGATAGAACTAAATGTTTATATTTCTTCATCTCCGATTTTATAACCACTACCTATTTTGCCACATCATCAATGACTATACTGAAAAGTTGTGGACTGAAAGAGTCACCTTGTCCAATACCACTGTTAACTTGTCTAAGGCTAGTTAACCTGGAATCAATTTTTTTCTGTTTGTAGTTGCTGGAATGAACATCTTCAACTACTTTTATTAAGTTGGAAGATTGCTCCAATTGTAGAGCAGGTTTACCGCATTTGTTAACTGAATCTTCTCGGATGGCCTCTGTAAGTAATCGAATCAATGATAAGGTTGTCTGCTGTACTCAACAGATTTCTCAACAATTTGCCTAACCATGAATACTGCGTCTGTTCATGACTGCCGGATCTAAATCCTACTGCTACTATTATTTTTGTTAGGTATTTAAGTACTCGAATTCACTAATTTGCCTTTCTGTAATTGGATGCTGGTCTCTTATTTCCCTTCTTGCACATGAGTATTGTGTTACTAGTTCTCCATTCATCTGCAATTTTATTATGATCTATAACATTGTTTAAATTGGTTAATTATTCAGTTAGAGAATATACTCCCTAGTTCCGTAATTCATTAGAAATTCTACCTTTCTCAGGAGAGTTTTCATTTTTCAGCGTACTTCAGTTTTCTCTACCTCTGCATGTGAAACAGTTACCCCATCGTTTTGTTGTATGCTGATCTCTAATACTTTTTCATTTTTCTGGTTATTTATTGCATTTAAATAACTCTGTTAGACATTCAACTCATGATTCCTCGTTTACGGCTTTTCCTTTCAAAATTTCATTTAAGTGTTTCCCCTGTTTTATCATTTTCCTAATTTGTTTCTAAAGCCCATAGGAGTGATGTTCATGGTTTTAGAAAATATTTCGCAGTATTCCTTCTCAAAGTGACTGAGTAGTGATTTTGTCTCATTGCGAGTTCTTTTGTAATATTCTTAAGAGTACTTTCATGTGTGTGTTTTATGTTTGAAATAGGCTCATCTCTTTTTTAACATGTTTCTTTAACTTTTTTGCAAAACCATGGTTGTTTGTTTTCCTCTCACAGTTTACACCTTGTGTACCTAACGTTTCTTAAGCCGCTATTTTAATACTTTCTTCCATTTTCTCCCACCCATAATCTACAATATCCTCTGTATTAACGCTGTTCTCTTTTATTTTCTCTGCTATTCGTTTCTAATATAAATTTTTTGTACAGTAGTCCCATAGTGATTTTATATTAGACATTAATTCCGTTAAAGTTCTTCAGCATTCTTGTTCCTGCTTCGTGAACTCTGTTACCATGAGTAAGCTGTGATCACTCTCAATGTCAGTAGAGCTTAGAGTCATGACATCTAATACTGACTGGAGATGGGCATTCCTGTTTGTAATAATGTGGTCTATTTTAGATTCATGGCCGCTTGTGTTCTAAAAGTTTGTGGTCATAGAAGGTACTACTCAGTTCGTTGCTTGAACAAAAGTAGATCACAGTCTCACCATTATGATTTAGAAAGTATTCATTAAATCGTAGTTTAACTCCAATGACAACAATATCTAAAATTCAAGCAATAAAATCCCCATTATATTTGTGAGTTCGTTTGAAGTATCAGGCTCAGAGTTAAAAAATATTAGGGTCAGAGTTAAAAAAGTGTAATAATTCTAATAAATATAATAATTCCAAGGAAAGCAGGTGCTTGAGAGTTTGAATTTTATCGAACCATCAATATAATAAATCATTATGCAGTATACTAATAATAATTATATACAGAAAAATAGAAAAATTGCTAGATGCCTGTCTAATAGAAGATTCGTTTGATTTACGGAGAAATGTAGGAACACGCGACGCAGTACCACCCCACTACTTATTTTAGAAGAGAGACTGAGGAAAGGTATATCGATACTTAAAGTATTTGTAGATTCAGAAGAAACTTTTGAAAAAGTATTCCTATTCTGGAATAGACTCTGTGAACTTCTGAACATAGCAGAGTTAAAGGTTGTCTACGGCATGTGCAGAAACCAGACTGTAGGTCCAAGAGTCGAAGGGCAAGATCCTGTAATGTCTCGTAATATAATCTCACGATTTGTGCATCAGAGATTATGTTAAGTAAATGGATATCCTCAGAGCGCCATGGTGATATAATGAGGGGAGATCGTACTACAAACTTAATCCTGCACTTTGCTTTGAGGCCCGCACGGCTATGTTAGATTTCCCAAAACATTAGCAGATTAGCATTTATGAGTGGTCCTCAATCATCGTTTTTAATTTTGCCCATGCAACATTTGTTTTAAATAGAAAATATGCTTCCGTGAATAACTAAGTGTCAGGAAGGCATTTTCAGAAGTTTTTCTTGTCTCAAATGCTTGTCTGATCCAGTGATTCGACGAATTTCTCTTCGCTAATGTAACTTCCTTTCTGTTATACATTTAAAATATGCGAACACAGAAGTTTGTGAAATGAAAAGGCTGCTTTCGTAATCCAGCATTTTCCTTCTTACGGCCTGCCGAAATTTATTTTTGATTCGTGTCCTCTTCCTGAAAATTCTGGGAAAATATCTTTCTATGCTTGGTGGGTTCCAGTCTTTCCTTTGCACAGTGTTCACACTGAGAGCTTTTCGATTTGGGCTAATAGGAAATCTGAAGTCATGCGACAGCTATAATTACTTTAAACGTGAGTAGAAGTAGAAGACTATCATAGCCGACTGGCCCCCCACATCAGAATTACATCACTCATATATACATGCCTTCTGCCCTGCTTGTACCATCTTATCGTAGATATAAGCAATTTCCTCTGAGGGTGTTACTAATATTAGTGTATGTTTCTCTAATGTTTCTAGATCGAGTACCAGTTATGTGAAACTGTTGTAGGTACCTGTTTTGAGACCGTAATATTACAGGTAATTCATTGGAATTATAACTTTGTGTATGTGTTTTGTGATTGTTTATTTATTGTTGTAATAAACAGCTGGAGAGTTTCAGATTTTTATTGGAATTTTCTAGAGAATATAGAAATAGTGTTACGAAGTCGACAGAATAGAGATCCGGGAGCGAAAATTTTCTATAGATTTGTAGGAGGGTGTGCTGAAAAGGAATGCCTCCAAATTTTTCATTTATAAAGTCTTAAAGTTTTAAAAGTAAAACAAACTTTATTGACATTCATCTTTATTATTCATGTCTACATATTTACTTCTGAGCATAGTTACGCTGGAGACGAACATATTTCTCCCAATGAGAAACCAGTTTGTTGATAGCATCGTTGTAGAATGTTTTGACTTCACTGATGTAGCCACAACCTTACCCCTGTCTGCACTACTAATTCACTATGAAACTGAAATCCTCGAAGGTGTTCTTTAAGTTTTGAAAAAGGATGAAAATCGAATGGGACCAAGTCGGGACTGTATTGACAGTTACCGAAGACAGTGAACCCAAGGCAGTGGATTGTTGCAGCTGTCCCTTGCGTGAGATGTGGCATTGTCATGGTACAGTAGAAGGTGCTTTTTGTGTGGGCAAACTCATCGAATTGGAAACTCTATCGCAGCACAACGTTTCTCACACACTGTCGTAGTTACGTTACACACGACCATGTTACAGGCTACTATTCAGAGCTCATTTGCTCAATTTGATTATACTTCTACATCCATAGATTTAAATCACATGATGTCTTGGACCTACCATTACTTCTAAAGCATTATATTTCATGTCGAACTCATCGAGTTACGCAGGTTGAGCTTTATCGTAGCTATTTCTTACTCGCCAATACGAATTCCAAATAAAAACAAGTTTAATTAGTAGTTTACACATAATCTCATACTATTCCCACGCTTTGTGTATAAACTTGTCAGAGGTTATTTGGTGCACAAATAAAACTGATTGATGTATTGAGTTTCGTTTAAAACAGAAGTAGATTACACAAATCGCTATCAGAAGCACAACAAGGCTGGAAAATATCACGCTTACACGCATTCGTATTCAAATACAGAGGTAGGTAAACAGGCAGGAAACGGTGCTGCGGCCGGCAACGTCTATACAAGAAAACAAGTGTCTGGCGCAGTTGTTAGACAGGTTACTGTTACTGCACCTACAATGGCAGGTTGTCAAGATTTAAGTGAGTTTGAACGTGATGTTATAGTCGACGCACAAGCAATAGGACACAGCATGTCCGACGTGGCGATGAAGTGGGGACTTTCCCGTACGGCCATTCCATGAGTGTACCTTGAATTTTAGGCCTGGTAAAACATCAAATCCTCTACATCCCTGCGGCCGGAAAAAGATCCTGCAAGAATGGGATCAACGAGGACCTCAGAAGTTAAGTCCCATAGTGCGCAGAGCCATTTGAACCAGCCAACATGTCCAGAGTTTCCGTTATATTTGGTATTTGGTATGGGACGTGCATCGGTGGTGGTTCGTGCATTAAGGTATCGGTAGCCACAGCAGAACCTATATTTCCTAGTGTCATCAGGTGTCTTCCTTGGGATGAAAATGGCAGGTACTCACCATGGACTATCACTATATTCAACAATACTGTCTGCTAGCTGTTGGTTGAGAAATTCTTCCATTATTGGATTCATACATTTCAGAATTCTGTATGGTGTCTTATAAACTTGAGCATTATTCCCTCTTTATATCGTGTGCTGCATGACTGGTGTTGTTGGTAAGGGACCACTCTAATTAAATAAATCCATGAACTGCAGTAACAAGGTTTCCATTGCCTTTCCGTCGTTGCCTTGTACATTTTTTTTCACGCCAGGCAGATATTTTGTCAATCGGTTTGTGGCAGAGGACCTCACTCGACGTATTTATGTTGTCTTCCTCTAAAACGTCCGAATTAGCAATCATCGGACCCTTTGGCTCACTTCGTCCGTGCCCAAATTATTGAGACTGACTGGAACCATGAGATCTCCATTCACGTAACTGACATATACGACAGTTCTGCGCACAAAACAGTGTGACTTACCTACTTCCTTGTTAGTTTCCAGTGGCCCTACAACACGTAGTAAACCGGTGGACAAGTCTGTACCTATGGTAACACAGACCAACTACCTCGGATCTTACACTAGTGTATCAGGCCAGTGAGTCTTCAGTGCTTGCTACTGCAGTTTATTTCGTGCCATGACTAATGACCAATGTGACAGCGTAGCATTTGTAGTTACTGTTATCTCTAGAAGAAACAATGCCACCCTACCCCTGTCCACCCCACAAATTCACTTGTATGTGGCAGAGGGTCATTGCATATTTAAAAAGGAATTCGAGCCCCAAATTTCCTGTTACCCATCCCCAATATGCAGCAACATCTCCAAATGCTCCCAAAAATGTTTAGTTCCCCTGCTAAAACTGAGCACATTTGTCCCAAGTGACCTCACGTCATTATCATCTACTCCATGTAACCTATATGCGGAGTTCTCAGTATATTTATGCCTAAGAGATCTAGACAGAACCGACGCATGAGCTCCTGTGTCCACTAGAAATTTATGTTCCTCCCCATCCACTTTACCTAGCATATGGAATTCAGTCTCTCCATACGTTTCTGAGTCTGATGTTCAACTTAGAGTGCCGTGCAGTGGATGAGGCACACTCGTCCCCATTTAATGACCAATTATTTGGATATTCTACGGAGTAATGACTGTTCACACGGGTCACTCTGAAGATGGCTGGACGGTATACAGCCGACATATCAGGAAAAGAAGTTAAATGTATGTGTCTGCAAGCCTGAAAATTTATGGAACTATTTGGAGGTTGCTTATCCCATGTCTTCGTTCAGCAATCGGACATCTTGTGTTCCACCTCTCCCCGTTCCTACTATCGTGGCTAACGAAGTTCCTCCCTGATATGACAAAAACGTCCACACCTGTAACACGTAACTTCCGAGGAGAAAAGAATGTGGTCAGTCGGCCTCCGTGTGGCAATGATGATTTCCTCCATTCATTTGGCAATCCTATGGTGGTAGATAAATCAGTTGGATTCTCCATTCTGATCCTCATTGACATGTTAGCATAAATAATCCAGAGCTCTCTCCTCTGACTCAGGGAGGATGAATCCGTAGACCTCAGCACTGTGTATTAGCCTATGCATTCAATTTCCTAATTCTGTCGGAAAATGACTCCACTGATTCGCTGTGTTTCTGCAGCAGTCCACCAATTTTCTCTCTGAAAAACTTTGCGCTATTCTGCCTACGACAGCAGTGGATGAGACTGTTAGCCAACTCAGCAAATGTCGAGGCTGTAGTGAGAGTCCCGCGGTACAGAACATATGTTTTCGCTTTAACAACGAATAGTAGTTTACCCATATTGAAGGCTGTTTCCTCCGAATATCGGTGACAGATCTCACGTAAGCAGCAACTCGAATACATTCTTGGTTGCTTTTCAAGAAAATGGCGCTATAGTTTAGCTGCTGCATGCCAAAGTACCCTCAACGCGGTTTTTGTCTCCCGCGAATCCGAACACACTTCACCATCAACGGCTTCCTGTTCCCCTACCCTTCTACGCAATACCTTGTTGTGCTGCATCTGAAGGACTGTAGTGTCTAACAATGCGGCTGTTTGCTCCTTTATGGCTTCCACCATTTTGTTCAATGTCACTGACCATGTGTATGCCATCTGTATAACCTACGTCTGACTTTATACAAGAAAAATACAGAAACAATAACCCTATATACAAATAATGAAACTGCACTTCTTTTTCCGCTTTATCATGGCTCAGTGAGACACTGTACACTACTGTGCCTCGTGACCAAACCTTCGACATGTACTACACGTAATTGGTATAGCTTTAATACATAAGTCATTCTCAGATAATTTGCAATATTGATATCCCACTGGCCTCAAGTCAACTACTCTAGTAGGTCCATACCCACCAAACAAAGACAAATCCACAAGTTCTTGTGGCCTACCAAACGACACTTTTGAAGCACTCAGGTCGTCATAAGAAAGACACAATAAGGGGACAAACAATGTTTAGTCACTGACTATACGGTATTGTTGCTAATTGCAATCCGTAGCCATTGACCCTGACTGCGCAGAGTGTGCTCCCTGCCGCCTTTGGATAAGTAGCTGCAGCAGCAAGTCGTATACTCTTAGTTCACTTATTTGTTACATAGTTTAATTCTTAATCTCTTTGCGTGTTTTTGGTAGTTGCATTGTTTAATTCATAAATTTCGGGCGTATTATAGTACTTGAGAGTTGTAGCATCGCGTTTTAGTACCTGAATAGTGTAAATTCGCGTAGTCTCCTTCTGCCGCCGAGCAGTGTTTCAGCAGTGCGCAAGTAGCAGCATTACTGCATTTACTAGGCAAACTTGTATTTTAATAACCGTTTAAATTTTGTGTCGATTTGTTTGTGCTCTCTGTAGATTAGTTCAGACGTTCTTTGCACAACAGTTTTTAGCATGGATAGGGACTGCAACTGCTGTGTTCGGATGCAGGCTGAGTTTGCATCCCTTCGCTCCCGGCTTCAGGCGGTGTTGGCTTTGGTCACACAGCTTGAGGCTGTTGCCAATGGCCATCACTGTGGGGGTCCGGATGGGGGTTTGTCGGGGACGGCCAGCTCGTCCCACGCATCCCCTGAT
This sequence comes from Schistocerca piceifrons, assembly GCF_021461385.2. Lineage (NCBI taxonomy): Eukaryota > Metazoa > Arthropoda > Insecta > Orthoptera > Acrididae > Schistocerca > Schistocerca piceifrons. The sequence goes on from NC_060138.1 coordinate 957,893,350, forward strand.
CGGACTACGACTGTGGCTGCCCGGGATACTGCCCACATTGAGGCTGATCCCTCACCTGTGGTAGAGTGGGAGGTCGTCTCGAGGTGTGGCAGGGGGCGAAAGACATTCTGGAGGGCTGAACGGAAGGCCTCTCCAGTTTGTCTGACGAACCGGTTTCAGGCTCTGTCTCAGGCTGATACTGATCTTCTGCCGGACATGGCTGCTTGTCCTGTTCCAGAGGTTGCCCCTCAGGCTGCAAGATCTGGGCGGTCGCAGAGGGTGGGCTTACTGGTAGTTGGGAGCTCCAACCTCAGGCGCGTAATAAGGGCCCCTTAGGGATATGGCAGCAAGAGAGGGGAAGAAAACCAATGTGCACACCGTATGCAAACCGTGGGGAGTGATTCCAGATGTGGAAAGGGTCCTTCTGGATGCCATGAAGGGTACAGGGTGCACCCATCTGCAGGTGGTCGCTCATGTCGGCACCAATGATGTGTGTCGCTTTGGATCGGAGGAAATCCTCTCTGGCTTCCGGCGGCTATCTGATTTGGTGAAGACTGACAGTCTCGCTAGCGGGATGAAAACAGAGCTCACCATCTGCAGCATCGTCGACAGGACTGACTGCGGACTTTTGGTACAGAGCCGAGTGGAGGGTCTAAATCAGAGGCTGAGACGGTTCTGCGACCGTGTGGGCTGCAGATTCCTCGACTTGCGCCATAGGGTGGTGGGGTTTCGGGTTCCGCTGGATAGGTCAGGAGTCCACTACACGCAGCAAGCGGCTACAGGGGTAGCAGGGGTTGTGTGGCGTGGACTGGGCGGATTTTTAGGTTAGATGGCCTCGGGCAAGTACAGAAAGGGCAGCAGCCTCAAAGGGTGCGGAGCAAAGTCAGGACATGCGGGGGCCCAGCAGCAATCGGTATTGTAATTGTAAACTGTCGAAGCTGCATTGGTAAAGTACCGGAACTTCAAGCGCTAATAGAAAGCACCGAATCTGAAATCGTTATAGGTACAGAAAGCTGGCTGAAGCCGGAGATAAATTCTGCCGAAATTTTTACAAAGGCACAGACGGTGCTTAGAAAGGATAGACTGCATGCAACCGGTGGTGGCGTGTTTGTCGCTGTAAGTAGTAGTTTATCCTGAAGTAGAAGCGGATAGTTCCTGTGAATTATTATGGGTGGAGGTTACACTCAACAACCGAGCTAGGTTAATAGTTCGCTCCTTTTACCGACCTCCCGACTCAGCAACATTAGTGGCAGAACAACTGAGAGAGCCGGCCGAAGTGGCCGTGCGGTTAAAGGCGCTGCAGTCTGGAACCGCAAGACCGCTACGGTCACAGGTTCGAATCCTGCCTCGGGCATGGATGTTTGTAAAGTCCTTAGGTTAGTTAGGTTTAACTAGTTCTAAGTTCTAGGGGACTAATGACCTCAGCAGTTGAGTCCCATAGTGCTCAGAGCCATTTGAACCAACTGAGAGAAAATTTGGAATACATTTCACATAAATTTTCTCAGCATGTTATAGTCTTAGGTGGAGATTTCAATTTGCCAGATATAGACTGGGACACTCAGATGTTTAGGACGGGTGGTAGGGACAGAGCATCGAGTGACATTATACTGAGTGCACTATCCGAAGATTACCTCGAGCAATTAAACAGAGAACCGACTCGTGGAGATAACGTCTTGGACCTACTGATAACAGACAGACCCAAACTTTTCGACTCTGTAACTGCAGAACAGGGAATCAGTGATCATAAGGCCGTTGCAGCATACCTAAATATGGAAGTTAATAGGAACATAAAAAAGGGAGGAAGGTTTATCTGTTTAGCAAGAGTAATAGAAGGCAGATTTCAAACTACCTAACAAATCAAAACGAAAATTTCTGTTCCAACACTGACAGTGTTGAATGTTTATGGAAAATGTTCAAGGCAATCGTAAAATGCGTTTTAGACATGTACGTGCCGAGTAAAACTGTGAGGGACGGGAAAAACCCACCGTGGTTCAACAACAAAGTTAGGAAACTACTGCGAAAGCAAAGAGAGCTTCATTCCAAGTGTAAACGCAGCCGAAACCTCTCAGACAAACAGAAGCTCGACGATGTCAAAGTCAGCGTAAGGAGGGCTATGCATGAAGCGTTCAGTGAATTCGAAAGTAAAATTCTATGTACCGACTTGACAGAAAATCCTAGGAAGTTCTGGTCTTACTTTAAATCAGTAAGTGGCTCGAAACAGCATATCCAGACACTCCGGGATGATGATGGCATTGAAACGGAGGATGACACGCGTAAAGCTGAAATACAAAACACCTTTTTCCAAAGCTGTTTCACAGAGGAAGACCGCACTGCAGTTCCTTCTCTAAATCCTCGCACAAACGAAAAAATGGCTGACATCGAAATAAGTGTCCAAGGAATAGAAAAGCAACTGGAATCACTCAACAGAGGAAAGTCCCCTGGACCTGACGGGATACCAATTCGATTCTACACAGAGTACGCGAAAGAACTTGCCCCCCTTCTAACAGCCGCGTACCGCAAGCCTCTAGAGGAACGGAAGGTTCCAAATGATTGGAAAAGAGCACGGGTAGTCCCAGTCTTCAAGAAGGGTCGTCGAGCAGATGCGCAAAACTATAGACCTATATTTCTGACGTCGATCTGTTGTAGAATTTTAGAACATGAGTTTTGCTCGCGTATCATGTCGTTTTTGGAAACCCAGAACCTACTCTGTAGGAATCAACATGGATTCCGGAAACAGCGATCGTGTGAGACCAAACTCGCTTTATTTGTTCATGAGACCCAGAAAATATTAGATACAGGCTCCCAGGTAGATGCTATTTTCCTTGATACAGATCCGCACTGTCGCCTGACAAACAAAGTAAGAGCCTACGGAATATCAGACCAGCTGTGTGGCTGGATTGAAGAGTTTTTAGCAAACGGAACACAGCATGTTGTTATCAATGGAGAGACGTCTACAGACGTTAAAGTAACCTCTGGCGTGCCACAGGCGAGTGTTATGGGACCATTGCTTTTCACAATATATATAAATGACCTAGTAGATAGTGTCGGAAGTTCCATGCGGCTTTTCAGGGATGATGCGGTAGTATACAGAGAAGTTGCAGCATTAGAAAATTGTAGCGAAATGCATGAAGATCTGCAGCAGATAGACACTTGGTGCTGGGAGTGGCAACTGACCCTTAACATAGACAAATGTAATGTATTGCGAATACATAGAAAGAAGGATCCTTTATTGTATGATTATAAGATAGCGGAACAAACACTGGTAGCAGTTACTTCTGTAAAATATCTGGGAATATGCGTGCAGTACTGTTTGAAATGGAATGATCATATAAAATTAATTGTTGGTAAGGCGGGTACCAGGTTGAGATTCATTGGGAGAGTCCTTAGAAAATGTAGTCCAACAACAAAGGAGGTGGCTTACAAAACACTCGTTCGACCTATACTTGAGTATTGCTCATCAGTGTGGGATCCGTACCAGATCGGGTTGACGGAGGAGATAGAGAGGATCCAGAGAAGAGCGGCGCGTTTCGTCACAGGATTATTTGGTAACCGTGATAGCGTTACGGAGATGTTTAGCAAACTCAAGTGGCAGACTCTGCAAGATAGGCGCTCTGCATCGCGGTGTAGCTTGCTCGCCAGGTTTCGAGAGGGTGCGTTTCTGGATGAGGTATCGAATATATTGCTTCCCCCTACTTATACCTCCCGAGGAGATTATGAATGTAAAATAAGAGAGGTTCGAGCGCGCACGGAGGCTTTCAGACAGTCGTTCTTCCCGCGAACCATACGCGACTGGAACAGAAAAGGGAGGTAATGACAGTGGCACGTACACACACCGTTGGGTGGCTTGCGGAGTATAAATGTAGATGTAGATGTAGAAATGTTGCCTGCTGCTACCGTAGATGTGTGGATGTGGCACCAAGAATACACGTCTCTACAGCTGGCAGCCGCTCGGTGACTCCATATACAGCGGTATCAGCCACGTTTGACGCCAGGTATGGGTGTACAGTACAAAACCCCAATGGCTGTCAGGATTGTGCCGAAGAGGGTGCGAGAGCACCATGAAAAAATTGTTCACAATGGAACACTTATTAATTAATTTAGAGAGGTCTGCTTCACTTGTACTAGTTATTCAAACCACTGCTGGTTTTCACACCACTACTGGTTTCACAATTTTAAAATCTCATTTTCAGGCACATGAAACTATAATGTACAAAGGATAGGAGGGAAGAAATATTTTGAAACATACATGTAAAAACCAGAAGACTACTGAAACAAGGCGACTTACTCATTCTATTTGGTAATACATAACATGTCGTCAGGGGGTCAGTGCAAGAGCTCCAGCCACTGCATATTGCTGGAACTATACAAAAGGTGAGGGTCCAATAATCAAACTGAGCTAAAAGCGTAACGTCCTTACAGGTGAGACACAATATACAGAAGCCAAGGACAAACACAGTACTGACACTGTCTGGTTCAAATGGTTCAAATGGCTCTGAGCATTATGGGACTTAACTGATGACGTCATCAGTCCCCTAGAACTTAGAACTACTTAAACCTAACTAACCTAAGGACATCACCCACATCCATGCCCGAAGCAGGATTCGAACCTGCGACCGTAGCTACTCTGTCTGGAGCAGGGCAGGCTAATGGTAGGATAGCCAGCTACTATTGAATGGAGAGCCACATCGGAGTCGGGAAGCGCGGTGTGGAACTGACGCCAGCAAGCATGCAAACTGACGTTATCAAAGAAAATATGGAAAACCTGTATTGATAGGGCCCAAGTGCTTACATTAATTTAGACAGTATAATTGCCAGTATGTTCGTTAGTCTTACTGAGCGACATTTCTTTTTGTTCCACCCAAATTATTCACACAACGTAGCGTATTACCAACACTAGATTGACTATGTACTTTTCTTGTACAGTGGTCACAGTGAACATCTCCGAGAACTTCAACAAGATATAACATGCCTCTGAACATACAATTTACACTCGAACACCACAACAACTTCTCCTTGCCATATTCGGATCTTCTTGTTGCCTTACAAGGCAGCAAAATTATGTACGGAATTTATGTAAAGGAAACAACTAGGAGTGCAGGTTGGGGCAAAGAAAAGTGGTCCGGGCGAGTGAGTACAATTACATGTGAATGTATACATGTAAACACAACCCGAGACCCGCACGCTACATTAAGTTTTATTTCACAAATATATACTGAGCTTCATTCGGCACAGCTTAATTAACGGAATTTAGCTCGTTTTTCAGCTGCTTTCAGTGCACTGCAAACGAATTATTTTCTGAACTTCCAGGTAACATATTTTCAATAAGATTTTAAATCATCGTCATCTCCATTAATTTACGTCAAGTCACTCTTCGTCTGAATTCATTAAGTTTTGAGTGTTTTAGATAGCTACTGACGCCCGGCGTCGAAAGCGTGATCGTTCAGGTGGTAACACTAGATCGAGATGCGCATCGTAGTGTGAGCATCTGGGGTATACATAAAAAAATAGTCTTTTATGAGGAATTTGCTAACTCATAGTACTGCAGTCAGTAATGATAGTTTCTTTGTTTTGTTGTACACGGATGTTTAATTTCCATGCCATTTACATAAAATGTTTGATGCGCGAGCAATCCAGCACAAGTTCATTTTTGTACAAAGTGCATTAGGTGATACTGCAAAGTAGTGTTTAAATTGAACACTTCTGCAAAGTGCCTGCGCATTTCCCAGTTGTTTTAAAGGCTGAATGTGTGTGCGACGGAAATACGCTTTTCGGAATAGATCTAACTAAATTTGCGGTACTAAAAGGTGCTTGACAACTATGGCGTACACATAATTTACGGAACAGAAAGATAAACTTAAAAATATTACGCAAACAAATACTGAAGAAGGCTATGGGAAGCCGTCATTTCAACTATTGTCTCAAAATAAAAAACAACAGCAGGGCAATTATGCTAACGTAAAACCAAATCTGTCCAAAGGTCTAAAATTTCGAATAATAGGTAACCGTTGTTGTTCGATGACGGTAAAACCGAAGTAGGTTACAGTCAGTATGACGTAACTGAATCAATTTATATGCAGATTTAGTTCTCTAGTGAAATAATAGCATAAGCCAGGGATAGCACGACTAAAGCTTTCATGAGCTATGATATATGACACACGTAATTCAAATGTCAGCGGAGGCTACAACACAGTATATTCATTACAATGTCAAAATCACTTTCATTTACACATAAAATCCAAAAAACAGAACGAACAGCAGTAACGGGAGTCGTTCTCTCAAGTATTCATTTCAGCGCAGTTCCTGGCTCTCGGGTTGCACACACTTAGCTATTGCAACTCTTTGTAATTTCTGTGTACATACTGAAGCAGTAGGCAGTAGCAACTACACTGCAATGTTGCAGTAGCTTTTCTAAACTTCTTGCTCTGTGCAATGCAACATGAAAAAATCTTTAGCTATTTTACAAATATTAGCAATGAACACAACTGTTTGATACGTTTCCCGCGCAGTTATGATTTTTTAAATGATTTATAAGACATGCCTCGGGCATGGATGTGTGTGATGTCCTCAGGTTAGTTAGGTTTAAGTAGTTCTAAGTCTAGGAGACTGATGACCTCAGATGCTAAGTCCCATATTGCTCAGAGCCATTTGAACCATTCATAAGGACAGAAGAAATATGTACTGTAACGAATGAATTATTATACTCAAATTCAAGTTTTACTTTTATAAGTTGTCTCCTCTCTTCTGTATTTAGTATTTATAAATGAATGATAGCTTCACGTATAACTCTATTCACCGTCCTAGAAACTGTATGGAGGCGGCACGTTACCGGAACATTGCAGCCGGGTGACTGTGAGCGTAGTTCGGATTGTTTGCGTCTCCACATCCTCCTGCCTGGGTTCTCTCCTCAAATCAGTGATCAGGCGGATTTGCACATTGCAGCCCAGTTACTGGCTGGCTAACGGCGTGCGCAACCATATTGCCTTTTACATCGCTAGCATCGCGCACTGTTCAATATCTCGTGCTCGAGTGTCATTGGCGAGCAGAGATTTAACGATAATTTTTAAATGCGACAGTATTCTTGGCAACATCTCTATATATTATGCGACGTTGTATCTAAATACACTGATGTGAGTAACTTAATGACGATGAAACTTGGACCGTACATAATAAGAGCTACCGTGTAGTACAGAACTCATAGAAACGAACAGAAATTACTCTTTTCTGAAAAGACAATATTTACCCTCCTCACCGGGATTGGTACGCTGGACGTTACGAAAGACGAGAAGCCCCTAATTAGTGTGTACGATCACTACAAGCGGCATAGCATGTCCTGCAACGTGCTCCGATGCTGGCTACATGGTTGATAAGGTGTTCTTGTGGTAAGGCGTTCCGTGCCATGGTACGTGTTGAATGGTCCTTGGTGCATCCCAGAGGCACAGGGTGATCAAAAAGTCAGTATAAATTTGAAAACTGAATAAATCACGGAATAATGTAGATAGAGAGGTACAAACTGACACACATGCTTGGACTGACATGGGGTTTTATTACAACCAAAAAAATACAAAAGTTCAAAAAAATGTCCGACAGATGGCGCTTCATCTGATCAGAATAGCAATAATTAGCATAACAATGTAAGACAAAGCAGATGATTTTCTTTACGGAAAATGCTCAATATGTCCACCATCATTCCTCAACAATAGCTGTAGTCGAGGAATAATGTTGTGAACAGCACTGTAAAGCATGTCCGGAGTTACGGTGAGGCATTGGCGTCGGATGTTGTCTTTCAGCATCCCTAGAGATGTCGGTTGATCATGATACACTTGCCACTTCAGGTAACCCTAAAGCCAATAATCGCAAGGACTGAGGTCTGGGGACCTGGGAGGCCATGCATGACGAAAGTGGCTGCTGAGCACACGATCATCACCAAACTACGCGCATCTGTCGGACATTTTGTGAACTTTCTTTTTTTATTTCTAATAAAACGCCATGTCACTACAAGCATGTGTGTCAATTTTTACCTCTCTGTCTACATTATTCCGTGGTTTATTAAGTTTTCAAATGTATACTGACTTTTTGATCACCCGGTACTCGATGGGTTTTAAATCAGGGGAACGAACAGGCCAGTCCATTTACCGCATATCATCTCGTTACAAGGGCTAAACTACCTGCGCTGTGTAATGCGATCGCGCTTTGTCATCCATATAAATTTAGTCAGAGGAGGATGCACTTCAGGAAAGACTCAGTTGGTGTATGAGAGGTCAGTACGCTCATGCGACATTATACCTATCAAAATGATAACACCTGTACCACCAAAACGATCATGTTATACAATTTGAGGATACGTCCATCACTGTCGAACATGATTGATATTGTGCTCCATTTACTTCTGTGTGAGGAGGCTTAATGCCGCATGACAGTACCGACTTCCATATGTTTGAACATGGTAAGCTCACTGGTCAACATTATTGTGGCATTGTACTTCTTCCCCGTCTGCGTCGTTCTAGATGCATTCGGCCCTGGCTTCATATTTACGGATGACAATGCACGACCGCATCGAACAGAGCATCTTGAGGGGCGCTCGGAACGAAAGGATATTCAGTGAATGGATTGACCTGCGTTCCTCCCGACATAATTCCCATCGCGCACATGTGGGTTACCTTGTTGAGACTGTATCAGCTGGTCTACATGCATCAAAGACTATCCAGCAGTTAGCAACACCGTTCGAGGAGGAATTTAACGCAATCCCACATGAACTCCTTACCCACCTTGTGGCCAGCTTGGAAACACAATGGAGAGGATGTATTGTTGTCCGCAGTGATAATACACCCTATTGAGAACCCTGTTGCGTCTTTGGAAACTCCAGAGGACCATCGTAAATCGTGGAGACGTTGATGTAGCTATTATCTTTGAATAAAATTTGTCTTATTGCATAATGTTTTCATTTACCTTCTATACTATACAGCAGCAGATCTTTAAACGTGTGGTAGAGGTTTCATCGGGCTACACCGCCAAAAATTTAAAGTATCACTATTTCGAAACAGCGTAATTGGCTTCCATTGCAACGCAAATGATTGAAATTTGACTGAAAGGTCCCCACAGCCTGTAACGCCGGAAATGCGTATCCTCCTATTTCCATCTATTGTACTATATTTTTTTTCCTTGTTTTGTTACCTCAAGATATGACATTTCTGTGTCTTTATATATTGTAATTGTTTAACTATTTGTATATATACATATTTATGCATTTATGTCGATATATAATTGGTTGTTTTGTAAATATTATTTGCCGGCCGAAGTGGCCGTGCGGTTAAAGGCGCTGCAGTCTGGAACCGCAAGACCACTACGGTCGCAGGTTCGAATCCTGCCTCGGGCATGGATGTTTGTGATGTCCTTAGGTTAGTTAGGTTTAACTAGTTCTAAGTTCTAGAGGACTAATGACCTCAGCAGTTGAGTCCCATAGTGCTCCGAGCCATTTGAGCCATTTTTCAATATTATTTGTATTTTTACGCTGGGTCTTGCTTAGGGAAAACTATGCTCTCGAACGATTACATCGATAGGTCGTGTGGAGAACCAAAGTGTTTACGATCTTTGAGAGTGTTAACGCTGTCGCGTGGAGCGCGGGCAGAGGAGAATCTGGCTGGGGTAGTGCAGTGGGGTAGGTGTGTTGTGTGACGCTCCCGCGAGTTGCCGCGCTTTCGGGGTTTGGCAGCATGTAATTGCGCTCGACTTGCTATGATAGTTTCGGACATGGTGTCGCGGACGGGAAGCGTTAGCTGGCACACATCAAGAGCCCGTTTCGGCTGGAGACCGTGTCGAGAAAAAGGCGCGCCAACATCCAGTTTCTGCAACAGCGACGGCCGACAATGAGTGACTGTCGCCACCTCCTCGATCGACAGCTTCAATCCTTCAATCAACCAACATGGAAGACTGGAAGCACGTAAAGTTCTAGAACTGTATGGCATATCTCAGCTTTTAAAATTGTTGCATCACAAAATTACAGCAACTTAGCATGAATCTTTGTTGCTCATTGTCTCAATTGCATTACCAAGCAGGCTCCCTTCCTTTTCCGGAATGAACCCGAGTGTCGTTGAAATTCAAACGCCGGCATTAAAGTAATATTATTTCATTTCACTGCTTTAATTTCAAAGTTCAGTTAAGGTATTCATAGCTGGCTACAATATTTAGATTACACAAGCACAAATTAAGAGTGCGAGTTTTGTTAGCATATTTTAGCTTACCTGTGACTGCAGCTCAGCTTGGTACGTACTAAATGTTACTATTGTTAATTTTCCAGAATCATTTAATTCAAGTTCAAAGTTAAATCTCTCATTTCTAAATTGCGTAGATTCAAGTAGCTTTTGAAATGATTGTTGAGGTAGCCCAAGACTAACCTTATTTTACCGAATTTCGTAGTGCTTCAGAAACAAATCTCACTATTAATTTCAGTCACTAAATTAACTTTCAATTTTCCGGTTTTATTAATTCTTTTGCTGAATTAAGTCAGAGTGTAGCGAAATTTATTACTTCTGACAAACTTTCAGTTTTCACACTACACGTGTCAACCTTCAGTTGCCACGCTTCTAGTGCTAGTTATATGTGTAATTACCTTTCTTTTTCAGTTAATATAGTAATTGTCCATAGGACTGGCGACCGTAATTTCCCCCAAATCTCAAATAACTGATTACCGCTAGTTAATTGTTAACGTAACGGCCGCACATTTACTTCCTTTATTAATTTTTCCCTTTTCTCAAAATTAATTTCCATCAATTTCATTTGCATTTTTCCTTTCATTTAGATGTAACCCTTTCCTCCCTCTTTACCGACAGATTAACTTCGGTGACGACTGCTTTTCCCAAATTTCCATTAGGTACACGCGGTTTAAATTTTCACTGTCATTAAGGTCGATAAGTGAGGGGGAGGTTACAAGCCTTCGTCTGTGATGGTGAAGAAGCGTGGCGACCTGACACGTCACCCTCGGGTTCGGTGACGCTTCCAACATCAAGATGTCGGTACATGAAAAAAGAAGAAAGGTTAATGGTGTCACATTGGCAGTAAATGCCGCTGTAAATCTTCCCATAGCCATTGTGGAATTATCACACACTGGGTGGGTCGCCACACCCCTTTCTTAAACACATTAATATTTCTTCTCTTGACGCCTCCGCTACGCAGGTCAGAACTGCGACAACAAGAGTTTAAATACTGCGATTTTCTTATGGATTTCCAGGGAAAACATTTCAGACACACTTCCACTCAGAACTGACACAAAAAGCCTTCAGGAGCTGGGATAAATGACACTTTACCTGGGGGTTTGATTTCCATACGTTTCTCAGCAAAAAGTGACAGTTCGCAGTGCGATGAGCAGCAGAACGACGTTGACAGTGTTCGACACTAATGACACTATACGGACGATACAATCCTACGTGAGGCTGCAACTCCATTGAACGTGATTCGACCGCTTTGGAGTGTAGTGCTACTGCTTTTTCTGCTTTGGTGTAAATGGTGGAACCACTAGAGACCTTTCAAAAGTGTTCGACGAAATCTGAAGGTGATCCGAAGTACGAAACAGTGTTTATCCTTGTTCAGCCCTCCTTTTTCGCGTTCCCTTGTGGCTCGATCACGATGGGGGCAGCGGGGAAGAGAGTGGAGTGCAACATTGCAGCATTGACAATCGCGTGACCCCAGTTCACCAACACTCATGGTACCACCACGCACGGTTGTTGAGCGTGTAAAAAATGTACCAGTCAGAGGCTTCGACACTCACCGTTACGTCCTATCGCCTGTGGGTAGGCAACCTTTGTACACCCCCTAGGTCAGACTGTAAGGGCCGTTGAGCCAAATTTCACACTTACGCATCCACTGGGAGACAATTTCAAAGAAGTCATACTTTATGTCTTTGCGCATTTTATTTTACTGTCAATGGCACATCATGCGAAAGTCACTTTCGTCCTTAAGTTTTCTACACCACAATTTAATAATATTATTACCTATTATTTAGCGTTTATTGTGCACCATTCACTTGGAATTAATCCCCATAGGACCGAATGCATTGTCTCAATGTTAATGCCATTTTTCATTTTAGAATGGCACTCTAGAAGTAGTGTTTAGCAGACTTTCCAATTCCACGTGAATATCCTCCACTCTATCAAACCTTCGCTCTGTCAAATTAATTTTCTTCTTGAGGAAGAGGAGGAAATCACACGGAGAAAATTCTGGTGGACACCCTGGGTGGGGAACAACTGTTACCATGCGTTTCTAACAAAGTTCTTAACAATATGCGCTATATAGGGTTGTGCTTCACAGTGGAGTGCCCAGTCATAATTACGCCACTTCTGTGGAAGTCTTCCCCCCCCCCCCCCCCACGTCCTTCCTCAGACGTCTCAGAGTATCGCGATGGACATCATTATGGACTGCTGACAAAGAGGAAAGAATCAGTGAAGAATATAGAGGATATAAAAAAATAAAACTGCTAAGGACATACGCTTCCCCTGTCGAGCTTCTTAGAGCTACTTCGCTTCACGGTCACAAGTGACTTACTTTGAGAGAAAGTCTGAACTACTTGACGTTCTCTGTAGACCCCCAACAGTGCTGTGTCAGATAGTCTTAATCCAGTCATGGGACATTACTCTATTACTCTTCGCAATCGTTCTCATGTTCACTTCCTCTGACAGAATACGTTCACTTTTGCCATAAAGTTTTCTCAGGGTGTTGCAGAGGGCCTGGATGGTCCGTCTACGACCTTACACAAAGAGGTCCATTACTCTCCAACATTTTCTGGTTTGATAGCAGTTGGTAGCCGAGCTGAATGGTCTCCACAATCCAGTGTTACGCTTTGTTGCACTAGTAATAAGTGGACCTGACACAAAGCGTTGTCTCTCGAAGTCTGTGTCCACATTTGGTGCGTCTCTGCAGCCATTTCTTCAACTTAAAAACAAAAATTAACACCAGCTGACTGCCCTTTCACTTCAGCAATTGTAAATTAGCAAACTCACGTGGACACGACAGTGGAAATATGCTGACCAACATCGAATCAGATCTCCCAGCCCCTTGCTATGCTGATTCAGTAACGTGGTACGGGGAGACACTTACACGTGTCTTAGCAATTTTGAGCACGAAAACAAAATTAAGGGAGCTTTTGGGTGCCAAAATATTTCCATGAGTTGTTGTCATCATTCCGGAGACTGGTCTGCTACAATTCTCTAGGCTGATGCACAAGCCTCTTCTTCACTATGTAACTAATGTAACCTACATCTGTTTGAAACTGTTCACTGTTTTCATGACACGCTGACTAGCTCTCCTTATAGGATTTTAACCCCCCCCCCCCCCCCCAAGTGAGACACACACACACACACACACACACACACACACACACACACACACACAAACACACACACATACCAACACTTCCATCCATTATCAAATTAACTATTTCTTGAAGCCTCTGTCAATCAAACCCTTCTTTTAGTCTCTTTGTGTTATACATTTCTTTACTCCCCATTTCGGTTCAGTGCCTCCTGGTTAATTATTCGCTCTACCCATCACATTTTCAGCATTCTTCTCTACAACACCACATTTAAAAGACATTATATCATAAAGAATTTTATATTCATTGCATCTGTAGCTGTTGAAAGGCATGAAGAAGAATTCCACTTATAGTTGGTAAAATGGTTGTTTTATCGATACGGAACCAGATCTCGGCCTAATGCCGCATTATCAGGTGCAACAATGTTAAAAGGTCATACGTATACCCATCGCTACTAGTGAATACTGTCTCCATAACATTGGCCAATGTAATGTAGGCAGTATTAACTGAATAATGTACCTTCATTTCCACACTAGTACCTTTGCGAGGTAATCCCTATTAGATGTCGCCGGCCGCTGTGGCCAAGCAGTTCTAGGCGCTTCAGTCTGGAACCGCGCGACCGCTACGATCGCCGGTTCGAGTCCTACCTTTGGCGTGGATGTGTGTGATGTCCTTACGTTAGTTAGGTATAAGTAGTTCTAAATTCTAGGGGACTGATGACCTCAGATGTTAAGTCCCATAGTGGTCAGACCCATTTGAACCATTTTTTTATTAGATATCAACAAATTACTCTTTTGCAGAAATGCTTGTCTTGCTACAGCCAGTCTGCATATTAAATCCTCTGTTGTTCGGAATAGTCAGCTATTTTTCTGCCTGGTTAAAAAAACTCATCTATTTTTGTGGCTCATTTCCTGATGTAATTCTATCAGCAAAACTTGGTATAATTCGCGTACATTTTCATTCCCTTTGTTTTACTTTTCTTGAAACTCATCACGTAGAGTGCGCCTTTGACAGGATAACAATGTCATCCTCAATTTTTTTCTTTATCTCTTCTCCCTCAAACTAAATTCCTTTTCAAAATTTCTGCTTGCTTTCAGTTCCAGTTGATCAATGTAGCGACTGAATTAAGGCGGGGAGAGGCTACACCATAGTCTCACTCCATTCTCAACTATTGCTTCTTTTTCATGCATGTCGACTCTTGTAACTGCAGTTTTGTTTCTATGTAAGTTGTTCAAATGGTTCAAAAGGCTCTGAGCATTATGGGACTTAACATTTGAGGTCATCAGTGCCATAGACCTTAGAACTACTTAAACCTAACTAACCTAAAGACATCTCACACATCCATGCCCGAGGCAGGATTCGAACCTGCGACCGTAGCAGTCTCGCGGTTCCGGATTGAAGCGCCTAGAACCGCTAGGCCACCACGGCCGGCGTGTAAGTTGTATACATAACGTTCTGCTCCTTGTATTTTAACCTAAATGTCAAAAACTTTCTTTAAATCTACAAAAGTTATAATCGTTCTTCCCTCCTTAAATTTAGATTGTAAGATAAATCGTACTCCAGTATGCCTTCATATTCCTGCAGAACCTAAATGATCTTTGCGGTGATTGGCTTTCGCCAGTTTTTCCAGTGTTCTGTAAACGAACTGCGTCAGTATTTTACAACCGTCACTTACTAAACTGTTAGTTCGGTATAATATTTACACCTATTTGGTTGGTTGATTTGGAGGAGAGGCCTAAACAGCGCGGTCACTGGTCCCATCGGATTAGGGAATGATGGGGAAGGAAGTCGGGCGAGCCCTTTCAAAGGAGCCATCCTGGCATTTGACTGCATCGATTTAGGGAAATCACGGAAAACCTAAATCAGGATGGCCGGACGCGGGTTTGAACCGTCGTCCTTCCGAACGTGAGTCCAGTGCACCACCTAGCTCGGTCGTGTAGTATTTGGAACATTCTTCTTGAAGTCTAAGGGTATTTCGTCTGTCAGATATACGGGGTGGTTCAATTGCTCTAACTTATGGGTTTTATATATCCTGCTTTGCCTTCAAATTACACATGCAAGATTTTTGTATTCTGTCGCTTGCTACGTGCAAACTAGTCCTACCGAAAGAATGAACTCGACCTTTTTGTAGAAAATTAAATGTTAAATTTTATGTTGGGATCCTTTTTTGCTAGGGGTTGTAGTTTTTGAGTTATTGATGAAAGCGTGCAAACGTTATATACAAACGCGTTTTTCTTGTATAACTCGAAATCTGTGACCTCCAGAGAAAACAAAGTACAAAATTCAATTATGTTAGATTTCCTGCAAAACGTTTCTGTTCATATTTTGCAGGTATTGCGGTATGCTTAAACCCCATAGTTAGGGGCAGCTGAATCACTTTTTATATTGCATATAGAGTGGAATAAATTTGCCGTGGTTGGCTCTAACCTCAATAATTCCGTTGGAAGGTCATCTATGCGAGGGGACTTACTTCAACTTCAGTCTTTCGGCATAGTGTTAAAATTTTTTGCGGTCTCACATATCCATGATTTTTACGCCATTTTCCACACACATCAAGGTAAATAACAGGATGGGTCCCAACTCCCACCATCTGAAAAATAATACCACGCTTGAACAATTGATGTACACTAGACACAGACACAAGTAGGGTATTTGGCAGTAGCTTTAAAATGCCTGTGGGGATGGGAACCCTATCAAAAATGGTTCAGATGGCTCTAAGCACTGTGCAACTTAATATCTGAGGTCATCAGTCCCCTAGGCTTAGAACAACTTAAACCACCCTAACCTAAGGGCATCACATACACATCCAAGCCCGAGCAGGATTCGAGTCTGCGACCATAGCAGCAGCGCGGTTCCGGACTGAAGCGCCTAGAACCGCTCGGTCACAGTGGCCAGACCAACCCCATCATACTAATAGCATGTACGTATGTATACTTCTACCTATTTTCTGTTTTCGTGGTGTTTTGGCTCATTAAGGCAACGCCAACACTTTTTTTTCCACAATAGCTATTTAAATCGAGACCAAACACCTTTTTTTACGACGGAAAAACTGCAACAGGAGAAATACACGGGTTATGTATATTAAAGAGGAAAAACTTGCTTCCTTGAGCGATGTATTGTAGGTGTTTCTACTGACGTGGCGTGCAGTGCAGTACGCACGCCAGAGCACGGCCAGTGTCGGGTGGAGCTCTCGGAGCGCTGTCAGACTCCTGGAGTGCGGCCGGCTGGGGAGCCTGCGATTGCAGCTGCGGCGGCAGGTGTCCGGCGCCCCCAGGGACGGCCTCCGCCTCCGGCCGGACCCCGCTGGCTCTCATCCCGTAACGAGGACAGCCGCGGCCGGCGCACTCCATTAATCACCTCTCTCCCGGGGCGGCGCGAGCGTTCCAGCCCGGCGAAGCCGCCCTGCGGACAGCGCCACCTGTTCTCACGGCGCGTCGCGTCCCTCAGTAATCGGGGCCGCTCTCGTCACAATATAAATACTTGCAAAAAGCGAAAAGGCCTATTAAATTATTATTTGTCGTTGGTTTCGAACAGATACTGGACAAAACTACAGAGTGGTCAAAAAGTAAGGCAGTGAACTAGTGAATTATAATTTTTGTTGATAGATCTACACTCCGCAGGCCACCTTATGGTGAATGGTGGAGGGTATTCTGTGTACGACTGTGGCTTCCCCTCTATTCTATGCTCAGCACAAAATCCGCAGTAACCTCTGTAGAATCCCTCTGCAGCAAACCCCTTCGAATCGCTGTAATTTTACCACGAAATCTCCTCAGGAGGAAACTATGTAATTATCAGCTCTTCTTAGGATTACGCTTTCGGCATTTTAACAGCAAATCATACTCAGCTGCAGAACCCCTCTGTTGTAGCATGTCCACTGAATATGGCTGAGCAGCTGTTTGACGCTTTCACGTATGCCTTATGGGCCTGTAACGATACATGCTGCTCTTCTTTGGGTCTTCCGTACTTCCTGCATCAAGCCTATCTGGAATGACCTCCAGTCTGACTAAAAAAATCTCTGGCTCGGTAAAGGATTTTGAAATGTACCCGCCGCGCGGGATTAGCCGAGTGGTCTAGGGCGCTGCAGTCGTGGACTGTGCGCCTGATCTCGGTGGAGGTTCGAGTCCTCCCTCGGGCATGGATGTGTGTGTTTGTCCTTAGGATAATTTAGGTTAAGTAGTGTGTAAGCTTAGGGACTGATGACCTTAGCAGTTAAGTCCCATAAGATTTCACACACATTTGAACATTTTTTTCGAAATGCATCTCTTAAGTTGTTGGATTAGACTTCCTGAGGATTCTTCCAATGAAAGTCTGTAATCTACCTTACCTGCAGTTAGTTTTATGTGGTCGATCGACATATAATAGCACCGTACACATATACTTTCAGATATTTGTTGGATGTCGTTGCCTCCAGTGAACGTCCTGCAATCGAGTAATCGTTTCGCTGCCTATTTAAGCAAAATAAGTAACATTCGCCAAGGATCAACTGGCAATCCCTGCACCAGACGTCGATTTTCTCCATGTTTTCCAGCACTTCAATACGATTTTCTAGCGCTGCGATTTCTCTGCTTACAACAACGACATCCAGTAAAAGCCTCATGGAATCAGCAATGTTATCCATTATGAGTCCCACCTAACTTCGTCACCTCATATGTTTCCGAAATGAACAAAATGAAAAAATGCAATTGGTCAGGGATGCACCTAATCAAGGTCACACACAGCGGACAGGAATATAGAATCCTTAAATGTAAAGAAATATCTTTTTCAACACAAAGTTACGTTCTTTTAAATAGCGTAAGTATGTGTTTTCTACCGACATGAAAAGTAGAGGTACAATTAGTGACGGCATAATATGAATCACTGCTCTAAACATTATACCTTCCGAAATACTTAGATTTTACAAAACGTTGTCGCAGTTTTTCCAGCAGTGCTGTAATAACGTAATGTGGGTTGTCTGCACTGTCCTGAAATCTGCTGTAGATGTTCCTCGCTCTGCATATTGCGGCAGAAATTCTGACGTCGTTGCCATCGTTTAAAGTAAACGCATTTCAAAAGGTATGAGGTTTAGAATAGTGAAAACAAATCTGTCTTCACTAAACACTGCGTTGAAAGTGATTTTATTTATTTATTTATTTATTGTGCATTCCTGCACGTTGTGTGAGCCCGTGATATAGATGCATCCTGGTCAATTTTCTTTCGCTTCAGAAATCCTACACATTCGTGAACCAAAATATTATGGCTACTGCCCGCCACGACGCTGGATGTTGCCTGGTGGCGTTGCGTTGGTAGCAAAAACATGTACGAGGAGCACATGGGGGAGCACTCTGAGAAAGACATGGTCTGCAGATGGGGAAATACATTGAGATAAGTGACTTTGACGAGCGACATATTATTATTACGCACAGCTTGTGAACGAGTACCTCGAAAACCGCGAAGCTATCAGAATGTTCATGTGCTAATGTCACGAGCATCTACGGAAAGAGGTACAAGGACAGGGAAACTACCACCTGCCGCTAAATGGTTCGACGTCCACGACTCTTCACAGAACGTGGGATTCGGAGGCTTGTCTGTTCAGTAAAATAGGACAGATGGTGATCTTGGTTCAAATGGCTCTGAGCACTATGGGACTTAACTTTTGGTGTCATCAGTCCCCTATAACTTAGAACTACTTAAACCTAACGAACCTAAAGACATCACACACGTCCATGCGCGAGGCAGGATTCGAACCTGCAACCGTAGCGGCCGCGCAAGTCAAGACTGTAGCATCTAGAACCGATCGGCCACTCCGGCCGGCGATGGTGATCTGTGGCATCTTTGCCGGAAGAGCACCGTTCGTTGTACATTGTTGAATGTGGAGCTCCGCAGCAGACCATCTCTACGTGTCCACATGTTGACCGAACGACATCGTCAATTACAATGGCAGTGGGCCTAGGACAATCAGGATCCGACCGTCGATCAGTGGGAAGTGAGTCTCTCGGGTGAATCACATTTTTGCTGCACTAGATCGATCGTCGTCTCCACAGACGCCGTCAATCGAGCTGAACGGCGGCTCGACACGTGCAGCGCGCCACGGACGCAGTCTGGTGGGAGAAATATGACGCTGTGAGAGACGTGTCGTAGTAATCGAAGTGATGCTGAGAGCTACGAACCATCTGCAGCACTTCATGCTAGATGTCTTCCTCGACGGCGATGTCATTTCTTAGCAATATAACTGTCCGTGTCTGGGAGCCAGAATCGAGCTACAGTAGTTTGAGGACAATTGCAGGGAATCACGTTGTCTCGGCGACCAGAGTCGCCTGATGTAAATCCTATGGAACCCGTCTGGGTCGTAACGTTTGCCATCACCGCTTACGTAAAACAGCGGCCGATGTGTACGCGATTTACATAAACTGTGCGGAGACATCTAATGCCACGTACATCCACAAATCTACCAGCTAACTGGCGGACTGTCGGATCCCTGATATGCAGAGTCAGTGATGTATTTCGTTCCAAAGATGGGCAAACAAGCTCTTAACCAGTTGGAAATAACGTTTTGGCTCATCAGTGTATACTGTGATCATGTAAAACTCACTTGGGGTAGGGCCTAAGATACTTTTAGGTATAAAGGTTACTCTTCGTCAACAATGACAGAACATGTTCTATTTACTAGGAACTCTTCAGCAGTCTAGTCAGAGAACTGCTCTGATATTCCATATCTTCGTATGTTGTTCACTAGGCAGTAGTGTAGAATTGTAATAAAACGACTTCTGCAAGTCAAGGAAAGGGAGGCTGAAAAGTGTCTGCCACCTTTCGGGCATCGGTGATGACAGAATCGAGGCACACGCCCTGCAGTCTACCTTTAATGATATTACATAAACTATTTGGTGTAAAATTTCATTTTTGCTTTAGTCACCTTCATTACTTCATTATGATGAGTCCATCACTTCGTTAATGGTCACAGTTGTGATATTTACGTGGAAGTAAGACACTGAGCAAAATTCGAAAAAGTTTGCAATGGGAAATAGGGATTGGCAAGATTTCGCTAACATATTGAGCTTTTCTTTAGACTTGGGTGGAGGTCTCTATCCGTCACCAGATTAGATTAGATTAGATTAGTTTTTCGTTCCAAAGATCCGTGCTGAGGAGATCCTCGTGGATGTGGAACATGTCATATTTTTAAGCTGAATTAACAATACTAATAGTATGAATATATACAATACATCATTTGTTTCTATTAAAAAATTCGTCAATGGAGTAGACGGAGTTGGCCACTAGTAAGTCCTTCAGGCTCCTTTTAAACTGATGTTTATCTGTAACTAATTTTTTTATGTTTGCTGGCAAATTATTGAAGATGAGTGTTCCTGAATAGTGAACCCCTTTTTGAACAGAAGTAAGAGCTTTTAAGTCCTTGTGCAGATCATTTTTGTAACTGGTATCGTATGTATGAACTGAGCTGTTTGTCGGAAAAAAGAGATATATTATTTAGGACAAATTTCTTTAAGGAGTAAATATACTGAGAGGCAGTAGCTCGTATACCCAGTTCTTTGAAGAGGTTTCTACAGGTCGTCCGTGAATTTACTCCACAAATAATACGTATTACACGCTATTGGACTCTGAAAACTTTTGCTTGACTTGAAGAGTTACTCCAAAATATTATACCTTACGACATTATGGAGTGAAAGTACGCAAAGTATACAAGCTTTTTTATTTTTATGACGCCTATGTCTACTAACACTCGAATTCCAAATACAGATTTGTTAAGGCGTTTCTGCAGTTCTGTGGTGTGCTCCTCCCTACTGAATTTATTATCTAGTTGTAATCCCAGGAATTTAAGACTGTCAACCTCTTCTCAAGACTACTGGTATGACGTAGCACACTCATTTGTGATCGCGCAGTGCCAGCGATAAAGCCAGAGTGAAATATCCACAACGTTCCTCATATTTCATGAATGGTTTGAGGTATCGAAATGAGATTTTGGTAAATGATAGCACACAAAGAAGAGAGCATTTTCCCATATGGTTATTATGCAAAACCTCATAATCTACCGTGTTATTCCACTAACTACAGACTGGTTCGATTCAAGAATGTAGTTCTTAAAGGCATCGACCACTGGTGAAACGAGAAATACTATGGGTTTTGTAACAACAGAAGTGGAGACAATACACGTTTATTTTGTACTGATGATGTGCTTTTTCACAAGATACTGACCTTACGTTTCTTCAGCTCCTCACTTAATAAACTTAATAAGCCACTGTTTCAGAATTCTCTCTCAATTAAGTCTTATCAACACGTTGGTGAGCTTAAACTGTGAAAAAATCCTCTGCATTTTGGCAAAAGAAGCAAATTTTAACACGGCAACAAGATAAATGTGTAGGTTTTACTCAAAATTCGCTACTAGTGACACTTCTCAGAAAGTTAGAGATGGTTAACAAGCCAGGCGAAAATAAATCGCTGCATTTTCGGCGAAATTATTATTAGATACTAACAAAATCAGAGGTGAGAGATATTTTGGATTGGTCACCATGCAACTGCGCGCGTGGAGGGTCCTCGCTTAATGTTTACGATAAATGTGAGCGTGGGCTTCGGATTAGAACGGCACGGCCCGTACTGGTACCCCCCACCACTACCCTTCGCATGCCCGGCCCTCTTTACATCTATCAGCCACAGTATTCTGCGTCGACTACATTTGGTGTTTTCTGGCTTTCGTGGATGTAGGAATAAGCTGAGTTTCACATGACCGTTGTTTCTGGAATCCATCTTGATAACAATTGATTAGATTTTTGGTCTCCGTAAGTGTAAAGTGTATAAGCATATACTCCTTTGCAAAATTGTTCAATATGCAGACATCAGCAATATAGCCATTGAGTTTTGTGTGTCTGTTCGACGAACCTTTCTGAAAAAGGAAATGATTCATTTTCTAGTAAGAATATGACACTGAATTTTCTTAAACGCATGTTGTCATGTTTGTTGAGGAACTGGAACATACCATCGGTCTCTTTTTGCCATTCGATAGCAGTGTGGCGGTGAGTTTTGTAGGCAGCATCCTTAAGATGACAAGAAAACGTCAGGTTCAGGTAAAGCAGGAGACCGAATCAGCCGCAAATCCTCTGAGATCCGCTGACCAAGGAAACACTGATATAAGGAGGATGTACTGCTCCCAGTATGAGAGGTACTAGTGTCCTGCAGAAAACAATGGCACTCAGGCGCATAACCAGGGTTTAGCACTGTAGAGGTAGGAGGAGGGGGAGAGTTAAATTTGACATCATACAATACCGTCCTCCCTCCACCAATAATATGCATGCCCCTTTTTAACGTGTGCATCAGCGCTCAGTACATCGGTTTAAGATATCTTTCATACCTTCCCTGAAACTTGGTTTCAGATACGGCATCAGAATTGTGTTCCCCTGAGTTGCTGAATTACTGTGTGTGCAATTGATTTTTGGCTTTTAAAACCAACGAACTTGAACTACTTCTTGATTTCATACTTTATGCAACGGGAAGTCGTAGACTGCACTCACCATTATCAGAGGTCACCAGAAACAACGTGATGTTCGGATTCCATGTTAAAATTTGGGTCCTCCTTCCCTCACTGGCGTTGGTTAGGGACAGGCAAGGTGGTGAAGTACCGTCTAATTAGGAGACATCCACGAGCCCAATGAGCCCCTCCCCCTCCCACCCTCCCACTAACCCACGCAGCCACCCACCCACCCTCCCCACCTACCCACCCACCCACACACCCACCCACACACACACACACACACACACACACACACACACACACACACACATATGACAACCCTCGTATTCAGGCCTACGTGTACTGTGGCTGCTCTTTTGGTCTATAGTTTTCAGTTCATTAAATGTAGTGGTTACTAGCAACTGACCTGAGATGAAGCATCATCTAAGTTAAATCATAAATCAAACAACCTAATTTTTGTTAGAGTAGACCCGTGCTACTTATTTGGTCCTATGCTCCAAACGAACCGATCATTGACTGCAAATGATTATGTTCGGCTACCTGGAGACCTTATTAAGCCATTCATGAACATATTTCCAAGCAACGGTGTCATGTCTCCAGGCCACAACTGTTCGCGGTGGTTTGAAGAACATTCCAGACAGTTCGAGAGAATGATTAGGCCACGCAGATCACGCGATATGAATGCCATCGAACACTTATCGAGCATAATCGAGCGGTAGTTAGTGCGCAAAATTCTGCATCGGCAACACTTTCGGAATTATGGGCGCCTATAGAGGCAGCATCGCTCCAGATTCCTGCAAAGGACTTCCGACGACATGCTGAGCCCATGCCATGTCGATTTGCTGCACTATGACAGGCAAAAGGAGATCAGACGTGCTATCAGGAGGTGCTCCACGGCTTCTGTCACCTTGTTCTATATATCAACATCGTGATGTAATGGATGTCTGAAAGCATTACGAGCCATCTATATTTGAGTCTTCACTTAAATGATAAACCGCTCAGCTGTAACTTCTAAATTGTACTGAAGACAAATCTTCTATGCCTGATAAGTTCCTATCCGTAATTTGTGTCATGACACTATTCAGAATTCGGAGGAAAGAGTAGTGGAAGAAACGTGATGGTGGATGATACACTACGCTTATTTGTAGGAGCAGGAATACATCGAATACACGTTTTACC
This sequence comes from Schistocerca piceifrons, assembly GCF_021461385.2. NCBI lineage: Eukaryota > Metazoa > Arthropoda > Insecta > Orthoptera > Acrididae > Schistocerca > Schistocerca piceifrons. The sequence goes on from NC_060138.1 coordinate 957,917,262, forward strand.
TTTAATAAAAAGACCGTTAACGCAAATACGGCAACTGTACATAATAGATGTCTAGAGGACAAGACGTCACTTAAAACAATGCAGGAGGAATTTTATAAAGAAAAATATTAGTGGTAATTCTACTGTCAGCAAAGTCCTAATAAACGAGTTAAGAACAAAGAAGACACATTATTAGAGTCAGGAGAACAAGATCTGTAAAAGCTATCAATATAAGCGTGTGGTACTACGAGAGAAGCAAACTAACCGTACTAAAACTACCCACGCCACGCGTCGTAGAGTGACTAGTGGAATGTACATGTGGGTAACCACTTTTTCCCCAATAAAAAGTTATGTTACCTCATCTAGAGAGAGTGTCATAAAACTGATTACATCCTGTCCGAGAAACTGAATCAAACTCCACTAAAACATAATTTAGGACTTTGTACGCCGATAATTTAGAAATTATCAGGTTGCTTTTATTTGAAGGTTGATCTACACTGCAGTAAACGGCTTCCTTTAGACAAAGCAGTGAAAAATTAATTACAGGCGTTGCTTATGATGTCTGAATTGTAATTTCTTGTTAAAGGAAATGACAACAAGAAAAAGCTGCTGCAAAGTAACAGCGATAAATTACAAATAATTTAAATTTTCGCGCAGATTTTTAATCGCGTGAAGGAAGCACACTCCAACAACGATGGGATTATTTCTCATTCTTAGGGTTTCTCTGAATTACACCTGTAAGAGAATTCAATTATCTGAAAATTAAAAGGACTTTTTAGTCTTCTCCCATCGCCCTTCGTCGAAAATTGATGGATGTTCAGGCCAATGCTTTGTTGTTCTTTGCCGTCATTGTTCAGTGACCCTTTTCTTCTTTCTTATTTTACTGTCTGACAGTCTCAGTTTTACCATCCATTGTCAAACAGTTCCTTTGTAATCGTAAGTATAAAATCAGTTTATTTGATTACATGTGCATTACTGTATTATCACCAATAGTATTATCGAAGAATCCTGTCACACAAATGAAAAGGCTAGATAACACTTATCCACAGAGAAAATTTATAAACAGCAGATAGCACAAATTTTAAATTAGAAAAGGACACTGTGCAAGGAAATCTTGTGCAATGACCAAAAAATAGGCCTCAAAAGCCATGAAGAAAGTACAATGGGCGAATGAGTAAATTGGAAATCTCATAACGTTAGTTAATGTGGAAAAATATATTGTTGATGATTAATTTTTTATGTTTATCTACTGTGGTAAATACACTAAGGAAAATACACGATAGAGTATGCGCTGTATTAATTCGAATGGGTTGAGCTGATCATCGTGATCATACACAAAAAATATTCTATAATAAAACGAAGTACTCATACCACGAGCTTCCTAAAATCGTCTAGCGTGTGCAAAATATATCGCACTTTTGGGCTACCATGAAAGCGTGGAAATGTAGCAGTAGATGCAGATGCATAACAGAATCCAGTTAACAAACACTCAGTGCAAAATTTAAGTCCTTATAATTGTTTCATGTAAAATATTACAAATTTTCTCAGCAGAAGCAGATAAAGGCAGGCATTAATACGTGTGCAATTCTGAAGGATTTTCACATTTACATCTACAGAGGACTGAATCAAGGTAGCAAGAAATTTACGAGAGAGAAGTTTTCTGAATATATCTTCACTGACTATCGACCTGCCTTAGTATGTTTTTGTAACACAAAATTTACAGTACTTGTCTGCAGAGAGATTGGAGCCAACAGCTGCCTCATTCCTCTCTTTGAAGGGCGAATACTTTACACTGAGCTAGTGGAGAGCTGTAATTGAAACTGCACCATCTTTGCCACAATGATGGCTAAGATGTATCACTAGCAATGTAAAAAAACGAGATTACTTGTAATTTCTGCTGGGTAGAGGTTCCTGCACACGAAAGCGTAAACTTGCTAAATTATATCGTCCCTTAAGTGAGAGTCATTCAGAACATTTTGCAGAAATGAGAAGAAAATGTTAAGAGAATATAACAGGATTAGTCTCAACCTATCAGAAAGTAAGTCTAAGGTCACAGTGTAGCCTAACATACTACATCTCTAGCTAGCGCCACGAAAGACACGAGGCTACCGCTGAGCTGTTTCTGAAGTGCCTCAATTTTGCCTTTGAGAGACATGGAGTGGAAAGCCACCAACTTAACCAGACGAGTATACCAATGAATTTTATTTGCATATCTGTAACTAAGGGTCGGAGCTAAAGCGTAGTTACAGAGTATTTTGAAATTCACTGACTGTAACCTGAACGCCATACATTAAGATCAGGGGAATTATTTGGATGGCCATACTCTTCAGCAGCAGTGGTAGTTTTTTTCTGTCTTACACGCACAGCAAACTGAAAAGCTTATTTGCCCGACACATTTCAACAGTACCTGTTCATTGCGTTCCTATAACCCGTAATCTTTGGCAGAAGAAGAACTTATTCATTATATGCTAGATGCATTGACACCCCAGGACCCTACACACTACATACATGGCTCATCTGGGTTGATAAATAGATTATTTAGGACACTTATTACTATGTTATCTAAATGTAAGTTGTGTTCTAAGTAAAGGCATTATGTTAAAAATTGTTGCAGTAATGCTTAATACCGTTAGCAGCTTTACTGACAGATAAACAAACTTCTCCCATGACAGATGAGATACTGAGCTGAATTGACAGAGCACTGAACCACATAAGTCGAAACAAGCCGTTCGGAATACACGGCATTCCCTCAAAGTTACTTAGATACTTGAGAGAAAATACCATGACAAAAGTATTCCATCTCGAATGACAGACGAATTAACCTCAGTCTTGTAGAAGAACGTAATAACTACATTTCCAAAAGCGGGAGTCAATGAGAGTACTATCGACCTCGGTCTAATATTTCATGGTTGCGAAATTCTGAAATGCATGATTTACAGAAGTACGGAAAAACTGGTAGAAGACGAGCTCAGGAGAGGTCATTGTGGATTCTGGGGAAACGTAGCAAAACGGTAGCCAATACTAGCCTCAGAAGAATGGCAATCTTACGTTTGTAGTATTTGTATATTTTCTGAAATCATTTAGCAATTTAATAATGAGGAAGAACTGGATCGACACGGGGAGAGAAGAAATTAATGTTAGAACTTGACTAAAAGGAGGCATCGTTTGATAGGACACGTCCTGAAGCATCAATGAACTGTCAGTTTACAAATGGAGGGCTGTGTGTGTGTGTGTGTGTGTGTGTGTGTGTGTGTGTGTGTGTGTGTGTGTGTCTTTCCTTTCTTTGGGGGGTGGGGGCTAAGACAGAATGAGAAAGATCAAGGTTTGAATGCACTAAACAGGACCATGTGGATGCAGGTTGCAGTAGTTATGTAGGTGTAAAGACAATGCACGTGTTGGATTGGCGTCAAATCAGTCTTCCGTCTGAGGACCGAAACAACAACAGCAGCAACGACAATGAAGATTTTTTTTCCACCAGTCTTCTGAGTGATCTTATGCAGCTTCTCTCCTGTGTCACCACCCGCACTAAATGTTTCCAGTCGTATGATGTATGTATTCCAATAGATGTCTTCTCATACAAAGTTTGCCCTCCACAGCTCTCGCTAGTGCCATGGACTTCTCCTAATGTCTTAACACGTGATTCGTCAAACCATATTGATTAAAATCGACTCTCTTCTGGTTTCGAAATGAAATATAACTTGTGTCACGAAAATTTTCAAAGGTGGAAATTCCTGTAATAGAATGACTTATTCAGATAGTTAGAACACATTAGGCAATTCTGTAGTATGATAAAACATTTCGCAGCAACCAGTATCTCTGCTTTAAAAAGAAATACTGAGGTTTTGTTAATAGGCGCAGAGTCTAGGCAGTGCACCGAAAATAACATGTAAATGGGAACGAATACATGAAAATTTATTATACTCTTGGGAACGTTCATGGATGACGTACTGACTTTCAGTGACTGAACAGTGAAACAGTGAAACTTACGTGGCAGTGAACTGACTGTTGATTATGTTGTAACATACAGATCAGTGCAGTCACTGTAATTTCACTTTTGTACTAGACGATAGATTTATTGTGGAATTACCTATGGAATTAATACAATGGCGTTAGTAAGCAACGAATTACCACAGAGAGCAAGAAGTTGATAAAAGGAAATAATACAACAATCAAGAGCCTTGCGCCCGTCAAACACTTTCTGACTGTCAGCCAACACAACGCTGTCTTGGCGGCTTTCACGATGTAGGCAAGGCTGCTTCAAAGGAAGTTCAGAGTTTATCGTTCGGAGTTCATCCTGCCTGTCGTCAGCAGATGAAATGAAAATTAAATTAGTTGCACTGTCTGATTCACGTTGAGGTACAATACTATTTAACTGAACTGGCTGTTTTAGCAACTACACTTTGATAATTCTCATATGCACTTTCTTATAGCCTAGCGGCTTCGTTACTATAAACAGGAAGGAAGTTGCGATTTTATATCTTCTGTGACGAAGCTGCTCACAGGGAAATCGACAATCACTGAAAAAAATCTTTAATATTTCTTCCTACCAAACTCAGTATCATGCTGAAGATGAAAGATTTGCTGATTATAATTTTTAGTTTTCTGCAAATAAACAAAATGATTGATTATGTGTGGCATTGAATCATTTTGTCTGATCTCACTGTCGGGTTTATGTATTTTCACGATAATCCCAAAACACTTCTTGGGTAGGACGCATAACTTCACATAACACAGGCCATATCGGTCAAAAGTACATAATATCTTGCCAATGCATGAAGGTATGGTCAGGCACGTTTTATGAACACAGTCTGCTTTATTAGGTTAGGCTTTCGTCATAAGAGTATCATCGCATATTGTAAGTTTCTTATATTAGAATAATACATATTTTTGCAGCACATCTTGTTTGTTTATTGAATAAACAGAAAAATATTTAATAGATTTGATTAGTAACAATATATTCCCTCGCATTAAGTAGAACAGTATGGCGATACTCAGGCAGTGTTTTGGATTCCATGTCGAAATCTACTGGTTTATAAATAAGGATGTCATTAACAAAGGTTTAAAGAGCATTCTGGTCCTCAAATAATTGTTTACTGTCGTTCGACTGGGGGCCAGGAAGGTTCGGGACCGCTAGATCAGTAGACTAAGTCCAACGAGGATTCCTTTTCTGCTAAGCTCCTGAAATTTAAATGGACCTTCTCGTACAGTAGCAGCCCTTGATGGAGCCTACTTTGATGATTTTCTAACATCGCGACCACAACATAACTCAGGTGTTGGCAACTTATGCCAGCTGCGATTGTCCCACGTCCGGGATGCCATTCTTAACTCAAAACACGTTCTTTGCACCACCATACCCACGAAGTTACGTTATGAGATCTCACACTGGTCTTTGCTTCAGTTGTTTTTTATTAGGGCCAATTTCTCTTTTGTGAAGTTAACATACAGTGGTTCAAGTCCCCGTCTAATGATCCTGATTTAGATTTTCTCTTCATTCGTTAAATAGGTTAAGGCAAATGCTGAGATCTGTCATTAGAAAGGGCTCAGTCAGTTACCTTTCCCAGTCCTTCCCAACAGTAATTTCTACTTAGTCTCTATTGCTCCCGAATCTTTAATTTTTTTTTCAAATATTGCTCAATGTATGCCACTCCAAGTTCATTATGGAAAAGTTTTTGTCGTTGCAAATAAGGTTAATATTATTTTAGTAAACTGCAGGGGTATTCAAGTAAAGGTCCCTGAATTAGTATAGCTACTTTGAAAGTAAATCTTTGTCACCCGATCTGAGGTTAAAAAAAATGGTTCAAATGGCTCTGATCACTATGGGACTTAAACATCTGAGGTCATCAGTCCCCTAGAACTTAGAACTATTTAAACCTAACTAACCTAACGACATCACACACATCCATGCCCGAGGCAGGATTCGAACCTGCGACCGTAGCAGTCGCGCGGTTCCGGACTGAGCGCCTAGAACCGCTAGACCACCGCGGCCGGGAAAATCACCTATTCATTCACTCAGTGACCATACTGGCATAGAAACGGCCGATGATAGAGAGAACGCCGAAATATGAATTCGGTCTTCCAAACTTATTTCACCGCGGAAGATCGAACATGGTCCCTCCTTTCAGTCGTAGTACTAACTTCAAAACGGCAGGCATTCAGAGAACTGATGGCGGAATATGAAAACGACTATAATCGCTTAGTAGTGGAAAGGCGTCAGGATCACAAAAGATACCAATAAGATGCTACAAAGATTATTGGAAGGAACTTGCTCCCCTTCTAGCTGTAATTCACCATAGATCGCTTGAGCATCAAACGGTACCTAGCGACTGGAAGAAAGCGCAGGTCATTGCCGTTTTTAAGATGGACCGTAGGACAGATGCACACAATTACGGACCTGTATCGTTGGCGTCAATCTGTTGCAGACTTACGGAAAACGCATTATGCTCAAGAATTATGAAGCTCTTGGAGAAGGAAAACCTCCTCTATAAAAATCCAAATGGTTTCTGCAAACAGAGATACTGCGAAACTCAGCTCGCTCTGTTTCTCCATAAGATCCACAGTGTCGTAGACAAAGGCGCTTAATTCAGTGCTGTGTTCCTTGACTTCAGGAAAGCATCTCACACCGTCTCGCACTGCCGTTTAGTGAAAAAAAAAATACGAGCTTAACTAGTATCGGAGCAGATTTGTGAATGGATTCAAAACTTCCTTGCAGAAAGATCTCAACACGTCGCTCTTAACGGAACAAAATCGACAGGTGTAAAGGTAACTTCCAGTGTACCCCAAGGCAGTGTGATAGGACCGTTACTGTTTACAGTATATATAAATGATCTAATAGAAAGAGGCGGATGCTCTATAAGGCTGTTCGCAGATGATTCGGTTCCTATAACAAAGTAGCAACGCCAGAAGTTAGTAACGATTTTCCGAATGATATTTAGAGAATTGATGAATGGTGCAGGTTCCGGCAGTTGACACTGAACGTAAATAAATGTAACATATTGCGCACACATAGGAAAAGAAATCCACTATTGTATAGCTGGCGGTATCTGGCGTAAAATATCAAGGAGTAGCTCACCGGAGCAACCTTAAGTGAAATGACCATATAAAACGAATAGTTGGAAAACCAGATTCACAGGAAGACTCTTAAGGAAATGTAACACATCCACGAAGGAAATGGCTTATAAGGCGCTTGTTTCACCCATTATCGAGTACTGTTCATCTATTGGGATCCCTACCAGATAGGACTGATACGTTTCGTCACAGGATCGATTAGTCGGTATGAGAGCGTTAAGGAGATGCCCAAGAAACGCCTTTGGCAGACTATACGAGAGAGGCATTGTACATCACGGAGAGGCTTACTATTGAAATTTCGAGAGAGTATTTCCCGCGAAGAAGCGGACAACATATTACTTCCCCAACATACGTCTCGCGTAATGACCATCAGGAGAAAATTCGAGAACCAATACAGAGGTTTACCGAATATCGTTCTTCCCACGTACTAGTCGTTAGTGGAACAGGGGTGGATGGCTGAGATAGTGGTACGAAAAGAAGTCTCCGCCACACACCATTAGATGGGTTGCGGAGTATGATGTAGATTTTAATGTCTCTTTGTGTATAGTCAACACGGTGATATGTACAGGGTTCGACTCTATTGTCAGATCACTACTTTTCGTCGCGTTCTTTACACTTCACACACGTGCACATCTCGCTAGTGGCGAAAAGACCGTTATTTAGTGTGTATTCGTGACTAGAAAACGACGACATTAAGTGGTGGTTTCGAATTACGGTAAGGTCAAATTTTTTCGCCTCTCCATTTCACTTTCAGTCCAATGTTACTTTCGAAATTTTTCACCAGTAACGGCTGGTAAAATTCAAAATTAACTTTGACTATACTTGGTTATCGGTAGCTGAGTACTCAGCGCTGCCCTGACATATATTTTTACCAATCTTCTGTCAGTCTATCTCATCCTTTACCATTGTTCTTCTCCACCACCACGACTCTCTGTCTACCTGCTTCACCCCCCCCCCTCCGGTTATCACCTCCTGCCCCCTGCCTCTGTCAATCTGCTCCTCCCCTGTCTGTCCATCTGTTTTCCCCCTCCCTGTCCATCTCCTACACTCCTAATTCCATCCCCTCCTTCTCCTCTCTTCGTCAGTGCCCATCATTCTCCTCCTCCCCTCTCTGACCCTGCTCTTCCTCTTTCTGTCCATCTTCTCCTCCATCTCCTCCTGTTCATCTCCTCCCCTCTCCTTTCTGTGTCTACATCCTCCTCTCTCATCTCTCTGTCCATCTACTCTTCTTCCTTTGCTCTGTCCATTTCTTCCCCCACTCTTTTTATTTCCTCCTGCTCTGTTCTCCGTCTCCTACTCACCCTGCCTCTGTCCATCTACTTTCTTTGTCCATCTCCTCCTATCCCCTGTCTCTGCCCATCTCAGTCCATCTTCTCATCCCCCTACCTGTGCCTGTCTCCTCTTTCACCCTCCCCCCCCCCCTCTGTCCATCCATTCCTCGTCGTCTCTTCTCTCTGAACGTTGTCACACTCATTCCAATAAGGGGCTGGTGGTTTTTACCTCTCCAGTCTTCCTTTCCAGATGTTATATGTGCCTAAATTCTATTGAAATCGTCCCAAGTGCTTAGGATGAGCTTTTTACCCATGGCTTTGCTCGCACACACACACACACACACATGTCAAATTTATTTCAAACATATTTAATATATTTCACGGGTATTTTAGACATATTTCAACTGTACGTTTAGCGAATTTCGCCCGGCATTTTCATTTTCACTCAAGTCAATCTTTATGGTGTCCCACATACCAGGCCGCGTGGGGTAGCCTTGGGGCCTAGGGCGTCTTGTCACGGTTTGGGCGGTTCCCCCTGTAGGAGGTTCTAGTCCTCCCTCGGGCGTGGGTGGATGAGTTGTTCTTAGCGTAAGCTAGTTTAGGTTAGATTAAGTAGTGTATAAGCCTAGGGACTGATGACCTCAACAGTTTGGTCCCATAGACCTTACCACAAATTTCCTTCCCGGACTACGTGCTGTACAGTGATATAATTTTAAGGGTATATTCAGTGATATATGTGTCTCCTGTGTACGAAATATGTTGTGAATAGAATTATCAGTGAAGAAACAATAAATTAAAACGTCATGCTTGATGCGATAGTTTCTAAAGCTTGTCAGTGTTTGTGATGTCATATCTGCTGAACTATGTATGGTACAATGATGTAATTTTTCTCCTGTATATAGTTGTGTATGTGAGTACTGTCTAGAAAATGTGTCAAACATACTATTAGTAATAAAGAAGTAACAATTTGACTAGTCTTGCTTCATGTGACAGTTGTAGTCAAGCGAAATTTTCCTTTGATGATTTTGAGGGGGTCACCTTTGAGAAAAAGTGTTGTAAAGCTTTGAAATTATGTGTAAAATTTGTTACAAGTCCCTAAATGCTCTTATTTTCAAATACGGGACGTGTAAAGTGTGGATAGTCTCGCTCCGTGGGCTGCACTGCTTTTTCACACCCACCGTCACTATTTTGACGGGTGGGTGGTTCTTTACGAACAGTGATTATTTCCTGACAGTAAATTTTATGTGCACTAAGTTTGGTGTAGAGAGGTCCAGTAGTTGAAGAGAAGATGTGGAAAATCTGTATCGATTCCAATTATTAGCAGGTTTAGAATCCCCAGCCAAAACAAAACTTCGTGCCGTGTCAAAAAAATGGTTCAGATGGTTCTGAGCACTATGGGACTTAACTTCTGAGGTCATCAGTTCCCTAGAACTTAGAACTACTTAAACCTGACTAACCTAAGCACATCACACACATCCATGCCCAGGGCAGGATTCGAACCTGCGACCGTAGCGGTCGCGCGGTTCCAGACTGTAGCACCTAGAACCGCACGGCCTTCGTGGCCGGCCGTGCCGCGTCACTTCAGGCTGAAACCATAGTTAAGATCTTTGGTTTTAGCTAACGAAGACAATACTAGGTGTAGGGCCAGTTCAGAACAAAAAATTATTACACAAATTGAAGCTAAACTTGCTTTTTGGAATGGTATTTATAGTGATAAATTGAGTTTACAAAGTAAAGTTCCACAAATATTGTTCTTTTCTCGTTCATACGCGCTTGAGCCCATCGTGATTCGACATGGATTGTCAGACTACGAATGCTGAAAGCGGACAGGCTGCAGTCAGATCAGGTGCCGTGGGAAGGGAGGGGAGCGCAGAGGCCGCCCAGCCTGGCGCGGTCGCCGTGCTGCTGTTGCGGCCGTTTTTGTAGCAGCTGCCTGGACGAATTCAGGCTAGCCTCGCGTCTGACATACTCTCACTACCCGGGGGACTAAAGTCAGATCAGTTTAGTTACACTATAGATATATAATGCTGGTGGGTAGCGTCTAATCACGACGTCATTGTGATTCGTAAGAGAAAAGTGCTTGCTTTATGCAATAACGAGAATTAGGCAACAGTTTGGAGTGCCATATGAAAACCACATAACTGCCAGTTTTTATCGGTCTAGTAATGAAAACCACACAGCTGTTTTTCTTTATAACACCATCTGTTTCATTGATTCAAGTCTACACATAAAATGGTTCAAATGGGTCTGAGCAGTATGCGACTAAACTTCTGAGGTCATCAGTCGCCTAGACCTTAGAACTAATTAAACCTAACTAACCTAAGGACATCACACACATCCATGCCCAAGGCAGGATTCGAACCTGCTATCGTAGCGGTCGCTCGGTTCCAGACTGTAGCGCCTAGAACCGCACGGCCACTCCGGCCGGCAGTCTACACATAATTTACAACAAATTATAAATCTAACAGGAACAAAATTGTCTCCAAATGATTCTCTGTTAGCGCGATTACAGTGAATTGACTCGTTTCGGATAAAGTCTGTTTCGTCTATCGAGATAACATTCCATGCAGCGCTGAAATTTCTTCCTCCAGTCACATCTGCAACACAAAATATTCTTCTCATTATATAGGGAGCTTGAGAAAGGGGCCAGGGTTTGCACTTCCATGTTTCAAGCAGATCTTCGTCGTCACCAACTACCATCTGTGTTAAATACAACTCAACCTCATTTGTAGACTGAGTATGAAGTTGCCCATAATCAAGTCACTCCGAAAACAGAGACTTAACACTTTTTGTATGCTGAGCGTGGCTGACTATCCCTCAAACGCCCAAAATAAATATTTAAAGATACTACAAAAGCTGAGTAGGATATTACTGCTACATAATAATTTTGTTCTAGCTTACCAGGAACTAATATTTCATCACATCATTCCTATCACATAAAAACCCCATTTCCAGTAATCGGAAGGAAGAGCATATAAATGCTGCTATTGTATTATATGTTAACCGGTGTCCTAGAAACGACAGAGTGGCTCCGTCGCAGGGGTCCACAACCCCACGACAACTACCGTATTCCACTTCACCCCTCCGCCGCCCCACACCGAACCATTCTTTCAGGGTTATTGTGCGGTTCGGCCACCGGTGGCCAACCCCCCCCCCCCCCCCTCACAAGACGAGTGTATGATGATGATGATGATGTTTGGTTTGTGGGGCGCTCAACTGCGTGGTTATCAGCACCCGTACAATTTCCCAACCTGAGCTCAGTCCAATTTCGCCAATTTCCTGGATGATGATGAAATGAGGAGGACAACACAAACACTCAGTCATCTCGAGGCAGGTGAAAATCCCTGACCCCGCCGGGAATCGAACCCGGGACCCCGTGCTCGGGAAGCGAGAACGCTACCGCGAGACCACAAGCGGCGGACAAGACGAGTGTAACCACTGTGTTTACGTCATAGGGTAATGGTGCTGTACGCCTTTGTGGAGAACTTGTTTGCGCAGCAATCCCCGACATAGTGTAGCTGAGGCGGAATAAGGGGAACCAGACCGCATTCGCCGAGGCAGATGGAAAACTGCCTAAAAGCAATCCACAGACTGGCCGGCTCACCGGACCTCGACACAAGTCCGCCAGACGGATTCGTGCCGGGCCGGGGACTAGGCGCTCCTTCCTAATCCGGAAAGCCGTGCGTTAGATCGCACAGCTAACTGGGCGGGCAATGTTATCATACTGTACAAGGCCCCAATTTCAAGCTGCTGATCTGTTGGGAGAGAGACAGCGATCTTTCAGCTTTCGTAGTACAATAGTCAATAGATGATAATTTTTGTGGTAAATTCCTTTGAGACCAAACTGCTGAGGTCATCGGTCCCTAGACTTACGCACCACTTAATCTAACTTAAACTAACTTAGGCTAAGGACGACACACGCTCCCATGCCCGAGGGGGGACTCGAGCCTCCCAATGGGGAAGCCGCGCGTACTGTGGCAAGGTGCCTCAGACGGCACGGATACCCCGCGCGACAATAGATGATAATAAGACAGTTGTAGTGTAGTGCCAGAATATCGGCGACACTGAAACCGACGTTTTGCAGTTAGCGCAATTTTCGTTTCCTGGACACACAGCGCGTATTAAACAACAAAACTGGGTCTACAGTAATATAAATGTACCACTTTATGTTTGTGGCCTGTATGACGATGACTTTTCAGTTTGAGCACCCATGACAAAAGAAAACTGAATTACTGCAAATTTCTCGGCTTCCAGAATGCCTATTGCATCTTTGAATGACCCTCAAAATGTCATGAGTTCTTTTATAGTGTTCTTGTCGTAACTAGTAGGAAGAGTTTTCACAATTTTACCAAACTGCCTGACTACAGACTGTAGCCTTCTAAACAAGCTGTTACAATTACTCTCCGTTTCTTGCTTCAGGTTTGTCTGTCTAGAACTCACGACACCAGTTTTGTTCATGAAACAGACAGTATGTGTGGCAGCATAAGTTGGAGTGACTTGGCATGATAGGTCCCTTAGTTGGTAGGTTGCTGTTTTCCGTATGTAGGCTGGCTGGTGTTGTTGGGGTTACCGCGGAAGCTCCTTAAGGCCGATTCCCACTACAGCGCGGCTGCGCGGCGCGCGGTAACGGCAGCGGCAAGCGTTTTCCGCGGTGACGCGGTGGCTCGCGGATTGGCATCCCATCTGGACGCTGCCAACGCTAATGGTAGCCAATGACGAACCGCCACGGAGGTATGGGGCGGTCCCCTTTCGAAACGCCCTCTGCGTTTAATTAACTGTACCGTGAACCTACAAGAAGGAAGGACGAAGTAGGATGAAGACATATCAACTTTTTATTTTCTTTACGGTGTACCATTTCACATGTTCCATTACTCACGTTTTTTTTTATTTCACCATGAACAGATTTCATGACTACCGCCCATGATTGTTCACTATCTCATTTAGAAAAACTGATCGTCCTAGATCTGAAAGTTATTGTTACTTTCATAACAGCTTTTAGTATTGCAAATTGTAGTACCTAAATGCAGTTTATTATAATGATAGTACATTACGTGTTACATGATCAGCATTACTTTATTATTAAAAATGTCTGGCAGTTGATCCTCAATATTTGCTGTGTTAAGATCATGTATTTTAACCGCTCTGTGAGTGTTAGCTATTGAAACTACCAATGAAGTAGTATCACAACACTGAGCTCCATCTCTAAACTGCCATAACCATTATCATGTCTTTCCCCGGTTGCTGAGTGGTAGCCGGCTAGGTAGCTCTGGGTGTTCGGTCAGAGCGCCGATTGTCCTCTGTAATAAAAAAAAAACCGAGTAAAGGGATCAACGATCAACTTGAACGGACGCCATGTGACGTCCGCACAGACGAAACGAAACGAACTATATTGAACCAAAAGGGATTAAAAAAGTGGTCAGTGCGACAGAATATCAATCCTAAGGGCCCGGGTTCGATTCCCGGCTGGGTCGGAGATTTTCTCCGCTCAGCGACTGGGTGTTGTGTTGTCCTAATCATCACCATTTCATCCCTATCGACGCACTAGTCGCTGAAGTGGCGTCAAATCGAGAGACTTGCGCCCGACGAACGGTCTACCCGATGGGAGGCCCTAGTCACACGACATTATCATTACCAAGGTAGACATATCGCTAACATTTACACCACAGTGATACAAGTTTACATGCATGCTTACACCGTAGGTGATGAACAGATTGAAACAATGTACGATAAAAGAGATTACTCAGATAGTTAAGCGAGACAAAAATTTAAAATGTGATGAGAGACTGGAATACGGTAGTAGATATAGATAGAGGAAATAGCAAGAAATTATAATCTTGAGGGAAGGGATGCAAGGGGCAGCCACCTTATAGAATTCTGCACAGACCATAATGTAATTGTCGCCAACTCATTGCTCAAGAATCATGAAAGATTAATACATATTTGGTATGGAGTTTTCGAAACAAGATTTTGAACTCTAAGCCATTTCCCGGAGCAGACGCAGAGCGACGACAATTTATTCGTTACGAACTGTAGTTTAGAACTAAAGTGGCAGTAAACGGTAGCAAACGCAAAGTTTTTCGGTAATCTTAAAGGTACCACAAGGGAACGTCTGACTGAAACAGTGAATGTTCCATGGATATCTTTGAGATAAGAAGTGGCGAATGTAGCACAGGAAGTAAAGGGGAGAAAATTTTCTGAGACTTTTTTATAAAAAAATTATCTTCGAATGAAGGTTAAATAATTTATAAATAATTATTCCACATTTATTTGTATTAATTTCGCAATTACAAAGTTTCTCAGATTAATATTTAGAACATTTCACGACAGGAACTAATATTTCTTTTTTGTGTGCGTAATAAGCTCAGCCGTACGTGCTATTTTCCCTTGCGGCTTTGTAATGATGTTTCTTCTGCTTAAGCACCTTGATAATGATTACACTCATAGCCAGAAGCTAATAACGCTGTTGTATATTTTCAATGTATGCCTACATTTTGAGACGTCTTTTCATGATGACACTGCAAAGGACTCGAGCAAGATCTTATGTATTAATTTCTTCTAGAACTCTGGTTCTTTGCCCATTCTTTGGATGAATCTTGAAATAAAACGTACTAATTCTATGCTGCAGTTTCAATTAAGTTGAAACGCAGCCGTTGTTCATCACCTCGTTCCTCGACGATACCTCTACATTCTTATACTCTTATCGAGTGTATCCAGAATTTGTACAGTTGTAGAATAGGATGTTGTCAGGCTTCTCTTCCGTCGCATTCATGTCGTGACTTTGGGTTGACGATACTGTACTAACCTTTCATTTCTTAGACACGTAACAGACTAACGTGGCATCATCACTGAAGGCATGCCGGGCTGTTCCCGGTGTAGTTTTTCTTTTTAAGAGAAACAGGACGAAGTTCTGTAGGTATATCGGTTTTGTCACCAACTGTATTTATTTTCTCTTTCAAAAGATCAAATCCTAGTGGAACGGTAATGAACTTTCAGTCCTCATTGTTTCAAGTTAGTCATTTCACCCAACATTATAACTATTTCAGGGTCACTGTTATGGTCTCCTAATTGGCACGCTTTCCAGCATAGAAATTGCCTGCGAAGCAGTATTTGGTATCTGAATCACACGTCTATTTCATATTTCTCTCTCCCTCTCCCTATGAATTCCAACTGCTGGCACTACTTCTTCCCTTTCAAAAGCTTTCGAATATTTCACGAAAATATTTTCAGATGATTTCCAAGAATGCTTAGCTTTTGGTTGGTATACATCGCAATGTGATCCAAAATGTTACTATCGAAGTAAATGAAAAAAATTTACCTGGTGTATAAGGTTTATCCCAGGCTTAGTTCCTTTACGAGCTCCCATTAAGTTAACAGCAGACTTCCGTGTTTCATTTAGACAAGGCTTCCGTGGGATCACCACTTTTCTGTCAATGTGATCAATTTATGCCCCTGGCCTGCGTCGCCTTCTTGTTCCTCGAGTATCATTAAAAAAAATACAAAAATAGTACCACAGGCTATATTGCTAACCACTCATCTACCGAGATAAACAACCTAATATTCTCAATAATATCTGCAAACAGTAATAAATATCATTTTCATCCGACTTGCTGCTGTCAGTAACTACTTAATCTGGAAGTTCCAAGGCTCCATCTTCTGTTTCACTGCTTGAACTTTGGGATGGTTCCACACGAAATTCATTGTCTAAGTTATCAAGAAAATTTCTGATTTCGTTATCTCTTAGTTTCATCTTTTTAATTCATTCAACCAATGTGCCACCAGCAATAATGTTTACAGGTTGGCTGAGGCCGATTCTTGCACTTCTATACATCAAATCACAACAATCGCTATAAGACAACAATAAATGTAAACCAAAAGTTCTTATTATTAATTGTAGCAAAAGTCATTACAACAAATGTTATGTATGTATTAAATGAAATACTCAACACAAAGGGAGTTACGGCCCAAAACCTTCAGTTGGGGTCAGTCACTGACCCGCCCTATTAGTACGCTGTTCAGCTAGGCCTTTGCGTAGCGTCGCTTTGTAGGGTACCGTACCTCAATTGGTAAGAAACGAAACCCTTATAGAATCATTTTGTCAATATATTGGTTTCTCCTAGCCAAGATGTTAAATGTAAATGAAACCTATGGAAAGAAGCAAAGCAATTTTATCACGTTTTTAATGCTCAGAGTGAAACCAGTAAATCCGTATACCCTAGTAAAGTCAAAGTTAGTTCGTATTCTTAAAGATAAGATTACGGTGCACAATTCTGTCACTGACGTAAACTTCCGAAAATACTTCTGTCGTTGAGGTAAAACAATTCACAACGTCATCCGTAGGTTCTTTAGTATTCTACCAAATTATCAGCGCCATGTCTTGGTTCTTTGGTGTACTGCACCTTCACTATGGTAAATGTCCACCTACTTAGCTGAACCGATCCCAAAACTATAATTTACGACACCTTTTATTTTCCTGATCTGGTTTTGATGAAATAAGTCTTGTACGTTGCCCCAAGCCAAGCTCAAGTTACCAGGAAAAATCCCCTGAAAATTCTTCTAATAGTTGGTTTTCTCGGTTTTGTTATTAGTATACACATAGAACACATACAGGCAGTCAAACGACGATCCCAAAAAGAGAGCAAAGCATCTGCAAGACTGCCATGCAGTGTCGGTTGCATACAAATTAGGCGGAATACAGTTGAAGTGGTCCAGCTACTTTCAAGCGTGATAGAAGACATCGTCTAAAAAATCATCGCCATTATTTATGCTGTCTTAAAACAGACATTAACGGAATGCATGTGACATTTAAACTAGAAAAGAAAGCATCATTATGCAATTTGGACTTAATAAGCTTTTGCTTGCAGAAAGCAATACGTGTATGGTCGTCAATATGAACACCCTCCTCTTACCAATAACTTGAATTTGATTTCAGCAATGGTTACAGAATTCAAAGCACTGCTATTACGCATTTTAAGGAATATTTTCATGGATGTTGAGTAATTTTTTGTGTTTATGACCTCAGATAATTCGGAAATGGTTTAATTTCAGAGACGGCCCTAGAGCAGTAATGTGTAAGCACGAAGTGGATTTAACTATGTAATTTAAATTTTACTACAAGAATAATTTTCTCACAGAATGTTCTTTCTGTTGTGTATTTATGCAGGTTTTGTCACCTTCGGTGAATTATGTGATGAAGCGTGGGCATACATTTGCCTACGATGGAACAAGGGCTACATGCATTACTCGCTCCTGACAT
This sequence comes from Schistocerca piceifrons, assembly GCF_021461385.2. Lineage (NCBI taxonomy): Eukaryota > Metazoa > Arthropoda > Insecta > Orthoptera > Acrididae > Schistocerca > Schistocerca piceifrons. The sequence goes on from NC_060138.1 coordinate 957,934,830, forward strand.
ATTTTTCCATACCAATACAGCAGTATGTTTCTTATTGTTTCAGACGCAAATATCTAATATGAGGACTCTTTAATAAAATACTTCATATATTGCAGAAACAAGTCATTATTGTCAATTGCTGAAAAATGGGAATCGAGAGCTCCTGTGACGCAAAGAGAAAAATATTCCCAACTACTTTCAGCTACCTGTGTTTCCGTTCGAATGTACTGGGAATATCTCATGATGCATTGCGACCACAGTATGCTGCCTTTATCAACAACACTGCCATGTAACGTAGAAAATTGCTCGGATATATAGATTATAATGATAGTATATTTTACAGTGCTAGTAGCACGCACAGGCACAACCGATACTTCAGTTTCAGATAGCTGACAAGCGGGAAATTCTTTCAGAGCCGTGTGTGACTCTGTTCCAGTAGCACGGTTGCTTTCATCGAAAGCTCGTTTCTGTGGGTTCCATTGTACTATAAATATGATCCGCTGGAAAGAAGCTTCTTTGGTGCCCAGAGTAATATTGCGAGCAAATAAACACATTAAAAGGACAAAGGCCGGTCGATGTAAGCCTTTGATCCTCTATTCGAGAACTGTGCTCCACCTGGATGCACATCGAGTTCGTGTATTGTGAAGCCGACTTTATTTGCCGTTCGTTGCGAAACGGCGGGGAACACAGACGTAACGAACACGATCGACTTTGCCCTCCGCTACTGTAGGGAGGTATTCTCATTGATTTATTGGGTTTGTTCCATGCTGGGAGTTCCACATAACTGGAATACTGTTTCTCACTGTCTAGCAAATAACATCGTTTCCACAAAGAATTACCTGGGACATATGAAGTCACCTACGTCAATTCAAATATTTTCTTCTTTAACCAGAGGAAACATTAATTCCCAGTTGTTCCTCCCTTATTTAAAAATGATTGTCGAGATACCTTGTATTCGACTGGAGAGAAAACTTTTTGTTAATTTTCATTTTTATTATCTCTTATGATCTGCAGTAAATAGTGAAACCATGGAAGAAGACCCTAACAGACATACCGCTAGGCATTTTTATAGATGCTATAACAGATTTCCGTAGTTCAAAAATTATCATAGTTTCCACAGAACAAACTTTTCTGTGTGAACTGCCAATATCAGCGTAACGATATGGCGACAGAAGACGACGTACAAGTGTTCTTTTTAGAAATCGAAACCTCTATTTTACTTCGTTATTGATGGTAAGCTACTAGGATTCGCTGAAATTGTATGGTTTTGTCCTAAACGTATTATGAACAATAATCATTTTTGATCCTGGGTTAATGAGACTTCTCTATGGAAAATTAGTATGAAACTTCGTATTGTTGTAACCATCATGTTTGTAACTAATTCATTACAAGCTCCCCAATTCTTAGAAGAGTCATGAATGTTGTCGAATGTGTTGGAAGATGTTAACGAATTTTTTAATGTTTTCACCTTGTGTCAGTCTGATATGTCGTTAATAGAGTTACCGTTGAAATGGCGTAGGCGTGAACTGCCACTAGAATATAGACTTAATGTGATCGAAAGCGATTGTAATGTGTTAGAGTTTTTGTCAACACCCTATGTAAAGCAACGTGCCTAATGGACTATATACACCTTTTTACTTAATTAGAACTGCAGTACTATATACAGATGATGCCAGAGACACTAGCAATGTCACATTAGGTTATGATTTACAGCCACACGTCTGCTGACACACTATGAAAATTCTTATCCCTTACTCGCTACATACTACGGAATTTAGAGGCTGTAAAATCTCAATTTCGAGCAGGTAGACTATAAACATCCGTATTTGGTAAATACCATTTCCAGTGGCTTTACTTGCAATAAGAACAGAGAGTGATACCATCATAGTATACGGACAATTAAATGTCAATGGGATTGTGACCAGTGTTTCGTCGATTTGCTCGAGACGTGCCCGTGGTACCCCCACAGACTACAGCCATGTCTGTGAGTGTGTGTATATCACCTCCGAATTGGTGAATTCTTCTCTGAACTTCATGATGTAAAATAATAGTAACGAAAGACCATGTGAGGGTGCATCAGTAAGCAGGGCAATGTAAGTAGTCAGAGAAAGAGCAGGATTTCTGGCAAACCTGTCACTGAGGCAACACCTAATTAACCTGTAGCGCAGTTACGATTTTCTCAGAAGCACAATGTTAAAAATTCCGGTAATTCTTTGGGAACCGAGATGTCTGTAAGCTACGAAGAATAATATTTTTGTCGCAACATAGGGAGAAGATACTTTTGATATATTTTCGTCCGTTTTGTTTCAGAGAAAACAAACAGCTCATTTTGATGGGTGGAATGGTAGTGGTCGAGTTTGTGAAACTACAAATACATTGAACTGTTTCCATGGGAAGTAAAGTGTTTGCATATGATTGAATGGTTCTAGTTACCTACTGTTATCTTAGAAATAGTGTTTTCAGAGCTAACTATAAACAGTTTGATGATCAAGCGTCCAGTTTTAGAGGTTTAAAAATTGTGGTCCAGTGGTCGGATCTGAATGTGTTCTGAATGTCTCAGAGATCAAAATGAGCCTGCTAACACCTCAGATATTTATGGCTGCATAAAATATGGCATGGTCAGGAAAAAAATGTTTGTTTACCGAACGTCGGATTATTACTTCGTTTTGTGAAATATCCTACTACGAAATTACTTTGGTCTACATAGGCTGATGAAAGTGTATGACATGCTCACCCATTCACAGATCACTAGTCATTGGCGCGACACTGATAAGCTCGAACACTTGCAATATTATATATCTCAGGTTACTCTTTCCGATTTATCGAGCACCAGTAGAAATTTGTTGTAGAGTTTGCGTCTTGTATTACCTGGTGAAATAACCCAACAACCTGACTCTCACATGGGGGAAACAGATTACCTGTTAGAAACCAGTATGAGGGGGTAGATAATGAGGAGTAACACCTTCTTTAAAAACTTTAGTACAACTGGTTCCGAATGGTGTTCCTGTGTAACTGTGCCTTGGCAAAACTGCAGTGAAGCCTGCAATAGCCTGTGGCGAATAGAGCCTTGCTACAACCGATACGGCCGTACCACAGGGGGATAGAACATCCCCCGTTGAGGTTATGACACACAGAAACAGAATATTTGAGGAAAGCAGGAGGTCCTTGAGTAGTCACAGTGTTGAACATGAGGCCCCATGACTGCATACTAGCTTACTTGACACACGTGTACAGCCTTAAGTATTAAAAGTCATTTCGTTTATGTGCTTTCTAACTATGTCTTCATCATCTGCGGAGCTAGTCAGCACATGAACTTGTACTAATGTAAGGGGTGGTCACGTTGTTGGTAATAATAATCCCTTCACAATGCTGGTCATTATAGGCTACCCGAACTCTTATTTTCTTGTTAATAAGAAGACCATGTCCTTCATTCACCTATCTGATTTTATAACGCTGTCTTCCTTTGTTCATGGACCCATATATGGTCATTAACCCATTCTGTGGAGACCCAGAGACGTCTGCTCTGATCGCAGATAATTCTCAGTAGACGCATCCACTTCACACAGGTGGGTCTGACTCAGAATGAGTCAGTGGCTGAGTTCTACTTGGGATCCAGTTTTGCGCGGTATAACATGTTGAGGCGGGAGGTGACCGCAACAGTGGTGAAGGTTGGTGAGGAATAAGTGCCGCCCTCTCAGGACAATGGCTGTAGAGCTAGTGAAGTCTGGAACTGCTTGGAAGGCCGTTAATGATAAACTCCGGTAACAATAATCACTTATTCATTTTGATATAGCGATGCCATTGCAGCACATGTAGCAGTTGGTAATCGATGAAGTCTGTGGTTACCAGTGCGCCAGGCGCTGATGTCAGCAGCTCCTGGTTCGGCAGCCAGCGCAGCACGCATTAGCAGTGACAAACGAAGGCTTCAACAAAGCTGCCACCAAAGTGGATCAAACGCAGCTCGTCGTAGCCTGGTCGCTAAACACTTAACTGAGACGGACGGTGTTTAAACGAATCATGTAGCATGGCCGAAGTCGAAGGCGTATGCCCGCCCTGGGCGGTGACCAGCGATGCTGAAGGCACTAGAATATCGTTGTATGGCAGCGGGGGGACTGGGTGGCCCGTAAGGTGTTCTCTAATATATGACCCACCTGGGAAGTGTTCGCCAGCAGAGCGTAGTCACCGCCTGATCATCCAGCGGTGTGAAGGCACCAGGTTGTTAGTATATGGTGTCCAGCTCAAGAGAAAGCCAGACGTTACTAGAGACGAAGTCCTTGAATGTGAACGGAAGATTTATCTGACACTGCAGTGGTCCTCACGTTAAAGCCAATCGCAGAAGACGACGGTGGAATTTAGCATCACATACACACTTTTATACTGTCGTGTACAAAGAACACCTGAGAGTGAGGGTCTCATCTCGTGGGGTATTTATGAATGCCTGCTGGAGAGTACCTCTCCACCAACAGCACCTCCGTCCTAGAAGGGAGAACAGACTGTTGCGGCAGTGTGTCGTCATTGGGTGACGACTTCATACGTTCTACTTTCCATGTTTAGTCAACTCCTACAGAAGACATAGCTGGGGCTTTAATATCGCCCACCATCAGTCTTCAGAGGCCCTGGCTGTCATCTTCCACTTCATCTTCCTGAATAACCGCTATCGCACTCTGGAAACGCCTTCTTGTGAAACGGTGTCTGAACTTCAGGCTGACACTCGCTTTCGTCTGCAGGACGTCGTTTTGCTGAGAGCCACAGGGTCAGTTCGCCGCACCACTCCTCTTTCCTTGTAGAAATCCAATCCCTCAATTGGGACATGTATACATTCCTGGACAACAAATATCTTAACATATATTTTACAAATACAAAATTTGCTAGTCCCATTTAATTTTTGGCATAAACTACGTCCTCAATTGGGACATGTATACATTCCTGGACAACAAATATCTTAACATATATTTTACAAATACAAAATTTGCTAGTCCCATTTAATTTTTGGCATAAACTACGTCCTTCACTGGCTGCCTGCTTTATGTAAATGACATTCTCTATAGTTAACACAGGGAACAGAACCCTTCCTTAGAAACAAATTACCTTAAGAAATTATTTACGAGCCGATGAATCAACTAACTTTTTCATGCTTGAACTTTCTTCCTGTAAATAAGATAGTTTCTTAACTCGCTGCTTTGGTTGCATCATCCAGAAAGCTGTCTCTGAAGGAAAAGCTACCACTGTGTTTCCTCAGAAAGTACACCCTTAAAATTACGCTCATACAAAAGCTACAAATGTCACTACCGCGCACTACACACACTGTGGCTACAAAAGTGATGGCACAGAGGTATACATATGCATAGATGGGGGTAGTATCGCGTACTCAAGGCATAAAGAAATGGCTCTGAGCACTATGGGACTCAACTGCTGAGGTCATTAGTCCCCTAGAACTTAGAACTAGTTAAACCTAACTAACCTAAGGACATCACAAACATCCATGCCCGAGGCAGGATTCGAACCTGCGACCGTAGCGGTGTTGCGGTTCCAGACTGCAGCGCCTTTAACCGCACGGCCACGTCGGCCGGCCAAGGCATAAAAGGGCAGTACATTGGCAGAGCTGTCATTTGTACTCAGGCGATTCATGTAAAATGGTTTCCCACATGATTACGGCCGCGCGACGGGAAGTAACAGACACTGAACGCGACATGGTAGTTGTAGATAGATGCATGGGACATTAAATTTCGGCAGTCGTTAGGTAATTCAATATTCCGAGATCCACAGTGTTAAGAGGGTGCCAAAAATACCAAATATCAGTCATTACCTCTCACCTTGGACAACGCAGGGGCCGACTAAACTAAACAAAGCTAAACTCCGTCCTAACAGGCTCAACGGTACCGACCGGCCACCATGTCAACCTCAGCCCACAGGTGTCACTGGATGGGGATATGGAGGGACATGTGGTCAGCACACTGCTCTCCCGGCCCTATTCAGTGTAGAGACCGGAGCCGCTGCTTCTCGGTTAAGTAGCTCCTCAGTTCTCGTCACAAGGGCTGAGTGTATCCCACTTGCCAACAGCACTCGGCAGACCGGATAGTCACCCATCCAAGGACTAGACCAGCCCGACAGAGCTTAACTTCGGTGATATGACGGGAACCGGTGTTACCATTGGGGCCACGCCATTGGCACAGGGGCCGACAGCCTCCACTTAACGACCGAGAGCAGCGGCGTTTGCTTACAGTTGATAATGCTAACAGACAAGCAGCACTGAGGGAAATAACCGCAGAAATTAATGTGGAAGATATGAAGAACGTATCCGTGCAGTGAAATTTGGCGTTAATGGACTATGACAGTAGTCGAGCGACGCGAGTGCCTTTGGTAACAGCACGAGATCTCCTGCAGCGTTTCTCCAGGGCTCTATTTGACCCTATACGATTGTAAGACCGTTACCTCGTCAGATGAGTCCCGATTTCAGTTACTAACAGCTGATAGTAAGGTTGGAGTGTGGCGCAGACCTCATGAAGCGATGGATCCAAGTTGTGAACAAGCTGTATAAGCTGATGCTGGCTCCATGTTGGTGTGGGCTGTGTTTGTATGGACTGGAGTTGGTCCTCTGATTTAACTGAGCTGATGGTTGATAGGATATGGATATGTTCGGCTACCTGGAGGCCATTTCCAGCCACTCATGCACTTCATGTTATGGACGACAATGTGCCATGTCATAATCCCACAGTTGTTCGCAACTGGATTAAAGAACATTCTGAGCAATTCGAGTGATTGAAGTGGCCACTCTGATCGTCTCACATGAATCCTGTTGAACATTTATCGGACATGACTGGCAGATCAGTTCTTGCACAAAGCCCTGCTCCAGCAGCACTTTCGCAATTATGGATGGCTATGGAGGCATGCCACGTCGAGTTGCTGCACTACGCCGAACGGTAAGAAGTCCGACACGATATTAGGTTGTATCCCCGGACTTTTGTCACCTCAGTGTATTTTCAGTAGTTCAAGTTATTTCATTTAACGCTAATTACAGACTGACTACTTATTGTAATGCCATGCTTTCTTGTACTTTTTCCCTCACTAAAGTTAACTTTCTTCCACCCGTCGGCACTTTTTCATGCGATCTGAATTTTAATGATTTCGTTCGCAGTTGAATTGAACGTTACATCATGGCAATAGAACCTTGCTGTAGTGTATCATTTGCCGCAGTCTTCTTTGGCTGAAACACTGTCTGCCCGTGATCGATGACGCGCTACCGAGGAACAGTTTCACGGCGTTCTTTCTTATCTTTAGTTCATATGACACGGGAAGTGTCTTACCTTTTCGAATCTCCTAATCCTCAGGTACATCTAAATCTACATGGATACTCTGCAAATCACATTTAAGTGACTGTCAGAGGTATATATTTCTGAAAGTATTCAGTCTTATCGAAACGATGATTAGTCGTACAAAGAGTTTCCCTTTGTCTTCTGTTCCTTCCTCCTCTTTTCTGAGAATGAGCCGCCATCGTAGGTGTCGATTAGGCCTTATCCTTAGGAAATAAATGCGTCCGTACTATTCCTTTATCCACAAGTTTCGCAGCATAACCATCATCATCAGTAGTTTCCAACGCATCTTACGCAGTATTTAAAACGACATTCATCGCAAGCCCATGAGCACATTTGTTACCATCTGTCGTTCTTCTCACCATCCACTGTCCTATAAAAAGGCAGCTTTCAGAACAGTTCTGATCAGAATGCTGTTGTCCCTCTTTGTAAAACAGCTGCTGACCGCAAATTCCAAACCATTCAGTATACAGTCTATTCGAATGACTAAGATGACGAGTTTGTCAGTTCCATGTACGTCCCATATATAAAGGCATCCTCAAAGAACAGAAAAAACTCGATTTCTAAAAATTCCTTGCATGGTGATGAACAACACACCATAACAACTAAAAATGTATTTTAGGATGGGTTTGACAAGCACACATATTACAGAATATTTTACCTTGGCAGATTTTCCGAAGAAATCGGTAGACAGAATGAGATTTTCACTCTGCAGCGGAGTGTGCGTTGATATGAAACTTCCTGACAGATTAAAACTGTGTGCCAGACCTAGACTCGAACTCGGGACCTATTGCCTTTCGCGGGCAAGTGCTCTCCCAACTGAGCTACCAAAGCACGACTGAGGACCCCTCTTCACAGCTGTGGAAGGTAGGAGGTGAGGTATTGGCAGAACTGAAGCTGTGAGGACGGGTCGTGAGTCGCGCTTGGATAGCTCAGTTGAGAGAACACTTGCCCGCGGAAGCCAGGGTCACGAGCTCGAGTCTGGGTCGGGCACACAGTTTCAAACTGTCAGGAAGTTTCAAATCGGTAGCCGATCGCGCTCAAAACTATTCAACCAGTTTAGCTAAGATCAGTCTTACAGGCTTAAAGAACGGTTACTTCCGATAAATTTAAAACTACTGGAGCTTATACCTCCTGGTTTATTAGCCAATTCTGACTGCATCAGCGTACAATGATAGCTTACGCCAATGGTTAGTTGGATCCTGCTTCTCTTTGCGTCATAGTATGTTTTTTTTATCATCTTTTATGGTTCTGTTTCGGTGGTTTAAGGAAACATTTATCTGCTTTCATCCAGCCCCTCTACGATCTCGAGTCGATCAGTTTGTGTATACTACCCGGTCTGTCCAGGTTCCGTTCTGTCTTTTCTTTTCTTTTTTTTAAATAATTACATGACCTGATCTACTTACTGAATTTTTCATTCTGTTTATTGAATTTTATTCAAGCACGATCACTGTAAAGCGCATCATGCTAGTCAACATCATATCTTTTATTAGTTCTTCTTGTAAACTATTACTACGTGTCATTGTTTAAAACTTTTAATAGATTCTTTCTCGAACCACTTTGCAACCATTACGATGCTGCTTTTCCAGGGACAACATTGAAGCCAATAATGCTTTTTTTATGAATTTACGTTGGTTTTAACACACTGTAAACAGATTACCCAACCTTCCCATCAGCTCAGCTATCTTTATGTTTGACCCCTCTCTCCATGTCGCTACATAGCTTTTCAGTAGTTGCATCTTGATACGCCGTATGTTATTATATAATCCACAGTGAGCTTACTGTGTGTAAGCGCTGCCTCTTATCGTCTGCCTTCATGATGCGTTATTTTCTGACGATAGAGCTGTTTAGTTACGACTTGATATCCATCCTCATTTCGCTTCAAGTCCGTTTCGTGCTCAGTGTTCATATAGTCTGAAACTGATTTTTTTGGGGATGAACTACAATTCCATATTGAATACCTGGGTCTTCACCAGTACCTTTTTCAATCCATTTTAGGTAAATGAGGGACCGTGTGCTGCTTAATTTTCCTTATGCCCTCAGGTAATCATATACGTTCTGTTTCGATCGCTATTTCGGTATATGGGGACAACGTTAGCTCAACAGTTATTGTTACTCCTGGTGAGCGGAATTCGTTAGTATTTGAACTACCTGATTTTTTTTTATTGTCAACAGACTTGCCATAGTGGTAACACCGTACCCGTCAGATAACTGCAGTTAAACGCTGTCGGGCTTGCCTAGCACTTGGATGGGTGACCGTCCAGGTCTACCGACCGCTGTTGGCCAGCGGTGTGCACTCAGTCCTTGTGAGTCCTTTTGAGGAGCTACTTGATTGAGAGGCAGCGGTTTTGGTCACGAAAACTAACAACGGCTGGGAGAGCGGTGTGCTGACCACATGCCCCATGCCACATGCCAGTGACGCTATCGGCTGAGAATGACACGACAGGCAGTCTGTATCGTTCGGCCTTCTGAGGCCTGTTCAAGGGCGAGAGGGATAGTTTTTTTTTTTAAATTAGGAATTTCTTCTCATTAGCTTAAGTCCTTTCCAAGTGTCACAGGAGCATTACTTTTTTTCTTTTATGTTCGACATCCGACGATCGACGCAAGGTCACTCCATTCTCTTTTCTCGTTCAGAAATGAGTTGATTTTGTATGTTCATCCGGTATATATTTTCATTAGTTATTTTTTGTGGCCTTACGTGACTTTCTACTAACCTGTATAGACTGCACCTGATGATGGAAAGACTTACAGCAAAAGCGGTCTTATCTTCTCAAAATAAAACAAAATTATCGTCTGCAGTTGCACTCTGCAGGACACAAAAAAATCAGTAGGACATGTACTTCTCTTTACATAGGCCCAAGTTACCGACTTCCAAACAACGCAAGTAGATAGACACTATTGCACCTAAATGAATATTTTCCATGTTGCTAATCCCACGCTCATTACTTCGGTGTAGCTCACACACACTTCCTAGGCAATACTTGTGGATCGGAATCCGCATTTTGATAACACATTGGGAGTGATAAACCCAAATTATCCTCCTGAACGTCTACAACGCTAGCACTTCGCTGATCGATTAAATTTAAACTCTTCACTTATGCCTCCTTACTTTCTGCTTTCGTGCAAGTACCACTCTTGTTTCATCTCTCAAGCATCCTAAAGAGCCCAATATTCTCTTTTGCTGGAGAAACATTTTGGTCACGTCTGTCCCACAAATCGTGCCATTCCATTTGCCTTTTCTTCTCACATTCTGGATTACCTCTACCATGCAAAGCTAAGTACTTTTCCTACCCAGGCTTTATTCAATCAGCTTTTTCACTGGGCAAAGCTAGGTTGCTCTCTGTATCAACTTTTACTTTCTTTGCTGTATCTGCCCCATCTGCTAGCATCGCAGCAGGCTAAGCTCCAAAAATTCTGATTTTCTCCTGGGAAGCACCCCTGTGATAGGGATAGCCACAGGGTTAATCTTGTAATAATTACACAAATTGACAAGTAAACTAAATAGAATGACGAAGAAAACCCTTAAATATACTGCAAACATAAAATACCTGAGTGTTACATAATCTTCCCTCTTGAATGACTGCTAAAGACTACAAGTAATGTACTTCAATAAAATGAGCCATAGCCCTTGCTCACCATAAAATATGCTGCCCGTTCCGAACGGCACGGTGAGATACACATTTTTTTGTAATCCCCAGAAAACTGAGTTTACTTTTCTCATTCTCCACATCAGTATACAATCAAATATCTGACAAAAAAGAAGCACTGACTTGCCGTGAGTCTCACAATCAAACAAACGCACAAAAAAAAGATCACAGAACTCACCACACTCGCAACGTTGAATGTGCAACCCAGAGTTGCTGAGGACGTAGCAGTTAGAGCGTCCTGTAGACGGATGCTACCAGTGGACGTTGACAGATACATGACACCAGAACGCTGGGTTGTCTGAAATCACTTCTTCTCCACACATAGCGGCTGTCGATGATGCAGACACTCCTGACACCAGATGATTGGGGTCAGACGTGACTCCAGAGCGGCAGAGGAATCGCCCATTCGCAGGTCAAGGGATGGTGTTGCTTCTTCACGTGGATGAGAGATTTAGAGGTCGTGGTGGTTCAAACACGGCAGGTGTCTCAGCGGAGCAAGTCACCGAGTTTCTGCATATAGTCCCGAGCATAGGTGGACATCAGCTATTACTAGAGACGGGATGCTTCGTACTGGATGCTTCATCTGGCATTGCAGTTGTCTTCAAGCCGAAATTAACTGCTGAAGAAGAAGGTGGTGTACAGAGAACATCGGCGATCTTCTGAGAATATCTGAGAGTGAGGATTTGATTTGGAGGAGTGTTTATCAGGGTCAACTGGTTAGTACATCTCCAACTGCAGAACCCCAATCGCGGAGGCAACAACATGCTGTAGCTACCGAATGCCGCCATTGGGTGGAGATGCCTTGATTCATGCTGTTTTTCTTGTTTAGTCAACTCCTGCAGGAGCTTAGCTGGAGCTGTAGTGTTGTCCAGCTTCTCCTTTCAGATTCGATGACAATCTTCTTCTGCTTTGTCAGCTCCCTGAAATAGCGCCCTTGCTTCCCTCTGCAGGAGTAGTTCATCGCATCCGGCGCAGTTGCTATGTAAAATCTGTAGGGGAAGACAGAAACTGGAATACACACAACCAAAACGTTATCTGAGTTCGCAGGGTGCTAGTACTGCTTTCAGATGAAGAGGTTGTCACTAGAGAGAAATTTGTGGTGGAGTGCATTTAATGCCGGAAGAGTATTCACGTACAAAAAGCTGTAGTTCTTCCTTCTTGTCGTTCCCGTAACTTCTTTAATATTAATGTGAACCCCAAAAGTATAATATTTCTCATCCAGGCCTTCGTTCTGACATTTCTCTCTCAGGTAATTTTCTTTTGCCTAGATAAACTTCAGTCTGATCTCTTGACTTACATCCTTTCTTTGTTAGCTAAGTTATTCCGTATTTCTTTCCTCCGCCAACCACAAACGGGATATCATGTGCTATTTATTTTTGTATTCCATTTCGTTTTCTATTTTTGATGTTCTCTGTGATAATTTCAACTAGAGCCTCATTTGTTGTTATCGAGCCGTTGTTAAGACAGTTGCCTTTTTCTCTGTGAGATAATTTTGCTTTTACGCATCCGTATTTGTTTCTATAGCCATTTGTTTGAGTAATTCTGTATTAATTTTAACAACTAGAGTTCTCTCTTTCAGTGTCTCAACTCTTATTCTAAATTATGCCATGAGAGGATTATGAGCCGTGCGGTTAAAGGCGCTTCAGTCTGGAACCGCGTGACCGCTACGGTCGCAGGTTCGAATCCTGCTTCGGGCATGGATGTGTGTGATGTCCTTAGGTTAGCTAGGTTTAAGTAGTTCTAAGTTCTAGGGGACTGATGACCACAGAAGCGATGTCCCGTAGTGCTCAGAGCCATTTGAGGATTATGATCTAAGTTTGGGTATGTTACAACCGCTTTGCTGGCATTTCTAAATCTTTGCTCAATGATGATGATATCAGTTAGATATCTGATTCTATACTCTATGGTGTGTCTTGGTGATGTCTATGTATATAGTCGACGTTTCGCTAATTTGCACCATGTATTCCTTATGCTAAATCAGAACTCACTCTTTCGCCACGTTCGTAACTGACACTTAGTCCATGTTCCCCTACACATTCACCAATTTTGACATAAAAGTTATCATTGTAATACTTCTCTTCGACGTTTTAAGAACCATATCTAGGTCAACAAAAAACTGCTCAACTTCAATGTCCAATCTATCCGCTGTCGGTGCGTCTAACTACGTTATGTCGATCTTGCCGTATTCTTAACAGAACTGTTCCACAATGTTGCTTTAAGAGGATCTCACCACATGTATAACTAAACTGGTTACGTTTCCTTTTATAAATATACTCTCAAAAACCCAAATCATTATGATCACTGCCCATCGCAACGTTGGATGACGCCTGGTGGCGTTGCGGGCACGTGACGCGGTAGCAAACGTATAAATGCGAGTAGACACGGATAGGGCATCACCCTAGCGAAGATAAGGGCTGCAAGTGGGGAAATCCATTGACATTAGCGACTTCTCAAAGGGTAGATTATTATTACTATGAGCCTGTGAATAAGCATCTCGAAACGCGAAGCTGGTCGAATGTTCACGTGCAACTCTCACGAGCATCTAAGGAAGGGGGTAGATGGACAATTAAACTACACTGGGTGCTAAATGGTTGGACGTCCAAGAAGCTTCACAGAACGTGGGGTTCGGAGGCTTGTTTGCTTTGTAAAACAGGATAGATGATGACCTACCGAAAGAGCTCAGTGTTGGTGCACGTGCAAGTGTTTCGGAGCACACCGTTCATCGTACATTGTTTAAAATGGAACTCCGCAGCAGTTCCCCCCTACTTGTTCACATGTTGAACCAACGATATCTTCAATTCCGGTGGCAGTGAGCACGAGGTCATCGGGATTCGACCATAGATCAATGGAAATGTTTTGGCTTTTCGGTTAAATCACATTTTGCTACACTAGATCGATGATCGTCTCCACAAAGGCGGTTATCGAAGTGAAAGGCCGCTCGAAACGTGCAGCACGCCACGGACACAGGCTGATGGCAGCTGTACTATGCCAAGGGGGTCATTCTACTGCCCTTGTATGTGACCTTGGTAATAATCGAAGATTCGCTAACAGATGGGAACCACCTACATCCCTTCGTGTTTGATGCCTTCCCCGACAGTAATGTCATCTCTCAGGAATATAATTGTTCGTGACTCGGAGCGAGAACCGTGCTACACTTGTTCGAAGAGCATTATAGTGAACTCACGTTGATGTCTCGGCGACCCAATTCACCTGATGTGAATTCTATGAAACTCTTGTAGGTTGCTATTGGGTGCAATCACCGCGCACGCAAATCAGTGGCCCATTATTACGCGAACTACGTGACCTGTGCGTAGCATCTAACGGATCCCTGAACGCAGAATCGTTCATTTATTTCCTTCCAAAGACAGACAGAAAAGCTATTAATTAGGTGCTCATAATGGTTCGGCTCATAAGTGCACCTACTTCGTATCCATGTTATACATAATTGGTTCTACTGTAACAAAATGTATCGCCTTGAAACTGACATTCTTCGTAGTTTGGCTATTGTGTGTCGCTGACACAAACTGTATCTGTGTATAGTAATGTCATCTATTAACAGTGTTCTCAAACTCACCTACTCGGATCATACTTGCAACATTCCAAGTAGCTATTTTATAAAAGAACCCGAATATTCTTAGCGCCCTCTGACCACTAAAGATCTACGAGGGAGTGAGATCTGAATTTGTGGTTATTTCATCCATAATGATTTCTGATAGGAAATGATGGAGTGGTTCTTTATTGCCTACTCTATCGAGGTAATACAGGCATATCAACTGTTACAGTCGCGCCTGTAACATTCCAGTCGCGAGAGTTCTATACTTACGCATTGAGAATACTTACGTGGCATCGCTCCGGCGCTTCACCATCTGTTTTTTTATCATCCCTAAAGGCAGGGTTGCACTTGTGGTTGATCCACCGAACCGAAGTCTTTCTCTGACCTCTCTACCGGTGTTGTCTTCACGCGGTTCCCTGGGAAAGGGTGATTATACACCCTACAGTTCCCTCTAGTACTAAGGAAATTACCCCCTGATGTCTGTATCATGACTTATCATTCTCTGCCTTCTTCTTGTCAGTGTTTTTCATATGCTACTTTCGTGACCGATTCTGTGGATATCATCCTCGTTCCTTATCAGCCCACCCAAACTTCAACATTCTACAATTACACCACATCTCAAACGCTTTGATTCTCCCCTTTTCCTGTTTTACCACAGTCCACTGTTCCTTGTCATACAATGCTGTGCTCCAACATACTTTCTCAGATGTTTGTTCCTCAGATTAAGATCGCGGTTTAAAGTTAGCGTACTTCTCTTGGCCAGGAAAGCCTACTGTGATTGTGCTAATCTGATTTTTATATCCTAGGTGCTTTGTTATTTATTACTTTGTTTGCAAGGCAGATGAATTCTCTACTTTCGTCTGCTTCCATGCCCCGGATATGAAATTAAGTTTATCGTTAATCTCTAACCTCCCATTCATTAATTTCACCATTCTTGGGTTTACTCTCATTTCATATTCTCTACTCATCGAACTTTTCCGTCCAACACGCCCACCACGGATAGCTTGTTTGGTGGCGCCCATTCCAGTCGTGGTGATGTTTGAAATTTTCGCTTCCAGTATTTAGCAGGCAAGGAAGCAAGAGGTGATGTTATATAGTTCTAGATCACAAGGCTTTGCGTCTATGTCCAAAATTCCGAAACACTTCACAGTGTTTCATGAATTGTGGACATATGATATTCCGTTCATTGAATGGGGAAGTTAAGACTGATGGTGTCTTTGGTGTTATTGGAAAGGATTAGACTATGTGTCTTCATCGACTTTCAGAATTTTTCCTCTTTCATTACCTCACCTACACTCAACGAATACACTTACGACGCCGAATTACACACGAGAATTCGTCAAGCAGGGGGACTGTTCGTGGAGCAAGAAAGAATTTCCGTTTTGACGGCTGAACCTATCCTATGTGAGTTACTCCAAACCAACAATGACATTCTACTTTACGTTAATATTTGTCTGCTGAACTTCTGTGATTGTCCTTTTTTTGAGTTGTTCATTGCTCTTCAACTGAACTGCCTAGTGTGGTACCCAGTCGAAGTATATGTAGCCTCAGAGAACTTCAAATGCATCTCATTATTCCTAACTACTTCACTTCCTCACTTCTTTGATAAACGATTCTTCCGGACGAATGAATCTCTTAAAATTCAGCCTGCTCTTCATCATTAATAGATTGTAATCCGAGGCTAATTCCTGAGGACGCCTTACAATCCAAGCATTTGGAAAATATGCCTCCACATCATGAGATTTTTGAACCATATAGTCCCTATTACTAGTTGAAATCTGTTGCAGATCTTATGTAAGCTATCTCCTCTCACATTCCTACTGCCAAATCCACATTCACCCTTAACTCTTTCTTCTACTCCACCTCCTACTACCACTTTCCCACTTTCTTATGCCTCATGACTATTATCTCCTTTTATCTACTGAACTGCCGTTTCAACATTTTCATATACATCAACAGCCAAAGAAACTGGCACACCTTCCTAATATCGTATAGGACCCCCGCGAGCATGCAGAAGTGCCAAGACTCGATATGGTATGGACTGGACTGATGTCTGAAGTAGTGCTGAGGGGAACTGACACCATGAATCCAGCAGGACTGTCTATAAATCCGTACGATTACGAGAGGGTTGAGATCTCTTCTGAACAGCACGTTGCAAGTCGTCTCAGATATGCTCAGTGACGTCCATGTCTGGGAAGTTTGGTGGCCAGCTGAAATTTTTAAACTCAGAAGAGTGCTCCTGTAGCCACTGCGTAGCAATTCTGGATATGTGGGGTGTCGCATTGTCCTGCTGGAATTGCCCAAGTCCGTCAGAACGCACAATGGACATGGATGGATACAAGTGACCACAAAGGACGCTTACGTACGTGTCAAATGTCAGAATTTTGTCTAGAGGTATCAGGGGTCCCATATAATTCTAAGTGCGCACTTGCCACACCATTACACAGCCTCCAATAGCTTGAACAGTCCTTTTCTCACATGCAGGGTTCATGGATGTATGGGGTTGTCTCCGTACCCGTATCCGCTCGATACAGGTTGAAGCGAGACTCGTCCGATCAGGCAACATTTTTACAGACATTAACAGTCGAATGTTGGTGTTGACGGGTCCAGGCGAGGCGTAAAGCCTTGTGTCGTGCAGTCATCAAGGCTCCGAAAGCCAATATCGATTATGTTTCGTTGAATGGTTCCAACGCTGACACTTTTTAATGGCCCAGGTTTGAAATCTGCAGCAATCTGCGGAAGGATTACACTTCTGTCACTTTGAACAATTCTCTTCAATCGACGCTGATCTCGTTTTTGCAGGTTCTTTTTCCAGCCGCAGCGACGTCGAAGATTTGATGTTTTACCAGATTCCAGATATTCACGGTACACTGTGAAATGGTCGTACAGGAAAATCCACATTTCATCGCTACCTCGGAGATGCTGTGTCCCATCGTACGTGCTCCGACTATAACACCACTATCGAATTCACGTAAATCTTGATAACCTGTTATTGTAGGTGCAGTAGACGATCTAACAACTGCGCCAGACACCTGCTACCTTATATAGGCGTTGCCGACCGCAGCGCCGTATGCTGCCTGTTTACATCTCTCCGTATTTGAATACGCATGCCTACACCAGTTTCTTTGGCATTTCAGTGTATTTTCTCTATCTCTTCATTTTCTGCTTGTGACGATGGCATGTATAACCAACAGTTTTTGTCGGCGTTGTTTGTTGTACATTCTGATGAGAATAATTTTGTCTATGTAGTGTTCACAGTAGCACTCTCTTGCCTACTTACCCACTCATAACGGATCTTGTTTCCGTTATAGAATTTCATGCTGCTGTTGATATGATCCTACATCCGTTTGACCAGAAGTCATTATCGTCTATCCATTTCACTTCACTGACCCTCATTATATCTAGACTGAACCTTTACATTTCCATTGTCTTATATTCTAGGTTCCCCACTGCTATCGAACTTCTGAAAATCCGCGTTCCGAGTATCAATATGATCATCTTTTTCTGGCCATTCAATCTTATCCTCCCCTTTAGAGGTCCCCCCCCTTGTTTCCGAATGGGAACTAATCAGTAATCTTTTTGGCAATGGAGAGATCGTCAAGGCACTTTTTCATTTGCTGGTCTCATTTTCTGCTTCCTGATCACTTTGATCATGCTTGACTTTTCCTCCTTTTAGGGACATTTACTCATCCCCTAAACAAGAGGTTCCTCCACCCTCTTTGACAAGACCGTTGGATGTCTTCGGGAGTATTCGGCTCCCATTAATGAAGAGCTTTAATCACAATTCAAGCGGTGTTTGGATTCTTACCCGGGACCCACGAAATTTTGATTATTAGTTAAAAAGTTCTAACATAGCAAGGCCATGTTGTTTAATGTTACATGGCCAGATCAATCCATCGTCCAGACTGGTGCTCTTGCAAACAACGTAAAAGACTACTGTCCCTTTCCAGGATGCTTTCTGCACAGTTACCCATTCGATGTGTTTGCCCTTACTGTGTGGCTGTCTGTGTCAAAGAGGTACGAAAACACGCTACCTTATTAAGGCTCATGTTTCGTGAAAACAAAAGGAACTCGATAGTATCCGATGTTAGTTTTCTAAATGTCTAAAGGCAGTTCTGCGAGACCACTCACATGGGGGTAATATTTGAAACCAGAAGTAGCGAAGGTAATTGGAAGACTATCTATCAGGAGCGTTGTAGTAAAGTACTGTGTATATTTTGGAAAAAGAAACATAGCAATCTGTTATACTAGTTAAGCCGCAATCAAGTAAGAAAGAGAACACATTGTCTAAGATTCCACGTCTATAAGACGGGATCAAAACGTTTCCATTTGAAGGTGTTGCTGCTGCGTATATGCTACGCACTGCAGCTCCGATGCAGGTATAAAAGCAGCAACATTTAGGCAGGGGATTAGAGTGGTATTCGTTTCTGTTTGACATGCATGCCGTATATGCAGAAACGTCAACTGCGGTGACAGTATTATCAAATGAGTCCAAACAGGATCAATGTGCTGTAATTCCTTTCTTCGCTGCCGAAGAACGAACACCGGTAAACAACCATCTGAGAATGAAGAATGTGTATAGCGCAGCATGTCTGTCGAAAACCAATGTTTTAGAGTTGAGCGCCAAGTTTAGAGCTGGTCGCGATTCGACACAAGATTTACAAGGCAACCAAAAGTTACGTTAACTAAGGTAGGAGACAGCCCGCCCGGTTGGTACGAATCCGCCCGGCGGACTTGTGTCGAGGTCCGGTGAGCCGGCCAGTCTGTGGATGGTTTTTAGGCGGTTTTCTATCTGCCACCGCGAATGCGGCATGGTTCGCCTTATTCCCTTTCAGCTACACTATGTCGGCCATTGCTGCGCAAACAAGTTCTCCACGTACGCGTACACCACCGTTACTCTACCACGCAAACATAGGGGTTACACTCGTCTGGTGTGAGATGTTCCCTGCGGGGGTCCACCGGAGGCCGAACCGAACAATAATCCTGGGTTCGGTATGGGGCGGCGGAAGGGTTAAGTGGACTGCGGTAGCCGTCGTGGGGTTGTGGACTACTGCGGCTGCGGCTGGAAAGGTGCCTCTCCATCGTTTCTAGGCCCGTGATTAACATAAATAATACGTAAATACAAGGTAGGAGATACTCGATAATCCGCCTCTTCCCATTAAAAAAGGCCTTGAACGGTCTATGATTCCTGTCGAACGTGGACGTGCA
This sequence comes from Schistocerca piceifrons, assembly GCF_021461385.2. Lineage (NCBI taxonomy): Eukaryota > Metazoa > Arthropoda > Insecta > Orthoptera > Acrididae > Schistocerca > Schistocerca piceifrons. The sequence goes on from NC_060138.1 coordinate 957,954,527, forward strand.
GTTTGCAGTTAGAGACTTCTTCAAGCAGCAGGACACGGTGATTTACCAACGTGGTGCGTCAGTGAAACGGGTGCGTCAATCCTCCCGGCGACTTTTTCTGATTGGTATACCAATTCCGGACTGTACAGACATCGAACGGAAACTTTTTGATTGCTATTTACAGTATCGTATGGGGCCAATACAGCCAATACAGAGTTCTGTTGGAACATGAGGAGGAATCTTTGGAAGAAAGGCAGCGCTCTACTTGCGAACGGATGATCGGTAAATTTGTAGAAAAGGTATTCAGGGATTTGTGCACCAGCTCTGCTGTCTCCGTCGTCAGTATCGTGTACTAATCCTGAGAATTAGGTTAGAAAGATTAAGGTATATGTCGTTGCGCACTAACTGACATTTTTTTCCTTATGTTTAGAGACAGTGTTGTTAATAATGATACAGCATAGTCTTTGAAACTGTTGTACAGTAGCTAGCGAAGTATAAACATTAAGATTATGAGTGAAATGAGGTATTAAAATTTAATTGTCTCATTCAGGGTAAATAACTTACTTCATTTCACTTTCGAGTTTCATCGATGCAGATTTTGTCATTGTTCACTGACCAGCGTACGTACATGTCCTGCAGTTCGTGCGATGACGCATTGACAAATAACGATTAAAAGCTGTGGGTGGCCATAATTAGGCGGCTCTGGACAGGTCCGTAACGAGGCGTCGCTGGCTGCAGGGAACACGTGACCCGCGCGCTCCGGTAATGCCGACTCCGCCACGGAGCTGCTAATTAGCCGGGCGCCACCGGCTGCAGCTCGGCTGGCCGGACCCGTGCTGCCTGCGTGCGCATGCGAGTTCTGCGTGCGGCGGATCCGCTACTGCGAAGAGGCGCGTCGTGTAATTACGCCCTGCGAGGCAGCACGAGACCGCTGACACTGGCAAGTCCGTCGTGTTCTACATCTACACCCATACTCCGCAAGCCACCTGACGTTGTGTGGCGGAGGGTACCTTGAGTACCTCTATCGGTTCTCCCTGCTATTCCAGTCCCGTTTGTGGAAAGAAAGATTGTCGGTATGCCTCTGTGTGGGCTCTAATCTTTCCGATTTTATCCTCATGGTCTCTTCGCGATATACGTAGGAGGGAGCAATATACTGCTTGACTCCTCGGTGAAGGTATGTTGTCGAAACTTCAAAAAAAGCCCGTACCGAGCTACTGAGCGTCTCTCCTGCAGAGTTTTCCACCGGAGTTTATCTATCATCTCCGTAACGCTTTCGCGACTACTAAATGATCCTGTAACGAAGCGCGTTGCTCTCCGTTGGATCTTCTCTATCCCTTCTATCAACCCATACAAAATCAATTAATTTCTAGTTCTGATAATTTGACATATAAATCTTTATGGGAACTTATTCATGTTACACTGCTCGTATACATTAAATTACTCTACTGTCAATATCTTTTAATGTTATGGCAGACACTTTAGATGTGGATACATAATCTAGTATACGTGAATTATCAGTATATTTGAGTGTTATTTGACAGACCTTTAAAACACATCGTGACCTTTTAAACTCATCATCGCTATCCTCAGTAATATCAACCATGCGTTCTGGGTAATGATCGAGAGGTACTGGCAGTCACGAAGTTGTTCTCAGTTACTGGATCTCAGTTAGTATTCAGACACCAGAAGCTGGCCGTCTAAGTGCCGTGACAGGACAGTGGACCTCAGCTACAGGATCTCATACAGTACGCTGATACCAGTGTTGGTATACAATGTGTCGCTTCAGGTACCAACGATGTAAACATGTGCTTCGAAAGTATGCGACCTTCTAAGAGGGGTGCTCTGGGAGTAATGCAGTAAATTTCTTTTCTCTAACAATTTCTACTGAAAAAAACGGGCCCACATCTCGTGGTCGTGCGGTACCGTTCTCGCTTCCCACGCCCGGGTTCCCGGGTTCGATTCCCGGCGGGGTCAGGGATTTTCTCTGCCTCGTGATGGCTGGGTGTTGTGTGCTGTCCTTAGGTTAGTTAGGTTTAAGTAGTTCTAAGTTCTAGGGGACTGATGACCATAGATGTTAAGTCCCATAGTGCTCAGAGCCATTTGAACCATTTTTTTTTTGAAAAAAACGATAAATTTGTTGTGAATCATCGTGGAATATTCCCGCTTTAGCCACTGCAGTTTTATGAAGTTTCGATTGGTGGCGGCACTACACGTAGCCTTAAAAAAGGCGTCTGTAACTGAGTTGCGATCCAAACAGGAAGCTGTTAATTTGTTGTGGCGGAAAACAAAAGCATCGCAAATATTCATACGCGCCTGAGAAATGTCTACGAAAACGTGACAGTGAACTAAAGCACAGTGTGTCGTTGGGGAGGCGTCCGTCGTTATCGCAACAATGTCGCTCAAACCTACTGATCTCCCGCTTGCCGACTGCTGTGGCCGATCGTTTCTAGGTGCTTCAGTCCGGAACCACGTGGCTGCTACGGTAGAAGGTTCGAATTCTGCGTCGGGCATGTGTGTGTGTGATGTCCTTAGGTTAGTTAGGTTTAAGCAGTTCTAAGTTCTAAGGAACTGATGACTGATGACCATTTGATCTCCCGCTTCCTGGACGGCCGCACACAGCTGTGGTACCCTCAGTTCAGCGTGCTCGTCGCCATAAAAATGCAAACGAACTTATGTTTACCACAATGCAAGGCCTCACACTAGTATGCGCACACGAAATGAACTCACAATATTTCATTGGAATCTTCTTCCTCGTCCACGGTTCAGTCTGGATATAGCACCTTCCCATTTCCATCTGTCTTGGGGAATGAATGATGCCCTCCGCAGAATATAGTCCGTGAATAAAGGCGAGGTTACTGATGCAGCAGGACGTAGGTTCCGACGTCGACTAGTAGACGGGTAGCGTGGAGTCATGCAGGTCCTCCCAGGACAATGGTGTATGCCCATCGCATTGAACGGAGGTTATGTTGAAAACTAGGTTTTTGTAGCCAAAAGAGAGGGAAACAACACGACATATGGGAAACCTGAATAAAACCAACCTGTTTTCAGAAACAGATATGTCGCATTACTTACTGAATGCCCATAGTACATGTTAACATTGTTTCTACTTAGGGAATTCATTAGTAACTTTTTAACATCAGCACTGACACATGTGAACTTTGCAGGGGAACTTGATTTCATGAACTACACGCACTTAAAGGTACTCTGTCTTAGGGGATTAAAAGTAATGTAAGAGTAAAACATACAAGTAGGAATTTCTTTATCAGGCTGTAAATGTCCGGATGTCGTAACGAGAATTGTAACTGTACAATCCTAGTTTCATAATTTGCGTAACCATTACAGACAGGAATAAAATTTACTGATGAGTCAGTACAGTATTTAACATACACATATTTTTAGAGAGAAGTGGAACAGAAGGATGAGGCGGAGTTTTAGGTACAATATTTGATATAAACGTGTGTGTGTGTGGGGGGGGGGGGGGGTTGCGTTTTTCTGAGTCGCTTACATATTTTTCTTAAATAATACATAAACTTTGAATGTGGAAATAACATTGTGACAAGAAGCCTACGTTTCTTCTGACAAACATTTTAAAGATGGAAATACCATACAGTACAGTAATATTGTAGATGTCCTTACATATTTCATGGTATATGATTCGTATCATTAGCATACATTTTGAGCACGACACCAAAGGATTTTAGATCACTGCACCAATTAACGCGATTCAGTTGAAGCTTATGTATTTACGATATATAGCACACATGTTTTTCTGATACTTTTTAACATGGCGCCAATCACGCAAAACTCAAATCATTCGGGTACGTTTGAACATGGCGGCTCCGTGGATACGTACTTGTTGGTTATTTCAGTTTAGTGGCCAGTAAAATACTTCCCCATGATTGGATGGTTTCAGTGGTTGGTATAATGCCACACTGACGTGTGTTGTGACATCATTAGCGTGTATCCGCTTCTAGGCAACACGCACGAGTTACATCATGCACACCCTTAACGTGCCATGCGTGTACCGAAAAAAGTATGTAGCTATACTTTTGATTTCTAATGCGATTTAGTGAAATTGTGTTTGAAACACTCAGATATTTTAGTAAGTTTCAATGTGGTCACGCCTCTCATTCATGTTGCTCTGTCTGATTCGTAACAATTAATTAAGGGTAAGATTAGCACTGTATTAACGAACATATTTCGACATGTGTTCACTCCCACTTAAGTTTTATTCAGTTCCAAGTTCTTTGAAGAGACAGTTGCAGTAGCAGTGAGAAATCTTGGTCACCTAAATTTGCTAATCTGTTTACGGAGAACTTATCTGCGATGATACCTGCATACATTTTTCGGTATCCTGATTATACTCTCCTTGGGTGACCTGACAGCATTAAGATTTCAAGCAGCTTCTTGAAAAAACTGAATTTAGTTCACTCGAATATATGTACCTGCTCCAGTATTGAGCTGGAAAAGGATGGCTGTTTTCTCCACCTTGATGTGTTAGTCAGGAAGAAGACGGATGGTACGTTGGGACATGCCATTTATAGGAAGTTGTTTCTCACTCATTTGTATTCTCAGACTGATATTTGTCACCATGCAGATTGGCGTGAATATGTATTTCGTACCGTGGATCATAAGCTCCTCATTATCTCAGATCCTAGAATTTCGTTTGTCGTTACCTCACCTCGAAGTCCTCTTCATTAGAATGTTTATAGTCAAATATTGCTCACACGTCCATTGCGCTATGGACTAGCCGTGAATCTGGTGAGTGACGAAAGTACCGAATGGGCTCCTTAATCTATGGCCTTGATAATTAAAGCAGGTTGCATTTTCAAAAGGATTAGTCATATACATCGGAAACGCGAGACGATGTACGCTTTACGACTACCATCTAAGATTACGGCAGCATTTGTGTTTGTAAAGGATGATTTTGGTTTGTATAAGGCGGGTGGTTACCGTACCTCATGCAGTTCTGGCATGTCATAACTTGGGCAGATCATCAGGAAAGTGGAGGAGAAGTGTCTAGAATATAAGAACCACACATTTACAAGTGACCAGAAAATCTTGTACAGAAAATTGCCTTGGTATCGCTCATCCTATGGAAAGTGGAGGAGAAGTGTCTAGAATATAAGCTCCACACATTTACAAGTGACGAGCTAATCTATTATAGAAAATTGCCTTGGTATCGCTCATCCTACGGAATATAACAAAAGAGAGATCCTAGCGTGTACGTCCAGCTATAGAGCAGAGCTAAGGAAGCAGTTGAGATTAATTAGTAGGTGACCCTATAGGCAGAGATAAAGATTTGTGCTTTAATCCCGCTTAAAACCCTGCTCTTTCGCTGTTATAACAACGGTGAGTAGTACTTGCTCACCAGCTGGTAATTATACATCTACATCTACATGGATATTCTGCAAATGACATTAAAGTGCCTGGAAGAGGGTTCATCGAACCACCTTCAGAATTCTCTATTATTTCAATCTCGTATAGCGCATGGAAAGAACGAACACCTTTCCGTACGAGCTCTGGTTCACCTTTTTTTGTCATGGTGATGGTTTCTCTCTATGTAGGTCGATGTCAACAAAATACTTTCGCATTCGATGAAGGAAGTTGGTAATTGGAATTTCGTGAGAAGATTCCATCGCAATGAAAAACGCCTTTGTTTTAATTATGTACACCCCAAATCTTCTATCGTTTCAGTGACACTCTCTCCCCTGTTTCACGACAATAAAAAACGTGCTGCCTTTCTTTGAACTTTCTCGATGCTCTAAGTCAATCCTATCTGGTAAGGATCCCACACCGCGCAGCAGTATTCTAAAAGAGGACGGACAGACATAATGTACGCAGTCTCCTTAGCAGATCTGTTACATTTTATAAGTGTCCTGCCAATAAAACGCAGTCTTTGGTTAGCCTTCCCCACAACACTTTTTACGTGTTCCTTCGAATTTAAGTTGTTTATAATTGTAATTCCCAGGTATTTAGTTGAATTTACGGCATTTAGATCTGACTAAGCGAATTTTCGCACCATTCAGATATCTTTTCTAAATCGTTTTGCAATTTATTTTGGTCTTATGATGACTTTGTTAGTCGATTAACGACAGCTTATCAGCAGACAACCTAAGACAGCTCCTCAGATTGTCTCCCAAATCGTTTATACATAGAAGGAACAACAAAGGGCCTATAACACTACCTTGGGAACGCCAGAAATCACTTGTGCTTTACTCGCTGACATTCCATCGATTACTACAAACTGTGACCTCTCTGACATGAAATCACGAATCCAGTCAAACAACTGAGACGATATTCGATAAGCACGCAATTTCACTGCAAGCCGCTTGTTTGCTACAGCGTCTAAAGCCTTCCGGATATCCAGACAAACGGAATCAGTCTGAAATTCCTCGTCAGTAGCACTCAAAACACTTCATGCGAGTAAAGAGCTATTTGTGTTTCACAAAAACGATGTCTTCTAAAACCGTGTTCACTGTGTGTCAATAGACCGTTTTCATCGAGGTAATTCATGATGTTCGAACTCAACATATGTTCCAAAATCCTGCTGCATATCGACGTTAATGATATGGGCCTGTAATTTAGTGGATTACTCCTACTACCTTTCTTGAATTTTGGTGGGATCTGTTCAACTTTCCAGTCTTTGAGTATGGATCGTTCGTCGAGTGAACGGTTATATATGATTGTTAAGTATGGAGCTATTGCATCAGTATACTCTGAAAGGAACCCAATTGGTATAGAGTCTGGACCAGAAGACTTTCTTTTATTAAGTGATTTAATTTGCTTAACTACTCCCACGATTTTTACTTCTATGTTATTCATGTTAGCAGCTGTTCTTGATTCTAATTCTGGACTAATTACTTCGTCTTCTTTTGTGAAGGCATTTCGGAAAGCTGTGTTTAGTAACTCTGCTTTGGCAACACCGTCTTCGATAGTATCTCCATTGATAACGCGCAGAGAAGGCATTGATTATGTCTTGCCGATAGCATACTTCACACACGACCAGAATCTCTCTGGGTTTTCTGCCAGGTTTCGAGATAAAGCTTCGTTGTGGAAACTATTACAAGCATCTCGCATTGAAGTCCGCCCTAAATTTCGAGCTTCTGTAAAAGATCGCCAATCTTGGGGATTTTGCGTATGTTTAAATTTGGCATGTTTTTTTCGTTGTTTCTGCAACAGTGTTCTGATCCGTTTTGTGTACGAAGGAGGAGCAGCTCCGTAGTTTCTTAATTTATTTGATATAAGTCTCTCAATTACTGCCGATACTATTTCTTTGAATTCAAATGGCTCTGAGCACTATGGGACTTAACTTCTGTGGTCATCAGTCCCCTAGAACTTAGAACTACTTAAACCTAACTAACCTAAGGACATCACACACATCCATGCCCGAGGCAGGATTCGAACCTGCGACCGTAGCAGTTGCGCGGTTCCGGACTGAGCGCCTTAACCGCGAGACCACCGCGGCCGGCCTTTGAATTCAAGCCACATCTCGTGTTCACTTATGTTTTTAATTTGGAAGGAGTACAGATTGTCTCTCAGGAACGCGTCAAGTGAATTTTTATCTGCTTTTTTGTATAGGTATAATTCGCGTTTATTTTTGGAGGATTTGTGGGTTACAATATTCTATCTTGCTACGACAACCTATAACACTCCCCGTCTGCTAACTACTGTACCATAACCTCAATGCCAGAAGCAGGTTGTAACATAAAACAATTTAGTAAAAGTAACTATGGCACAAAGCAACAGAGCAGTGTTACCCTCTGAGAGGAATTTTGTTAAGTTGACCGTATTGTTCCTAATGGAAGTGGCTTATCGGAAATGAAAGTCAGAATTACGTTAATATTGGAATAGTGACAAACAAAATTTTGCCTAGCTATACTGTTTATAGAATAAGGGAAACGGTCGCCAGCCTAATTAGGCAAGAGAAAGATTAACATTCTCGTTTATGAAAGTAGGTATAAGTAACTATAATGGACAACACAACACACACATCCTAGACTTAGCAACACGCGAGTGCAATGAACTCTAACACACATATGTTTTAAGATTGAAGTTAACAGTTGGAGCAGCAGGAACTATTTTCAAAATTATAACAGGTACAGAAAAACACTATCACTTTCAGGGTTTACACAAACTGAGTGGTCTTTATACTGTTAATATGCACACAAGAGAGACAAACACTTGGCATACATGAGAATGTAACGTTTCACAACTGCAGCTTTCTCACTTTTATTACAACGAAACACAATGTTGACAAAATTGCAAGGAACTGACTCTCCTTTTTAGAATTTACTACCGACAACAACGTGATCATTTACTTTATAAGACTCAGCCTAAAGTTTGAAGTAGGTAACAGCACTTTAAATAACAGTTTCAATATGAAAATTATTATTGGACAAATAACATTTACCTTAACTCACTCTGTTACCACATTAGCTTTAACTACCTTTCTAATAAGTTCAAGAGGCATTATTTAACAAAGCTCTAGGCTTCAACGTACTTTCAGTAAGGACACTCGGTAATCACTTTACTTCAAACGGAGAGGACCCTGAGAGGTGTTATGATGAGGAGTAAAATCAAGGTAGGTAAATAAATTCCGATGTGAATTACCTTATATTTCAGCACACTAACACATCCATTAGGCTGATCCTTCACTGTACATCAATATTGTATTACGTTACAGTGATTGCGCAATGTGGTGGCAACTGCATGTTGGTAGGTGGAATTACAGGTAGAATTGCCGGACTTTATCGTATCTTCATGGCGACGATTCATACAAATTCCAGAATAGATCCAGCTATTTATCCACCCATCCGAGGCATTGGAAAGAAGCAGTAAAAGCCTCTCTCTGAATCAGCATGATATGCACCTTTACATTGACAGTGCACAGACTGGTAGCTCCTTTCCGACTGGTGGCTCGTCTCCGACTGACTATCAGTTCCACCTTTTCCACCTATGCCAACCACAATTTGCGCGCGCTACACAGTTCCGTTCCCGAGGGGAAACACTACACCTTTTACATACAAACTAACTAGGAACCCTAAGTGAGGATCAGCAGTTTACATAACAGTAAACAATCATTTTAAACAAACAGAACATTTGCACATATTGACACTTCTACAAAAAATTATTCACACAAAATTACAATTACATACAATAAGTTCTGTTCCCTCCAAATGGGACAAAGAATACAAATTGCAGATACACTACTTTGCATAGAATCAAATCACGACATCAAAGGTTTGACAAAGAAGAGAATACACAATTTTATGCTATCGATTTGAACACATTCACAGGCGATCAACAATGTAACATTAAATAAAGCAAAATGAATCCATACAGCATAAGAGCTGTGGTGTTACAAACCCTGTGTTCACTAATCCCTGTATCCGTTTTGAAGCTCGTTACTAACTCAGGATTGTTTGTTTCTAAAAGGTCAAGTGCGTTTTCGCAACCGTTTACTATACGCGTGGGCTCATGAACTAAGTGCTAGAAATAATTTTCATAGAATGCGTTTAGCACAATTTCGGATGATGTTTCGTGCGTACCTCCGAAATTAAACATGTATTTTCGCCAACATATCGAGGGTAATTTAAAGTCAGCGCCAAATATAATCAGGTACGTGTTTGAGATCAGACTCAAGTTTTCTTTGAACCTTTCAGCAGCTGTATCATCTGAATTGGGAGGTCGATGAAAGGATCAAATTATTACTTTATTCAGATTGCCAACAGTTACCTCTGCCCATACTAACTCGCAGGAACTATCTACTTCAATTTAGCGACAAGATAAACTACTTCTAATAGCAACTAAGCCTATCCTTTCAGAACGCCATTAGATTCTTTAAAAAAATTTCTGCTGAGCTTATCTCCGGTTTTAGCCAGATTTCAGTGCCTATAACTACTTGAGCAGCAGTGCTTTCTATTAGCGCCTGGAGCTCTGGTACTTTCTCGGCACGGCTACGACCATTTACAACTGTTATACCGATGGTTTCTGTTTCTACGTTCTCGCTGTGCCCATCCTTTATTTCTGAAGCACTTCTTATTTTCCCCAGGCCCTACAGCGTAAAAATCGGCAAACATCACCATCTTCTGACGTGGGTCATTCCCTAGTTGTGTGTGTGTTGGTCAGCGTAGCTCCAGCTACCTAGTGTTCAGATTTCTTTACGCAGAGCTCTCTCGCTGCATTTGTGCCTTGAATGTGACGGGATGATCACCTGCCGAAATGTCGATCGTTGTCGGAGACCTTATATTAGTATAAGTTTCCCAACAGGCCCATTATAACAGATACAAAGCAACAAAAGCTGCACGTAAGTTAATTCACACCTGCTTATGGCTGTCGTGCCCATGATGTTTCATTCTTAATGTGCTCCACGCAGACCGCCAGAGAAAAATCTCACATAATAATGTACAGTATATTAATACAGGCCAGTCATAATGCATTGTAAACAGGCACGTACTTTATGGGCGGACATACGCAATGTGCCGAAGTAGGTGCTAACCTCCCGCAATACTCTCGCCGACTTTATGACAAAAGTATTCCTCAATATTCAGTCAAAGCAAAGAGAGTTACTGCTGCATGCCAGACTACAGCGCAACACTAGAAAATGAACAAACGAGACTCTTCAGATTTAAGAATAGAGCTAAACGGAATACATGTTCTTTGTACACTGTTGAACAAGGCGAAGCAGGGCGTGTGCAAAACCAAAGTCAAGCACTGCCCCTGTGTTCTCTGCAGCGAGTAGATTCCTGCAGCGCTTCGGAATAAATTGTCCGGCGGTGTCACAGGGAAAGCACAACGTGACGCGGTTTTTCAAGCGACGGTTCTATAACAAGTTGCGATAAATTATCATCCATAATATGGTTCATTCGTTACAGATATTCTTATGACATCTACCTACACGCACAGTACGGAAAGAAATTATGTAAATCTCTACTAAGGTAGTAGATACAAGCGGACTGAGTACCGTGTAATTAAATTGAAGCCGTTATTATCTCAGTTCCTAGATACATCTTCAAACTCTCTAACTTTTGAGGTACATATCCAGCCGAGTGGAAACGAAGCATAATTTGACAGTTACCTCGAGAAGCAGACGTATATAGAGCGAAAACAAAAGTTATGGGATGGCAACGAAAACGCCCTGTTACAGCTAAGGTACTAATAGACAATCAACTTACAGAAGTTTATTTACCCAGGCCGTGAATTATCTTTTAATGACGACGATAAAGTGAAAAAGAACTCCATATACATGTGGAACAACTGGCGAACACCACAAAACGAGAAAAGACAGACATTTACATGAAGTTTCAACCTTTTGATGACGTTACTTACGTTCAATTTGATGTGGCACACTAGTTGGACAACATCCCAAAGAAGGACTTTTCTTGCAATTTCACATGGCTGTGTGAACGTTCTGTTCGTTGTACTCAAGTGGACGGAGACTCTGTAGAAAACTTGAAGCATTAAAACCAGTACATTAATTTTACTCTATTTTTTACTACCTAAGATTATAAAATTTTGGGGGTGATTGGATACAGTGCTGCGGTAATAAACATACGTATACTGTCAGGAGAATGAAAGCAAACATATATATGGAACTTTTTTCTGAAAAATCACACAGATATGGGAAAACATCAAATTCGTCATCGGTGAGGATTTTTATTATGTTTTAAACAAGTAAATTAATACACAGTGCAATTGAATACCATTACAGCTAGATTGAACAGAGGTGCGTCATGTACCTAAAAAATACAACACTTCGATTATGCGCATCTAGCAGTAGATCAATAAGCGAACTGGGTCCACTATAAGAAACAAAACGCTGAGGACATTAGGCTCTCCATTGGAGGAAGGTTGTTATTTGTATCATGTAGTACGCATGGCACTTGTAAGGAATGAGATGAAGATGACGTACTATCAAGAAACAGAAGGGTAGAAATGAATTCTTCATTGGTCCCTATTAATGGCAAATGCCAGAGGAGCAAAATATTATTCATGGACAAATAACCTTTTTAAAGAAAGGTACAACATAACACAGAATGAAGAGAACAGAGAAGAATTTTATGTCCTACACACACACAACTGTATACAATGCAAAAAATGAGAAACTTCTGAAACACTAAAGACGGAAGACAATAACACTGCTTCGGACTATATAAGATTTATATTTTTCATCACATTTTAGCACATGAATGGAAACTAAATGGTCTAAACGATAAACGGTATAATACGTAGACTTACTGTAATCACATTCATAAAATAGGCAATGCTAAAAACAAGGAGCAGAGGCCACGAAATTGTGTGTAATGTGGTTGCCAATAGTCATCTACGGTCATGTCAATATGATAAATGGATCCATTTTATTCCGAGTGGAGAAGACAGATTAATAGGATTTATCGACCTGGAAAAAGCGTTCGGCCATGTAAAATGGTACAACATGTTCGAAATCCTGAGAAAAATAAGAACAAGCTATAGGGAAAGACATAAATAAAGAGGGAATATGATTGGAAGACGAAGAATGAAGCACCATGATTGAAAAGCTTGTAAGATAGGGAATCAGACTTTCACCCCTATTGTTCAGTCTAGACCTCGAAGAAGAAATGACGGGAATAAAAAAATTCTTCAGGAGTGGTATTAAAATACAGGGTAAAAGGATAAGAATGGTAACAGTCGACGATAACATTGTTATCCTCAGTGACGGTGAAGAAGAACTACAATATCAGTTGAACGGAGTGAACGTTCTAATGAGTAGGAGTTACAGGCTTAGAGTAAGTCGGAAAAAGACAAAAGTAATAAGAAGTGGCAGAAATGAGAATGGCGAGAAGGAAAAAATTCTGCTATCTTCAAAGTAAAAACAAAATAACATACGAAGCACGAAGCAAAGTGGACATAAAAAGCAAATTTGCACAGACAAAGAGGCCTTACTGAGTAAGAGAAGTTTACTGGTATGAAACCCATCCGCTGAGGAGGATCTCCATAGAACCGACGAAGACAGGCTCATTTGGAAATCATTGACAAAAGTAATTAGAAAAAATTGGAAATTTGTGGTAAGATCTTATGGCACCAAACTGCTGAGGTCATCGGTCGCTAAGCTTACACACTACTTAATCTAACTTAAATTACCTTACGCTAAGGACAACATTCACACATTCCCGATGCAGGACTCGAAACTCCGACGAGGGGAGTCGCGTGAACCGCGACAGGTCGCCTAGACCGTGCGGCTACCCCGATGGGCAAAGTAATGAGAAGTGGCAGAATAGCGAGAAAGATGAAATTTTGCTATCTATAGAGCAAAAACAAAATAATATACGAAGCAAATAGGACATAAAAAGCCAATTTTCACAGACAAAGAGGCCTTGCTGTGTAAGATAAATGTAGTGGAATGAAACCCTTCCGTTGAGGAGGATCGCCACAGAACCGGCGAAGAGAGGCTCATATGGAAATCATTAACAAGGAGGGCAGGATTGTGGAACGTTGTCATTCCACAATTGGAGTATTAGATATCATAGCTTCCCTGACACCGCTCCACTCTCACCCCTGTGATCTAAGTCCCCGTCGCTCCATTTTATAGTCTTACTATTTTATAATGTTTACATTTTACACAATAATTGTTCTATACTATTAATATTTTAACGAGAATGTTCACATAAGCACATTTTCTATCATTTCAGCAAGAAAGCCATTGTTAAATGTATGGCATCCCCGCTACTCCCTCCTCTCACCTCCCCCAATAACCCACACTGCAGCTTTCCCTCTCCGTTCCCACTCCCCTGTTTTTCCCTTCTGAAAACAGTGACTGCAGTTGCAGATCTCATTACTCTGACAAGAGGTTCTGCATAGACAAGATGGGTTGCTGACGCAACTACTTGCGTAAATTCAACGTTTATGAACAATTCCCTTTTATCTGCATTCGGTACATAATTAGTTTTTGTTACATCTGAAGGTGATCCAGGGTGATCAAATTACGTCATTTACTTAAAATAATGTGCGATTGAGACTGAATAATAAATGAGAATTATTTTAAATGTAAATAATGTTACTGATCCTCTTGAGACGAATACGTCGTATATAGGTTCTGTTTTCCTATTAAAAAATTAATACCGACTTGTATCACATTTGTGCGTGTTGGCTGATTATGCTTGATATGCTGCTGTGTACTAAATGCAGCCAACATATCGAAATTATTTCTGAAGATGGAAGAAGAGCCACATCTTACTACAGTATGGTGAAGATAGGAATTACAGTGTTTTATCTGAGTGCGTTGGCTGATGGCGACACATGCAGACAGGCTGCAGTTCAGTAGTGGACAGTTCGTACAAGTAGATGCCGTTTCTCTAATTACTGATCTCTATTTTTTACTTACTTATTGCTGGAAGAAAATGAGGAAGAAAATGAAGTTTCATATCAACATTTACGTAATAGAAAAGTCCGGTCTCGGAAACTGACATACGGTCGGGAGAGCGGTGTGCTGACCACATGCCCCTCCAAATCTGCATCCCGTGTCGCCCATGAGCTGAGCATGACACAGCGGCAGGTCAGTACCGTTGTTCTGGAGGAGTTTAGTTTAGTTTTACTTTAGTTTAATGGAAAAGTTGAAACACATCCCATATCTAGGACTAGGCTTGCCAAATTTTCTGTGCGACACTTACCAATCGCCAGTTATTATACCAACATAATTCATATTATATAATACGTTTGAGTGGACTTGAAGATCTGGACAAAATTCAAAACATCAGTATAAATTAAATTTTAATTCAGCTTGCCGTCTTCATTTAAAGTATTACCTAAGTTAAACCTAAATAAATTCGCCAACTGCCAATATCTCGGCATCAGCTGTGTGTGACACATGAACATTTGTGCCAAACTGGGTCTCGAACCGGGATTTCCTGCTTATCGCGAGCGGATAGAGGAACATTTTGAGAACATTCGTGTATACTGACATCCGGAGATAAAGAGCTAGTATCCGCAGGAGCCGGAACTATACGTTAGCCGTCACGGTGTAGACTAGACGGCGATTGTCCGTGTCGTCCACATTACACTTTAGGATGAGGGAGCAAACTAAGGTGACAAATATCTCGCGTAGTGGGAGGGAAGTCTTGGAAGGCATGACTGTATTCGAGAAGATATATTCGATATGTGGTAGCGCCGATGTAATGTGGACCAGGGCGACCGGCGGTTAACAAGAACTAGATGTAAGTTCGTCGACCATAAGTCCAGTGGTGTTCGAGTTATGATACTATTACTTTAAGATTGTGTGAACGTAAAGAGCAGTACCATGTGCATGAATACAGACCATAGCGAGACCCTCTCTTTGCTTATGGAGTGTGACGGTGTCATACTTGACCTTGAATATGTGACAGGTAATGACAAGATAACTGAAGCCAGGTTGGAACCGATGCGCCATCACTGTACAGAGAAGTAAAATTTGCACGTTGTATGTTAATTGGGATGACATATAGAATTTAATAAACAGCACCTTTTGTAAGATGTCTATCGCTCGTAACAGTTGACTTCGAAGACTTATCCTAATGTCCTGAAGAGGACGCCGAAAGTTGATGGATGTGGTGCGACGGATGACTGGAATGAACACTGTGGCGCTGTCGGGAGCCTCACTTTCGTCTGGAAGTCCCCTTCCAAAGATCATAACGCAAGATTTGGCGACGTTCATGTAGCTGCCCATACCCACTCCCGTGTTGGTCAATCAATCGTGTTGCGCCTTGTATCTTCTCTTTGCTGCATATAATGAAGACGAGGTCCACTGCATAGGCGCGGCATGTGAATGTGTGCCCTAGTAGCCTGATCCCTGATGCACGACGATGCGGGACACAGAGAAGAGGTTCTGCTGCGATGATGTACATGATCGTTGAAAGAGGAGACCCGTGTCGAACTGACGATGCGACGACTACAGGTGTAGTCATCCGACCATCAACCATTACCCTCGTTGAAGCGACACGAAACAGGGGCATGATTACGAGGACGAAGGTAAGCGGAAAAGCCATCCGTTTCATCATGTCTGCGAACAAGGTATGGTTCACACAATCGAATTCCTGATCGAAATCGATGGAAATCACAGCTCCCTTCGTTTGACAGACTGTTGCAACATACTGCTTCATCATGACAGAAGTGTCGCTGGTGGAATTTCCTAGGGTCTTCGAGGATCATGTGGTAAAAGTCCATCGTGCGTCGGTGCCACTGCATTTTTTCCTGGTTCTAAAGCATCATTATGACGCGTGTGACTGGCTTTACACATTGTATCGACCACAGAAGTATGGGCGACTATTGTGGAATGCGGCTTTCACAGGATTCCCATGTGATCGTCACGATTCTGTTTCCTGTAAATGGACAGTGATAAGTTTCCTCTGACCCCGACTGTGCCACACTGTTTGACGTCGGAGGTTAAGTATGAACATTCAGGACGTCACGTAGACGCGATCCAGTCGACTGCGGTAGTGGCGCAGATAATCGCCGTGCACCACTTCTCAGGCGTCCACGATTGCTCTAAGTAACGGAGATCGCATCAGATGGTAAAATATACTGTTCCTTCCTCGCAAGAACACAGTTGGAATCTCCACCGACAATGATGTACTCATAATAGACCAGAAAAAATAAAACTGTGAGCACTCTCGTCGTTGGTCTGCGCCGGGTGGCGCGTAGACGTTCACTAACCTGATCCCGTGTACTGTTAGTGCTAGTCGTCGTGCAGATTTCAAGAAAGTATTCTGTTGCAATGCTACGATAATCGCTGCTCCACTATCTCCATTGGCGGCTGGGTGACGTATGCAGTAAAACCATAAAAATCGGGCCAAGTCTCCGTCCGTAGCTTTTGGAACTAAGCAATATCGTCCGCTGCTCGTAACGTGTCACTTAACAATTGAAGTTTAACGTTAGGAGCCGATGATATTTAAGGTAATGGTGGCAATTCCGTACGCCTGTATCGGCATCACGTTGCCGTATTCACTCATATCGGTAATAACGAATGTCGGTGAGTATTAAGCATAGTCTGTTTCCTGATCATGTACAGTTCACCGGGAATGTCTCTAGAGGAACGGAAGGTTCCAAATGATTGGGAAAGACCACAGGTAGTTCCAGTTTTCAAGAAGGTCGTCGAGCAGATGCGTAAAACTATAGGCCTATATCTCTGACATCGATCTGTTGTAGAATTTGAGAACATGTCTTTTGCTCGCGATCATGTCGTTTCTCGAATCCCAGAATCTACTCTGTAGGAACCAACATGGATTTCGAAAACAGCGATCGTGTGAGACCCAACTCGCTCTATTTGTTCATGAGTCCCAGAAAATATTAGATACAGGCTCCCAGGTAGATGCCATTTTCCTTGACTTCCGGAAGGCGTCCGATACAGTTCCGCACTGTCGTCTGATTAACAAAGTAGGAGCCTACGGAATATCAGATGAGCTGTGTGGCTGGATTGAATAGTTTTTAGCAAACAGAACACAGCATTTTGTTCTCAATGGAGAGACGTCTACAGACGTTAAAGTAATCTCTGGCGTGCCACTGGGGAGTGTTATGGGATCATTGCTTTTCAAAATATGTATAAATGACCTAGTAGATAGTGTCGGAAGTTCCATGCGCCTTTTCGCGGATGATGCTGTAGTATACAGAGAAGTTGCAGCATTAGAAAATTGTAGCGAAATGCAGGAAGATCTGCAGCGGATAGGCACTTGTTACAGGGAGTGGCAACTGACCCTTAACATAGATAAATGTGCTTTATTGCGAATACATAGAAAGAAGGATCCTTTATTGTAAGATTATATGATAGCGGAACAAACACTGTTAGCAGTTACTTCTGTAAAATATCTGGGAGTATGCGTGTGGAACGATTTGAAGTGGAATGATCACATAAAATCAGTTGTTGGTAAGACGAGTAGCAGGTTGAGATTCGTTTGGAGAGTCCTTAGAAAATGTAGTCCATCAACAAAAGAGGTGGCTTACAAAACACTCGTTCGACTTATACATGAGTATTGCTCATCAGTGTGGGATCCATACCAGATCGGGTTGCGGAGGAGATAGAGAAGATCCAAAGAAGAGAGGCGCGTTTCGTCACAGGGTTATTTGGAAACCGTGATAGCGTTACGGAGATGTTTAGTAAACCCAAGTGGCAGACTCTGCAAGAGAAGCGCTCTGCATCGCGGTGTAGCTTGCTCGCCAGGTTTCGAGAGGGTGCGTTTCTGGACGAGGTATCGAATATATTGCTTCCCCCTACTTATACCTCCCGAGGAGATCACGAATGTAAAATTAGAGGGATTCGAGCGCGCACGGAGGCTTTCTGGCAGTCGTTCTTCCCGCGAACCATACGCGACTGGAACAGGAAAGTGAGGTAATGACAGTGGCACGTAAAGTGCCCTCCGCCACACACCGTTGGGTGGCTTGCGGAGTATAAATGTAGAATGTAGAATGTAGACTGCCTATATCATTTCTTCGTCTGGTGGAGGATCACTAACTAAGGGTCAGTAACGGGGCAGTCAGATCCAAGAGAAAGCTGATGCAGGAAGAGCCGTTGCCATCAGTGTGTCCATGCTGGTGGCGCGAGAACCGTCACCGATCTGGTTTACATGACGTTGCTTTGTGCCAGAGTCACTCACTAAATTGTGTTCCTGTGATGAGGGTGGAATCAGCAGCTGCGCGTGAGAATGACTGCGACACTGCCGCCGATGTCATTCTCTTCTGCTTGCGTCGTTTTGGTGGCCTCTGTTTTTAATGGTATGGTTCCGAGTTAGACGATTGGATGGAATCCAGACGCTCAGGCAACAACATGGCTGTAGGCACAACCATGGCATTTATGTCCATATCATCTTCCCATCTGTCAACATCTTCAACCGGCACCACGCTCTCCGGGCATGGGGCTGGTCGCTGCAGCAGACAGTCGGCCTAGTCCCGTCCGGACTCAGCAGGTTGTGAAAAATCTCGTGCAAGATGCTGTGCAGGCATCTGGAGTATGGATGCCATAGCCAGAAGAGGAGAAGTGTCATCAGTCTGCATTGGAGGCATTCGTTTGGCACATGTCTTTTTTACTGCATCCAGAACAGGTCTTTGACTGCCAGTCATATGTTACTACGTTCTGGCAACAGCCATGAAGTAGTAGGATGGGACATGTGCCTGTAGCTCAATGCAGGCTTGCTGACCCCATTACAAACTTGGTATGTAGTGAATTGTGTCCATTTCTCTGCTACACGCACGTGTACTATTGTTTCTAAAGGGCGCAGTGCCGCCATCACGTCTTCTGTCTACATTTAGAGGGTATGTTCAACAATTACTGGGTTGGTGTGGCCCACCGAATGCCATCTTTCATCTGGGTTAAGATCTTGTCACACGCTGAATTGTTTCTCAGTTTGATACAAACCACGCTACTAGCGATGCACAGGTATATTCAGATCTAGTTCCGCAGGTGACCTCCACTTCATCATGTAGGAATTGTTTGTCAGCGAATACTTTCGGAAGCACACATTCGTTCAGGGCGGTGAATTCCACTGCGGTTTACAGTGGAGTTTTTAATTCTGTCATTGATTATAGCACGTGCTAATACCACTGTGAAAGTAATCAACCGTGAGGCATGTGTCGTGGTGAACACATACAGAGATCCGACATCACCACTTTGCTGCCGAAGGCAGCCTGTCATTGCCGCTAACTGTGTACGCCAGTTTATTCTAATTAATTTCGGGTCTTATCAATCGTCATTAATGACATCATCCAGACAAGCAAGTACATAACACCTACGTGTGACTTCTAGGTTGAAAACGTGATTGAAATGCCCAGCGCTGATATAAACGCTGAAACTCCTGTACAGTGCACCTTAACAGCTCTTTCTGTTGTAACTGGATTTATAAGCTCAGTGTTCCAGAAAACAAAAGTTAAGAAGTAAAATTAAATTACTGAGAGGAAAAATCCAATATTTAAAAAACAAATCAGTTTCGTTGTCATATGAACGTAAAAGCAGTGGCAGTTAGTGTCTGTGCTGTGGAGTGGCAGGTTTGTGGTGGCCAGCGTGTTTGACGTTTGGCGGTGGCGCCACGCTGGACCGTAAACAGGTGCCAGCTGACGCGCAGAGTCGGACTGCATGCGAATTTTCCTGGCTAAAGGCACTCACTGGATCTTGGGAGAGATCAGTGCTTGTCCAGATTTCATAGTCGGGTAGGTATTTAGATATATCTTGCAACTGTGACCTGAGGCTGTGAGTGTTGGCTTTTTTACGAATTTAGTATGTTGGATGAGCTATGCATGTTGTACTGAGAGCTACGATGCCACAGCGTAGTGCAAGTTCTTAGGCTGGCACTACGACACCGACGACAGCGCCCTCTAGCCGGCGCTCTCCAGATCTACGAGCTCCGCTCCAGATTCAGCACGTCTGATCAAGAGCAGACAGCCGGGACACTTGGCTTCAGCTTCGCTTCATATAGAGACTTTTGCATTACTTACGACGGGTCTAAGACTTCGCACTTACATGCTCATCTGTACAAAGTCATGTATGCCTCTGTTTATATTCATGCACCATTAAACCATTTTTACTTAATTGCAGTACCGACGTGTTTTACCTCACCTGCTCCTACTAGCTTCCTTCATTCGGCCAACCTTTCAGTTTTCAGGACCAGACCCACGCGCCACCTTCCAGGCGGGATAAAAAGCTGGCGACGAGGATGCCGCTTTTTTCTCCTCTAACATACGTTTTTTGCTCGGTTCTGCTTTCGTTTTTTGTGACACACCTGTATGATTGAGTAACTGTATCTGCGTGCTCCCACCTTTCGCTATAAGACTTTCATTTGCGTAAACCATGGCTTCGCCACAGGAACAGGCTTCACTGTCCGATCTTGTACGTTTTCAGGCCCAGCAAATGACGCAGCTGCTTGCTGCCATAAATGGACTGGTGACACTACAAACTGCAGCTACTTCGGCACCTCCGACGCCACCGCCTCTGCCCACGCCGTCGCCGACGGCGCCGCCACTTCGTGCCTTCACTCCTGACGTAGAACGCTGGCAGAATACATCACCCAGCTCGAGGCACACTTCGCAGCATACAACATACCAGGTACAGAGCGGCCTGCCTTTTTCATTGCCAACGAGGGTGTTGTGTTATACCGTGTGCTCGTGAAATGGTTTAGCCGGCCGGTGTGGCAGAGCGGATCTAGGCGCTTCAGTCTGGAACCGCGCGACCGCTACGGTCGGATGTTCGAATCCTGCCTCGGGCATGGATGTGTGTGGTGTCCTTAGTTTAGTTAGGTTTCAGTAGTTCTAAGTTCTAGGGGACTGCCGGCCGGAGTGGCCGAGCGGTTCAAGGCGCTACAGTCTGGAACCGCGCGACCGCTACGGTCGCAGGTTCGAATCCTGCCTCGGGAATGGATGTGTATGATGTCCTTAGGTTAGTTAGGTTTGATTAGTTCTATATTCTAGGGGACTGATGACCTTAACAGTTAAATGGTTCAAATGGCTCCGAGCACTATGGGACTCAACATCTTAGGTCATAAGTCCCCTAGAACTTAGAACTACTTAAACCTAACTAACCTAAGGACATCACACACACCCATGCCCGAGGCAGGATTCGAACCTGCGACCGTAGCAGTCCCGCGGTTCCGGACTGCAGCGCCAGAACCGCTAGACCACCGCGGCCGGCCTTAACAGTTAAGTCGCATAGTGCTCAGAGCCATTTGAACCATTTTTTCTACGGGACTGATGACCTCAGATGTTAAGTCCCATAGTGCTCATAGTCATTTGAATCATTTTTTTAACCAGTTTGAAATGTCTTCCCACCACCCGCCCAGAAACTAAAACTTACGACGAAGTGATTGAAGCTTTCAACTCCCATTTCCTGACACTATAAATGTGGTAGCTGCACGCAACAAATTCTTTCGTCTCCGGCGTGGCCCTACTCAGTCGAATAAATCTTGGTTAGCGAACCTTCAGGGACTAACTTCTGATTGTGACTTTAATTGCTCGTGTGGACGTTCATATGCGGATATAATTGTTAGAGACGCTGTTGCACAGAATGTGGCTGATCACTGCATCCGCGAGCAAATCATAAAAAATTTAAAAACCTGTCTTTGCAGGAAGTAGTGGACTTGACAGAGAAGATGCGTTAAACATGGCTACTTCCACGTTCGACGTGACCCCGGGTGTGTGTACTGTTAGCGCGGCACAACACATGCCCTCCCGACCGGCCCCAGCACGGCCAGCCACACAGCGCCGCTCGCTCACACATAAACAAAGTTCACGCCAGACAACCACAAAGAAACTGAACTCATGTCCGAACTGCTTTCGTGCCCACCCACGGGACAGTTGCCCATCCCGTCAAGCACAGTGCTATCTTTGTAATAGGAAAGGACATGTGCAAGCTGTGTGTAGTAAGAGAAACTCTAATTCCGAACTTGTGTACCATTCGCGTGACTTGTGTGGGCGTCACCGCAACGGAAAATGCCGTGACCATGATTAACTTGCGTCAACAGCTCGTCGTGTGCAATAATTTTTGCGAGACACTTCTTCTCGCATTCAGCGCGATGTGAGGAAACTTTTTGTGACTTTGAACATTTGTGGACGTCCTGTTCGCATGCAGCTGGACACTGGTGCGTCAGTTTCTTTACTGAACAAATGAACGCATGACTTGCTTGGTTCGCCCCCGCTTTGTGGTTCGCATTCCACGCTGACTGCATTTACTGGACAGGAAATCTCAGTGGTTGGCGTGTGAAGTTCGCAAGCCACGTATGGTGAAACGACCCATACAGTGTCTTTCCATGTGCTCCGCTCTAGTGAGGCTACGAACATTTTTGGCATGGACGCATTTGAACTTTTTGGCCTCGCGATTCCTTACAATGTTCTTTGCATCAACGCTAGTGACCATGCAGATAGTGCCACCGCCCTATGCGATTATTTTGTTGAACTCTTTTCTGATGGACTTGGTTGCGCCATAGACTTTACAGCGCATGTTGTAGTTAAACACATGCCATGCCTATTTTCCGGCGCGCACGCCCGGTACCGCACGCACTGTGCGACTCCGTAGCTGCTGAACTTACACATTTGAAAGATAGTGGTGTCACTGAACCTATTTCTGCTTCGCCATGTACTTCGCCTATAGTGTGTGTGAAGAAACCAAACGGTCGTCTCTGTATTTGTGCTGACTTAAAGTCTACAGTAAATCTCCAGACAGTGGTAGCTAAGTTTCCCTTACCGCGTCATGAAGGCATTTTTGATAAGCTTGGTGCGGGAAAATTCTTTTGCACGATTGACTTGTTGGACGCATACTTCCAGATTCCACTCTACGAACAGTCGCAGCGCTATTTTGTGATCAACACCCACCTTGGATTGTTCAAGTTTCGCCGCCTTTTGCTTCGGCTCCTGCTATCTTCAAGTCACATTTGTTGCAGTTTTGCCATTGTCCCTGGTTGTTTCAGTTAACTGGACCATATTGTCGTATCGGGTCGCACCCCTGACGAAAATTTGCAGAATTTGCGTGCCTTACTTACTGTACTTTTGCATGCAGGACTAAAGTGTAACAGAGACAAGTGCAATTTTTTTTCAAACTGAGATACAGTATACAGGACATATGACTAACAGACAGGGTATCCACCCCTCGCCGTCACATCTCAGTGTGATTAGAGACTTGCCAGCACGCAGGAACTTGAATGAACTTCAGGCTGTGTTGGGCAAAATTACGTATTATATTCGGTTTGTATCAAATGCAGCGCAGATTGCAGCACCTTTACATCGCCTTCGGCGTAAGAACGTTCCTTTTGTTTGGTCTTCGGAATGTGACGCTGCTTTCCACGAGCTCAAATCTGCTTTGTTGAGTGATCACTGTTTGATTCCTTTCGATCCCTCCAAACCAGTTGTTATGGCTGTCGATGCATCTTCTCACGGCATCGGAGCGGTTCTCTCACACCGCATTAATTCTGTCCATCGCCCGAACGCTTTTGCGTCTAAGTTGCTCAATCCTGCCCAGCAAAACTACTCTCAAATCGAGAAAGAAGCTTTAGCTATTGTCTATGGAGTGACAAAGTTTCATGATTTTTTGTACGGTCGCAAGTTCTATTTGGTCACCGACCATAAGACTTTGACGTCATTGTTTCACCCGTCAGAGCCAGTTCCGGCCCATACTGCCAAAAAGTTGCAACGTTGGTCTTTGTTTTTGTCTAACTACAATTACGAAAATTTGTTTTGGCCTACGGCCCAGCATGGCATTGCTGATACTTTGTCTCATCCTCCAGTCGGTCCTGACGCAGTGTTTGATTCTTCCGAACTGTCCTGCATGTTTGTTGATTCCCAAGACAAGGAATTGCTACACGACCGCGCCCATCGGCCGCTCCAGCAGCTATTGGATCCACCGCAGCACTCTCCCGCTTGTAACATCAACAACGTTATACTATTGTACATATAATAATTTTTGCTTCTGTTTTTCGATAAATTAGTATAATCGATGTTCTGATTTCATTTCTTTTTTGTTTCATGCCATTATGTTAAAGGAACTGTAAACAATTTTCGATGTGAATATTAATGTTTATGTCAAATTGCAAGCAATATTATAACAAGATGGAAATGTAAGAAATGTTGAAGCTGTTGTAAGATGTTAAAGTTGTAATTGTGCTCCTGGTCCATACGTAGGCAATGTATTAGGATATGTAGAATGCAAAACCTCTGGTGAATACCCTGTCTGTAGGGGAGTCATAAAAGGTGGATGGCAGGCGAGCGCGGGAAAATGCACACGGGCGCTGCACGGCATAACGGGCTCAGCAGTAGTAGTGGTCGGAGTTGGGCGTCGGTCTGAGTAATACGTTCTGGACCGAGGAGGCTCTCCTAGAAAACGTAGTTTCATTGAGCCTCGGATGTGCAGTTTCCGACGACTATACAGCATGGCAAAATTCCATAGGCACTAAATGGAAAAATATTGCGACGCTATGAAGAAGTAAAGTGCCGATACATCAAGAGCCATAGCTGTGCTTGTATGTGTGCTCTGCGCCTCGCCATCTCGCCGCCCGCCAACCGCCGCATCGATACGAACAGGTTGAATCTTTTAGTACTATATTCGTGTGGACCAGTTTAACTTTTGTTCCTGACTGTTCAATAAGAATTTAACTTTTACCAGAACTGTCCTATCATTTAATTATCCTCATCGTTAACCTAGATAGGGTCCTTTCCACATGTTGTGCAACCCGAGTGTCCCGAGCTGAAGAATTAAAGCTTATGTTAATAATAATTACCTGCAGACCTAGATACGTTAGGAAAATGTTTAAAGAACTTTATTGTTAATGAATCAATAAGTAAAGAACAAAGGTCTGACAAAGTTGGAAGATAATGGTGAAATTGGTTTAGTAATGAAGTTTAGTTATTTTGAGACAAAAATAATGGTAGTTAAATGAGCAGGAAATAAGACAAAAAGAGTAGTAACTCATATATTGGAAATCTTGAGTGCTTAATGATGTCAATAATCAAAAATTCAGTACGGTGATCATAACAGTTTCAGGGTCCCTCCCCATTTTTTCTTTCTATTCATTTAAATTCTGAAGTGTACTGAACTGATTTGACCAGCAAAGTTAAAGTCCATATAAAACCAAAATTTATTAGTGTTTTACCTTTTTCAAAATTGACATTGTATGTGTGTTTCGAAAGTACTATTTCTAGGGTAACGTATGCCCGATTTTAATCAGATTAATAGACAGTACGAAGTTGGTAGTAAACATTATAGTGTATTGTTGTGTATTTTTGGCTTGTCCATGTTAGTACAGAAAGTGAAATTATTAGTTCAGTAGATTTTCTGGTTCTAAAATTTACCATATTATGCAGTGTTATTACGTGTTGTTTTGTAAGAACGTACATCAACTTGTACTGGGAAGAAACTCAGTTAATGCCTAATTAGGCTGGCGACCGTATTATTAACAATTTGGTAGCATCTGCTGTGTTGTTTCTTGTCCATCCTAACGTGTAGTTGCACTTCAGACTTGCTTGACGTATCATTGTTACTACTGAGTGGGTGAAAGTCTGATTTTGCCTCCATTCAGGTACACGCGATCAACATATATACCAAAATCCTTTCTTATAATGTGAAGCCCGTCAACTTACCATAGTAGAGGCTTTAATAAGTATCGTGCGCCCGAGCGTAGTTTTACAAGTGGCGACCATGACAGGACATCCAGTTGTTATCGGTCACAAATTAATGTGAATACCGAACAGTGGATGTTCAGTGGCACGAATTGCAATAATATTTAGTAAAGTAAATAGCAGTGAACGTCAAGTATAGTAGTGTGGTGTAATTTGCATTCAGTATGGACAGGAAAGTAGACACGGTAGATGTGCCAAGCGTAATGGAAGATGCGCATGGCAATAGCATTAGTTTAAGCGGCCAGATAACAGATGGCGTTAGCGGAAGACAATTGGCGTACATACAATATCACAAACATGTTAACGAACAGATTGAAATGTCGAGATTGCCTAGAACACAGCAAGGAATAAAACAAGAAGTAGAGGGTGACTTTGTAGATGATAGTGGGTATGTGAATGAATCCACTGACATGTTTGATTCACCACAGATAAAGAAAGAACCGAAAGAAACTTTTGAAGTAGGATCGGAACACACAGATTCCGTAGAACAAAACAGTGTGAAAATTTTAAGCATGAACGATTTATTTGAACAATTAAACAAACAAATTGCCGGACAGAATGATCAGCTTCAAAAACAAGTCGATAATCAGGTTAGTCAGCTTAAAACACACGTTGACGAGCAGCTCAAAACACAGAATGATCAGCTTGAAACACATGTTGATGAGCTCAAAACACAGAACGATCAGCTTAAAACACATGTTGATGAGCTCAAAACACAGAATGATCAGCTTAAAACACACGTTGCTGAGCAGCTTAAAACACAGAGCCATCAGCTCAAAACACAGAATGATCAGCTTAAAACACAGGTAGAAGAACAAGGAATTAAAATTAGTAAACAAATAGAACAGGTAGAACAAAAAGTGGGTAGTTTAAGCTCTGTAGTAAATACTATGAAATTTGAAATTGACACAATTAATAAAAATATGGATACTATGCAGGGGGAAACTGACAACATTAACAGTAGGTTTGATGTTGAAATTCTCAACATCCAAGAGAAAGTAGAGCCTCTGGTTGAAACAAAAGTAGACGAAAAAGTTTTCGGTCTTAAAACTGAGATCGTAAACGAATGTCAACACGGAATATCACAGTTGAAAAAGGCAGTTTCAGACACTGAAAGAGATTTAGGTGAGAAAGTTACCAGATGTGTACAAAAATGTGAACAAAATTCTTCGAAAATTCAAGGCAAAATTTTCGATCTTGAGAGTAAAATTAAAGGTAGACCTGGTGTTGTCTGTAACGGCACACCACTTACGAAGCTGTTAGAAGGTGAGGAACGCTTCGATCCCGCCAAGAAGCATAACGGGTGGCATCCGTTAGATTTCATCAAAAATTGCGAGAGTATGTTTCCTGAACACTTGTCTGGTCAGGAAAAGATAAACGTAGTAATTAGCGCCTTAGAAGGTGACGCTAAGCACTGGGGAATTAATTTGAATACCGAACGAATGACGTTCAAAGAATTTTAGCAAAAATTTACGGAAGAATATTGGTCCGAACAAAAACAGGATCATTTGTGGCGCGAGTTTATCATAGCCAAACTTCATGATAACAGGGGCAGGAATTCTTTCAAAGATTTCTGCGAATATTGGTACCGAAAATTAACACATTTAAGAGGGAGAAGATCCAATTCAGAAATCATATGGGAGCTATATAAAAAGCTTCCAGAAGATTCAAAGAGATACGTGGGAAGCAATCATCGCAGCTTCCAAGTATTTCTCGAAAGGGTCGTAGACGAAGACCATTGGCGCGAAAGTCGTGCCAATTATCAAAATTTTGGTAACCGAAATAATCATAATAATGACGAGAGAAATGACGGCGATGGATTTCGCGTCAACGTGATACAGAGAGGTAGAGGCAGAGGAAGAGGAAGTTATCTAGGTCGTGGTAGAGGGTACACCGCGAAAAATAATAACGACGCGGGAAACTGATTTCCGCGAACGTTGCGGGCCAAACGGAAGCGGACAGTACATACCGGCCCCGATTTAAGAAATGTTACCGGGCTGACAGTAAAGTTATGAAACAGGTTAGAGACAGGCATGGAACGACGCAACGTGTAGTTGCGGGCCAAGCGCCAGGTGCGAGCGCGGAAGAGTCATCTTTTCCGCACAGAGTAATACATGTTAACAGGCGAGTGGAGCATCAAAGGGCAATGGCCCAGCCTAGCTGAACAGTTGTTCAGAGAGAAGCCGCTAGCGATGAGGCAGCATTAGGTACGAACATAGCCGTAAGAGCTGGTGAATACATTACGAGTGGTAATTCCGTGGCGAAGGAAATAATAAATGAAACTGTGGATACACAGAGAGGTGCGGTTAGCAGTGTTAGCAATGAAGTAAATGGCGAGAATGAATTAGCGGAAGTAAGTAATTGGGGTGTGCAGATTGACGATCTGTACAAGGGACTTAAGCAATGTGAGTGGGAGGATTTTAAGAAGGAGTTTGAGGTAAGGAGGTTAATTAGTGAAAAAGGAGATAGTAGTGACGTCGATAAGGTGACGTGGCCCGAATTTAAAGAGGAGAGAGTAAATAGCGCCGCGAAAAGTACGCGTGCTGCCGATACGACATTGATTGAAGCTAGGAATGAATTGGAGGATGAAATCCTAAGCATTGACGAGGAAGTAACTTCTGTTAATGATCCGCCAATAGTACAAGCTGCTACCGATGGGCACCGTGGGGAAGGGGCAGGTAATTACCTGAAAGTAATTGAAGTCCACGAGGATTACACTAAATATGAAATAACAATGGATGTGAGTAAAGCTGATAATGAGGCCGTTTTGCCAAAAGAGGATATTGAATTAAAATTAGAGCCTGACGAAAATGCAGAGGGAGAACTTAGTGCCTGTCTCAGAAAAGCTTTTATGTTAGAACCTGAAAGCGAGCCAGAATGGTCGGATTCTGACGAGTGTTCAAATGACGAATATTTCGGTACTAGTGAAAATAATGGGGGTACAGCTAATTGCGATATTGTACCTATGGCGAAGTTTCAAAACAAAACCCAGATGTTGAGACTGAACACAGAAAGAAAGAGCCACCGGACGACTCAGTGTTTATTTTGCAAAGAGTTCAAGTAAGTAAAGACTTTGAACTCCAGAAGCCGAAAAGCCGCCAGATATAAATGGTTCACGGGTCAGGAATGTATCTTGGGACAATTTCACAGTCGACCAAGGTGCGTTGTGGAAAAAACAGGAAGGGACATGATTTAGAGTCTGGGGTGGATTTATATTGGACTTTGAGAACGTCATGAACACAGTACATCATGAAACTACTGGGTTCTCACCGGAAGAAATTTTGTTAGGCAGCATAAGTAAATGTTTAATTGAAGAAAAACTAAAGTTTCCACCTTGTACAAGTTTGGGGCTGAGTCAAAAGAAAGAATTAATCAGAAAAAGGGCAAAGCAAAAAGCTGAATCTAGATCTAAAAGACACTATAAAAATTTGAAAGTTTCAAAATTTAAAATTGGGGATTATGTTCTTTTAAAATCCCACGAAAAGTCTAGTGAACTGAACCATGAAATTTCCAAATTTAAATATATTTATAATGGACCGTATGTAATACAGAACATTCCACACGATAATGCTTACTACCTGATCTACCCAAAATCCAAAAGACCTTTAGGTGTGCGAAATGTTGTGGACCTGAAACTGTATGTTCCTAGGAGTGAATGACCTAGGTACACTCAGAGAGCAATTTGCCGTAAATGTGATGTATCTTATGCTGAAACTAATTTATTCCAAATGTAACTAATCTTTGTAAATATACGTGCACCAATATCAGTGTGCTGATGTACTTAAGTAAGTTTCAGATTACTAAATGTACTGTAAATGTAAAGATGTATGGAGAAAAGGGCTGAAAAGAAATGGCGAATGCTGCAAGCCAAATAAAAGATGGGACTGCCGAAAACCAAAGTGGCCAGTATATGAGTCATAATATAAAGGACTGCCAAAAATCAAAGAGGGCAGATAAATAGTCAAAGGAGAATTGTAAGTGTGGTACAGGAGATGTGATAAAATGATGTGAAATGGACTGCCCAAATCTGAATAATAAGCAGCAAAAATATGTAGTCAATTTTTCTAAATATTATTGCGTGTTTTTTTAGTAAGTAAGGAAAGGGACTGCCATTCAATGCAAGCAGCAACAAATTGTCTTATAGTGTATATAGATATTTATATTTGCTTTTGTAGTTAAGTGTTTGTGTTCCAGATTTTGAAATTATTTGTTTGAGAAATTTAGTAAAAATGAGTAATTTGCTATTTAAATAATGTTGTGAAAGGAGATCGGACTGTGCCAAAGGCACTTAAGCAAATGATAAGTAAATGTTCTTGATATGTTAAACAGTGTAGTCCTATATAATGTGAGTGAAAGGAAGTTTGTGGTATAAATTTTTTGGGACATTCACATAAAGATTCAGAACCACTGTATAAATATAAAAATTAGTGTTCCCATCAAATTTGCACTTAGTGAAATTTACTGGAAACAGGGGCATGTGTAACAACAACAACGTTATACTATTGTACATATAATAATTTTTGCTTCTGTTTTTCGATAAATTAGTATAATCGATGTTCTGATTTCATTTCTTTTTTGTTTCATGCCATTATGTTAAAGGAACTGTAAACAATTTTCGATGTGAATATTAATGTTTATGTCAAATTGCAAGCAATATTATAACAAAATGGAAATGTAAGAAATGTTGAAACTGTTGTAAGATGTTAAAGTTGTAATTGTGCGCCTGGTCCATACGTAGGCAATGTATTAGGATATGTAGAATGCAAAACCTCTGGTGAATACCCTGTCTGTAGGGGAGCGGTAAAAGGTGGATGGCAGGCGAGCGCGGGAAAATGCACACGGGCGCTGCACGGCATAACGGGCTCAGCAGTAGTAGTAGTCCGAGTTGGGCGTCGGTCTGAGTAACACGTTCTGGATCGAGGAGGCTCTCCTGGACGACGTAGTTTCATTGAGCCACGGATGTGCCGTTTCCGACGACTATACAGCATGGCTATGTTCCATAGGCACTAAATGGAAAAGTATTGCGACGCTAAGAAGAAGCAAAGCTGTAATTATATGTGTGCTGTGCGCTTCGCCATCTCGCCGCCCGCCAACTGCCGCATCGATACGAACAGGTTGAATCTTTTAGTACTGTATTCGTGTGGACCAGTGTTACTTTCGTTCCTGACTGTTCAATAGCAATTTAACTTTTACCAGAACTGTCCTATCATTTAATTATCCTCATCATTAACCTAGATAGGGTCCTTTCCACATGTTGTGCAACCCGAGTGTCCCGAGGTGAAGAATTAAAGCTTATGTTAATAATAATTACCTGCAGACCTAGATACGTTAGGAGAATGTTTAAAGAACTTTATTGTTAATGAATCAATAAGTAAAGAACAAAGGTCTGACAAAGTTGGAAGATAATGGTGAAATTGGTTTAGTAATGAAGTTTAGTTAATTTGAGACAAAAATAATGGTAGTTAAATGAGCAGGGAATAAGACAAAAAGAGTAGTAACTCATATATTGGAAATCTTGAGTGCTTAATGATGTCAATAATCAAAAATTCAGTACGGTGATAATAACAGTTTCAGGGTCCCCCCCTTTCTTCTTTTCCATTCATTTAAATTCTGAAGTGTACTGAACTGATTTGACCAGCAAAGTTAAAGTCAATATAAAACCAAAATTTATTAGTGTTTTACCTTTTTCAAAATTGACATTGTATGTGTGTTTCGAAAGTACTATTTCTAGGGTAACGTATGCCCGATTTTAATCAGATCAATAGACAGTACGAAGTTGGTAGTAAACATTATAGTGTATTGTTGTGTATTTTTGGCTTGTCCATGTTAGTACAGAAAGTGAAATTATTAGTTCAGTAGATTTTCTGGTTCTAAAATTTACCATAGTATGCAGTGTTATTACGTGTTGTTTTGTAAGAACGTACATCAACTTGTACTGGGAAGAAGCTCAGTTAATGCCTAATTAGGCTGGCGACCGTATTATTGACAATTTGGTAGCATCTGCTGTGTTGTTTTTTGTCCATCCTAACGTGTAGTTACACTTCAGGTACACGCGGTCAACATATATACCAAAATCCTTTCTTATAGGGTGAATCCCGAGCATAGTGTTACACGCTGCTGCTTCTCGTTCTGGCTTGGCACCGCATGATTTGATGTTCTATCGCGTTTTCTCTGGCAGCCAGCGATGGGAGCAGGGGCGCATTCTTCGCAGGTTGCCTGCACCTTATTTGCCATTTCTTGTCCCTCCAGCCTCGTCAAGTGACACCGGAACCATATCTGTTTCTGTCGTACTCGGTTTTCTGCCGCTGTTTGTTTTTCGACAGAATTGGAGGCTTCGCGGCCTCCGCCGCCTTAGCCACTCAACCGATGGCATCTCCGCCGCTCGCGCCTACGCCGCGGGCGCATCTGCCGTCGTCGCCGCAGCCAGTCCGGTCACCTGCACCGGACAGGCGCCTCTCGCCGCCGCCACGGCCCCACCTCCGGCCGCCGCCATGTTCCTCCACAGTGCCAGAACCGATGGACACTGAGGCTGCCGTCACGCTGCTGCCGCTGCCGCTGCCGCTGCCGTCGCCCATGGACGTCGTTGCCCCGCCTCCTTATCCAAGCATACCCAGTGGCGGTGCCCGGTCTGGGCAGGTTTTCCATGGGGCGTTTTCCTCGCCCCCTCACGAACAATTCTGTCTCTGGGGTGGACAGCATGCCCGGGCAATTCCGCTGTCCGCCCCCTCAGCTGCGCCGCCCTTGGATCCCTCCACCCACCGTCGGGAGCCATACTCAACGACGGTGCTTCGTTTCAGGGAGGAGGGATGTGGTATCGATAGCTACGATGCCACGGCGTAGGTGCAAGTTCTTAGGTTGGCACTATGACACTGACACTGACGACATGGCCCTCTAGCCGGCTCTGTCCAGAACTACCAGCTATCCTCCAGATTCAGCCCGTTTGATCAAGAGCAGATGGCCGGGACACTTACTTAGCTTCAGCTTCGCTTCATATAGAGACTTTTGCACTACTTACGACGGGTCTAAGACTTCACACCTACTTACTCATCCGTACAAACGTATGTATGCCTCTGTATATATTCATGTACCAGTAAACCACTTTTACTTACTTGCGGTACCGACATGTTTTATCTCATCTGCTCCTACTCACTTCCTTCATTCGGCCAACCTTTCAGTTTTCAGGCGCAGACCCACGCGCCGCCTTCCAGGCGGTGTACAAAATTGAAATCTATGGAAACCAAAGGTTTAAGGCTGTACGTTTAATTGTGTGTTCTGCGCCTATATTTTTACTGTATAACGCGTGCCTACATTTCTAGTGATAAAGCCCGTTGTAGATATTAGTGATGGCAAATCGATATTTTGTTAACATTTTGCTATCAACGGTTGTGATTATATCACACAATTGACTCTTAGAAGGAGCTGTAATTCGTGTTAGATAGAGCACTTTCTCACTTCACCATAACCTTTCTGATTACACGTATGCCATATGCCACGCCTGGGCATGTAGAATGACGTATTGTGTGTCATAAGCAGAGTGAATTTAAAAGTTCGCATTACAGTGATAAACGTTCAAACGAAGTTGTTTGTAGAAACTGATTTTTAAGTATGCTGTAGGGGTATCCTTCTACTCGTTCAAATGGTTCAAATGGCTCTAAGCACTATGGGACTTAACATCTGAGGTCATCAGTCCCCTAGACTTAGAACTACTTATACCTAACTAACCTATGGACATCACACATATCCATGCCCAAGGTAGAATTGCAACTTGCGACCGTAGTAGCAGCGCGGTTCCAGACTGAAGCGCCTAGAACCACTTGGCTACAGCGGCAGATCCTCTACTCGTATTTAAGGAAACTATCTTGAGGTTGCTTTACTCATCTTCCTAATACACAACTTTTAAGCCCATATTTTACCCAGTGATGTCAAAGACTGTGTAACGTTCAGGTAATATATGATTGCTAAATTGTAACGTGTGACCACTGTGTTGTGGTTTAAAACAAATTATCAGCAGGAGACTAGTCTCTTAGTGGTGTCATTACAATACATTAGTGACATTGGTTTGCAGAACGAGATACGGTTGTTTCCAGGTCACCTTATTAAATGTCTGATATACTCGTAATGTAATGTTCGTGGATCTCTAACGAATATTGCCCGGTGTTATTAGCCACTGTACGCTGCGTGGCGGTTGTTTATGTAGTGTGTCTGAAGCTACTGGAGCGCTTGGGGTGTCAACCGAGCTGTTGTCAAAATAAATTTACTAATCTTTGTTAAGTGTTAGTAATTCAATATAACCTTAAGGATTGTTAATGCTAAACAATTGTGACAGTACATGAGATGCTTTCATTCAATGGTGTGCGAGACATGGACATACGTTGTAAGAAAGCATTTAATTACTGTTTCATGGTTAATAAGAAACTCTGCTTGTCATACAGAGCTTGTAAAGATTTCTTATGGTTTAAAGGTTTTTCAGTTCAAATAAATTTTAATTGAGTAAATGGTCATTACAGTGATCAGCTATAACGTTATGATCACCTACCTAATAGCTGTATGTCCACCTTTGGCACAGATAACAGCAGCGACGCATCGTGGCATTGAAGCAAGGAGGCCTTAGTATGTGGCTGGCGGGAGCTGGCGCCACATCTGCACACACAAGTCAATTAATTGCCGTAAATTTCGGGGAGAGGAGCGATGAGCTGTGATGCTACATTCAGTGACATTCCAGATGCGTTCGACCGGGTTCAGATATGGTGAGTTGGGGGCTAGCACGTTACTTGCAATTCGCCACTGTGTTCCTCGAACCAATTCATCACACTCCTGGCCCGGTGATATGGCGCATTATCTTGTTGAAATATGTCACTCCTGTCGGGGAACATGATCGTCAAGAAGGGGTGTACAAGATCTTCAACCAATGTAGGATACTCTTTGGCCGTCATGTTGCCTTGCGATGGACCCAAGGATGCCCATGTGAATGTTCCCCAGAACATAATGGAGCCTCTGCCAGCTTGTCTGCGTTCCACAGTACAGGGGTCACGGGGATGTTCGCCTGGAAGACGATGGATTGGCGCCCTCCCGACAGCATAATGACGAAGATTTCGGGACTCATCAAACCATGCAACGCTATGCCACTGCGCCAACGTCCAGTGCTTATGATCAATTGGCCATTTTAGCCGATGTTGTGGTGTTAACATGCATGGGTCGTCTGCTACGGAAGCCAGTTGTTAGGGTGTTGCGTGCATTGTGTGTTCCGACACACTTGTAATCTTCCCAGCATTAAAGTGTGATCTTAGTTCCGCCACAGTTCACCTCCTGTCCTGTTTTAACAGTCTGCCCAGCCTACGACGTCCAACGTCTGTAATGGAGGGTGCCCGCCCAACCCCCGGCGTCTGGAGGAGGTTTCATCTTGATTTGCCACGTGTTGAGGCACTTAGCACAGCAATCCTCGAACAGTCGAGAAGTCGCGCAGTTTCCGAAATACTCGTGACAAGCCTCCGAGCCATCACAAGCTGCCCTCGGTCAAACTCAAGCAGAACACCTGCCTTCCCTGTTCTACACACGGACAGCACCCTGACTTACTACATGCACCTTGTGTGTGTCTGATTATCAGTCATTCCTCGCTATGCTACGCTGCTATGGCCTGGACGAATCTGTATCGATAACAGGTCGGTTGTCGTGGTGTTCTGGCCGATCAGTGTGTACTTTAAGGTTTCTTGTTTAAGTAATTTCAAGTATACTGAAATTTGAAAAGGAAGTGTTTTTATTTAGTAGCGAGCTTCTGTGAAATATTTAATTGAAGGTTATTTGCTATAGATTCACTGGGACCTATAATCCACAGAAGGTGTACCCGAAAGGCAAGGTTTTGATTAATAGTTTAATAATTCTTAATCACTGGTGAATGTTAAGTATTAACAAAAATGTGAAAGTATCAGTCCGCCATTCTAACGCCCAGTCCCCGCTCCATATTACACTCCAGTACACAACTTGCTCACGTGAATGTTAATGAAGCTAAAAGTTTATGGGATAAGTTTTTAACTAACTATTTATCAGACATTGTTTCACCAGTGTTCCCTTTCGTAGTTTATAGTTAGTGCGTCAGATCACTTAAGTTACGTAAAGATGATCATTTCGAGCAGTAGTAGTAAGCAACTGTCGTTTCGCGTTTACTCGGTTTCAATATGCTATCAATTGTTACGCTTGGCTTCATACAAATCAAAGCAGACGCTTTAATTTCTTTATACTGTCTGTTCTGTGATCCCAACTATAGATTTTAAAAGAAATACAGCCTGCAAAAGAATGCGCAGGTGATGTGCGAGCTGAAAACACTAAGGCGGAGAAATGGTGAATTTTAGAGAAATAAGTGCTATTTTTGCCAATATATGTGTCAAAATGAAATCATATAGTATTTAAAATGATGCGAATGGGTAAAAGTAACGTAATATACAACTGATTACAACTTCAGAAAAATTTAATGATTTATGTCAAGGAAAGAGCTTTACAAATGAGCAAGTGAATAACGCGTTGGTCCACCTTTCTGGATGACCTCTGAGGGATACCGTGCCAGATTCTGTCCAATAGGCGAATTAGATAGTCAAATCCGTGATGATTAGCGGGCCCTGCCCATAATGCTACAAAAATTTTCATTTCGGGGGAGATGCGGCGATTTTACTCGCCACTGTACCGTTTGGCAAGCACAAAGACAAGCAGTAGAAACTCTCGTCGTATGGGAGCGGGCATTATCTTGCTGCAGTGTAAGCTTGCCATGAAGAGCAACAAAACGGGGCGTAGATCGTCGACGTTTCGCTGTGCTGTAACGGTGTCGCGGATGACAACCAGGAGGGTCCTTTTATGGAAAGAAATTGGACCAAGGACCATCGCACCGGGATACCGGGCCGTATGGTGCGAGACAGTCGGTATCGAACCACTGTCCAGGGCGTCTACAGAGTAGACACGTCATGGCTGGTCAACAGGGCTCACTTCGAAGCTGGACTCTTCACTGAAGAAAAAACCGCTCCAGTCGGTGATATTCCAGGACGAAGACGTGTCTGGAAACGCACGGACAGCGGTGAAGTACCAACCATACTGTTGTCCGCTATACAGCCCGACAACCAGGAGCGATAGGCTGGGATAGCGTTTCTTTTCATAGAATGACCCGTTTGGAAGTCAAGGTCTTCTACATCTAAATCTACATACATACTCCGCAATCCACCATACAGTGCGTGGCGAAGGGCACCTCGTACCACAACTAGCATCTTCTCTCCCTGTTCCACTCCCAAACAGAAAGAGGGAAAAATGACTGCCTATATGCTTCTGTACGAGCCCTAATCTCTCTTGTCTTATCTTTGTGGTCTTTCCGGGAAATGTAAATTGGCGGCAGTAAAATTGTACTGCAGTCAGCATCAAATGCTGGTTCTCTAAATTTCCTCAGTAGCGATTCACGAAAACAACGCCTCCTTTCCTCTAGAGACTCCCACCCGAGTTGCTGAAGCATTTCCGTAACACTCACGTAATGATCAAACCTACCAGTAACAAATCTAGCAGCCCGCCTCTGAATTGCTTCTATATCCTCCCTCAATCCGACCTGATAGGCATCCCAAACGCTCGAGCAGTACTCCAAAATAGGTCGTATTAGTGCTTTATAAGAGGTCTCCTTTACAGATGAACCACATCTTCCCAAAATTCTACCAATGAACCGAAAACGACTATTCGCCTTCCCCACAACTGCCATTACATACTTGTCCCACTTCATACCGCTCTGCAATGTTACACCCAAATATTCCAATATTTAATCGACGCGACTGTGTCAAGCGCTACACTACTAATGGAGTAGTCAAACATTACGGGATTCTTTTTCCCATGCATCTGCATTAATTTACATTTATCTGTATTTAAGTTAGCTGCCACTCTTTACACCAATCACAAATCCTGTCCAAGTCATCTTGTATCCTCCTACACTCACTCAACGACGACACCTTCCCGTACACCACAGCACCATCAGCAAACAGCAACACATTGCTATTCACCCTATCCAAAAGATCATTTATGTAGATAGAAAACGCAGCGGACCTACCACACTTCCCTGGGTCACTCCTGATGATACGCTCACCTCCGATGAACACTCATCGTCGATTACAACGTACTGGGTTCTATTACTTAAGAAATCTTCGAGCCACTCACATATTTGGGAACCAATCCCATATGCTCATACCTTAGGAGTCTGCAGTGGGCCACCGAGTCAAACGCTTTCCGGGTCAAGGAATATAGCATCCGTCTGATATCCTTCATCCATGGTTCGCAAGATATCATGTGAAAAAAGGGCGAGTTTCGCTTCGCAGGAGCGATGCTTTCTAAAGCCGTGCTGGTGCATGGACAGCAACTTCTCTGTCTCAGGGAAATTCATTATATTCGAGCTGAGAACATGTTCGAGAATCCTGCAACAAACCGATGTTAAGGATATTGGTCTGTAATTTTGAGGATCCGTCCTTCTACCCTTCTTATATACAGGTGTCACCTGCGCTTTTTCCAGTCGCTAGGCAAGAGATTTGCGCTAAATGCAAGCTAAGTAAGGAGCCAATGTAGTAGAGTACTCTCTGTAAAACCGAATTGGAATCCCATCAGGGCCTGGCGATTTTTTTATTTTCAAACCATTCAGCTGCTTCACAACCCCAGGAATGTCTATCACTATGTTCTCCATACGGCAATCTGCACGAGACTCAAACGGCGGTATGTTTGTACGATCCTCCTGCGTGAAAGATTTCTCAAATGCTAAATTTAAAATTTCAGCTTTCGTTTTGCTGTCTTCCGTTGCCAGGCCAGACTGATCAGTGAGTGACTGGATGGAAGCCTTCGATCCGCTTACCGATTTTACGTAAGACCAGAATTTCCCTGGGTTTCCAGCAAGATCTTATGCTAAGGTATGACGGTGGTAGTAGTTGAATGGTTCGCGCATCGCTCGTTTTACAGCAGTACGAATCTCAACTAACTTTTGCCCGATCTTTCTTGTACCGCGAGTGCAACTGTCTTTGCTTCCTGAGCATTCTCCGAATTGCGCTGTTAAACCACGGTGGGTCTTTTCCGTCCGTAACCCACTTTTCGGAACATACTTCTCCAATGCCTGATTTACAATGTGTTTAAAATTTGCACATAATTCTTCCACGTCCCTTGTACCGGAAATAAATGAATTCCGTTCATTTACTAAGTGGGATGCTAACAATTGCTTATCTGCTCTTTATAGTAAGAATACTCTCCTAGCCTTCTTGACCGACTTTTTAACTTTCGTAACCATAGTTGTAATGACAACATCATGATCACTAATCCCTGTTTCAACAATGACACTGTCGATGTGGTCTGGTCTGTTCGTATCTCTCCCCTGTTGAGAACATCTGGAACATTATGGGCAAGACTCCCCAACGAGTTCGGGTCCAATTACATAGTATATGGCACGATTTCCCTCGGGAGCATAGCCAATAACTCCGTCAGTCGGTGCTAAGCCGAATGACTGCTTCCTTAACGGCCAGAGGTGGACGAACGCATTATTTACTTGCTCAGTTTGTGAAGCTCTTTCTCTTGAATAAATCATTTCAATTTTTCTGCAATTGTAATCATTTATTTACCTCTACATATACATCACATCTCGTGCTTTTCGTCCCATTCTGATTATTACCTCGTGGAACGTCGCTTTTTTGTGCTAGAGTGTATTTCAATATCAAGATTCATTCAACGACCACATGCCTGGCAGTATACACCGCCTGACAAGAAAAGTGAAGCGCCCACAATACATGGTCGGATGTTAATGTAACTTCATACACTTACAACCCATTACATCCTATTGCGAAGTATATATGTAAATGAGTAGAACTGAAATTTTCTGTAAATGTCAGTATTCTTGCCAGGCCTGGTGGGTTATATAAGGGACGACAGATGTTGAGCGGTATCTTTGCAGGACATTGAGATGACGCATAATCAACTGAGTTAGCGTTGTCATTAGAATTTGAAAGGGGGTCATAGTGTGTCTATCTTTTTCTGGCTGGTGGAATTGCGCAGTATTCCGATTATTGGACTTCGGATGCGCCAGTGCGCCGATTCTATGCAGCATGGTAACGTGAGGGGAGGCACTCCCGTCATCAAGTTTCCGAACGACTGCGTCTGACTATCACGAAGGAGGGTCGCCGTATTGTGCACCAGCCCCTTCACATTTGCGCCTCCAGTCGCAGAACGAGTAATGCATTCCTGCCCCATTGGTCGGAAACTAGCAGCGGCTAGACTAGCGAATTACCGTCCAATGAATACGCAGCCGTTAAGACCTTAACACCTATGGCTGTTTCCGGAATGGTGCTGAGACGAGGAACCACGTGTTCGTCATGAATGGCGTCACCTTCACCGATGAATCGCCGTTCTTCAGTAACCCAAATGTGCATCTTTGGTGAGTATGTAGGTGACCTGAGAAGATAACCCATTCTTCCATTGCTTTGGAGAGGGGCAGCTGTGTTACTCGTAGGGTCATGGTAGGGGGTCTCATCGGGGAGGATTTCAGCTAACGCTTGATAGTTATTGAGCGAACTCTGATGGCACACAGCCGCTTCATTTCAGTATCGTGATGCCATTTTCCAAGAGAATAACTTTGAAAAGTAGATGAGTGATAAAGTAAGGAATGAGGAGGTTGCGCGCAGAATTGGTGAGAAAAGGAATATATGGAAAACATTGACAAGAAGAAGGGACCGGACCATAGGACACCTGTTAAGACATCAAGGAATAACGTCCACGCTACCAGAGTGAGCTGTAGGGGGTAAGAACTGTAGAGGATGGCAGGGATTGGAATACATCCACCAAATAACTGAGGACGCAGGTTGCAACTGCTACTCAGAGATGAAAAGGTTACATAGGAGAGGAATTCGTAACGGGCCACATCAAACCGGTCAGAAGACTGATGACTTAGAAAAAAAAGATTAAAAAGACGAAGAGAGCGACCAAACAGACAGCATCTTCATAAATGACGATCACGACAGAACGAGACCAGCTTTCATTAATCACCGACCTCGTGATGCAGTCCTGATTGCGAGGCATTAACGAAAATTGCAGAACTATTTGCCTCAGTTCGTTTTCTGCCAGGCTTTGGCGAAAAAAAATGAAAGGGGGGGCGACATTAAACATGATGTCGGTAGGCTTAATCCGTGTTTCTGAACGTCGCGGAACCTTGTATTTCAGGAAATGAGAGGCTTAGTTTCACATTAATATAAGTACAGATTACACTCCTGTCCTTTCATACATATCCTTTGTTACATAATGCATATCAACTTGTTATGAAAAATATTCCATTTCTCTCTCTTTTTTGTGAAGACCTACTCGTAGCAGTGCCAGTTGTGTTGACAGTTCGAGCGGCACGGTCTATTGCCCGACGAGTTTGAAGCAGTTTTGAAGCGAATGCCGTGCTGTTTCCTTCAGTTTGGAAATAGATTTGATCTCACGAGGGCTTAAGTCAGGGGAGTGCATTTAGCAGCCCCATCAGTCAAACAAATCAGTAACACATTGCACTGTACATGCTTGAGCACTGTCCTGCAAAATGATGGTCAGGTCCTGCAGAAAGTGGCATCACTTCTGTCTTTATGCTGTTCATTTTTGGAACACAACCTACGACCAGTTCCGCTTGAACTGTCAACACAACTGCCACAGCTAAGAGTATCCTACGACTTCCACATCGCTAGCAAAGGGCTATACACAATGCTGGTGACTACTTTCAAGGTTAGTAAAAATTTGAAACACGTATGTATTTTGTACGAACTGAAAATAAATCGTTGCCACTATTAAAGTTCCAACCCTTGAATTTTATTGACGCCAACCGACATTGGAAAAAACGATCATCATAAAAAAATAAGGGAAATCAGAGCTGTGCGAGATTGGAATAACAGAGAATTATTGTGTAGGTGGTTCGACGAGCCCTCTGCCAGGCACTTAATTGTGATTTGCAGAATATCCATGCTGATGTAGATGTACATTGCTTTTTCGATGCACAGACTGAGCAGTCGAGGCGAATGCCTAAATTCGTGTCTTAACCCCTTTTTAATCCGAGCATTTCGTTCGTGGTCGTCCAGTCTTATTATCCCCTGCTGGCTCTGGAACATATTGCTAATTACCCGCCTCACGCTGTAGCCTACCCCTATTTTTGTCAGAATTTCGAACATCTTGCACCTTTTTACACTGCCGAACGTCTTTCCCACGTCAACAAATCCGATGAACGTGTTTTGATTTTTCTTTAGTCATGTTTCCATCACCACCCGCAACGTCAGAATTGCCTCTGGTGCATTTACCTTTCCTAAAGCCAACTGATCGTCATCCAACACATTCTCAATTTTCTTTTCCACTCTTCTTTATATTTTCCTTGTCATCATTGGTTGCATGAGCTGTTAAGCTGATTGTGCGATAATTCTCGCATTCGTCAGCTCTTGCAGTTATCGGTATTGTGTGGAAGATATTTTTTCGGAAGTCAGATGGTATGTCGCCAGACTCATACATTCAACACAACTTGAAAAGTCGGTTCGCTGCCACTTTCCCCAATGATGTTAGAAATTCTTATGGAGTGTTATCTATTCCTTCTATCTGACTTATGTCCTCCGAAGCTCTCTTAAATTCTGATTCTAGTACCGGATCCCCCAACTCTTCTAAACAGAATCCTGTTTCTTCTTCTATCACATCAGACAAATCTTCCCCCTCATAGAGGCCTTCAATGTACTCTTTCCACCTATCCGTTCTCTGCTCTGCATTTAACACTGGAACTCCCGTTGCACTCTTAATGTTACCAAACTTGCTTTTAATTTCACCGAAGGTACTTTCACTTTCCTATGTTCTGAGTCAGTCCTTCCGACAATGATTTCTTTCTCGATTTCTTCACATTTTTCATGCAGCCAATACGTCTTAGCTTCCCTGTTGGTTAGGTGAAGTGCTTGTCCAAAATGCACTCTGGGTCAGTTTTAATAAAAACAGCTTCTTCTGCCCAGTTACAGGCATTACTCGCTTGTGACAAGTTGGGGGATGTTTCTGTTACTGCCACGCCCCATAAAAGCTTAAATATGGTCCATCACATTATATTCCACAGGGACCTTCTTTTGCAGTCTGATGACGAGCTGCACGCCAATATAGAGCGACGAGGCGTTCGTCTGGCACATTCATTGGGGTCCGAGGGATAATCAAGTTACCACTGGTGCCTTCATCTTGGCCTTCGAAGTTGATACATTGCCTGAGAATTTCAAGGTGATGGTCTACCGCTGTGACGTCAGGCCCTATACCTCTCCCCTGATGCGGTGTTTTAAGTGCTGTACATTCAGCTATATGTCTCCCCACTGTACTTTTAGCCACACATGTCGAAATTATGGACACCCATCACATCCCAATACTCCATATGCCTAGCCTCCCATCATTCACCTTGCACGCCAGACCGCAGGATTTTACAGAAAGAGAGGAAAATGATGGAATATAAGATCCTGGACCGACCGCCCTACACTGAGGCTAAGTGGAAGTTTGAACGCCTCCACCCTGTTCGTATGCCCTCCTCCTATGTTGCCACTACAACTGTTCTGGCTTCATCAGCTCCACCTGCCCCAGTCACATCTCACAGCCGGAAGACTACACATCCCTCTTGATGGCAGGGGGGAAACTCCATGTATGTTGCTCCTGCACAATCTACTTTGGGAGCAACACCCCCCCCCCCCCTCCCAACCATCAGGGAGTACATCCCCACTTCTAAGCAGGAGAAGTGTCCATCATCTTCTGCTACTCTCGCTCAGAAGGGGTCCCTTGGGTCCCTCCCTTCCCAGGTTTCCACCAGTGGGAAATATGACGCCCACCAGTGGCTGAAGTGCCCAAAGAAGCTGGTTGAGGGAATTCACGATTCTCCTCAATCCCAGAGACTGAATCAGTAAAGCTATCCCAGTCAGAGAAACCAAAAAAGAACAGCGAAAAATGTCCAAGAAGAAGACCCCTAATACGAAGGAACTTGTGGTGCCACCCACCCCGACGCTACCAACAAGCTCTGCGTCTTTGGATGAGGTGAAGATTCTGGCGTCCACTGAGGACCTGGATCTCGCCGGACCCTCAGACACAGTGGGTATTGACTCCAAAGGAAATGAGTCGGTAGCAGCAGGTGACCTGGAGGCGTAAACTACCTCATTCAATGGTTCAAGTGGCTCTAAGCATTACGGGACGTAAGA
Organism: Schistocerca piceifrons; assembly: GCF_021461385.2. Lineage (NCBI taxonomy): Eukaryota > Metazoa > Arthropoda > Insecta > Orthoptera > Acrididae > Schistocerca > Schistocerca piceifrons. The sequence goes on from NC_060138.1 coordinate 957,998,791, forward strand.
AATTTTCTTCATATTTTTATACGTTTTCGAGATACATAGGAGTAAAATTACTCTACTTCTACGCGTAAAATACGCACTTAAAATGCGGTGTGAGGCGAAATGTTGTTTATAAAGTGACGTAACACGGGAAATATGCTGTGAAGTGTCTCCGTTAGCATTTATCATGCGTTAACAAATCCCAACGAAGTCACAGAATTCAACAGCGTCCGCAAGTGATACGATAAATAAATACGCCTTGTGGCAATGTTTGATTTGCCAAGTAACACAGTAATTAAAATCGTAGCAATACAAACAGAAAATCTGAACACAATAATTAATTATCTCATTAGTAATATTTTCACTGCTATTACTCTCACGCACTCGGACTGTTCCTCAAACACGTTGACCGGTTTGTGGCTCGGAACGTGACCAAGGAGATTATGTTTTCCCGATTGAAACTACCAATGCAGTTTTTGTTTTTACTTTCTTATCACTCAACCTCAGGCGTATTTCTAATTACTCAGCTTTCATCAGTTTTTCACTAGTAAATATTTATGACCCTACGACTTATCTTAGAAGATAGGTTAAGGAATGTTCAACCTACGTTTCTAGCATTTATAGACTTAGAGAAATCTTTTGACAGTGTTGACTGGAATACCGATTAACAAATTCTGAAGGTGGTAGGGGTCAATTACAGGGAGTGAAATGCTATTTACAATTTGCACAGAAACCAAATGGCAGTTATAAGAATGGAGGGGCATGAAAGGGAACCAGTGGTTGGGAAGAGAGTGAGACAGGGTCGTAGCCTATCCCCGATTTTATTCAGTCTGTATACTGAGCAAGCAGTAAAGGGAACAAAAGAAAAGTTCGGAGTAGGAATTAAAATCCATGGAGAAGAAATAAAAACATTGAGGTCTGCCGATGACATCGTAATCTGTCAGAGGCAGCAAAGGACCTGGAAAAGCAGTTGAACGGAATCAGCTATGTCTTGAAACGAGGATATAAGATGAACATCAACAAAAGCAAAACGAGGTTAATGGAAAGTAGTCGAATTAAATCGGGTTATGCTGAGGAAAATAGATCAGGAAATGAGACACTTAAGGTAGTAGATGAGTTTTGCTATTTGGGGAGAAAAATAACTGATGATGGTAGAAGTAGAGAGGAAATAAAATGTAGACTGGCAATGGCAAGGAAAGCATTTCTGAAGAAAAGAAATTTGTCAATATCGAGTATAGATTTATGTCGTTTCTGAAAGTATTTGTATGGAGTGTAGCCATGTATGGAAGTGAAACATGGACGATAAATAGTTTAGACAAGAAGAGAATAGAAGCTTTCGAAATATGGTGCTACAGATGAATGCTGAAGATTAGATGGGTAGATCACATAACTAATGAGGAGATATTGAATGGAATTGGGGAGAAGAGGAGTTTGTGGCACAACTTGACTAGAAGAAGGGATCGGTTGCTAGGACATGTTCTGAAGCATCAAGGGATCACCAATTTAGTACTGGAGGGCAGCGTGGAGGGTAAAAGTGGTAGAGGGATACCAAGAGATGTGTACACTAAGCAGATTCAGAAGGATGTAAGTTGCAGTAGGTACTGGGAGATGAAGAAGCTTGCACAGGATGTAGCAGCATGGAGAGCTGTATGAAACCAGTCTCTGGACTGAAGACCACAACAACAACAACAAATATTTCCAGTTTTTATAGGGTGTTTTATTTATTACGTCACTCAGTTTCAGTCTAACAAATCAGAACACTCCATTTTACTGATGTGAAGATCATTTTTTTCCTCTAGGTGACTTCAGCTTCTAGTGATAAATGGTTTTGTTTGTGACATTAGCCGCAGTAAACACTTTTCCTGAGTAGATGCATGAAGGAGACTCCCTGGATTTTAGTATTTATATTTGTTCGAGCATGAAGTCAAGTACTGGCATGCCAGACACGAATGTTAGAGCAGACAGGGCTGTGAGACGACGTCAGTCAGTTGTATGCTGACCAGTCCTTCTCCAGGATTACAATGTGACAGCAGCACTCTCTACACAAAGAGGACATAAGCACACTGCTGTCTGGTCGTGGCCCAGTTCGCCGAGTTCCACAGCAGCGAGTTCAAGAACAGCATCAAGACTAATCATTTTGCTTCTAATATGTAGCATTGTCTACACTGAAGAGACTTTTTAATTGTCTGTCGCTCTTTGCCTGGACCCATCTGTATTTCACAAAACTAAGTATTGTAATCATTTCCTTCTGTAATAAACTTCATTAATTCGATTTGCTGGAACTGCTGTCTAGAGATTTCCTAAGCAACCCATATCTGATGATTTTGTGTTTTGCTGACGCCTTAATTCTGTCTTGCCTTTTCTTTGCAGAGGTGTGTTTCTGTTAATCAGTGTTTTCAGGTGAGCGATGCGGAAATTTTCTTTGCTTTTGCTACTATTTTTATTGCTTGCCTTTTCTGTTTATCTCAATTATCTCTACCAAAATGAACAACCTAGTTCTCCCAGCCCCTACTCAGGCGCCTCAGCTGCAAACGATGGATGCAATGCAGCTGACAAGCCTTTTTCAGTTTCAAAGCCAACAGATATCAACCTTGCTAAAGACACTGCAGTAGCTACTGGCCAACGCTGCGCGCTCGACGTAACAACGAACTTCACCTACAGTGTCTCCAAGTGCCATACCGCCTTTTCGTCATCTTAATGAGGAGGAATGTGTAGACTGGTTGCAACTGTTTGAAGTCCACGCAATTGCTCATAGTGTACCATGTACTGTAAAACCCCATTTATTTTTGTCCACAGTAGGAAGTGCAGTGTTTTAGCTCATTCAAAAACTATTTTCTAACGCCACTATGGGTAAACTTTCTTAGGAACAAATTGAAGATTCACTAACTATTACGACCAACAAGTGAATGTGATAGCAGCTAGATGCCAATTCTTTCGTTGCAAGAAAAGGTCAGAACAAACTTATCACAAGTGGGCAACAGATTTGCAGGGTTTGACAAGGAAATGAAAATTCAAGTATGCAAAAAAAAAAAATGGTTCAAATGTCTCTGAGCACTATGCGTCTTAACTGTTAAGGTCATCAGTCCCCTAGAACATAGAACTAATCAAACCTAACTAACCTAAGGACATCACACACATCCATGCCCGAAGCAGGATTCGAACCTGCGACCGTAGCGGTCGCGCGGTTCCAGACTGTAGCGCCTAGAACCGCTCGGCCACCCCAGCCGGCTTCAAGTATGCTTGTGGTGCTTTATATTCATTCATATTGCATGATGCCATCGTGCACAATTTAAGTGATGTCAAACTTAAATTCTGAAACTGTCCGATCCATCATTTCAGCATATAGTGTAAATACTAGAGCAATATGATTCAGGTGCCGTGTCGGCCGATAACTTTGTGCAGCCCCAATTTTTTCGGGCCAAGTCGCCCGTTGCTAGTCACTGGTCCATTCGACAGCGGCAGCTTGCACACACCTCACCGCGTAAACGGTTTTCCATTCTGCATAAACAGCTCTCTAAACAGGCGACCGGAATTCAGTCATGCCCTTGGGGCTATTCACAGCACAAGCGACAAGACTACCCATCCAGACCAGCCCAGTGTTATGCTTGGGGCAAGAAAGGCCAGCCGTGATGTGTGCTAGGGTGTAGCGCCGGGCCGGCCGGAGTGGCCGTGCGGTTCTAGGCGCTACAGTCTGGAACTGGGCGACCGCTACGGTCACAGGTTCGAATCCTGCCTCGGGCATGGATGTGTGTGATGTCCTTAGGTTACTTAGGATTAATTAGTTCTAAGTTCTAGGCGACTGATGGCCTCAGAAGTTAAGTCGCATAGTGCTCAGAGCCATTTGAACCATTTTGAAGAAAGGCCACATACAATGCATATATTTGCTGCAGAACATAGAAATTCTGACCGCCCACAAATATCTAGTCACAAGACCTATGTAATCAATGCAGTGTATTCAAAACCTGCTGCAGACTTTAGCAAAATTAGCAAGTGAACAGATTCTTCACTGCTGCACCAGTCCAACAAGCTTTCTGTTCATTCACATATTTCTCGAAAATGTGTGAAATTTCAGTTGGACGCAGGGGCCTCTGTTACATCGCTGAATCGGAACGCATATGTCCTATTAGGCTCCCCACGCCTGTCTAAAATTAGAACGCATCTGATGGCTTACAATGGACAAGACATTCCCGCTCTCAGAAAAAGTAGTCTGCCTGTCATGTACCGCTAGCATACACGAACTGTAAATTTCACTGTGCTACAATCACGTGACTGTGAGGACATATTTGGCATTGATTAACTTGATTTATTTGAATTTCACATTGAGGACAATGTACTGTCAGTGTCTGCATTCAGTGCTAAAGACCATGTACCCAGTTTGCTGAAAGAATTCCCTGAACTCTTTTCTGAAGGTTTAGCCAAGGCTAACAATTTTGTTGCACATATGACTTGATGGAGAGTGCTCACCCGAAATTTTTCCGAGACAGAGCTTTTCCCATTGCATTACGGAACAAACTGGCAGCTGAACTTAAAGAATTGCTAGATAGCGGAGCTATTGCGCCCGTACTAGCTAGTCAGTGGTCAAGTCCACTGGTTTTGCTCCCCAAACCTTCTTGTCTCATTTGCCTCTGTGTTGACTTTAAGTCTCCAGTCAACTTACAAACTTTGATCGATATTTATCAGTTGCTACACCCAGAAGACCTCATGGACAGATTAGGTGCTGGTACCTACAACGCACATCTTCAAATACCATTCAATGAAGAATCTCAGCCGAGCGGTGTAAGATGCTGCAGTCGTGGACTGTGAGGCTGGTCCCCGCCGAGGTTCGAGTCCTCCCTCGGGCATGGGTGTGTGTGTTTGTCCTTAAGATAATTCAGATTACGTAGTGTGTAAGCTTAGGGACTGATAACCTTAGCAGTTAAATCCCATAAGATTTCACACCCATTTGAACATTTTTTTTTGAAGAATCTCAAAAAGTGTATGTTGTGAACACTCATTTGGGTTTGTTTAAATATTTGTGTTTGCCTTTTGGCACTACTTCCTCACCCACCATTTTCCAATGATGTTTGGAACAGCTGACTGCTCAAGTACCAAACTGCTCAAACTATTTGGACGATCGTAGACCTGAAGAACACATTGCAGATTGGTGTCCTTTGTTTTGTGTGTTATCCCATGTAGGACTAAAGTGTAGACTGTACAAGTGTGATTTTTGTTTAAACCTGAGTTGCAATATCTTGGTCACGTCACAAATATTCAAGGCGTACATCCTCTTCAGTCATATTTGTTAGCCATTTGAGACCCGCCAGTTCTTCGCAATGTCACAGAACTGCAATCAGTTTTAAGGAAAGTGAACTATTATATTCGTTTCATACAAAGTGCTGCAGAAACCGCAGCTCCATTGCATCCTTGCGACGCAAGGATGTCCCTTTTGTTTGGACAGATGAGCGTCAAGTTGCTTTTCATAAACTATAGCCTCGGTATATAGAAAGGTGTGATTCTTATTCAAAATGACAGTGGACAGTTACATGTGTTAATCCCTAAAGCTTTTCAAAAAGAAGCGTGGCAGTTACTTCACCAAGGACACTGGGAGATTGTTCGTACGAAACAGCAAAACAGTTAGCGCGTCGACACTGTACGTGGCAAAGTATGGACACCCAAATGGAATAGATGACGTCACAGTGTCACACATGTGCGAAAAATCATCCGCTCCGCCACAAAAATTCTCTGCTTCTCCTAAGTCACAATCACCATGGCAACGTGTGCATATAGACCTTGCGGGACCTTTATGATAACTCGTTGGTTGATTGTGGTTGACTCATACAGCAAGTTTATTGCTGCTTTGCCAATGAATTCGGCAACGTCACGTAGCACAATTCAGGCGTTGTCCTCTATATTTTGCCTAGAAGGTTTTCCTGATGTCATAATGTCGGGCAACGGCCCTCAGATCATGTCAAATGAATGTGAAACAATGTGTGGACGCAATGGCATACATCATCTAACTAGTGCACTGTTCTACCCACAGTAAAACGGCGAAGTGGATCATTTTGTCATACCCTTCACACGGCAGATGGCCAAACTTCGCACCGCACACATCAGGAATCATGCATTGCAGCTGTTCCTCGCCTCCTATGGTTCGCATCCACGAGATGGATGATCACCGGCGGAACTAATTCACGGTCACCGCCCACGGACACTGCTCCACCTGCTCCACCCTCCTCAGCACCCGGCGCCGAAGGAAAGCCGCAAGTATTGCTTCGCGCAGCATTATATTGTGTTTTACAGGGTTTTTAGCGGCAACAGACTGTGGGCGCGAGGCGAAATCCTTCGTCGACTTGGCGCATGCATGTATCTCATTTCAGACCCAGACGGATTGCAGCGCCGACATCCCATTCACGTTCGCCACTGTCATGTGCAAGGTGATCCTTCTGTGTCTCTTCCTCCAGATGCACGGATCTAGAGCCGCCACAGCAGCTGTCAGAGGTTGTCATCACGACACTACGGGATGACCCCATGGAGACGGAGCCTTCGCTTCCGCCGCCTCGCCTCGTCCTACTGGACCTACCCACATCGCAGCCGACGCCTTCTGCATCTGGTTATGGACGCGTACCCTTCTGGTCGTTTCCCGGTGGACATAGCCCCCAGAGCGAAGGCTGGATGGCGGGGTACGACCGGAAGCGTAACGTCCTCTGCAGCCACAGCTTCCGGTCCAGCGCAGCGTCCACGATTGTGCCTCCCCTTCCTTTTTCGAGCTCCCTATACGACGACGGTCTGTCTCTTTGGTGGGAAGTCATGTTCCGGGGTAGAGTAAAGCGCCGGGACGTCAGGCAAAAAGGTAGCTCAGAGAGGGCTGTCAGACGACGTCAATTACAGGCTGACCGACCCCTCTCTAGGAAAACAACGCGACCACAGCGCCCTGTACACGAAGAGGACATAAGCGGCATGCCTTCTGGCCATTTCGGCGACTTCCACAGCAATGAGTTCAGTAATAGCATTGCCTATATTGAAGATAATCCTTAATTGTCTGTCACCCTTTGCAAGCGACACATCTGCATATCATAAAGCTAATTATTGTAATCATTTTCTTTTGTAATAAACTTCATTAATACGATTTGCTGGAATTGTTGTCTAGCGATCCGAGAAAGCAGGTTTCCTAGGCACCCCATATTTGACGAGTAGGCCGGATACATCATTGTTGTTGTCAAGTAATCTGTCCGCATGGCAGGGTGTATGGTGTGAAGCGTGATTGGAAACCTGATATTTTGTATTGGTACGGTGACCTAACTTCGAAATGCTGTTGCTGTAACTTGGAACAAGTTGAAGAAGGTACTATGCCGTGTGCACTAGCTTCGTAGAAAGTTGGATGTCAGATTTAGGGAATATTTTCAGTTTTGGGTTATAAATTTCGTAACTTGACTGTTATGGTATTGTTGTTTCAATATCTCGTAAATGTATATACTCAGCAAAGAAACAAATCGCTCTTTATACTTTTTATTTTTAAATTGTGAATATGAATTTTGTTTAAAGAATTATTTTTCATAAAAGTTTTGTCTAAAGCGATAACTTTGTAAACTTACTGTTTATTCCCAAGAGATAATAATTTGCAATTAACTATGGGTAATGATGCATATATGTCCATATATTTTAATTTCTGTTAATAAGAGCCAAATTACATTTTAAATAATTCGACATCGAGTCTCCTCATCACACTTGCTATTTAAAAGTTTTAAATCAGACAAATTTGGACTCACATTGGAGATCGCGAGATTAGACTATCAACTGTGTGTTATTCTGGTGAGTAACACACTTGCACTGCACAGGCAACATTTATTTAAGTAATGACAAAGCAGCGTCACTTACTTCCGCTTGCAGCGGTAGAATGCAGCTACAAGGCATTGCTCAGCAATCTGTTGTTGCACAGGGAACCTAAGTGATTATTAGGACCAAAATTATACATTATTTTGCTGCATTTCAGGGACAATATACGTCTTTTCACATTAACTGCAGTGAAACAGTAATTCGGTTGGTGTACGTTCTGATATTACTTAGTTCTGAGGATTCCTTTACTGAGATTACATACAAAATTTATACAGCAACATGATATTCATATGTGTGAGGTCAGATCCGTTGTCCTCATACGGATTTCCTATATTATAAGAATTATGCAAATAGGGTCTTTAATCACAGAAGCACCACAGTTAATGGTTAAATACAGCTACCAGTAAGCATAAAGTTACATTTTGTACGCGTGCAGGTTATATCTGAGGGGTTAACTGGGAAAAGTCATGCAGTATAGAAGTTGCAATATATATTAGAGTTGATAAGTTACATGTCTCGACCCTCCTGCCCACGATAGGTATTACTGAAGCTTTTGGTTCAGCAGATAAATGAAGGTTTTGCTTGCAATTGCATTCGCTATTTGAGTATTTTGATGTTCTGCCTATATATATATATATATATATATATATATATATATATATATATATATATATATATACTTTATACATTTGTTTGAATTATACGTAGCATTGCATGTGGGAACCATGATTATATGTACCACCACTGTATAAAAACTTCTAATACTTTTGGTTAGTTAGTAGCATACAAAACTCTTTTTGCTCAGAATACCTATAACTTTTTTCTGCTGGGTAACATTCTGTGGCGAACAATAGGAAATACTGAACAGTTATTCTATGTGAGAAGAAGAGTACACCGATTTTCTATTGTTTTTTGGGGTGTATGACACTGTTTATCAGGTATAATACTGTAGTATATTTACAAAAATATTGCTGTGTGATTTTCTGAATTGATATGCAGTGTGTTGGAAAAATTATTGTACATTTAATGTATTACCTGTTTAATGTCCTTATACAGAGTAAGTAACTGATTTCATTAGCCGATATTTTTACTTTCTACTATCATTCTTTACCCTTGAAAAACGATTTTGCTCCCACTGAATACTAGTCTTGTAGGGTTGTGTAGCTAGACTGTGAATTATGATGAATGCTTATACTGAATTTTCACTGCTGCGTTATTTACTGAAGAACAGGTAACTGTCTTTTTGGTACACATAAATTATATATGTTTGCATTTTTATTGGAAGTTTATATTTCGAATAGTAGTTTTTTATAATTTTATGGGCCTTAATTGTTCCTCAGGTCTACTGTGAAGATAACTGCAGTTTGAGTAATTATTTGCGTAAATATTCATTCACTGATGGTGTTAAATTTTCGTGATTTTCGTTCACTACTAGATCGAAATCAAGTATTAGAAGACTAGGGCAAGCTGCTTCTTTAAATGCGAATTTTAAGTTAGCCTTTACAGTGTCTGTTATCGATATGGAATGAAACAAGTAGTGTACTGTTAACATTCCATGTTTATGAATCACCACATGTTTCAAAGGTTTAAACCGCCATCATTAGGTGAATTTATTTGTATTGACATGACGTGATTGTATTATATTACATTCGAGGTGTGACACAGTCTAGTAGAGAGGACAAAACAGAATTACAGAATATGGTTCTGTGGACATCTTTGAGAAAATCTGAATGTAAATGCAAATGGTCAAATAAAACAACTAACCCAGAATGCCTCCAGTGGTCGCAGGCCTCAAATCTGTCATAATACATCACATATGAATTGTCACACTTTATAAAAAAAGACTGTGTCTAAAAAACTGATGGGTCCAAAGAACGTCTATCAAAAACAAAAACATTATTTCAAAGTACAAGGAACATACAACAAAATAAAACCATCATTTTGCAGTAAGCCTAAACCCATATTTTAAAATCTTTGATTGAGAACATGAACAAATATGTTAGTTTAAATTTTTCAAGTAGCACAAGAATCCTTTTCTGTGAAAATTATACAGCTTAGGTTTTGAACTCATTTGTGTAACAAGCTGATATTTTAAAAACAGTGAATGCTTCTGATGATTTATTCGATGTAGTGAAGTGAAAACTTTTCATATTAGTGATTCAAGTGAGGTAGGAGTTCTACTGATTGACAAATATGATTAGAGCTGTCACCTTACTCAGAGTGAATAAGGGAATGCACTAGGTCATTCCATAGTTTAAAGTAATTTCGTATGACGTGAGTCGTCAGTCTTTGATGTCTTGTATGGATGGCACCAATGCTACTGATTCAAATGCTCCCTTTTTGTAGCACTCTTTGGACATAGGGACAAGAATTCTTGGCAAAGTACACTGATCATGTTCAAAGGGGTTAAGGAAGATGTTAATAGTCAAGAAAAGAATAACAGAAAGCTCAGAGTTAAAATTAAGGAGTACCGTGTACCAAAATGCTTAGAAATGAACTTTCTGTTAACTTTAAACAGCTGTCACTGTACATTAGTAAAAAGGTACATGAGGATTTCCAGCCGAGTAAGAAAATAAGTCTTGGCTTAAGCATATGCTGCAGAAATTTTACAACTGAAAGGAGAAAGTAATCAGCATGACATATGTATACAAGAATTAGAAGTGTTAAAACTAGAATCAGAATGTCAGTCACTGAAAGGAATCTCATTTGACCAAAGTTACAATTTAAGTGGAGAAATTGATTAAAAAGATGGCACAAATGTCCACCAATACTGATAAAAATTCCGATGTCACCCAGTCAGTCCCATTCATTAGTTCTGAAGAATTACAATCGTTTCGACGTTTCAAGGATTGGCAACTGACGACTAACAGACAAGATACGAACAAGGAATGTAAAATTCACGGACAGCTTTATCGTATGGTAAAGAAAATCGACCATGGAGGTAATTATAGTGGGCAAGATAGTTTTCATATTGCAAATTCTGATGAGCAAGAAAATTCGTGCCATGTGGGAGAGCTTGCTTACAAATGTAATGTTTTTCGGAGACAAGACAGTTGGGACGCAAACTGTGATGCAAGTATATTCCTTTTGCACATAATAATAATGGGTTTGATTATAAGCATTTACTGACCATGCAAGAGGTCTGAGCAGATGTAATTTCGATGTATTGCTCATGCGCTGCCTGTGATATGCAAGGTATAAGAGAATCGCTGACCAGAGAGCAGTGTTGACTGCAGTAGGAACTGTGTAGCTGTAGCAGTAAGTTGTGACTAGTCTGCAGTCTGGCCTGGTCTGGTCTGGTGTATCGTGTTGGCTGGGCCGGTCGCGGTGCAGCGATGCCAGAGCCTGAGTATTATTGTATACGGTAAAAAGCAGCCTCGCGCATATGTAGTAATGTTATCTCAAGTCCCATGTAAATGTTTTAAAAATGTCCTAATAATAATCTTTCCATATAAAGTAATTTTTAACAACCATTCATTTCAATTTAAAGAATTTACTAATTTCTCCAATCCATGATCATCCACATTGTTGCAAAAGAATAATCAGTTGCTTCCTTTCATAAATGACAAATCTATCGGCCAGCATTGCTCAGGGCTGTGCCAGAAAAATTTATTGTAAGAGCAGACATATATGCGTTATCCGGCAACTTCATTGGGGTAAGAATTTTGCTCTTTTTATTCACAATGATCTTTCAGGACCATGACGCAGCAGTGCTGACGTCCAAAATTTGCCAGGTTAAATTCACAGTCAATTATTGAAAAGTTATAAGTGAGCGCCAATTTAATTGAGAGGTTAGTTACATTCTATTATTACCAGGTTACTGAATATCTTTTTTGTTGGGACGTTACACTGAATGTGAACGACATAATTATAATTTTTACTGTTGAGAGGTTTAGGAATTTTTCTGTTTTGAGGTTACACTAAAATGGGAATGAATTTTGTGGGGAGGTTAAATGTGAGAATTTATTTTGTGGGAGGTTACACTTGGCGACAACCGGCCAGGATCGTATTTCTTTGTGAATTTCTGAAAAGTAGTCATATATCTGCTGTTATTTACTTAAATGTAGTTTGCATCTGGCGCAACGCATTTACTAATTTGTCACTCTTCCTTTCACAGATCATCGGCAGTTTATTGCTCATTTTGTGCTTAATTTTGATTTGTGAAAAATGCCGCGAAAAACTGTTAACAGTACATCGCGATGTGCAATGAGTGAAATAGCCGACTCGAATAATTTGTCTGATAATACTTGCGACACTCAGTGTAATAGTGATAATCGTCTAATTACAGATAATCAGTGCCTACCGATCACTAGTAATGATTTTGATCCTAATGATGCCGGCCGCGGTGGTCTAGCGGTTCTAGGCGCTCTGTCCAGAACTGTGCGACTGCTATGGTCACAGGTTCGAATCCTGCCTCGGGCATGGATATGTGTGATGTCCTTAAGTTAGTTAGGTTTAAGTAGTTCTAAGTTCTAAGGGACTGATGACCACAGATTTTAAGTCCCATGGTGTTCAGGGCCATTTGATCCTAATGATGAGCATAGAAATTCAATTATGTCAACAGTCAATGTAACAACTGATGACGCGGCACGTTCTGTTACAATGAACGCTGTCCTGTTTAACACGCCTGATTTGAAAAATTTACGTAGCGAACAGATAATTGTTTCTATCGAAGGTGACCAATATACACAAAACACGTCAGATTTATTTGAATCCGATGTGGTGGCCAACAGTGCACATCCGATTAGTGAACCTTTTCGTGAATCAGACAATGACCAAATGGTTATTCAAAACGTGTCAAATGCAGATACACCAACACACAGCATATAAAATAGAGTCACTACTTTTAGCATGGATCAAGTTATGGCAGTATTGCTACAACTTAATGAAAAAATAGACAACAATTCCAAACAGTCGAATGATAAACAAGACAACAACTTCAAACAACTTAATGAAAATCTTAAACAGTTGAATGAAAAAAAAACACAATCTAAATGAACAGAACAAACAACTTAGTGAACAGATTACAGCCACTGCCGTGCAATGTCACGATACTAAAGAACAATTACGTGAGGAAATTAAGGCTTGTGCTAGGAACAGTAGTGAAGGAATTAGATCTGTTGCACAAGAATTAAGTAATACACTTGCAGCCACAACGAAATTACTTAGAGATGAAATTGGTGCAGTCGCTAAACAATGCTCTGAAAACGCAACACAGTTACGCGACGAGTTTAAATTAATGTCATCAGAACTTTCACGCACACTGGATGCGAAATTAGACACGAAATTTGAACAACAAAACATCCAAATTGACGAACGTTTTAATCACCACTTACAAAACAGTGAAATGCGTTACCGTAAATTTATACAGGAACAGAATAAAGTAAAGCAACAAGTCATGAAAACAATTACTGCACAGAGACAGGAAGATAAGCGTAAATTGTTTACGAAACCAAAAACATACGTAGACAACAATATTGCTGCAGTATCGGACGAAATGAAACAGTTGAACACCGAATTGCATGATGAAATCTCCGATCTTAAAACAAAAGCAGACACACACACATTAGACTTTCAGACAATGACCAAAAGACTTGAAACGTTGCAACTAACACAGGATCCTGATGCCATCAAAGGAGATGTTAAAAAATTGAACAAAACCACACGTAAAATACAAAAACAAATTAGTGCTTGTGATACTAAAAACGATGATCAGGTAAAAGCACTGACTGAAAAATGTGATGAATTGGCTAGTCGTATTGATGTTATCGAAAATAATCGTGACACCAAATCAGACGATACATCACCAGTTTTGCTTAATCAAACACCCGAATTCCAAATTTTACATCAGACGATCAGTGAGATTGGTTTGTCCAATAAAACATTATGTAGAAAATTGTCAACTTTACAACAAGAAGTGACAGAGATGAAAAATGTTTCAGCCTCTAACACGGCACAGCATACGTCACATTCCGAACATTTCTCACACTCACACAGCCTGTATAATTTAGGTAATTTACAGAGAGTTCGTGAGTTAGATTCCGAACAGTCACAGACAAACAGATTATCATTCAATCCTGAACCTGCTCAGACAGTCCGAGACGATAATTTTGATTACAAGCACTTTCTATCCATGAGAAAATTTAAAGTATTTAAAAATGGCAGAACACAGATTCACCCCTTGGATTGGATACAACAATTTAGCTTTCCTTTTTCACCAACTTCACCCGTAACACACAAACTTGAATTTATTTGCAGTTTTTTGGAAGGCGAACCGGCAACTCGGATGAGACCAATCGTGAGACAATTCTACTCCATAGAAGAATTTCAGAATGCTTTTCTGTCGGTGTATTGGTCGAAGACGACACAGCGCAGAATCAAGGATAGACTAATTAGTTTACCGAATTATGAGAACTCAAATTTTCCCACCGTCACGCAATTTTTTTAACACATGGTCCAGTACTTAAGTAAGCCATACAGTGAATCTGCACTTATCCAATTGTGTATTTCTAAATTACCACGATCGTTAAGAGTATCACTTTTAACAGGACAGCAAAAAGAAAATGTTTTGGCAACTTTTGGAAGTTCAGCAATTAGAGTATTCTTTCGTAAAGAAAAATTTTTCACATCGTAACCAAGGCCAACAAGCATACAGAAATTACGATCAGCCACGCTATTTCAGTAGCAAGGGTGATCGACACTCCAGGAATGACAACCACCAGAACTTCATTAACAGACAAAATTTTAATTATCAGTATCGTCAAAATTAACAGCAACAGGAACCACATTTTGGTAACAATAGAGGTTTTTCCCAACAACAGCAACAAAGCCAGCCGGTTAGCATACCTAACCAACAATGTAATGTGCAAGGTCAACTAAGCTTTAATGTTTCGCAGCCTACACGTATAGCGTCGGCTCCACCAAATAGTAACGCACAGCAGCAAAGAAATCAGTACGTACAGAAAACACACCATTGAAACTCATATTGCAATGCACTGTATAGACATGACTATCATGACAGACGTAAAAGTAATGAGCACAATTTTCAGAGTACGTTTAATAACAGTCGGTCTTACCAGCAGCAGAATCATCCGCAACAACAGATTATCATGAATGAACCAGACAGTCGGTATCATCCTGAACGTAATACGTCAGGAAGAAATAACAGAACAGTACAAATAGTTGAAATGCCACAGCATCCTCCCGAAAATAACAGCACGTCAGAAAGAATTTGACTAGATACAGTACAGTTTGCATCTTCCCGCAACGGAAGCAATACTTTTGACACAGAGAATCTTGTTCACGAAAATGTTATTACTTTTGACGACATCCGAGACACACTTTTGCATGAAAAACCTGTTATTCAAAAAACCATTTCCCACTGTGTCATTGAAGTAAAGATTGGATCATCCACATTTTCAGCAGTAATCGATTCTGGATCACCTATGTCAGTTATAAATGAAGAAACCTTCAATGAATGTAACAAAGAGAACACCTATCCTACGTTACCATTAGGCAGAACTAAAGTAAAAGGAGCAGTATCTAGTAAAGGAGAAGATGTAAAATTACAGACACACTTATCATTTTGTATTGCAGGTCATACGTTTCACTCAAATTTTTGGACTGTTCTCTCATTGACAACAGACGTTATTTTAGGTACGAATTTTCTGGTACAACATGACGCAGTTATTGACTTTCAAAATTCCAATTTAATGTTAAAGGATGAAAATGTACAACTGGCATTAGAATTTCAGCACTCTTTATCTGCAGAAGAACAAACAATTAATCGGACAGAGGTCATTTCTGCATCACGTAACACGGACTGTCATTCCACGTTGTTCACAGATACGTATGTTCACAACTATTATACACCAGACGAAGCCGACTATGATGTTATGCTGATGATTTCTGATAAAGTTAAACAGAGCAGTGCAAATACAGAAGACGAACGCACGCAACTACGCAAAATTCTTTTACAGCAAGCTTCAGCTTTTGACAACATCCCTGGTATTATGTCCGGTTTTATATATGAGTTTCAAGTTAAACAGCACGACACGTTTAAAGCCAAACATTATCCTATTCCATACATTCACAGAGAACAAGTGAAGAAAGAATTGCAAGCTATGCTTGACCAAGGAATTATTGAACCGGCAGTTAGTCCGTACATAAACCCGCTCCATATTGTTAAGAAAAAGGATGGCTCACTTCGCCTCGTACTTGATTCGCGTCACATCAATGACATTATTATTAATGAAACAGATCGCCCACAGACACTAGAAGAACTTCTACAGAAATTTCATGGTACTGCTATTTATTCCACGTTAGATTTGAAATCGGGATTTTGGCAAATTCAGCTCCATCCGAACTGCAGAAAGTACGCAGCTTTTCTCTGTTTTGGTGTCTGTTATCAATTTTGCAATTTACCGTTCGGTTTAACTATTTCTTCAGCAGCATTTATTCGCGGTTTGAATACTATACTTCCGACAGAACTAAAAGACAGAATCACAACGTATGTAGACGACATTCTTATTGCAGAAGCTAACTGATCTGAACACAATCTGATTCTTGAACAACTGTTGCAAACTTTTCGTGCACAGGACTGACAGTTAATCTTAGCAAATCACACTTTGGCAAAACTTCTATAAAATTTCTTGGACATGTAATTTCAGCAGAAGGCATTGCACCTGACCCGGAAAAACTCCAAGCTTTACGTGACATTACTGTACCTACGACGAAGAAACAATTACGCAGCTTTCTGGGATTAATTAACTTTTTCCGTAAATTTATTCATTACGCTGCTTTAGACACCCCTAGGTTATGCCAAGTGACGGGTAAAAACACTATTTGGTCCTGGGATAGCCAAGTGCAGTCTGAATTTGTCAATTTAAAACAAGCTTTGTTGGACGCACCACTTTTATCACACCCAGATCTAACTATAAATTTTTCAATTGCCACCGACAGTTCTAACACCGCTTTAGGTGTATACATTTTTCAGGAAATTGAAGAAGATGGTTCTACAGAAATTAAAAACATCGCGTTAGCGAGTCGCATTCTGTCACCTGCTGAACGCAATTATTCTGTTACAGAACTTGAAACATTACGTGTTGTATGGGCATTTACGAGATTTCGGCATTTTCTTTATCGAAGACATACGACCGTTTACACAGATCATAGAGCTATCCAGTTTTTACTTTCAGTAAAATTTACACATGACAGATTAAGCAGATGGAAACTTTATTTACAAGAATTTAATTTTACAATTGTTCATTTTCCCGGTACGCAAAATATTTTAGCAGACGCACTATCCCGTTCTCTTAGCAACAATCAGCAAGACATAGCAACCAACTTCCGCCAAGCAAATTTTAGCGTCATGCATATTCAACAAGTCGCATTTGTAAATTTCATTTCGTCGTCATTACGAGATATAGCACAAGAGCAGAGTAAAGACAACGTATGGAAAGAAATTAAACACCTTTGGCAAGATAAGAATAATGTTACCATCAGAAACCATTACACTGTACGCAATAACATTCTGTTTCGCCGCTCTCACCCTGACAGCAACAATTGGTTACTATGCATTCCTGACGAACTTGTTAACAAATTAATTTGGTATACTCATTTAAGTTACGCACATTACGGAGCCAGAAAATGTTTTCTTATACTGAGACAGAACTGTTATTTTGCTAACATGGAGAAACGTATTCGACGAGTTTTAGCGTCATGTAAAATCTGCCAGAAAGCAAAGTCAGACACGGCTTCACATATTCCTCCGTTACATCCCATTGGACCCGTTAAATTGAGACACATGGCCGCTGTAGACATTTTTGGTCCGATTCCCAGATCTAATACAGGTTTTTGTTACATCTTTGTCGCTGTTGACCTCACTTCGAAATTTGTTACCTTCACTCCGTTACGCAAAGCTACTGCTAAGTCTGTTTCGAAAGCAGTTATAAAACATTTTCTATTTCATGTAGGGCATGTGTTGAAAGTAATTTCCGACAATGGACCACAGTTTCGATCTGCTATATGGACACGTATGTTACGAACAAGAAACGTTTTCCGATTTATATATCCAAGTATCACGCTTGTTCGAACCCTTGTGAACGACTGATGAAAGAAATTGGTAAACTATGTAGAATATACTGCCATAAAAAACATATTGATTGGGATACACACATACTGTCATTCCAGGATGTAATTAACTCGATACCAAATGAATCTACTATGCTATCTCCGACTGTTATACTGACAAATATTGAACCACCCAACAAAATTAAAGAACTAGTATCTTTTCCTACATCTCGTCGACTACGCCACCATGAAATAATTGACATTGCACTCAACAACATCAAACGTGCCACAGAGCGCCGGAGAAGACAGCAAAAACAGGTTTGTACACGCTGTGACTTTCACGTTGGACAGAAGATATTAGTATGCACACACTATTTATCCAACAGAGGAAACAGTAGATGCAGTAAATTTGACCTTCGATACGCAGGTCCATATCGAAGTCGCAGCATTCCTCACCCCAATGTAGTACACGTCGAAACTTTGAGAACGAGAAAAAGCAAGGGCAATCGCCATGTTTCCAATATTAAACCCTTTATTGAATGAACATACTTTAGGATTTATCACACTGTAATGCCATTTCGTGAATTTTATATGACCACTTATGCAATTATATTTGTATGAACACTTACTGATGATTATCATATTTTTTCTTGGCAAGTGCCTGGCAAGGTAGGGTTAGCAGGTCGCTTTTCTTGTCGTTACATATCAGACCGTGCACATTTTCCATTTTTCGTGTATGTATGATTGTTTTCCTGTTTTGTTTGTATGGACTACGTAATCTTTAAGATATAACAAACACCTGCTGACTTTGACAATTTTCCTTATGATATCTCAATATCTTCACTATTCTACAGTTTTTGCCACTACATTATGATACTGTGTTCATTTTTTGCACTTGAAAACTTTCTATGTTTTTGATATAATACGTTTTCTGTCATGTTATGCTGTATGCTTAATTATATCACTAGAAACAAGTTTTTACTTAATGAGTATATGATTTAAATGCAAGATATTAATCCTTATTCATCATTTTCAGAAAGCAATAATGTGTAAAAGAAATAACTTAAACAAACCAGAGTGGATTACTATGAAATGGAAATTTCATCATCAGAATGAAGGAAAGAAAATGCAATATCTTGTCACGAAGAGTAAATGGATCAGAATTAACAAACATACACAAGAATATACTATACACATCGTATGATAGCAGTCTTAACTAATTACTTTTCTTTCAGAATAAGAGGCGATTGATGCAGGCTGTCAGACAGAACTACACATCTTAGTTTTACTGATGAAATATGCTAGAAATAAGAAACTCTATACTATGTATAGTTGTATGAAGTAAATGGTAATATGAATGTGAGTAATGAAGTGTCTTTTTACAGATGATAATGAATGATGATGAATAGTTATATGAAGAATATGCTAATATGAATAATGAAGTTTTTCTTTGCAGATGAGGATAATGATAAAGTTTATATATTTACTATTAGTTAAGAGATGCTATGTAGTTATTTAAGTATTGGTTGCAGTTCGTTTTGACGGTATGTCTTATGTTGCATGGTATAATGACTGAATGTTTTGGAGAGGACAGCTAGAGTACATACATATTGAGTACACGTTTCATTACCTGTTAATTCGAAGTTCACTACTTTTCAGTATAATATGCGTTTCTTCTTTCAGCTGAATAATCCATTTTGTATTTTATCCAGGAAAAGCTATTCATGACGATAATGTGCTATAAGAAGTTAGTCATTAAACCTGTTCTAGTACTTGTATTTTTTAACCATTTGTGTATGTCATTCATGAATGTGATCACATGTACTCTACTTTTTCATAACCTTGCTACAGCTGACTCATGACGAATGACATTATTAATCCTTATTTCCAGCAATAAGTCAAAAGCAAATACTTTCATGCCCCAGCAATTAATTATCGATCTCAACGCAATGCATTGCTAGCACAAAAAAATGTATCACCAGTCCCAAATAATGCTACCAGTTTAAGAGATATTTCTAGTTCTAAATGTTATGCAAATATCTCAGATGTATTGAATCCATTATATCTATGTATTATTGGACCACAGACCTTGAGTAATAGTTACAGTGTGTTACATTTTAAATATGTCCTATGTCACTTGAATGATGAGTTCTGAGTAATACTGAATGATGTTTTGTAATAATGCATAAATGCTATGCCAATAATTTCTCTAAATAATATTTTTGTTGTACTCTATAAATGCTATGCCAATAATTACTTCTCATTTTGAACTATGACTTCTGAATAATGTTTTATAAAACGATATGAATGATTTGTAACTGTCCAATGAGTGCCAATAATTACTGCAATCAGATGAATTATGAAAATGTTTTGTAATATTCAATACTTGCTATATATTTAGTAACTGGCCAATGAATACCATTGTTTCTTATATTTTAAATTTGTCTTATGTCACTTACATGATATCATATATGAATACCAGTAGCTTGAGGCTACACTCATTAGCTCCAGCTTTGAATGATCACTTCTGAGTAATGCATATAATATTTTGTAACTGGCCAATGAGTACCAATAATTACCATAATTAGATGAGTTATGAAAATGTTTTGTAATATTCGATACTTGCTACATGTTTAGTAACTGGCCAATGAATGCCAATGATTACTATAATTACATGAATTATGTAAATGCTATGACATTAATTAACTCTTGCTTTGAATGATCACTTCTAAATAATGCATAAAAATGGTTTGTAACTGGCCAAAGCGTGCCAATATTTACTGTAATCAGATGACTTATGAATAATGTTCTGTAATACTCTATACGTAGTACAGAAATGTTTAGTATCTAGTCAATGAGTGCCAACAATTTTTCAAATCGGTTAATAGACTAGTGTAATTCTCAATGATGACTAGCGTGAGACTTAATGTCCTTCACCTTCTAACCTAATTACCAGAAATTACTGCAATATCCGTTTGTCCTGTCCATCCTCATGATCATGGAGCACTATATTTGGATTTTGCACTAGTTCTACGTTGGTGAAAGAGTATGGATTCTACAAGAATGTGGTGTTGACACATCATGCTGTCCACCACCTTGCATGATGGAGATGTTATTATGGTCCCACTGTTTGGTGTACCTAATGTACTACCAAAATGATAACGTTGAATATTATAACAACATTTCAGTGTCCTGGCTACACTGATTAATACTTCAGGGGAAGAGAACTTCAGATTGTCTCACTTGGTGTTCTGCTTCTGTAGAAAGATATGGACTTTCAGTGCAGCTACGTGCAACCTACTGTGCTACAACCATGATGCAATCCTTCCCTTTCCTTTCCTGGTTCTTGTAAAATGGTAAAAAATATATACAGTGCATGTGCACTTTATGTCATTTGTTAATATGTTTTGTACTCATTGCGTATACATTTTGTTATTTTTTGATATGTTGTGTACTCAGTGCATGTGCACTCTATTTTATATCATGTTCTGAACTTATATATATGTATATACTCTGTGACTGTAAACTTAGTTAATTAAGTAGATTATAGAAAAATTTGTTGCTCATGGCAACTCCAATTGACTCACCATCGCTGCCAAATTTTTGCCCCCCCCCCCCCCCCCCAGTGGAGGATTATGTAAGAGGTCCGACCAGATGCAATTTCGATGTATTGCTCATGCTCTGCCTGCGATATGCAAGGTATAAGAGAATCGCTGACCAGAGAGCAGCGTTGACTGCAGTAGGAACTGTGTAGCTGTAGCAGTAAGTTGTGACTAGTCTGCAGTCTGGTCTGGTCTGGTCTGGTGTATCGTGTTGGCTGGGCCGGTCGCGGTGCAGCGATGCCAGAGCCTGAGTATTATTGTATAAGGTAAAAAACAGCCTCGCGCATATGTAGTAATGTTATCTCAAGTCCCATGTAAATGGTTTAAAAATGTCCTAATAATAATCTTTCTCATATAAAGTAATTTTTAACGACCATTCATTTCAATTTAAAGAATTTACTAATTTCTCCAATCCATGATCATCCCCATTGTTGCAAAAGAAAAATCAGTTACTTCCTTTCATAAATGACAAATCTATCGGCCAGCATTGCACAGGGCTGTTCCAGAAAAATTTATTGTAAGAGCAGATACATATGCGTTATCTGGCGACTTCATTGAGGTAAGAATTTTTCTCTTTTTGTTCACAATGATCTTTCAGGACCATGACGCAGCAGTGCTGACGTTCAAAATTTACCAGGTTAAATTCACAGTCAATTATTGAAAAGTTATAAGTGAGCGACAATTTAATTGAGAGGTTAGTTACATTGTATTATTACCAGGTTACTGAATATTTTTTTTGTTGGAACGTTACACTGAATGTGAACGACATAATTATAATTTTTACTGTTGAGAGGTTTAGGAATTTTTCTGTTTTGAGGTTACACTAAAATGGGAATGAATGTTGTGGGGAGGTTAAATGTGAGAATTTATTTTGTGGGGAGGTTACAACCATCACGACATATAAAAATTTTCTAAACATTGTGAGAAAGTAACTTCAGCTGTTTGAAAATATGGTCATAAATTAGAATTTATAAGCAGTTACCTCGAGGGTGAACCAGCCACAAGCTGTGTACTTTAGTACAGCGATGTCAAACTTATGGTGACATCTTTCACTCATTTTTGTCGGCTTTTTGGTCAGAGAAGACACGAGATAGCATTAAGCACAGAGTTATTATGCTTAAGAACTATGAACAGCCTGTGCACTCGTTCGAATATATGGTGCGTAAGTCTATATTTTTGAAAAATCCTTATGATCCCACTGTATTTATAAGAATTCCTCTAACAAAGTTAACAATTCGATCAAGACACATCATTTTGGCTGCTTGCTGTAAGACAACATAGAAGAATATCAGGCTCTGTTACTAGAGCTTGGCCTCGACAAGATGATTGCCTTTCGCAAAATCATGACAGTGATAATCACAGGGAAAGCTACCGCTCATACCAAGAATAGCCACACAGCTGACTTCGAAATGGGCTGTTCAGTTACTACTGGGAAGATCATTGTAACAATTATAATGAAAATATTAATCAGAACAAGGAATTTTATCCTGTAGTAGAGAGCGGAAATAATTAAAAGTGGATCACCAGATCCAAACGATTATCAGAGGTGAAATGGCATGTGACTGTACTGATATGCGGAGCAGACGACTAACGATACATTTCCTGACGCGGACAAAACTTCGGTCGACAGGGTAATTGTGGTACATCTGCAAAATAAAAGAAATATTGTGTTTGAGGGTAACTATGCAACAAAAACACGTTATTGGTACCTATAGTCACCGTATCTGTCTTCTGTTTAGAATCTGGGAATCCTAATTCTTTTATTAATTAAGTGTGAGAAAGTAGCACGCTGCCCGACGTTACCGTTATAACAAACGTAAAAGGAGTAATTATACGATAGGGCGTTGATGCGAGAAAGCAAACTCGATCCAACTTAGTATGTTCAGGACATGAGCTTTTGGTAAATTTTTATTAGTACTCCTACTTACTACAGAAGTAGTTTTCGGTGTAGATTCCTTGAATAAGTACTAAGCCGTTTAAAAGTTAAATGGTGTAGAGCCAAAATTAGATGTTAATAATATGTTAGCTTGCTTCAAATTCAATGACTGGATATCAGAAAGTGGAGGATATATGTATATGGCTTCTTTAAAATTTTTTCCTCTCTTTTTTTTTTATTCTTCTGACTGGTTTGATGCGTCCTTTCTCCGTTCGTCATGGGTTGTTTTACTGCTATGTAGCATAATTCCTTAAATTTGTAACTTTGGGATCTCCAATTCTGATGTTAAGTTTCTCGCTGTTCTCATTTTTGCTGCTTCTCGTTACTTTCGTCTTTCTTCAGTTTGCTCTCCATCAGAATATTGTACTTATTGCACTGATCATTCGATTCAAAACATCCTGTAATTCTTTTCCATTTTTACTAAGGATAGCTATTTCATCACCGAATCTTATCACTGATATTCTTTCACCCTGAATTTTAATCCCACGCCTTTCTTTTATTTCCACTGAGCACCACGGGCGAAAGGCTACACCGTGTCTTACATTCTTTTTAATCTGAATACTTTATTTTGATCATCAAGTCTTATCATTCCTTTTTGGCTCTTGTCCATATTTTAATTTAACCGTCGATTCTATAGCTTACCACTGCTTTTCTCAGGATTTCGAATATCTTGTACCATTTTGCATTGTCGAACTCTTTTTCCAGGTCAACAAATCCACTGAAAGTGTCTCGAATTTTCCTCAGCCTTGTTTCCAATATCAACCCCAACGTTAGAAAAGCCTCTCCCATGCCCTCACCTTTCCTAAATCCAAAATGATCGTCAAATAACAATCCTGAATTTCTCTTCCCATCCTCTGTATATTATTCTTATCAGCAAATTGGATGCATGAGCTGTTAGGCTGATTGTACTACGGTTCTCGCTCTAGTGGGCAATTAATACCTTCTGAATTGTGCGAATGATGATTTTCCGAAAGCCTGATGTTATATAGCCAGTCTCATACTTTCTGCCTACCTACGTGAATAGGCCTTTTTTTCGGCAACTCCCCCAAAGATTTTGCAAATTCAAATTACGTGTTGTCAACCCCTTTTGTTTTATTTGGTCTTAAGTCATTCAAATCTCTTATAAATTCTGAGTCCAATACTGGATCCCCTATCTCTTCCCTATCGACTCCTGTTTGTTCATCTATCATGTCATAAGATAAATGTTCCCCCTCACAAAGGTCTTCGGTGTACTCTTTCCAGCCATCCGCTGTTTCCTCTGCATTTAACAGTAGAATTCGTGTTGCGGTTTTAATATTACCTCCATGTTTAACATCACTAAAGGTTGCTTTGACTTTTGTATTTGTTGAATCGACTTTCTGACAAACAGTTCATTTTCTATTTCTTCACAATTCAATCGAAGGTTGAACACCATTCTCTCTGACAGTTTGAAGGAAAACATTACATTTTATGTAGACATATTAAATTCAGAAGAGTCTGCTTTTCAGCGCAGTCGCTTGTTAAGTTCACTGTAACAGGTATTTTCGGATTTTAGCATTACAGTTAACGTTGAAAAATCAGATTTTGGGACATACTACATTAGGTTTCGTGGTCGCATTCTTTCCTTAAGGGTCTTTCAGCTGGGTGCAGCGAAACTGAAAAACATTGAGGAAATTCCAGTTTCATTGCTTCTTTAATTTGATGAACGCGTCTACACCTAGATTACATGAAGTCATAGGAAAGAATGCATTGTGGTACTGAGATAAAAGGGCTTATACCAAATTTCAGATTTTGAAAGATGGTCTTCTATCTGCTCCTATATCCTGTCATCCATAATTACCATGTGATATTTGGATTTCTACCTTCAGTTCTAAAAGGGATTTCATTTACATCAAGAAGTTGAGGAATATGATGGTATTACTAAGAGGATTATAGCATCTGCCAGTTGCCTCCGATCACATTACTCAGTTGCAGAATTAGAAGCACTAGCTGTGTTTTGCGCCTTTACTAATTTCCATGTCTATTTCTATAAGAAAGACACTAAAGTGCATGCTGATCACTGCGCATTTCCATTTTTATGGTTGTTAACAAATGATCGCTTAGCGCGTTAGGCTTTCTATTTACATCAATTTCATATCACCATTGTTAATATTCCTGAGTCACAGAACATTGCTGCTGATATTCTGTCATGTGCACCTGTTCGATTAATTAGAGCAAGTGAGGAGGATTGTTGTCAAAACAATTTTAGTTCGTGGTATATGCAGAAGGTTGCATATGAAAACCATACTTCTTTTCCACATAGGCCTATTGCCAAGGAATAGGACAAAGAACCAGTGTGGAAGGAGGTAAAGGAGTGGAATGATAAAGCAGATACTGCACTGAGACATTATTATTCGGTATAAAACACCCTTCTATTCAGACTCTGAATTCCTGACCCTTTCTCTGTGTTGTATGAATGCCTAATGGTTTGGATAACAAACCTTTTGTTTCATACACCTTAGTTATGGCCATTTTGGTCCTAGAAAATGTTTCAATGAAGTATGTGATGTAACTGCAACAATATGGAGAACGGAGTTCGTTATGTTCTAGTAAAACGCAAACATTGTCAGACAGCAAAACCTCTAACCGTTTCACGCAGTACTCCACTATTCCCCATCATTCCAGCCAGCTAAACTGAAAGAATTCTCAGTTGTAGACCTGTTCAATTTTTTCCAGAAACAAACCATGGTTTTCCTTTTGTTTTTGCAGGAACTGAACTCAGTTCTAAATTTGTCTCATTTACTCTGCTGTGCAAGGTGATCGCAAAGCCAGTGTCTGTTGCTTTTTGTAAAAAATTTATAAAGGAAGTTAGCCATGTTGATAAATTTACTTTAGACAATAGGCCTTAGTTTTGTACGTGCCATTGGTTGCACACTTTAGGACAAAACTAGATTAATTCAATTTTTATCCTACATGATCATCCCATCTTAAATCCATATATACACATGATGGAGTGAGGAAAACATTGTAGATTATGTTGTTTTCACCAACTTAAAGCTTTGGATGAATATTTAAACATTTTTCGGGATGTATTAAATGAACAACCTAATGATTCACTATCAATATCTTCACTTCTGGAACTGAGAAACAAGCAGCCACCACAAAGTGTAAGGTCAGTAGTACCCTTACCACTACAGTGACGAGTAAATCATCGTGATGTGATCAACTTGACACTCTCTAATATCAAGAGGACAGCTGACAAAATGGACAGATTGCAACATTGCTGAATAAATTTGAAGGAAATATGTGAAGGGCCAAAAGTTGTAGTCAGATTCCGTTGTTTATCACCTAGAGGAAAAAGAGGAAAATCACATAACTACAATTTTTTCTTAGTACAAAGTGAATCATTCCACATTAAATAGACTGGACGTACAAATTTTGTAGATGTGGAAACATTAAGGTGAAAATGCATTTAGTTCTGACCAAAATACATAATGAGGCATTCACTCGTTGCGATATCGACATACTAAGACTGCTTCAGATATCACAGAAAGGGAACCGATACAGCCTACATCCCTCATGAAATTTGTTACAGCATGGCCTATTGCACAAGAGATTGCTGATACAACAGCACGAGTCCTAGAACAATGACTAACTTGCAGTTTCGGAGTACCAACATTATTACTGAGTGACCAAAGAGCAAACTTCCCAAGTGACTTCTTAAAAAGGATTTGTCGTGTGCTGAAGACGAAGATGATTCAATCTTGTGCGCACCATCCTCAAAACAACGAAGCACTCGAAAAGCCACATTGAACACTAACAGAATAATTACACGATTATCTGGGAATGAAGCAGGAAATCTCGAATGGGTGGATAAATTTGGCCACTTTTGTATATAACACGACACCGCATTCATCAAATCAGTTCATTCAATTTTAGTTATCTTTCAGGAGAATGTGCAACATTACCAGGATTCAGAAGCTGGACTTGGCTAGAGTACAATCCAGCTACGATGATCACGCAATTGTACCAAAGGAAGAGATGCGCAAGATGTATCAGACGGCAAGGACTATTAATAACGAATGTAACGGAACAATAAGAGCGTTACTATCGCGCTCAAAATCCCAAGCAGTTCAGAGCAGGAGAGAAGGTATTATTAACGACGAAAGTGTGAGAAGGGGGCAGTCAATGAAGTTAACAAGCCATGGAGAGGACCTTTCTATGTTATAAGACTTCATGGACCAAACTTAGTATTCCAATTAATGAATAAGAAGTTCAAAACAGTGCTCTCGAACAGACTAGTGTGGTTTATTTAACTTTAGACGTGAGGTTTGTGAACAAATCGAATTGATTCTTTCTGAAATAAAGGAGAAAGAATAGGCTAAAGTCCATCTTCAAACTGAATAAAGATGGATTTCCTCACAGTAGTGCCAAAGATGTAAGTGAGGGAGCCGTTGCAAATGTAGACGTCTCAGATGCAACAGCCAATGCAGGAAATCGAAAGGAGAGAAGTGTTTCAACAACATGTTTATGAATTGAGATCCAGCTCATGGGTACATCTCACAGAAAGTGAAAGCATTCCTAACTCCAGTGTTTTGTCACCAGATAGACAAGATCGCAGATAAAGAATGGAGCGATGTCGTGTCTCATTTCTATTCGTATATTAAAATGTAATACAGTTCACTTACGAGCAAATACTTTAATCGGGATTGGCATTTACATGAATTCCCTGGAGTAAAATAATACAGATTTACGGTATTTACAATGAACTGCGGCTGTTTGTATGACCACGAACTTTAAATTTAAAAACAAGAACAATACTTCAAATGAACTGCTGACCTATTTCTGTTGTTACATTAAAATGATCTTAAAAATTAGTAAAGACGTGTTCATTTTAGTTCAGGTACAGTTAGTATGGATAAAAGTAATGGTATTTGTATGGCTAAAGCTGTTTCTGTGACTACGAACTTTATATTTAAGACAAGAAGAAAACTTCAGATGAACTGCTGACTTATTTCTGTTCCTCCATTAAAATGATCTGCAATATCAGCAAGGCTGAATCTGTTTATTTCAGCCAAAGGTAACACGCATAAAAGTATTATTCCAACAATAGAAGGCGTCGACATTTAGACACGTAGTGCAGGATTTATTCCGTGATAGGCTTTTTACGTCGTGACTACTGTAGTTAGGATGTAGAGAGAGGGGTAGAGGACGCCGTTAGGTGAGAGATTGGGTTATGGGTTAGGGTCTAGTAAGTCTTCGAAATTCTGGAGGAAACAATTATTTCCCAGATCAGTTTGGCCACTGACTGTTTTACATTTCTTTACGAGGGTCAGGTATCACATCTTTGTTGACAAGATGTATTTGGCAGTTTTGTTCTAAGCTTTTTGCAGAAATGCAGATTGTTTTGGGTAAGATGTGAGGCAATGCTGGATTTGTTCAAGTTGTTAAGACTGAGTGCATCCATGTGCTCTTTGAAATCTGTTGTGAAGCTGCTACGAGTTTGTCCGATGTAGAAACTTGGATATGAGTTGCAAATGAGGTTGTATAACCTAACTTTTGATGCTGTTGCATAGTGGTTTTGGTACTGCGTATGATCTTATTTTGTATTTTATTGTTGGTGGGAAAGCTTATTTTTATGTTGTATATCTTGAAGTGATTGTCAATTGAGCCGTGGCGGCTCGTTTCGCTGGCCTAACTACCTCTGGCATCGGTATCCACAGGCACCTCCCTTACGACTTTCTTTGCTTTTCCTGATTGAGGTGTGGAGGCTCCGTGCGGAGGCAGTGAGCTGTGAACGGCTCGTGACGGAAGGAGGAGGGCTGAATAAGCACTGCCTGGCGGCAGGGTTTGGTTGGGCCGATTTGGGTTTGACAACGCATGTACCCAGCCGCACCGCCGAGCCACTTGACGAATGTTGGACAGCCGCTAAAGAAGGCAACGAAAGTCACTCTCTGAAGCTCTGGTGGCGGAAGCTTCCTTCTGTTATTAAAAAGGAATTAAAAGGATAATTGACGGTGGGGAGAATGTACCGTAAGATACTGCCTATTGATATTCTGGCCCTGGGCTTTTATTGTCTAAAGGACAATTGACGCAATATTATAGTCTCTTGTTCAGTGAATAATACGTATGTGTTTGTTCAGCAGTGTACCTTGGTTTGAGAGTGGCCAATAGTTGCTAGTGCGTCTTCTCTGAAGCCACGTGATTTAGTAAAGTGTATTGATAATGTGTTTTAGTCATAATTGAATTACGTAGTGCTACTACTGAGTGAAATTTTCTGCTTTGCTGAAGATAACCTTAACCAGTGTTTCTTAAGGCGTTTTAGCAATACTTATTCATGCCTCAAGGGTTTTAACTGCAACTGCTCTATTTGTAACTGCACCTTGTCAGTTATATGTTCTCGCTTACTATCGTACCTAGAAAAAAGCGTATGTATTTAATGTGTACGACAAAATCAGTTCTAATTATCTCTGTCAATCTTAGTGAGTTTATCTTGATCTGATTAAAAGCCTTGTGAAGGAGTATATCTATAGTTTATTTATTTAAGTTTGGCTTTAACTACTTGTTTTATCTAAGGTTACGAGATGTATTTATCTTGCTGAAGTGGTTCTCATCATTTGTTAGTGTATATCCTGTTGTTTGAGGGTACTGCCTAGCGTGTCATTTATATTCACAGTTGGTTGCGAAACACACGAGTCTACCCTGGTGTTTACAGCCGTGACTTCTGGGCCGCGACCTTGGCGGCATCCTGCCCAACGACCGAGGTCTGTGTTCTTGCCGCGGGAGCGCATTGCCGCGTCATCTGTCATACCTAGCAAAAGCTGAGTAGTTGTCTTGTCCCTTGGAGCTATATCTGGATTGAGCGATTGCCGCCACGGTTGTAGGCGTGGAGTTTAGCGGGATTAACTCATGAACTTTGTAAATTATAATCAAGCTGTTAATCCTCTTACTGTTCATAAAAGAAGGGAGTTCAAATTCTCTAGTAAATGTTTTTCATGAAGTCAAATGTTCTCTATATCTGGTAAACGTAGTTTCCCTGTACTGAATGATTCACATTTCATTCTTTCTGTTCATAAGCTCAGATGCTTCGTGTTTATTGTGTACTGTTTCCTTTTAGTTATATTCGTAAATTTTAGTAGTTAGTTACTTTATATGTCACTATAATTCTGATGATTTTCATGTTGTTACTAATCTGAAATTTAATTGATCAGTATATTTTTCTTAAATAAACGTTAATTTGGTGAAAACGACGAACTATCTAATGGGTCTCCTTTCCACCTGTTGATGTTTGATCCTTTCCCATCCTGAACCTGTTACCTAGGTTTCATCAATTTTCTGAGAAATCTTCCCTAGGAAAGGCAGGATTACCAATGTGGTCTTTTGTTGTTTGTGGGCGGTTGCTCAGCAACTGATTGATTAAATTTTATTGTGTGGATTAGTTTATCTTTTACAACATGATTGCACCCATTGCTTTAGTCAGTTGATTTGATAATCTCTATTTCATTTTGTCTTTCGCTTGTGTCCATTAGAATTTTAACCATGCAATTAACCATTGTTCTGAATAATGCTTTTTTACGTTTGTACGGACGGCAAGAAGAGTTATTTATGGCAATATTTCTGGTTGTTGGTTTTCTGAAAATATGAAATTTGTGTTTTTGTTTACGTAAATATGTAACGCAACGTTAAAAAATATCGTAATAAATCAAGATGCGAGAATCATTGGAACATAACAGATGAAAAAATCATACTGCAGTATTCGATGGCAGACCCTGTCTAGGGTTTTTCGCTGCATGGTGCAATTCTTTCGATTTTACTGCACTTCGGTGACTTTAATGTTCTTGTGGTGAAAATGAGATGAAATGATTATGACAACGTAAACATCCAGTCCCCGAATAAAGGAAACCTCCGATACCGTCGTCAGCCTGACTAGAGACCCGGCGGTCTGGAGACAATGACGCTGTCCACTTCCAATTTTTTCGTATGTTTCTTCGTCGTCTCGCTTTTGCGTGCGGATCAGTTCTGGGCGGACGTCGCATGAGGTGTCTCAATGGTCTGAGAAAACTTTCCTCAGTTTTTATTACAGGTCGACGACCATTCTCTGTCCCATCAACACTAGACCAGGCGCTGCGGAAGTCACACCATAGACTACCATTACAGGTTAATTTGCAGGAATTATTCAAAAAATGTTCAAATATGTGTGAAACCTTATGGGAGTTAACGAATAAGGTCATCAGTCCCTAAGCTTACACACTGCTTAACCTAAATTTTCCTAAGGACACACACACCCATGCCCGAGGGAGGACTCGAACATCCTCCGGGACCAGCCGCACAGTCCATGACTGCACCGCCCTAGTTCGCTCGGCTAACCCCACGCGGCGCAGGAATTATTGCCCAAAATTTATTAACCCTTTTGTCAGCATATTTAATTGGTATTGTCCTTCTAACATACGGTTATCTCTACTTCCTCACATCACCCTTGGAGCAAGAAATTTGCACACACCACAGAACTATAATTTCGCTCCCAACTTCTTTACTCTTGCTTCCTCTTCACTCAAAGACTTTAATATTGTAGATAAATACCTCGTGACGAGATCTCTGTACGTGTCCTCTTTTACGTTTATATCCTCTGATTCCCAGAGAAGGGTAAGGAGTACTTTTCAGTGTGCCAAATACACTCTCTAATGAATTAGGGGAACACGCGTATCAACGCCCGGTAAGTCATATGCTTTGCGGTATCAGATGACTAGTTAGAGAAACTTTAGTACCGATATCCAAGTGTTCTCTTCTGAGGTACACAGAAGACAGTTGTCATTTTGGGTGTTCTGTTCAACCAAGCACGTGCAGTGTGACACCTTAATGCAGTCCCAGTTGCAAGGGCTGTATGTTTAATCGAAAAAGGATGGGTTTTCAGTCGTGTTGCCGACGATGCAAATGTCTCATCTGTCATCTATAACTGTGCACGAGCTGCAGGGAGACAGGGACACAGGGAGAGTTGGACAAGATCGCCGACGCATTACAGCTCCACCTGAAGACCGCTATCTGGCCAGCTCAACATGCGGTGTAGCGCGGTTACCGATAGAACACTGCAATAAGTTTTCAAGGGCGACTCATACCGTTGCGTCCAATCAGACTGTAATGAACAGGTTAAGAGAAAGGATCTTACGACCAAGACGCTGTTGCTATGTCAACTGGAAACTTAGTCACTGGAGAAACGTATTATTCACATGCGAATATCCGACGCAAGATGACTGTCGAGTTCATGTGTGGAGACGCCGTGCTGAACGGTAACTGCCGAATGTTGTCAAGGACATCGACAAATTCGGCCAAGGTCCCGTCTGTGGGAAGGCATCAGTGTTGACAAATCTTGGAGGACCGTATGGTAGTTACCGCATGCGGTGGTGGCCTTGCACTTCTTCTAATGCAAGCTAATCCCAGGGTCCTTGTGGCAGGTGTCACCAGGGATGTCTTGCCATCCTGGACATTAAAGTAATGGAATTGCCAGCGGTGTGTTTAGAACCGAACACCATAGATATGTGTGGGACATGCTTGACAGACGTCGTTCGAACTCGCACTGTTTGACCGCAGACTCTTCGAGAACTCTCAAGGTCTCTCGTAGAAGAATGGGAATGGGCATCAAAGGGTGATCCCCGTAGAGTTATACAGAGCATGCCACATAGGTGTCAGGCGTCGATAAAGGCTCACATAGGGCATACACGTTATTGAAGCTCTCAAAGTCCAACGAAAAGCACCTAGGATGATAGGATGAATGATTGTTTCCAATTTGTTTTCGCAACTGTCGGATGTTTCAGTTGTTGTTATGTAAACGTACGAGGATGTGATGATATTTTGCTGTGCACTTAATTTTGTAACATACCTAGTCCGCAATAATTGCTCAATGGAGTATGGCAGGCGCCCAGAGTCATGTTCTCCTATTTTCTTTTGGCAGTGTATAAATATATCTTCCTAATCTGTTAATGGATACGACATTCGTATAAATAAACAGCTGGCATAGTTCTGCGCGAGCTGTTACAAGGAGCAGTCAAACTGTGTTCACCCTCACCACAACATCACGCAGTTAATTTTTATTGTCTTCGAGGGTCAGGCCTTCAGTCTTGGTACGCAAGGAAATCCTCCCGCCATAGTACCTCAGTTCGACGTCAAAGGGTCAGGAGTCAAAACAATAAGGCGCTGTCCATCCACGAGCTGTGCGTCTTTCGTTTTACTCCTACAGCGACATGCTAAGGCCTGTGACGCGTAATCTCTGCAGAAAACACTGCAAAAATAATTGCGTAACAAATTTTATGAAGGTGTAATTTTATCAAGATATATTCTATGAATACGTAGGGGACACAATAATATCCGTACTTTCTGCCGAGGAAATCTGTTCTTGAAGTTTTGAAAATATGGTCTCGTGAGGCATACCTCTCCTAGCTTTCATTGTCTGCCAGTTAAAGAGTTTTCAACATCTCGGCTACACTCTCTCCCCTTTAAAACGTGTCCGTGGTAATCTGCGGTCGATCAATCCTTTTAGTCCCACGTAGTAAGGGGCCCATGTAAGATGGGTCGCTAAGTGTCTGTTATGCAATTTCTTTTGTTGACAAAATACAGTTTCACATCATTTTGAACTAAAGAGTGGCTTGTCTTTTAATTCATGTACAATTTTCCACAATCCTAAATTATAATATAACAGGATTAAGTCTATTGCGACTCACCCATCCAGTAGTATAAGTAAACTTAAGTTTCATATTTCGTGAAGTGTACAACGTCGCATATCTTTGCATTAAAGTCAATGAAATTCAGTCATATGGTTTTAATTGTTTCGAAATACAGGTTTAATAACCGCCTGAGACAAATAAAGATTTAAACAGGAAAAAATATTGGTGTTTCTCTATATATTCACCATTAAATGCCACACAATCTTGCGCACGATCGATCGTTAATGTCGGAAATCACCCCGTATGCAAACTAGAAATGCTATGACCTCTTTAGCTGAGGTAATACCAAAAAGTCGCTTGGCGTTTCGATCCTAGGGGAGGGACGGGGAGAGCGGTTGGGGTGATGTAAAATACATGATAAGACAAAGAACGAAAAGAAAAAAAAAAAAAAGAAACGAAACGATGAAGCGCCAATAAGGTATTCTCGAATGGGGCGGAAATCGGTAGACGTGACGTACATGTACAGACGAACAAAAGATTACAATCTCAGAAAAACTGAACGGTTTATTCAAGAGAAAGAGTTTCATAAGCTGAGAAAATTAATAACGCGTTGGTACACCTCTGGCCCTTCCGCAAGCAGTTCTTCGGATTGTAAATAATTGATAAAGTTGTTGGATGTTTCCCTGAGAGATGTCGCACCAGTTCTGTCCAACTGACAAGTTAAATAGTCATCCGAACTGGTTTGAGAGCGCTGCCCATAATTCTTCAAACATTTTCAGTTGGGGAGAGCTCCGGCGAACTTGTTGGCCAAGTTATGGTTTTGCAAGCACGAAGACGAGCAGAAAAAACATTCGCCGTGTGCGGAGGGGCATTATCTTGCTGGAAAGTAAACCCAGGATGGGTCGTCTTGAAGGGCAACAAATCCGCGCGTAGAATATCATCGACGTACGGCTGTGCTGTAAGGGTGCCGCGATGATAACCAAAGGAGTCCTGTTATGAAACGAAATGGCATACCAGACTAATCTGTCTTGGTTGTCGGGTGGTAAGGCAGGCGACAGAGACGGTGGTATTCCTCCGTTGTCCAGGATTCTCCAGACTCGTCTTCGGCCAGGACTCATATTGACTGAAATAGAAACGGGCAATATCTGGAATGGTGATACATGTGATGCTACCGTCGCTTGAAGTTGGGCTGCATGGGAACGTGGGTGCAGGCATTCTCGTCATCAAGGTTCCCATCGATCATGTCAGACCACCACAAGGGAGGACTGTCGTACTTTACACCTAGCATATCGTAACCCCTTCACATCTACGACTGCCATCCGAGAGCAAGTAACAGACTCCCTACAACCTCCTGTGTCATCTCGACCCTTTGGTCGTAGACTAGCAGCAGACAGAATAGGGAATTACAGTCCCTTGCGTAGGCTGGTGATAACATCGAAACTCTTGCGGCTGCATTGGGAGTGGTGCTGTGTTTCGGAAGAATGGGCTATGATGTATGGCGTCGCATTGTCTTCAGTGATGAATCGTGAATCGTCACGACCCCAGATGATCATCTTCGGCAGGTATAACAGCGACTTCTGACATTTTGGAGAGGCGCAGTGGTTTACCCTGTCCTCATCGTATGGGGAGCCTTCACGTTTGACGTCAGGTGACGTCTGGTCGAGAATGAGTGAGTTCTAACGACACAACGGTACGTTACAGACTTCCTACATCGTCTTGTATTACCTCTTATTCATCGGTATCGTGGAGCCATTTTATTACAACGCTCGTCTACACATGGCACGTGTCTGTGAACTGTCTGCATGATGATGAGGTACACCCGTGGCTGACCTCGACAGAACGTGTGTGGGACCAGCTCGCGCGTCAACTGCGCTCCAGGACCAGTGCCCAGATAACAAGGATCAGTTGCTACAGTTGCGGGCTAGCTTGCCCAGGGGAAGAGAATCAAGAAAAAGAGAATTAATATATGAATGTCATTGATCTACTTTCTTGGTCACAAATACAACACAGACATAAAGTAATAAGTAAAGAGCACATGCTTTTTTCTTAAATTAAACATATATTTGCATGTAATTTCACTGAGAAGTGTTAAGTTCGGAGCTGGCCTGCTAGTTATGAAAGTGAAAGAAACATTTACTTTCTCTGTGACCTCGATCTTTGCAGTGAGATAACTGACCATTAAACAAATCGCTCCACTCAGATGAACGTCAGTAATACAACTGCTGAGATTCGATTTTGTTAATTCATTGTTAATTTCCTGTGAATATGTTGCAAGTAAGAAATGTTGCAAGTAAGAAATAAAATGAAGGGCAAAACACCTAATGTTTCATACATAATAGTACCAGATTAAAGAAATACGTATGTCGGTCTAACTTGTCTTTCTCCTCTTCCTGTTTTAGAGCGAGAAATCTGACATTCGTTTCCTTATTGTGCAAAGTTCCCACGAATTGCTCATGAAGGAGCTGAAAAATGTCGCTTCAGATTGTACTTCTTCCATGCCGGTGAAATTGCAATATCAAACAGACACTGAAGGTAAGTTTGTGTTTCCATAACAAAAATTTATCTTCTTCCCACTGTGAGTTGAAGCACAGGTGTTCGACCGATTTTCGTTTTGACCATCTTAACTCCTCCTCAGCCATCCCCCTCTCACTAATTTTGTCCTCCCACGAACGCCAAACAGACTTCCACGCCCACTCGAAGTATAGCGGCCTGTCCTGGCGCGCGGGCATCGGTATCTCGGAAACAAACGAGCATTGTTAGCAGAGAGGTGGAAAGGGAGCGGCTGGCTGACTGCGCCCGCGGGCAAACAGTACGGGTACTCGCGAGCGTCTGCGCCTGCAATAGCGTATTAACCCACCCTTGGAGTAGACAAAGTGATAAATGAGGAGTTACTGTGATGGGGGGGAAGAGAGACAAATTTTGAAGGTAATCAGGAAGAGGAAACACAATTAACTTCGACATTGAATGACAACAGATTGTTTACTGATGGATGCTATGGAGGGAACGGTCAATGGAAGACGAAAAAGACACAGAAGATACCAGATGGTGGAGCCAAATCAACATGGGGCAGTACATTCTGTCAGCGGATTATCTTACGGTAATCCACTTTCTGCATATGGAGCGGAACTTTATGCACAGAAAACTAGTTTCCGTCGGGCAGGCATCATCTTGTCTCGAATTAAGACTAGATCACGTTGAAGGAGGGCTTCTTAGTGTCAGATACGCAGATGCCTGTAGACAATTTTCGTACGTGTCCGAAAGTAAAAATTTCCAATATGCATAGTATCTCGAATGCATTACGCATTTTAGCTCTTTAGGATTGATGAAACATATTAAGAAAACACATATTAATCTTCTGTACATCTACAGTTCACACTTAAGTACCTGGCAGAAAGTTCATCGAATCACCTTCAAGCTATTTCTCTGTCGTTCCACTCTCTAAGAGCGCGAGGGGAAAGGGAACACTTCAGTCTTTCCCTGCGAACTTTGAGTTCTCTTATATTAATGATAAATTCTCCCTATGTAGGTGGGCGCCAACAAAATATTCACACACTCTGATAAGAACGTTAATTATTCAAATTTTTTGAGAGGATCCTGCCGCAACGAAAAACGCCTTTGTGTTGATGATTGCTACCCCAATTTGTGTATCATATCCGTGGCACTCTCTCCCCTATTTGTGACAATACAAAACGAGCTGCCCTTGTTTGAACTTTTATGATGTCTTCCGTCAATCTTACGCGGGTTCCAAACCGCACAGCAGTACTCCAGAAGAGGGCGGACAAGTATAGTGTAAGCAGTCTCTTTAGTAGAATTTTCGCGCTTTCTAAGTGTTCTGGCAATAAATCGCAGTCTTTCGTTTGCTTTCCCCACAGCATTATTAATGTCATTGCTCTAATTTAAATTATTCTTAATTGTAATCCGTATTTTGCTGAATTTACGGCCTTCAGATTTGGGTGATTTATAGAGAAACCGAAATTCATCGTATCTCTTTTAGTACTCATGTGGATGACTTCACACTTTCCATACATATAGTCAATTGCCCCATTTCGCACCGTATAGTATTGACTACTTTGCAAATCGATTTTAATCATCTGATGATTTTGTAAGACGTTAATGACAGCATCATCTGCAAACGATGTAACAGCGCTGCTATGATTGTCACCTAAGTAGTATACAGAGCAACAACAGCTGAGGGCCTCTAACACTGTCCTAGGGGAATGCCAGATATTATTTCCGTTTTACTCGATGACTTTCCGTCAGTAATTAAGGACTGATTTTTCGGATAGGAAATCACATATGTGACAGATGCCGCAGCAAAGAGAAATAATTACACAAAGCAACTCCGGTTAACCTTGCTATGGTGTTAGTGTGTAACTTGAAGCGGGTAGCTTGGGGGAAATGAGCTGATTGTGAATAAGTGAATAAATGTCCATTACCGTAGTTTTTGGTGGCTCCACGATACTGATTTCCACAAAAAATTAACACAGTACTTGGAACTCTTCTCGGGATTGCTGCCGGATGGTAATATAGACATGAGTCAATATTTCGACAGTCCAGCTGCCCGTCATCTTCAGGAGAACGCTGCTGCTGCTGCTGCTCAGTCCCGTTGAAAACTTAGTCTCCAAGACATCTAACTACAGCGCATGTCATAGACAGGGTACTCGGCGTTGTTCCAAATTTACTTCATTTATTTAATACATATATTTATATTTCTACCTCAAAACAATAGCAGGAATTTTTGAGAATTTTTTATACGTTAGTTTGCAGACTTTTGTATTATGGGAAACAGAAAGTACTCACAGATAGTGTTTGACAATGTAGAACTATTTTTACCTGCAAGTGAAAAGTGTTGGCACCAAAATAAGAATTTCTGATGTTTAATTCTTTTTATTTCTATCCAATTAGTTTTGAAGAGTAGATGCCAGAATGTCAGAAAATACCGAATGACTCAAGTACATTTTTTGACATTTAAAATTATAAACGTAATCATACAGGGGGATTTTAATAGAAATTTCGTACTCCTTAGTAGAAGGTAGTATATCTAAAACTTATGTCTGAATGATTTTCTGCAGTTTTGATTGAAGTTGGTAGACTCACACATAAAACTTTTTTACATATATGCAGTAGCTATTTCTAGGGCGAATAAGTTAAATTTCCTGTTACTACTCTAACAACTGAAATCTTCGCTATCAAAGTAGAGAATGAAATTTTACACGATTACCCGTAATAGAGTTAATTATGACGTTGTAACAAGCAGAAATGAAAGTTATGAGCGATTAATATATAAGGAGTGGTGCTTCCCTAGTCTGAACATTATCCGTAATTTAAAGACTGAAATTAAGAGTTCGGCTGAAAACTGAAGTCACTGTGGTTGCAGAATGTAATGCTGTAGTACACAGAGAAGTTGCAGCATTAGAAAGTTGCAGCGAAATGCAGGAAGATCTGCAGCGGATAGGCAGTTGGTGCAGGGAGTGGCAACTGACCCTTAACATAGACAAATGTAATGTATTGCGAATACATAGAAAGAAGAATCGTTTATTGTATGATTATATGATAGCGGAACAAACACTGGTAGCAGTTACTTCTGTAAAATATCTGGGAGTATGCGTGGAATGGTCATATAAAATTAATTGTTGGTAAGGCGCGTACCGGGTTGAGATTCATTGGGAGAGTCCTCAGAAAATGTAGTCCATCAACAAAGGAGGTGGCTTACAAAACACTCGTTCGACCTATGCTTGAGTATTGCTCATCAGTGTGGGATCCGTGCCAGGTCGGGTTGACAGACGAGATAGAGAAGATCCAAAGAAGAGCGGCGCGTTTCGTCACAGGGTTGTTTGGTAAGCGTGATAGCGTTACGGAGATGTTTAGCAAACTCAAGTGGCAGACTCTGGATGAGGTATCGAATATATTGCTTCCCCCTACTTATACCTCCCGAGGAGATCACGAATGTAAAATTAGAGGGATTCGAGCGCGCACGGAGGCTTGCCGGCAGTCGTTCCTCCCGCGAACCATACGCGACTGGAACAGGAAACGGAGGTAATGACAGTGGCACGTAAAGTGCCCTCCGCCACACACCGTTGGGTGGCTTGCGGAGTATAATGTAGATGTAGATGTAGAAGCGTGTTATAACAGTATTGACTACCGGGCAGCATACGGAGCTGTAGGCTGTTATACATTTTTCAGAAGGAAATGGACGGACCCAACATTTATACTGGGGAAGAGTGAGAATTTTCTGGACATTTG
The DNA here is from genome assembly GCF_021461385.2 of Schistocerca piceifrons. Classification (NCBI taxonomy): domain Eukaryota; kingdom Metazoa; phylum Arthropoda; class Insecta; order Orthoptera; family Acrididae; genus Schistocerca; species Schistocerca piceifrons. Next base: position 958,039,044 of record NC_060138.1, read on the forward strand.
AGCCTCTACCTGCGTGCAACGGTGAAATGAAACTACGACGTGACGCGTAAAGGTTAATCCGGCGCCGTCGGTCGCTGACCGACGTTCATTTGGTACTGGGCTGGAGGGAGGGCGGGGGGAGAGGGGGTGGAGAGGGTAAGGGTGGGGGGGGGGAGGTGTGCAGGCGGCGCCCCCTCCTTTACATCACGAGCCTCCGGCCTCCTGCAGAGCCGCGAGTCCGCCGGCGCCCGCGCCAGCGCCGCTACTACCGGCGTCGAAATTAAATTACAAGATGGATGCGTGGGTCTCCTGTCGGCGCCGCGCCGCGCCACGCACAGTTCCACTCGAATTCTGATTTATTTGTCAGTTTTCTGGGCAATTTGCAGCTCCAGCCTCGGTCGCCTTGCTCCTCCATCGCTCAGGGCGCCGCCTCCGCCCAGCGTTCTGACGACAATTTGCTCAACGGCATCCACCCATATTCTCGTCAGCGTGTTGAGCTGCATATCTATACGTCACAAATGAGGAACGAGGAATAACCAGTGTCATGATTACAGCATTGCTTCAACAAATATACAGCCTCTTTAACTGTTATACACTAGTGTATGTAATCTGCGACACGCCGGGATAAGACGACGTGTAGAACAGTGGCACCATAGGACCAATAGCTCCCTCTGTTGGGTGAGCGGTCAGACCAGTGTTACGTAACGCTCATTCGTTGAGTAGCCGTCGTACGAAGAGTAACCAAATGCCCCTATGCTTCGCCGACATCACAGTGTGGAATATCGGCGTCTGACAGAATGATCGGTCTTCGGAAGGCGGGTTGGTCGTTGCATGACATTGTGCCTAGTAATTGGCACGCTGTTTCAACAGATAGGGCCGACTAGGGGTCTGATGACCTCAGATGTTAAGTCCCATAGTGCTCAGAGCCATTTGAACAATTCGACAGATAGGAGTATCTGGAACCAGTGGAGTGAAGTAGGCGCCGACAGGGTGCTGGACTACACAATGTGACCACAGCGCGAGGTGACCGCCATCTTGGCCGCTTGGATTTAGTGAAGAGAAGAGCTTCGTCCACAGTGCTGGCACGTCGTTGGAGCACTGAAATGGGCGTGGATATCTCTTATGCCATCCGCAGCTCGTGGTCGTGCGGTAGCGTTCTCGCTTCCCACGCCCGGGTTCCCGGGTTCGATTCCCGGCGGGGTCAGGGATTTCCTCTGCCTCGTGATGACTGGGTGTTGTGTGATGTCAATAGGTTAGTTAGGTTTAAGTAGTTCTAAGTTCTATGGGACTGATGACCATAGATGTTAAGTCCCTTAGTGCTCAGAGCCATTTGAACCATTTTTTATCTCTTATGTCGACGATTCTGCGGGACTGACTGGCGGTAGACATTCCATTGCGTCGTTTCCACAGACAAGAACCCACGAAGGTAGCAGACTACTGTGGGCACATTGGCGTACTGAGTGGCAAAATATAGTGTTTCCGGACGAGTCGGCAATCTGAGCAGCTACCGCTACATCAGGAAGATTTTGCAGCCCGAGTCACTGCCCATCCTCCAGGCATTCCACATGCCATATTTCAGCAGGAAAACGCCCAGCCGCATGTGGCGGGGAATGTACAACTCTACTGCAAAGACCGATGGGTACTATTGCTTCCCTGGCCTGCCAGTTAACCTGACATATCACCCATCAAACACGTCTGGGATATAGTGCGTCGGCAACTTACTTTTTCAGATCCTCCTGCAGCCAAAGTTGATGCTTTCTGGACGCGCCTACAAACCGCGTGACACAGCATTGCCCAGCGCATGTTCAGTCGCTCTTCGATTCCTTGCCATGACGTCTTGTCTGCTATGACTGCATCACGTGGAGGCGCTACTCCTTACTGAATGTACACAGTTATACATTTTAAAGTCCATCTTCATATTTCATTTTAATACTTTATTTAATATTTTCATTATTTATGTATTTGGAGCAGCAGTTGAGCGGAATGTACAGTGTCTTGAAAGGAGGGTATAAGATGAACATCAACAAAAGCAAAACGTGGATAATGGAATGTAGTTGAATGAAGTCGGGTGATGCTGAGGGAATTGGATTAGTAAATGAGACACTTAAAGTAGTAAAGAAATTTTGCTATTGGGGATCACGGTCGAAGTAGAGAGGGTATAAAATGTAGACTGGAAATGGCAAGGAAAGCGCTTCTGAAGAAGAGAAATTTGTTAACATCGAGTATAGATATAAGCGTCAGGAAGTCGTTTCTGAAAGTATTTATATGGAGTGTAGCCATGTATGGAAGTGAAACATGGACGATAAATAGTTTGGATAAGAAGAGAGTAGAAGCTTCCGGAATGTATTGCTACAGAAGAATGCTGAAGATTAGATGGGTAGATCACATAACTAATGAGGAGGTATTGAATAGAATTGGGGAGGAGTTTGTCGCACAACTTGACTAGAAGAAGGGATCGTGTTCTGAGGCATCATGGGGATTAAAAAAAATGGTTCAAATGGCTCTGAGCACTATGGGACTCAACTTCTGAGGTCATTAGACCCCTAGAACTTAGAACTAGTTAAACCTAATTAACCTAAGGACCTCACACACATCCATGCCCGAGGCAGGATTCGAACCTGCGACCGTAGCGGTCCAGCGCCTAGAACCGCACGGCCACTTCGACCGGCCAAGGGGATCACCAATTTAGTATTGGAGGGCAGTGTGGAGGGTAAAAATCGTAGAGGGAGACCAAGCGATGAATACACTAACAAGATTCAGAAGGATGTAGGTTGCAGTAGGTACTGGGAGATGAAGAAGCTTGCACAGGATAGAGTAGCATGGAGGAGCAGCATCAAACCAGTTTCAGGACTGAAGACAACAACAACACAACATGTATTTTGCACAATCCACCAGATTTCTGAGCAGCCTGATACTTGCATTGGCGTAGAGAAATTTTTGGATAAACGAAGTTATGCTCACTATGGAGAGCGATGTTATGTTCACAATGAACTCCTTGTAGCGTATTCAGATCTCTGTGTGAATATTTATATAGCGTTCGTTTCACTTTTCCTAAACGTGCTCTTCTATTTATGGCGGAGATGTTTTGCAAACTGTTTGTAAATACAGTGCTCAGTATTTTGTCACGTCATTCTATCCATCCGGCAACGCAACGTAATGATCTAGATCTAAATACACAAGTATTGTTTCGTCTTGCGCTCGTTTATTTCGAATTTGGATGCGTGAGATATGCAGACATGACTCACGACTACAGCCCTACTTCCAGCAGGAGTTCTTCTTCTACATTCCACACTTAATATACGTTGTTCTGAATTACTTGCTGGACTATTACTCCTGAACTCCTGAAAGGAAGAATACCAAGGAGAAAAGACTTAGGCACATCCTAGGTGGTTGTTTCCAGAATGCATCTATCTCTGCAGCCGAGGGATGATTCATGCTGGATACATGTCACTGGCCGGCTATATCCTATCTTTCTGCAATGCTTGTTCAACAATCTACACAGTAGAACCACTTTAAAGAGTTCAGAAATGAGGCACAGGAGAAAGTAAAATTGTGACGGTGGATCACGAGTCGTGCTTGGATAGCTCAGTGTGTAAAGGCTATGACAAAATAGCGCACACTGCGCTCCCGAGTGGACGAGTCACTCACAAAAACAAGCACTTAGTTTGTCTCTTAGTTCTATATTGTGTCTGGCATTGCCCAAGTAAGTATTTATTCCAGTTTTCTATTCATCCATCTCCTACTTCCCTTTATCTCTGTCCATATCCTCCTACGTCCCCTCTCAGTTCCTCTCCTCCATGCAAATATGACTAAAGGAACATTTCATCGTTCTTCTTAATAACACATGTACTGCTATGTCCTATTTATCAGCCAATATAGGGCAGCGGCTTTCAATTAAATTGTCTACCCCTATACAGGAATTACAAAATGTGTGTACGAGCACAGGTTGTGACGCGGGAACGACGACATATGGAAGTTTGTATTTGGGCGTGAGTCGTGCACGGACGGCAAAAGCCGGTAAGGTGACCGCTCCCACAAAGCGAGAAATACTGGTTCCAGACCCGGTGTGACAAAATTTTCAGTTGTCATTATTACCTTACGGTGCTCATGGTTGTTTGTATTCGCAACTGCGAATACATTGCATGCTTTTATACTGTCTCCAGCCCTCTTCTGGGGATCTCACATTTGTGGAAACGTTCCTTCTTTTCTTCAGTTAGCCGTGGTGTGCTGCAACTGGCGCTACTTCTACAGGCAAATTACACAATGGAAATACTTTTAAGCACTCGTTCCTAAAGCATATCTCTCAGGTAACCAGTTTCTTGGAAATGATGAGAGCACGTCTAACTTATACAACCTTCAAAACGTCTTTTTTACAGAATTTCGAGAGCCAAAGCGTTTGGCGTTTGCAGACATATTTCACAAGTGAAACTATGAAACACTACTTCAGTTGTTCTTAGGTTGAGATTGTGAGACTTACAACGAACAACAGCACAACCTGGCATTGCTTGCTCAAACTCAGAACGCTTTCACTTTCAAATCAAACGCACGAAATCACACAGCCCCCAGCATACACCAATGGGCGCGAAGTGTTCCTCTGCGACGTCATGTGCACAACCACAGAAACGCATTTGCTTCTGCAAGCGTTTACTGCACCCTGCTGGAGGTACCGAACTCCAAATATCCAATTAATACAGTTCCATTTGAAATATTCGCTTAGAAGCCATTTCCTATAGTACTAAATTCATTGACGGCAGTAATCCCGCTGGGTTCCAATTGCCACTAAGAATGTATAGCGCTCGTTCTCGATCCCTGTCCCGTCTTTGTAGGACGACTGCTCTTACATGGCTGCGAATGGTACGTCTATCCTTGTGGACACAATATGCAGGCTGCGTTGAGGCAGTACACCCCCAGACACAAGCAAGAGTGTTGCCATGCACCACCGCCTCTGGCAGACATCTATGGTCTGAAGATGATCTTATAATAAGATCAAAACCGGTCACCACATTAAAAATATTATGCGCTCAAGACTGCTTCCAGTTTGATTATAATAATTATAGATCACTGTTTCCTTTAAAAAGAAATGTTACTAACACATCTTACAACACTATTCTCGGTGTGGTCATGAGCATGCCTAAACAAGAAAGCCCATTTCAGTCATTCTGTGGTATCATCATGTTGACCCACCTTAACATGTGAATTAAGCACAACAAACTGGCACGTACACACCGGTTCACTTCCATAACTTACATCAACGGTGTGAGCCGCGTGGTCACGGGCGTCTTGTCACGGTCCGTGCGGCTCCCCCCGTCGGAGGTTCGAGTCCTCCCATAGCGTAAGTTAGATTAAGCTAAATTAAGTACTGTGTAGGCTTAGGGACCGATGGTCACAGCAGTTTGGTCCCATAAGACCTTACCAAAAATCTCCACATCAACGGTATGAGATTACATGGACACGTGGTACCTGTTTTACACCATCTGCAAACAGCTTGCTTTTGGAAGTGTATGACAAATATTTTCTCCTGTACTGATTATGGCGCAACGGTTTCATTACTTTAATTCGATGAAGAAGATGTTACTCGCTAACTAGCATACACCGAAGTAACACAAGTTTAGACGGTAGCCTCATGATTGTATCATTCTGTTATATCGTCTCAATGCGTATCTGTTTCGCTATACCGCCCAGACAGTTCAGGCGTATTTTGCATTGCTCTAGGACAATAATTGAATTCTTATGTAAGTTTTGCTTTGGGAATCATAATTTATACTAATTGTACACTACTGGCCATTAAAATTGCTATACCTCGAAGATGACGTGCTACAGACGCGAAGTTTAACCTACAGGAAGAAGATGCTGTGATATGCAAATGATTAGCTTTTCGGAGCATTCACACAAGGTTGGCGCCGATGGTAACACCCACAACGTGCTGCCATGAGGAAAGTTTCCAACCGATTTCTCATACACAAACAGCACTTAACCGGCGTTGCCTGGTGAAACGTTGTTGTGATGCCTCATGTAAGAAGGAGAAATGCGTACCATCACCTTTCTGACTTTGATAAATGTCGGATTGTAGCCTATCGCGATTGTAGTTTATCGTATCGCGACATTGCTGCTCGCGTTGGTCGAGATCCAATGACTGTTAGCAGAATATGGAATCGGTGGGTTCAGGAGGGTAATACGGAATGCCGTGCTGGATTCCAACGCCCTCGTATAACTAGCAGTCGAGATGACGGGCATCTTAGCCGCATGCCTGTAACGGATCGTGCAGCCACGTCTCGATCCCTGAGTCAACAGATGGGGACCTATGCAAGACAACAACCATCTTGCACGAACAGTTTGACGACGTTTGGAGCACCATGGACTATCAGCTTGGAGACCATGGCTGCGGTTACCCTTGACGCTGCATCTCAGACAGGAGCCCCTGTGAAGGTGTACTCAACGACGAACCTGGGTGACGAATGGCAAAACGTCATTTTTTCGTATGAATACAGGTTCGCTTTACAGCATCATGATGGTCGCATCCATGTTTGGCGACATCGCGGTGAACGAACATTGGATACTGGCGTATCACCCGGCGTGATGGTATGGGGTGCCATTGGTCACACGTCTCGATCGCCTCTTGTTCGCATTGACGGCACTTTGAACAGTGGACGTTACATTTCAGATGTGTTACGATCCGTGGCTCTACCCTTCATTCTACACCTGCGAAACCCTACATTTTAGCAGGATAATGCACGAACGCATGTTGCAGGTCATGTACTGGCCTTTCTGGATGCAGGACATGTTCGACTGCTGCCCTGGTCAGCACATTCTCCAGATCTCTCACCGATTGAAAACGTCTGGTCAATGGTGGCCGAGCAACTGGCTCGTCACAATACGCCAGTCACTACTCTTGATGAACTGTGGTATCGTGTTGAAGCTGCATCGGCAGCTGTACCTGTACACGCCATCCAAGCTCTGTTTGACTCAATGCCCAGGCGTATCAAGGCCGTTATTACGGCCAGAAGTGGTTGTTCTGGGTACTGATTTCTCAGGATCTATGCACCCAAATTGCGTGAAAATGAAATTACATGTCAGTTCTAGTATAACATATTTTTCCAATGAATTCCGGTTTATCATCTGCATTTCTTCTTGGTGTAGCAATTTTAATGGTGAGTAGTGTATATTTCAAGGTGCGCGAACTGCACTTCACAGAAGATATCACTGTGAGGCAAAGTGACTATAATGACAGTTCAACTGGCATAAGTGTAGTGTACTACTCCAGAAAATTGCTCTAACGATCGCGCCTAATTATCACAGATACAGCAGTTCCACTGCTTTTTGCATCGGATGGTGGCGACAAGCAGGAATACCTGGAAAACTGAGATAGAAATAATTAGGGCTGCAAATATACAGTCTCAGATACGGTATGAGCGTTTCTTGAGGTACATCACTTTCTCATGACAGGAATTACCCAAGGAAAAGGGATGAATCGGTAACGTTTGAAAGACCATGCTTCCTATAAAGCATTTCTAATTGTTAAGAATATGAACTAGCAACGTTAGCACTAATTGCACTGAAATGGCTTCTTTGAGGCAGACACGTTTCCTGTTCCTGGACCGTGAATGGTTCATCGTCAAGCAGGCCTCCTACAGACTTCAGAGATGCAAAGTCACAAAATTGTACATGTCAGGTGCATTTGATCAACATATGTGTGAAGATAGGACACATAGTCGAGACGGCCGTTTACTGATTCCTTGCAAAATGACTAACCTGCCCCTTCTGCAATGCGGCATATGTTTTATTTTAAACAAATTAAAAAAATTAATCTTTGAAATCAAAATTATACGAGGGGGATTTAGTAAGTAATGCAACAGACTTTCTTCTGGAAGCAAGTTGGTTTTATTTCAGATTCCAAAACACCACATTATTCTCCTCTCTTTTTGTTACCAAACCCAATTTTTCAGCAAAATCTCCGTTCAGTACGACGGCCTAACGCCACTATACCGGTGTGGGAGGGGGCACCCATATGCCCACATTGCACCACTCCAGTGGTCGACGGCGGAGCCAACGTCTTGCTGCATCAATAGCCTCTCCATCATCCACGTACTGTTTCTCGCGGAGTGAATACTTCATTGGGCCAAACAGATGGAAGTCGGAAGCTGCAAGGTCCGCGATGGAGTGTGGATGAGGAAGAACAGTCCAGTGAAGTTTTGTGAGCTCATCTCGCGTGCACAGGCTTCTATGAGACTGTGGCAATAGCTGTGTTATTCAGTGGTTCGGTATTTAACTAATTTGTAAATGGAAATGATAATCTTATTTTATTACATTGAGTAATTACTAAATAATTTTTCTCCCGGCTAAAGGTTTGACCAATTTATTTTATTACATTGAGTAATTACTAAATAATATTTCTCCCGGCTAAAATTTGACCAAGTTGCTAAAGAACTCCAAGTTAACGTCGTGTTAAAGTGTTGTCTGTAAGTTGTGTAAGAGTCACTAAACCACAGTTCATACAACAGATTCTATACAACTATTGATTAAGATGGAAGCAGTTGTCTTCAGCAAAATGATCATTAAAACCACCGAATATCAGCCGCGCACAACACTGACGTATTTTACCTGAAACAATATTCTTCGCAACTCGAGCGCAATTAATTTCGGCTCCATACATCAGCTAGAAAAGTTTCTTTCTTATAAGGGTCGTACTATGAGCACTGTTTTTAAAGAACCAATCTGATTCGAATCATTGTCATTAAAATGAGTTCGGGACCACCGGTGCACTTTTATTTTTACACATTTGTATTACCTTCGGCATTTATTCTGCAGAGTTGCGTAATTTAAATTTGAATTTTCCGCTGAGATAATTGTTAAGATGGCGGCAGACAATTGATAGAGACTTTCTATTGTTAGAGCAAATAAATAAATATTTAAAATGCTTATTAAACGCTATAAAATCTACTTTCGTATTGTGCACTATTTAGACTTCACCAAGGAAACATTTGATTTGTTTCTAAGGAAAACACAGACAAAAACGCGATACAAATCGCTATCATCAATGGCTGCGCTCCTAGCAGCGGAAAGAAATAATTAACACAGATAATGCTTACTGAGAGAGGAATTAAAGTTACAAATAATTATTCACTCATATAATAATAATGAACTCTATTTTCAAGTAATAATTAACAAATAATTACAATTTCTTAACAGACCTCAGTTCGATATGCGTCCGCAACCTACAAAAGCCAACCAATAAAAAGTAAAAACAAAGGAAGACAAACGCAGATCAAATAAGGAATTTACAATTCTCATTGTCTTTGTATGATACACATCGACATGTCCAATTACATCATAGAATATTATATAAATAATTAATATTTATCATCGTATTCACTGTTTTTCCATACGTCGAATAGATAATGTTTATAACTGTTAGAGGAAAATTTCCTCTAGTCGCACTGTAGCCAAAAATTTATCACGTGGATGTTACAAGACCCTACGTTATCATAGAGAATGAGAAGTCCGTTTGCACTTTTGTGGCAACGAACCCGTGGAACTCATTTCTTCAATTTACAGAGGGTAGCGCAATACCCTTCAGAGAAGATCGTTGCACCACGAGGGAAGACATCAAACAGAGTAACCCCTTCAGAGTCCCTGTAGGCGTCGCCATGACTTAACCGGATGGTAGTGCGGTTTTGAAGTGTTTCTTTGGAGGAGAAGTGATGTGGCGCCACTCCATGGACTGAGGTTTTATTTCTGGTTAAAAGTGATTAACACATGATTCATTACCTATGACGATGTTCGACAAAAAGGTGTCACCATCATTCTCGTGACGCACAGATTGTCTTTCATTGTTCTTTATGGTCTTCTGCTAGTCTGCGAGGAACCCAGAAGGCACATACCTCTGAGTACCCCAGCTGGTGCACGGCTACCAATAGAAACTTCCAGTTGAGCAGGGAAATGTTAGTGATCTGTAGATCACTTCGAATGAGAGTGTCTGCACGTCCCAACATTACTGGAGTCACAGATATGCGTGGGTGGTCAACAAGGCGGAGATCGGGCAGGTTTGCACGAGTTTCTTGCAACGAAGACAGACTCCTCGCCCAGCGGCTCACCGTACTTTTGTTCTCTGCCAGATCTCCGTAGACATTCTAGAAGGGCCTATGAATATCTGCGATGCTCTGGTTTTCCGCCAATAGAAAATCAATGACAACTCTCTGCTTGAAACGCACTTCCTTAATAAAAGCCACTTTGAGGACTTTAGCGCCGCCACCTCTCGAAACTTCATGAAATTATAGGGGATGAAGCGATGTCCCACAACAAATTCCTCAATTATTCAACAGAAAGTGGAAGTGAAAAAATAAGTTATCTTAATTAGTGAACGCCCCTCGGACTTTCTGAAGTCTGCTTGTAAAATCTCGTCGGAGGTTCTCTTTTAGTTTCACCTCTTGAAGGAATTTCGTGTCGTGGTGGCAGTACAATGTGTAGGGGCATATCTCTTACGGGGTACTAGCATTGACTGGTGGCTCAGTTCGGCTCGTTCTTTGCGAGCAGCGTTGCCTTCAGGGTCGGCAAGAACGGCGGCACATGATGTATGCCTCGTGAGGTAAGGTTAGGTAAGGTGGGCTGAGGTGGGGGAGGAGAAGGCAGCGAGAGCGCGGAGGCGGGCGCGGCGCCAGGCTGGGAGACGCGCCGTCCCCGGAGTGTTGTGCCCTGAAGTGGCCGCGCACTCTGCAAGTCGTTTGCCGGCCATATTTCTGCCCCAGAGATAAACTTCCCCCACACCCTTCGTTTGTCCCGCGCCGCGCGTTATCTTCGCACCGGCGTACTTTTATTGCCAAGTAAAGAACGCCGCCCGTAAAGTGCGCGAGTGGTTAGGCCCTAAGCGAGCGCTCGTAAACAGCAGCTTTCAGGCCGCGATGGCGGTCACGACTTGTTACATGTTCAAGGTGAAACACCAACATCTAGAGGTTTTCAAAACGGGATCGTTTCATGTATTCCGTCATCTTTCTCAACAACTATAATTTTATGTAAACACGCATTTCTCGCCGCTAGGAATCCACGAATTACCTTCGTTTTCAGCTTTAATTATTAACTGCACACGTGACTGTACTGTAAGCTGGAAAAGAGGAAAATTACTTTCCTCCAGTCAGAAATACGCCTGTTTTATTGAGGTCAATTGCACATTTAGTGTGCCGTGGACCTGTTTGTTTATCTTAGTATTCATTTAGGCATTGAGTGAGTCCAGCTCGCGAGAATACGCATTTATGCTAAAAGATTGTTATGGGCTATGTTTGACGAAATACAGCTCATGCAATAAGAAAAAAAGGTGAAAGAAAAAGAAATGTAGGTATCTAAGACAATATTTGGAATAAAATTTCGAAAATGTTTCTTTTTATTGCAACGGAAGAACTAGTTTTCGAGAAGCTAAGACTTCACATGTTTTTATACAAATTTTACGTGTAAATGAACAAAACAATAAAACCCTACATGCAAGGCAAATTAGGCTCTCTGTCGCTGAAGTCTAATACGAAGGATGCGTTGCTCTAGACAAAACGAAGATTTCAGTTCAGTTGACAGCAGATTTTTAGGTAAAAGTAACAGTACTCGATGCGTAAACAACACATCATATATATTCTTTCCGGAAATAATTTATTTTTAAACAAAAAGGCATCCTCAAGTATCTAATGGAACAAACGTTGACACAGCTGTGTTTGTTCGTAATGACAAACTTCGGCTATTATTAAATTCCAACGCTTTCCACTGGTTGTGAAATTTTTCCTCGACTGAAAGTACCACTGTATACTTTCAATAACAATACTATCCAGTATCTGGTTGAAAAGAGAATCAATCACATGGTCTGGGCTGACAATTTAAGGTCCTACCCGGAATTTTATCGAAGTCTGCCATCAGCTCGAATTAATTAGAGCAGTCTTCCACAAGTCACGTTGTTATTGTAGATTCCTTTGATAAAAGAAGCACTACACTCCTTATTTCAGAACGAATCTAATTTTCTTCTTCGCCATTCAAATGGTTCAAATGGCTCTGAGCACTATGGGACTTAACATCTATGGTCATCAGTCCCCTAGAACTTAGAACTACTTAAACCTAACTAACCTAAGGACGTCATACAACACCCAGTCTTCACGAGGCAGAGAAAATCCCTGACTCCGCCGGGAATCGGACCCGGGATCCGGGCGTGGGAAGCGAGAACGCTACCGCACGACCACGAGCTGCGGACTTCGCCATTCATGCTATTGCAATCATGTGATCGTAGAATTTCATGCCGTTCTGTGCTAGCTCCCCAGACATCTGACTAGTACTCGTATGACAGGCTCCAGAAACTTCTGGGGCCACAAGTTTACTCCTGTCGTTTATTTAACTATTACGAAGGGGACCCGCGGCCAACGGGAAGCATCTACGACTAGGAATCAAGAGAAATGTTCTCGGTCGTCGATTCGAACTTCGCCATTGCCTTCGAATAAAAACCATCAGCAAAGGCGGTCGAAGACTTCCGGCGTAAAGAGTCACCCTCATTCTGCCAGCGGCCTTGTCAAAATGGGCGGAGGAGCGGACAGAAGTTCAGGGCCCTCTCTTGCCCTAGGACTAGGAAACTGCCTCTAAAGGACGGAGGAATCAGCAATGATCAACGGCATGAGGATGCAAATGGCAAAACACACAACTGCGCCCACAGGACGTGTGGCCTGTAACTGAACAAGTGTCGTGATGATCTCTCCAATGGCTACAGATTCCAGAGCAGCCCCCTATTCAGGTCTCCGGGTGGAGACTGCCAAATGGGAAAAAGATTGAATGACCAACGAAGGGTAATGTTCTACGAGTCGAGGGGTGGAATGTCAGAAGTTTTAACCCGGTAGGGAAGTTAGAAAATCTGAAAAGGGAAAAGTTAAGGCTCAGGCTACATGCAGCGGGGGTTAGTGAAGTGAAATGGGAAGAAGACAAGGATTTGTGGTCAGATGAGTATAGGTTAATACCAAGATCAGCAGAAAATGGTATAACGGAAGTAGAATTCGTTATGAGTGGGAAGGCAGGACAGAGAGTGAGTTATAGTGAACAGTTAAGTAATATAGTTTTCCTCATCTGAATCGACTCCAAACCAACACCAACAACAGTAGTTCAGGTATACATGGCAACGTCACAGACAGGGGATGACCTCTGTAACCTACCCCCTCAGTTAATTGCTGGATGTATCCCAATCTCTGTGTTCCTCTACTGTGGTTACCTTCTACAGCTCTCGCTAGTTCCATGGAAGCCATTCCGTGATGCTTAACGGATCTCCTACCATTCTGTCTCTCCTTCCTGTCAGTGTTTCCCATATTCTCCTTTCCTCACAGATTCTGCGGAGAACCTCCTCATTTCTTCTCTTATAAGTCCAATTAATGTTCAACAGTCTTTTGTGGCAGCACATCTCAAGTGCCTCGAATCTCTTCTGTTCCGGTTTTCCCACAGTTCATGTTTCGCAACCATACAATGCTATGCTCCAGATGTCCTTTTTTCAGAGATTTTATCCTCAATTTAAGATGTATGTTTGATACCAGTAGATTTCTCTTTGCTTGGAATGGTCTTTTTCCCACGATAGTCTGCTTTTGGTGTCCTCCTCACTCCGTCATAAGTTATGCTGCGGTCTGGGTAATAGAATTCCTTAACTTCATCTACTTCGTGACAATCAATCCTAATACTTAGTGTCTCCCTGTTCTGTTTCTGCTAATTCTCATTACTTTCGCCTTTCTTCGATTTAAGCTCAATTCATATTCCGTACTCATTAGACTATTCATTCCAATCAGCGGATCCTTTAATTCTTTCTACGTCCACTGAGGTTAGCAATGTCATCGGCGAGTCTTATCAATCACATCCTTTCACCTTGAATTTTAATTCCACTCTTCAATCTTTCTTTCATTCCCGTCATTGCTTCTTCGATGTATAGATTGAATAATAAAGGCGGGAGACTGCATCCCTATCCGATATCCTTTTCAATCTGAGCACTTCGTTCAAGGTCTCCCCCTCTCATTCCTTCCTCCTGGTTCTAGTACATATTATATATTACCCGCCTTTCCCTATGGCTTACCCCTGTTTTGCTCAGAATTTCAAACAATTTACATCATTTGACATTGTCGAACGCATTTTCCAGGTCGACAAATTTTATGAACTTATCTTGATCTTTGTTTCGTCTTGCTTCCTTTATTAACCATAACGTCAGGACGCCCTCTCTGGTGCCTTTACCTTTCCTAAGCCAAGCTGATTGTCATCTAACTGATCCTCAGTTTTCTTCCCACTTCTTCTGTATATTATTATAATTAACAACTTGGATGCATGAGCTGATAAGCTTATTGTTTGATAATTTTCCCTCTTGCCGGCTATTGCAGTCTTCCGAATTTGTGAGTGATATTTTCCGAAGGTCAAATAGTATATCACCAGTCTCAAACATGATACACACCATCATGAATAATCGTTTTGTAGTCATTTCCCCCAAAGTTTTCGCCATTTCTAATGGAATGTTCTCCATCCCTTCTGCCTCACTTGATATTAAGTCCACAAAAGCTCTTTTAAATTCTAATACTGGATCTTCGATCTCTTGTATATTGACTCCTGTTTCTTCTACTACTACGGCACCAGGCGTGTCTTTTCCCTTATAGAGGCCTTTAGTTCATTCCTTCCACCAATCTGTTCTCTCTCTTTCTCTCTCTCCCCCTCTCTCTGTCTGTACCTCCTCTCTATTTAACAGTGGAATTTCCATAGCACTAGTAATTCTCGACCTTTGCTTTTAATTTCAGCGAAGACCGTTTTGAATGTCCTACATGCTGAGTCTGTCCTTCCTACAAACATTTCTTTTTCGATTTCTTCGCATTTTTCATACAACCATTTCGCCCTACCTCTCCTGCACTTCGTATTTATTTCATTCATAAGTTACTTGTATTTCTGAATTCCTGAATTTCCCTGAAAGTTTTTGTACTTTCTTATTTTATTGATCAACTGAAATATTTATTCTGTTACCCTTGGTTTCTTCGCAGTTACCTTTCTAGTACCTATATTTCTGTTTCCAGCTTCTGTGATTGGACTTTTTAGAGAATTTCATTCCTTTTCAACTGATCTGGCTACCGAGCTATTCACGATCGCAGTATCTATTGCCTCAGAGAGATCCAAGCGTATCTCTTCATTTCCTAGTGACTCCGCAGCCCATTTCTTCGAGCGAAGATTGTTCGTGACTAGTCTCTTGAACTTCACCCTACTCTTCATCACTGCTAAATTCAGATCTTAAATTATGTTTGCTCCTGGGTACGCCTTAAAATCCCGTATCTGATTTCGGAATCTCTGCCTGACGAAGGTGTAATCCAACAGAAGTCCTCCCGTATCTCCCAAGTATTTCTCCTCCTTATCTGATTCTTGTACAGAGTATTATACACTACTGGCTGAAATTTATGGCAGAACTCAATTAGTCTTTTACCCTTTCATTATCCCCTACAACCGCTTTCCAATCCCTCATGACAGACTGTCATCTCTCTTTACGTACTGATTTTTATAAATATACATTTTCTCTGTCTCTTCATCTACGGCTTACGACGTCATCATGAATGCCTGAACCATCGTTGTCAGTGTTGGTTTCCTGTCGATTCTTATGAGAACAGCCTTATCACTGGACTGTTCACGATAACTCACTATCTGACCTACCTACCTACCTACACATAACGAATCATACTCCCGTTATACCATTTCTGCTGTTATTGATAAGACCCTATATTCATCTGAGCAGAAATGCTTGTTTTCTTCCCTTTAAACATCACTGACCCCCCACTATACCTAGACTGAGCCTTAACGTTTCCCGTTTCTGATTTTGTAGCTAACATGTTCAAACTTCCACGCCTTGAAACGTAGAAAGTTATCCTTTCGTTGGTTATTCAATCTTTTTGTTATTGACACCTCTCCCTTGGCACTCCCTTCCCGGGGATTCCCGGGGATCTGAAATGTGGACTAGGTTGGTTGGTTGTTTGGGGAAGGAAACCAGACAGCGTGGTCATCGGTCTCATCGGATTAGGGAAGGATGTCGGCCGTGCCCCTTCAGATGAACCATCTCGGCATTTGCCTGGAGTGATTTAGGGAAATCACGGAAAACCTAAATCAGGATGGCCGGACGCGGGATTGAACCGTCGCCCTCCCGAATGCGAGTCCAGTGTCTAGCCACTGCGCCACCTCGCTCGGTAAATGTGGACTAATCCAGAATATTTGGTCAATAGAGAGATCATTATGACACTTTTTCAGTTAGACGTCACATGTCGTGTGGATACACATATGTTTTTAATGCAGGGGTTTCATTGTCTTCTGCACGCTCACGCTGTTGATAACTGTAGATTCTTCCGCCCTTAGGGGTTGCGTTCCACCCGAAGGGCAAGAGAGTGCCTCTGTCCGATCCTCCCCCCTATTTGAAAAGATCGTTAGCAGGATGAGAGTAATTTCTGATGCCGGAAGTCTTCGGCTTCCAATATTGATGACCTTACTTTTTTTGAAAATTTAAGCGACTCCGGGACCGAGGACGTTCTGTTTAGTAATATAAGAGGCTACCTTTTTGTTTTTTGTTGTTAAGGAATATTCGTGGCACCCAAAGGGGTGTGTGGAGGCAATGTGAGCAGGGTTCGCAACACGAGGCATGGTCACGATGTCATGTCCCCTCCCCCAGGGACTAAGGAAAGTTTGTGGAACGTTTGTGGTACATAGAAGACCAAAGATTTCTTTATTTATTTAGTAAGTTTCTTTATCATTCTGATGTTCTAAGAGTGGAAATGGCGGGGACCAACTGCTCATTGTAGTAACACTCCAACTCTGGGGAGAGTTCAGAAAGACACAACGAAGGAAATTCGACAAAAATTGTTTGTGTTTGGGATTGGGGACAACTTCACAATGGAATTAATTAAGGAAGTGCCAAAAATCAAGGAAATTTTTCTCGCTGACAGCATACAAGTAGTAAACTGCGTGGCCCCAAGTCCATTTCACAGAGTTCCTCTTCGCTTGCAGGAAGTATCCCGAGTCTGGAAAGAGGAGTAGGCGAGGATGTATCTGATGAGGAGCCTCATGGGTAATTAGGGCCAGCATTTGGCGTACCAAGAACCACACACCTATCTTAAAACCTCACACCAGGCGATGCTCGTCTGTGACCAGAACATCACAGGCGACATACTATGGGGTATCTCCTAGGTGAATCTCGTGAAGACGTCAACGGCCTATTTGCTTACCATTGACAGTAGGGTACCATCCAGACTGGACATCAGTGGTGAGATCAGAGCACACATCGATTGCGAGACCGCACGCCAGTCGACGTGGGAATGCGTCCCCTCAACTATATTCGGCGATCTTTACCGCCGAAGAAAGCCACAGGCCACCTTCGTGGAGGTCAAGCGCGTTGTCAGTATGGCAGTGTGGATGTAGTTCAGTTCGAGAAAAAATCGCCGGAAGTAAGAGAAGGGCTATGGGATGTCTGAGAGCTGGATACATGCTGAAAAAGGGATGGTGCTATGGCCTCCAGCATCAGGCCGGTAAGACACGTAGGACAATGGCGCCACAGCGCTGAAGGTCTTAGTGTCGCTGTCAATGGGTGGTAATTGCATATCTGTGAGCGACGCGAAGACTTATCGATGGGAATAATGAGACCGTCGGCGAAACCCTCTGTGATCAAGAGAAGACATAAGGTCCCGACAAATTTTCGTCCACCTTGGCGCAATTAGGGGACGAAATGTCCGATAAAACTCGAGTGCGAGGCCATCAGGGCCAGTCTGAATACCATAATGGAGTTCATCCTCCATGACTTTGGCTAGCAGATCCATTGTTGCATCCCTAGGAACAGAGGCAGAGGAGAATCGGGAGACCGCCGCAATGCTGACAAGGTGGGAAGTTGTGCAGAGCACTTCCGACGGTGGCACCGTTCTGCTATCATGTGATACATAGATGAACGCTCGTGTGATAACCCCTCGTGTGTGTGCACCTTGACCATAGGTCCTTCAAGGTGATGGCGAGAGAAGCATGCGAGCTGTGCCTTGACAAGATTCGCTATCGTCTGACGCTCTGTCGAATACGGCATCATGTTCAATTACCGGAGAATGGTGTCATAAAAATCCTGTTTTCGTCGCCGCCAGGCCGCACCTCCTTTCCATAACCAATCAAGGTCTTTCGGAGGGTAGGTTTTGAGGTGAGCACTCCCATGACAGGGCAGATTGATGTGTATCACGGCGTCGAAAGCTAGCCGTTCACGTTGTCTCAACGAGCTGCCGACAGTCGGATGAGGTAAGATGGTTCGTGGTCAGTTTCCGTGGTCACCTGCCGCGCCACACCCTTTGGCGGCAGAAACTGATGGCACAGATATAAGCTTCATGATCAGAAAATGCAATAGCCAGACTGCAGCAGCATGCACCCCATAGAGAATATAGCGGAAATATAAAAACTATCGAGTTATCCGGGAAAATGCCAAGTGAAATAAATAAAAACTGGGTAATCACCATGAGCATGCTCCCAAAAATCAAAAATTACCGCTAGTGACGCGCACAGAGAGTGACGTGGCAGATGGTCTTCCGGTGTCAGGGTGGAGTTCGCCTCCCATGATCAGTGCATCATGCCGACCCAGGGAGAGGGACGTAGCTGCCTCGGAGAAGAAAGCAACACGTTCGCGGCGGCGCCCTCAACCAGATAATCCTGAAGCCACGAAACGTGACAGACACCCTTATGGCGTCAGATATATAGGCACCTCATCACCTAGGATACCGTCACGTAAGGAGATTGCCACCGCATTACCAGTGGAGGAAGCATAGGAGACATGTGCTGTAAAACTATGGGGTACACGAAATGTTGCAATATGCATCTCCTGAAGGAAGGCATCGACAACGTCCTCAGCATGCAGTATTTAATGGAGTAAAGCCAGTTTGTGTCGTTTGCGAACGGTATTGACATTGACCGTGGCTATGTGATATGTCTGAAAAGCTGCCATCGTCAGAACGATGGGCCATTCAAACACGGGGGAAGCACTGGAAGCTCCCTGTTAGGCCCCTGTGTAGGGACACATCACTGTGACAGAGAGGGAGCCGACCCCATCAAGGGTCGGTCCATCCCTCTTCACACCTACAGAACATCCATTCCATCCTCAGCATTGATGTATTCCGCCCACGAGACAGACGTCTCACAGGGCTGGTTCAGTGGAACACTATCAGAGGTGTTCCCAGAGGTAGCGTCAGACACAGAAAAGGATGCAACCGCATCAGACGCAGGCGCGGGAAGGTCGGTGTCCGTAGGTGGATACTGACCGGAGACACTGGCAGGGAAAGACGTCGCGTCGTCGAGTGCCAGGGCATCAGAGGACATCGCATAACCAGGCGAAGGGTCGTCATCCTGTGCACACATCCGATGCAGGCAGTCATCAGAAGCGGTGAGGCATTGTCTCTTCCGTTTCCTCGGCGTCCGTTGTTTCCGAACATGTTGATCCATGTTGGATGGAGAACGGATGTCGTCCGACATGTGGCCAGACGGCAGCAAAGATCCATGATCAATCACCAAGAGATCTGGACAGACGGCTTTCGTCAGCTGACGGCCATCAACCAACGGTACTGCTACCGGCTGCCGTGTAGGAGAGGCAGGCAAAACGTCAATCGCGTCGTTAGAGAAGTCGACGCCGACTGGCTCAGAGTGGGTGCAGTAGGCAGTCCCGGCGCGGACGCATGAGGCAGAGGTAACAACGAGCGCCGCAAGTAGCGTGACGCCTCCAATCGGCATCTGAACCAGTATATGTCGGAGTAATTCGGAACGGACATGGCCCTGCTGGCTACAATCTGAACAAGCACACGGCTGCCCTTCGTACATGACGAAGGCCTGCAGCCGGCAGTTACCAGATAGAAAGCACGTGTTTCCTCAGTTCAGTTTTTGTGTGGCGGACACCACTGAGGACCGGTATGTTTCGAACATCTTCCACGTTTCAGCAACTTGACTGACTACACTGCCGTAAGGTTTAAAGACGGCCACCACAACGTCCGACGGCATCTCAAACGGGAGCTCGAAAACCCGCAACGTTCGGAGGCCAAAACCAGTGTGATCAACCACGATAGCCCCTGAATGGTCGTCAGAGTATCGGAACTTAAGATGGATAGCATGGCGCCGCAGAACGTTGGAGCACAGCTATTTATTCGCCAGCCTTACGTACACAGTGGTACTAAAGATCGAAAAAGAGTTCCGAGAACATCTTGCGGCGGAGTACGCATTTCATCCCGTATAAACCGCTAAACTTCGAATGCCTTAGTCGTTCATGTTCAAAAGAAAACGTTAATTTAATTGTGGCTTGGTGACAAGAAAACGCTATGATGGTCGGCGAACGCAGACACGAAAACAAGCCGCCACGTCCGCCACGTGAAAGTAAACAAACGCGCGCTCGCTTGCAAGCAGCACAACAGGTGAGACCCGAAAAAGACGTGCTCTCCTCAGCACTGCCAAAAGCAGACTGGCCTCTACACCACAGGTTCTCCCACCAGTCCTTAGACCACAACCTCCGCTGAAATTAAAAGCAAGGGCGGTAACATTAAGAGTGCAATGGAAATGACAGTGTGAAATGCAGACAAGAGAGCGGATAGGTGGCAAGAGTGCACTGAAGACCTCTATGAGCGGGAAGACTTAGGGTATCTAGTGTCAGAATTTAAGAGATCCTTGGAAGACTTAAGATCGAACAAGGCACAAGGAATAAGTAATATTCCATCAGAATTTCTAAAATCATTGGATTAAGTGGAAACTAAACGACTATTCACTCATTCACATTGATGTGCAGACTTTCTGAATCACATCATCCACACCATTCAGAAAATACCAAGAGTCAACAACTGCGAGAATTATGGCACATTGAACTTAACGTCTCATGTATCCAAGTTGCAGACAAGAATAATATAGAGGAGAAAGGTAGGCAATTGCGACGTTGCGTTTGATAATACAAGAAAAGTGGAAACATACCCATTAGATTTGTTGACGTGGAGAAAGCGTTAGACAATGTAAGATTGTCCAAGAGGTTTTAAATACTGAGAACGATAGGGGTAAGCTGTAGGGAAAGACGGTTAATGTACACTACATACAAGAACAAAGAGGGTCTGTGAGATCAAGAACGGAGTGCTCGGATTCAAAAGGGTGTAAGGCTAGGATCTAGTCATTCGCCCTGATGTTCAATCTATACATCGAAGAAGGAATAAGGAAAATAAAAGTAAAGTTCAAGAGTGGGATTAAAATTCGGAATCAAAGGATGTCAATGATTCGATTCACTGATGAGATTCCTATTTTCAGTGAAAGGGAAGAAGAATTACAGGATCTTCGAATGTAATGGAATGGATTGTCTAATGTATACATGACGTGGATTGAAAGTCATCGAAGAAAGACGAAAATAATGAGTAGCAGCAGAAATAACAACACCGAGAAGCTTAACATCAGAAGTGGAGATCACAAAGTAAACAAAGTTGAAGAATTCTGTTACCTACTCAACAGTGTAACCCCCGAGGGACGGAACAAGAAAGATATTAAAGTCGGAATAACACTGGAGAAAAGGGCATTCATGGCCAAGAGAAGTCCACTAGTATTAAAGGCAGACCTAGATTTGGGGAAGAAATTTCGGAGAATGTACGTTTGGAGCACAGCATTTTATGGTAGTGAAACATGGACTGTGGGAAAACCGTAAAAGAAGAGATGTGGTGATCCAGAAGAATTGAAAATTAAGTGGCTTCATAAGGTATGGGATGAGGAGTCTTTGAGCGTATTCCTTGTTTGTGAAGATGGTGTCCCAGGTCTCTTTTATCACTTGACAGAGTATGTGCATTGTCGAACTCTTTTTCAGGAATGAAGGAAGATCGAGTGTCTGCTGTTTGAAATATATCGTGTGGTGTGAGAGCGAGTTTTGTTTGGCGCGAGTGGTGTGTCATGACACCGTGCTGATTCTTAGATGGGAACTTCATTTTCTCGAGAGACGCCAAAATAATATGGAGCTGCGATTATGTCGTAATGATTCAGCAACAGGTAGAAGTTTGGGTTATTAGTGAGTAACTGTGCAGTTTAGTACTTTTACCGTTGCAACTGAGTCCTAAGATAATAGACGCATCCATGGGTTGGGGATAGCTCACTGGGAATATGCTGAATGATTAGCTGCTAAATAAGCGGAGAAATCAGACGACAAAGATGTCACGGGAAAATCAACGGCTACAGCAGTAGGTTGCTGAGGGTAATGCTTGACGAAAGATTGCCTCGACAAATATCATAATGCTCAACGATGTTGCTGCGACTAGTGCACCCGCCTCTGTATAAGCAGTCCCCTGAATGTGCACAGAAGTTACTTCTATGCAAGATGAATTGTATGGTAACGATGACGGGACGGCCTATCACATTGACAATAACGAGCAACATCTCATATATAGTAAGAATTTACTGCTTTATTCATATACACCGAGTTTCGGTGTTATAGTACGCTATGTTCAGATCCATCTTTGGGTGATCGCGTTGAAGCCGATTATGGTTGTATACTTTTTGTGAAGGTGCAAAACCATAGGTGTCTGCTGAACTCAAGCATCTTATCACCAATGATGTGTACTTAAACTCCTGTTGTACCTCATCACTGTGAAGTTAAAACAAGAAAAATGCCTTGCATGAATACACTTTAGCATATCAGGCAGATGAAACAAGATCTGAAAGTTACAACATAAAACCTGAAGAAACTTGCGGTAGACCAGGAAAAAAAGAGAACGAGAACAGCCACTGGCCAGTTCACATACAGAGAACTAACTAAGGAGAACGTGTAACGTCGCGAGTCAATACGCAATAGCATTTTATTGCAGTAAGCTACTTTGCAGTATGGGCTCGTGGCATTGGAACCGATGGCGGTGGCAGTATACAGCCGCTAGTATTTTAGTGTGACTTACTCGCACCTGTCGATAGCCTAGCTGTGGGAAGAGCAACCTGTGTTAGTTCGAGTGAGAGAATATTCAAGCCCCTAAGAATCTAAATAAACTCTATCAAAGATTATTCAATTTTGTTAAAAGTCAGTAGCTCTTTGTTATTAAAAGGACGATTGTGTTAAAATCTCAGCCATCTAGCCGAGATACTGTCAGGTATAGAGGCAATTACCTGAAACACCAAAATCGGCACTGATAAGGTCAAGTCAGTTAAGTTTAATAGCAGTTTGTCTTTTAGTACCATCTGGAATAATCACTAAAGTTCAGTAAATGGCAGAAAAATTTATTTAAATTTTTTATAATTAAAAAGTTCACTATTTTTCATTTTGATAACATAGAATTCAGAAAGGATTAAAACTATTTAATAACTGTTTGTTTTGTTGGGTGAATAAATGAGAGTGAGTGAGAGTGCATATGTGGGACATATTTAAAGATTCAGTAATATCTGATGTTAAACATTACGTAACTATGTTATGGGTAAGTGTGAAGCAAGCAGTTGCAATGAAAACTGTAATTTCCCTACCTTGCTGATGACGTATGTCCAAGGGTACCTGGTTTTGATAGAAGGCAGCCAGAATAGCCATTTCAAGATTAGTTTTTTTCGTTTGGTTTTGTTAAACATTTTATTAAGATTTGCATGATGAAGTGACGTAAATGCATCTGTGAATATTGATTGGCGTAGGACAGTTTTGGCGCGAGAAAGAACTCGAAGGATTGTTTTGATTGGCTGGTCATTTTGAACAACCAATTAGAGTTAAACATTTCCCGCGCTCTATCAAATAGCTGTAGGCCCAGGAAGGACCGGCAGGGAGTCAGTGGTTGGCTAGCTATTGGACGTACAGGTAATGTTGGACGTGTCCAACTACATTATGAGTAAAATGAAGAAATTACTGGTATTTCGCGTCCGGGTGGTATTGCCGTGAAAGCTGTAGCATTTACGAACAGATTGTGGAAATTTGAGCTTTGTGACGTGTTTAGTTGGAAAGATAAACGCGTGTGAATTTCTGGCCTTTGTAGAATTCCGGGTGCCATGTTTCATACTCATGTATGGAATAGTTGGCGAGCAGTTTCTTTATTAGAAATCCACTAAAAAAAGACCGAATGTGAAACTCATGTATTGTAGCAGAGCATCGACTGTAGATCACGTAATAATTCGGGTGAGACTTACGTACATTTCTGGCTGTCTTACGGGTACACTGGGTTGTAGGAATTGTGAGCTGAGGACATTGATATTAGTCGTTTAAATAAATGCGGTCTGATGGCTAATTCTTTAATTTTGAATCTAAAGAAATAAAGAACATGTTGCGGAATTTTGACAGTTTTTCTGCAAAAATAAAGCAATCACCCTCCACCCGAAAATCGTTATTAAGATGTTGCAGGACAGCTTCCTACCAGAGTCTAGGCGGATATTGCAAACGTAATTTTTGATGATTCTTTTTCAACGCTGCTTTTAACGTCGTCTGGACAGTATCTACGTATGCCGGGAATCGGGCTGGTGACCAGACGCCGTCCTGAAGTAGGTGGAACTTTTGTACTTCGCAGTACGAAGAGCGACCTAATATAACCCGCTACGCCGCAAACGGTTTTATTAACTTATGTACAAACTTCAATAACATGGGACACTTTGCAGGAAGATTGACTGTTGGTAAGTGAGAGATCAGGAAAATCTAAATTCTATTACGTACTGAGTGCCATATTTAATAGGAATCCCTTTGACGATGGCATCTGAACCTCAGTTAGTGGTGTTAGTTACTCTTCTAAGCTGTTCATATATTCTTCCCCCCAATCTAAATCAGTCTACACTTCACCATCTATCCCCTCTTCGCCCTCTAAGACCATTTTCTCCTCCCCCCCTCTCTCTGCCTATCATCTCCTCCCCCCTCTCTGCCCATCTTCTACGTCTACTCCCTTTATACATCTCCTCCTCCTCTGCTCTCTGGCCATCTGCTCCTCTTTCCTTTCTTTTTCTCTCCTCTCTCTCTTCCATCTACTTCTCTTTCTTTCTCTCCATCTGCTACTCCCCCTCTCTCCACCTGCCTCTCCTCCCTCTATCTAACCCTTCCTCTTTCTCTGTTTCTTCCACCTCTTTCCACCTGCACGTTTCCCCTTTGTCCATCTCCTCATCCCTCTCATCCAACTCCTCCTCGCCTCTGTCTTTGTCCATCTCCCCCTACCCCCTTCCCTCTCCATGTCATCACTCCTACCCCAATAAGAGGTTGCTGGTTCTTACCCCAACAGTATTTCTACCCCGATACTTTGCAGTATGTGTGTCAAGTTTGGTTGAAATTATTCCAGGTGTTTAGAAGGAGCTTTCTACCGGTCTCTTTGCCCGCCTGCTCACGTGTCATTTATATTATACGTATGTTTAATATGTTTCACACATGTTGACAGCCGGCCGGTGTGGCCTTGCGGTTCTAGCACTTCAGTTTGGAACCGCGTGACCGCTACGCTCGCAGGTTCGAATCCTGCCTCAGGCATGGAAGTGTGCGATGTCCTTAGGTTAGTTAGGTTTATTAGTTCTAAGTTCTAGGCGACTGATGACCTCAGCAGTTAAGTCGCATAGTGCTCCGAGCCATTTGAACCATTTGAACACATGTTGACATAAAAGTCTTCTAAATATCGTAACACGCCATACCATAAGTAACTGTACTGTCGAAACCAACGTTGCGACCACAGTTATAGTGGACCTCTTCTACGTCTATTGGTGTGCTTTATCTTTATGGAGTCACTTATATTTTGTCATTACTGCTCACTGACCATGACTCTAAAAGATCGTTGTTATGATTGGTCTCTTGAGGCAGAAGGAGTAGAAATTTTATTGCAATAGGTTGCTACGATGAGGAGACGGGAATCTGCAGTTGTCGGATGCTTCTTGCATTGGCTGCTATGATTGTTGGTCATCGGCGAATGAGGTGTGGCCTCCATTTTTCCTCCTACGGGACGCAGGCCGAGCGGTGGCAGTTACTCGCCGGTAGCGCTCGCTTCGTTCGTGTGGCCTGTTGGACTCTCGAGGGCTGGCAGCCTGGATGGGCAAGCCTGAATCCATCCTCTGTGTGCGTATTAGTAGGGGGTTTTGTTATCTGCATGGATATGTTATCTTGCGTTGTGTCAGACCTGGCATCTTGGCCAGCACTCAGGTTTCGTTAAATTTGACATCCTTGCCGCAATCTTGCCAGTGCTCCACCATTTCAGGTTTTCTGTGTTCTCCTAGGTGAATGTAGCGCTCGTGTTCCCGTATGCGCATTGCTATAGTTCTCCACACTGATATTCTACCTTTTACATACAACCGGAGTGTGAAGTTTCTGTCCGGTCATTGGTGGAGCCTAGCACATCCTGGGTTTAGCGACTGGTGTTGCATGCGTGCTGGTCACCAAGCCGGTGAAGGTGTTTACAAATCCGGTCAGTGACACAGAGGGCAAGCCTGCCGCCTGCAGGTAGTAAATTTATTGCCTATCTCGCCTTTTTTGTTTGTTGCCATGGCTGTTTGGACTGATTTATATTTCTAGGCATTGCCCACGAACGTTGTAGGAGGCAGCCTTTTGAGCTCATGTATCATGTTTTGCACATAACTTAGGCACTGCTCACGGACAGCCGAAGAACGGATAACTTAGTTGTTGTGAGCTGGGTCGTGGTTGGATTAGGCATGCAAATACATGTACATACGTACAGGCTTCCTATATACTCTGACCGCTACGGTCGCAGGTTCGAATCCTGCCCCGGGCATGGATGTGTGTGATGTCTTTAGGTTAGTTAGGTTTAAGTAGTTCTAAGTTCTAGGGGACTGATGACCTAAGATGTTAAGTCCCATAGTGCTCAGAGCCATTTGAACCATTTGAACCTATACACTCTGTGCCCTAGTTTGCCTTCCCTTCTCCTTCATTCTTCCAAGTTCAATAACGGAACTGTACCACTCTTCTCTACCTCTAGCGTGAATGTATCCTTCCGTTTATTTTATTCTAATATTTACGAAAGATGTCTAGCTCCGTCTCACCGTGAGAGCATACAGCGAACTTATCGTCCACGCATATAAACCAGTGTCCTGGGCGTAAAGGGGCGTTGCCTCAAAGGCCTCCGTGAGTCTATCTGCCGCTAACACGGATAAGGCAGACCGACTGGTAAAACGTCTGTATGTTCATAGTATTTTCCTTACCATATGAAGTGTGTTGAAGTCAAAAATAGCTCAACGACGTCGTTTATATCAGGCCGGATGTGCTCTTGTAGGATACAGTTTCGTCTACTTCACGTTTGTGAATAATGACTATACGTCAAAGCTGACCATGATATCCATGGGTACGTCGAGACCTTCACATAAAGATTCCATCTTGCCAACTAGAAGTTTTAATTTTTAGGCTAGATATTTTGGCAAATTGCACGAGGGGCTCAGAGTTTCAGTTCATAAATTCAATATTTCTTGTGGGACATCGTGGAATGTTCCAGCTTTAGCCCCTATAACTTCACGATGCTCCGATAGGTAGTGGCACTATACGTAGCCATCCAAATGGCGAATTTAACGGAGGTGGTAGAAAATCAGAGAATCGCAGATATTCAATGGCGCTTTGTCTACGGAGACCTGGCAGTGAACGAAAACACAATGAATAACTGGGTAAGGCGTCTCTTATCACCGCAACAAGGTCGCGCAAACCTGTTCGATTTCCCGCGTGCCAACCGGCCGCACACAGCTACGACCTGCATTGAAGAAACTTGCGGACACTCTCATTCGATGAAATGTATTCTCAATTGCGTGTATGGACAACTGTCAGCTGTATAATGGAATGGCGACAGTGAAAATTTGTGGCGTACCGGGACACCAAGCCGAATTTCCCGCTATCACGAGCTGTCGCCTAAACGTTAAGCTGTCCAAGCACGACTCACGGCCATACCCAGAGTTCCATATGTTGTTGTCAACCACGTGTATGCATCGTATTTCTGAACAATCCAGGTTCGGCAATATCTCAGTGTCATCCGAGGTGATCGACGAATCACAATCAAACGCCTTCCTGCTTAGCTGGATATCTCTGTTGGTAGTGCACCAGTGGGGCACAGATAGTCTGCGTCCATTGCGTTCTTCGCCGCCTAACGGAAGACCATGAGACAAACGAAGTATCATCTGTGCGGAATTACTTCTGCTTTGCGAGGCTGATCGAGAGTATTTTTGTCGAATATTGTCACAGGCATGGATTCATCACATCGCACCTGGAACGAAACGATGATACATTGAGGCACACCACCTCCTCTCCAAAGAAAGTTCCAATCACCACTCTCAGCGAGTAAAGACATGGCAACGGTCTACCAGGATGCTGACGTGGCTATTCTGTTTAATGTCCCCCCCTTATGGTTGACAGATCAACTTTGAAGTGTATTCTGTTACTCTCAAGAAACTGAAGAAACGGCTTAAGCGTGTTCGTCGTCGCAAAAGTGCACATGCCGTAAACTTTTTCCATGACACCGCAAGGCCCCACTCATGCCTGCGCACCAGAAAGGAGCTCACAAAATGTAATTGGACTGTTCTTCCTCATCCGTTCTACAACCCTGATCTCACACCTTCCGATTTCCATCTGTTTGGACCAATGAAGGATGCACTTCACGGGAAGCAGTTCGCGGATGATGGAGAGGTTATTCATGCAGCAAATAGTTGGCCCAACGTTGACCAGTTGGTGGTACCATGCTTGTACCATGCAAACAGGCTCTCCCAGTAAGGTGGCGCAAGGCCACGCAAATTATCTTCAAAAACTGTGGTCTGATGCCAAAAGAGTGGGGAGTAATATATTGTACTGGAATCCCGAATAAAATCAACCTGATTTCAGAAACCACTCTCCTATGTAGAAGAGTTGATCCTGTTCGCTATTGATATTAAAGGATAATTTTCTTTATGTACCTTTGGAAATACGTAAACTCTTGGTGCAACAGTTATACTGGGAAAGAAGCCCTTCGCTGTGTCAGCTACAATTCTGGAGTCCTTGATTACGATATGCCTCTTTCTAATAATCTACGCCCTGGAGTGTGACCTTAGTTCTTCGTAGATAGGATCATCTAATAATCTCCCCATCCTGCCTTCTTACTGCACGGTGTCCAAGAAGACGGTTGTACTGCCTTTATGTTCTTGTAATGTCACAATACCGTTGTTCCTCTTCAGTCCTTTGATACGTGCCGCATCCTGACGGCTAAAGTTGTGCTTCGGTGGTTTGGTGCGTAGTAAAATTAGAACGGTATCTTGCTTAAATTTCGTAAGTTCCCTCGCTGATGAGCGCCGGAGTGCTGCTTCCACAGACTCGATGATTTCTCCTTTAGGGTCCACTCCGGTGTGACAGCCGAGTTTCGTCCCTTAGCCACTACTTCTGTGGCAGCGCAGGACTATGACGCGGAACTTTTACATCAAATGACTCTGTCAGCGGAGGCTTACACAGTTGTAATTCACACATATTTGTACACGTAGTTCAACTGTACCTGTAGCGAATTTTTCCCTGGAGTTTCGTTTTCTCACACCTCAGTGTTAATGACCTCCTACATTCTGAACCACGTGTCGTATAGTGATATAACATTGTACTGTACTTACAGGTACATTCATTGGCATATGTAAGTACCGTCTGCGACATGCATTGAAAATAAAATTACTAGGAAAGAAGTAATAATTTAAAAGGTCATGCCTGATGTGATAGTTTTACTGCACGGAGGGTGGAAATGTAGGAGGCGATAGTTATTTTGTCCTTTCAACAGTTGGTGGAGGTTGTCAGCGAGAAAAAGGTTGTTGCCACTCACTAAGTGCTCTCATTCCCAAATACTGGATGAATAAAATACGTACAAGCGCGATTTATGGGCTACACTTCTTCCTTCACCTCCATCCCCACAACATTGATAGGGAGGTGGTTCTTACCTCCACATAGAATTTTTTCAAACAGTATGTGATATGTGTACCATGTTTGGTTGAAATCTGTCCAGTGGTTTAGGAGGAAATATGGACCATAGACGCAGAAAATTTTTAATAATTCGCATAGATTTAACGAGAAACTTGCAACAAGTTCTATTACTGTTTTGCAATGTAATGGGCAACCTTGAGCAAAACGCGCGCCTCAGACTAAATAGAATGAAGGGAATTCTTTAGAATCCTTCTACGATTCTGTAAAAAAGAGGATGGGATATGACGCTCCTACAGAGAAGACCGCCTTTTCGACAGACCGGCAGGAAACAGGCCCCACAATGGTATATTCTATTACAGAGAAGCTTTCCGATGAAGCCAATTTGTTGGTAATCTGTAGACACAAAGAGGTTCACAGAATTGTGTATTGCGCTTCCCCGCCACATTGATTTCGAGGTCGGATGTTAAATTCAATTTTCTACTCTCGAGATAAAAAGCCAACAAAATTGGAATCGACGTCGGCGCAAAGAGTGATTGAAGTTCGAGTCAGTGTATTTCGATTCCCGCAGTGTGTCCGGACGTGAGCTAGGGGCCGTTGTACTCACACAACTTTTTCTACATGTAGTAAACAAATACAAACCACCTGGAACCTCGCTTTATGTCTCTTGAGAAGGGCAATGGTAACAAGCTAAAGTTAGCAAATGAAAGAAGTATAAGTCACTGTCATGGCGGCTGTGTTGCGAAATTACGATTATCTTCATTAAATAAAGGTTAGCTGACACTGTGAAGTTACAGGTATGAAAACAAATGAAGATGCATTAACATGGTGTACATGAAGGGGAAAAAGGGGAAAAGGAAACGAAGACGCTATTTGCTTTCTGGCAAACTCATTCCAAGCCATTCAGTACAAAGTGCCCTCAATATGCAAAGTAAACTTTTAATATTGAATTAAGGATGAGTCCACCTTATTGCAAGTACACAGAGTACTGTTTTAACACTTAAACACGTTTCATCACAGTTGTGGCATCCTCGTTGGGTGTTTCTTTGGTTTTCCCGAAGTACATATCTGCAGACTATGTTTAAATTAGGAAATACGGTAAATCAGATTTTGTTGTTACTTAAATCGCGCACTGTCGGAAGAAAATCACAACACCAGAAAATAATGTAGAGTAATAAACTTTTGGAATACATTTCTCTAGGTAACATATTTAAGTGATTAACATTCATATTCAAGTGATAATCATTACAAGATCTAGGGTTACCTTACGCGTGGGATAAGCCATTGAAAATGGGTATGCTGACACGTTAATAACCAGTGTAATCGTCAGAATATTGAATGCAAGAATCCAAACGTGCGTGCATTGTGCTGTACAGGTGTCGGATGCAAGTTTGTGGGATGGAGATCAATGCCTGCTACACTTGTTCGGTCAGTAAAGAGACGATTAATACTGGTTATGGATGACGCTAGCGCTGTCAGACGATGTCCCATACATACACGATTGGAGACAGTTCTGGTGATCGAGCAGGCCAAGGCAACATGTCGACACTCTGTAGAGCATATTGGGTTACAACTGTTTATGGATGAGCGTTATCCCGTTGGAAAACACCCCTTGGAATGCTACACTACTGGCCATTAAAATTGCTACACCATGAAGATGACGTGCTACAGACGCGAAATATAACCGACAGGAAGAAGAAGTTGTGATATGCAAATGATTAGCATTTCAGAGCATTCGCACAAGGTTGGTGCCGGTGGCGACACCTACAACGTGCTGACATGAGGAATGTGTCCAACCGATTTCTCATACACAAACAGCAGTTGACCGGCGTTGCATGGTAAAACGTTGTTGTGATGTCTCGTATAAAGAGCAGAAATGTGTACCATCACGTTTCCGACTTTGATAAAGTTCGGATTGTAGCCTATCGCGATTGCGGTTTGTCATATCGCGACATTGCTGCTCGCGTTGGTCGAGATCCAATGACTGTTATCAGAATATGGAATCGATGGGTCCAGGAGGGTAATACGGAACTCCGTTCTGGATCCCAACGGCCTCGTATCATTAGCAGTCGAGATGACAGGCATCTTAGCCGCATGACTGTAACGGATCGTGCAGCCTCGTCTCGATCCCTGAGTCAACAGATGTGGACGTATGCAAAACAACAACCATCTTGCAGGAACAGTTCGACGACGTTTGCAGCAGCACGGACTATCAGCTCTGAGACCATGGCTGCGGCTACCCTTGACGCTGAATCACAGACAGGAGCGCCTGCGATGGTGTACCAAACGAACAACCTGGGTACACGAATGGCGAAACGTCATTTTTTCGGATGAATCCAGGTTCTGTTTACAGCATCATAATGGTCGCAATCCGTGTTTGGCGACATCGCGGAGAACGCACATTGGAAGCGCGTATTCGTCATCGCCATACTGGCGTACCACCCAGCGTAATGGTACGGGGTGCCATTGGTTACACGTCTCGGTCACCTCCTGTTCGCATTGACGGCACTTTGAACAGTGAACGTTACATTTCGGATGTGTTTCGAACCGTTGCTCTACCCGTCATTCGATCCCTGCAAAACCCTACATTTCAGCAGCATAATGCACGACTGCATGTTGCAGGTCCTGTACTGGCCTTTCTCGATACAGAAAATGTTCGACTGCTGCCCTGGCCAGCACATTCACCAGATCTCTCACCAACTGAAAACGTTTGGTCAATGGTGGCCGAGTAACTACCTCGTCACAATACGCCAGTCACTACTCTTGATGAACTGTGGTATCGTGTTGAAGCTGCATGGGCAGCTGTACCTGTACACGCCATCCAAGCTCTGTTTGACTCAATGCCCAGGCGTATCAAGGCCGTTCTTATGGCCAGAGGTGGTTGTTCTGGGTACTGATTTCTGATGATCTATGCACCCAAATTGCGTGAAAATGTAATCACATCTCAGTTCTAATATAATACATTTGTCCAATGAATACCCGTTTATCGTCTGCATTTCTTCTTGGTGTAGCAATTTTAATGGCCAGTAGTGTATTTATGAATGGCAGCACAACAGGTCGAATCACGAGACGGACGTCCAAATCTGCAGTAATGGTGCAAGGGGTAACCATCAGAGTGCTTCTCTGTCATAAGAATCCCCCAGCCCGTAACTGCTGGTGTAGGTCCAATGTGTCTAACTCTAAACTGGTCTCTTTCTAACCAACACACGACCATTGCTGGCACCGAGGTAGAACCAGCTTTCATCAGAAAATACAACGGACTTCGGCACTGCTTTCCAATGAGCTCTCGCTTGACACCACTGAAGTCGCAAGTGGCGGTGGCTTGGGGTCGGTGGAATGAACGCTACAGGGCGTCTGGTTCGGAGCTGTCCTTGAAGTAGCCGATTTGCAACAGTTCGTTGTGTCAGTCTGGTGCCAACTGCTGCTGAAACTGCTGTGCCAGGGCCACACGCCGAACACGATGGTCTTCCCCTCGGTAGGGCCACGTGGTCTTCCGGCTCCCGGTCTTCTAGCGGCTGTACATTGCCGTCACTACCGCTGTCAGCGATCGTGTACAGTGGCTGCATTCCTACAAATTTTTTTGTAGTACGTCATAAGGTACATCCAGCTTCTCGTAGCCCTATTACATTACCTCGTTGAAACTCAGTGAGGCGCTGATAATGCGTCTTTGCTTTTTAATGATATTGTTGACTAATATCGACTCACCACGTCCGATGTTAAAGGTAACTAACGCATACGACCATTACAGTGTGTATTTAAAGCAAACGTGGTTTGCTATGAGCGCCACTCCTAGGCGACTGGCGCCAAATTTAAATTATAGAAACACGGCTATGAACTTCCGTTTATGTCGCTCCTTCTTTGTGTTGTGATTTTTTACCATCAGTGTATATGTACTTTACATTTTATTTTATGTTGTGTACGTCCCGTGACTGCCATCCGGAATCAGCCAAAAGTCTAAATTAACACACCATGGCAACTGCGATCATGAAGGAAATTAGGTAATGATCTGCACTGAATGTTTGTTTATAAAGAAATCTTCAAAATGTATGTCCTGGTAAAATTCGTAGCGTATGCCCGGTTTTGGCGTTACCAGTGTTGTATTAGGCAAGTCCCAATAAAAAGGCGGACCTGTCCTTAATCTATTGTTATTTTCCTGCAAGCAACTCAAGGAAGCTCAAACCTTTTGCAGTCAATGCATTTAAAATTTAAGCTTTTGGTGCATAAGATAATAATAACCCGGTTTTAGTGCCCGAAGACACTGCCATTCATATATGTCCCATAAACGAACAAAAGCGCGATCTGAGTCCTTGTAGTTAATAGTAGCGAAAAAACTTTTCACAGCACAACGGAACAATAAACAGGTGATTTGCTATAAGGTTAATCTAGATATATTGAACCAATAATCTTTACGACTGACATAATACGACCTCCCGTAGCTGGTAAATCACTCGTGCATGCAGATAAACTTGCAGCCCTCATTCTCTAATATGTAACAAACCTAAAATGACTTATTTAAGCCGGCCGGTGTGGCCGAGAGGTTCTAGGCAGTTCAGTCTGGAACCGCGCGACCGCTGCGGTCGCAGGTTCGAATCCCGCCTCGGGCATGGATGTATGTGATGTTCTTAGGTTAGTTAGGTTTAAGTAGTTCTAAGTTCTAGGGAACTGACAACCTCAGATGTTAAGTCCCGTAGTGCTCAGAGCCATTTGAACCATTTGACTCATTTAAAGGCAGAGTCTCGATGTTTCACGGCTGTAAAACACGTATCCTGAAGATCTACCACAATCGACACCAACCTTCTTTGCTGGAAATTTCATTTGAAATTACAGAGAACCGTCTCTGTAGAAAGTAACTTACGGTCTCTCCTAGTTAAATTTACTACACTAGAACATATTTCTTTCATGAACAAGGTGTAAGTGAGCGCATTTGAAGATACGGCGATACAATACAAAAGGAAACTCTGTTGTGAAAATAAACTTTCCAGCTGCATGTGACGTCAGTAGCATCCAGCGCAAATAGCGTCCTCTATATTCCCTCCGTTGTATTATTACAGATGACACGTGCATGCACACATTTGCACTGTGAAAGCACAACGTGCAAAGTGCCTGATAGTCATATCAAAGCATAGCACATACTTTCTAGTCGCGCACTTATCCGTTGCCTTCTACAGATGCCGTACCGCAGAAGCAGCGCCAAGAACATAGGAATGGGTTTCTTGATATGAGGATGTAAAAAACCGCCTAGTGAGTGGGTTAAAGCTGTCAAAACTGCAGAATGAAAATTCAAATTACGTAGTGGGAT
Organism: Schistocerca piceifrons; assembly: GCF_021461385.2. Taxonomy (NCBI): domain Eukaryota; kingdom Metazoa; phylum Arthropoda; class Insecta; order Orthoptera; family Acrididae; genus Schistocerca; species Schistocerca piceifrons. The sequence continues at coordinate 958,074,104 of NC_060138.1, forward strand.
GATAGTGGACTTTAATACACGACGTAGCATACAAAACCACAAACTGTTAACAAAAGATATAATCAATTGACGTCTGTAACGCCACACGTAACAGTTCAGTTTCGAACAGTGAGGACGTACATAAATGCCTTCTACATCTACATCTACATCCATACTCTGCAAACCTCTGTGAATGCATGGCATAGGGGACATCCCGCTGTACTGTTTATTAGGGATTTTTCCCGTTCAAACATTGACGTAAGGAGCGCTGGATGTCTGATTATTTAAATTTTTCTCTGGGTGCTGTAACTAGTCTGATCTCGTCCCCACGATGCTTATGACAGCGATATGTGCGGGTTGCAGTATATTCTTTGAGTCATCATTCAAGGCTGGTTCCTGAAATTTTGCTAGAAAGCTTTCCCAAGATAGTTTACATCAATGTTTAAGAGTCGACCAGTTCAGTCCTTTCAACATCTTTGTGGTGCTCTCTCGAAGATCAGACAAACCTGCCCTTCTCTGTATATGTTCAGAATCCCTTGTTGTCCTGTCTGGAAATTTGGAAATTTGTCGTAAGCTCCTATGGGACCAAACTGCTGAGGTCAACGGTCCATTAGCTTACACACTACTTAATCTAACTTAAACTAACGTACGCCAAAGGTAACACATACACCCATGCCCGAGGGAGGACTTGAACCTCCGACGTGGGTAGCCGCGCGAATCGTGCAAGACGCCGCGACCGCGCGGCTACCCCGCGCGGCCTTCCTGTCTGGTACGGGTCCCACACACTTCAGAAATATTTTAGGCCTGATGGCATGATTTAGTTGTACGCAAACTTCTTAGCGGACTGACTGCGTTTCCCTAATATTCAACCGATAATCCGAAGTACACTACCCGCTTTACTCATGTCTGGGCCAGTGTGATTAAAATTAAAGACATTATCAGGTAAAAACAAGATTTTTTCATACAAAAAGGAACTTATGATAAGTACAAGCAGATACGAATCCAATTGGGCGTTAACAAACTACAATGATTTCATACAATAGATAATAGGCTGTTCAACAGGGACGCCACCAGCATGATGGCGGAGATATCGTAGTTGATGTCATGCCTGGAAATACTAGGCACACCAGACTACAACCATCAAATGGCGAACAGTATTTTATTGGTATTATAATAAAGGGAAAAGTGTAGAAAAGAATTATCATGTGACAGAATTATGGAATGGAAAAGGAAAGCGGAAAACCCATCACCAGGGAAATAAATTCCTATTGATTCCATTCAAACGGCGTAGACATCAGTGAGTTCTCGGCACTAAGATTCGTGTGACATCAGAAAAAGAACCATCGCGAGAGAGTGAGTGAAGCCTCAAGTGCGTTTGAAACACAGGTCGAAACTATTCAAGATCTAACACAATACCGCTTCTATCGCCTTCCAAGGTGTGCATTGCTTCTGCGGATTAGGACGGCTGCGCTGTCGATGGTCGGCGAGTTGCGGCTGGTGCATGACGTGGAAATATGTCTCAGCAAAGCGAGATCGTCGCCTGCGTCATTGTCGAACCCAAACACTGGAAATATTCCGAGTCCGGTGGGTATGAAATGAAATTTGAAGGCCGGAATCACAGGGAACACTGGTTCGAGTGTCATCAAAAGCACACAAACCGGAGGCAACTTCCATAAAGACCGAAACAATAGTATCACTAAGATTTAACAGCAACTCAAATCGCATGATCTCTCTACACCCATTGAAGCCAGACTGATACCATGTTGCCACTCCAAGAAAAAGCCGACTTAGGCTGTCATCTCAAATCCCCAAAACACGTAGGTAACAGAATTATTGACAGTAATTTTACATGTAAGGTTGTCAAACAGCCAACGGGATGTAGAAAACTGTTTAGTCACGTTGACAAGAGTTTTTGTAATGTGCATTAACAGGTGCCCAAAATGGGAAATAATATACACGTCTGTGAGGTAGACAGGACAGACAGTAAAATCAGAAATTACCAAAATGTATAGATACAAATAACAGAAAAAATTTTTTAAAAAAAGGAAAGCTTTATACGCATCTGTAAAGCAACCAGGAGGGATCCTTATCCCAATAGTTTGTACAATCATGTAAAGCAGAAAGCTTTAAATGTCGACGTTTGTGGACAACAGATAACAATCACATAAGAGAAGATTAGTTAAAAGAGAATTTTAATTTTACATAAACGGCTCTCTCACTAATAAGCGTAATCAGGGAAGACAAGTACACGTTTCTGAGGCGGACTGAAGACGTTAGCAACCACCTTTACCGGCAACCAAATCCCAGGCAACCGAAGGGTCTTGTACGTAAATCAGTCAACCGCAGTAATGATTCAATTTCCTCCATCCTTCCAGATAGTTGCTCGGCATATTCTAAATCACACTCACGTAGTACAAATGGCAGGCAATATGTGGACTCCAACTACGGTAGAAACATGAGGACATACAAATGAATCATTGCCAACTTTTTCTAATCCATGTCAGTGTCGTACAGCAACCGTTCGTAACAATAAGAAAGTACAAAGTTTTGGTTGCACAACTTGACTTTTTTATTGTCTTATTCTCCAATGAAGCGTTTGGCCTCATACAAGACATCTTTAGATTGTCTGGCAAAATATAGTGTTAGGCCTATATGATGCCACGCATACGAACGTCGCAGCAGGAAACCAGCGAGGTCAGAATCTGAAACCACATTGAAACATGCATCCATGTAGGCTTGATCCCGTTTTAGTGTACGTGGACGGCACCGTGTATCTGACAAGGACACCGCACAGTGTTGTTTCAAATTTTGACCACTGCTCTTTCGTGCTGGGACATGTATGTATACGGCAGCCTGTGTGCTTTCCACCATGTTTTGCCAGCCAGTCTGAAGATGCCTTGTAAAACGTTAAACACTGGAGGACAGGCAAAATAAAAAATCCTGTTTTGCACCCAAGACTGTTTGTTCTTTCACATGAGTCACTTGGCTCCCTAACACCAAAAATAAGTACATATGTATACAAAATACAGAAAATGGCAGGAACTTAAACTTTAATTTTATAACATATACGTCTTCTGAAACTTATACCATCTTATAATTAAATAATTATTTGATGTAGGCAGGTTCTTATCGCCAGGGTGATCATCCGCATCAAGGCATCGGCCAAGTACGGCAAGTAGTAAGACGACGTGAATTAGTTTACTGTCAAATAAGAGATGATAGAAGAGCTTTCACAAAGATGGCGGCTGGCGGCGCGGAACTGTCTCGCGAATCATGACGAACACTTAAAGCCTATAAGAAATAGTTCGCACCGTCGTTCCTGTATCAGGCCGAAGTGAATCATGGATGGTGTGTGTTGCGACGTCCACCAGCCAAGATAGCAAAAACACTCCAGATGTCGAACTTAAATCACGCATCATGTCCATGACACTCTCTCCTCTACTTCACGACAAAACAGAACGAGCAGCTCTTCTTTGAACTTATTCAATTTACTGTGTGAGTCCCATCTGTTGCGGATTCCACACAGCACAGCAATACCCCAGAACATCGCGGACAAGCGTGGTGTACATTTCTTGATAGACGTGTTATATTTTGTGAATCCATATGCTCTTTCCATTTTGGTATCATTTCATTTATAACCGTATTTTCTAACCTATTTTGTTGAAATATCTCTTCCGTATACTCCAAGTTTTTGACCTTTTCTCTTTGACCACTGTGTGTTTGTGAAACATATAATGCATTTTTTATGTTTGTGAAAATCTCATTAACTTTGCAGAGTTTCTTAAACCTGCTGGATGGATAATTCAAGACTCTGACATTAATTTCAGAATCGTCTGGAAATGTCAGGCAGTTTTCTTAAATATCGATTATTTCTTACCGGCTTTGTTTGAGTTACGATATTCTTTCTGATTTTCTTTTCAAATTCTTGTTCATTTTCTAACACAAAGTTTTCTTCTGTACGTAGTTGAAGAGGACTGGACATAAGACACCACCATACATTTCTCCTGCGTTTATTTTAGAGTGCTTAGCTATTGCGTCCAAGAACTTTAGTTTTGAACATTTGTCTTCGAGAGTTTCCTGAACGAAATTTACCAAATTCATTGTAACACTAAATTCTCTGATTAAATTATCTAGAATTTTCACATCAATATAATCAAATGCGTGAAAACCCTTCCTGAAATTCAACAGTGTACATGTGAAAATGAATATCTTCACTGAGATGCAACTCCCAATTATTTAAGCAACAAATTGTTGAGATCCATCACTGCAAACACTACACTATAGGCTAACTGAGAGGGAACAATGATTAATGCACAGAAACAGTAATTAAAGTTTCATTAAGTGAATTGGTAGCTACAAAATGTGAAACAGGATGAGTTTACGATTTAATAAAACTTGTCTCCCACTTCTTCAACAAACTCTTTCCATAGACGTCCTAGTACAGAACGATATTAATTTACCTCAAAATATATTGCACCAACCGCTTCATTTCATTGCCGCGGAAAGACATTGGAAGAGAAGAATGTAATTACGTGCGGGTGCTCGCGGTTTCTCGACGCGCGAAGGCGTCCGTGCCCTTCCTTTCCCGTAATGAAATTCCTCACAAAACGTAGAACGGCCTTAGCGCGGATGAAAGAAATATTGTTTTCATAACGGTTAGTACTGCACAGCGCCGCCGGAGACGAGCAGGTAAAATCTATCGGATGCAAGGGGCGCCACTTGAGAGTCGTATAATCGAGATGTAGGTTTTGGCAGAAGTGGCAGAATTGCCAGCGGAGCGCACTACTTTGTGATACGTCAGGAGTAGGTATTCCTCTACTACTTGAATTCGAACTACAGAGGTACAAGGCAGTTATTAAGTTCGTACAGACGTATGTAGTGTATCGGAGTAGATTAGTGACTGGATTCATACCTTTCTACGAGACAGAACTCAATACGTTCTTAACGGGACGGAAGTGAGGGGTGTAAAAATAATTTCTAGTCCTTTAAGAGAGTGTTATAAAGTCATATATACGTATCCAATGACGTTACAGAGCGTCGAAGTATAGGAGCCAGTGCTTGTACGAGTATACGTATTTACATACGGGGTCACTTCGTGATCATATTACAAACTTTCAGTGATGCATGAGCAGGATAAATGTACCAACCTGTGGCAAGGGGAACTAGTCCAGAAAAGAACGAGTGTACAGTTATAAACGAAAATCGTTCTGAAAACCCTGACAGTGGAATGCATGTAGCAGTACTGTTGTCGCTACGGTTGTAGAGCAGACGACTTTCAGAGGTGGTATTACGCACCAGAACAATAAAAATGTCTGATAAATAAAGGCTAAAATGCGTACCTTAAGATTTATTGACACTTTCTCAGTGGAGGAGATGTATTTCATACCAGTGAAGATGAACAGGGAAGTCCTCAGAAGGCAAGACAATCGATAAACATCAATCATTTCTTAGCCAATTTGCACGAAATATGTATAGACTGCTTACGTAAACCTTTCCCAATGAATCTGTCTACTAGCGACAACCGTATCAGAATCCCTACGTACACTACATACATAAAGAGAAACGCTTTGGGGAGATTTAATTTATAATCTTCCGAGATGATTATAAAATATTATCATTCCATCACTACGCAGCTGGTATTACTTCGGCCTTCATGACACGAAAATCAGTTGCGGCAGTGATGAACTGATACTATCGATACCTATGTAGCAGGAAAGTCTTTGGGGACCAATCCACGCGTGTGGTACTGTTGTTGACCCAGAGAGGTTGTTTAGCACTGTGATGACATCCGTTGCCTGAAGCGCCGGCAGAAGTCTTTGTGTGCACGAACACTTGTCTGCTGAGCGTGGGGCAAAGAAAGCTTGTTACAAGCACGTCAAAGGGGCCGCGCTACCTCCTGGAGGATGGCTAATAACAGCCTTCATTATTCTTGCACATGTTTCGAGAGGCCTTCAGTCGAATTTTAACTGGTGAAAGTGGGTTTTTGGACGATGTGAAATTACTATCGCTGTAGACTTTTCGCAAGTCGATTAATATCAAGCAGGTGGGGTACTTTGCGAAATTGCTACACGTTTATATTTGTGTGAATTATCACACCAAGTGAAAATCAGAATTTTGACGCCGTATGACCGCGAAATTTCGATTAGTTGGTTTTCGCAGGTACCGCACTTGTATATTAACAAGTAAAATGGCCAACTGATAGACAATTCAAAGCGTGTTCGGGTCCATAGGGACGTTCCTGCCTCCCACATTGTTTCGCCATCGCCTCACGCACACATTCTGCATGTGATTTGTCAGTCTTTTGCTCTCATCGTTAATGTATGAGTATGTGAATCTTGTACAGACATCAAAACAAATTTTTGCATCACCTCTGTTCCGAACGTTTCTGAACCTCTACAGAAAATTTGAATAGAGATCAACATCAACATCATTTCTAACCTTTTTAATGCTCATGAAAACTACACATTGCATGTTGTACCCTAGTCCGCAGCTCGTGGTCGTGAGGTAGCGTTCTCGCTTCCCACGCCCGGGTTCCCGGGTTCGATTCCCGGCGGGTCAGAGATTTTCTCTGCCTCGTGATGACTGGGTGTTCTGTGATGTCCTTTAGTTAGTTAGGTTTAAGTAGTTGTAAGTTCTAGGGGACTGATGACCATATATGTTAAGTCCCATAGCGCTCAGAGCCATTTTGTTGTACCACATATAGCGAGACTCAGAAGTGGTGGTCCAGATTGCTGTACACACTGGTACCTCTAATACGCAGTAACACGTCCTCTTGCATTGATGCATGCCTGTATTCGTTGTGGCATACAATCCACAAGTTCATCAAGGCACTGTTGGTCCGGATTGTGCCACTCCTCAACGGCGATTTGGCGTAGATCCCTCAGAGTGGTTGGTGGGACACTTCGTTCATAAACAGCCGTTTTCAATCTGTCCCAGCCATTTTCGATAGGGTTCATGTCTTGAGAACATGATGGCCACTGTTGTCAAGCGATGTCGTTATCCTGAAGGAAGTACTCACAAGATGTGCACGGTAGGGGCGCGAATTGTCGTCAATGAAGACGAATGCTGCGCCAGTATGCTACTGATGTGGTTGCCCTATCAGTCGGAGGATGACATTCACGTACCGCACAGCCGTTACGGTGCCTTTCATGACAAACAGAGGCTTACGTCGGCCACACGTAATGCCACCCCCAAAACAGCAGGGAACCTCCACCTTGCTGCACTCGATGGACTGTGTGACTAAGGCGTTCAGCCTGACCGGGTTGCCTTCAAACACGTCTCCGACGATTCTTTGGTTGAAGGCATATGCCACACTCATCGGTGAAGAGAACGTGATGGCAATCCTGAGCAGTCCATTCAGCATGTTGGTGGGCCAAACTGTACCGCACTGCATGGTGTCGTGGTTGCAAATATGGACCTCGACATGGGCGTCGGGAATGAAGTTGCGCATCATGCATCCTATTGCGCTCATGGCGTCCTGTCGCTGCACGAAAAGCATTATTCAACATGGTGACGTTGCTGTCAGGGTTCCTTCGAGCTATAGTCCGTCGGTAGTGGTCATCCACTGCAGTAGTGGCAATTGTGCGGCCTGAGCGAGGCATGTTATCGACAATTCCTGTCTCTCTGTGCCTCCTCCATGTCCGAACAACATCCCTTTGGTTCGCTCCGAGATGCCTGGACACTTCCCTTGTTGAGAGCCCTTCCTGGCACAAAGTAACAATGCGGACTCCATCGAACCTCTGTTTTGACCGTCTAGGCATGGTTGAACTACAGATAACACGAGCCATGTACAGCCTTCCTGGTGGAATGACTGGAAATGATCGGCTGTCGGACCCCCTCCGTCTAATAGGCGCTGCTCATGCATGGTTGCTTACATCTTTGGCGGGTTTAGTGACATTTCTGAACACTCAAAGGGACTGTGTGTTTGATACAACATACACAGTCAACGTCTATCTTCAGGAACCAAGGTGACGAAAAATGTTTTTTGATGTGTGGTAATGCATTTTGTGCCTTCAATATTTGACTACGTGCACAAGCTATGAGCTTTCTCATGAGCGCAGATAGCAGCGACCACCACACTTTGTTGTGATATGCCTCGTGTTGTCGGCAGCCATAACAACTCTTCCAAATCAAATTTTGTATTGGAAAGAGGCTTTCCGTGGCTTGATCGTCCGTCAAATTTCTATCTGCTTGAAAGACGTGTTGCGATTGTCAAAACGCCAGTGTAAAATCTTCACCTGCTGCTCGCAAAGGTATAGCGTTTGCAGAAACTTGGACTGGATTTACAAATTCACGATCCCGCAAGACCGATGTCAGATCTCGTCCACACTCTCTACAAATGCTGTATGAAGTATCGTCCATCACCCACTAATATTGGGCGTAGACTTGCGATGGGCTTGGAGTTTGGCAACGGGATGTGCTAACGTGAGTTCTTAACCAGTTACTTCGATCTAAATGCACAAAAATTGCAATGCCAGAGCACATACATGAACGAACAGAATAAGCACTTGCGCTTCACAAGTTAGTTAACTTCTGATATAACAATACAAATTCGATAAACACTATTAATCACTCCACCCCAATAAAATAATTAAAACTTGAAAGAAGCAAAAAAGTACACATAATCTAAAATCTAGCTCAAGACTCATGTACACTGATCAGCCGGAACATTATGACCACCCATTTAATAGACAGTTTGACTACTTCTGGCACGGATAATAGCCGCGACGCGTCATGGCGAGGAAGTAATAAGATTTTGGTACGCCGCTGGAGGGAGTTGTCACCATATCTGCACACACGAGTCACCTAATTCCCGCAAATTCCGGGTAGGGGGATGGGTGAAGGGCGAAAACTTCTCGCTCCCCCTTCAATCACATGCCAAATGGGTTCAGTCGGGTTCCGATCTGGCGAACTGGGGAGCAGCACATCAACTGGAACTCACCATCGTGGTCCTCTAACCACTACATCGCACTCATGGCCTTGTGGCACGGCATATTATTTTGCTGAAAAATGCCTCTGCCGTCGTGAAGCATGATCGTCATGAAGGCCGTCATGGTTCCTTGCACGAGTTCCACTCGACCCATGGACGCTCATGCGAATGTTCCCCAGAGGATAATGGAGTCGCCGCTAGCTGTCTCCGTCCTACAGTGCAAGTGTCAAGGAGTTGTTCTCCTGGAAGATGATAGATGCCCACATTTCTGTCGGCATGATTGAGAAGTTATTGGGACTGGTAATCAGACCACACAACGCTCTGCCACTGCGCCACCGTCCAGTGTCAATGGTCGCTTCCCTATTTCAGTCGCAGTTACCGAAGTCGTGGTGTTAACATTAGCACATGCATGGGTCGTTTGCTCCGGAGGCTTATCGTTGTGAGTGTTCGGTGCAGTGTGTGTTCAGACACACTTGTACTCTGCTCAGCATTAAAGTCTGATATTAGCTCCACCACAGTAAGCCGCCTGTCCTGCTTTACCAGCCTACGACGTCTGAGATCTGTAATGAGGTGCGGCCGCCAAACCCACGACGTCTGGATGTGGTTTCACCTTAGTTTCGCCACGTGCTGAAGGCACTAATCACAGCACTTCTCGAAGTCGTGTATTTTCAGAAATGCTCGTGCTAAACCTCCGGAGTATCACAATATGCCCCTGATCAAGTTCAGACAGATCGCACACACTCACCGGTGCTACAAGCACATCGCGTGTGTCTGACTGGCAGTCATTCCTCGCCAGGCGACGATGCTGTCTCATGGAGGAGTTTATATCGATACTTGGTCGGCGGTCATAATGTTGTGGCTGATCATCATGTATATCTCCTGTATAAGAAATGTTGCTTTGTCTTTGGATTTTACAGAAGGTCTTCTGAAATAATTATGCTACAACACTCGCTTCACTAATAGTATACGAACATCTAACTACAACCAACACCTAATCATACACAGGAGAGACAGGATGTATGAACTATACAGTTTGCACTGACACACAAACTAACACACAGTGAACTATGAAGGTACTTTGACTAGCAACAGATGCACTAAACCTTATCTCTAGGATACGACAGATGAACCACAGCCTTACTGTTCTTTACTAAATCAAGTACAATTACAATACAGTCGTCCGCAGCTCATGGTCTTGCGGTAGTGTTCTCGCTCCCGGCGCCCTGGTTCCCTGGTTCGATTCCCGGCGGGGTCAGGGATTTTCTCTGCCTCGTGATGACTGGGTGTTGTGTGATGTCCTTAGGTTAGTTAGGTTTAAGTAGTTCTACGTTCTAGGGGACTGATGACCATAGACGTTAAGTCCCATAGTGTTCAGAGCCATTTGAACCACTTTTTTTTACAATACAGTCAACGGACGCTACGACCTGGCTGCGACTTTTCAATTCAGATACAATTATATTAGTCACTGCTGTAACAAAACAGGCGCACAATGGCTCCAATGCAGCTTTCTGTTACACCCTGATGTCAGCAAAAATATAATTACGAATACCACTCCACAGCAGGACGTGCCTCCGCATCTCCTTTAACTCCTGCAGTCGTAAGCTCAGAAGTGAGCTAACAAGTAGCGAAGCCTGAAAAAATAGCTAAAGGTAGGGCGCAGGCAGTCAGTGGCAGCTGAACTTGGTGTGTAGAGTACAGGGTAAATATGCTCATCAAGGGAACCTATGTGGATCGAAAATTGTGAATTTTTTTCTTGTGCTGTTGTCTTGAGTAGCTATGAGAGACTGATCTGGTATGGCTGCCAGTAGCTTAAACTTTTCGCCGTCCTGCCTTAGCAGCACACAGACACACACACACACACACACACACACACACAAACACACACACACACACACACACACACACACATATGTATACATATTTGGGAGGCAGCATTATGCTGAGCTACGCTATGGTGATGCAACACAGCATTAATTTGCTACTGCTGTTTTGTCGTATACCAGATGGGTAAATGGTGTGTTGCATCGCCAAAGCAATGCTCAGCAAGGTGCTGCCTCCCAAACTGCCGACACACGCGCCCCCTGGAGCGATTTCGCGCGATCAGTTGTTTGGACAGGACCTCACACAGGTCGCGAAACAAAATTTTTTTACTGTATAATATATTGTCGTCCTTAATTAATGGAATTAAAGGAATGATTACGCTTCAATGGCACTACGTAGCGAACGTTTAATGATCAAGTTCAGTTGGCATCAACGAGAAGTCGTTGGGCAGTTTAAGATGACAAGAAAGTTGGGTTCATCTTTGGAGGGCTGGGATCACTTGACCATTAAAATGGGTGGAAGAGCCGTTCTTCAAGTTGTCAGGATGGCATTCTTCTCTCCACCCAGGCATTCGTGCAGCGGCGCAGATGGATGTCGTCTGATAAATCAAGAGGACAACAGTGTCATTGGTGCACAATAGTTGTGCTGGCGCAGACGTTGGCCAGGGTCAGATAATGTTCCTGGGGAGTGATGGCGGTGGAACTAAGGGCCCAGTCTCCAAAGGTGTGATCCGCTCATGGCGTTAGCGTGCGGTGACAAGGCTGTGTTCAGCTGTCAGCACTCTGGTAGCGAGGAAACATTAAGTCAAGCCTGTGGCTAAGGGAGGTTGCTGCTGTCGCGGTCTTCAGGGTATGTGATTTGCACTGGCTGGCTCGGGTGCATTGCTCCATGATGGACACATCAGAGCACCCTCAGTTGAACCGCGGAGTCCAGTGTGCTTTGCAATGTCTTGCTGCCTTAATGTGTGTCCACACAGGGCCGCAGGCAGCAGAAGTGTCTGTCCGCAAAGGCAGAGGGTTAGTAGCCAAGTGGTGCAGGTGGGCACTGTGGATTCGCAAGGAGGTGGCGTGCGTTTGTAGGAAAGCAGTCGTCAGGAGCCCTCCGGTTGAGAGTCACTGACTTAGCAGCATCCATGCTCAAACATGACTAGCTAACTCGCAACTTAGTGAAGACAGGGTCTAGCAGCGACAGCTATGTGACCAATTTCCGGACGATGAATGGCATAGACCCCTGTCTTAGCTGGTGGCTGGTGGTAACTAGCAGTGCTTGATTAAACTGGGCAGTATTTCTGAGGGCTTGGCCCGTTTCTGTTTTGAAAGGGCATCGTTTCCTCTCCCTTAAGTTACAGCAGAACCATGAAAGGAAGTGAGACATAAAAAGTCAGCCAAACACATACAGTATCTCTGGGGAATTAACTTAAAGGAGCCGCAAGTGTAATGGAAAAAACATACAGAAAATATTAGATTCATAATTCTTAGACATAAAGACATGTGAACTCTAGAGTGCCAAACTTTCCTGGGGAATTGACTGACATAGGTAGGCTTGTGTTACATTTCAGAAATGTATTAGGGCAAAGTACTAAGCGACACTACATAACTGTGCTCATTTTGCCGGTTGCTCGTCACCAAGCGAGAACATAGGCGATCAGCGGGTTTGATTAGCGCCGGTGATGGAAAACCTTCCAACCGACAAGCGGCTTGTAGAAAATGATGCCACTGGACTCGAATGTATTTCTGATACATATTTAATTATTGCGCACTTTTGTAGAAAGGAAACTTCATTGCTTTACACGAATGAAATGATTTGAGATTGTAAATCAATTAGTCTATAGCCCCTGCGTAGCTGTAAAGTCTGTTTATCGGCCATCTATTTACGGTATTCAGAGTATTACATTTGGTTACGGCAGAATGTTTTGTTATACGAGGGCTGTTGGTTTTTCAACCTCTGATAAGTCATTAATAAAAGGCAAGTGCATACTAAAATTGTTTTACCACTAAAAGTTATGTACACTTGTGTTTACTTTTTGACTTAATGACTGTATCCATTTAGATCTTTATCTTACCTGTGGAGAAGCTTTCCATTGAACTCTTCATAAAACGTTGCTGCCAATGAACCGTGACCGCAGGTGACACTTGTATGCGATATGGCATAGCAGAAAGAAAATGACTGCCACACGAATATATGCACAAACATTACCAAACAAACCAGAAATATTTAAACAAATCATCAACAATATGAAACGGTTGCCGCGTTTTGGGACCAAAAAATTGTGTGGCTTGTGTTGTTTGTGCAACCGGGGACAACGATTACCGAAGCCGTTTACAGTGAAACTTCGCGATGTATGCGGTGACCTGTTCAAAACAAAAGAAGATACGCTCTCTCTTCTGGAACTGTTCGGCTCCATGTCAACGCCCGTCCTGTCAGCGCTGGTGGAGCCAAACGGCTCTTTCATCAATTTAGGTGGGACATTTTCTGCCATAATCCATGCAGTTCCGACCTAGCGCCGAGTGACTTCTATCTTTTACTTGAACTGAAGAAGTAGCTATGATAGAAGAGTAAAGAGAACGACAAGAGTCAGTCAGTTCATTGGCAGCGACATTTTATGAAGAGAGTGTTTGGAAGAATGTCCAAGGGACGACATGTGACTTACTCGTTAAGGTTGGTATGTCGAATAGTAGGGTCTAACCAAAGGTGTTCTTAAATTTTGGTAATAAAATGCATTTTATGCAAACTTGTCCTTTACTTATGACTTATCGGAGGTCGAAATGAAATCGACCCTCGTATATTTCGTATGATTAATTGTGAAAAGTTATAAAGTTGATGCAAAGGTTTTTCCATAGATGATCATAGAAAGAAATGTTTGAAGTTATTTAAAGTGTGTTAAAGAAAAATTCGAAGATTATTACTGAGAATCCCTATAGGTCTGATTTTACGTAAACTGACAGGACTGAAATTAATTTAACCAAAGGTAGAAAGTGATTAGTCTAAGTCATAAGTGTTTATATATTCATTTTTAAGAAAATATCGGCAAAATCTAAAAACAATGATAATATTTTTAAAAACCCAAACTGAGTAATAACAGATGGTTGTCGCATATGTGATTTGTAAAATATCTTTGCATCGACAACATCATGGGGTCCGTATACAATTCCATAATTACAAAAAACTCAACAAGACGAAAAGAATATTTTTAATCACGAGAAGCTACCTGTATCCATTAGCTTACTTCTACGAGAGCCTTAGAAGAACAATTAATGATAATATATATGTTTAATCAAAATATCCACGGGTGTACTGCCGGTCTACAGTGTCCAACGGACACAATATTTCGGCGATCATACATGTCGCCATCATCAGGTGAACTGACGGAATGAGCTCCTCTAAACGTGCCGGTACGGAGATCCCTATGCTATGGCTGCTCAGGGGGAACTGGGTTCGGTCGCGGCGGCGGCCGATTTAAATACCTTCCGCCCGCGGCGCATTCCCCCCGCCGTCCGCGCCCCGCGCCACGGTCACGCGGTGGAACAGATTGCGACGGCGTCTGAGATGACCCCGGTGTGATGGCTCTGTCCGCCGTGGTCGTCACAACTATACGTTTGCTCGATTTACTCTTGATTAACCCAATCGCTGGTTCCCAAGTCTTGCTAAGATTACAGCCACACTCACGGTTTATGAGGTCGTCATTGGTGCGAATTTCGATGGCCTCTCTAACAACGCTGTCCCAGTATCTCGACGTCTGTACCAGAATCCTCGCGCGTTCATACTCCATAGCGTGATTTTCCGACAAACAATGTTCAGCGACGGCCGACTTGCTCGGATACATCAGTCGAGTGTACCTCTGGTGTTCACGGCATCGATCCTCCACGGTACGCATCGTCTGACCAATATACGACTTGCCACATTGACACGGAATCTGGTACACACCGGCCTTCCTCAAACCGAGGCCATCTTTGGCGCTCCCCTCCAGTGCACGAGTTTTATTCGGAGGACAAAACACAGTTCCGATCCGGTGTTTCTTCAAAATGCGGGCGATTTTCCCCGAGAGTGCGCCTGTATATGGAATAAACGCAGTACCTACCTCCTCCATCGTGATTTCATCCATCTCCACAGGTTGCGCTGTAGTGGTTGGGCGGAGAGCACGTTGAATCTGCCACTCTGAGTACCCATTTTTTCGAAGTACAGTTTTCAGATGTTCTAATTCCTGGGGTAAACTCTGTGCGTCAGAGATAGTGCGCACCCTATGTACTAGAGTTTTAAGTACCCCATTCCTCTGTGAAGGGTGGTGGCAGCTGTCTGCGTGCAAATACAGATCAGTGTGCGTTGTCTTCCGACACACCCCATGACCTAGGGTACCGTCAGCCCTTCTCTTGACCAAGACGTCAAGGAAAGTTAATTTACCCTCCGTTTCAGTCTCCATAAGGAATTTGATGTTGGGGTGTATGGAGTTTAGATGTGTAAGGAAGTCAAGGAGTTTATCCATACCATGTGGCCAGATGACGAACGTGTCGTCCACGTAACGGAAAAAGCAAGTAGGTTTCCATTCGGATGACGACAGGGCTTCCTCCTCGAAGTTCTCCATGTACAAATTCGCTACCACCGATGAGAGTGGGCTATCCATGGCGACTCCCTCCGTTTGTTCGTAGTATTCTCCATTAAAAAGAAAATATGTGGAACAACGGCTGGATAACGGCCGTGTACACCGTGAAGCCTGCCGGGCGTGACCTGTGCAGGGTCACACTCCGCCCTGCTGACGATTATCGCCGTGTCACTCAGGAGGCGTCTGAGCGTGGTGTACCATTCCATACACACGCTTCCGCACCTGACAAGGTCTTGAAGATTGTAATATGCGACCTCCCGTTCAACATGGAAGCCGATCACCTGCATCGTGAACTCGCTGACCTGGGCTTCTACATTCAGGCAGTCGTGAAGATAAAGTCGCCTAAATCACGCGATGATAGGCCGCTCTTCCTGGTCGTCTGCTCCGACACCGTAGAGAACCGCAAGCTCTACCAATTGACGCGGGTCGCTGACGTTTCGGTTCGGCCCGAAGATCTTCGCTCCAGGAGAGGCCCAGTGCAGTGCTTTCGCTGCCAGGGGATAAATCACGTCGCACGCCACTGCTCTATGCCGGACAGATGTGTTAAATGCGCCGGCGTCCACCCAGGACGTGCGTGCCCCCGTCCGCCCACCGAGAAGCCGACATGTGCACACGTGGCCAGTTATCGTGAATGTGAGGTGTGGAAGCGTGCCATCGCTCGCCAACGTGGCCAAACACCAGCGCCACGTCCGAAGAAGCCAGGAACGAGGCGGCCTGGCGTCTCTTTCGCGGCGGCAGCATCAGGGGCGCGCTCCGCCGTCCCGACAGCGTCGGCCGCTTCTGCTCCCGCCGCATCCGAGGCTGTGCCAACCCCTGAGGCTCTTGCGCCTCCCCCACAGCTACTCGTGGCAGAACCTGGAGCTGCCTTTCCCGGGACGTCGGCCGCACTGCGCCCCGCCAACCGCCGGCGCGGGGGTCAACGCCCCGTGGGTACCCAGCGCTCGGCACCGTCAGTCGAGCAGCCCCAGGTGGACTCTCACGACGAAGCAGCCACGCCTCCCCCTTCCAGTGATGGGGCCGCGCCTGCTGCCTCCACCGCTGACCCGGCCAACCTCGTCGCGCAGCTCACTGCCCTAGTGACCAGTGCCACGAAGTTCTACATCTACATTTATACTCTGCAAGCCACCCAACGGTGTGTGGCGGAGGGCACTTTACGTGCCACTGTCATTACCTCCCTTTTCTGTTCCAGTCGCGTGTGGTTCGCGGGAAGAACGACTGTCTGAAAGCCTCCGTGCGCGCTCGAATCTCTGTAATTTTACATTCGTGATCTCCTCGGGAGGTATAAGTAGGGGAAGCAATATATTCGATACCTCGTCCAGAAACGCACCCTCTCGAAACCTGGCGAGCAAGCTACACCGCGATGCAGAGCGCTTCTCTTGCAGAGTCTGCCACTTGAGTTTGCTAAACATCTCCGTAACGCTGTTTCCAAATAACCCTGTGACGAAACGCGCCTCTCTTCTTTGGATCTTCTCTATCTCCTCCGCAACCCGATCTGGTATGGATCCCACACTGATGAGCAATACTCAAGTATAAGTCGAACGAGTGTTTTGTAAGCCACCTCCTTTGTTGATGGACTACATTGTCTAAGGACTCTCCAAACGAATCTCAACCTGCTACTCGTCTTACCAACAATTGATTTTATGTGATCATTCCACTTCAAATCGTTCCGCACGCATACTCCCAGATATTTTACGGAAGTAACTGCTACCAGTGTTTGTTCCGCTATCATATAATCATACAATAAAGGATCCTTCTTTCTATGTATTCGCAATAAATTACATTTATCTATGTTAAGGGTCAGTTGCCACACCCTGTACCAAGTGTCTATCCGCTGCAGATCTTCCTGCATTTCGCTACAATTTTCTAATGCTGCAACTTCTCTGTATACTACAGCATCATCCGCTAAAAGCCGCATGGAACTTCCGACACTATCCGCTAGGTCATTTATATATATTGTGAAAAGCAATGGTCCCATAACACTCCCCTGTGGCACGCCAGAGGTTACCTTAACGTCTGTAGACGTCTCCCCATTGATAACAACATGCTGTGTTCTGTTTGCCAAAATCTCTTCAATCCAGCCACACAGCTGGTCTGATATTCCGTAGGCCCTTACTTTGTTTGTCAGGCGACAGTGCGGAACTGTATCGAACGCCTTCCGGAAGTCAAGGAAAATAGCATCTACCTGGGAGACTGTATGTAATATTTTCTGGGTCTCATGAACAAATAAAGCGTGTTGCGTCTCACACGATCGCTGTTTCCGGAATCCATGTTGATTCCTACACAGTAGAGTCTGGGTTGATCGAAGTCCTGTCGCAGCAACTCACCGCTGCAGTACCGAAAGCCGCTCCGGCCCCGCCCGCTGTCAACACTCACCAGCCGCACCGTGGGCAGCGTTAGAGGGTTCACGGTCGTCGCGTGGAATGCCAACGGCGTCCGCACTCGAGCCGGCGAACTTCGCCAGTTTCTTCGCGACGAAGCCGTCGACGTCTGCCTTATCAACGAAACCCACCTGAAGCCTGGGGCCGACGTCAGGGCGGCAAACTACTCCAGCTATCGCACCGATCGACTGACGGCAGGTGGTGGGACAGCCGTTGACGTCCACAATGGCATTAGTCATCACGTGATGCAACTTCCACCACTGACAACGCTGGAGGCCACTGGTGTCGTCGTTCATACCTCGGCGGGCGCCACCACGTTCGTCGCTGCCTATCGACCACCGTCTCGTCCACTGGACCCTGCTGACATCGATGCTCTGCTCTCCTTGACGGGGCAGGTGTTCGTCGCCGGGGACTTCAATAGTAAACATGTCTCCTGGAACTCCAGGATCACCAATGCCGCTGGACGCTGCCTGCTCCGGGTAGCGGAACGTCGACGTGCGCTTGTGGTGGGGCCGTACGACCCGACTATCTTCCCTGCCCGTGGCTTCGCGGATATAATCGACATCGCGGTCGTCAAGGGCATCCCTCATCAGATAACTGCCACGACAAGGACGGCACCGTCTTCTGATCATGTCCCTGTGGTTTTTGATATAGACCTAAATGCCCTACAGCAGCCCAGGAGAGGCATCTCACTTGCTGGCATCGCCTGGGACAGGCTTCAAGCAGCCGTGGCCGACTCACTCTCCGCCGTGCCGCCCCATGCGGAAGCTGGAGCGGACGCAGCACTTCTGCAGTTCGCGGCAACCACGATCGACGCCGTCGAAATTGCAAGGCCGCCCCGACCACGCACTCCACCTTACTACTCCCGACAGCTGCCGCCGGACATCCTTGCGGCCATCACTGAGAAGAACCGGGTCTACCGGGAGTGGCAGAGGACAAGAAATGCCTCCTCAACAGGATGCGTCGGTACATTCGGACCGCCATTGACAACCATCGCCATCGCGACTGGAATAACAAGGTCGCCACCCTCTGCCTTGACGACGGCACGGCCTGGCGGACGACGAAGCGTTTCCTACGCCGCACGTAACGTATCCCTCTACTGATGGTCCACGGTCAGGCTGCCTGCGAACCGGCTGCGAAGGCTGATGCCCTCGCAGACGTCTTTGAGGCTGCGTTTACGCCGGTAGAAGACCCGACCGACGCTGTCCACGACGACTCGGTTGCTGACCGGCTCCCGCGCTACTTGGAGGCACGCGACGACGATGACGTCATTGACGTGACAACGGCGGAAGAGGTGTCGTCCATCCTGCGTACCCTGAAGCCCAGGAAAGCTGCGGGCCTAGATGCAGTTTCCAACGCCCTTCTCCAGAAGTTGCCGCCGGTGGCTGTTACTCATCTCGCCGACGTCTTTAATAAAATCCTCCGGTCCTGCAGTTTTCCTCAGTCCTGGAAGCATGCAGAGATCATGGCGATTCCGAAGATGGGGAAGGGTCTGCGCCAGCCCGCGAACTACAGACCTATTAGTTTACTGTCGGCCGTCTCCAATGTCTGTGAAAGAGTGTACATCAGGCGACTGCACCGCCACGTTAACGAGGAAGGCCTCCTGCCCGAAGAGCAGTTCGGCTTTCGCAGGGGCCACTCGGCAGTGGAAGATGCGTTCGTCGCCCTCGAGCAGCGCGAGTTCTTCGGCGCGGTGTTCCTGGACGTGTCGCGTGCTTTCGACAGTGTGTGGCACCGTGGCCTCTTATTCAAACTTTTTGCACTTGCGGTGTCGGTGTCGCACGTCCGTCTCATCCGTTCCTATCTTGCAGATCGGACCTTCCATGTGCGGGCCGCGCTTGGCTTGTCCTCCGTCCGCTGCATCAACGCCGGTCTGCCGCAGGGCTCGGTCTTGGGGCCACTCCTGTACTCGCTGTACACTTCTGATGCGCCGAAGATCGACCGTGTGCGACTCGCCCTGTACGCGGATGACACGGCTCTATATACGAGGAGCCTCAATGCCGCCGTCATGCGCCGCCGTCTGCAGCTCGCCGTTGACACCCTGGCAGCCTGGGCAGTCAAGTGGCGTCTACAATTCAATGGGGCCAAGACGCAGTTCCTGATCGTCACCAGGAAACTTGTTCCTGCAGGTCTACAACCGCTCACCGTCGGTGGGAGCCCTGTCCCATGGCGTCCAACGGCGCATTACCTCGGCGTCACCGTCGACCGCCGACTCACGTGGGTTCCGCACATCCGCGAAGTGAAGAACAAAGTGCGGAACAGGCTCAGCATTCTCTACCCGGTGCTGAACCCCGGCTCCCAACTACCACCGCGGCTGGGCGTCACTCTGTACAAGGCGCTGCTCCGCCATGTAGTCCAATACGCCGCCGTCGTCTGGGGGAACGCCGCCGACACGAACCTGAAGAAGCTGGAGACACTGCAGAATCGCATCCTTCGGCTGGCCTTATACCTGCCTTACGATTTCCCCACCGCTCATCTTCACGACGTCGCAGAAGTACCTCTGCTCCGGGACCTCTTCCAGACGACTACCCGCACCTTTTACGAACGTGCAGGCCGGTCACACAACGCCCAAATCCGGACGCTGGGCCGAAAACTGCCGCGCAGCGTCACCACCCGCTGGCCACACCTGCTCGCTGCCTAGCTAGCAGTGCAGAACTGTACTGAGGAGACACCCAAGAAGGCACCCTACACGTGAAGATGCATTACATCGGCATGCATGGGAGGCAAAGCAATAACTGCTGCGAACTCCATCACACATCGGAGGACAAGGCCGCTGGACCTGATGGGATACCAATTCTATTTTACACAGAGTACGCGAGGGAACTTGTCCCCCTTCTTGAAATGGTGTACCGTAGGTCTCTAGAAGAGCGTAGCGTTCCAAAGGATTGGAAAAGGGCACAGGTCATCCCCGTTTCCAAGAAGGGAAGTCGAACAGATGTGCACGACTATAGACCTATATCTCTAACGTCGATCAGTTGTAGAAATTTGGAACACGTATTATGTTCGAGTATGATGACTTTTCTGGAGACTAGAAATCTACTCTGTAGGAATCAGCATGGGTTTAGAAAAAGACGGTCTTATGAAACCCAGCTCGCGCTATTCGTCCACGAGACTCAGAGAGCCATAGACACGGGTTCACAGGTAGATGCCGTGTTTCTTGACTTTCGTAAGGCGTTCGATACAGTTCCCCACAGTCGTTTAATGAACAAAGTAAGAGCATATGGACTATCAGACCAATTGTGTGATTAGATTGGAGAGTTACTAGATAACAGAACGCAGCATGTCATTCTTAATGGAGAGAAGTCTTCCGACGTAAGAGTGATTTCAGGTGTGCCGCAGGGGAGTGTCATAGGGCCGTTGTTATTCGCAATATACATAAATGACCTTGTGGATGACATCGGAAGTTCACTGAGGCTTTTTGGAGATGATGCTGTGGTGTATCGAGAGGTTGTAACAATGGAAAATTGTACTGAAATGCAGGAGGATCTCCAGCGAATTGACGCATGGTGCAGGGAATGGCAATTGAATCTCAATGTTGACAAGTGTAATGTACGGCGAATACATAGAAAGATAGTTCCCTCATCGTTTAGCTACAAAATAGCAGGTCAACAACTGGAAGCAGTTAACTTCATAAATTATCTGGGAGTACGCATTAGGAGTGATTTAAAATGGAATGATCATATAAAGTTGATCGTCGGTAAATCAGATGCCAGACTGAGATTCATTGGAAGAATCCTAAGGAAATGCAATCCGAAAACAGAGGAAGTAGGTTACAGTACGCTTGTTCGCCCACTGCTTGAATACTGCTCAACAGTGTGGGATCCGTACCAGATAGGGTTGGTAGAAGAGAGAGAGAAGATCCAACGGAGAGCAGTGCGCTTCGTTACAGGATCATTTAGTAATCGCGAAAGCGTTACGGAGATGATAGGTAAACTCCAGTGGAAGACTCTGCAGGAGAGACGCTCAGTAGCTCGGTACGGGCTTTTGTTAAAGTTTCGAGAACATACCTTCACCGAAGAGCCAAGCAGTATATTGCTCCCTCCTACGTATATCTCGCGAAGAGACCATGAGGATAAAATCGGAGAGATTAGAGCCCACACAGAAGCATACCGACAATCCTTCTTTCCACGAACAATACGAGACTGGAATAGAAGGGAGAACCGATAGAGGCCGACCGCGGTGGTCTAGCGGTTCTAGGCGCTCAGTCCGGAGCCGCGCGACTGCTACGGTCGCAGGTTCGAATCCTGCCTCGGGCATGGATGTGTGTGATGTCCTTAGGTTAGTTAGGTTTAAGTAGTTCTAAGTTCTAGGGGACTGATGACCACAGATGTTAAGTCGCATAGTGCTCAGAGCCATTTGAACCATTTTTGAACTGATAGAGGTACTCATGGTACCCTCCGCCACACACCGTCAGGTGGCTTGCGGAGTAGGGATGTAGATGTAGATGTAGATCTCCGTGCAGATCCACGCGAGACCGAACCCAGTTCCCCCTGAGCAGCCATAGCGTACGGATCTCCGTACCGGCACGTTCACAGGAGCTCAGTCCGTCAGTTCACCTGATGATGGCGACATGTATGATCGCCGCAATATTGTGCCCGTTGGACACTGTAGACCGACAATACACCCGTGGATATTTTGATTATCAAATACGCCGGGAGAAACTCAAGAATCGCAATATATATGTGTATTTGTATTACTTCTCATATCACTATTCCTCATTGTTAACAAGTACAGCGATGACAGATGTTTCGTTAGAAACATAGCTTTTGCTTTAAAGCTTATTATCTGCGGAAAATTTTAACGAAAAAGAAACTTTTCCCTATAATAGGCAAAATGGCATCATGAATACCCAGATTCTTACCAATATCCTACAAAGCTAACTTATTAATCACGATTGAGAGAGTCCTTTTTCAATTTAATTTATTACAAACACCATGGTTTTGTTTTCTTTTTTGGTTATTGACTAGCTAATTTTTAAACAACATTGTCATAGATAATAACCGTGAGACCATTATTATCTCTGCTCAATGTACAAGCTGTATTTCCTAAACGAATATACTTCCCAAAACGATGAACAATTTGTCCTTGTCACCTTAAATTGTGCTTCACGTATTGCTATTTTAGCCTAACGTGCTTAAGTAGGATGTGCAACTAAGATCTCAAAATGCAGTTACAGGTTACTGTGGTCTTAGAGATATAACACGTGAGACTCGATCATTGCTTTCTAACCTATACATTTCGCGTTTATATGCTTCTCCGTATTTTATATTCGTTAAGCTAATGTACACACTTATTCCAAATACTGCCATTATTTGAAACTATAATAGTGCGAAATTTTGCGCAAATCCCTTGGTGGGGGAGGAGAATACGTTTCAAATATTGCTGTGACGAAAATTAGTAGGAAAAATATTTCTAAATAGTGACCGCACCATTCCAATCTGAAACTTCTTTGCTTATGTTTTTTTTTTTTTTTACTTAAATTGCAGTAATTGAGAAGGTGAAACTTCTAGGTTATTTAACTCTGAAACTGCTGAGTAAAACTGAATGCAAGTAAATTTTGTTAAACTGCTGAGTGAAATTGACGTACTGTCACTTCGCATTGTCTTTATCGTATCAGTACTGACCTACAGAATTTGCCCTGACAAATACAACTCAAACTTATTCATTTATTATCCACAATATACAAGCCGAACGCAATCTGACTATTATTTAACACAAAATAATGACCCGGAATTAAAAGAAATCCCAACAATAATCCATAGATTTCATAAGTCACTTGCCTCACAGAAAATCTTCATTACATGAACCACAGCGATACAGCAAGCAGCAGTACAGATTCTAACTACAGTAGGCTCTACCTAATAATAGGCATGTGGTTAGCAAAGGAAAGATTTTGTTGCAGAGCCAACAGTCTACCAATTTTTGCCTTAATAATGTGACATCCAGTTCCAAAAATCATACAAACGTCAACAATATTATATGTCCATGTCAAACACACGTCCATACGGTCCGCTCGCGCTAACACTTCAGACGTCTAACCTCCATCACTGCTAAATATTAACTTTCAATCTGCATCACTGCTGCTATTCACTCCTAACTTCTATCACTGCTGACTGTTAACTTCCAACTGCTAATCCGACCAGCCACAGAGTCTCTTACAGAGGGCGCACAGCGCTGACAGAGTTATTAATGAAGTCTATCGCGCTGCTAACATACAAACATATAAAAGTCTACTTACAAACGAACCGAAGATGGGACTACGGTAGGTAGCCATTCCTGTAGGATTTACCCGGTTTTTTGATACTGCACTGCAGGCGGGATCTGATGGCAAACTAACACGTAGCACTTCAAGAGAGAAAGGCATTAAGGAAAAGCTTACAAAACGAAAATTTGCTCTGGAATTGTCGGTGATCCTGTTTCCTAAGAAGTGGTCCTAATGTTTTGGACTGAAGCTTAAATGTGGCTGATGGTGTGAGGAGCTGATATAAATGAAATATGATGACAGCATTAAAGGAGGCACAGAAATCATTGAAAGGAAGAAAAAAATAGGCGTGTGAGTGTCAAGGACAGGAAAGTATGTATAATGTCAGGTTGTATTACAGTAAAACGTGACAGCAGTTGTATTGTCAGTCTTAGACACAAAAAGTGGACAGTTTGGTGATAAAGGCATAGCTCCTCTTGTGAAACAGGAAACTATAGCTACACATCTCCATCGAGCTCATAATAAACCACATTTCCCTTCTCTGCTGTGACAGCTTGAAAGATAACTGGTAAGCAGAATGGAGTTGGCTCGGGAACAAATGTGGTGGAGGGCTGTGTTGAATAACGGTGAGTGGCAGCGGGGATTAAGTGTAGGGAGTGTAGCGGCTGGCGATGCATCACGGGGGCGCGGCCGCTGACAGCTGCTGCAGATAGCGGCGCGGCGCCGGCCCCCCGCCGTCTCACCGGTCACTCCGGCCGGAGGTCTCTCGACCGCACGTGTTTCTCATTCAACTGCTGCTGCGAGCCGGGGCTCACGTCCGAGCTGGCCTCGAGGGGCAGGAGCTGGTCCACCGCTCAGATGCAAATGCATCTACACTACTGGTGATTAAAATTGCTACACCACGAAGATGACGTGCCACAGACGCGAAATTTAATCGACAGGAAGAAGATGCTGTGATATGCAAATGATTAGCTTTTCAGAGCATTCACACAAGGTTAGCGCCGGTGGCGACATCTACAACGCGCTGACATGAGGAAAGTTTCCCAACCGATTTCTCATACACAAGCAGCAGTTGACCGGCGTTTACTGGTGAAACGTTCTTGTGATGCCTCGTGTAAGGAGGAGAAATGCGTACCATCACGTTTCCGACTTTGATAAAGGTCGGATTGTAGCCTATCGAGATTGCGGTTTATCGTATCGCGACATTGTTGCTCGCGCTGGTCGAGATCCAATGACTGTTATCAGAATATGGAATCGGTAGTTCAGGAGGGTAATACGGAACGCCGTGCTGGGTCCCAATGGCCTCGTATGACTAGCAGTCGAGATCACAGGCATCTTATCCGAATGGCTGTAACGGATAGTGCAGCAACGTCTCGATCCCTGAGTCAACAGATGAGGACATTTGCAAGGCAACAACCATCTGCAGGAACAGTTCGACGACGTTAACAGCTGCATGGACAATCAGATCGGAGACCATGGCTGTGGGTACCCTTGACGCTGCATCACAGACAGGAGCGACTGCGATGGTGTACTCAACGACGAACCTGGGTGCACGAATGACAAAACGTCATTTTTTCGGATGAATCCAGGTTCTGTATACAGCATCATGATGGTCGCATCCGTGTTTGGCGAGATCGCGGTGAACGAACATTGGAAGCGTGTATTCGTCATCGCCATACTGGCGTATCACCCGGTGTGATGGTATGGGGTGCCATTGGTTACACATCTAGGTCACTCTTTGTTCGCATTGACGGCACTTTGAACAGTGGACATTACATTTCAGATGTGTTATGACCCGTGGCTCTTCCCTTCATTCGATCCCTGCGAAACCCTGCAGGTACTGTACGGGCCTTTCTCGATACAGAAAATGTTCGACTGCTGCCCTGGCCAGCACATTCTCCAGATCTCTCACCAACTGAAAACGTCTGGTCAATGGTGGCCGAGCAACTGGCTCGTCACAATACGCCAGTCGCTACTCTTGATGAACTGTGGTATCGTGTTGAAGCTGCATGGGCAGCTGTACCTGTACACGCCATCCAAGCTCTGTTTGACTTAATGCCCAGGCGTATCAAGGCCGTTATTACGGGCAGAGGTGGTTGTTCTGGGTACTGATTTCTCAGGATCTATGCACTCTCTTGTCCTAGGGGTGGGAAATGGCCCCTAAAGGCGGAAGAATCAGCAATGATCAACGACATGAGGATGCAGAAGGCAATGGAAACCACTGCATTAAAGACACGTAACGTGTATCCACAGGACATGTGGCCTGTAATTGAAGAAGTGTCATGATGATCTCTCCATTGGAAAAAGATTCCGGAATAGTCCCCCATTCGGATCCCCGGGAGGGGACTGCCAAGGGGGAGGTTACCATGAGAAAAAGATTGAATAACGTTTTACAAGTCGGGGCGTGGAATGTCAGAAGCTTGAACGTGGTGGGAAACTAGAAAATCTTAAAAGGGAAATGCAAAGGCTCAATCTAGATATAGTAGGAGTCAGTGAAGTGAAGTGGAAGGAAGACAAGGATTTTTGGTCAGATGAGTATCGGGTAATATCAACAGCAGCAGATGGTATAACAGGTGTAGGATTCGTTATGAATAGGAAGGTAGGGCAGAGGGTGTGTTACTGTGAACAGTTCAGTGACCGGGTTGTTCTAATCAGATTCGACAACAGACCAACACCGACAACGATAGTTCAGGTATACATGCCGACGTCGCAAGCTGAAGATGAACAGATATAGAAAGTGTATGAGGATATTGAAAGGGTAATGCAGTATGTAAATGGGGACGAAATCTTATAGTCATGGGCGACTGGAATGCAGTTGTAGGGGAAGGAGTAGTATAAAAGGTTACAGGAGAATATGGGCTTGGGACAAGAAATGAAAGAGGAGAGAGACTAATTGAGTTCTGTAACAAGTTTCAGCTAGTAATAGCGAATACCCTGTTCAAGAATCACAAGAGGAGGAGGTACACTTGGAAAAGGCCAGGAGATACGGGAAGATTTCAATTAGATTACATCATGGTCAGACAGAGATTCCGAAATCAGATACTGGATTGTAAGGCGTACCCAGGAGCAGATATAGACTCAGATCACAATATAGTTGTGATGAAGAGTAGGCTGAAGTTCAAGACATTAGTCAGGAAGAATCAATACGCAAAGAAGTGGGATACGGAAGTACTAAGGCTCTGAGCACTATGGGACTTAACATCTATGGTCATCAGTCCCCTAGAACTTAGAACTACTTAAACCGAATTAACCTAAGGACAGCACACAACACCCAGTCATCACGAGGCAGAGAAAATCCCTGACCCCGCCGGGAATCGAACCCGGGAACCCGGGCGGGGGAAGCGAGAACGCTACCGCACGACCACGAGCTGCGGACAGGAAGTACTAAGGAATGACGAGATACGTTTGAAGTTCTCTAACGCTATAGATACAGCAATAAGGAATAGCGCAGTAGGCAGTACAGTTGAAGAGGAATGGACATCTCCAAAAAGGGCCATCACAAAAGTTAGGAAGGAAAACATAGGTACAAAGAAGGTAGCTGCGAAAAAACCATGGGTAACAGAAGAAATACTTCAGTTGATTGATGAAAGAAGGAAGTACAAACATGTTCCGGGAAAATCAGAAGTACAAGTCGCTGAAGAATGAAATAAACAGGAAGTGCAGGGAAGCCAAGACGAAATAGCTGCAGGCAAAATGTGAAGACATCGAAAAAGATATGATTGTCGGAAGGACAGACTCAGCATACAGGAAAGTCAAAACAACCTTTGGTGACATTAAAAGCAACGGTGGTAACATTAAGAGTGCAACGGGAATTCCACTGTTAAATGCAGAGGAGAGAGCAGATAGGTGGAAAGAATACTTTGAAAGCCTCTATGAGGGTGAAGATTTGTCTGATGTGATAGAAGGAGAAACAGGAGTCGATTTAGAAGAGACAGGGGATCCAGTAATAGAATCGGAATTTAAAAGAGCTTAGGAGGACTTACGGTCAAATAAGGCAGAAGGGATACATAACATTCCATCAGAATTTCTAAAATCATTGAGGGAAGTGGCGACATAACGACTATTCACGTTGGTGTGTAGAATATATGAGTCTGGCGATATACCATCTGACTTTCTGAAAAGCATCATCCACACAATTCCGAAGACGGCAAGAGCTGACAAGTGCTAGAATTATCGCACAATCAGCTTAACAGCTCATGCATCGAAGCTGCTTACAAGAATAATGTGCAGAAGAATGGAAAAGAAAATTGAGAATGCGCTAGGTGACGATCAGTTTGGCTGTAGGAAAAGTAAAGGGACGAGAGAGGCAATTCTGACGTTACGGCTAAGAATGGAAGCAAGGCTAAAGAAAAATCAAGACACTTTCATAGGATTTGTCGACCTGGAAAAAGCCTTCGGCAAAATAAAATGGTGCAAGCTGTTCGACATTCTGAAAAAAAGTAGGGGTAAGCTATAGGGAGAGTCGGGTCATATACAATATGTACAACAACCAAGAAGGAATAGTAAGAGTGAACGATCAAGAACGAAGTGCTCGTATTAAGAAGGGTGTAAGACAAGGCTGTAGCCTTTCGTCCCTACTCTTCAATCTGTACATCGAGGAAGCAATGATGGAAATAAAAGAAAGGTTCAGGAGTGGAATTAAAATACAAGGTGAAAGGATATCAATGATACGATTGCTATCCTGAGTGAAAGTGAAGAAGAATTAAATGATCTGCTGAACGGAATGAACAGTCTAATGAGTACACAGTATGGTTTGAGAGTAAATCAGAGGAAGATGAAGGTAATGAGAAGTAGTAGAAATGAGAACAGCGAGAAACTTAACAAAGGATTGATGGTCACGAAGTCAATGAAGTTAAGGAATTCTGCTACCTAGGCAGTAAAATAACCAATGACAGACGGAGCAAGGAGGACATCAAAAGCAGACTCGCTAGGCAGAAAAGGCATTTCTGGCCAAGAGAAGTCTACTAATATCAAATACCAGCCTTAATTTGAGGAAGAAATTTCTGAGGATGTACGTCTGGAGTACAGCATTGTATGGTGGTGAAACATGGACTGTGGGAAAACTGGAACAGAAGAGAATTGAAGCATTTGAGATGTGGTGCTATAGACGAATGTTGAAAATTAGGTGGACTGATAAGCTAAGGAATGAGGAGGTTCTACGCAAAATCGGAGAGGAAAGGAATATGTGGAAAACACTGATAAGGAGAAGGGACAGGATGATAGGACATCTGCTAAGACATGAGGGAATGACTTCCATGGTCCTAGAGGGAGCTGTAAAAGGCAAAAACTGTAGAGGAAGACAGAGCTTGGAATACGTCAATAAATAATTGAGGACGTAGGTTGCAAGTGCTACTCTGAGATGAAGAGGTTAGCACAGTAAAGGAATTCGTGGCGGGCCGCATCAAAGGTAGACTGATGACAAAAAAAAAAAAAAAGATTTAAACAAGACAGGTGCCTGGATGTTGAAATGGAACGTGGAACCCAAGATTCCCGTTCCTGGTGTCCATGTTGGCAGTTGGCGTCAGTGTTAGTAGTACCTTGTGATTTGGTTTTGTTGGGAGACAGTCAATTTCTCCATTAATAGATGTTCAAATGGTTCAAATGGCTCTGGGCACTACGGGACTTAACTTCTGAGGTCATCAGTCCCCTGGACCGTATAATAACTTAAACCTAACTAACGTAAGGACATCACACACATCCATGCCCGAGGCAGGATTGGAACCTTCGACCGTAGCTTAATAGATGTGTAGAGGGTCGAAAGATGAGAGTCATTAATGTGAACAATACTGTGAGCCAGCAGTCCTATATGTGTTACACTCGGTTCGTATTTCAGGAGGTTGCTACAATACTGTGTTGTAATTGGATCGGTGGAGCGCCGAGATCGGCAACACATAGGAGAACGCTGTGTCAACGGCCAGCTCGCCGCACAGCAGAAGACGTGACAAGAAGCAGCTCGCTACACGCCAGGGTGTCGACATCGAGGGCTGTAGTCGGGTCAATTACACCAGCAGAGCGACACCGGAATATTCCACCAATCTACTGGGGAAGAAGAATAGCAGACATCAGCGACAGAAAGCCGTATTTAAGGACTGGCAGTCATCTCGCCAACATTGTTCCTCGTGAGGTGTTAGAGTGACGCAGAGTCTGTGTTTCTTAGTGCCGCCACCAGTTGGAGTCATCACTGCCATCGCACTCATCGTCGTAATGCAGGTCGTCGCCTAGGAGGTGCTAAGGTGGCGCCGCCGCCGCAACTAGCGTCGGACGTTGCCAACAGGCAGCCGCCTGTGATAGGAATGATCCATTGGGGTGCGTTTTGGTAACGTACTGTCGCCATCGTACTAGGACGCTGCCGTCACGAACGCCATTACCGGGGTAGGAGCCGGGGACCCTGGCCCACCGACGCCAGATAGCCGCCGCCGGGGATGTCCGCTGAGACACGACATTGACCTATTCCGCTACCACGCCCCCAGCCACCGGCACAACAGAGGCCCATGGTGCGTGGTTGCAGCTGCCGCAGTAAGTCCCTGCAACACCGGAGAGCCGCTGTCCAGGCAGCAGATTGGAGTCATGCCAGCACAGCTTCAGACGCAGCAGCGAGCGCACGTGTGAACGCCCGCCGGCAAAATAATGTGAACAGTTGTACTTGCTTCGGAAAGGTTTATACAAAAGGGATTGTACACCCATTTGCCCGTAATACAGCTGCGATTCCCCTTGGAATACTGTCATAGTCTCCAGTGGAATGTTATGCCACTCTTCGATCAGAATCTCTTCTAACTCCTGTGGTGACGAGGGTGGTGGTATCTGCTCCTGAGTCTGCGCTCCAGTATCACCCCAAGGGTTCGATGATGTTCAAGTTCTGGGACTGTTCTGGACAGAGAAGACGCTGCAGTTCAGTTGCATGCTCCTCAACCCACAATTGTACCGCCCTGGCGGTATGAATCGGTGCATTCGCGATCTAAGCTATGGCATCGTTGTTGGGAAAAAATATTTGAATCATGGGGTGCACCTGGTCACCTAAAATGTTCACATAATCGTTGGCTGTAACACGGCCTTTGAGAGTAATGATGGGACCAGCAGAATACCATGATGTGGCTGCCCACACCATCACACTTCCTACTTAACTGTTGGAATCAAGCAATCAGGATTGTAGGCTCTTTTGGCGATCACCAGACCTAAACCCGTCCCGATGTCGGAAATAACGAAAACGTTGACTCGTCGGACCGTATGACTTGTTTCCATTAGCCAGCTGTCCAGCATTTACGCTCCTGACACCATGTTTTATGCGTCTTTGCGTTGGTTGTCGTCGCTAACGGTTTCGGTACAGCAGTTCGTCCATGAAATTCGCTTTATGGAGTTCTTGGTTGACAACGTCGATAGATACGAGGTTTCGAAGGTGGCTATTGAGCTCTGCAGTCACTTTAGCCAACGTAGTTTTGTGTTTTTCTGACACAATTCGTGTTGGCGTACGATGATCTCTGTCATTTAGTTTCGATTTTCGCCCACTATTACGTTTACACGAAGATGTCTCTCCATGTTTTGTGCAAGCTGTCGTGACTGTTGAAACAGTTGCTCTTGAAACATTCAGTAAGTCGGCCGTCTTGGTTACTGATATTCCAACTAATCGGGCTCCCACAATCTGCCCTCCTGGAGACTCTGTTAGATCTTTCATTGCACGTTGACCTCTGCCTCTGAATGCAAATACAAAGTGTGCACTAGTCGTAAACAATCTGCACTGATGCCTAGTCCGTACTGAATACACACAGTCCAGGGTGACATGCGCCTTACTTGCGTTGTTGACCGTCAAACACTATCATTGGATTACGACCACTGTTTATATTATATTGCCTATCTCTTGTAGATTCACTACAGTATCGTAATCTTGGAATCAAGTGCTGTTAATGTGAGTGCCACTGATGCCAATGATCAAGTCATGAAGAAAGCTCGAATACTGGCGTATTTAAAGGCAACATGAGGCTATGACCTGAGGCTCAGTTTGTCAAGACCGCCAGTGTCCTCCTTATTCCGCAATGTTCACTTAAGAGGCTGTTAACTTCTTCGCTAAATGCTCGTGTGTAAGGCAAAGAATCTCTCACGTGTTGTCTTAAAAGCTTATGTCTCGCTTCCTATGATTCTCTGTTCCAGTCTTGTTTCTGGTGAACGCATATTATCACTCAGCAGATAGTGTAATAATGTGTCAAGAGCCTGACTCACTTTTTACGTTTCAGATCGCCACCTGCTTCTGCCTCTGTCTCTGAGGTGAATGTGCCTGTGGCAATGTCAATGAGTTTTAATAAACTATTCTGACGCATGGTATGAAACAGTGTTCTAGGTAGTGCAAATATATTTCATATTCGTATTTTCGATCCAGCCCCTTTGTAATTGGCTCTAATTTCACTCATTACTGTGCAGCTACAGAGCTGAGTGATCAGCGGGGCAGACTGTCATGTGGACGATGCGTTTCCGATTTCCGGTACAGCCAAAGAGTTTTCCTTGGTGGGAGGGCTTGTACAGGGCGCACTCAGCTCTGTGGGGCCAACTGAAGGGATGCTCGACGCATTTGCAGCGATTTCAAGGTCACGAAACCCGACAACGACAGTGAGAGCGGTGCGCTGACAATCAACCCTTCCTTTCTGCAAACAAATAACATCACTGGGACACTGGGAGAGTATGACACGGCTGTCGGTCGGGATGGATTGGCCTGCCTAGGGCCAGAACGCGAAACTCTACCTCTGCCTTCATTCACTACTCATGGTTGGGGACTGTGGTAGATACATAATGGGGAATTGGAATATATTGTGGCTTGTGTAACATGGAATCTATCCCTGCAAGATGCAGCGTTCAGGCACGACCATTACACTGGTCTAGATCATTTGTCATCAGCCCTCTAGGTTTCTCTGTTAGGAACAAATCAAGAACTGAAGTGTACATCATTCTCATTGATGTGGATGAAGAACAAGAGTAGCGAATTATAGAGTCTGGTAAATCGTCTCGTAAATTTTTCGTTTATGAGAGGCTCCTGAAGTATTTGAAAGAATTCTTAACTTACTGCAGGGAAGAGTACAATATTGCATCTAGATGTGAGGATCACATCCTCTAACAAATAAGAGTTTGAAATATATTTCAACATGTTACGTGCTGAAGATGTGGTTTAATTTATGTTAAGTTAGGCGATGGGTGAAATTAACGCCTGATGAGATGGGCACCTAATCTAGATGGTTTCATTTCAAATGTTCTTGTCCAAACGCGAGCAATATTTCATAGGGAAGTCAGTGGTAGTTTCCACATAAGATTGGCAGTTAGCTTGCAGAGAGCTTGTATGAGACTCAGGTTTACTGTAACGTTTTCTTCTCTATGTATATTTCTATCTGTTAGTTTTCGCTTTTAATAATGATAAATCCTGTGGATTGTAGGATATCTCACTTCGCTTGAACGCAAGTTCTCGTGTTCCTTGAGAGTACTACACTCTATGATACACAACACATTTTTGTTGCGTCTCCCACCGAAGTGTGTAGAGCACTTCTGCGACATAACTGAGCTATCGAAATCAATCCGTGACAATTCGTGCAACCTTACGTTTCAACTATATTTTCTCTAGATCATCCGTAATCCTAGTTGGTATGGGTCAAGACTGGCGAAAAGTACTCGTTTGATTAGGCGTTTTTACAAGGAACTAACTGAATACCTAGCTTTGCCTGAGTATGTACTTATCCTAAACTTCTATTATTTCACCCCCACCACCCCTCACTCTATGTCCATCTCTTCATGCCCCACTCTCATATACTGGTCCTCTCTCTGTCCATCTCCTCCTACCCCTTTCTCTGTCCATCTGCTTCTCCCCCACTCCTTGTCGATTTCCTCCTCTCCCAATATAAAACCATCTCCTCCTTCTCTGTCTCTTTGTCCACCTCCTCTTCTCCCCCTCTCTGGTCATCCCTCTCTCTGGCCATCCCCAGTTCCCCCTTTCTATGTT
Source organism: Schistocerca piceifrons (assembly GCF_021461385.2). Classification (NCBI taxonomy): domain Eukaryota; kingdom Metazoa; phylum Arthropoda; class Insecta; order Orthoptera; family Acrididae; genus Schistocerca; species Schistocerca piceifrons. Next base: position 958,107,980 of record NC_060138.1, read on the forward strand.
CATCTCTTCCTTCCCCCATTCAGCATCCATCTCCTTCTCTTCCCTTTCGCTGTCCGTCTCCTCCTGTCCCTTCGCTCCCTGTCCGCTTAACCCTCTCCCTCTCTTTGTCCATCTCTTCATTCATCCTCTCTATCTCTCACTCTCCTCCTCTCCTATTATCTCTCCACTTTATCTCCTCCACCCCAATAGGAGGTCGGGGGTCATTATCGCCTCAGTATTTCTTTCCAGATCGTAATTAAAATGAGATCCAAATTTAGCTGGAATCGTTGCATGGATTTAAGATGAACTTTTTACCCAAAGATTTTCCGGCGCACGCACATGTGAAATATATTTTACACACGCCTAATAGATTTCACAATTATTTGTACACATACTTCTACTGTAACTCTACCGAGTTTCACCTTGCAGTTCCATTTTCAAACAGATGTAGGTTTATGAACTAGTAAAGAAATAACAAATTGCAACTTGACGCATGGTGTCGTTGTTTTCCACGTCATATCGCCTGAACTACGTGTAGTCAATACTATCATTTTGCAGGGACATCCAGTGGTATATGTGAATACTGTCTGCAAAATATGTTGCGAATATAGATAGTGATTAAGAAGTAACAAATTAAAACGTCATGCCACATCCCGCAGTTTTACTGCATGAGTAGTGAAAATGTAGTAAGCAATAAAGTTTTTTCCTTCCATCATTTTGTGGGGTTTGTCAGCTAGAAAAAGTTTCGTGGAGGTTTGATACTGCGTGTAAAGTTTGCTGCAGGTCACTAAGCGCTCTCATTCTCAAATACTGAATGAATAGAACATAGAGATTCACGCGTCGTTAGCTATATCGGTTTACCACCGAAAACCTTTAAAACATGTGTGGTTTTTAGCCAGACAGCGATTCTTTCCAGACAAAAAATGATAGATGAACCACGTCTCGTTGAATTGGTCCTGTGGTTCAGGAGGATGGTTGGTTGGTTAAAAAGGGGGGGGGGGGAAGGGGGGGACCAAACTCCTACATCATCGGTCCTGTTCAGGAGGAGCTCAGAAACATACGTAAGTGCATACATGCAAATACACGTACATCATTTTGATAATACGTATCGACTCCAGTTTCTTGTGATTTACATGTGTGTTCCGGAGAGCTAAACTAACAAACTTTTCGGATTTTGAGTCAGGTAAAATAGCCGGAAAGGTGCGATTTTTGAATGTATGCCGCTGAGTAGCGCAGAGCGACCCACTCTCAGCGGTGCGAGTTCCCCGTCTCATTTGACGCGTCCGCCGGGCAGCTGAACGAAAAAGCACCAGTGAGGCAGTAATGAAGTTGCGGGTAATAATAGAAACAAGACTAAAGAAAATTCAAGACACTTTTACATGCTTCGTCGACTAGGAAAATGCGTTCTACAATACTAAATAGTGAAAGATGTCCGGGTAAAATACAACGTGTACAAGAACCAAGAGGGAATAATTAGAGTGGACAGGAATGTTGTCTTTCGCCCATACTGTTTAATTTATACATCGAAAAAGCAATGATGGAAATAAGAGAAAGATTCAAGAGAGGAATTAAAATTCAAGGAGAAAGGATATGAATGATATGATTCCCTGATGACACTGCTGTCCTCAGTGGAAGTGAAGAGGAATTACATGATCTGCTGAATGGACTGAACTGTCTAAAGGGTACAAAATATGGACTCAGTGTAAATCGAAGACAGACGAAACTAACGAGAGGTATCAGAAATTAGGATAGTGAGGAACATAACATTAAATTATGTGGACGGAGTGGGGCAATGCGGTGGGAATGAGGAGGTTGAGCGCAGAATCGGAGAGGAAAGGAAGATACGAAAAACACTGGCAACAAGAAGAGACAGGATGATAGAACATCTGCTAAGACATCAGGGAATAACTTCCATTGTACTAGAGTGAACTGTAGAGGGTAAGAACTGTAGAGGAAGACAGAGATTGGAATACATGTAGCAAATAAATGAGGACGTAGGTTGCGAGTGCTACTCTGAGATGAAGAGGTTGGCACAGTCAGAAGACCTATGACACAAAAAAAAAAAAAAAAAAAATGCGGCCACTAATTTTGCACCCATACGAAAATCTCTGAAATTTGAGCCTGGTATTTCGGCAAACAAGCTAGTCACTTCTTCATGGCCTACCTGCACCCCAGGTGTACTTGGTCCCGGGAAACGCTACCTATTAGTTGGGCACATCACCAATGGTCGACATAGTGTTCTACTATACGAGTATTCCCTCTTACATACGCACTGGTTCTGTCTGTTTTAATTTCAAGTCCTACTTCCTCTCCTTTAATGATGCGTACTCTGTCCGAATATGAAAAATCAAGTTATGCATTGTCACTTTAAAAACTTGTTTGATTGTTATTATTTCGTGACTGTGAATCTTTAACTTATATACTATGTAAAATACAATTTCGTAAGGTCCGTATTCTTCCACATGGAAAAACAATAGCGAAGTGCAAAATTATAATTACAAAGAAAATTGTTTTCATGTTTTAGTACGATATTCCAATGCATGTATTACTCCGAACTACAATGCAATGTCCAAACGAACAGGCACTGTGGCAACAACAGTAATCATGAAATACATTTAATGTATTCGCAATTGCGAATATGGACATCCATTAGCTGTATAAATGACGACAGTAAAAATTTGTCCCACATCGAGACTCGAACCCGGATTTCCCGCTTATCACAAAAATCGGAGTTTGAATCGCGGTTCTGCGAAAATTTTCATTGTCGTCATTCATCATACAGCTCATGGTTTTCCATATTCACAAATCCTAATACATTTACTAAATCATTTTTTGAAGTCACATACAGAGGGAGCGCTCCTCGTACAGCTTATGTCATCTATAAAGGCCCTATGCGCATATTCCTGGTCTTTTAGTTAGTATGCTAAGGCATCACATACTGATCCACTGGTATGGAAAATATTTTATTTTCTATTTGTTTTAGATCATCAGCCTGAGATCATCAGTCCCCTAGACGTGTAACTACTTAAATCTAACTAACCTAAGGACATCACACACATCCATGCCCGACATGCGGCCATAGCAGAAACGCGGTTTCGGACTGAAGCGCCTAGAACCGCTCGGCCACAGCGGCCGGCCAATAAGAATGACAGAATGATGCGATATCTGTTAAGACATCACGGACTTGCTTCCCTGGTACTAGAGGGAGCGGTAGAGAGTAAAAACTGTAGAGAAAGACAGAGCTTGAAATACACTGATCAGCCATAACGTTATAAGGAACTGCCCAATAGCCGGGATGCCTATCTTTGGCACGGATAACAGCCCCGACGCGTCGTGGCATGGAAGGAAGCACTGAGGTCTTGGTAGTTCGCTGGAAGGAGTTGGTACCATATCTGCACAAAGAGGTACACCTAACTGCCACAAATTCCGGGGAGGGGGGCGATGAGCCCTGACGCCAGGTTGAGTCCCACCCCAGATCCGATTCAGATCTGGCGAGTTGGGGGGCCAGCTCATCAATTGGAACTCGCCACCGTGTTCCTCAAACCACTCTGTCTCACTCTTAGCCCAATGACAAAGCGCATTACCTTGTTGAAAAATGCCACTAAAAAAAATGGTTCAAATGGCTCTAAGCACTATGGGACTTAACATCTAAGATCATCAGTCCCCTACACGTAGAACTACTTAAATCTAACTAACCTAAGGACATCACACACATCCATGTCCGACATGCGGCCGTAGCCGAAACGCGGTTCCGGATTGAATCGCCTAGAACCGCTCGGCCACAGCGGCCGGTAAAATGCCACTGCCATCGGGAAACATAATCGTCATGAAGGAGTGTACATGGTCTACAGTAAGTGAACGGTACCCCTTGGGCATCATGGTGTCTTGTGCGTGCTCCACTGCCCCACTTTGTGTGCATTAATTCTTCCTGACTAGTCCCTTAAGCTTCAACCTACTATTTATCATTTCTAAACTAATACCTTAGTCCATATTTTCTCCCGGTTTCATCTTACAATCCAACATCTGATTTCTGAAACTCCGTGTCTCCCGGCCTTTTCCAAGTATATATCCTGCTCTTGTGATTCTTAAACAGACTATTCGCCATTACTAGCTGAAATTTATTCTAGAAGTCAGTTAATGTTTCTCCACTCTCAATCCTACTAACATGATCATATTCTCATGTAACTCTTTCATCTGTTCCTTCCCCTTATACTAGTATTCCAATAATTGATGCGTATTAGATTTTCGTCTCCTTTTACGTACTGAATTACCCATTCAATATCCTCATGTAATTTCTCTATCTCCTTATCATCTGCTCGTGACGTAGGCATGTGTAAGTGAACTATTGTTGTCAGTGTTGGTTTTCTGTCGATTCTGATCAGCCGGCCGCCGTGGTATAGTGGTTCTAGGCGCGCAGTCCGGAACCGCGGGACTGCTACGGTCGCAGGTTCGAATCCTGCCTCGGGCATGGATGTGTGTCATGTCCTTAGGTTAGTTAGGTTTAAGTAGTTCTAAGTTCTAGGGGACTGATGACCACAGAAGTTAAGTCCCATAGTGCTCAGAGCCATTTGAACCATTTGATTCTGATCAGGAAAACCCTATCATTGAAATGCTGCCAGGAACTAACTCTCTGTCCCACCTGGCTATTCCTAACGATTCCTAATCCCGTTGTAGCAATTATGCTGCTTTGGATATAACCCCATACGCGTCTGACCAGAAATCCTTGTCTTCTTTGCATTTCACTTCACTAACGCACAGTTTATCTTGATTGAGTCTCAGCGTTTTCTTTTTCAGATATTCTGTCTTCCCTACCACATTCAAACTTCTTATATTCCACGCTTCTACTCGTAGAACTTTTTACTTTTCCCTACCTAATTTACGTACTCTCAGATCACAGAAATTTGTTATAATTCAAATAATCAGGATGAAAAGAGTACATGTTGCTCTTTTCAGACTTAGGTTATTACAAATCTCACATGTACATTCCGAGAATTTGCATACAGTTCAAAATAAAAACAAAAAGAAACATGAAACAAAACATAAGCTGACAGATGATGTAGATGGCTGCCACAGTTATTAAAGGGGGAAGGAGCGTCAAACTAAAAAGATGCCTCCCTCAGAGTAATAGCAACAATGCTTCCTGGCTATATGTGAGGTACTGACAGAGATTGTGAACCGCTAGCTGAACGTCAATAAGAAGTAGGTTGGTTGAAATACAGGTCTGCAGCCAACTGCATATAAAAAGTGAACAATAGACTCGCTGCAGTGAAGACTAAAACCTGAGACAAAGATTGCTAACAGGCCCGGACTGCCGATATGCTCACCACTGAACTGCCCAGTGGGTAATGTGGAGACTGGCCGTAGGTGTGCAACTAAAGGACAGCAGCCTGCACATCCTCTGTGCCAAAATGTGCAGAGAATCACGGCTGGTGCACCGAAAGAACCAAGAGTCCTCTGCGGTGGCTCCCTGCCAATTTGCCGAGGGTACGGCATACCTCGGCCAGACTGCTGAGACCGTCCTAGACAGTGGACATCCATCAAATGCTACGGAAATCTTTCCCATCTTCCCTCCTCGACACCAAATACACGTGGAGTGGCCAAAAATTGTTCCCTACAGGTGACCAAGCTGCCCACGCAAACTGCGCCAATTGCGTATTAACAACACTGTGCTAGAACTCTCAGGTAGACAGAGCATAGCGGTACTCCTCCAGTGAGAAAGTTTGCGGCCAAAATCTATCCCCAACTCCCCCCCCCCCCCCCCCCTCTTACTGAACTTGACACCAGAAAAACGCTCATGCACTCCACATCTGTGGTGGACAATGCTTTCCTCCCCAGAGTGAATCATAAGGCTCTGTCGGTCGCACAGCTGAGGTGGAAAATACACTACCGAAATGCAAGCCGCTGGCCATTGCCCTGCTGAAGACCGGGCCACCGTCGTGGGCCGACGTTACGGCGATGTGCCACCGTCTGCGATCACAAGAAAAGAGGTCACGTTGTTTTAGAAGAACGGATGCTTTCCTGTAATCCCCTGGCGAAGTTCCTCCAGCGTGCGTGGCTTACGTCGATAGACGTTATCTTTCACAGTTACCCTCAACTAAAAGTCCATAGGTGTTAGATGTGGTGACCGCGGAGGGAACTCAATGGGCCCTCTTCGTCGAATCCAATGCTCCGGAAAACTGTCATACAGGAAACCTAGTACGGCTAGGTGTTAGTGTGGTGGCACGCATTCTGTTGCGAGAAGACTTCTTCATCAGCTCCATAAAGCGCACGTATACCTGGCAAAATTGATGTGCGTAACATTTCCAGGTACACTGCTCCAGTGACAGTAGCACCAAAGAAAAAGGATGCTACTAAGCCCCTGGATGATAGTACACACCACACATGAACCCCTCGTAGACTGACCGCTTTATCCAGATAAACACGCCATTTGCTGATACCATTCGCAAAATTGCATTCGGCAATCAGGATCGTCATTATTAATCGCGTGCAGTAATCGTGCAATGTAAACTTCCCACTTTGCAGCTTTCAGAATACTTCGTACACTTGTACTGCTAACCCCCGCTTCAAGTGCAAAATTTCGTAGCAGACTTCTTAGAAGAATTAACAAAGGTTTCCAACACTTGTAGCTGTGCGCTGTCTTCCTGTTCTTCCTTTGTGAACATCATAAATCATTCCATTCAGTTCAAACTTTTCAATGATGTCGGTTCTGTTTCAAACTCCCGCCTCCGCTAACGTTGCACTTCAACGGCATTATCAAACATGAAAAACCACTTCATAAAACATTTTCGTTGCTCGAATGTCAAGCGTACTCAATACCGAGATGAAAGTACGAACATCAGTTGAGCCAAAGACCATACTACAATACACTCGTTACTCAAATCAAAAGACAAAATCGATATCTCGATAGAGCCTGACAAAGAGTGCATATACGGTATTTTTCTAGCGGACTCTATATAAATGATATAGCGAATAACGTAGTAAGACTGATGGTAACTAAAGATTATTGATTTCGGATAAAGAAAATGAAAGGTACTCCATTATTCGAACAAACTATTCGTAATACATCACTGGAAGCAGTGATACCCGTCAAATTTCTGAGAGTGTTTTTCTATGGTGACCTAAAGTGGCATTAGCGTGTAAACGCATTGTAGCAAAACCATTTGCTAAGCTGAGATACTTGGGAAGAACCTTAACGAAATGTAATTCCTCCATGGAAACAACATACTTTTCCTGCGGATTTTTGGCTGTCGATCGATAGTCAGCAACCTTTATCAGGTAGGGTTAACAGAGAAGAACCATAGCGGAGAGGTGGGTTTGGCCACAGACACGTTTAGTGTAAGAGCGCACTAGATGAGCTCGCCAAATTCCAGTGGCAGACAACATAAGAGAGACGTTGCGCAGCACCTGGGGGGGGGGGGGGGGGGGGCGTACTTTTGAAATTCTGAAAGCCTACGTTGCAAAAAGGGCGCAGAAGCATGTTTCTTCTTCCCCTATACATGGCGCAGAATGATACGACGGCAAAATCGGCAAAATCAGTATACGGAAGTTTACTGACAGTCGTTTTTCTTAAGCATGTTCGCAGATACAATTTGGAACAAGAAATGGGGGAAGTACACTAGCCACACATTGTAAGAGAGCGTCCCGAGTACTGAGTAGATGTATATTTGAAATTACTGTATCACCGATGTCGAGACGCTTAAGAGTGGACACTGCACACTCTAACATAGCGTAGTTCATACAAGTGTTCTGTATGTCAGTCGCATGGCTCATAGAAGTAAATAACAGAGGTTGAGGGAGATTTATTCCTGTGAATTGTCTTAATTCTTGTCCATTTTTTATTTGAAATACTTTCCCATTGACTGGCAATTACATTAATTATGGTTTCGTCCTCTTGCATTAAAACCTCCCAGCAATACAATATGTCATTCGTAATTTGCTTGTGTGCTTCACTTGCTGAAACAGAATAAAAATTTTTTTCTCTACATTCCTTCTGGCACGCGTAGTGAAACTTCTTAATATATTTTTTACTTAAATTGCTGAGTGAAACTGACTATGCTGTCTCTTTACTACTCTTTAGCATTTCAACGCTGACCTACAGAACTTGCCCCGACAATCACCATTCAAACTACTCCTATTCATTAATTACCTATAATGTTCAACGGCAACGCGACCTGACTGCTTTCAAATTAACTCAAAAGAATGGCCCTGAATAAGAAGAAATCCTAACAATAACCTATACATTTCATAGGTCACTTACCTCACAAAAATCTTAATTACACGAACTTCTGAAAAACAGCAAGCGCCAATACAGCCAGCTAAATAAAAGATTCTAACTACTGTAGGCTCTAACTACTAATAGGCACGTGGTTAGCAAAGGAAATATTTCGCTGCTGAGCAAACAATGTATTTACCTTAAGAATGTGACAACCAGTTCAAAAATTATATAATCGTCCATGACATCCAGTTCCAAAAATTATATAATTATCGACAAAGTACATTTCCATGACGGACACACGTCCAGATCGTCCGCTCACACTAACACTTAAAACCTCTAACCTCCATCAATGCTAATTACTCACATCTAACTTCCATCACTGCTGGCTGTTCACCTCCAACTGCTGAGTCCGACCAGCAACAGTCTCTTACATAGTGCGCATAGTGCAGTCAGAGATTTAATACAGAGCGCTACATAACGCTGCCAACATACAAACACATAAACAGCCTACTTACATACCCCCCCTGCTCCTTTCAAAAAATTTTACTAATTGTTTTGAGCAGTGGGTAAGACTAATTTGTAAAATATTTTTTCGTGTTAACAATATCAGATAGATCATATGTTCATAATTAGGAATATACTGTTGGCCAAAAGCAAAAATTGTCCTCACAATCTCTAAAGACAGTCCTAATCATTCATCAGAAGGGTAGTCTATGACAGTTTTATGCACAAAGTCTGAGCAGTAAAGGAAAATGCATACAAAAGTATTGGACCTCCATGTAGTCTTGAAGAAGTAGTGCTGTCCTCCCAATGGAAACACAGAACTGACTCGTGGGATGAAGATTGGTAAACGGCCACCACAGAGGAAACCCACAGCAGAGTCAGTCGAAGTCTTGAAGAATATTGGTAGAATTGGTAGGTCACAAGAGAGCAGACCCACAGTATTTCTTGTAGAGAGTATGGTAGAAATGGGCCACCAAAGGTGTAGACTCACTGTAGTCCTTGTAGAGATCATGGTGGTACTGGGCCACCAAAGGTGCAGACCCACTGTAGTCCTTGTAGAGATGGTCAGCAGCCATCTGTTGCGACTGTGCGGGTGCCCAGTCACAGTTGAAGTGTCTTACGGATAATATAGAAAGTCCCTAAACCACCACTTGTGCATTTACTAAATCTTTCTTGCAATATCCTTAGACCCGCAATGCTGTTAACCAGTCCCTTGCTGAATTATTAACTCACGTGCAAGCACAGTCATATAACCGCTAAGATTTTATACATATAATACGACCAACAGAAATGTGTGCAGTAACATGAATCCCTAGTATTTACTTAACTTGAAGAACTGGTGTCTATGCAATTACAATTTTACAGAATAAGAATACAATTACAAAGGTAAATAAAACATGATTACAGTAAAGAACATGATAATACAGATAACATTTGTAGTAATATAGGCTTTACAAAAGAATATAAATAAGCATATACATGAGTATTACAGGAATTATGACATAAGTAAATAAATGAAAAATGAGAATATCCTTTGAAACATTAACTTGACACCTGAGCGTTAAAGAAAACATAACATAATAAATAATGTCCAAACATCTTCCCAAAGTATAGAATATATTACAAAACAAAATTAGATTTGAGCATAACACTGTTAATCACCATTGTGAATGCAGCTTAGTATCGGAAGAAAAACAATCTACCAAATTTATCTTAACAGGTAAACACACAGAGACAGAAAGAGCACAGACTCACGGTACGTAGTGCTGCCAACATAGAAACACATAAACAGCCTACTTACAATAGATTTTGGACATAAATATGCAGACACCACGAGAAATGCAGGCTTACACATGAACGCATGTAAACAGTTTAAAGTTTTCCACGGGCGAGATGGAAAACTTCAGAATGTCATTTAACAAATATACGGCTGTTGTGCTCCAAATGAAAACAGTGGCAAGTGCAGGTGGTAGCCAAGACTGCAGTTTGCGTGGGTGTATCTGACCTCTGCATTGTGCGCAATACGTTGCAAGTGCGGTGTTCTGTGTAGCTATGAGTCAATTATGTCGGAGCTAAGCGAATTCGAACGTCGGCAAATTGTTGGTGTTCGTATGGTGCGTGCATCCGTAACCAAAGTAGCCGAAGTGTTTGGTGTTTTAAGAGGCTCCGTATTGCAGTAATACATCATCCACCAAGTCACAACGTGGCCAAAAGTGTGTGTTGAATGATCGTGACGGATGTTCATTGAAGGGAATCGTGGCAAAAAAGTAACTGCTTAACTGAGTGTCGCACTCGCGAACTCCGTCAGCATCAAAACCACACGAAGGGAGCTCCATAAGCAGGGAATTTCAGGGTTAGCTGGAATTCCAAAACCACTCATCGATGATGCAAGCACCCGTAACAGGAAAAAGTGGTGAAGGAGATATAAAACCTGGGCTATGGAGCATTGGAAGAATGTCAAGAGGTCGAATGGATTTTGTTCTATACGATTTACCACTTGTGGCTGAGTTTCTGTCTCAAAAGTGGAACAAGGTGTGGGTTCGGTGGTGATTTGGCCAGCTATACCGTGGTATTCCTTGGGCAAATAATTACCTTGCAAAGTCGCACTACTGCTGAGGATTATGTTAACTATTTGGGCCGCTCAGGTCCATCCCATGGTACAGTGATTTCTTTCGAATGAGTTACTACGTTCCTGACGACAGGGCACGAGGACGGATTTTCTCATCTCCCCTGGGCACTGCTGTCACCAAATCTCAATTCAATTGAGCCCGTTTCCTCTACTTTGGATCGCTATCCATCTACATCATCGTTTCTAGAAAATACTACTAATTATCACGAAGAAGGGTAAAATATTCCCTTGAAAATCATACAGGACCAATATTTATCGACTCGTGGACGACTGGAAGCAGTTGCGAATGCCAACGGCATTCCTACACCATATTAGTCATCGTAATGTTTAGTGTTTATGTGTTTCAGTACTTTTGTCCACCCACTAGGTATTGCTATCATTGTCAAGTACCCTCTGTTGTACTTTAATCTAACAGTCATTACTCGTTCATTAATATATGTATATGAGTCTGTTTTACGTGATTGTTTTTTGTCCACAAGTACTGCCTCACCTACTTAAACTCTGGTGACTTGCGTAATACGTTGTAAGATGTTATCACATAGTTAACTATCTCTGACCCTTTTAAAACATCTACAATAACAGAAACATTGACAGTCGTCAGCAGAAATGGAAGGAACATGAAAACAGAATGACACAATTCAGATATCGTAAATATGTTTTGCAATGTGTACGCAAAGGTATAACAGTCGTAGATCGGCCCTGGATGCACTGGAGCTAAGAAGCGGAAGCAGGAAGAAGTTTCTCGAACCTAATCCTTGAATGTAGATGATGACGATGATGATTATTAATGAATACTTACCGTTAATAGCAGATGTAATTATTCCAAATAACAAATATTTAAGGTCTCCTCCTGATTTATAGTAAAAAAATCTGCTGAACAGAATGTTAGGTACTCTTATAACGTTATGGCGAGGTAATTTATGAATTTTATTCTGATTTCTCCGCTGCTGCTGTCCGTCCCTGAGACACTGCCTCCATGATGTCCTGTTGTTTTGAAGAAGAAACGGATCAAACACTGCCAATATCATAATTTTTTCCCAGGAAAATTAAGATATACGGTGATTACCTTTGGCAAACAGTTCATTATTTCAGTTTCATAAAGTCCTCTTTCTCTCCTTGTTCCACCCTATCTCTCACACCCATTTCTACTAGCGTTCAAACTTTAAATCTATCCACTCATAATTTCTCTTTATTTCCGTTCGAAGGCCTTACAGACCACATCTGACATTCCAGTCAGGCAAAATCGCCGTGAGCACTAAGGCAATCAATCCACCGTCGCACCCGGTCGAAATACCCGTTTGGTAAAACACTATTTCCTGCTGCATGAAGAATTTCATAACAGACTGCCACACATCCTCGTCCGACAGAAATCGTCAACCATTCAAGGTCTGTTCTAAGCGGTCTAAGGCGTATTAATTGCACGAGGAGAGATCAGGACTGCAGGGCTATAGAGCGGGTGCTCGAATGCCGTCCACCTGTCTTGACGCAACGTCTGCGTAATGACATCTGCGATATGGGGAGACGTGCGTTATCCTGAAGCAGCAGCACCTCTTGTCGCACTTTTGACGGATGTTTCGCCTTAATTTCACACCGCAATTTGTCTAACGTTGTGCAGTACCGTTTCCCAGTGATAGAGACTACAAGTTCTTCAAATCAATAAGCAATGGGCCCTGGTAATCAAAAATCAGGGTGAGCGTCACCGTTCGAGCAGAACTTCAACTTCTTGGGACGAGAGATCGATGGATGCCACCTCTGCATCGTCGTTGCTTTCGACCCTGATTCCCAGTGATGGCTTCAGCTATCGTCGCCTGCAACAGTGCGCTCAAGGAACATATTGCCATCAACACTGAAACATATCAGGTCAGGCAAACACCCCTCGTGTACGCTTTTTTTTTCAGGATTCAACACTCGGGGCATCCACTGGCGACAGACCAGACAGATAATATGTTGAAAGCTACAGACACTTATTTCAAGATGTTTTGGTAGCTCACGAACGGTTATGCGATGGTGTGTCCTAACCGCATCATCAACCGCTCACTTGTTGTCCGTAATGGATGAGGCTGGCCTTCTGGATCGACCAGAGTCTTGTGCCGAATCTAGACCAGCACAATACATGACGCACCATTTCACAACAGTGGTTTAGGACAGATATGCTGCCCTATACATATTCTTCATCCTCCGCTGGATGTCTACCTGTGTTTATCCCGCGGAAACCACGTTGGTCTTGTTTGGATGCATTTGGTGATAACGTCACGGTAGTAAATGTTTCCACATTTACCGAATGCTCTCCAGAAAGATACGAATGCCTCCATGAGGCCTCCCCTAATGCCAGTGCTTATATACCCACATCAGAGTCGCGCTATGTTGCATGTAAGCTACAGCAACGCCTTCAAACGAAATCTTTAAGGTCGTCCCTTGCATTTCACCTTTCACGACCGTTATAAACTGTGTTTTATGAGCCGGCCGTGGTGGCCGAGCGGTTCTAGGCGCTTCAGTCTGGAACCGCGCAACCGCTACTGTCGCAGGTTCGAATCCTGCCTCGTGCATGGACGTGTGTGATGTCTTTAGGTTAGTTAGGTTTAAGGAATGAAGAGATACGTTTGAAGTTCTCTAACGCTATAGATACAGCAATAAGGAATAGCGCAGTAGGCAGTACAGTTGAAGGAATGGACATCTCTAAAAAGGGCCATCACAGAAGTTGGGAAGGAAAACATAGGTACAAAGAAGGTAGCTGTGAAGAAATCATAGGTAACAGAAGAAATACTTCAGTTGATTGATGAAAGGAGGAAGTATAAACATGTTTCGGGAAAATCAGAAATACAAGTCGCTGAGGAATGAAATAAATAGGAAGTGCAGGGAAGCTAAGACGAAATGGCTGCAGGAAAAATGTGAAGACATCGAAAAAGATATGATTGTCGGAAGGACAGACTCAGCATACAGGAAAGTCAAAACAACCTTTGGTGACATTAAAAGCAACGGTGGTAACATTAAGAGTGCAACGGGAATTCCACTGTTAAATGCAGAGGAGAGAGCAGATAGGTGGAAAGAATACTTTGAAAACCTCTATGAGGGTGAAGATTTGTCTGATGTGATAGAAGGAGAAACAGGAGTCGATTTAGAAGAGACAGGGGATCCAGTATTAGAATCGGAATTTAAAAGAGCTTTGGAGGTCTTACGGTCAAATAAGGCAGAAGGGATACATAACATTCCATCAGAATTTCTAAAATCATTTGGGGGAAGTGGCGACATAACGACTATTCACGTTGGTGTGTAGAATATATGAGTCTGGCGATATACCATCTGACTTTCTGAAAAGCATCATCCACACAATTCCGAAGACGGCAAGAGCTGACAAGTGCTAGAATTATCGCACAATCAGCTTAACAGCTCATGCATCGAAGCTGCTTACAAGAATAATGTGCAGAAGAATGGAAAAGAGAATTGAGAATGCGCTAGGTGACGATCAGTTTGGCTGTAGGAAAAGTAAAGGGACGAGAGAGGCAATTCTGACGTTACGGCTAAGAATGGAAGCAAGGCTAAAGAAAAATCAAGACACTTTCATAGGATTTGTCGACCTGGAAAAAGCCTTCGGCAAAATAAAATGGTGCAAGCTGTTCGACATTCTGAAAAAAAGTAGGGGTAAGCTATAGGGAGAGACGGGTCATATACAATATGTACAACAACCAAGAGGGAATAGTAAGAGTGAACGATCAAGAACGAAGTGCTCGTATTAAGAGGGGTGTAAGACAAGGCTGTAGCCTTTCGTCCCTACTCTTCAATCTGTACATCGAGGAAGCAATGATGGAAATAAAAGAAAGGTTCAGGAGTGGAATTAAAATACAAGGTGAAAGGATATCAATGATACGATTGCTATCCTGAGTGAAAGTGAAGAAGAATTAAATGATCTGCTGAACGGAATGAACAGTCTAATGAGTACACAGTATGGTTTGAGAGTAAATCGGAGAAAGACGAAGGTAATGAGAAGTAGTTGAAATGAGAACAGCGAGAAACTTAACATCAGGATTGATGGTCACGAAGTCAGTGAAGTTAAGGAATTCTGCTACCTAGGCAATAAAATAACCAATGACGGACGGAGCAAGGAGGACATCAAAAGCAGACTCGCTATGGCAAAGAAGGCATTTCTGGCCAAGAGAAGTCTACTAATATGAAATACCGGCCTTAATTGGAGGAAGAAATTTCTGAGGATTACGTCTGGAGTACAGCATTGTATGGTAGTGAAACATGGACTATGGGAAAACCGGAGCAGAAGAGAATCGAAGCATTTGAGATGTGGTGCTATAGACGAATGTTGAAAATTAGGTGGACTGGTAAGGTAAGGAATGAGGAGGTTCTACGCCGAATCGGAGAGGAAAGGAATATGTGGGAAACACTGATAAGGAGAAGAGAAAGGATGATAGGACTTCTGCTAAGACATGAGGGAATGACTTCCATGGTACTAGAGGGAGCTGTAGAGGGCAAAAACTGTAGAGGAAGACAGAGATTGGAATGCGTCAAGCAAATAATTGAAGAGGTAGGTTGCAAGTGCTACTCTGAGATGAAGAGGTTAGCACTGGAAAGGAATTTGTGGCGGGCCTCATCAAGCCAGTCAGTAGACTGATGACCAGAAAAAAGTTCTAAGTTCTAGGGGACTGATGATCTCAGCTGTTAAGTTCCATAGTGCTCAGAGGTATTTGAACCATTTTTTGTGTTTAATGATGGCGGGTGGTTGGCTGAAGGTCTTCAATGGTGCGAAGGAGCTTATGTGGTGTCTTCCTGATGGTGTTCAGGATGGGGTCGACTTCAAGGTTTCGATGGAGGCCCCTCGTCTGAGCCCACCGGGGGGCTTTAAAAATCAGCCGAAGACAGCGATTTTGCAGCACCTGTAGTTGTTAAGCGTTTGTGCCGCTTGTGGTGTCCCAGGAGAAGCTGCCACATAACATGAAGGGTAGGACCGTTGCTCAGTATAGCTTAAGATTTATGGTAGGATGGAAGCGTGCTGTCGAAACTTGTCGTGTTAATTTAATTAATATATACTGACTGAAATACGACGCTATGTTGTATTTGCTATAGGCTGTCTCACGTTCTGTTAACAATTAGCTACCTGAGAGTTAAGGATTAATCACTTCCAAAGTTAATCTCATGGGGGTTCTTTGAAGCAGCAAAATAGTGTCACTAGATCAGGAAGTTCGAACGTGAGCAAGCTCTAACCAGACCGCGAGTGTCACCGGAGAGAGCCGTAGCTGAGTACCGCTGTGTGACTCCGTGGCTCCCAAGTAGCTGCGAGCGTCGCGCGCCGTCATTAGTCGTAACACAGTAACGTAATCAGCTGCGCTCCGAATCCGCTCGCGGCTAATTCATCCAGGGAGTCGCTGTGCGACGGCAGCGGCGGCGGCGGCGCCGAGGTTGGCGACATGAATATGCATCCTAAGCGGCCGCATTAGGCGCCGCGGTGCGCAGCTGTTCTGCTGGCAGGCGCCTGCGACCATCTGCAACTGACGGAGGAGGTCACAGTCAAAACAGGCGGAGGACGCCACAAAGGACAGATACATATCTGTTCCATCCTTGCGGGTATAACGTAACGCACTGGAAAGGACGAGGAATGTTGGATCACTGTGATACCGTAGTTGTTACTTCGGGGGAACGATATTTATCTTGAAATTACCCTTCGCTTACCGCTATCATCTCGTATGACCTTCTGCCGTGAGCGACAGATCTATATTTCAAGAGAGATTAACGTTTTTATTGGAATCTGCAGGGAGTCGCAAAGAAATTTTTAACTGACAGGGAGAACACGGCAAGAGCGATAACTCGATTTGCTAGGAACTTCACTCAATGGAAGAGGATCTATAAAAGCGAACACGTGTCTCGCCTTATACGTTGATAGTCGATATTTTATAACGAAACGACGCTAGAATTTTTCTAAGTATTTCATGTGACTTTTAGCGAGTGACTAGTTCAAAGGAAACGGTGACACAATGGCTAGCGTCGCGCATTCACACCTTTGTTCGAAACTATATTACTATTTTTCTTTTTTTTTTCTTCCATTTACCTACCCATTGCCTATAGAAGATTACTACGGCAATGTTTTCCAGTGTATATTGCAACAATTTCGTTCTTATTTGTCTAATAATTGTATGTCTGGTGAATGAATTAAAAAAGAAAACAATAAATGAATGATTTATTGACTGCAAGTCTTCCAAAGCTCTATTAAACTGTAATACTGGATTCCCCTTATCTTTCATATTGATTCCCATTTGTTCTTCATTCACATCATCAGACAAGTATTTGCCTTCGCCTTCAATGCCGTCTATCCACCTATCCACTCTCTTAGCACTTAACAGAGAAATTCCCATTGCACTCGTAATAACGACGTCTTTGCTTTCAGTTTCAGTGAAGGTTGTTTTATTTCTTCTTGGTGAATCACTCCTTCCAACGACCGTTTCTTTTACTGTTCCATCGCATTTTTCCTGCGCATTCTATTCATTTCATTCTCGAGTGATTTCTGTATCCGTACTCCTGAGTTTCCCTGAAGTTTCCGTACTTTATTCTTTCGTCAACCTACTGAAGTATTTCTTGTGTTACCCATGATTCATGCGCAGTTACCTTTCTTGTATCTATGCTTTCCTTTCCAACATCTGTGGTTTCCCTTTTCAGAGATGTCCATTCCTCTTCAACTGAAATGCCTACTGAGCTATTTTCTATCACAATATCTATAGCCTCAGAGAACTTCAAGTACACTTCTTTATTCCTTAGTGCTTCCGTAGGCAACTTCTTCGTCCGTTGATTCTTTCTGAATACACTTTTAAATATCATCCTAATCTTCATAATTACCAAATTGTGCTCTGAGTCGCTATCTGATCCTGGATAAGCCTTAGAAATCAATATCTGATTTCAGAATCTCTGTCTCACCATGACGTAATCTGAGGTCTTCCTGTACATCCAGCATTTTGAAACTGTACCTCCTGCTCTTGTGATTGTTGAACTGAGTATTCGTTATTACTAATTCAAATTTATTGCAGCACTAAATTAGTCTTTCACCTCTCTTGTTCCTAGTACCAAGCCCATATTCTCTCGTAATCCTTTCGTTTTACTCCTTCCACTGCAATCGCATTCCAGTTCCCATGACTATCAGATTTTCGTCTGCCTTCATCTCATAGAGATCAGCTTTCTTTATCCTTCTCTTCACCTTCATCTTGTGACGTCGGCATGCATACCTGAAGTATCATTGTCGGTGTTGGTCTGCTGCCGATTCTAATGAAGATAATCCTATTACTGAACTGTACGCAGTAACCTAGTCTCTGTCTTACTTTCATAATGAATCCTACTCCCATTACACAGTTTTGTGCTGTTGTTTACGTAACCCCATATTAGTTTGAACAGAAATATTTGTCTCTTTTCATTACACTCCACTGACACCCACTGCATCAAAAATTAGCCTTTCATTTCTTATTTCACATTTTCGAGCTCCCCCTACCACGTTCAGATTCTTAGTACGTTAGCCTTCGTTGGTTATTCGATCTTTGTCTCATCTGACAGTCTCCCCTCTCACCACACACACAGAACACCGCCCTTTACACACCTCCATTACGATTACCTCCACGTAACGGCTACTCTTAAGAGACAAGTAGCATTCACCGAGGGCGAACGTGTTAATGTGTGCATAAGAAGAATGCTTTTTTCGATTAGGTGGTTCAACAGCCCATCGGCTTATCCCAGCCAACAATCCGATACGACTCTTTCTCTAACGCTTCTTCCATTATTCAGTTCTACATCTACCTCTGTTCTCCATAAGCTGTCATGCACTGTCTGTTGGAGGATGTATCTATTGTACCTGATTCACTTTCTCGCTTCCGACGCCCGGGTTCGATTCCCGGCGGGGTCAGAGATTTTCTCTGCCTCGGGGTGACTGGGTGTTGTGTGCTGTCCGTAGGTTAGTTAGGTTTAAGTAGTTCTAAGTTCTAGGGGACTGATGACCATGGATGTTAAGTCTCATAGTGCTCAGAGCCATCTGAACCTGATTCACTTTCCTTCCATACTATTCCATTACTGCATGGTACAGCGGAAATAACACAGTGACATCCATCTATGCAAACTACAAATTATACACAAAAGCGTTTGGTGTTATATTATTCTGTATGTACACTTATCTTTCAAGTATTCTCAGAAAGCAACAACCCATTGACAGTACTCGCAGAAAGTTCCTCATACCGTTGCTAAATACAGTCAGTATTCCTCTTCTGTCAGTCTGATGTGTCTGCGTCATTTACAGTTCCTGATGCAGAAATTAGTGTAATCTCTCATGTGAAAGTACTAGGAAATGCGATTAAGGCGTCGGAAGTAGTTCCGGTGATAGTGCTGTTGAATTATGCGGTAGCAATTTGAGCTTCATTGTAATTTCAGTTTCCTGTGTGCAGTAGAAGCCCCCTAGGAAGTTACGGAAATCTGCAAGCTAATATGGTAGGTCAGAAGAAGCAGGTACTAGATATTCATTGCTCTGCAGTGTGAAAATGACTAACAGTATGTGAAAATATTGTTGCTGGGAAGAGAATCACAATTTTGTTGTATTACACAACTAAAACTTATTATTGAACAACTGTGTTCAGACCTGTAAAGTCAATAATAATTGTAAAATCATGTAAAACGAGTCTAAGGCGACCTAATACGTCGATATAAAAGGATTATTACATGCACGAAAGTTAATGTCATTAATTATGGATGAAAGTTAATTCTAACTGATTTCATAACAATGTAATATTCGGAGTGATCATTTATACAGTACAAATAACCTCTCGGAGAAGACGATGTGGCTTCTTTGATGTTTGGTTTTGTTCAAGGATCGTCAAACTTTTATAGTGATGTCTATGAAGAAGTCTTGTTCGTACGAAAAATAAATAATGATGAATCAGTTTAATGACTTCTTAATGGGACGAAAAACTCTGCACCTCTAAAAATTACATGAAGAAGAATAAATGTCAATTTTTAGCTTCTTTCCTACACCGGTTGCAAGTTGTTCTCTGTCATCGATTTTTAAACATAGTTTATTCACCTACAATTTAATTTCAGTACTGGTTCTTTCTGAATGTTTGTGAACAAAAGGAACGTTGAAATAGAATTGTACGAAAATGATATTTAACCGTGTCTGTCAATCGTATTTTTTCATCAAGGATGAAGGGATGCCAGTGTGGTGAAGGAGAAAAGACGTCCAATTTTTGTCATATTAGTCAGTGACATTATCACAGTTACTATAAGGCCACAGCAGTCCCTCAGTGCAAATGGAAACAATGTATCGGTTAACTCTCTTCATCCGCAAACGAGGAAAAGCCTATTGTTAAATGAACGGCAAAACGTCTAGGCGAGAACGAGATCCAGCAGTTGCTCAACACGGTCAATACAGTTTCACGTGAAAAGTCAGCATGGATTGCACTTCTGACGGCTACACCGAAGTAGGCCTGCGGCCGTCAGTCTATTGTCGAGCTATGTGGGTAGCGACAACATCGCCCCACCTCCAAATAACCCTCCTGGCTACTAATACAGGTGTTAGTGATACTGGTCCCTTTTTAGTTTTGCCGTAGTGTGTAGGTAATATCGTCTGTGGGCTAAATGCGATGGACCTCGGCATAGAGTAAAATAGGAATGATTATAAGTAGTAAAAAGCATCGTGTACGTTTCAACAAACAGTTCAGTTAATAAGCGTTGTTACAGCATAGCCCCTAATTAGTAGGAAAATAACCCTAAACATCCTAGACACTTAAAGAGCCTGATCGTTAAAAAGAAAGCTATATATAATATTCGCAATATCAGGCCGTCTCATGTAGATGGAAAACTGCCATCTGAAAGTTAATATGAGGTGACAAGATCCTACGAGAGCACAATGCAAGTTGATGAGAACTAGAAGCATCTACCAGTGTTGTTACACTCCTAACCATTGAGATTGCAACGCCAGAGGGAAGAGCAAAGAACGAACTTTTAATTTGACCATGTTACAACTTCTTGTTGTTGCGTTCTTCAGTCCAGAGACTGGTTTGATGCAGCTCTTCATTCAACTCTACCCTGTGCAAGCCTCTTCATATCTGAATAACTACTGTGTCCTACATCGTTCTTCATCTGCTTAGTGTATTCATCTCTTGGTCTCCCTCTGCGGATTTTACCCTCAGAAAAAATGGGTCAAATGGCAATAGGCACTATGAGACTTAACATCGGAGGTCATCAGTCCCCTAGACTTAGAACTACTTAAACCTAAGAACATCACACACATCCATGCCCGAGGCAGGATTCGAACCTGCGACCGTAGCAGCCGCGTGGTTCCGGACTGAAGCGCCTATAACCGCTCGGCTTCCGCGGCCGGCTTTTTACCCTCCACGTTTCCTTTCAATTTAAATTGGTGATCCATTGATGCCTCAGAACGTGTCCTAACAACCGATCCCTTCTTCTAGTCAAGTTGTGCCACAAACATCTCTTCTTCCGATTCTGATCAGTACCTCCTCATTTGTTACGCAATCTACCATCCAATCTTCAGCATTGTCCTGTAGCTCCACATTTCGTAAATTTCTACTTTCTCCTTGTCTACACTGTTTATCGTCCATTTTTCACGCCCATACATGGCTACACTCCAGACAAATATTTCCAGAGAAGACTTCCACACACTTAAGTATATACTCGACGTTAACAAATTTCTCTTCTTCAGAAATGTATTCCTTGCCATAGCCAGTCTATATCTTATATCCTCCCTACTTCGACAGCATCAGTTATTTTGCTGACCAAATAGCAAAACTCATTTACTACTTTGAGTGTCTCATTTACTAATTCAATTCCCTCAGCATCAACATTTAATTCGACTACGTTCTATTATCTTCGTTTTGTTTTTGTTCATCATCTTAAGTACTCAATTCAAGACGGTGCCCATTCCGTACAACTGTTATCCCTGGTCCTTACAATGTCATCAGCGAACCTCAAAGTTTTTATTTCTTCTCCTTGTATTTCAATTCCTACTCGAAATTTTTCTTTGGTTTCCTTTACTACTTGCTCAATATTCAGACTGAGTAACTTCGAGGATAGGGTGCAAGCCCGCCTCACTCCAGTCTCAATCACTGCTCCCCATTCACGCCCCTGACTCTTATCCGCCATCTGGTTTCTGTACAAATTGTAAATAGCCTATCGCTGCCTGTATTTTACCCCTACCACATTCAGAATCTGAAAGAGAGTATTCCAATCAACATTGTCAAAAGCTTTCTCTCAGCCTAGCAATGTTAGAAAGGTAGGTTTGCCGTTCCTTAACCTATTTTCTACCACAAGTTGTAGGGTCAGTATTGACTCTTGCGTTTCAACATTTTTACGTAATCCAAACTGATCTTCCCCGAGGTCGGCTTCTACCAGTTTTTCCATTTGCTCTTAATGGATTCGTGTTAGCATTTGGAACTATGACTTACTAAACTGTCAACACCTGCTTTCTTTGGGATTGGAATTCTTATATTCTTCTTGAAGTGTGAAGATATTTCGCCAGTCTGATACATTTTGCTCACAGGGTGGAAGAGTTTTGTCATGGTTGGCTCTCCCAAGGCTATCAGAAGTTCTAACGGAATATTGTCTAATCCCGGAGCCTTTCAGAGCTCTGTCCAATTCTTCACGCAGTATCATACCTTCCATTCCTCTTCTATTTCCGTGATATTGCCCTGAAGTACATCACCCTTGTACAGACCCTCTATATACTCCTTCCACCTTTCAGCTTTCCCTTTTTTGTTAGGATTGGTTTTGCAGCTCTGCTCTTTATAGTCAAACAGGTGTTTCTCTTTTCTCCAAAGATCTCTTTAGTTTTCTGGTAAGTAGTATTTATTTTACCCCTAGTGATATATGCTTCTGCAGCCCTACATTTGTCCTCTAGCCAACCCTGCTCACCCATTTTGCACTTCCTGTCGATCTCGTTTTTGAGACGTTAATACTCCTTTTCGCTTACTTCAGTTTGTTCATTATTATGTTTTCTCCGTGTATCAATTAAATTCAACATCTCTTCTTTTACCGAAGGATTTCTACTTAACCTCGTCTTTTTACACACTTGATCGTCTGCTGCCTTCACTATTTCATCTCTCAAAGCTTCCCATTCTTCTTCTACTCTACTTTTTTCCGTGTTCTTGTCAACCGTTCCCTAATGCACTCTCTGATACTCTCTACAACCTCTGGGTCTTACAGTTTATCCAGGTCCCATCTCCTTAAATTCCTATCTTTCTGCAGTTTCTTCAGTTTTAATCTACAGTTCATAACCAATAGATTGTGGTCGGAGTCCACATCTCCTCCTGGAAATGTCTTACAGTTTAGAACCTGGTAGCTAAATCTCTGTCTTACCATTATATAATCTGAAACCTTCCAGTGTCTCCAGGCCCCTTCCACGTATACAACCTCCCATCATTATGCTTAAACCAAGTGTTAGCTATGATTAAGTTATGCACTGTGATAAAATCTACCAGGCGGCTTCATCTTTCAATCCTTACTACCATTCCACATTCACCTATTATTTTGCCTTCTGTTCATTTTCCTACATGACTATTAAATTTTCGTATCCCTTAATTATCTGGATAATTTCTTTTATCTCATAGCAGATTTCTTCAATCTCTTCATCACTGGCGGAGCTAGTTGGCATTTAAACTTGTACTACTGTGGTAGGCGTGGCCTTCGTGTCTATCTTGGCTACAATTGTGCGTGCACTATGCTGTTCGTAGTAGCTAATCGGCGTTCCTATTTTTTTATTCATTATTAAACCTACTTCTGCATTACCGTTATTTGATTTTATATTTATAACCCTGTATTCAACTTACCGGAAATCTTATTTCTCCTGCCACCGGAAAATACTAATTCCCACTGTATCTAACTTTAATCTATTCATTCCCTATTTTAAATTTTCTAACCTACCTGCCCGATTAAGGGATCTGACATTCCAAGCTCCGATTCGTAGAATGCCAGTTTTGTTTCTGCTGATAAGGGCGGCCTCCTGAGTAGTCCCGACCCGGGGATCCGAATGGGGGACTATTTTACCTCCGGAATATTTTACCCAAGAGAAGGCCATCATCATTTAACCATACAGTAAAGCTGCATGCCCTCGGGAAAAATTACGTCTGTTGTATCCCCTTACTTTCAGCCAGCAAGGCAGTTTTGGTTGATGTTACAAGGCCAATCAGTCAAACATCCAGACTGTTGCCCCTGCAACTAACGAAAAGGCTGCTGCTTCTTTCAGGAACCACACGTTTGCCTCGACTGTCAACAGTTAACCCTCCGTTGTGGTTGTACCTACGGTACGGCTATCGGTATTGGTGACCACCCAAGCCTCCACACCAACGACAAAGTCAATCGTTCATAATTCTCCTTGTCTTCTTCTGAAGCAGAAAACAAACACACGTTCACACAAGCACAATTCACACACGCAGATAACTACTCTCTGTGGCCACTGCGGCCAGGCTGGCCACAGCAGCCAGAGACAGTGGTCATGCGCGCGTGTGTGTGTATGTGTGTGTGTGGCTCTGAGAACTATGGGACTAAACTTCTGAGGTCATCAGTCCCCTAGAACTTAGAACTACTTAAACCTGACTAACCTAAGGACATCACACACATCCATGCCCGAGACAGGGTACGAACCTGAAACCGTAGCCGTTGCGCGGTCCCTGACTGCAGCGCCTAGAACCGCTCGGTCACCCCAGGCGGCTGCGTGTGTGTGTGTGAGAGAGTAAGTTGTGTTTGAGTGAACATACATGTTTCCTGCTTAAGAAGAAGGCATTTTTGTCGAAAACTTAATGCATAGTTCTTTTCGTTGTGGTTGTCTGCGATTCAACGTCTCTCTACATGGAGATTAGCAATCCATGATTTTAATAATGTTTTGTTATTCCAGTCAGGATTTACATTATTTGGAGGTTCTTCTTGTGTATTACGAAAATATGTAACTCATATGTTACATTACAACAAAAACCTTGTCAAAGTATCTTCTTTTTCATTCCTAAAATGATGCTTCGTCAGTTCGTTTGTCTGTGGGTACGTTGCGTGGTTTTACATCGCATACTATCAATACATTTATAGCGTGATTTAGTAGTTGATTATTTGTTTTTGAACATATCATCAGGGAGCCCTGAATCATTTGTGATAAAAACAATAATTCCCAATCAGTATCACTGATTGCATTTTCCTAGTGTAGTATATCATTCAGTATCATCCTCCCTCAAAATGATGCGTACTTGGGTTAAAAATTATTGGAAATTTTATAAAAACATTACGTGATGACAGTTCGTTTTATGAACCATCATTAATGTAGCATCACGTATAAATGCCAACACCCTTTAAGTGTTTTAAACGTGGAGATACCACTTAAGACAAGCATCGTAGAATAATTTAGTTGAAGAAATAATTAATATGATGGTGCGTAGTATCATACATCATGTGTGGGCCTAAAAAATGCAATTAATTTTATTCCGCCAGTAGCTATCACTAATTCAGTCTGCATACCCGTTTGTGTGCTTGCCTGCTTGACATAGTGTTTTAGCCAACATATGTTTTAGGAAGTTATAAGCTTGGTCAGGATAGTTTTGCTACATCACTTCATTAAGCTACTGAGCTACCTCAGCACGAATCACAAAGTTTCACATCAGCGCACATTCCAATGCAAAGTGAAAAATTCATTCTAGGTTCAATTCTACAGGACGTGGCTACGGCATGCCTGCGTAATATCGTTTGTTGCATTATTACAAGTCACCCAAGGTAGGCGGAAAAATTTCTGTGATGTGGACGGCATGAGATAAGGTACTTGCGGAAATAAAGCTGTGAGAACGAGTCGTGAGTCGTGTTTGTGTACTCAGCGGATGTAGCTCTTCCCCGCAAAAGGTAACGAGCCCAGTTTCCTGTCACGGTCTAGTCCGCAGTTTTAATCTGCCAGAAAGTATCATATAGCGGTCACTCCTCTGCAGGGTGAAAAATTCATAGTGGAAAAGATCCCCCGCGTTGTAGCTAAGCTGTTCCTCTGCAATATCGTCTTTTCTAGGCGTGCTAGTTCCTATAGTACAGATTCTGCGACGTTTGGAAGGTAGGAGATGAGGTACTAGCGGAAATAAAGCTGCGCCGACGGGCCAGCAGTTATTCTTGGGTAGCTCCGTTGCTAGGGCACTTGCCTGAGTAATGAAATGGTCCCAGGTTCGATTAATAGTCTGGCACGCAGATTTGATCTGCAGGAAGTTTAATGTAAGTGCACGCTCCGCTTAGAATGAAAAATTCGTTCTTGAATATGGAGTCTCCTTCATGCAATTGTAGAAAATAGAATACACACCAGCTTCAACTTCCATGTGACACAAGTTAAGGGCAGTCGCCGTACAGGAACTTGAAAATTCGTGTTGACAACCTTTCTGATAGCTCTGATAACAATCCAGTATCATACTTTTCACAACAAGCTCTTCAAATACACGGCTGCAACAGGGACTCACATATATCACTAATATAACACAGGTAATGGACGGAACAAACGGTTTCTGCATTTTAATTCACATAAAGGACTTCACTGGTTATTTAGCTAATGTGGCTGGTATTTTCTGTATTTTTGTTTACGTTCATTTGTGCAACTAACTTATGATTGTGCTAACTATACAGTACACAGTGAAAACGAACAAATGAAGCAAATATAATTTCCATGATACAGGGTAAATCAACTAAAACGAGCATAGCAAATAATACCGAAATGTACAGTGTTATTTACGTGCGGTTTTCACAGAAAGGTGGCCGAGCGGTTCTAGGCGCTTCAGTCTGGCACCGCGCGGCTGCTACCGTCGCAGGTTCGAATCCTACCTCGGGCATGGATACGTGTGACATCCTTACGTTGGTTAGGTTTAAGTAGATCTAAATCTAGGTGACTGATGACCTCAGATGTTAAGTCCCATAGTGCTTAAAGCCATTTGAACCATTTTCTATAGAATGGACTGATAGTTAGGGACTCACATTGTTAGTCAATAGACAATTTGTAAGAATACTTAGAAAGAGTATTTTTATGCAGACATACGCATTTATAAATGTAACAATGCCTATTGAAATCAACAGGCTAAAAGTGGGTAAACTAGAATGTCAATGGTATTTGTTGCAGGATTCTTGTGAGAGTCGTTTACGAAATGTCGTGTTGTGCAAAGTTTCCGCATCGACACTTGTTTTTGCGACTCAACCTGCGTAGTTGCTAGGTACAACGTTGTCACGTTTTCTTACAGTGTGCTTGTGTGTTCCTTGAAGGCACTGCGACTTGCTCGTCAATTAGTGTGTGACAGTCCGTGTAGCAGGTGTTCAATGGACGATGGGATTTACCAATACAGAAAAAGGCGATATTCGCATGGTATACGGAGACTGTAGGGTGAACGAAGTTGTATGGTGCATGCAGCAAGATATTCCATTAGACGTCAACCATCTCGGCAATTATTTATCAACCTCTTCAACCAGTTGCTTGAAAGTGGTAGTGTATCGCTTACATAACGTAACTAAAGAAAAGAAATGACGACAGAATAGAAGGGAATTTATGTTCGTTCTGCTGTTGCAGTTGATCAGCAGATTAGCACAATAGCGCGTGGAATTGGCATGAGTCAGAAAAATGTCTTACAAATTTTCCGTCGATATAGGTTCCATCCTTACCACATCTGACTCCATCAAGAGCTGCATTAAAATGATTATGATAATTGTGTTAACTACCGTACATGCGCATTTAAATCAGGATACTCCAGATGCATCATGTATCTTGTTTAGTGACGAAGCGCCATTTACCACTGATAGCCAGATAAACCGCCGAAACATGCCCTATTCGTCCGTTTATAAACCCCTTTGGCTTCGTCGAGTAGAAGAGTAGAATGTCAGCGCCCATGTAGTTTAGACGTGTTGTGTGGGGTAGTGAACCATGAGCTCTTACGTGAATTTTTCATAGACGGAACACTGAATGTGCACAAGTATCGCATCTTTCTAACAGACCATCTTGCACGGACGCTAGAAGACGTTCCTCTGCAGACTAGAGGAACCTGTGGTGCCAACTTGATGGCTGTCCAGCGCATACTGCACGAAGCGTTACAGTATGTCTTCACGAATTGTTTCCAAATTATTGGATTGGACACTTAGGACCCGTACCTTGGCCGACCCTTTCTTCATATTTGGCAATTCTATGTCTGTAGACTTCTTTTTTTCTAAGGGGACGCTGTCTCCAAGGACGTACGAACTACACCCGATAAAATGCAACGACGTATTACTGCAGCCTGTTCGGATATCTCCACTGAAATCCTAGCACAAGTGCAGTAGTCGTACTATACAAGACTGGAAGCGTATGATGCCGCTGCCAACGGTGAAACCTATGATATCTGTG
Source organism: Schistocerca piceifrons (assembly GCF_021461385.2). Lineage (NCBI taxonomy): Eukaryota > Metazoa > Arthropoda > Insecta > Orthoptera > Acrididae > Schistocerca > Schistocerca piceifrons. Next base: position 958,136,150 of record NC_060138.1, read on the forward strand.
ATAACTGTGATGGCCAATTGTGTCGTTACTGATCAAAATGCACTTGAGTAGTCTATGCACATGTGTTGTTCTTTAATGTGTGCGACCACACGTATTATTCAAGCGTTGGTGTGGGAACTCATCAAAATATGATACGTCCTAGACGAATCACACCACAATCCTGCAACAAACACGACTGAAATTTCGATTTACCCTACTTTCAGTTTGTTAGTATTAATAGCCATTATTCCATTTAAAAAGTGTACGTTTGCACAGAAAATTCACTTTCCATTTATTATTGACTGGAAAACTTTATGAGCCCCTGACTATGACTCCATTCTGTAGAAATCATAGATCAACAGCACTTTCCAGTTCTGTGATATTTGCAGTGCAAGTTTTAGATTATTTGTTCGGTATGTTTTCCTGTTTCTTTTGTAAAGGAACTCTGCCATCTTAGTCACACACCCCATTTTCCATCCACTAAAATTCGTACAGAATCTACGTAGTTGGTGCGTTATCTCTATGCAGGCTGCATACATTCATGGGCAAGCACACTTTCAGGGACAAATTATTCCCCTCCCATTCCCTTAACTTACTGTTATGATACTTGATTTGTGACTCTTGGCGTAGATTTACGATTCCATGGGGATAATCCATCCTTCTGAGGAAATCCCACACTTCTCCATCCACCTTCTCTTCCCTCACCCCTCTGGAAAAAGGGACATTTTTTTGTTATCCTTTTCCAGTTCACTTCTGAACCTCTTTTCCCCCTCCAGGGAAATATCCCCGGTCCTCCCCTCCCCATCGCTCTCTGGAAATTGGTGGGAGAAAGACTCAGTCTGTGCTGAGCTACTGGAGAGAAAGGATCTCATGACACAAAATTTAACACAATGCCAATTAGATTGCAGAGGATGCATTGTTCAATTCAGTTCACACATTCTTTATTTAATCAGTTTGCGGGCACAACGATTCTCCTTTCCCCCTCCCTCATATGGGTAGAGCTCACATTTCCAACCCTCACTCCCACTTTCTGTGACCTAATAACTGTAAGCACTAAGGCATGCAATGAAGTGCAATATATTATCCAACGTTTTTGTTGCCTTGTGTATGTGTCTGTCATCTGTGTCTGCTGGCCGGGTTGTGGAGCAGTGAATGTTTGCATTTCTGTATGGTGCAGAGGTCGAAAACCACCAAATATCCTAACTACAGATCGTGATACTCAATGTGGCTTGAGTATCATGAAAGTAGTCCTCACGTCTGCACAGTGTTCAAAACAAAACTAAATACTGATTGCACACATAGCAAGCTCATAACAGGTCTTGCACATCGTGGAAGTGATGACAGCTCCTTTGGCTCTGGAAGCCTGTGTATCGAGATTAAGCACGTCGGTTCAATCCGCTAGCGTCGCCAAGCAGCGGCTGTGTCACTAATGTAACACTGCACGTGTACAAGATACCTGTCCTCCACACCCCGCCACCAGGGGCTCAGATGGTTCAGATGGCTCTAAGCGCTAAGGGACTTAAAATCTGAGGTCATCAGTCCCCTAGACTTAGAACTACTTTAACCTAGCGTGTAGGCATTCACGGCCGGCGTCTTCAGTAATTAAAACTTCCGGGCTAAGAGGCCGTGGTCCAATAGTAGAAATACGTCTCCCCAGGCAGGATTCGAACCTGCCACCGTAGCAGCAGCGCGGTTCCGGACTGAAGCGCCTAGAACCACTCAGCCACAGCGACCGGCTACTAGGGGCCCTGTGCGCCAATAACAGTTCAAGTGGTCACATGTGCGTACCTGCCTGAGGGACAATCATTTCTTTTCACGACTCCTGAACTAAGCACGAAATGGTGGAATTCCTCTGATCGGTAAATTCCTAAATTGCTTCCTTATCTGTCTCTGTCTCTCACTCTCCCTCGAGTTTGAACACCTGCAAACATGCTGATGGAGACTTGTGTCCCTCCTTAGAACACTGGGTTCGTACTGGTTAATGCTGAATCAGTGATCCTGTATAAAGCCTCCCTTCTCCTCTTCCATCCTTACAGAATGATCAGGTCGTCGATGTGCTTATAAGCATTCCTAGTCCTAAGTTGTTTGCCTGTGTGCTATTCGTTTACAGTACAAGATGAAACGTTCATCTAGCAACAGCAGTGGTGCCAGTGGCAAATTCCCTAGGTAACAGGAATTACCACATATGCGCATATTCCAATGGATAACTGTAACTTCTTTCCTCACAATTCTTTCATTAAGAGATTTGTAGTATTGGATACGTGTTTTCTTCTTATTGTTTCCGTATGTATTCAAAAAATACGGGATCAACTTCAAGCTGAGAGGCAGCAATACCAGCAGTAGCAACAGCATTGTAAATAGTTTCTGTGTGTATACTTAATGCGTTGTTGTATGAGGCATATTCTTTTAGTTGTACATATTTCGAGAAAGAGGAGATTGTGATACCTTCCCCATCAGAGCTGTTGTATAAGTGTATATTCTAAAAACAATTTCTTAGTTTCGTGTTCATGTGCACGTCCTTTTTTAGTAAATCAATATGTTCTAGTTGCAGGAGATATTGGCGATATCGTCTGATGACTCCTTTGTGGTTTTGGTGAGAATGATGACATGCCGGAAAGAGTCGAGGAAATGGAGGCTGATCTGTATAGGCATGACGAAGTACTGGAGATGATTCCCAATATCCTGAAGGATAGTCATGGAGCCAGAGAAATATAGGCAGTTTTTAGACATATTTACATTGCTTGCGAATAATCAGTGTTCAATCCATGCAGCAGCTGCGGCAATAATTGTTGTACTTAATTTTTTCCGTTAATCTTCCTCCTCCAACAGGTGTCTCAACGCATTACATCGTGATTAGAGGTAGCCTCTTCTCCCGACGCCACCTTTTAGTGAAAGACATCAAATTAGTAAAGCCATACTCGGTGATTATGGATGCCTTTGAGGAGCGAATCTCGTTCACTAGGATCGAGAACTGGATGGTACTGTGACTCTGTACAGTTTCTGAAAGTGTGCCTCCTTGTTCTGCAAACGGAGCTCGTCACGGTTGTTAATGATCCACAGTATTCCGCCATTAAATGTAACCCTGTGCTGGCAACGAAATGTCGCCTCGCCCCCCCACCCCCCCCCCCCCACCCCCGCCCATAAATTGCGTGCGGATTGGTTTCTTGAGTCCACCTTGAGTGCTGTACTGGACCAGTTTTCTGAGATGAAAGTTAGCTTGGCTAAAGCACTCGACGGAATATTACCCCTTGACATTCATACACATACCCGTGGTCCAGTGAAAGGAGGTCAAGTTACATCAAGCAACTGATAAGAAGGAATGTATTAATGTCAAAAATAAAAATGACCAGGTTTGTTGTGCCTGCTAGAAAAGTTTAAACAGAATCCAGAGCACAGATCTGAAAACAGTAAATACCTTGACATTTATAGGTATAAGTTTGAGGTATGGAGTTCTCTATCAAAATCGAGGACATACAAAAATTTGGGGCTCAAGTACCAGAATATTGGTTCATGTTTATGCCGTGGAGAATCGCAATTAAGATGCGCAGAGCAAGTAGGAGTAACATACAATCATCAAACGAGTCCATTGCTCAAAACTGGCCAGTGAATGTATAATGCATATGAACATGTTGCTATTGTCCGATGGAGACAGACATCATTATGCGCGCGTCAGGGACATATTCCGACTCATTTCCTCCCAAGTGAATAAACACAAGCGTAAAAAGCATATTCGTTAAAGTGTCTGAATGCCTTTTCCTCAGACAAGTCTTTAGCAAAGCATCTAGTAGTTTGCACTGCCAAGGATCCGGTGTATGTTATTATGCCTGCAGAGGAAAGGAAATTCGTAAAGCTGGAGAACGCTCACCATCAGGAGTGACGCTCGTTTGTTGTGTATAGTATATCGACTTTAAATGCCTCAGTGAAGGTGACCCTACAGCCTCACATACTACCTTTACAGTATGAAACGTATCAAATGCGTATGTGTAACATGTTGCATTGTCCTATGATGAGAGTCTTAACCGATATAAATCTTATGTCAGGGATAATTCTGCGTTTTGGCTTTTTCAAATTTTCAAATGTGTGTGAAGTTCTATGAGACCAAACTGCTGAGATCACTGGTCCCTAGCCTTACACACTACTTAAACTAACTTATTCTAAGAACAGAACACACACACATGCCCGAGGGAGGTCTCGAACCTCCGGCGGGAGGGGCCGTGCCTTGACATGGCGCCTCAAACCCTTTGGCCACTCTGCGTGGCTTTGGCTTTTTACTGAGTTTAGCAATTCTCATGGAAGATTGATAAGTCTTACAGCGACAGCTTTCCCATGATCACGTCGAAGGAGAATGAATATTTTTAAATGAAGGCAGTTGATTTACATACTTGTGGGCTGCCATTAAAGTAGAATCTTCCCGTAGGGACCATTGCCATCTTACAGGGAAATTCCCTGGAGCCGCCCATAGCACATACAACTTCAAGTATCAATTACCGTGACACAGTCCCGGTTTTCTTTGTAATTTAAGTGGATGTGACGCTAATTTTCTTGATGGGCACTTAGTTTCGGTATGAAGAAGGAGTGCTGAGGAGTATGTTTAATTCTCCAAACCATTGACGTCAAGAATCACGCACTACTTCCTGGACTCGATGAGTTTTATGCAGGAATGACTCCAGAAACTTGTTGAAACTCTTGCTGAGAAGAATATTCACATCACCCAAGGTCCTGTCTCCAAAGAGAAATGGTTTCAATTTGTTATTAGGAAGGAGGTTTTTCCATACGAGTATCTGGATAGTATGGCAGAACTCAACGAAACGAGGCTACTCGGCATAACTACATTCTCCAGGTGATGCCGTATCGGATGCAGAGTATGAGCATACTGCGAATGTGTGGCCAGAATTTAACATCTCCATTCTAGGAGAGTACACATAGCCTTATAGGGACCAGACATGGGCTTCCTCACGAAGGTTTCGAGAAATTCCGGAGTCTACACATGACCACATATTCCCTAGATCATTCCCTTTATTACACAGTACCTGGGTTGCTTTGGGACGCTGTGCTCAAGAAAACGAAGCGCAGCATCGAACTATTCATCAATGCTGACATGCTTGTTTTCTTTGAGAGAGGGATCCGTGGGGAACTTTGTTAATGTGTCCATGGACACCCAAGGCAAATAACGTGTATATCGGTGAGAGGTACAGTGCATCCCTTGATTCCATCTACATCATGTGCTTGGATGTCAATAACCTAAAAAGGCACACCGTGCAACAAACTCACCCATTTGGTGAGACTCGATACGTGCCTTAAGAACAATGCAAGAGGTTAGGCGAAAAATTCGAGCATGTTGCAGCTGCTACTGATGTGAGTTATTAGCCTATTAGTTTGCATGATGCTCACGCAGATTTGCCTCTGTGTCTGTAGTAACTATCGCCACAAGTAGGCTCCACCTCAAAACTGATGACAACACTAGAGAATAAGCGGTGATTCATTATTCGTTATCGTAATCTCCAGCAGTGTTTCAAATTGGGAACTAGGCTGGTAAGAATCACAAAGGCTAGCCCCTTCAACAACTTCCCCTGGTTAAAAGAGTATTCTGATTTAAATACGACAGTGAGGGCTTCCGCAACGTGTGACTTTGAGAAAGATTAAACTAATGAATAACTAATTTTCGGCAAAATAATGGATAATTGGAGGGAACATCGTGAAATTTTGATTTGAACCGAGTGGGATGGGCTTTATGACCTAAAAAATGCATCACCAGACCAAATATTTAATGGGTTACAATATTCACTGTGAACTTTCCCGTCGTGGGGATAGCAAAGGATGTAGTAAACTACACGAAACCAATTTATGTGGGGATGTGAATACTAGATCTATGCAAACTCCATTTGTACGGATTCCATTATGAGTTTGCGGAAACTCACCTGTGGATCCAATGTTACTTTATATGGATGTAGATATCTTCATCTATAGGGTGAAGAACTGTGATCCATTTGAGGTAATGAGGTGCCATGGTGAAGAATTCGACACCTCTTCATACATAGCCCTCAATCTTTACAGTTTTGTTCCACAGAACAAGAACATTATTGGCCTGATGAAAGACGAAATGAATAGGCCACCCACTGTGGAGCTACTTGAACGTCAGGTGAATAGAATAGCTTTTAAGTTTCACAAGCCATTAACGGTCCAAATCTGACCAGTTATTAAGTGTAGATATATACATACATAGTTCACAATTCATCAAAATTTTTAATGCCTGACAACCACATAACTGCTACTATTGTGACTGTGGAATTTAGATGTAGTGTGAGAATAAAAGTATCTCTGTATTTGTTTTAGCATACTGTAAATATTCCAACCAGTGGATGTTTTTTGTTATTATGTAAAAAAGGTATATCTGCATTGAAAATTAGGACTCAAATTGTACCTCAAGAACGAAACTATATATTAAGAATGGAATTATATAGGTGAGAATTGTATAAACGAAAAATCTCGTTCCATATGTTTTCTTGTTTTTATTTACAAAAAGCCTATCCCAAATTTATATATGTATATGATGTGTAAGATACAAAGTACATTAGTTTTGAACATGAAGGTAAAGTTTATCAAGGAAGATAGTAAAATATGTACAATGGTTGCATGGGATTTAGAATATCACGACGCACCACAAACTGCCTTATGGGAGTAGGAGGAATGTGAACATGTCTACGTCCAAAGACATATAGCAAACATGTCTAACATAAGGCGCCACAACTTGAAGAAAACCACGGATGTAGTATCTGGGCAAAGCTATATACTATCAAGGTTGGATTAGCGTGAAAAGAAATCACACACAAATTGTGAGGTAAAAGTTCATTTGTTTTTCATCCAAATGAAACGTAATTTTAGGTTTTCATGTTTTCACACGTTTTCTTCTTGAGGCGATGGAGAGCAGGTCACCCAAAGAATTCCTAGTCTTGAATAGCAGCAAACTTAAAATGGTTCAAATGGCTCTGAGCACTAAGGGACTTAACTTCTAAGGTAATCAGTCCCCTAGAACTTACAACTACTTAAACCTAAGTAACCGAAGGACATCACACACATCCATGCCCGAGGCAGGATTCGAACCTGCGACTGTAGCGGTCGCGCGGTCAAAACTGTAGCGCCTAGAACCGCTCGGCCACCCCGGCCGGCAGCAAACTCAAAGATTCAGCGCATCCATGTGATCTTCTCCTCACATTTGACGTAGATGATGGTATCTGCGTGGTCAAATGATCAAAGCGATGTCACCATGTCTTTACAGGGTATATCACGATCATCCCAGTCAATTCCATGGTAGGAACATCTTCACCAGTTTACATTCCTTCACGTTTCAGCACACTTCGCATCCTTGAAAGACATCAGCGATGCAATATTTGCTGAAGTTGCCTCTCTTATGCTGGCTCTTCTGTGTATGCTATGAGTGCAACTTCTCTAAATATGAACTGTCTGTGCTCGTCATCATCGAATACTTGAGCGACTGTATTGATGTTCACACCTTGACATGCCACTGTGAACTGCTCTGCGTATGGCTCAGCACCCGTCCAATTATACAGCTCCTTTTGCCACACCGGTGAGCGGGCAGTAATTAAACATACACTCATACAGAACTAGAGCATACGCTGCAGTGTGATCTGGGAAATATGCTGACGATTCAGATTAAATTCGTACAACTATAGGTCTTGTTTTAACTATCTCGCCCTCTTCTGAACATTCGTTAGGATGATTGGCGCCTGCTCCTTGAATTTCCATTGGCTGAGTGAACACCCTTCCTCTTTATGGTATGAAACATGGAACCTCACACTCGAGGTTTTTGCTAGACTGCATACATTTTCATTCCATTGCAGATATATATTATGATATGTGTGGAATTCAGTGTTCAGGTAGACTCTGGCATTAGTGAACTTGTAATTGTCAAATTTGGTGGAATGATTTGCTATATTCCATCATCTATTGGCCTTAAACGCAAGTGTGATGAACCTGGGTGTTTCCAACTGAGCCAAGGTTATAAGCGCCCACGTTTGTCTGTTTGCAGTCAGTAGCAGTGTGAACTCGAAAACTCTCCAAATGCAGAAAGGAAATGGTAGAAACACACTGGCATGAAAAACTTTTAAAAGCTTCTAATACTGCTCATCTGATATTGCATCTGCCGTATTATTTTGTTGATGGTGATGTCGTTCTGTTCTTGAGCTCATTGAATATATGACTTACTCTCTGTTGAACTCCATACCAGAATACGTCTATATTTAGTATTCAGAACAATTCGCCGTATGTCTTGAAAGTATCCCATAAGCAGTTTTAGAGATGTTCCATACAGTAAATCTCTCGTGCTCTTCCATTGTCTTATGAATCACCCAGAATTTTCTAAGTCGTTCAAATCCGATGGAGAAGCAGACCCATACATTTTAAGAGTTGACGCTATGCCTATAGTGTGCGTACAGTCAGTCTTCACCTAATTAAATTCATATCGTACCTCAGGAAACAGGAGCACTTGAGCAATATGTGTAAGGTTCGATGCTGCTGTAGTACTACTATCCCTTTTCGTAATTGATCCATCTATGAAACTCTTCCATGGGAGGGTTAAAGCAACTTGGTGTTGGAAAAATCCAAATTTCCCCGTTGTTGTTAAAAGGGATTGATGCATAATGCCTCTTTGTGGAAGAAGTGTTCCTGTCATATAATACGACCATCACATTTCACTAGGCTAGTTACGTTGAAAGACGTCATTGCGAGGTTTCAGAGCTAATGATTGAATAAACTTGTAGTTTCCAGTTGTCATCACCTTGCTGTTCTGTTGTTAAGTGCCACGCTGTGCGTTGTGCACATTAGTCGACACCCATCCTATCTTTTGTTGACAATACGAGGACGCTGGGAAGCTGCTGAAAGTCCCGCCTGGTTGAAAGTCACCGCCGACATTTCCGGTGCAGCAAGTTAAAGACTACTGCTGCCGCTTCCATTCTCCCAGCAAGGTGGGGATCTTTGTTCTAGCCGAGAGGATGCGGTGGTTTCACTGCAATTCCTCGCTGGCTGAATGTCGCCGCCGCTTCTGAGTCTCTGCGCGCTTGAGGTGACTGCTGGTTCCGCTTTAAATGTAGTCATACAATGGCTTCCTCACCACGAAATTCGATGATTCGATGAGTCAGTTATCCCGTCCTACAACACCCAGTTCCAGATGGGCAAATGGACGAACTCTTATTGGAAGGTAAATAGCGTTGGTAGGTGACTCAGTGATCTTATATCCTGTCCCAACTGATGGGAACAATCTGTAAATTGAATGAATCAATCTATTATTGAGCTGAGAGTTAGTTGCAATATTACAGTAGACGTGGATTGTACTGACAGAAAGTATATTCAAATACGCAATACGCAAAATTTGTTAGGGTCCTTCTTCAAGATCTTTCCATTTGTGAAACCCAGTAGCCATACTACTGAACCTATATGGTTAAAGCCAATCGCAGCATTCAGCACCTTTATTTTAGAATCAAGTGCATTGATGTTCGCATCTAGCACAATCCCTTTTTCATAAGTTTCAAACATAGTTTAAAGCGTGAATAGTGCACGCCTCAGATAATACTTCCACAATTTCTTTTCCATCCTTAATTTCCAGACGAAATTTATTGTTAGACTCTTTATATGTCTCCCATCCTATTTATGAAACACTCATTCAGTAGGAACTAATTCATGCATAACACTGATGATCGTTCTTTTAAAGTCAGAGTACACAACATCATATCTGAACCTCAACTGATGAGTATTTTTTAAGATACGCCACCCAGTGGGTATCTGGTCCCTCCAGCAACCTCTAAATTCGCAATTCCACGTTCTCTGAATTTCCACAAGTATCGAGCACAAACACACCACAGAATTTTTTCTCAACAAACTTTGAGCAGATCTGTATCTGTAAGCGACCTGTCTGTTAGAACTTGTTGTTATCAGGACGCCTGGTGGTCGTGTCTTCACCATTTTCTTTTTTTCAACGATAAATGTATCACCAATTCATGACTGATAATTTTTTTATCTTACGTGTACCCCAGGTTGTATGATACCACTATGCCTATCTTTAACAAGCTGAAACCTGATAAACGCAACTGCGGCAATCGAACACAATCGGAGACTACTTTCAACACCAATAACGGTGACGGTTCACACACTGTCTCTCTCGGTGAGCAGGACTTGTTTCCATCCCAGCGGACGTCACAGAGAAACTACACTACAATGACATCACCTACTGAGATACCAATAAATCGGACAAATAAAAGAGCTAAATATTCGACTCGGCTCAGATACTTCGTTTATGTGAAATTAAAATAAAGCAATAGTATATAATTTCTCACTTCAGACCGGAATTTATGTGACAAGATTAGGCGTGTGTTTCACTATTACAACAACATGTGGTTTCCAGACCCCTTCTGATGATAACGGAGACAATTCACAGCATGTGTCTCTGTGCTACGTCACTTCATACGCTATTTTTTGCCTCACACCGGATTTTAATAGCGTATTCTACGTGTACAAGTAGGGTAACTTTGAACCTCTGTTTGTCGGGAACGGGTAAAGATATCAACAAAATTTTCAAGGATGTTCGAGGTCGGAATCCTAGGAATATATCGTGAGAATTTCAGTCATTTGCTGTGGGTAGTCCTCTTAGAATCCACGGCTCGGTTTTCGCACGCAAATACCGAATTTTTGGGATTTTCTCAGGAACTGCTCGTGCGCCTAATACTGCCTCCATAAACACCCAAAAGAGCGTAGTAGAGTCCATTTAATGCTGAAAAGAGATATCCAGTTTCATACATTTGTCTAAGCAGGAAGAAGTGAGTAATATTCTAACTTTGACACTGTTCTGACAGTTACAGTAAGATGATCCCTATGTTGGGCATAAAACTGATCCCTAGCCCATGGACTATCCAAAACACCTTCGTTTCTATCGTCAATGGAACCCAAAGTAAGAGCTCCGTTTTTATACGTGGCATTTCGAAACTCGTGAAGTAACGCATGCCCACCGATGTAGTACTGTTGATATGCCACAAAACTAGCGACTGTTACAGTTATATAAATTTCTATTTCGGTGTACAGTGTAACACTGTACTGTTGTGCACAGTCGTCACCTTTCTCTCCTGTGGCTTAATGCACATGCGTACGTGCGTACACACACACACACAAGGATTCCGCGCCCTGATACGCACACACACACACACACACACACACACACACACACACACACACACACACACACACAGAAACACACATACGCCCACTCTCCCCTGCGCTAGTCAGTGAGCAGATGTTACGGCCGCTTTGTGCCCACGAATAGATTGATTACAGGGGCGGAGCACGGCCGTCGGTAAGTAATGCCTTTGTGTGGGACACGGCGAGCCGTTTGTAGAGCCGCGTAACGATTTGCACGGGGGTTGCGAGCCGGGCGAGCACCAATGTAAGCCCTATTATTCGTTAACATCCCTGCACAATGGTGGAATACTAATCGTCACACAGATGGACACAGGGGCCATTGTGTTTAAACCCCACGATACAACTAATCTTCACGTGGGGGTCAGCGCGCCGTCATTCACCGAACATACTAATTTATTTTATTTCCCTCGCCAGCTCCCTACCTCTGTGGTCGAATTAAAGAAGTGACAGTTAATTCCATTTCACAATAACACAATGAGGCTGCCAGTTTTTAGTCGTTGCGATCTGAGTGGGTACTGTAGGCACTCTCCTCTTGAGTTCTGCAAACGGATTTGTATTACAACTGAGATCATTGACAGCCTCCCCGATTGTTTTGGTAAGAAAATAATTTTATACCGTAAGTGAAAATAATTGCTTAGTGAACAGAATATGTGAAACTCTTTACTAGAACTTGGTGTCCCGACTCAGTGGCAGACTATAGTCAGTCACCAAAAGTAACGATAAGGGTTGTCTCGTTAGAAGGTGTGTTGCTAATTTCACCCAAATATTGCATAGACGCAGCGTATTGTAAGAAACACTTATCTTGTAAACATTGCAGCACGTCGCCAGCTAAACGATTTTTAACGTGTGAAGATACTGTAAGGTGCTAAAAGTCATGGGATACCTCCTAACATCCTGTCGGTCTTCTTTTTCCCTGCCTATTGCAGCAACTCATAGTGGTATTGACTCAAAAAGTCGTTAGAAGTACCCTCCAGAAATACTGAGCATTGCTGTCTCTATAGCCGTCCTCAATAGCAAACGTGTTTCCGGTGCACGAGTTTGTACACGAACTGGTCTCTCGATTATGTCCCATAAATGTCAGATAGGACTCATATCGGACGATCAGGGTGACCAACTCATTCACTCGAATTGTCCAGAACGTTCTTCAAACCAATCGTCAACAATGGCGGCCCGGTGACATGGCTCATCGTCATCCACAAAAATTTCATCTTTGTTTGGGAACATGAATGGCTGAAAATGATCTCCATGTAGCAGAGCATAATTATTTCCAGTCCATGATCCGTTCATTTGGACAAGAGGATCCAATTCATTTCATGTAAACAGAGCCCACACCCTTATGGAAGCACCTACCCACCTGCACAGTGCCTTGTTAACAACCGGGGTCCATGGCTTCGTGGGGTCTGCGCCACACTCTAACACTACCGTCAGTTCTTACCAACTAAAAATGTTACTCATCTGACTAATCACAAGCCAAGGAGACGCCCTGCAAGTGATGTCGTGGAAATAGCAAAGGCAGTCGCGTTGGTCGTCTGCTCCCATATGCCTTTAATGTCAGATTTTGCTGCATTTTCCTAATGGATACGTTATTCGTACGTCCCACGTTGATTTATGCGGTTACTTCACGCAGTGTTGCTTGTCTGTTAGCACTGACAACTCTCGGCAAGCGCTGTTGCTCCCAGTCGTTAAGTGAAGGCCGGCAGCCACTGCGTTGTCCGTGGTAAGAGGTAATGTCTGAAATTCGGTATTCTCGGAACATTCTTAACGCTGTGCACTTCGTAATAAAGAATTTCCTAACGATTTCCGTAATGGAATATTCCTTGCGTATTGCTCCAACTACCATTCTGCGTCCAAAGTATGTACTTCGCATTGTGCAGCCATGATCACTTTGGAAGCCTTTTCACACAAATCACCTGAGTACAAATGACAGCTCCACCAATTCACTGCCCATTTTATAGCTTGTGACGCGATACTACCGACATCTATGTATGTGCATATCGCTATCCCATGACTTCTGTCGCCTCAGTGCAATCCCTGCGATACGCATAGGTCAAAGCACAGCAGATATTACATAACAATGCGAATTTCCGTGGACAAGAGTGTCTAGGCTGAAACTTTACTATTTGAGAGGCAGTTTCTCACTTGTGAAAATTGCTGCACAGAACGACCAGAGGTGTCTCATGAATGGACATTACGTCACCTCCGCAGGGCCATAGGGAGTGTACGACGGTTTACAGTGAATCAGATCATCTTTGGTTTCAGTGTGAGGTGGCAGGGATACCTTTCCACGAGGGCTTTAGGGAGACAAATTAACAGCATAAGCTTTAGCACGGGACCACACGGTGCCTTCCCAGGACGTTTAGCCATTCAGTGAATTAAAGCTATTACTGTTTACAACAAGTTTCTGGTACTAAACACATATTAGACAATTACGTGTACGCAGTACAGTGTGACAATTACTAAACTATGTGAAAAAAAGGAAATTAGTTACAAACTATGGAGTGCACACCCTTTATTCAACATGTAAACCCCGATTTATGTTATGAATTGTTTGATATGCCTGACATCATTGGCTATGATATGGCGCAGAGGAATAACGAAATTCTTCATGACCTGCTGAAGTGTAAGAACACTGATTCTATCAATGACATCCTGAATGGATGTTTACAGCTCAGCAATGGTTTTGTGGTTATTGCTGTACACCTTGTCTTTAATATAGCTCCACACAAAGGAGTCGCATGTATTCAGATCCGGAGAACATGGCGGCCAATCGAGGCCCATGCCAATGGCCTCTGGGTCCCCAGAGCCAGAATGGGGTTCCCAGTGTGCATATCCAGGACATCAAACAATCTCCTGCTTCGATGGGATCGGGCTTTGTCTTGCACGAACCGCATCATGTCGAAATCAGGGTCACTTTGGATAATGAGGATGAAATCATCTTCCAAAACCTTCATGTACTGCTCGGCAGTCATCGTATATCAAGGAATCACTCACCGATTCTTCCGTGAATGGACATTGCACACCAAACAGTCATACGTTGAGGGTGAAGAGACTGCTCGATCTTGAAATGCCGATTTTCAGCCTCCCAAATGCGCCAACTTTGAACTTTGCTTATTGACGACCCATCCAAATGATAGTGGGGTTCGTCGATAAACTAAATGGCAATGCACATACTAATTCTCATCATGTTCCGCCGCCAATCGCGCAGTTTGAAGGACGATTTTATTTCTTGTAGTTCAATAATTGTCACCCTGTAGGTAATACAAGTTCACCTCAGGTTTCGTTGACAGTGAGCTGTCCTGAAACCTCGAAAGTGGAGCTGTGTAGCAACGAGAGTATCATTCACGTGTCCTTCCATGACCAGCCATCTGCAGCACATGTGGCAGTAAAAATTAAAGCAATGAAGCTGTCGATTGCGAAAGCTGTTAAAAAAATTCGGTCACTGACGGCCACTCAGGTGAAACAGGTGAGATAAGGGTGCGCCACATACTCAAATTCCGCCTGATCTAATGCATCAGAATTGGGTAATTTTCTATTTGAGGTACCAGCTATTAAAAGATAATGCAAATAAATACACTCCTGGATATTGAAATAAGAACACCGTGAATTCATTGTCCCAGGAAGGGGAAACTTTATTGACACATTCCTGGGGTCATATACATCACATGATCACACTGACAGAACCACAGGCACATAGACACAGGCAACAGAGCATGCACAATGTCGGCACTAGTACAGTGTATATCCACCTTTCGCAGCAATGCAGGCCGCTATTCTCCCATGGAGACGATCGTAGAGATGCTGAATGTAGTCCTGTGGAACGGCTTGCCATGCCATTTCCACCTGGCGCCTCAGTTGGACCAGCGTTCGTGCTGGACGTGCAGACCGCGTGAGACGACGCTTCATTCAGTCCCAAACATGCTCAATGGGGGACAGATCCGGAGATCTTGCTGGCCAGGGTAGTTGACTTACACCTTCTAGAGCACGTTGGGTGGCACGGGATAGATGCGGACGTGCATTGTCCTGTTGGAACAGCAAGTTCCCTTGCCGGTCTTGGAATGGTAGAACGATGGGTTCGATGACGGTTTGGATGTACCGTGCACTATTCAGTGTCCCCTCGACGATCACCAGTGGTGTACGGCCAGTGTAGGAGATCGCTCCCCACACCATGATGCCGGGTGTTGGCCCTGTGTGCCTCGGTCGTATGCAGTCCTGATTGTGGCGCTCACCTGCACGGCGTCAAACACGCATACGACCATCATTGGCACCAAGGTAGAAGCGACTCTCATCGCTGAAGACGACACGTCTCCATTCGTCCCTCCATTCACGCCTGTCGCGACACCACTGGAGGCGGGCTGCACGATGTTGGGGCGTGAGCGGAAGACGGCCTAACGGTGTGCGGGACCGTAGCCCAGCTTCATGGAGACGGTTGCGAATGGTCCTCGCCGATACCGCAGGAGCAACAGTGTCCCTAATTTGCTGGGAAGTGGCGGTGCGGTCCCCTACGGCACTGCGTAGGATCCTACGGTCTTGGCGTGCATCCGTGCGTCGCTGCGGTCCGGTCCCAGGTCGACGGGCACGTGCACCTTCCGCCGACCACTGGCGACAACATCGATGTACTGTGGAGACCTCACGCCCCACGTGTTGAGCAATTCGGCGGTACGTCCACCCGGCCTCCCGCATGCCCACTATACGCCCTCGCTCAAAGTCCGTCAACTGCACATACGGTTCACGTCCACGCTGTCGCGGCATGCTACCAGTGTTAAAGACTGCGATGGAGCTCCGTATGCCACGGCAAACTGGCTGACACTGATGGCGGCGGTGCACAAATGCTGCGCAGCTAGCGCCATTCGACGGCCAACACCGCGGTTCCTGGTGTGTCCGCTGTGCCGTGCGTGTGATCATTGCTTGTACAGCCCTCTCGCAGTGTCCGGAGCAAGTATGGTGGGTCTGGCACACCGGTGTCAATGTGTTCTTTTTTCCATTTCCAGGAGTGTATTTCTTCGTTCCATTAATATACTCTTCCGGTGGTTCTTGATAGAATGCTTTACACTTTATGAATGAAGGAATGCAGGACACTATTTTAATATTCTACAGATTTTATTATTTTACTAACCAGTTCGGTAGTTGTATTTAGCGTTGTACCTGACGTTGGCGTAACAGCCGAAAACCAGTTTAAATGGTTCAAATGGCTCTGAGCACTATGGGACTCAACTGCTGAGGTCATTAGTCCCCTAGAACTTAGAACTAGTTAAACCTAACTAACCTAAGGACATCACAAACATCCATGCCCGAGGCAGGATTCGAACCTGCGCCGTAGCGGTCTTGCGGTTCCAGACTGCAGCGCCTTTAACCGCACGGCCACTTCGGCCGGCAAAACCAGTTTATAAAATCATAAATATTGTAAAATATTATACAAGTTTCGTGTGTTTGCTCGACCGTAATTTGTTTCTTCGTTTTTAATCAACAAAGAGTGTGGGAGAAAAATATAATGACAACCAAATTACATTAATCAATCCGTAATTTGGAGACCGACAGCACACACCAGACTTGGATCGAGTAACTAGTAAGAGTTTCCATGAAAGTTTCCATTTGACATTTACCAAGAAATGTAAACCACAGATAATTTATTGTATTTAAGTACAGCTACAAACCTCTAGTGGAAAATTGGTTGACAGTTGTTAGAGCACTTTAGCGTAAGTATTTTACACAATATGACAATAATCTAAGACAATGCTGAAGTATTTCAATATAAGAAGACACAGTGACTATGGTTCGGTAAAGATGCATTTAGTTATGTTTAGTGCTGTAAGGACGCATATTTGAATGGCCATCCAAAAATGTTTATCGAGTGCAGTGTTGGCTGATGGAAGAAATACATTTTTTTAAATTTACGTCTTAGAAGATCTCTTACAACCAACACTACTGTACTGTAACGAAAAGTACGATCCTGTTTAATAAACATTTCATGACTTGATAACGGTTCCACACATCATTGAAAGCTGATTTCCAAACTGTATGAAGACATGTATAAGAGTCTGCATACCTCACCCACGAGGACAAAGCTACAGTTACCGGCAGGCATTCGCTAAGATTTAGAAGATCTCCAAACAAGAGGGTATGCAGATTCACGCCGATTCATATGACAGAAAAAAACTTGGGTCACATCATTGACTTCAGAACGCTCTGAGAATGGTGTAACTCTGGGGTGGTGTAGATTTCTTAGGGCATCTGTGATTGAAGCTAAGGCTTATGATGGGAGTTCTGAAGATTATAATAAATTTCTGTACTCTTCATTCAGGGTGATCATAAACAGTCTGAAAAGCTTATAAGAGTGTTGCGCGGTAGGATGTGCTGAGAAATAATGGTTAAGAAGAAAATTTGATACGTTGCGCCGTTTCCGAATTAATTAGCAATGAACTTAGCCAATCAGGCCACTGCGCGTGGAGATTCAAGCAGCCAGCCTAATACAATTAATCAGTTATTCTCATAGCGTAGGTGATAGCGCACGAGACTGCTTAGTTTTTGGCTCGGGTTAGATCTTTACTACCGACCCATGACCCGATTTTTTATCCCTTTCTTGTTCGGTTTCATGAAATCAAGCTAGGAACACGCTTGACCAACTTCCGCGCACAACGGCCTGACTTGCTAACGTCAGTGACAATTAATTCGGAAATGGTGCAACGTATCGAAGTTGCCTACCCTTCAACACGATTGCAAGCTTTTCAAACTGTTTCTGACCACCGATGTATCTGGTCTTATTACAGAATGGTTAAATGTAAAATTATTGGATTTAACTTGCAAAAGTAACTTCATGTGACCACCAAGTTGGAGCTTACTGTATCTTACGCATTATTACTAGAATCACAAATACTGCACAACAGAAAGAAATGAATAATTCACTTCAATTATTGGCAATAATAAACACAGCTGAAAGGGTCATTTGTTACATTATGCACGAATAAACAGAAACAAAACACAGGGGCGATGTCAAAAGTACAGAGGCGTTTTATATTCCTTACGTTAGAGTAGTTGGGCCAGATAGCTTATTTGCCACCAACTGAGCCTAAACAAAGAGTGGAATATTTCCCTCAGAAAAGCTTATATTGCGTAATTTAGATCGATGAGAATAATTAAGGGCATAACATAGAATATGGCACACAAAATTACTTGATACGTATGCAGAAGGAAATATTTAACAACTGTTGTTTTCAGGCTTTCTGGACGCACGGATTCTTTATTTAGAATCATATATTAGTACCTTCAGCTGCTGATGGGCGTTGTTATATATCAACGGGGACAGGTGAAAATGTGTGCCCCCACCTGGACTCAAACCCCGGATCTCCTGCTTATATCGCAAACGCTCTATCCATGTGATCCTCCGAGGGCACAGAAGATGGTGCGACTGCAGGGACTATCCCGCGTACGCCACCCGCGAGACCCACATTCTCACCTTATACGTCCACACACTACATTCGTAGTGTCCCACCCAACACACTTATTGCTCTTGGAAGACATTCTTACCAAGTCCCGTAAGACTTCGGGTGATACGTGCGATATGTCCGAAAGAACAGACACCACTGATGACCTGCAGCCGTCCAGAAAGAAATTAGAATTATCTATTCATTCATTCAGCTGCTGACGGGCGATGATATATATCAACAGGGCAGGTGAAAATCTATGCCCCGACCGGGACTCGAACCCTTAATCTCCTGCTTGCATGGCAGACGCTCTATCGGAAAGAACATACATCGTATCCATATATGTATATAGTTCTGGAAATACCGGCCATTACCTTCCTCTTCTGTGCGGATGCACACATATCACCCCAACTCGTACGGGACTTGGTAAGAATGTCTTCCAGGAGTAATGAGTGTGTTGGGTAGGGACAGTACGAATGTAGTGTGTGCAGTTACAGGGTAAGAACGTGGGTGTCGCGGGAGACGTGCGCGGGACAGTGCCTACAATCGCACTATCCTCTGTGCCCTCGGTGGCTCAGATGGATAGAGCAACTGCCATGTATGCAGCAGTTCCCGGGTTCGAGTCCCGGTCGCGGCACACATTTACAACTGTCCCCATTGATATATATATCAACGTCCGTCAGCAGCTGAAGGTATTAATATATAATTCTAATTTCGTTCTAGGCGGCTGCAGATCATCAATGGTGTCTGTTCTTTCGAACATGTCAGAAAGAACAGACACCATATAAGCACATAAGTTTCGTTATTTGGCTTTGTTTATTGCTTAGGGGACTACCATAGCACTTGTCGCAACACCTTATTACCCTTTGTACCTGTGTTCAATAGTTTAAACAAGAATGCAAGCAGGCTTTAAATATACGATGATGAAAATTCAAATAATGTTCTCAACTCACTGGGAGTCTTGGTTAGACAATAAATAGTTTATTGATTCCATTATTATCACGACGACAGAATTAATGCTCCGTGAAATTTTTGATCAGAGCAGTGCACCAGGTTAATTATCAGGCAGTCCCGTTAACCTACCACAATTATTACTCGAAGTCCAACTGGTTGTATTTAGACTGAAAGGTCCACACTAGCTAAATTGTACTAAACTGTCCTAAGTCCAGTTCATGTTTATTCGCTGAAATATTCCAAGTTTAACTCTGTCCAACATGCACTCACGAACTCACGGTAATATTCTAAGGTGAAACTGTCCAATTTGTGAGAAACGCTAGCTAAACCACCTCAACATTCGCCAAAAATCCTAAACATTTTTCACCATCAGTACGTGACAATTTAACAAGTCCATCAACTCATTATTACAAGAACAGCGAACACTAGATATCATGACTTACTTGCCGATCATAGATACGTATCTCTGCACTGTTCCAGGCCACGAGGCCACCATCTATTTAAGTCGTAGATCCATCGTTGCGAAACTTCCCATACAATAGTTTTCTGTATACAGAGTGTTTCATAACTTGACGTTTTCAGAAATGTATTCTTTATATACGAAGAACAAAAAAAGACTATATCAGCATGGATTCGAACATGCATCATTACAGATTTACTTGACCTTCAGATCCTTCAGACTTCACTGTACCTCTTTAACGTGGACTAGTACAATATGATTACGTATCGCACGAAATGATCAAAGTGACCTCCTCCAGCCTGATACAGGGCCCCGTTCGTCGCCTTACTGAATTCCGCACACTATCAAAAACGCCTGGCGTGGTTCTCACTGCCTGAAAGGCTGCCATAATGCGTGCTTGGAGAGCTGGTTCACCCACAACAGCAGTGAAATACGCGAGACATTTTACGTACCCCTCCCCCCCCCCCCCCCACACACACACACACACACAGTGAAATCCCAGGGAGTGTAATAAACCAGACGAAAGGGATAGCCAAGCAATCGGTCCACCTCTGTTTATACAGCGCTCAGGAAAATGTGCATTCAGTTGTCTCCGGGACGACAGACTGGAGTGTGCGGGAGCACCATGGTACATGAAATACAGTTGTCGATATAAGTGGCATGTCCTCTAAGTACTTAGACAATGCAGTACGCAAAAAATCTATGTAGTTCTGTCAAGTAAGTCTCTCTGGAAGGACATGGGGTTCCAACTGTAATCGCCAAAAAATGGCTGCCTAGATGTTGGTGGAGAACCTCTGTTGCTGAGACGACTGGGGTTTGTGCCTGTCCACACGTACTGGTTTCGCAAATTCGGAATTCTGTCCCTTAAGAGTGTCAATTCTTCTGTGAATAAAATATCAGCTGCAAAGTCGGTCGTCATAAGGGTCAGCTGTAGGAACTACTGATAGAATGTTACTCTTGGAGGATAATCCGCAGGGGACGAGGATTGTACACGTCGCAGGTGGTACGGATACAGTACGTTTTCTTGTTCGTCACGTACGGCACATTCCTCTGCAAACCTTACCGCTTGGTGCTGACTCAAGGACTTTTCCACACATTGTTAAGTAGGCCGTCTCCAGCCTGTGGTGTTGTACGTCTTGGCCTATCTCCGCTGCCTGGTGGACGTGTGAAACTCCCGCATTCATAGAGGCGAACTCCTTCAAATGTATTTCGGTCTGGTAATATGAGCAATGCGTTGCCATCCGCCAAACGGAACATGTAAAGCATGATCGTGAGCTTTTGTTTGGTATGTATTTCGAGACTGCAAACAACGGGAACAGGCAATTAGAAATTACCTTATATACACCACAGCTAATAGCTACGGATAAAATTAACGTTCCTAGTAACTACTCGGAGCAGACTGCACAGCTACGTATTTAATTGGTGGTCACTGTACTTCATCACACTGTTTCTTGATTGGTTTACTTGTATAACACATGTAACCGGCGTCGTACATTTTCTCCTGAAAGTAGCACGTGTAAGGGTATGTTGCGTAAAAGTAACATGCTCGAATAGCTCGGTAATTATGCGTTTCTGGACCCGTATTGACATGGTATTCTTTCATTCTTTCTTGTTACATGAGGAACCCACTCCTCAAGTTTTACCCTCAAGTTCTGAAACATCCTCTATACAATATGCCAAATCAGAATGAAACTTTTTCAGCATTCCGATAGCGTTCTTAGTTTCCTGCTAGTCTTTTAGCGTTCTTGTAATATACGATTTGGCAGTACAAACATTAATTTACGATAATATGTCATTTAAAAACTATAAACAAATACAAATTAATACATACCTTCGCCTAGTTTACTAATTTGTGTTGCTCAGAATACATATTCTCGCACATAGTCCAAACTATTCAGTATTTACAAAAGTTCCTGTGTTATTTTCTGATAGAGATCCATGGGCATGTTAGATGACTTACAATTTGTCAGAAACTTTCAAAGTGTTGGAAAAATATAAATTTATGATGTTTATATTATCTATAAAACCATACTAATTATTAACAGAAGAACTACTGATCTGGTTGAGGGCACGTTTACATGCAGGTCCTCATCTTTTTTTGTCTTCCTTTATCTTGCTTTAAAACTAGAGGTACACAGTCACAGTTCCAGCGATGAAGTTAATTATATACTGTATACGTAAATTTTTCTTATTTAGACTAACAGTCTTGTTCACGAAACATTCAACCACTATTTTCATTCACATACTGTCGAACAAACGGTATATGTTCCAACGGGCAGTGAGTGAGAAATGGTATTTTACTGTTGATATAACTAAAGCACACAATGTTCTGGATCTTTTAAGCTGGCCTATTTTATGATTACTGTTTTGGGTTTTCTTCACGCAGGAAGGGTAAATGAAGTAAAACGCCTTTTAGCATATTCTTGCAAATGTTATTACGCAGTTATTTACGTTATCTTTGAAAAAATAGCACTATATGTTTATTTACCTGGACGAACACCGTTTAGTATGTGCAGTTACAATGTTATGCTGCTAAAACACTTTGGTCTTTCTATTTTACTTAGTGCAGAAATAGAAACCTTATTTTGA
The DNA here is from genome assembly GCF_021461385.2 of Schistocerca piceifrons. Classification (NCBI taxonomy): domain Eukaryota; kingdom Metazoa; phylum Arthropoda; class Insecta; order Orthoptera; family Acrididae; genus Schistocerca; species Schistocerca piceifrons. Next base: position 958,158,752 of record NC_060138.1, read on the forward strand.
GAAAGTACAACAACACAGGTCAAAAGACATGCCTGCACAAGCAGCAGTAGAAGAGTCGGAAAAATTTAACGCTATTGTTGTTGCAATTACACTAAACACACACAGTCAGAATTGCGTTCTTTGTCTTCATTCAGTGGATTTTACCAGGCAGACGTGTAAATCCGCTATTCACTTGGGACTTGCTCATAGGAACTGCGTTTTTTAAATAGGATATACTGTCACATCTCAAGTAAGACTTTCTTCTTGGCGCTTTTTACTGGTAGAATTTTATCACACGCGGCATAAAAAGCTGTAGAGGTATCTAGTGGCAGATTTCCCAGGTTGTTTGCAATGCTTTGACAAATCCACGATTGGAAACGTTCGGGATACATGTTCAGTTCTTTAATTGCGGCGAATGTGTCATATTGCATTCCTTTTTTCATGTAGCCAATATCTTCTTCGCTGGTCAACATTTACAAGTTACGGAAGATCCAGTGCATGAATATCTTCGTCTGATGACGACAATGTTGACCCATTCCTAGGGTGACCGTCTCGTGTCTCTCTGACAGCGCCACTTCAGTGTTTCAGTGTGTCCCTTCCGTGCCACATCCCAGTATCCCAGTCGCCAGGCATCCGTGCATCAGTGCCACCTTTGTTCGGTCTAGGAGGCTGCAGCTGGCTTACTAGTAGACGCTGCGCGCGATAAGGGCGTAAAACTGTGGCACAGAGAAGCGAGATATGCCTAAATGTTCCCTGTTGCTTGAGAATAGTATATAATATATTTTAAGCAGTAAAAGAACTGAACATGTGTCAGCAACGTACCCAGGAGCCGATATAGGGTCACATCACAATTTGGTAGTGACGGAGAGCAGACTGAACTTTAAGATACCAGTTATGAACAATCAATGCGCAAAGTAGTGGAATACGGAAGTACTAAATAATGAGAAGATACGTTCGCAATTCTCGCTATAGACATTGCGACAAGGAATAGCTCAACAGGCACTTCAAATGAGGAGGAATGGATACCTCTAAAAACATCAGTCACGGAAGTTGGAAAGCAAAATACAGATACAAAGTAGGTAACTACGAAGAAACCATGCCAGCCACGGTGGCCGAGCGGTTCTAGGCGCTCAGTCCGGAACCGCGCGACTGCTGCGGTCGCAGGTTCGAATCCTGCCTCGGGCATGGATGTATGTGATGTCCTTAGGTTAGTTAGGTTTAAGTAGTTCTAAGTTCTAGGGGACTGATAACCACAGATGTTAAGTCCCATAGTGCTCAGAGCCATTTGAACCATTTTCGAAGAAACCATGGGTAACTCAGGAAGTACCTCAGTTGATCGATGAAAGAAGGAACTAAAAAATTCTCAGGGAAATTGAGGAATACAGAGATAAAAGTTAGAAATGAAACTAAGGGGAGATGGTTCATGAAAAATGTAAATTAATAAAAATAAATAAATGATTGTCGGAATGACTGATTCAGCGTATAGAAAAGTCAAAATAACATTTAGTGACTTTAAAATGAAAGGTGGTAACATTAAGAGTGCAATTGGAGTTTCACCGTTAAATGCAGAGGAGAAAGCAGATACATGGAAAGAGTACATTGAAGGCCTCTATGAAGGGGAAGACTGATGTGATGACGTGAGAGAAGGAGAAACAGGAGTCGACATAGAAGAGATAGGGGATCCAGTATTAGAATCAGAATTTAAGACAGCTGTAGAAGAGTTAAGATCAAATAAGGTCAAAGAGAAAGAAAACATTCCATTGAAATTTCTAAAATCCTTGGGGGTAATAGGGAACTTGTTGATCCGTTCCATATTTTTCTCAATACAATTCCAGTACAAAAGAATTAATAGCGAGAGTGTTTTTACTCTGCAGAAATGAATCAGTGGGTAACATGCAGGAGGGAATGGACCAGACTGTGTTTATTTAATTTGTTTTCTGTGTGCCACGTTTCCCTTATGCGGCCTTGGCTTTATGAATAAGAAATCATGTGAAGTGGTAGACAGCTTTAGTCAGAGGTTGTAGCATTGCATGAGTAGGGTGGTTCTGTGATAAGGTAGTACCAACCCCTAAACGCGAACAAGTTTGGCACAGAAAGTGTGCAAGTCAGGTCACACAGGTCGCAAAGGCACAAGGAGAGGCTCTGTCAGGTTGGCAAAACCATCCCCTTCACCCCTGCTTTTGAACGAGCAACAGTTTGGCGATGTGGCCACAGGTCCACTTGTACCAGGGTAGCGGCGCGGGACAGACGTGGAAAGGTAGCCCTCGACTCACGGTAATATTATCACAGGTATCAGAAAGTTTAAAATTGTTCGTTACTTAAGTCCAAATGTTTAAATCAGGTGTGAGATTAGCACAAAACTCTCAGAAGGGAGTTTATTTTTGTAATTTGGTCAAATTTCAGTAAGAACTTCGCGCGTCTGCCTTGGTAAGGCCTCGCACTATGGACCTTAATCTCACGGTCATATTATTGATCTGTGTGTAACAGAAGTTAACTCCTTAATGTATTTTAATGTGGTGTTTCTTTCGCACTAATGTTTTGAGGGATTTTTATTTCTCACAAGTTTTCTCTGTATACATGTGTTCCCGCCACATGGTCGGTTGCAGCAACCGCCACACTGGTAAACTGCAGTTTCGGTATGAAAACGTACAGTAGACCAGTGAATAACTGTACGGTAGTGCATGCGTGTGAGATAGGCCGGCCGGAGTGGCCGAGCGGTTCTAGGCGCTACGGTCTGGAACCGCTTGACCGCTACGGTCGCAGGTTCGAATCCTGCCTCGGACATGGATGTGTGTGTGATGCCCTTAGGTTAGTTAGGTTTAAGTAGTTCTAAGTTCTATGTGACTGATGACCTCAACAGTTATGTCCCATAGTGCTCAGAGCCATTTGAACCATTTTTTGTAAGATAGGGAAGGAATAATCTTGTGTGTTGTTATTTCTGCATTTCTGTGTGGAATAGAGTCAAGGTGATAATTAATAAACGTTTCTCGAGCCCCCAGAACTATTTGGTTTGCTTAAAATGAAGTGTGCTACATAAAGTCCACGGTTTGAACTATTGTATCTAGGGAAAGTTCAGATTTTAATGCCCATTGCTGGGATAGAGACTTGCAAAATTTTCCCACCATATTATAGTAAATGTTCTTCTCACCCCCCCCCCCCAGCCCCCTGGCTTAGTAACGTGGTGTGCTCTCGGAACGCAGAATTAAGCCAAAATTGGCAGTCATAGTTAAGTGCACCACTTGCTACCCTCTCTTCAGCGTACGTTTAAATGAAAACTGAAATATTTAGGCAGATACTCTTCCACCCTGACCTGGTTCGCTTGTGGCGTCTTTGATGAACTGCGTGACCTGTAGTAATTAAACCTAACATCAATAGAAGGCATGATTTTAAGTATAATTATGTACCTGCCTAAAATTCCACTGAATCCAGGTCTGTGCTCCCCTCTCCATTTCCATAATTACGTGGCAAAAGTAAATCATGTTAACTAGAGAGACCAGTTGTAATGAAGTATAATATGGGAGTCCCTGCTTTGCATAAGAATGGGCAGTAACTATTCCAGATAGTTGTTGAAAAGCCATAGGTATTAAATAAATGTCGATTAATCTATATCCTCTGCTGTTTATTTCCTCCTCAGTCGCATGCTGGGTTGACAAATGAAAGTAAATAAAAGCTCTATGCTGCCTATGAAGCACTGCATAGGTGCCTTCTGTAGTTGTTCTAAACATTGCGTTATCCGTTGCCTTCTAATTTTTACCTGTTTGTTAATCCCACCTGCGAGAAATTATTAATACCCAAGCAGTAACTTGCAGGGGCCTGTAATTTCGTGGACCACACGAATTTGTTAAACCAGTACTGCAGAGGGTAACTTGCAGGAGCTGTCGGACAAGATAAGCGACGGTAACCTTCCTATCAGGTAGAGTTTTACCAGTACCACCAGTAGTAAGCTTCCGTTACAAGGCAAGTGGCAAAAAAAGGACAATTTACGTTGGCGTGTAGAATGTATGGGACTGGCGATTTACCATCTGACTTTCGGAAAAACGTCATGCACACAATTTTGAAAACTGCAAGAACCATTAAATGTGAGAGTTATCGCGCCATCAGCTTAACAGCTCATGTATCCAAGTTGCTGCCAAGAATAAGACAAAGAAGAATGGAAAAGAAAATTGAGTATCTACTAGATGACGATCAGTTTGGCTCTAGAAAATGTAAAGACACCAAACAGGCAATTCTGATGTTGAGACTGATAATGGAAACAAGACTAAAGAAAAATCCGTACAAATTCATAGGACTTGTTGACAAGAAAAAAGAGTTTGACAATGTAAAATTGTGCTAGAGGTTCGAAATTCTGGGAAAGATAACGGTAAGCAATAGGGAAAGACTGGTAATATATAACATGTACAACAAGGAGGAGGGAACAGTAAGAGTGGTGGATAAAGAATGACGTGCTCGGATTAAGACAGGGCTATAGTCTTTCGCCCATTTTGTTCAATGTAAAATCCCAATGTACACTGCAGAAACAATGAAAGAATTAAAAGAAAGGTTCGAATGTGGAATTAAAAGTCAAGCTGAAAGGATGTCAATCATAAGAATCGCTGTTGACATTGTTACCCTCAATGAAAATGAAGAATAACTACAGGGCCTACTGAATACAATGAACAGTCTAATGAGTACAAAATATGGACTGAGAGCAAATAGAAGAAAGACGAAAGTAACTAGAAGTAGCAGAAATGAGAACAACGAGAAATCTAACAGTAGGCTTGGTGATCATGAAGTTGATGAAATTAAGGAATTCTGCCAGCTAGGTATCAAAAATCCATGACGGACGGAGCAATGAGGACATGAAAACAGACTAGCAATGGCAAAAAGAGCATTCTTGGCCAAGAGGAGTCTACTACTACCCTATTTGAGGAAGAAATCTCTGATAATATAAGTTTGGAACACAGCATTGTATGGTTGTGAAACATGGATTGTGGGAAAACCGAAGCCTTTTAGATGTGGTGCTACAGAAGAATGTTGAAAATTAGGTTGACTGATAAGGCAAGTAATTAGGAGTTTCTCTGGAGAATTCATGAGGCGAGGATACTTACAAGAAGAATGGCCAGGATATTAGGACATCTGTTAAGACATGGAGGAATAACCTCCATGGTACTAGAGGAAGCTGTAGTGGGTAACAACTGCAGAGAAAGACAGAGATTGGAACACAATCCAGCAAATAACTGAGGACATATGTTGGAAGTGGTACTGTGAGATAATGAGGTTGGCTCAAGGGAGATATTCATGGCGGGCCGCATCAAACCAGTCAGAAGACAGATGACCCAATGAGAACGAGAGAGAGAGAGAGAGAGACAGAGAAGGATGAAGCAAGAGGTGAACTTGCTGTCGGAACATACGTGGAAACTCGTGGGAAGTTGATGAGTAGACATTTAACAGGATAGGAATGTGCACGTCTAGGCTCTGATTCAGCTGTAATGCACACACAAGATAATAAGTCCCTACTGACTCAGCAGGAAGTCTTGGAAGTATTCGGAACTATTTAGCTGGGCACTAAATATAAAATAAACGCTTCAACCCACGGAAAGCATTGATTACGCATCATGATAGGGGAGCAAGGCCTGATGATGTCATTGGTGATTAAATCACCGATAATAGTTATTACATCACTGCTAAGGGGGCTGGGCTGATGGCATCAAGAGTATGTCAGTGACCCGGGCCACGTGTGTAAGAAATGAAAAGAAAGGGAGCCTGGAATGCCCATAGATACACTACTTATGTAGCTAGATACTAACATAAAATTATGTTATTAGATATACCAGCTGGATATGAAGCTAAAATGGGTTAATCGTCTGGCACATTAGATAATCAAGAAGTTCTTGTTGTATTCCGCTTAGAACCACATCTTAGTCTGTTGACCTGAAGGCGAGGTTGCTACCTTATGAGGTGTGCCATTGCCTCCTGTTGTCAGACGGAGTTGTCTCCTATCTTGAACCCACTAAAATAAAGAATTCTCTCAGCAGTAGGAAGAGAAAAGGGTGTTGTGTATAACAGTTAAAAGCGATATAGAGGAGTAATCTAAAAAATTCTTAGAATTCTTGTATTTATTTCCAAGCACACACACATCCAAATAAGTTTATTTGGTCAATAGTAACGATATGTTCTGGATGCATTGTGACCCACACACAGACAACATCATACAAAAAAATGATAAGTTCTTCTTCTTTTACAATATACCAGGAGATGTAAAGGATGATTTTGGAAGTCTATACAGATGGAAAGAAATTTTAAAAATGTTTTTTTCCTAGCCACCCTCCTTCAAACTGTCCAGCTATCTACATACAAGTACTGAAATCTTCTTTTAACAGTATGGAGATTTGTAACTTCCTTCCTAAACAGGGCTCTGTTCACCTGTTATAGGTAACTTGCAGTTGCAAATGAAGTCATTTAACATTAAGTTAGCTACAGCATTTTATGTTTTCAAAAAAACGTATTCACTCTAAATTTTATTGAGTTTATTATAGGCGCATAACCGCAAATTGCATACAGCATTGTATTTGTAGTTAATTCCGCACAAAGCGAACAGAATTAATTTACGATAGCAGGTTTTTTCTGTTTATATACTTATTCTATGCAGTGATGGTATCTACAGACAACGATCAGTAAAATTGCTCTTCGTTAAAAGTTTTTGCTATCCATATTTATGGCTGTACACTTGACCAGCGATCCTTCACCGTGAAGATGGCATTTGTTAGTGGTGTCTGATACCCAGTCTCCACAATTCTGTCTAAAAGCCAGCTATAATGAAATTATAATCTCAGTCAGCGTACGCATGAGACTACTGCAGCAAGTTTAGTTGTTTTCGTTCTTCAAATGCTTCTGAGTTGGGTATCAAGAGATGAAGATGAGTGATCCACATTACATTGGCTTACTATGATGCAGAAAACAAACTACGAATCAAAGCTCAAATTTTCTTGAGTACAATTTGAAATTTTGAACATTTTGACTGGCTGTGAACCAGCAACCGTACGCTGTTCAATTACAGGGTGCTTCTACAGCCACTTCGATTGCATAGAAGATTTGTCAGTAGATCATGGTTTCGATTGCACTAGTGAAATCTTCATTAGAATAGAAAGTTACATGGAATACATGTAATCACATCATGGTTAAAAATGTCTAAGCAAAAGTGCTCTCGTCAGACAGAAGTGTCATGGGAATAAAAACTAAAATGTGGAAGTACAACATTATTGTCAACTAGATAAAATACTCCATGGAATATAATGACAGTCACAAAGTCGCTTAGGGCTAAGAGCGGCATAACGCAGCCGCTATCGTCAGACATATACTTTCACATTTTAATTTCTGTTCCTGTTTGACGAGAGCACTTTTGAACAGACATTTTTAACCATGGTGTGATTTCATGTATTCCATGTAACTCTTTATTCTGATGAAGACTGCCCTAGTTCAATCGAAAGCATGGTCAATTGACAAAAATTTTGTGCAACCGAAGTGGCTGTATATACATCCTGTAATTGAGTACAATTTGTCCATCAATTAAAGAGATTTGATTCTAACCGAGTTAGACTCAATGTCGCAAGGCGTCTGGTAGGGTACTTGTACTGTGTAGATCGTAGAATACGGGTCTCCGTCCCACCATACAAGCTTGACTGGAGCCGGCCGGAGTGGCTTTGCGGTTCTAGGCGCTACAGTCTGGAGCCGAGCGACCGCTACGGTCGCAGGTTCGAAGGCCTCGGGCATGGATGTGTGTGATCTCCTTAGGTCAGTTAGGTTTAATTAGTTCTAAGTTCTAGGCGACTGATGACCTCAGAAGTTAAGTCGCATAGTGCTTGGAGCCATTTGAACCATTTTTGAAGCTCGACTGGATTACACTTACAACAACACGAAGCGGTGAAACATGAAGTTTTTTTCTGTAGCATTTACTGACAGCTTGCTAAAAAACTAGGGAAATTTCATTTCTCTTTACAGGGAAGTGTTTTAGTTCTAGATTTAGTCAAGAGCCAGACGCTGGGATCAGTTATGTAGTATGTGAACAAGTGCAGACGCTTGAACTCGACCGCTAGGTCGGTATTTGAGCCTTTCCCAGAAAACAGGACCAAGACGGCCACTAAACTGTCTGGTTTATTTGAGAAGGGGTGTCCTACAAGAAAGAGGGATACACTTGAACGAAGGAGAGGCCTCACTGGAACAATCTCTGAAGTTTTGGCTAACCTGAGAAAGGTTGCCTTGCCTGAAGTCCGGCTTACACCAAAGAGGTTCGATGAGTCTTGGATGTCTGCAAAAACTTGAACGAAGAGCAGGCTTCGCGTTAAAAGCGAGCAGATTTGTTGGTGTGGTGCTCCATTTTCACGCTGCACGAAAAGAGGAAGGCATTAAGACATTAAATAACAGTCAGCCATTGCGTGGAGCTTCAAAATCGTCCAGCCAACGTCTACTGCGATACGACGAAAAATTCTAACAGTCTGAGAGCTACGTGAGCATGCGGGAGAGAGAGAGATAGATAGAGAGAGAGAGAGAGAGAGAGAGAGAGAGAGAGAGGATGAGGAGGAGGAAGGGCCAGTCGAATAGACAGAGAATAGGGGTACTTTGAGGATGTGAGTGACAGTGAAGAGACTGGGATGTTAGCCTTTGAGTTAGATCCCTACTTCCATCCTAATATTTATCGGAATTTTATCCTTTTCGTTGTGTGTTGAATGGACGAATTTTTGCAATCCAGTCCTCGGGTCTTAATCATTTGACTGCGCACTGCATTTTCCTTGATTGACACCTACCTGCAAACATTGTGATAATGCAGCTTCTACGAGACAATTCCTTTGAACAAATCCTCTGGCAGTCCAGATATTAGAACACCGCGTCATTCGCAGTACGTGCTGTCTGAAGGCGATTAAGGGCGGCGGTCGGTCACCACTGTAGCCGGCGCAGCTCTCCCCCTGAACCACTGAACAGAAAAGATAAGAACTGCAAACTGCCAATTCGCTGCCGCACAGCTATGTTCAACGCACCGCGCAAAGTTCGCGTCTGCCACACGCGCTTTCACATAACAACTGACTGTCGAGTGGTGATATACTTGAGATACTCCTTCCCTCCCATCCCCCCCCCCCACCCCCTGCTACTTGGTTCCATTTCCCGCCCCCTCCCCCCGCCAGTTGGCAGTCAATAATGCTCAGTCAAATGAGGGCCTGATACCTTTATTTTTTATTAATAGTTTGGTAATAGCATCAATGTTCTGTGTTTTAGCTCTTCTAGAAATGTGTTTGATTTCTGTATCTACATCTACATACATACTGCACAAACCACCGTACGGTGCGTGGCGGAAGGTACCCCATACCAATACTAGTCATTTTCTTTGCTGTTCCACTTGAAAATAGAGCGAGGGAAAAACACCTGCCTAAATGCCTCCTTACTAGGCTTAGTTTCTCTTATTTTCGTGGTTCTTAGCAGAATGTGTTTTGGCGGCGGTAGGATTCAAACGTCGGTTCTCTAAAATTTATCACTAGCGTTCCTCGAATAGAACGTCGCCTTCCGTCAAGGGATTCCCATTTGAGCTGCCAAAGCAATTCCGTGACATTTGGGTGTAGTTCGCTTCTACTGGTGGCAAATCTAGTAGCCCAACTGTGAACTTCTTAGACGTCTTCCTTTAATCCGACCTGGTACAGATCCCAAACACTTGAGCTGTACTTAAGAATAGATCGTACTAGCGTGCTATACGCGGCCCCCCTTATAGATGAACCACACTTTCCTGAAATTCTCCCAATAAACCGAAGCTGACTATTCGCGTTCCCTGCTATAATCCTCACACGCTCGTTCCATTTCATATCGCTTTGCAATGTTAGGACCAGATATATGAGTGACGTAACTGTGACAAGCCGGGCATTACTAATGCTGTACCCGAACATTATGGTTTTGCTTTACCTACTCATCCGCCTTAACTTACATTTTTCTACATTTGGGGCTAACTGCCAATCGTCACACCAACTATAAGTTTTGTATCAGTCATCTTGTGTGGTGCTACAGCCAACCGTCGACGGCACCTTCCCTTACGCGACAGCATCATCAGCAAACAACGAATCATTGCTGCCCATCCTGTACGCTAGGTCATTTATGTATACAGAAAACAATTACCCTTCGAATTCACTTAAACGTGGTGTTATACTTCCAATTAATAATAAATAAAAAGATTAAATGTGCCGTTTAAGGAATTTAAATGGATTACATTAAAAGCGTTTTACTTTCCCAACAAAGTCCAATTTTGAACGACAGCTGGTAAATTTTGATCGTCGTTTTCAAAACATAAATGGTATCACAATTACCATAGTTCCCCCACTATCATTAAAACAAGAAATTAATGGAATGCACGCTATGACAGGTAAGCACAGCTTTACTATTACCTTGAAGAAATAGACTTACGTAAATAAATACGTTTTTTTTTTTTTTTTTTTTTTTTTTTTTTTTTTTTTTTTTTTTTTTTTGCGGGTAGACGTTGGCCGTTTTGTTGAATGCTGGAATCGCCGCGCCAGCTCTTAACTGAGTGTCATAACCAAGCAATTGTCGTCTTTTGCGGGATGTCCTTGCCATGCCGTGCAGAAGAGCTGCCTCTGAGAGTCGTGGAGGCTGAGTGTTTCAGCACAGGTCAGGCTATACCGCGACAGGCGCCTATCAGGTATAACTTCGGCAAGTCATCGTTTACTGCAAAGCATTGTTCGATCTCCCAGTCGGTGTTCAGTGCCTCACATGAAATGTGTCTCTTATGATGGCTAGCGTCAAAGTTCCACAGTGAAACGCCTCTTCCCAATTCACCGAAAATTTACTGTAGGTGTGTCCACACATCACAATGGCAGTCTGGGTTTCCTTCTCTGATCAACTGAATTAACTCATAAAAACGTTGTTGTTGTCCGGCATTACTAAAACACGCACACCCTTCCCAAGAAAATTCGTTTCTGAAAACTTTCAAGAACTAGTTTTAGTTCAGATTAGTTTCGATGACATCTAGAAGCTGCCTCATCAGCTATGATTGAAATTTGTCTGTTTTCTTCTATAAGCGACTCTGCTGTGTAGCGAAGAAACTTTGGCTCTTGTGTTCTGGAGCAACTGAGCTCGTTGTTCGGCAAACACATGGATGAGTGTCCTGTTTGGTCAACATACTGTACTGTATGTTTACTGGTCTGCTGCGACAAATTTTCAAAGATTTGTTGGCGTTATACACTTTTCGTTTTGATGTAGCGAAGTAATAAGAGAATCACTATGTCGTAATTCCCTTTCGTTTTGTATCGAAATTATATGTTTTCATACTATTTTATCTGAGAATTCTGGCATAGATTAACAAATGTATCTAGTACGAAAACGTTATAGTGTTTTCTTTGCAAATACTTCAATAACTCAAACTACTCATTAAAGAATTTTACGTACCTCTTGCTCCTTCTCTGTTTGCCCCAAGCGTTACATATGGTAGTAGATAGTGCAATGTGCAGAGAGACGAATAACGAAAATATAGGTGAAAACAATGCAACAGTTTTTCTTTCACACAGTTAACTTCGGAGCAATACATAGACCTCCCATTACAATAGTTTTTCAAAATATAGCAGTGATATCTACCGATTATTCACAGACGGAACACTGGATTTAACTGTGTTGTCAATAGAGAAACCGCGAGCCAATTGGTTCGTTTCCCTTAGATGTACACGACATGTCCTGCGTTAGACGTAACTACACGAACATGCAGGTTTTCTTGCGCAATACAATCACGAACGCACGGGAAAGCGGTCTGCGTGGCGCCACCTGGGGAAGGTGTGTTGCCTTCCGAAACTGGGTTAAAACCGCCAGGAGACCCTCTGATTCCCGGAAATCTTCAGGCAGTCTGAAGTACTCTGTGGCTCAGAGGAACCTGAGTGGGGCGGGGACCGTAATGTCCTATCCCGTGGCCTTGACGTGGCCCCGGCGCTCAGTAACCCCGGCAGATGGGGTGAAGCTAACACGGGAAGGGCCGTCTATGCATGACGTTAAAAGGCTAGCCCTTAAATGGGTGCAATCCTCACTGAACCGCACTGGCCCACCGTGAATTATCAAAAGCGGTGGGTGAGACATGGTCGGCCATGATCCCCCAGTATGTGTGGAGGCCCTCCGGGGAACGTAACTCGGGTTTGAGTGCCGCACCGTCTCGATGATGCCAAACTCCACAACATAAGGCCCGGGCCATACCATCATTTACATCACGTCATCTTTTTCATAACATCTCCGGGCTGTGGAACGGTGAGGGTTGTCGTCGTGTCAAGGCAGGACGTTAAACTCCCGTCGAGGTAGGACATTAAACTCCCCCAACCCGAGGCGAAAGCGAAGGGTGCGTGGCACAGGGGGAGCTGTGTCTGAGGGACCAACCATCAGTCCCTCTCAAATTCGCAGGGCACAAGACCAGCTGGTGCTCTGCATGCCGGCGACCTCGTTCGTCGCCGTGTGACCTCGGCGCGAGTCGGCAAGTGCACTTCGCCGCGCCCGTGGGTAACCGGGGCGTGTTCTGCCAAACCCAGGGGGTGGTGACATCGCCTGGGCCAGGTTAGCTGGGTCCAGACCGTCGAACGACTGGGTGACCGGCCCGCCACCTGAGTAGGAGCGGGTCCCCTGGCCTGCAGGTGGGAGCTCGGGCTAGTAGACGGCGAAGGACGAGAAGTGCATCCGCTTCTCCGGAGTGCGGGATGCACTTGCCGATAAACACTGGGAGAAATCGACGGTGACGAGGCCACTGAAGGAGACCAGGACACTGGCAACGGTGTACTGAACTCGGCGGCTTAGGGATGCCCTTGACCTAGGGACGAGGTTGGTGGGCGAGCTGCATTCTTAGTCCCCCCCCCCCCATGCCAGAGGAGCCGGTCCGGGGTAAGAGACGGGCTTCCAACCCCTTTTTTTCGCTTGTCCTACACATGATGGCTACTGAAGAGACAAGCGATCTAAGTGCGCCCACAAGGGCTTCGATGCTTTCTGACCCCTCCCCACAGGAAGGCCTGGGTCAGTTAATGGAGGAGAGTAATATAGAGAGACATATGAGGATCACCCAACTACTCGATCAAAATGTTAAGAATGGGAAGATCAGTCAGGCCGCTGTACTGGCAATAAAAAATGAATTAGCGGCATGGGCGATAGCCAATGCTAAGCTTGAAGGGAGACTTGAGGAGCTTGAAAAAGAGAACGACAGGCTCAGAAAACAACCAGGAAGGACATGGGCTGGCGTTGCGGCACAAGCTGCACCAAAGGCCCAAACGACCAAAGAGACTATTGCTAAGGTCTCCAAACGGCCAGACACTGCAGTCTTTTTGAAACCATTACCCGGCCAGGACATAAAAAAGGTGCAGGAAATTTTTGCAACCGCAGTAAATCCTGTCAAGGAAAAGATTAAGATTAATAAGGTCAAAGTTACAAAAAATGTTGTCATTGTAGACGTAGCCTCAGAAGACGATAAGAACAAACTTTTAAGAAACCAAAAGCTATGCAAGTCAGTTAAGTGCGAACCCCCCCGAAAGCGAAATCCACTCGTTATACTATATGATGTCCCCAAATCTATGACAGATGAGGATTTATGTGAGACTCTTTATCGGCAAAACCTTGAAGACTCTGACCTAAGCATGGAAGCATTCCTAAAAGATTTTAAACTGAGATTTAGAACTGGACCTAGGGACAGAGATGTTGTTCACCATGTAGCAGAAGTCTCAGGGGGATTACGGCGAAAACTAACAGCTATGGGCAGGGTATACATAGGCTTTCACACCATTAATGTGAAAGACTATTTAATAGTACCCCGTTGCCACAATTGTGGGGACATTGACCACGTACACAAATATTGTAGTAGGAAGCCGGCATGCTCCAGGTGTGGAGAAGAAAACCACGTCAGAAAGGAATGCACAAAAACCGCTGTATGCATACCATGCACACGAAGGGGCAAAAAGACCTGCGGCACAACCGGGAGGAACTGCCCCACATATAAACTTCTTGAACAGCGCTTAATATCCCGAACAGATTATGGCTAATGATAACAACCAAACCAGATCAACCAAAAGAAAGTCTCCGAGCAAGAAAAAAAGAGACGCCGAAAGGGCAGAAAATTTCAAAAAGTTCTTAAAATCTATCCAGGAGACAGTAAAAAGGGAAAACATCATGGTTGATTCAAGTATTCAGACAGATAATGAAATAAAGACCGAAGAAGTAGTGAAAATAACTGAGTCAGGAAACCTGATCGAGCCCAAAACTCTGGTGCATATGAGTGTAAATTCACACTCAACCCAGAAGCAGCAAGCTTCGTCATCAACAAAGAAGAAATATGCCCACAACAAATAGTCATGGTTGATCTGTGCATACAGACGGACCTAGAAGAAGAGACAGAAGACAGCTCACAACCGGAAGAGAGTAATGGCATCGTTCCAGTTCAGGAGGGAACTCTCCAAATTGTTCTACAAGATAACAAAATTACAAGTACTAATCAATTGGAAGTAGTCCCGAGAGCACCAGATCCGGATCCTAGAAGGATCTACCCGAACTTGGAGCTTGCCATGCAGCTTTCACGCTTGGAGCAACCGGCTGTCCTCACTACGGCACTCAGGCACGTCGTACACATAGGTCACAAATATGGCAGAAGGGTCACCTTCTCGACAATGGAGGCTGTGGATAGGATTCAGTTAAAGTCAATGAATCTTCCCACCGATTTCGGGGCTCTGCGTGACCTTCTCAGAAGGGTTTTTGAGAGAAGAGGTGAAGATTTTAATATGCAAGAGATTTATGTGCAATCTGTCCTTGCAAATGGCCGAATTGCGACAGACTATAGTAAACCATGGCCTGATTGCAATTTTCACACCTATTTTCCATGACATCTGAAATCACTATAGGACAGATAAACACCCACAATAGTCGGCTGGTCATGCAGGAGCTGCGAAAGGTGGTGGAGGAGAGGAGACTGGATGTAATCTGTCTGCAGGAGCCATACTCCCAGGCGGGACAGATCTCCTTCATGTCTACCACTTGGCAGGTAATCTCCACAGGAGAAGAGCCAAAGGCAGTCACAATAGTCACAAACAAGACCCTAAGAGCCACATGTCTAGCACAACTGTCAAACAGCCACTGCAATGTGGTTGAACTACAAACCCCGGTTGGACTAATACATCTTGTAAACATGTATTTCCAATACGGAGGAAATTTCGAAGAATTCTCTGACCACCTTGCGAGAACTATCACAGCGCTGCGTGGGCGCAGGGTTATTGTCACGGCTGACATCAATGCCAAGTCCCCCGTGTGGTACAGCGGCACAAGGGACACCAATGGTGAGAAGGCTGAGGAACTAATCATGGCTTCCCAACTTGTAGTGGCAAATAAACCAGGTAATCCCCCAACCTACAGAGGAGGCGGAGGGCAGGGGACAAATATTGACGTCACCCTGGTAACTGCCAATGCCATTAGTATCATTGAGGACTGGAAAGTCAACGAAAATGCCACTACAAGCGATCACAACCTGATTACCTTCTGCCTCAGAGAAGGAGGGTGCCGCTGGGACCTCGGATGGGAGATTCAACTTAACTATAATAGAACTGACTGGGACTGCCTGGCTCGGGAGTGTGGCATTCCGCCGTTGCCGGAAGGTGACCTGGGTGTAGATAGGTATGCCGAAGAACTGGTAGGGACTATAGTTAGCGCGGTCAAGGCCGGAGAACTGGTAGGGACTATAGTTAGCGCGGTCAAGGCCGCTGTGCCAACCAGGAGGAGAGCCGTGGCGGCTTCCCCTTCGCCATGGTCTGCCGATCTTGAGAGTATGCGTCAGTCTGTAAGACGGGCGAGAAGGTACTACCAGCGAAGTGCCGTCTGGCAGGAAAAACAATTCTGGCTGCAGCAGTACAGGGAGGAAAAGGAAAAATTTCAAAAAGAATTAAAGGATGTAAGAATAAAAAGTTGGGAAAAATACGTTTTGAGCCAGTTAGCCACTGACCCCTGGGGAATACCATATAAGTTGGTTAGAGAGAAAATCAGGTCCCCTGCGGTCCTCTCGACGGTCAGAGACGGAGGCAGAATGACAGAGTCGTGGCAGGAAACTGCTGAAGTTCTCCTGCGCACTCTGCTGCCGGATGACGAAGAAACTGAGGAGGATGAACTCCAACAACAAATCTGCAGAGAGGATCTACATGAATACATAAATAACACCATGGTGTACCCCTTCTCAGAGGAAGAAGTGGCAGCACAAATTAAATTACTGAAAAAGGGTAAAGCACCAGGGCCAGACGGCATAGTCGCGGAGGTGGTGCAGTTTCTCGCCCCTCAGCTAGTAACACCCCTCACAGGATTGTTCAACGAATGCCTGAGAACCGGCAGTTTTCCTAAAATATGGAAAAGGGCAAATGTCATAATCATACAAAAAGGGAAGGATAAGGACCCCACAGAACCAAAATCCTATAGGCCAATCTGCCTCTTAGACAACTTAGGGAAATTATTCGAGAAGTTACTGGCTGACAGACTGACAGCTCACAGGATACTGTGCGGATTGAGCGACAGGCAGTTCGGCTTCAGGCCGGGGCGATCTGCGTCTGACGCAATTGCCCTGGCGGCTGAGGTCTGTGGCTCAACCCAGCACAAGTATGTGGTAGGCATCATGGTGGACATCGGTGGCGCCTTCGACAACCTGTGGTGGCCCTCGCTCTTCTCTCGCTTGCGAGAGAAGGAGTGCCCAGGGCCCCTCTATGGCAGTCTGAGGAGCTATTGCATGGACAGGGAGGTATGGCTATCATCGCCTAGTGGAAGAATGAGTAAAACCATCACGAAGGGGTGTCCCCAGGGATCAGTTCTGGGGCCACTCTTTTGGGATATTAATATAGAACCCCTCTTAGAGAAACTACAACAAAGTGAGGACGTGCTAGACGTGATAGCTTACGCTGACGACCTCCTCCTGCTGGTAGGCGGCCGAAGCCGAGAGGAACTAGAGCCAAAGGTAGAACAAACAATGACAGTACTTCAGAGATGGTGCCAAGAATCCAAAATGAAAGTTGCACCACACAAATCAACGTATCTATTAATGAAAGGTAGTCTTGTTAGGAATCCAACGGTTAGAATTGAGGGAACACCAGTTCTTCGGCGACGAGAGGCCAGATACCTAGGAATCATAGTAGATGAAAAATGGAGCTACAACACCCACATAGAACACATATCACAACGTGCGTTAGAGGTCCTAAATAATCTCATAAATATAGGCCACAGGAGGTTTCATCTACCTCCATCCTTAATCAAACTCTACCATAACAGTATTTTAACGTCTTTAGTGGGATATGCCAGTGGGGTGTGGGCACACAGGCTCACGAGGGTAGTGCCTTCAGTGACTGTGAGAAGGGTGCAGCGAAACATGCTGTTGCGCTCTGTAGGAGCATACCGAACAACACCTGGTGGGGCTCTGTTAGTAATAACAGGATTATGTCCACTAGATATAAAAATTAGGGAGCAGGGAGCGTGGTACTGGGTCTCCAAAGGAAAAATACATAAAACCAGGGAAATCATGGGGGTACAAGTAGGGGACAAGTACTCAATAAAGAGAAGGGGGGAAGAGCTTTGGCAACAGCAATGGGAAAGTGAGGAAACGGGAAGGAGGGTTTTCCAATTACTACCTAATGTCAAAGAACGGCTACAAATGAGCTACTTTGAGCCGAGTAGAGGTCTGCTGCACTTTCTAACAGGTTACGGGCCATATCCGACATATTTATGTCGATTTGGTAAACAGGCAACACCAGCGTGTGACTGTGGTGCTCTGGAGGGAACACCCGAACACGTCGTCTATGACTGTACGTTGTATGACGACGTGGGGCTAGAACTAAGAAATCAATTACCAAATAGAGACACATATACATTACTACGACGTGCTGAGACCTTCAATGTCCTCAACAATTTGGCTAATGAAATCTCTAAAAAGATTCTGAGGGACTTCATTAGGAACCAATAGGACAAATAACAACCCGATAAAGACTCAGGTGCACCTGCAGTTGCCGCCGAGCGCGGAACTGGCCAGTTGTTACACAACTGGAATCCGCCGCGTTATCGGATTAGGAGAGCAGGAGCACCTTTCCCGGACTTGACGTACGCACTAGATTCTATAGGAACTAGATACACCGAATAATGTAGAATTAGAATACCAGCAACAAATAACATAGGTAGTGACTGCAGCGAAATAAAAGTATTGGCCAGCCCAGTGCCAGGGGCACGCTCGCTGGGGTTAGCTCAGTGAGCAGGCCTCACAGTAGGTTTATAAACATCATCTGGCACACATGTAACGCTGCAGAGTAGCTAGTCATAGATTAACCAAGTAGTCACGTAGTTAGATTAACCCTGTCCGTAGCTAGTGCCAATCAACAATAAAAATAATAATAATAAGCTGCATGTTTTCAAATTTTATCATAATAGGACCCCCTAATTTTGTAAGGTGGTGGGTTAATATGTATCAAACAATGTTCGCTGTTTTTTATGAGTCATTGTATCAAACTTGTTTTTCAATTGAGTATAATGTTGTAGTTGTTGTTGTATCAATAAAGAGTTTTTTAAAAAAAAATACTATCACGAAGGTAAACAAAGTACAAACCGAACGAATCACATTAAAAAAAACTGTGTACCGACGTTTCCTCACATCAATACAACCTGCATACAGTGCTGATGCATTTCTCGAAGTCTGTCGTTACGTTTCAAAAAAATGGTTCAAATGGCTCTGAGCACTATGGGACTCAACTGCTGTGGTCATCAGTCCCCTAGAACTTAGAACTACTTAAACCTAACTAACCTAAGGACATCACACACACCCATGCCCGAGGCAGGATTCGAACCTGCGACCGTAGCGGCCTTGCGGTTCCAGACTGCAGCGCCTTTAACCGCACGGCCACTTCGGCCGGCGTTACGTTTCAGTTCCATCCTCTTTTGTCTTCACATTCACGTTCGTACGTTGTATGAAAAACTAAGAAACTAAGACCTGCCATTCATTCTGAACTTCTTGCTGATTTCAACATACCTAGGAGGGTGTATGTGACGAAGGACGCTTTTCACTTCATTGAAGCAAATACAGAAGAAGGAAGGACGACAATCAACTAAATATGGTACAGGAGACATGAATGAATACTTGTTACAACATAGAGCAGTCACTAATGTCAGCAACCGAGCAGCCTAACGCACGGCTTTCCGGAATGAGAAGGAGCGCCTGGTCCCCAGCACGAATCCGCCGGCGGATTTGTGTCGAGGTCCGGTGAGCCGGCCCGTCTGTGGATGGTTTTTAGGCGATTTTCCATCTGCCTCGGAGATTGCGGGCTGGGTTCCCTTTATTCCGCCTCAGCTACACTATGTCGGCGATTGCTGCCCAAATAAGTTCTCCAAGTGCGCTTACACCACCATTACTCTACCACGCAAACGTAGGGGTTACACTGGTCCACAATAACGCTGGGTTCCGTGTGGGGCGGCGAAGGGGTGAAGCGGACTGCGGTAGCCATCGTGGGGTTGTGGACCACTGCGGCTGCGGCGGGGACGGAGCTTCTCCGTCGTTTCTAGGTCCCCGGTTAACATTACAAGACAATATCAGCAGGAATCAGCAGGAAGTGGCTCGGCAACGAGTGTAACTGAGCTTCGATGACAAAATACTGGTACGACAATTCACGCTGCTTCAGCTCTGTACCAGTTCAGGCATAGTAGCTTTCGAGTCACTCTACAATCCGATGCCGGCCAGCCCGTGTAACGATAACTAACGATGCTATGCCGCAACATTCCTAAAAACGGATGCCTCCATTGTTACGCTGGGCTCAGAGCCAGAACTGTTTGCCGAGAGGGCGTTACGCCACTCTTGGTTGCAGTGATGTCGTTGTTGGGCTCAGATTGTCGGGTAGCCTCTCTCTACCGCCGCGTCAAGGAGAGCTGCAACCGTGGTCGTCATCATGAAAGTCGGTAGTATCTAGGATATCGTTGCACTCTTCTTGTAGACATTGTCTTTCTGCAAACAAGCCCATTTCCCGACTCGACTAAAGATACTGTGCCTCATACGCACAGAAGTAAGACGTACTTCTGTCGATGTGTACCAGCATAGCAGTTGTGCGATCCCGACCAATTTGCTGCGTTATCGCAAAATTACGAACCGCCGTCTCTACAGGTCGTGATCCTGCCGCAGTAGTGTTCCGGTAAGTGGTACAACAGGTTACACGGGGACAAAATACGTTGAAAATCGAGTTCTGAACCATAAAGCCACTGCTTAATCTTTCCTTATGCACAGAATGTAGATGGCTTCACTCCCACCCACTGCGTGCAGTTTCAGTGAAATGCTAATACACTGCACATTCAAGCACGTAACGTAGTTCTTGTTGTAATATTTCTCGCTTTGCAGCCATCATGTTCAGGTGCAAGAAGCGCTTCTTAGAGCAGTTGAGAAGGCAACTGCTGCAAGATGGCGTAATTTTCTGTGATGTACCGATGACAGATGGCTTGCTTGGTATGAGTATGAGAAAGACCGGCTGCATCGTTGTCCTTCTCCGCGATTGGCCGCTGCACTCGGAAGATGTGTGCGAAAATGATAATCTTGTGTTATTAATATTACACAAATTAACGGTGTATTTCCTTGTATTTCAAACTGAAGCATCTCTCAGTAGCAAGTTATCCTGCCATTATTCACAAATATTAAAAACCAACGGCTCAACGAAAAGGCAGACGAAACACTTCGGAGATCTTCAGATCAAAAAATCTTCAAATGTGAGTGAAATCTTATGGGACTTAACTGCTAAGGTCATCAATCCCTAAGCTTCCATAATACTTAACCTAAATTATCCTAAAGACAAACACACACACCCATGCCCGAGGGAGGACTCGAACATCCGCCGGGACCAGCCGCACAGTCCATGACTGCAGCGCCTTAGACCGATCTTCAGATAGTGCCTAACTTGGATGACGGGTGAAGCGGTTCGGCTGTAAGACATAGCTGGTTCGGCAGTCTCGAAGGAGAGACATGTCTGCCGAGGTTAGCATCAAGTTAAGACTGTATTAGCAATGTAGCCGCGAACAATTTGATAGTAATTACGAAGATACGCAGTTCATTATTTTGTTGAAGAATTGAAGTTATTTGTGACTCTAAAGTAGAATCCAATTGTGCAGTTTCTCGTGTTCCACCAATTAAAAGCGTTTGGCATTCCAAGAAACTAATTGGAAATTTAATAATTCACATAATATCAGTTCCTCGCTAAGAGTTTCTTACAGCCTCAAGATAACGCTTTCACAACCTAAGTGCTGTTTTCTGCGCAGGGGACAACAACTATTAGGCAAATAGGCACCTCGCGTGTACTGCAGTCTTAGTACAAATGACATCAATGACACGCCATCTGTGATAACATGGAGGGGGTATGAAGGAGGGAAATTTTCGAGAGAAAAGTCACTCTGCTTTTCAACTTACCGTTATAAGGCAGGTGTCTTCAAAATGCTGCCATTCTTAAGTCCATCTGTGTAGAAACGAAGACATTCTGAACCTCGTGCAAATATTAACAACCTGGAGAACAATGTCCGTCACACAACCCATTTCATTCCTTTCAAGGTAATATATACACTCTGCACTTGGTTATAACCACTCACAGAGTAGATGTAGCGGAATAGACACCTTTGGCAGCCAATGACGTGTGTTAGCAACAAAGTATGTCGAAATTGTCGCCTGACAAGCAGAAGTGAAGAACGGCAAGGTGGGAGCGAGGCCGGCGGTATTGCGCCAGCCGCCATCGCCGGCAGTGGGACAGGGCGGCAGGGCGGGCCGCGAGTATTTCAATATCCGCACAGCCAGAGGACCGGGCAAGAGAGGCCGGCGTGGTTTTGTTCGCGATATTGACATCTCCTTGTTTACGAGTCCCGCGTGAGATTGGACGGCGCCGGCGGCGGCCTGCGTCAAAACAGGGGTCTTCGGCCACCCCTCTCCCCCACCACTCGCATCACCACTTCTGTCGCCCCCTCCCCGGCCGCCCACTCACCCCCCCACGACCGCAGAGGAAAGGCCACCGTCCCCTTAAGTCAAGACCACTGGCTTATTTTCCGCCGGCGAATGCAGTGCCCCGGCAAAGGACAACAACAGCCGTCCGTGAAATACGGCGCCGGCTGCTCTTCCTTGACCCAGCCAGCTAGCCGGCCAGCAACGGGCAGCGGAGGAGACGCCGACATAAGTTCGAGGGCGGCCGCATCCGCACAGTGGTATCCGACACGCCTGAGAGAAGCAAGTTATAAACTGAGGGCTACATGTCGTGGAGTTAACTCCAGAAGCCCTGACTCTTGATTAATGAAATTTGAGGCCTAAACTAATTAACTGCCAAGTGTGGCATGTTATGTAAAATAATAAATACTTTAAAAATTAGTTATAGAAGAGTTTAAAACTGGTAGCTGACCTCATGAATAGCATTTTGTAGGAGCACGCGTAGCCGTACTGACCCTACACTTATTTTGGAAGACAGATTGATGAAAGTCAAACACACGTTTATAGCATTTCTAGACTTAGAGAGTTCTTTCGATAACGTTGACTGGAATACACTCTGAGAACAGGGGCAAAGTAAAGGGAGTGAAAAATTATTTACAGCTTATACAGAAGTTACAACAGTCGAAGTTCATGGAAGGAAAGGGAAACAATAGTTGTGAACGGAATGAGACGTGGTTGTAGCCTGTCTCCAGGTTATTCAGTCTGTACATGGAGGAAACAGTAAAGCAAACCAAAGGAGAAGTTTTAGAGGGGATTATTGTTTAGGGAGATGAATAAAACCCATGTGCTTCGTCGACGACACTGTAATTCTGTAACAGATGGGAAAGAACTTGGAAGAACAGTTTAATGCAATGGACAGTGTTTTAAAAAAAATAACATTATAATATGAAAACTAATAAAAGTAAAACAAGTGGTAGACAGTCTCTTCTCCGTAGGAATCTGTATGCAACGTAATCTCGTATGAAAACGATAAGAGCCGCCCGGGGTGGCCAAGCGGTTCTAGGCGCTTTAGTCCGGAACCGTGCGACTGCTACGGTCGCAGGTTCGAATCCTGCCTCGGGCATGGATGTGTGTGATGCCTTTAGGTTAGTTAGGTTTAAGTAGTTTCAAGTTCTAGGGGACTGATGACCTCAGATGTTGAGTCCCATAGTGCTCAGAGCCTTTGAACCCATTTTTGAAAACGATAAGAACTTCAAGCAAGAAGAGTGTTCAGATTTAGTTGGATGGACCGATTACCTAATGTATATGCGATAAATCGAATTTGTGACAAATCTGCAGCAAAACTATATTAAAAGAAAGTTGCAGTTGAGAGGACATATCCTGAGGCTTCTAGGAATGGTCAGTTTAGTAATGGAAGAAAGTGAAGGGTGTAATGGTTTTACTGGGGAAAGAAGGTGTGAATACGGTTAACAGGCTCAAATGGAGATATATGTTGTGTGCAGGGACAACCATGAAGTGGCTCGCACAGAATAGATTACCTTGGTGAGCTGCAAGCCGTGCGGGATTAGCCGAGTGAACGGAGTCGGCTCTCAGCCGTGCTAGCGTGCGGAGCTGCTCCGCCCGCCGTCCGACGCTCCGCTCTCGGCGGTGTTTACTTCCACGTCGCGGTGTTTGTGTCTATCGAGTCCAGTACTAAAGTACACCATGGCGCACTCGTAACCCCGTGCAACGATCAAAGTAACGTTTCAGGCCGAACATCCACGACCCAGAGCTTTCGAAGTCGAACAGTTCCTATGTGAGGATCTACGTTTGAACCCCCAGGACGTAATCGGCATACATTTTTCCATCACTGGAAGTGTTGTCTACATCAAGATGTCGACGGAGGAAATTTGCAATGACATAATTCACCGTCATGCCACCGGACTGAAATTTAAACACTCTGATGGACATATGGGAGCTGTGACGGTCGTCCATACTGGATTCGGTCTCCGGACATTGCGGGTGTTTGAGCTCCCGTTCGAGGTGCCTCAGGATGTGGTCATTGCCGCTTTCCAACCATATGGCACCGTCTTGGGTCACGTCGCGGAGAAGTGGCAAACATTTACGACCTACCCCGTATTAAATGGTGTCCGGCAAATAAAAATTGAGCTGACGAAACATGTCCCATCGTACCTGCTGATTGGCGGTGTGAGGGCCATCGTCATGTATGATGGACAGCCACGAACGTGCGCAGGATGTGGCCAGGAGCGACATGTACGTTCCGAATGCTTACACCGCCGTTTAATACATACGCCGTTACGTGAAGAGACCCAGGCTTCGACGGTCACGTCCTTACCTATCACCTAGACCAAGGTTGCACAGGACCCCGTCGTACCAATCTCGATTGCGCCAGCAGTATCGTCAACGCCACCCGCCGCAGCACAACGCACCGAGGACACAAGCACGGCGTCGCCTCCAGTGCTCGCTTCAGGACCGTCCGGTTTGCAGACCGAAACCGATGTTCCTGTTGGAACCATGGACGTCGACCTCGGTGTCGTGCCGACGTCTGCCTTTGTCCAGACGGGTTCGGCGTCAGACGACGGGCGACCACATTCTGATTCAGAAGGCCACATCAGAAAACAGCGGTCGCCTCGCAAACACAGGAAACGACGACGAACGCCTTCCGATGACGCCCTTTCTCAGACGGCCCCACGAGATGTCGACCTGATGTCTGACGGTGATCTCCCACATTGCGTCCAGTCACGCGATGTGGCAGCAACAGGCGCCCCTCCTGTGACGCCTACTCTCCCAGCCAGGTACGTGTCCTCGCCGTTGTCAACGAATGATGACGGCGGTCCCCCTGCCACTCATGTTGCGGAATCCACAACACCCGTTCCGGAAGTACGTGACCGTCACATGTCCACGTCGTCAGCTTCCTGGGCCGATGACGTTGAAGAAGAAGTGGAACAGACTGCCCGCGTGTCTGCACAGGAGTCCACCTCGGCGACACTGGGGCTGGCGCCCCGCCAGTAATTATCACCACGGCGGGACCATCTGCCGTCTACATCTACCGCACGTTCTGCAAATACTGAGGGTGGCCGTACACAGCAATATCGTATCGCCACGATGAATCTTGCCACCATTCGTGCCCCCCCATAAACTGGCCATGTTAAGAGACACTATTTACTCTGCGGATGTGGATATAGCACTCTTACAAGAGGTGTTTGTGGCTGACTTCCTAGTTCCCACCGCATCCGATACCGGTAGCGGCGTCGCCATCCTGCTACGCGACGGACTCCCTGCAGAGGACGTCATCTACCTCCCCACTGCGCGAGGTATGGCCCTGACACTGTTCGGCGTGCGTATTATTAATATCTACGCTCCGTCCGGCACTGGCCGCCGTCATGACCGACAAACTTTTTTTGCCGAAAGCGTCACACCCCTCTTCACCGGTCCGCAGGACGAATTGGTACTCGGTGGGGATTTTAACTCGACACAAGAGCCCGCGGACCAACTCCCGCGACATTCCCCTTGTGCATCTCTCTCAGTGGTCATCGACCGTCTCCGACTTGTTGACACATGGAAGAAGCTCCACGGAATTCAACCGGGCTATACATTCTACACCTCTCAGTCGTCAAGCCCCATAGATCGCATCTACGTTACCCGTTCCCTTGCTGATGGCACACGTCATGCGGAAGTCTGGCCCTTGGCCTTTTCAGACCATGATGCGTACCTCTGTGACGTCACTCTCGTCCGACAGCAAGTGTGGCATAGTCGTGGTCTGTGGAAACTCAATGTCGCTCACCTGGCCTCCTCAGACTGTCGCCGTATGGTCGAAGAAGCGTGGGCACGCTGCCACCATCGTCGAGAAGCCTATGACTCCACCTTATCATGGTGGCTCTCCTGTGCAAAGCCGACCCTCAGGAAGACTCTGATGAGTTATGGGAAGGAATTAAAGGCGTGGCAAACTAATACCCTGCTCTTCTACCACACCATTCTACGTGACTGTACGACGATGCCTTTCTCGCCAGCCCGGCAGTCGATGGTCCATCGCACGAAGGCGCAGATCTCCTTGATCATGCGGCGTAACTTAGAAGGCACTGTAGTCCGTTCTCGAGCTTCTAATCGAATCCCTCAAGAACGTCCGTCGATGTACCACCTCCATCAGGAAAGACAACGACGACGACGAGCTCTGATCCAAGTCCTCACTGATGTGGAAGGGCGCCGGCACGACACCCAACAAAGCATCGGTCGTGCTCTCCATGCTCATTTTGCCGGGCTATACGCAGCCGTACCGCATTCTGCAGCACTGGTCACAGAAGTCGCTCAGCTTACTACGAACACTCTTCCGGAGGATGCAGTGCATGACTTCCATGACGACGTAACCACAGATGAAATGGTAGACGCTATCAAGGCGGGTTCCGATAACAGATCTCCTGGACCTGACGGTATACCCATCGAATTTTATAAAAGTTTTCACTATTTGTTGGATTCCACGTGGACGGCAATCGCTCAAGAGCTGATGTTACCGATGACAGTGGTCCCGAGCGCCTTTCTAGAAGGAATTATTATCCCCGTACATAAACCGCGCGGGTTATCGATGGTCCAGGACTATCGACCAATTACTTTGCTCAACAGCTACTGGCATCGCGACTCAAGAAGGTCGCACGTTACGTCACATCCTGCGACCAGACTTCCCTAGGAGGCGACAACAACATCCGTACGGCCTTTTGCCGTTACAGAGACATGATAGCATTAGCGCATCATCAGCGTCTCCCCGGCGCCTTGGCTTCACTGGACTTTAGCCAGGCTTTCGACCGTGTTGACCACTTCTATTTACGGACAGTTCTTCAGCATATGGGTTTTCCTGGCGGTATTGTCACAGTGGTTATGCGCCTGTTGAGTAGTGCAACCTCTAAAATCATGTACAATGGTCGTCTTACACCGTCCCTGGTCATCGCACGATCTGTACGACAAGGATGCCCTCTTTCCACAATTTTGTATGCTTTCGCCTTGGAACCCCTGCTCCAGGGCATGCGCCAACGTTTGGAAGGCATGGCTGTGCAAGGCCACCGTTTTTGTTGTACAGCCTACGCAGACGACATAGTACTACATCTGCGCAGTGAAGATGAAGTACGAGCAGCACTGACATGGGTGGCGACTTACGGAGAAGCGTCGGGGAGCTGCCTCAATGTGTCCAAATCCAAGGTCCTGCTCATTGGTGAGGGCTTGCCAGAGAGATGCGCTGCCCCCCTTAGTGTCGCCGCCACCATACGGTGTCTTGGACTTGATTTCACAGCAGACCTGCACCGCTCAGCCACTATCAGTGGTAGACGCTTGCTACAGACGATCAGAGCAAATCTCGCAGATCACCGGCTACGAGCTCTCGACGTTATCCAACGCGCGCAATACGTGAACATGTATCATGCTTCCCGTATACCACACGTGGCTCAAGTACTACCAGTCCCAAATCTCCTGGCGCGACGACTGTTGATGGCTTTCGGATCCTTCGTCACCTCGGGGATGTTATTCAAGGTGCAGTATGAATCCCTGGCACTGCCACGAGACCGTGGCGGGGTGGGACTCATCCACGTGCCGACTCGTGTCAAGGCACTATACGTCAGCTCCCAACTAAAACTTTGGCATCGTTGCCCGCAGAGCCTTACTAGCCTCCTGCTTCACAACTTTGCACCGGCCTCCTTGTCAGCCCCAGTACTGGTATCGACCATTCCAACCCCCTTTTATTACATCCAACGATTTTTCCTGGAGTTCAGTTATATCTACCGGTCCTTACCACTTACACGTTTGTACCTCACGAAAACAGTCTCCGAATTGTTACAACAGTGCCGCCCGTCCAACCCCATCGAACGTAAGTATCCACAGTACGTGTGGCGACACATATGGAAGGCGATCCATGCGCGATTTCTCGAATCAGACGTTCAATCAGCATGGTATATCACCGTGAATGGCAAACAAGTTAACCGAGATCGTCTGCACCGCATCCATCTCGCCGATTCATCCCTCTGCACCCACTGTGGAGTGGATGACACGGATGTCCACCGGTTCCACTGTGGCACAGCGCTAGACGTCTGGACACTTGCGCGGCGAATTTTGGCGTTTCTTACTCGCCAGACACCGGCTCAGATCGACGTCCACATGCTTTTGTACCCCGATAAGACTTTCTACCCCTCCGCCAAAACTAACTCTGTGAATTGGATCTGTGGCCACACGATCCGCTATTTTTTACTTCTGGCGACAAGTCTCCGCTAGGATATTGGACTTATCTCAACGAACGACACTGCGTCCTGATAAGCAACCCACGCTATAAACAATATTTTTCCAGTTTTTTATGGAGCACTTTCGATGACCCACCTAGTAGCTGGAACGTCCAAGCCCTGAGAAGCTGAAAACTGTATAAACCGAACTGAACTGAATAGATCTGCTACCCAGAACCCACGCCTACGCCATGAGAAGACACGTTTGGACGAGCTGGCATGCTGTAGGCGGATACACTTCAGGAGCTCCTGTAAGAACTGGACTTTAACTACAAGTAACACGACGACTTAAAAAAAGCTTTTCCTTATTTATTCCTCATAATTTGTTCTTAAAGAAAAAAAAATTTGATTTTGGCTTTGAGAAACTTTCTTTGTTCCAAAAGATTGCTTCTTCGCCAACAAGACGAAGGAGACTCATTTTTGTTTACTGGACGGAGAAACCAGTAGAATTGGAGTCTTTGTTTTCTTTTGGAAAAAATACTTTTCCTTATTTATTCCTCACAATTTGTTATTAAAGGAAAAAAAGAAATTTGAGTTTGGCTTTGGAAAAAAAAAGTGGCCGTGCGGTTAAAATATAAAAAAAATAAAATAAAATAAAATAAAAATAAAAAAGGACAAAAAATAGGAAGGGAATTTCAGTTCTATTAGTTCACCGAAAAAGGATCTAAAATTATGTTAAGGATAATGAAGATAGAAAGATGAAGTTGATTTTCTGAGGCGTATCTTACCCCCAATGTCGAAATATAATATCCAGTCAGGGAATGTTAAACCTTTTCAGTACTATGTGAACAATTGTCACATGAGTTATGTCCTGTCCATAGCCTATTTTTTTAGTACCGTGCTAGGTAGCATATAGTCCCATAAAAAAAAATAAAAAAAAAAGTGGTTTGGCCGCTGCAGTCACGGACTGTGGGTTCGTCCCGGCGGAGGTTCGAGTCCTCCCTCGGGCATGGGTGTGTGTGTCTGTCCTTAGAATAATTTAGGTTAAGTAGAATGTAAGCTTAGGGACTGATGTCCTCAGCGGTTAAGTCCCATAAGATTTCATACACATTTGAACTTTTTCTTTTTTTTTTTTTTTTTTTTGGTGAGCCAACCTTTGGACTGAATATCATAACAGCAACAGATTTAGCAAGCAGGACTAACAGAATAAAAAAGGGGTAAATGACGCGATTTTAAAATCAACCAATCTTCCATCGGTGATTGACGGAACGTGAAACCTATGTTAAAGAGGAAACACTTTCCTGATGTCCAGCAAAATATTTTCCAGTTGATCACTAATCAGTTTTCAGTTTATAATGCCATCTTAACGTGGCAATTGAATCTCCGAACCATAGACCAAATCACGTTCAACACACACAGATTTTAGTGGTACACGCTGAGCGACACAATTAAGGGATCACTTTTTCGGAACCCCGTAATTCTGCCCTCCAGCGACGCATAGGTTTGACATTTGGCTCAAAGGTGCCTCCTACCTTCCTCTGTAATAGTAAAAGGGTGGATCCTTGATAAATCACCCTCAGCCTTGGCGACGATTCAAACAGCACGGACACACGAGAAAGAAAGGACAGAATTTAGAAGTCCCTGTGGCGTGTAAGGTGGGTTAAGGATGTGACATCGGCACCTAATTTCGCTACAATTCTGCGCAGCGGCACCGTGCACGTGTCACACAATGGGAATGTCATCAAATCCCCTCTTACATCTATATAGTCTCTTCTTTTGACGATTTGCGATCTAGACCAGACCGATGACGTCGGGGTTCAAATCACACGGTTTTCTTATGGGTGGCCTATGAGAACATTTCAGACACACCGCCGCTCATAATCAGCTCTAAAATACCTTAGGATACGGAATAACGGTCGTCAACGTTGATTTCCAAACAATTCACGGTCGAAATCAACAGTCCGCAGTGTGACGAGCAACAGGACGATGTACTTGGACGCTCACGGACGGTTTAGTCATACTATAAGGACCCTATTGAACTTTATTGCATCCCTTTCAAGTACACGGCGACTGCTATTTTTGCTGTGTTTTACCGGGTGGAATCACTAGGAACCGTTAAAATATATTCGACGAAATTTGGAGGTGACCAGGAACAGCGAACAGGGCATTTTCTTTCTCAGCTCTCCTGTTTCATCCCTCGTGTGGTGTCATCACGAAGGGGTACGACATCGGCACATGCGTGAATAAAGGCGAATGAAATGGGAAGGACCCCTCTAAGACCACCAAGTCCGGCAACACTCTTTGTACCACTTAACCGCCTTTGTTGAACACCTTAAAACTGGACGTGGACAGGAGGAACTATGACGAGAGACCTAGGCGCCCGCTGGCAGGCTTTGCTGCTGTTACTGCACCTGCTATAAGGCCGTCCAGAACCGGTCGGATGTCGGTGGGTAGTACGTCATTTGAAATCGGAAGGGTGCCGATGGGGTTGCCTGTCTCGAATGGCTTAGGACTTCCTTGCACTTTGTGTCTGGACAGGTACGTTTTTAAACCGCTCAGTACAGCTTAGTGGGTTGCACCGACAGTGTCACCGAACTGCAGAGTCTTGCAAGGACCCTTTGCTGGGTTATTCACGCATCTGGCAGTGTCGCATTTCTTAGTTTCTCAAATCACAGGAATGCGCAAAACAGGAGGACTAGAAAAGCATAATCACTCTTTGCTGCTTTGGATCGAGTTCAAATTTCGTCAAATGATTTTGAACGGTCCGTAGTGGTTTCCTCCTGTACTCCAGGGTAAAAATTGCTGTCACACAGCACGTGAAAGGGGTGCGATCACAATCAGTGGTGTTGTTGGTCTACGATATCCTTAGAGAACGGTTGAATCGTCCAAAAGGGGGGGGGGAGTATCAGCGGTGTCAAAGTCGACCGGTTGGCCTTCGCACTGCGAACTGCGAACTATCGTTTCCGAATTCGAAATATGTGGGATTCAACGCCCCAAGCAAAAGTGTGGTTTCAGTGACACGCTTCATAAAATCCTCTAAGTTTTTTTCCTACTAATTCTGAGCGGTGGTGTGTCTGCAATGTTTTCCTCGGCCACCCATAAGAAAACGGCGTGATTTCGACGCAGGTGTTGCGGTTCTGACCTCCATCACAGAGGCATCAAAAGAAGGAGTGAAACCTGGTAAGAGGGGCGTGATGACCTTTCCATCATGCGACACGTCCACGGCGCCACTGGACAGTATTGTGGTGAAATTTGGCGCCAGTGTTATTTAATTAATATACCAAACCCCCCATGAACTTGCCCTTTTTCCTAAACGTGCCGACACCTTGCTCTGGAGCGCCGCCGATTCCTAGTGCGAAGGCGCAGGGCGCCGCACTGTAAGTAGCCTGTTTATATGTTTGTATGTTGGCAGTGCTATAGACTGTTATTAATATCGCTGACCGCGCTCTGCGCTCTCGGTAAGAGACTCAGTGGTTCGACAGGTTAGCACTTAGCAGCTTGCGAGCGGACGACTTGGACAAGTGTGCTTCATGGAGATTCAGTGTTGTTAGGACATGCGTTGTAAAACTAAATAATAATTTTATGATTCACATTCTTAAAAAAAGAGCACTTTGAAAGAAAAGAACAATAAGAAGGAGAAGGGATTCGCAACTGAAACTTGGTAATTTTTTGATAGAATAAACTGTTGTGGTGCACCACTTTAGTGTTAAGATGCGATTGGCGGATGAACCTTTTTGGCAGGAAGAAATACGTAAAGGTAAATGAGCGCCACAAGAGAAGTACCCAGTGGTAGGACGCAGGTGTGCCTGGTTCGACATCCCGCTTTGACACGGGGGCCACCTGATCGACTTGACGTCGCTGCGCAGGTAGAGGCTCTGACATCCTGAGGTCCTGCAAAGGTGCTGAGCAATCCGTCTTCGCTAAGGCCCCAGCACGTTTGCGGCGCACAGCTTGGCGCAGCCCAGTCATGCCTACGGTTAGCATAATTCGCAACATCGGTACAGTAGTTCAATTTGATTACATTCTTGTGGAATCTAGGACGATCTTATGTCTCATATCCTTTTCCACTGTTAACGAATGTGTGGGCTTACGAGTTACTGTCATCACCTTCCCGTCACTGTCCCGATCGAGAATTACAGGATTATATAGTGGTCAGTTATCGTGAACATTTAGGACTTTCCAGGATAGCTGAGAGCGCTATGCGCTGCTTCCTGGCCTCGGGTAGGCGCGCCAGCCTCGGATCGAATCCGCCCGGCGGATTAACGACGGCGGCTGGAGTGCCGGCCGGCATAGATGTGGTTTTTAGGCGGTTGTCCAGGTCCTACTAGGTGAATACTGGGCTGGTCGCCACGTCCCGTCTCAGTTACATGGGTCTCAGACATTTGACGCACATTCACACTATTTCACGATTTACACTAGACGCAGACAGCTCGGGTACATGAATTCCGTCCCAGGGGATATGGGGTGGCGGCAGGAAGTGCATCCGCCCACCCCTTAACTTAACCATGCCAAATCCGTACTTAACCCTGCCGACTCTGCGCCCAATGCGGGATAAAGGCAGTAGCGAAAGCAAGAAGGAAGCAAGTTATCGTGAACATTTAGAGAGAGTGCACGTATTGTTAACAGAGCAAGAAGTAATTTAACTGATAGAAGAGTGACACTGCTTTGCATTTAATCTTCATGCAATTTGGATAGATATGATTCTTACATGATTTTGTTTACTCATTTTCTGAACTAATCCCGTAACTGTGGTTTATGTATAAATGAAAGTACCGAATTTAATCATTAGTCCTGCTCGGCCCCTTCAGTTACTCTAAGTTGTAGGATTTCAATTCCTGTCCAGGAAGATATCAGCAGTCAGGTTAATACCATAACCAACATACTGCTCCAGTCAGATAGCGTTAGTCAGAGTGAAAGTTTGTGCAAATTCTCCTCTTTAAGAGCTATTCCTAGGGCCATCATAAACTCGTTACTGATTTAACTTTCGCACAGCCAATTAGAGGTTAGTTCTTAGAGAGGTGGCCTGCCCACAAATGGTATTGGAGGGTTAAGACAAATTACACACCGTTCGTTTTGCAGCCTCCTATAGGTTTTCCGTTATGTTCAGGTCGGGAGTCTGGGCATGCCAGTGTATTTTACGAATATTACTATGTACAAACCATCACCTTGTAGATACTGCTATATGAAAGAGGAATTGTCAAGCTGATACAATCATTATCTCCCAACTGTTCATCTACTGCCGACCGCGGTGCTCGTGCGGTTCTAGGCGCTGCAGTCCGGAACTGCGGGACTGCTACGGTCACAGGTTCGAATCCTGCCTCGGCCATGGAAGTGTTTGATGTCCTTAGGTTAGTTGGGTTTAAGTAGTTCTAAGTTCTAGGGGACTGATGACCTAAGATGTTAGGTCCCATAGTGCTCACAGCCATTGTGTACGCTGTTCACAATGATATACAATGTTTTCATATCATCCCATATTTAGTACTTTCTTAAGTGCAAATAGGGGTCCACCACTTAACCGTGAGAAACACACCCCTGTTACAGAAAAACTTTCTCTGAACTTCACTGATGTCACTACACACTATGACTGGTAAAGTTCTCCGGGCATTCGCCAAACCCAAACCCTTCCATCTGATTGCCACAAGGTACAGCGTGATTCATCGCTCCAGATCACTCGTTTTCAATCATTCCGTGACAAGTGGCTTACTCTTTACACGATCTGGAATATCGCTTAGTATGACGACAGAAGTATATAGCTTATAAAGAGGTGCTCCACCATTGTACCCCATTCTTTTTAGTTCCCGAAGCACTGTGCTGGCTGGACTTTAAAACTCACTTGTGATTTCTTCTGCCGAGTTCACTTTTCTTCATAAGTAAGAGAGATTCTTTGGTGAATTTTGGACAGCATACAAACCATACTTCCAGATGTATGAAACTCTTGAATTTATCTATTTTATGAAAAAGTGAATGACCTGTTAAATTTTAAACTTCATGTTTAGAAAAAACTCAAATTTTATAATTAATTAACTCAATTTTTACTACAGTTTTTAACAGATTTGTAAAATTCTAGAGTGTCACACACCTGTAACTATGTTTTGTATGCTATGCAAAATTCATCGAAGAATCTCTGTTACTTATAGAGAAAAGTGTACCTATAGCAACAAATGCAGCCGGTAATAAGTGAAAAAATGACGAAATTTCACAAGAAAAAAATATTGTTATGTTTCTGAACTACCACTGCTATGAATATGAATCGTGAATCCTTCTTGGTCGTGCTGACAAAGTTTTATGAATTTATTTGTAAAAGTTTAGATAGTGGATATTAAAATGTCCTGTGGTGTCTCTTCTGCTCCAAGTCGGCCCGTTTCCGTCGTACCCCCCTTAAGCACTGAAATTTTTCATTAAAGTTTGCGTCACCCAAATGTTCATGATATGATATATTTCTCAGTTTCACTTTATGTAAGTGAAATTTAAAAAAAATTATATCTTAGTGGCACATTACAAGTCCAATAGCCACCAGGTATCAGCTCGTGGAAAACAAGGATGAATCGGTACATACAAACCGGCCAGTATTTTAAATACAAGTTGGTGAGCGATAGCCAGCTTAATGGAAGAGACGTTTGTCACTCGGAAGCCCGTCGCGGCAGCGCAAGAGAGTGGAGCGGAACATGCATTGTGGGTCGGGCTCCGGTCCGTCAGCGCGCTTTTCATGCGCGCACGTCAGCCCTGGCGCTGTCGGTGTGGTAATGGCTTCGACGGCCCACGCAGTCGCAGCAGCGAGAGGCTTCCGTCCGCAGCCCAGCCAAAGGCCCGCTAATGGCTCCTCTGGCGCAGACGCCGGCCGGCTTTCCGGTCAGCTGTCCCTCAATAGGCCGTGCCCCGTGATTGTGCTCCTCCGGCTGCAGCCACAGTGGCCGGCGGCCGCGGCCGGGCCGGCCTTTCACCCACACAATATCCGAGCGCAAAACATTCACAGCCGCTCTCGACGTCTCTATCTACAGTCCTCCACAATGCAGGCCTAATTCTAATACGGATACCCAGGATTGACTCGAAACCTTTGTGTTGTCAAACGTCTGTACTCCAGTCAAAGAAAAGCAGATGTAGCTCCATACTCTGTTTACTTTGTGCCGTTTTTAGAAATATAACCATTGTCTTCGAAAGCGTATATCTTCGTCAGTACGGATTCACACAACGTTGCTAAAATGCGTTACGGTTTTATACCAGGAAGATATCTGAACGACTTCCAAATCAATGACGATAGTAACGATAATAATAATAATAGTGTCTGTAATTTCTTGAAGGTATTTTAAATCTGTCTTGGCAATACAACGAAACAGAGAGCATTTTATTTTATTGAAATAAAACATCATCATTGGTTTGTAACGAAACATATTTACAGTTTAACTTAAGTTCTAAACAAAAAAATACTTTTGTTACTAAAGACGTTGATTTTATTTACGTGTGCTTGCAGATCATTGAGATATTCCTTCGTTTGGCACCGTTAATTCTGGCCTAATCCCATATTGCATTGCTGAAACGCGCATTACGTGTAGTGAAACGATATATAATGTAACACCTGTACTAGCTGTGTGTCTCCCTTTCCTTTAGATATGCCTCGTGTGTTTTTTGATGTTACCAATTTTATTGCTGATTTTTCCTTTGATCTAAAAATCTGCAAATCACAGTAGCTGACTTAGAGCGTTTAATTGTTTACCACATATTTATTTAATGTGCAATTCAGATGGAGGAGTACTCATAGAGTTAAAGATCTAAATGATGAATAAGTTTAGGGGAGGCGGACAAAGATGTATGGTGAAGAACAAACACGAAGTAGTGGAGCGCTGAGGGAGTTGGAGGATTAGGGGTAAGGAGGATGTAGTTACAGAGAGAGAGAGTGAGGGATCCTATTGAATGACATTCAAAAGAAACGATAATGGTAATCGTTATAATAACAATTTATGGAAGATGTTTTAAATCCGTCTTCCCAAATTTCATAAATTCGTAACAAACCGAATTTCGTTTTACTGAAAAGAAAACGTCATCATTGGTTTGCAATGAGAGATACTTACAATTTGACTTAGGCACTAGATAAAGAAAAAAGATGTTTCCAGACTGGGGGAGCTAAGCCATGTTTCCGCAATATCCTTTCTTTCAAGAGTGCTAGTTCTGCAAGGTTCGCAGGAGAGCTTCTGTAAAGTTTGGAAGGTAGGAGACGAGGTACTGGCAGAAGTAAAGCTGTGAGTACCGAGCGTGAGTCGTGCTCGGTAGCTCAGATGGTAGAGCACTTGCCGCGAAAGGCAAAGGTCCCGAGTTCGAGTCTCGGTCGGGCACACAGTTTTAATGCGCCAGGAAGTTTCAAAAAAGATGTTTGTTACAAAAGAGCCGGCCGGAGTGGCCGTGCGGTTCTAGGCGCTACAGTCTGGAGCCGCGAGACCGCTACGGTCGCAGGTTCGAATCCTGCCTCGGGTATGGATGTGTGTGATGTCCTTAGGTTAGTCCGGTTTAAGTAGTTCTAAGTTCTTGGGGACTGATGACCTCAGATGTTAAGTCCCATAGTGCTCAGAGCCATTTGAACCATTTGGACTCAGGTCGCCGAAGTGGCGTCAAATTGAAAGACCGGCACCCTGCGAACGGCCTGCCCCACGGGGGGCCCTAGCCATACGATTAAATTAAGTAAATAATTATTTATCTGGTCGTAGAGTAAATGTTTATTGTGTGATAATTCTATGCGTACACCGAAGTTTTCTAGAAATGGGAGGAGGTGTCTCTCTTTATTGATTTTTGCGATGTTCATATCTTTTTCTGTTGTGCTTGGCTTACGGGATTCCTGTTTAAGGAGGTTTGCTAATGATGAATGGTTTGTATTGTATTTCTGTGACATGACATACTCTTTATATTTTGCGTCATATATTCTGCCGGTAATGCCAATGTAGATTTTTCACAGTTTCTATGATTGAGCTACTAGAAACAGGAATATTGGTATCTCATTGGTTTTACGAGTAGAGAAGGGCTGTGTTTCTGTATTGAGTTATATTTTGTGTTATAGGCAATGTTTATGTCTTGCTTTCTGAACATATTTCCCAAGTTGTATGTGAGTTTGTTGTGGTAGGTATATCATTTTCTTGTGATTGTGTTGCTCGTTTATGCTGATGTGATTCGGTTAGTTTCTTTCATCATTTGTGTTTTAATTGTTCTATTAAGTTTATCTTCTAGTGTTGTAGGATTTTAAACCTATCAGTTTTACAGTGGCTAACGCTTTTTGGTAATCATAACTGTTTAATGAAATCTTATGAAATCTTATTAACTCTGTTTAACATGTACTTGACTACAGCACGTTCTTATGATTTTGTGGGTCGTTGCATGTTGCATTTATTGTTGTATCCTTTGTTGTGGGTTTCCTGTATATTTCAAAGTTATGGTTTTAATTGTCTTTCCTCATGATTAAGTCTGGAAAACTGAGTGTGTTTCCTCGTTCTTCTTCTATGGTAAAAATTATGTTCTTGTGTATACGCTTACATCTGTGTAGTTGTTCTATTAGGTCCTGAGTTTCATCAGCCATACATTTTACCTGTAGTAGTAAATGAAGCTGAAGCTTTCCCTTGTTATCATATGTTCAAATATTAGTTTTTCGGTAATTCATAAAAATGTTGGGTGGTGTTCCTGAAGTAGGTGAAACCATAGGTAAACCTACTTCTTGCAAGCAGTCTTTCTAAATGAATTCAGGATAGTTTTGTGGTTTTACTAACAGTGCCAATTTTATGGTTTCATCTATAGGCTAATGACATCGCTGGTTGTGTGTTTTCAGTTTTTATTTAATTCGCTTAATAGTTTCACTACCAGGTGTGTAACTGCACCTGATTTCTACATCGAAGCTCAGTAGTCTAGCTGAGCATTGGATTTTTATATCACTTTTATGTTCCATTAGCTGAGTGGTATTTCTTATTGTCCTATCATTTTCAAGTTTGTAGTACTGAGTGAGCTGTGATTGTATTTGCATTGGCAGTAGGTATGTTGCAGTCGTTATGAAATTTACTGTCGGGCAAACAGGAGTGTTTGTCTTATCAATCAAAAATCCTTATCCCAAGTTGGGGGCCTCAGGAATTTTTGAACAAGTCTCTAATTGTCCCCTTTTGAAATTGTATAAGCTTTATTTTTGAATGTGTTTCTAACAAGTGCTTTAAATTTGTATAATGGGTTTGATTTTACCCGTCTTACATTTTTTTGCTAATGAACACCTACGTTTTCTTCTACGTATTCTTTTGTTTCTGTGAGCATTATAGTATTGCCTTTTCAGCTACTACGAGGGCGCTTACCTATATCTGCTTTAGCTTCATGAATAATAATGGGTTTTCATGGACTCGGACTACCTTGCAGCAGCACTAGTCACCTCCGACAGGCTTTTGTCTTTCTCTCGCAAAACCATCGACCCCACAACACACAGGTGAAAGAGCCAGACAATCGGAAGAAACGGTTCATTACGATCATAGTTATCTGCAGCGCTACAGCTTTATTGTTGTCCACGATGTCGAACGAACAGAAAATCATAATCTTCTTTTCTGAATATAAACGGCGCTTTTGGTCACATATGTTTATAACATGGCAGCAGATATTTGACGTAACCATAACTTTGGAATAACGAAGTATTCAGATGTGGAACGCTATAGCTGGTGCAGAACTGGTACCAGGCAGTCATGCGACCTTCCAGCGCTGACTCACGTTCTGGAAGTTAAGTGGCGCCAGTACGTCAGTTGGATGTGTGAAATCAGCACATGAAGAGGACTCAACGTGGGAAATGACCGAACGGAGTTATCGTGTTTGGACGCGCCCGTGAACACTGTGGCAATCAAATTGCCCATTTAGTTGATGTAGCAACGTGGACTGTGCAGGTATCTACAAGCGACAGTCAACTACTTGCAGCCACGTAACAAGGCGTAAGAAAAATGGTCGTAAGAAGATCCTAACAGACTGGGATTGGGGACGAGTGTCGTACCTCTTCTATGACAAACAGTTTCAAATGCGATGCGAATTGCTGCTCTCAGAGAATGCAGGTCCACATGTAGAGCGGTTTCCGAACTAAGACTGCGAATTGGGCTGTTTGCTATAACTACTCTGAGTCAGCTACCTCACAAGAAGGCCCAACTTCAAACAATAAAGAAATTGTACCGTAGGTGAATAGAGGAATGCAATGTGGTCCATCGGGCCGTGATTTTGTCTCTTTTCAGATGCTTCGATTGCAACAACGCCCAATCCAGCGTTTAAACCATTGTGTGTTGAAGGTTTAGTTGAAGCCGAAGCTGGTTATGCAACGTTATGTGAGTGTTTTCCAAATCATGAATTGTGCTTACCATAAACATGAGCCGATGTGTCTGTTTCAGTATTCTCTGTGACCAATTGACACTCTTTCTTTTATGTCGTCATGATAAGTATTCCGTCTGCTTCTCTACCGTTTATCAAGATGACGGCGGAAGTGTTAATGGGGCTGCAATCATACTTTCCGGGTTTGACGAATTCTCACAGTCACTTTATCGCCCCTCCTCTGGTCCACTAAATCACCCGAGCATAAGTCTCTAGAAAATGTCTGAGGTTATCAACATTCGCACAATCTGGCAGACCTACAGAATCAAATCACGAATAGTATAGCATAGTCACACTTCGCCGACGATGTTATGCTCATAAGTAAAGATCCAGAAGAACTAAAGAATATGATCCAACACTAAAACTTACCTCTGCAAAGAAGGCCTTAAAAATGAACATCAATAAAAAATACTAAGCCCAGACAACAAAACACTTAACAGTCGACACCAGTCTCTATAGCGTAGCTGTTGAAGAACACATCTACCCTGCCCGCAAAACTAAAGAAGGAGAAAAAAAAACAATTAAAATGGAGAAATTCTTCGCAGGATAGCATGAGCTGGGCAGCTTTCCAGAAAATAAGATTTATCCTGACCAACAAGGACGTCCCAAATTACTTGACGGCTACTGTCTATAATATGTGAATACTGCAATTTATAACGTATGACCTGGAAACTATGACCATGACTAAGGCAAGTGCACATAAAGCAAAGCACACACAACGAGCCGTGGAGCGACGTATTTTAGGAGTCAGCGTCAGAGGACATTGGCTGGAGAACAAGGTAACAAACGTCTTAGAGAGGATTGCAAGCCAGAAGTGGCAATGGGTCAGACACGAGCACAATGAGGTCACAGCATGTGTATACTAGAGGCCATGGGAACACAAGAGAGGCATTGGAAGATCCCAAAAGAGATGGCTAGATGACATGAAGCTGGTGACTGGAACACGAGGGTTATATCCAGCAGTGGATTGAGTTAGGCTGGAGAAGAAGAAGACAGCATACTTGTAGAAAGTTGTAGACAGACTTACTCACAGAATTCAGGTTATTATCAATGCTAGAGCCAGCGTGACACTGTGCTAGTGTGATGTCTCCTGTAGGTGAGTAAATTTTGGTCCAGTGGGAGTATTTTATGATTTCATGATTCTCTGCACGAAACAAGCATACACTGATGACACAAAACATTATGAATAATTGTTTAATAGCGTTTCGCGCCTCCTTTAGAACGCAGCGTGATTCTTTATGGCATTTATTCAACTAATCGTTCATAGGTTTCTAGAAGTATTGTTATCTCTCAGAGTAGTGGCGGATTGAAAATTAGAAAATTCTATTAAAACCCATTCATCCCACTACAACCAAAGTGCGGTCATACCAGAGGCAGAGAAAGAACCAGGAGATATGCGGTACGTCACAAGTGGGTCAGGTTTCAATTCAGAACAAGCCGAGAGAGAGAGAGGACGATCTCAGCATAAAATAGCACGGGACAGAAATGCGACACAAATATGACATATTCTTTAGCTTGTAAGAGGGTATACAGAAACTGTACCTATCTCGTAAGAACCAGTATGAGAGAACCGATACAGCAGTTAAGTGCCTATGAAGGGAATACAGCAGAATAACAAGGACACATGCTGTCATTACGAACGAGCATGGCGTTATAGCCTCACGTTAGGTCCCTTTAAATACTCGAGCTCTCCAGCTCAGAAGGAGTTGATCATCGAGGGTAGATGGCGTTCACACTCGATTCAATGTTTACGATACTGTTACAGATCTAAGGCCTAAATGCTCCAGAACAGTCTACAAACCGCCTGAAGATGTACCTGAGATGACGGTCTTCGCCTGACGAACTTTATAGTACTCGCCACCTACCATTGCTGATGGAGAACCTGAGCGTCTTCGAACAACACCATATCGCGGTGTGCTGACAGCACCGAACTCCAAT
Organism: Schistocerca piceifrons; assembly: GCF_021461385.2. Lineage (NCBI taxonomy): Eukaryota > Metazoa > Arthropoda > Insecta > Orthoptera > Acrididae > Schistocerca > Schistocerca piceifrons. The sequence goes on from NC_060138.1 coordinate 958,200,131, forward strand.
GCAGAAACTGGCAGCAGGGCGTCGTGGGGTCTAAATTCATGTTCGCCACGTAGGTGCCTTACGATGTTGAAACCTACCCGGTCAGTAGCAAGTAGGTTGACCAACCACACGCCTTCCGACAACACCACACCTTGTACGGCTCATCAGGGGTTAACGTAGAATTCGGCGTGGAATCGAGCACACTCCAGCAGCTAGTACAAGAGCATTCGAGATGGCCCATAGCCACGCAGCCAGTGTGCCATGCCACGAGGTCACTCACTCTTCGCCTGGGCCAGCAGATGAGGACTCAGCAGCCATCAGCGGGTATCCAACACGAGGAGGAATGAGCCGAATGAGGCATCGGCCAGTGTGGAACAAGACGACTGTAGAAATGATTATTAAATAAATGAAATCTGTCAATGTGTTATTAGCGTCAGAGACGCTTCACAGGTACCCAGCAGCTGTCCCGACTTCATACAGAGGTGCCCCGCTTCGCTCCTCTGTAAATTGATGTCAAAAGTGTGCACTTCGACGTCGCCGTCGTCAACATCGGAGGTTTTCGACTCCAAAGCCTGGAATTCTGGCACAGTGGTCTGCCTCTACTGTGTCCATATTTCGCAGCAGTAACCGTAATGCGGTGAGCACAAAAGAATTTTTCTTCCTTTGTGATATGGCAGAATTTAGGTGAAGTGATGGATGTTCTATATCAAAAGTATCTTTTGTAGAACCAACCGAGTCTTTTGGCCTATGAGACTTTAGAGGCAACGTATTTCGTACCAGTGAGATGCGCTGTTTGTAATTTAATGCCTCAAAATGAACCGTGCACCAACTTTGTACCGGTAACTTTTTCTACTTGTAGTCTTTATGGTGATGGAGCACAGGAGTTTACTGATTGTAGCTGGGTGATGTTCCGGCAAAAGAAGCAACTGAGTCTCATTTTTTACAGTGTAAGTCGCAATTTTCCTGTCCGATATATGTTGGCGCAAATATTTTTGGCATACATATACGAGACAGGTAAATCTCACAAATATGCTACGTACAACGTCAGTTACTGCCAGTGATAGTATAGCCGCTTTAACAGATCAAGTGTCATAGTTGTTAGCCGGCCGTTGTGACCGAGCTGTTCTAGGCTCTTCAATCCGGGATCACGCGCCTGGTAGTGTCGCAGGTTCGAATCCTGCCTCGGGCATGGATGTGTGTGAAGTCCTTAGGACAGTTAGGTTTAAGTAGTTCTAAGTCTACGGGACTGACGACCTCAGATGTCAAGTTCCATAGTGCTTAGAGCCATTTGTACCATTTGAACAATTGTAAGAGGAAAATGCTCAGCAGAAGTTACGCGATGGAGAATTCGTTTCACAGTTACCATCTTGGTAAGCCACGCAAGCTTCACAGTAGAGTACGAGTGAATTTAAATCTTCGGTAGCAATGCGCTATTTTTCAGTAAATGCTTCAATAGCTAACCTCATCACAATCTTATCAGGCAAAACAACAGGGGACGTCACGGTATTCACTGATGATGTATTGGCTACAACCAGCAAGTGTAAGTGGTCTGATTAAATTAATCTGCGGATGGGCAGTTTACGCCTTACGGGTGAGGCTAGGACGTACGTGGTGTATCATGAGTGACTGAGCAAGGCAAGTACATCTGAGCACTTAATGGAAGGTTCACGTCAGAGGTACTGCAACACTTATATCGATTAGAAGTAGGGTTATATTATGTAACAGTGTGTCTACAATTTATGAAGTGTGTATTCTGTGTTGCTTAATCCTCTTGATCTATGGCAAGAAAATTAGAGCTTTGTAATGTATATGCGAAAAAAAGCAAAAGAATATCTTGAAATCGTAAATGATTATGATATGAATATATTAATAAAAAGAAAATGTTTGTTAAAAGCTGGTTCATACTTAGGGCACTTGTAGTTGTAACATGTAAACATTGTAGGAAAGTCCCTCCGCAACGGAAGTGGCATAGCGCGATGAAACAGGTGGGTTTGGCGGTCGAACTGAGCGGCTCACTTGTGTGAACGACACGCGGTATGTGGCTAGCCTTAGAACGGTACACTTCGATCGTGCTAAGAGAGGAAATTGGAAGCTACCTTAGGAAGGATTTTACTCGGATTTGGATCTGGCTACTATTTGGTAGTCACAGCGCAATGGAATGGCTCTAGTATTTCGAAAATCCAACGCCAAGAAGAGAGCATTAGTGCATCAAGAGCCATGGGTACACTTAGCCACCATATTGCCTGCCACCAATCTTCTCCACTGCTTCACAAACTTCACTCATTCAGTTAAATAATTATATCGGCATGGACTAGTTAATATGTGTGTTGTTTCTACAATAATCACATAAAATATAAATTCGTGTCTGGAACCATATTTTCAGTCCTGATCAAAAACCTACGCAGGGTCCTCACCTACGTGTCACTAAAACCGAGTATCCTGAATTAAATGAACATACGTTTAAAAGTGATTTTTTGTCTAAAGTAAAAGGAGTAGTAAAAGTTAAAGCTAAAACAACAAAAGTGAAGTTGGATTGGCTTCTTCTAAAGTATCCTTAGTTTATTATAAAATATTGTTTTTAGGATTACAGTGCAAGATTCTGTAAGTATTATTGCAAAGAATACCTGTTTCACAGGTAATTAAAGTTCAAGTACATATAAGTCTTTAATCAACAGATCTACGGTAATGTTGTTAGAAGAAAAATTATGCAAAATTTTAAAGAAGGTTTATTTTTGCTATCCATCATGAAAGGTTCCCTTTTTTGAAGTTAATTGAACCCAGTGTTGTATTTTATTGTCCTGTAAGGTGATTTATGAACTACTCCCTCTTTACTACTGTAAGAGCTTTGAATAGTGAAACTATATTACTTTATGCGTCCTCATCATATTCTCCACTTATTAAGAAAAAATTGAACTATTACTGTTACTAAGGAAAACTTTTATAAGCAGACGAGCTTTAACAGTGTACATATGATGTTATTCATCTTTATTTTTATTTTTAATTTCAGCTAACATGGAAGCCCCTCATGTCCAAATTTAGTTCTGCACTTCATGCATTGATATTTCAGTATTTGATTAAGTAAGGCTCTTGAGTGTGGCTGTCATTAGTATGAACTTGGTGCAAATTTCATCCCCATAATTTACTGGTGTGTGTGTTATTGGCAAATGTTGCTACACACGTAACAGAGCGCACTGTGTCAGTTTGTATCCTGTTTTCTATTCAAGAGGGAAATCTCAACAAAAGTAACTTCAATAGTCAATATTCTTTTCTCAAATATATATATCCAAATTAATGTGCCAAATTGGGCTGGTGACCAATCATTTTTTTTTTTTCATTCATTTATGATTTTACTACTTTCCTTCACTACCAAGATTAAAGCCCGTTTGATTTTTTCGTTATTTCACCAAATTCGAAATTATAGTCTGATATCCTTGTCCATTAGACACACGTGAGGTCAAACTTCGAAATCCTCTCAGAGGATAAAATTAGCGTGTTTCACGGCACTTAGAACGGCACTTAGAACAACTTAAACCTAACTAACCTAAGGACATCACACACATCCATGCCCGAGGCAGGATTCGAACCTGCGACCGTAGCGGTCGCGCGGTTCCAGACTGTAATGCCTAGAAACGCTCGGCAACCCTGACCGGCTGTGACAGGACTAAGGGTTCGGTTGTTAGGAAGAGTGATATACGTTAGTGTTATAGTTTCGCAAGGAAAATAGAGTCAAGCTTTGTAGGGAAAACTTGAGTGGGTTGACACAGATGGAAAATGACACTGTAAAGACATATGAGCTAACAAGAAGTCCTGACGCGGATCGCATCATACTCAGGGAATCATAAAAAAGATCAGTCGATATTTTTCTTTTTCTTTTTTTGCGAGGAATTGCTTCGGAGTTTTCACGTAGAGTCCGAATGGTTGCAGGACTGCGTATTGCCAAGCATCTGCAGGAGATAGATATTGGTACACGGATACACACTGATAAACGACTTTTCGCATTTGAAAAGGATTGTTAACATTGTGGAAAGAAAGATTATTTGAAGGCGCAGTGCAATTAACCAAAATGTTGCAGATGTAGACGTTTTGGTCACAAGGCAACAAGTGTGGGAATAAGAAATAAAGAAAATAATCAGCAAATACGTTAAACATGAACGGAAATATTTCGTCCGTCGTAAAATATACTGTAGGGACGAAGACAGAGACGGACTGTTGTTTGATGGTCTTTGTAAATGGTAGAGAATGTAAATTTCTATTCAGTACTGGTACACGTGTATCTATTACTAGTCTCAGTAGGAGAAGACTAAGGAGTCCAAGGTATAAATTACATGGAGTGGGAAACAATGATTTGGTATCTTTGGGAATAACACAGCTCATTTATAGGACCGGAACTATAGAGTTTCGTGAGCATATTAAATTGTTGCCAACTGTAGCACAAGGGTATTCTGCAATCCTTGGACTTAATTTCCTGGATATCCGTCATGCAAAAACTGATCTTTCACAGCGCACAGTTGAACTTGGGTGGACTGGTTTCCAATGGGTCCAACAGCAGTAAACGTTTCAGTGTCGCAAGATACACGAATTGCTAAAGTGTCTCCAACTAATTGTGTACACGTACATAAAAGATAATTGCGTGGTTGGAGGTGCCATGTCACGGATTGAGCGGGCCCCTCCCACCGGAGGTTCGAGTTCTCCCTCGGGCCTGGGTGTGTGTATTGTTCTTAGCATAAGTCAGTTTAAGTAATGATAAGTCTAGAGACCGATGATCTCCGCAGGTTGGTCCCTTAGGAATTCACACACATTTGAACATTTTATGATGACTTCACACGACAAAGAACATACCTATACAGGAAGTTGTTTTGGGTACTTTTAGGAGCCGACGTGCCACAGCACAGATTATGTGCGGCTGCGCCACTACAGAACATACAAGCATTAGATGAAATACATTGTTTTATTTTTATACGCAAAAGCTTTACTCACGTAACCAACGTTAATGGGGATCTGATAACTTCAGTAAGCGTGGATAAGTGAATCTCTCGAGAGGATCACTTATAGCGAGTTATACTCGAAGATGAGGATATCGAAGAGTTCCGCTGTGATCACAGCGTCAGACAAACCGTCAATTCTTCCGTCCTAGAGACAAGTTTCGTCACTTGAAAGATAGTGAACGAGAACCAATGGAAGATTTCTTGATAAAATATTCGGACTTATTGAGTTCAGGTGGTCCACAACCAGCAACACCCATCGCATACGAACAGAAGATAATTCATCACTTTATACGAAACCATAGAGGATAGTGAAACACCTACAGTCACTAGCAGACTTATTTACAGATCAGCAACTGCGTGAGGGTGTTATAGAGCGTAGCTATAGATCTTGGTTCAAAAATTGGTTCAAATGGCTCGGAACACTATGGGGCTTAACATCTGAGGTCATCAGTTCCCTAGAACTTAGAACTACTTAAACCTAACTAACCTAAGGACATCACACGTCCATGCAAGAGGCAGGATTCGAACCTGTGACCGTAGGGGTCGCGCGGTTCCAGACTGAAGCGCCTAGAACCGCTCGCCACACCCAGATGTTGGTCAGCAAATATTGTCCCTGAACGCAAAAAAAGCTGAGAGTATTAGAAATATCGATTTTGCTGTCACTATTGTTGCTTCAACGCATGAATCACAATGGCTGCGTATCCTGTACCAAGCACAACGGATACATTAGACAACATAAAAGTGGTTTCACCACCTAGAAATGTTTCCTTCGCAGAAAATTCAGGTTATTACCAATATCAAAGAATGCCGTCTGGATGGAAAAATGGTCCAGCTACCTTGCAATGGCTATTAGATGGTGAACGACGTGGATTAAAACCGAAAATCCGTATAGTATATACTGACGATATTATCGACTATTCAAAAACTGTAGAAGATCATATTAAATGTCTGGATGAAGTGTTCAGTACATTGAGGGCAGCACACCTTACACTACATGTGGAGATATGCCATATTGTTCACACACAAGTAACTCATCTTGCTGAAATTAACATCAAGATAGAGTATGAACGGATCCTCCACTTACTTTTGTCGTCGGATATTTGCCGATACCACAAACTACTAAACAATTACAGTCATTCATTGAGTTACGCAAATATTATCGCAATTTCTTGAAGGGGTGCGCTGAAATTGTATGACTGTTAAGCATATTGTTATGAAAAGCTATTAGATTTCAGTGTACATCACAATGCCAAGAAGAGAGTGAGAAACTCAAGGAGATATTAATATCATATCCTTACTTCGAATAGTGGGTCATATCTGCCTGTGATCTGTCCAAAAATCCTATAAGCTGTGTCAGAATGTTGATGGAAAACAACATCCGGTGGCATATGGCTCCAGAAATTTGAATAAGGTTGAAACTAATCATTCAGCAACCGAAAAAGGAATGATAGCAGTTATATACGGAATCTCTTATTTTCATTGCTACTTGTACAGTCATAAATTCAAAGTAGTCCCAGATTATACGCCTTTAAAATAGTTATTGTGGTTAAAAGATCCATCAAGTCATTCAGCATGATGGGCATTAAACTGAGGTCGATTATAAACCCGGAGTCAAACACACAAATGCCGACGCCCTAAGCAGAAAGATAGCAGCTTTGCAAGTAGTAGATGGAAGCCAGACAGATTGGATAAAAACACAAGCAGCCGACAGTGAATATCATTTGTTTCGAAGCCAACCTCAGTTCTAAACGCAAGAAGGCTTGCTATGCAGATCTACAAAGTGGAGACCTCGCACCACTGAGACTGGAAGTATTGTATCAAGTGCTCGACCACGTATTGTCAGGCTATCTGGGGGGAGGGGGGGAATGAACAACTGATAGACGTATAGCTGAAAGATTTTGGTGGAAAACGTGTCACAGTGATGTAGACAATATCTCAGGAACTGCAGCCCATGTGGCCAACGAGCAGACTTGAGTCATCAGAAAATTCAGTTACAATTACTACCCGAAACTGACAGCCCATTCACTTTGTTAGGGTTAGAAATCCTGGGATCTTTTAATAGAACACAGGCAGGTAATAAATATGTGCTTACGATGTTAGATAATTCACAACGTTTAGTTATAGTAGCCATTCCAGATCAGAAGGCGATTACGGTAGCACAGGTAATAGCAAACAACTAATTATTAAAATTTGGTGTCACAGAAGCTATTGTTGCAGACCACAGCAGAAATGTTATTTCAGACCTAATGAAAGAGTTGTGCCACTTATCGAAAGTTAAGGAGCTATGTACCAGTCCATTGCATCCTCAAACGAACAGACAGAGGAAGTCCACTGTACGTTATCCAGAATGTTAAGCCATTACATGCATTCAAAGCATTCAGATTGGGATACATATTTAAGTTTTGTCGTCTCTGCATGTAGTTCAGAAGTTCATACCAGAATTGGCCTTTTGCCATACAAGGTAGCGTATGGGCGGTAAATGCCATCACCTTTTGATGTGTTCAACCTAAACTGGGTCCACAGGGAAGAATTTTGCAAAGAGGTTGAAAGAAATCTGGCAAAGGGAGCAGCGTGCCAACATAAAAGCTTTGGAGAAGCAAGAACGTATTGGGCAACGGCCGAGGAAACTGCCACAAAACAGGACAGGACGGTCGGTATTACTAGCTAATACGTATACCCCAAGGACAAAACGAAAAAAAATTTAATGAAACACTACAGGCCTTACCAAGTTACCCAAATGACTTAGCCTGTCAACGTCAAATTTCGGTTGCCAGCTAATGCATGTAAGTAGAATCGAACTGTTTAAAGGTAAGTTGATGCATTTCCACAAATTCCTTCAACCGTTACGGGAAAATCAAAAATACAAAGGAAGCAGGTAACATCAGAGAAACGTACCTGATGCACTTACATCTAGAAGTAAATAGTCTAAGTCCTAGGATACAATGCACATATCGCATTTGTTTGTTACTTAGGTGCATTTTAATTTTCTTTATTTGTCATGGTCTGTGTTTATTTACTGGTATAAAGAAGGGAGGCGACTGATGATGCCTAACATTCTCTCAGGTGGCGTGCCAAGATGCTGACCACAAAACTTTTTCTTAGCGTAGCGCTACTATGTGGTTGCAGAGGAGATGTGATACGGAATGAGCCGCTATGCAATGGAATTTTATTTGATAGGCATAGAGTTGTTCTACAGATGGATAGTCACATTTACATTTAACATTTCGGAAGTAGGGAATGATGCACAAAGACTGCAAGTTAACTTTGCAGCTTTATAAAAGGAAGCAGAGAAAGGAGGATTATTAGAAGATGTACACGACGAGTATCAGGAATTAAAACTCTCGTATGAGAAACTGAGGACTCAGCTGCAGCAATTAACAGAAACTGTACCACAAACGTTAAGACATAAAAAAACGTGCAAGAGAGAAACTGTTAAAATCTGTATTTGGAACCGCGGATAATGAGGATATCAAGAATTTAAACAGCGCAGCTGGAAATGAACAAGAGTTATCAAAATATACAGAAGCAAAAATAGATTGGCACACAACACGTGTAGAGAACATGTAGCAAGGAATACTCAGTGTTACTAAAACAATACGAAACTTAACAATAGAAACTGAGCAAAGTGTGCATAACACCAGGAATGTCTTAAACAGTGATTTTAAAAAACAGAAATCCGATTAACCAGCGTATATGAAAAAGTGTTAGTAGCTGTAGTAGCTGCATCATTACGGATTTCAGCAGACAAATTAGACGGCACATGAATCGAGGTCGAAACTTTGCATGAAGCAATACAGCATGCTACTCATGGGAAATCTATTCGAACGCTATTAAACTCACATCAAGTGCGGAGGGTATTACAGCAAACACAAAGGGACTTTCCAGAGAGACTACAGAACATAATGCCTATAGCAAATAGGAATATAGCTTTGTTTATTCGCATACCTGAAGTAAGAGTAGATAATAATCAGGCTAGACAGTACATTAAAAATAAATTTGTAGTAGGAGGAGTAAATGTGCAGTACCAATGTTTCAAGGTACATCCATATCCAATTAAATGGAGGACAATTTATTTGTTTGTAGAGGGAGAGACTCTCATATCGTCAAGTCCGTAGCAGATTTCAAAGATTGTATTTGAGAAAATATTATCTGTCCAACAAGGGTGATGTGGACGAACAATAAATCATGAGAAATACAACTGTTTTTGGGGTAAATGGTAGCTTGAAACTGCGAGAAAAATGTCTTAGCACCTAAGACAAAACCTCAGAAAATTGTAAACCACTGGTCTTACTCCATGTTTGCACCAGAAACAGCTATTATCACTTGCTATAAAAATGGTAATCCAACTGATATAATGTCCCTAGAATTACAAGGCAATGGATTGTTAATTAATGGAATTAGGTGTGGAATAACGGAAAGAGAATGTTACCTCCCAGCTCCCATCATGGGCACGAGAATGATTACTGTGTCTCAACCAATGTTGTATTGGTTGGAGGAACCACCACATATCTAATAAAAATCTAACTTTTATTAGTGATACCTTAGTGTCAGCTTCACTGCAATCAAGAGACAAATTAATAACTTGAGAAAAAGGACAAATTTCAGTCATTCAAAGATTGCAATCCGTGAAACAATATCACGAGAAATGTAGACAAAACCCAATCATTTATAGTTTATCAACGACAAGTATAATCTTGTTTCTAACATTTATTTGTGCATCTTACTTTTGTATAAAGCATAAGCTATCTCATTCAGATGAGGCAGCCATTCACCAGATACCTGTAGAGTGGATATACCAGTAATAAGTAACAGAAGAAAAATTGTAAAAAACGTATTTAACTAGGGCAACATGACAGAGAATATTTATTAAGCTGACTAAGATTCAAAACTCTCCTTGCGAAGCAACAAAGGAAAAAGCTATAAATTATTTTTTTAATATAAGGCATGTATCGATTAAGTATGGAAAAGTAAAACAGGAAAAATTCGTGACGAATTTTGTCAAAGAGGAGGGATAAGGGGTTGAAAATCAAATAATTTTATTAATTCACCTTCCTACAGGCAAAGTGGTATCGTACCAGAGGCAGAGATGGAGACAGGAAATAAGTGGTATGTCAGAAGTGGGTCAAGCCAGGGCACATTACACTAAGTTGAAAGAGAGAGGACGAGCTCAGCAGAAAATAGCATGGGACAGAATACTGAGGGACACGTGAGACACATATTCGTCAGCTCGTAAGAAATTTCGAGAGAAACTCTACTTATTTGATAAGAAAGAGTATCAGAGAACACAGCAGTTAGGGGCCTGTTAAGCGAACATAGTGCGTGTGAATTCCTAAGGGACCAAACTGCTAATGTCATCGGTCCCTAGACTTACACACTACTTAAACTATCTTAAATTAAGTTATGCTAAGAACAACACACACACCCATGCCCGAGGGAAGATTCGAACCTCGGGTTGGAGGGACCACACAGTCAGTGACATGGCGCCTCTAACCGCGCGGCCTCTCCGCGCGGCCGTTAAGCGAACACAGAACATTAGGAACAAAGCACCGCGCCGTAGCCTCTCTTAAGCTACCTTCAAATATTCGAGATCTCCAGCTCTCAAGAGTTTGATTAGAATCGATGGCGTCCACACTCGATTCCATGTTTACGATACTGTAGCGAATCTTTGTCCTAGATGCTCCAGAACAGTCTGCAAACTACCTGAAAATGTACCTGAGATGACTATCTTCACCCGACAAACTTGATACCGTTAGCCACCACATCCCGGAGTGCTGACAGCACCGAACTTCAGTATAGAAACTCGAAGCAGGCCGTCATGGGGTCCATGTTCCTGTTCAACACTTAGGCGTCTCCCGGTGCTCAAACGTACCTGGCCTGCAGGAAGGTTTACCGACCACACCGTGAGTGGCTCATCAGGGGTTAACATAGAATTCGGAGTGGGATCGAGCACAGTCCAGTAGCTAGTACAAGACCATCTGATCTGGCCCATAGCCGTGCAGCCAGTGCGCCACGGAGCGAGGTCACTCACACTTCGTCTGGTCCTGCAAAAGAGCAGCTGACTCGGCAGCCGTCAGCGGGTATGCAACAAGCGGCTGCATGAGGCATCGGCCATTGTGGAACAAGACAACTGTAAACATGATTAATAAATGTTACGGCGTAGAGTTAAGCGCCAGCACGACAGACGGAAAGGAGAGAGCAGAGAGGGTGAGAAGAAGACGACAGCCAATTGCACGCTGACCGCCCCTCTCCAGGACGACTTGGCGACGGCACGGCCTCTGTGCAAAGAGGACATAAGCGCCGCGCCGACTGGACGCCGCCTATTTCTAAAGCAGCATCAGCATTAGGCACTTCAAGAACAGCGACTTAGGAATTTTATATACTGAAGAACATTGTTTATTTTGCATGTCACCCTTTGCTTGCGTCACATCTGTATATCTCAAAGTTACGAATTTTCATTTATTTTCTGTAATGAAACTCATTAATACGGTTTGCTTGAATTGTTGTCTAGCGATCCGAGAAAGCAGGTTTCCTGGGCAGCCCATATTTGGCTACTAGGCAGGACTCAACATTGGCGTCGAGTATTAAAAAGAACCCAGTGCCTGGCAGCCACGGCTTTTCTTTTGTGTTTTTCTGGCACCTGAATTAAATTTTTTTGTTTTTTTTTTGTTTTCTTTTGTTTGCTAATGAGGCGTGTTTACTTGCTGTAACAGTATCTCTTACAGTATGTTTGCTAATCTGTGTTTTCAGGTGGGCGTCACGGAAATTTTCTTTTGTTTTGTATTTATTTTTATTGCTTGCCTTGTCTGTTTATTGCGTTGTCCCTTCCACTATGAGTAACCCACCTCTCCCACTCCTTAATTAGGCGAATCAGCTGCAAGCATTAAATGCAACACAGCTAACATAGATGTTTCTGATACGTGGAACTAACTGGAGTTAAGGGAAACGTGGAAGGGACGACCAACCAATATAACTTTCTTTTCACACAACCTGTTTATTTAACAATACATAACGATAAAATTTACTTTAATAAAATGAAGAAATTGGCCAAAATTCTTTTGACCTTACAACTTAAGTTCAATAAGCTTTTTCAAAAGACATCTGAAGTGCTGTATTACAAAACAGCAAAAAATGTGACAATGATTACAAAACGGCCGGACCTGCAGCCCGCCCCTTATCGGGTAAATCAGCGGTGTTTACTACCGCACTGGACACAGGCTGTCGTATTAAATGTCCTTCTGCAACACATGAAAACTATCAAATGGTTCAAATGGCTCTGAGCACTATGGGACTCAACTGCTGTGGTCATAAGTCCCCCAGAACTTAGAACTACTTAAACCGAACTAACCTAAGGACATCACACACATCCATGCCCGAGGCAGGATTCGAACCTGCGACCGTAGCGGTCGTGCAGTTCCAGACTGTAGCGCCTTTAACCGCTCGGCCACTCCGGCCGGCTGAAAACTATCCAAGCACCATAATGACAAGAGTGAGTCAATGACTTTAAACAGATGACGTAACTTATAATTTGGAACCTGTATGAAGGTTCGGGGTTAAGATGCGAACCTGTGATTAAAGGTTAAACAGATTAGGAAACAATGATAAGGCTTACTTCAATGCCACCAACTTCTTAATTTCAATCAGCAGCCAAGGTGCGACTGGATCCCAACCCCAAGCCTTCTGATAATTTTATTTTGACTAAAACCCTGGTGATAATTGGTTGTTAATATTTACAAAGTTAAACTGATTAGCAATTATTAAGACCGCTCTGTAGGAACATCTTAAAACATTACTCGTGAACAGTTATTACAAGAGAACTCACTCGGCAGTACCACAAGATCCAGCTAAAATACATTAATAATGACCCGGTATTTCAAACACAGCAACGAGAGCTTAGTACAAGAGGTTTTTCAGATTATAACTAATGACTGAGAAATGCAATTACAATCAAGGAACTGAACCGGTTAAAATCTAAATCTGACTACAAGGTCCATCTTTTGTTTAACGGCAACCTGTGACTTAGTACTATTGCTCTGACTGTATTTACGACCAGAACCTAATTCATTAGAACATTAATCATGGAACAAACCGGAAAGGAAAGGCAATATAATAGCGGAATAAATTTACAAACGACAACTAGCGTTTTAGTACAATACTACGGCCTGTATTTACGACCAAAGAGCCGATCGAGTATAACTCTGCCGGCGACGGTGGTCTAGCGGTTCTAGGCGCTCAGTCCGGAACCGCGCGAATGCTACGGTCGCAGGTTCGAATCCTGCCTCGGACATGGAGGTGTGTGATGTCCTTAGGTTAGTTAGGTTTAAGTAGTTCTAAGTTCTAGGGGACTGACGACCACAGATGTTAAGTCCCATAGTGCTCAGAGCCATTTTTAGTACAACTCTGAGGGTTGGGTACAAACCAGAAAATAATAAGGTGGGCAGGTAGACAATAACAAAAATCACCACGACGATTACAGAATGTTACTCCCCTTTATCAGCAAGCAGTTCCACGCATCCACGGTGGGTCGCAGCAGTTACTGAGTGGTGTCGATGAAAGGTAGGTAGAAGAGGGCAGCCAGGCCACGAACGGTCGTCCGACAGGAACGCTGCCAACCAACTGATGGGATGTCGGCCAGCTACTTCTAGTCGACGCTGACCTCCTTGCGCAGCTTGCGGTTTCGCTCCAACGTCGTGACCACCTCTTGCCACGATACTACTGCCAATCCCTAAACTTCGTACCTCCCTGTCAGGCCAGCGAACCCCATATATGTATCGGCAATCAAAGACCTTGTAAGGACAGAACCCACAGATACCAACTCTTCCTCATAGATATTGGCAATGGGGCCACAAGGGGGATGGACGATACTACACCCCAGCCAGAGGCGCCAGACAGAACAGTCTACTAACTCAATGGCGCCATGGCTCAGTTTCAGATTCAGACCCAACAAATTACCTCACTGCTAAAAATGTTGCAGCACCTCCTTGCAAACCACACCACTAATGCAGCGCAAAATACAACACCTGCAGCTCCGAGTGCCACATTGCCTTTTTGCATGTTTAATGAAAAGGAAGAGGTGTGCCTCGAGTGGTTGCAACAGTTTGAAGCCCACCGAATTGCTCATAGTGTACCAGGTACTGTGAAACTCCATCACTTTTTGTCAACAACAGTAAATGCTGTGTTTTGCCTCATTCAGAAATCATTCCCTAACACTACTCGGAGTGAACTTCCTTGTAGTCCATTTGTATATTCGCTAACTAACTATTGTGACCAACAAATGAATGTGGTGGCAGCTAGGTACCAATTCCTTCGTTGCAATGAAACGTCAGAACAAACTCATCAAGAGTGGGCAACAGATTTGCAAGGTATGACGAAGAAATGCAAATTCAAAAGTGCTCGTGGTGCTTTATATTCAGATGCAATGTTGCGTGATACAATCATTTATAATGTAACAGATGTCAGAGTTAGACAACAGGTTTTTAAACAGTCCGATCCATCATTTTAGCATGTAGTGCAAATTCAAGAATAGTACAATTCAGGTGCCGTGTCGGCCGGTAAATCTGACCAGCCATCAATTTGTTGGGTCGAGTTGTCCGTTGCTTGCGACCAGCCTATCAGGCAGCGACAGCCTGCGTGTGCCACACCAGGTAAACAGCTCTCTAAACAGGCAAACAGAATTAAGCCATACTTTCAGTGCTACTCACAGCACAAACGCCGAGACTGCTCGCCCAGGCAAGCACAGTGTTACATTTGTGGCAAGAAAGGCCACGTAGATCCCAAATGTTTACAATGTAACAAATATAAGAATTCAGCCCAATCACAAGTATCTAGTCACAAGGACCATGTAATCAACGCAGTGTACTCAAAGCCTGCTGCACGCATAAGCAAAACAAGCAAGCGAACGGTTTCTTCAGTGCTACGCCAGTCCAACAAGCTTTTTGCTCATTTGCATATTACTGGAAAAGTGTCAAATTTCAGTTGGACAAGGCTGCCTCTGTTACATTGCTGAATCGTAAAACATATGAACTGTTAGGCTCCACACGCCTGTCTAAAACTAGCACGCATCTTACAGCTTATAATGGACAATACATTCCTGTTCTCGATAAATGTACTTTTCCTGCCATGTATCGCTCGCATATGCGAAATGTGACTTTCACTGTGATAGAATCACGCAATTATGAGAACACATTTGGCACTGATTCGGTTGATGTGTTTGACTTTTAAATTCAGGACAATGTGTTGTCAGAGCCTGCAATCATTGTAAAAGACAGTGTAGCTAGCTTCCTGAAGAATTCCCTTCTTTTATGAAGGTTTAGGAAAGGCTAACAATTCTGTTGCACATATTTTTATGAAAGCCAATGCTCAGCCGAATTTTAACGGGCCAGAACTGTTCCCATTGTATTACGGGACAAAGTCCCTGCTGAACGTAAATAATTGCAAGATAGCGGAGCTGTTGCGCCCGTACAAGCTAGTCAAAAATGGTTCAAATGGCTCTGAGCACTATGGGACTCAACTGCTGAGGTCATTAGTCCCCTAGAACTTAGAACTAGTTAAACCTAACTAACCTAAGGACATCACAAACATCCATGCCCGAGGCAGGATTCGAACCTGCGACCGTAGCGGTCTTGCGGTTCCAGACTGCAGCGCCTTTAACCGCACGGCCACTTCGGCCGGCACAAGCTAGTCAGTGAGCACGTCCATTGGTTTTGCTCCCCGAACCTTCAGGTCGCGTTCGCCTCTGTATTGACTAAAAGTCTACAGTCAACCCACAAACTGTGATTGATACTACTTATCCATTGCCACGCCCAGAGGATCTCATGGAAAGATTCGGTCCTGCTTCTTACTTTTCAAAAATTGATTTTCTCGACGCATATCTTCAAATGCCAGAAGATGAAGAGTCTCAAAACGTGTGTATTGTGAATGCTCATTTGGGTTTGTTTAAATATTTGAGTCTGCCATTTGGCAGTGCTTCTCCACCCCTATTTTCCAGTGGTATTTGGGACGGCTGACAGCTGAAGTACCAAACTGTTCAAACTACTTGCACGAAATTGTAGTAGCAGGTCGTACACCTGAAGAACACATTCCAAAATTGCGTGCTCTGTTTCGTGTTGATACGTGGCATCATTGGCGCCAGTCGCTTCTCTGTAATTATATAAGATCCATGCGATCGACTCTGCATCACATAGCTGCAGTTTTCCTCTTTGGTCGCTTTTCGGCTATTTAAGCGCATGTAGCTGTGCGGAGATGGCTGGTTTAGGTCGGTTGGCTGTCGCTGCGGGGTGCAGTCTGGTTGTCGGCGGTCGCTCTTTGCACAAGCTCTGCCTCTTTCTGTCACGTGAGCACTGGGGCTGCGGACGGAAACGTGCGTGCGGTCGGGAATAAGTACTGCATCTAGTGAGAGGGCGATGGCCTCGTCTGTTCTGCTAAACGATATGAACCTGTGAAAGTGTTTTAGCCTGCAACCGGATACGCTACAGAATCAAACGGTGGGAATTATTCAAGTTCTTAAAGTCCTGATGTATATGTTGTTGTTGTCGTCTTCAGTCCTGAGACTGGTTTCATGCAGCTCTCCATGCTACTCTATCCTGTGCAAGCTTCTTCATCTCCCTGTACCTACTGAAGCCTACATCCTTCTGAATCTGCTTAGTGTACTCATCTCTTGTACTCCCTCTACGATTTTTACTCTCCACGCTGCCCTCCAGTACTAAATTGGTGATCCCTTGATGCCTCAGAGCAAGTCCTACCAACCGATCCCTTCTTCTAGTCAAGTTGTGCCATTAACTTCTCTTATCCCCAGTTCTATTCAATACCTCGTCATTAGTTATGTGATCTACCCGTCTAATCTTCAGCATTCTTCTGTAGCACCACATTTCGAAAGCTTCTATTCTCTTCTTGTCTAAACTATTTATCGTCCATGTTTCACTTTCATACATGGCTACACTCCATACAAATACTTTCAGAAATGACTTCCTGACACTTAAATCAATACTCGATGTTAACAAATTTCTCTTCTTCAGAAACGCTTTCCTTGCCATTGCCAGTCTACATTTTATATCCTCTCTACTTCGACCATCATCAGTTATTTTGCTCCCCAAATGGCAAAACTCCTTTACTACTTTAAGTGACTCATTTCCTAATCTAATTCCCTCAGCATCGCCCGACTTAATTCGACTACATTCCATTATCCTCGTTTTGCTTTTGTTGATGTTCACCTTATACCCTCCTTTCAAGACACTGTCCATTCCGTTGAACTCCTCTTCCAAGTCCTTTGATGCCTGTGACAGAATTACAATGTTACTGGCGAATCCCAAAGTTTTTATTTCTTCTCCATGGATTTTAATACCTACTCTGAACTTTTCTTTTGTTTCGTTTACTGCTTGCTCAATATACAGATTGAATAGCATCGGGGAGAGGCTACAACCCTGTCCCACCCCCTTCCCAACCACTGCTTCCCTTTCATGTCCCTCGACTCTTATAACTGCCATCTGGTTACTGTACAAATTATAAATAGCCTTTCACTCCCTGTATTTTACCCCTGCCACCTTCAGAATTTGAAAGAGAGTATTCCCGTCATCATTGTCAAAAGCTTTCTCTAAGTCTACAAATGCTAGAAATGTAGGTTTGCCTTTCCTTAATCTTTCTTCTAAGATAAGTCGTTAGGTCAGTATTGCCTCACGTGTTCCAACATTTCTACGGAATCCTAACTGATCTTCCCCGAGGTCGGCATCTACCAGTTTTTCCATTCGTCTGTAAAGAATTCGCGTTAGTATTTTGCAGCTGTGACTTATTAAACTGATAGGTAATTTTCACATCTGTTAACACCTGCTTTCTTTGGGATTGAAATTATTATATTCTTCTTGAAGTCAGAGGGAAATTCGCCTGTCTCATACATCTTGCTCACCAGATGGTAGAGTTTTGTAAGGACTGGCTCTCCCAAGGCTGTCAGTAGTTCTAATGGAATGTTGTCTACTCCCGAGGCCTTGTTTCAACTTACGTCTTTCAGTGCTCTGTCAAACTCTTCACGCAGTATCATATCTCCCATTTCATCTTCATCTACATCCTCTTCCATTTCCATGATATTGTCCTCAAGAACATCACCCCGGTATAGACCCTCTATATACTCCTTCCACCTTTCTGCTTTCCCTTCTTTGCTTAGAACTGGGTTTCCGTCTGAGCTCTTGATATTCATGCAAGTGGTTCTCTTTTCTCCAAAGGTCTCTTTACTTTTCCTGTAGGCACTATCTATCTTACCCCTAGTGAGAGAAGCCTCTACATCCTTACATTTGTCCTCTAGCCATCCCTGCTTAGCCATTTTGCACTTTCTGTCGATCTCATTTTTGAGACGTTTGTATTCCTTTTTGCCTGCTTCACTTACCGCATTTTTGTATTTTCTCCTTTCATCAATTAAATTCATTACCTCTTCCGTTACCCAAGGATTTCTACTAGCCCTCGTCTTTTTACCTACTTGATCCTCTGCTGCCTTCACTATTTCATTCCTCGAAGCTACCCGTTCTTCTTCTACTGTATTTCTTTCCCCCATTCCTGTCAATTGTTCCCTTATGCTCTTCCTGAAACTCAAGCTCTGGTTCTTTCAGTTTATTCAGGTCCCATCTCCTTGAATTCCCACCTTTTTGCAGTTTCTTCAGTTTTAATCTACAATTCATAACCAATACATTGTGGTCAGAGTCCACATCTGCCCCTGGAAATGTCTTACAATTTAAGACCTGGTTCCTAAATCTCTGTCTTACCGTTATATAATCTATCTGAAACCTTTTAGAATCTCCAGGGTTCTTGCATGTATACAACCTTCTTTCATGATGCTTGAACCAAGTGTTAGCTATGATTAAGTTATGCTCTGTGCAAAATTCTATCAGGCGGCTTCCTCTTTCATTTCTTAGACCCAATACATATTCACCTACTACATTTCCTTCTCTTCCTTTTCCTACTGTCGAATTCCAGTCACCCATGACTATTAAATTTTCGTCTCCCTTCACTAGCTGAATAATTTCTTTTATCTCATCATACATTTCATCAATTTCTTCATCATCTCCAGAGCTAGTTGGCATATAAACTTGTACTACTGTAGTAGGCGTGGGCTTCGTGTCTATCTTGGCCACAATAATGCGTTCACTATGCTGTTTGTAGTAACTTACCCGCACTCCTACTTTTTTTATTCCTTATTAAACCTACTCCTGCATTATCCCTATTTGATGTTGTATTTATAACTCTGTATTCGCCTGACCAAAAGTCTTGTTCCTCCTGCCACCGAACTTCACTAATTCCCACTATATTTAACTTTAACGTATCCATTTCACTTTTTAAATTTTCTAACCTACCTGCCCGATTACGGGATCTGACATTCCACTCTCCGATCTGTGGAACGCCAGTTTTCTTTCTCCTGATAACGACGTTCTCCTGAGTAGTCCCCTCCCGGAGATCCGAAAGGGGTTTTTTTTACCTCCGGAACATTTTACCCAAGAGGACGCCATCATCATTTAATCATACCGTAAAACTGCATGCCCTCGGGAAAAATTACGGCTGTAGTTTCCCCTTGCTTTCAGCCGTTCGCAGTACCAGCACAGCAAGGCCGTTTTGGTTGGTGTTACAAGGCCAGATCAGTCAATCATCCAAACTGTTGCCCCTGCAACTACTGAAAAGGCTGTTGCCCCTCTTCAGGAACCACACTTTTGTCTCCCTTCTCTACAGATACCCCTCCGTTGTCGTTGCACCTACGGTACGGCTATCTGTGTCGTTGAGGCACGCAAGCCTCTTCACAATCGGCAAGGTCCATGGTTCATGGGGCTTGGGGGGGGGGGGGGGGGGGGGGGGAGGCTGACGTACATATGTATGTTGAATTTCGTGCTGCTTGCAGTTAACTGCTCTCCCAGTGTTTGGACGCCCATGTTATGTGTTTCGTTTTGACCACTGGTACACAACTTATTGAACAGTGGTTTGCTGTTTTGGACGCATTTCAAATATTGGCAGTTAGAAAGTGGGGACCTGTACTCTCCGAAAGAACCACAGGTTTGATTTTCTGGCACTTCTTTCCGTCTTTTGTTATTCAGTGGCATTCTTTGTAAAACTAAAAGGTTTATGACATTGTTTTTCTTCTTGTATGCAATTATTATTTACGATTATTATGTGTTCAGGTTTCTATACATTCTGCAGTGTTCTCGAGTGAATGTTTATATATCGTGGTTCCTGCGCAAAGTCAGTGTGAACAGTTGTTGTAGACAGTGATTGAAAGAGATTTGATTTGGCTGCGAAGAGTAATTGTATTCCTGTTTTGAGGATTGTGTTGCTCTGGATAATGCCCAGTTGCTGTGTGGTTTTATGTGGTTGTTTTAGTGGTATAATCAGCGGTGCGCGTCCTCCTTTTAGCTGGTCAGTTTAACTGGGGGACGACGCCTTGGCGACTTCCAGTGAATTGTAACCGATGGCACGGTCGCTGTGTTTATCAGTAGACTACAGTTCTTCGGCGAATTTGAGTTGAGTATTTTATTATTTGTTTCTGGTGAGGCCGAGGCGTCCGTCTTTTCTTATTTACCGTTCCTTCCAGCTTTCATTCAGGCTCGATCTGAGTTGTAGTTTCCTCACACCTTTGATGTGCCATTACTTGTTACTGAAATTTGGTAATACCTGAAAGATGACTTTCATTATACTGGGTTTTTACTGTCTTATTTAAAAGAGACATTGTGAGTTGTTTCTTGTGTTATGTCTTATATAGTGTCCTCCTTCTGTGGGACTTTTTCTCAGTAAACCATTAATTGTTGTTTGATTCTTAAGATTTATGTAAAGAGGGTTTTAAAATTATTTATTGTTTGGGGTGCGCATTGACGCCCGTAGACATTACGTCCGTTTAGTAACGTTTCAAATTCTAGGACAATTATAAATCCTATTCTGGAGTAACAGCAGCTTGCTATTGTCAGGTAATTGTTAAATAAAATCTGATGGAAATTATAAGCCAGATTTAGTGTTTGACTGGTAATTATTGCCTTGTCTTTATTGACAGGAAATTAGGAATTGTATATATTGAAGAACATTGTTTATTTTGCATGTCACCCTCTGCTGGCGACTCATCTGTATTATCAAAATTAAGAATTGTCATTTATTTTCTGTAGTAAAACTCATTAGTACGATTTGCTTGAATTGTTGTTAGCAATCCGAGAATGCATGTTTCCTAGGCACAACATATTTGACGAGTAGGCAGGATTCACCAATAAATAACGGAATGTCAATGTTTTACCAGCATCAGAGACGCTGCACAGGTACCCAACAGCTATCATGATTTCATGCAGAGGTGTATCTGCTCTGCCCCTCTGTAATATGTGGCAGTGTATTTTTGCGCACCGGTCATGCAATTCTCGAAGATTACGGGCCAATATTTGCGTACACGACACAGATTCTTCCAGTAGGATTCATTTCAGGTGAATTTGGTGGCCAAACAACAGCAGCTCACTATCAAGCTCCTCGAAACACAGTAGTACGATTCGGGGCTTGTGACATGGACGGTTGTCCTAATCGGAGATCCCATGACCATCAGGGAAGATATCAAGCTTGACAGGAGTGAACCAAAAGAGCGTTCAGTGGTGCACTACTGTCATGGTCCCAGGGAAGACCAGGGGAAAGTATCCAACAGTATAATACTATCCCACCGTCCGGGTTCTGTAACAAAATACGGTTTCGTCTGAATCAGAGCGTATCCAGACACGGCCATCGATCTGGTGAAACAAATATAGTGATTTATTGATCAGGCGACCTATTTTCGTCGGTCTGTGGTCCAAAATCGATATTCATGCAGCCATAATTGATGAAGACGTTGGGTCTATAAGAGAACACATGCATCCGCATTGTACTCTGTCGTCAGATCTGCCACAGATTGCCGCCTGTACTATGGTACAGAGTGGGCAAGCTTCCTACCTTCACGTTCTGCGGCGAGGCATGGACGCCCACAACTTAAGCCAATTTCCAGAGATGTTCACGATAGTAACACGGGTACGCCTAACCACTTTCACAGTTTCCAAGGTGCTAGTTCCCAAGTCCTGGGCCATAAGAACCTTTGCTTTGTCAAAGTCGCTTATAACAGCGCGCTTTTTCATTTTCGGTCTGGATCGTAGTTACCATGAACCCCTTTTCGTCTCTGATCTGCTTGCGTACTCTCTTCAGTGCGTCACGTGCCAGCAACGCGACGGGCAGTTGTTATAGCGTTTTGTCTCAGTATTGTCAGGAGAGAACATTGTGACCACAGAATGGCTGTCCTACCTGCTACCTTGCAAGAAACAGTGGTCAGTGTATTCAAACGTTGTGGTACGAGACAGAATGTGCAACGTACAGCGCGGTACCTGAGGCGGCGCAGCGTTGTGTACAGTGTAGCGTGCCCGCAGTAAAGCAGTATCTCTGGGCCGCATCGGCACGACACGCCACCATACGTCACGTCTGCTAGCAGCCCGCGACACACGGCATGGGCCGTCGCGTGCGGCAACCCGCACTTCTTTTCTGTGCTCTAGCAGCGTCGCCACAAATCTTTCTTCTCAACGCTCCTCCATCTTCCATTTCTGTTTCTGCACTTGATGGGTATGTGGATTCGTTCCAGCTAGCATTGCCCTTAGAACTAAATTGTATAATTAGATTACTATTTATTTTAGTACACATAATTTCGTACGAAGTAACTAATTACCAGAAGACCTACATCGTTTCTGTAATGAGCTAATCACGTAACACTGTTCTCCTGGTTGAATCGGAGAACGATTTTGAGTCTAATTTCATTTTAACAAGTCGCTTTCTGAGTGTAAACAATGGCTCGAGATAAGAAATGGTTCAAATGGCTCTGAGCACCATGGGACTCAACATCTGAGGTCATCAGTCCCCTAGAACTTAGAAATACTTAAACCTAACTAACCTAAGGGCTTTACACACATCCATGCTCGAGGCAGGACTCGAACCTGCGACCGTAGCGGTCGCGCGGTTCCAGACTGAAGCGCCTAGAATCGCTCGGCTACCACGGCCGGCGCTCGAGATAAAACTTTATAAATTTCGAATCACTGGCAGAATACGTAGCTACGATTTCTGTATACCCATCTATGACCATCTCATCCAGTGAACTATGTGTAGTATTAATTTTGTGTGGCTGTGAAGAAGACACTAAAATATCTAGAGCTGCATCTGGCTCCGGCAGTTTCAATACAGCCGTCTGGCGCTGGCCATCTAGAACATGTCGCGTTCCTACGTCAAGTGGCAGTTTCTCACAGATAGGCAGTGACTAAAGTCAGGTACCTGCTACACGATGGTAGGTCGGAACACAGAAGCTTCCTGAAGATCGGTTGGTGTCCGATTTCAGTTGTCACTTCACAGAAATGGATGATATAGAATTGGCTGCTCCGCGAATGGAGTTTCTGTCAGCACAGGTCGTTGACTTTCGAAGGGTCAGTGCCTGGCCTGGAACTTAGCAATCTGGCTGTGGCTCTGGCCAGTGGCTGTGATACGTGTCCCTGGAAGACCTACGAAAAGTAACGTGAAATTTCTAACACTGCCAGAGTACCCTACGTAAGAAAACAAGTGTCGAGCACATTACCTAACCATTAATGACCTTGCACTCAGTTTTGGAAATTTATCTACTTTATTCATTTATTGTTTAATTTTTTTTTCGCCGAAATTAGTATTTCGCATCAATTCACATACTAGTTTAAAGTTGTAGTAATGAGAGATGTTATCGATAAGGAGCACAGTGTCAGTATAATTGAATTATTCTTGACCGGTATGCGTGGACACACGAGTATACAGGGGTTGTCCTCCAACAACTAACAGCACCTAACAGCGTGAGATGGATCGCACTGAGCTGCCGGACTTTATAACACGTCTCGTTGCTGGACAAATAGCACCAACCTAGTCAAGGATACAAGCCAGTTTAGAATACCAACACAGACGTTACGAGACTGAATCTTCGGAGACTGTGCTGTGTTTAAATGATTACGTGTTTGCATACTACGTTGTGTAACATCCCTCGGTATCGGACACTAATGAGTGAGTATATATTGCAACGTAATCTGTATTTTAGTTTTTATATTTTTACATCGGAATCCGTAATGTAATACCATCCGGGTGTATGGAAATGCGAAATGAGAAGGCAGTGTATTGTAGATACATTTCTTTACATTATAATGGAATAATAACACTGTATTAATGTCTGTGAATACTCGCCACGAGAATTTCAATAATTATCTGAGAACAATGGTAGCGCCTCGTTCTTTACATGTTAGAATTATTAAAAATCGTCTATTTACATTACGCAATTGTTTTTCTGTGAGCCGTATTCGAAACCAAACGGAGAGAGGAAAGAACGCTGACAATGCGTATTTTGCTTCTGTGTTAGCTTTGGAATGATCTGCGGCACAGCCTCAAGTCTAATTGTGTTGGGTGTATCATTTTTAATATTTTAGTGTGAGTTGGCGGAGCCAACTAATTTTACTTTGAAATGAATTATATTTGTTGCTATATTCTGAATTTTATGTGTTGGATGACAGCGACTATAGTCCCGTATTACCGTACTGACACCTGCGTTGCGCTGTCGTTTGATTACTTGCCGGGATGTAAGTGAGATATACTGCCTATCACTGTTTCCCTATCACTGGATAGAAGCGATCTCTCCTGCTCACTTTCTGTTCTCTGGATTGGGCTTGATTAATGAAGGGAATAGGGAAGAAACTACAGACCAGTAATAGACAGAGATATGTGATTAAATCAGGTATATCCGTGATAAAGCCCACAATGCGAGGTAAGCTTGTCACAAAGCATGGGATTTAGTTAGCTCTCAATTTTTGGCTATGTGGCGAGCCACCAATTTGCTGTAGGACACTTTGGTGGCATGTAAATAATGAGACTAAAACGAGATATAACACACCGAAAAGGAACTGAGAGAACCCATCTTAGTAGTCTTGTAGCATCGGACGAATGGCAGCAGTGTGCCTCTTCTGACAGGGAAATGTTTCTGGAGTAAACTTGACTGGGGATTGCAATGCAATCGGTTCCTACTGCTTTTGACCGATGCTTCCTGGCGCTAGGGTTGTTGTCCCCGTGGTAATACCAGTTCTGTGAATGTAGGTGGGACTAGTAAGTATCCTTAAGTGTTGGAGTGGTTGAAGATTGAATGTAAAAAGAAACAGCTCCGCTACTTTTCATCGATTTCGCCGATTTCCTAAATTAAATGAGTGTCGTTTATGAAAGTTGCTCCGCTCTCAACATTTAATAGCCTTCCGCTCACGGGAACCATCGGTGGTTTCAGGTGGCCGGGAAAATGGATGTTAACGCATAAATTGATCGATTAATTTCACTGTCTTTTTAATAACAACAATAAACTTGTGATGGCTTAACCAATATGAATCTGTAATTAGACACGCGAGTTTAATCTAATTCATTCTTTGTAAGGGGACTGTGAGGAACACCTTTAAAACGATATTATCACATATCATAACATTTTTATTATTCATGAGACACTCTCCACAAGAAATTAAGAATCTGACAAGTATTAATGCACAGTGGAGTACTATCGATATTTTGAGAACCAAGAATTATTTATCTACGCGTTAGGATAGAGAAAGGACACGACGCCGAAATTCCATTCCAGGTACACTATGAGAGCCACCAGAAAGTAGTTGGCTGATTTTGTCTCACAATAAATTATGATTACAAAGCTAAGTATAGAGACTCTTTTAAAACGTGTGCTGTAAACGTAAACATCAACACCATATTAGGTCTTCGCCTGCTCCGACTGGCCGACTACGGCGTACAAGGCAGCACGATGAGTCTGCATGTGGCCAATCCTTTCAGCTGCTGTTGCCAGTAGACAAAGCCTTATAGTGACATTGCTTCTGTAGTCAAGCAGCTCCACTTTGGGCCTCACAAGGTTAAGTAGACCTGTCTGTCTCAAGCTGAAATAATAAATAGGAGTTTCGGTAGTGTGATAGTGGACATTGCTTGTGAATAACACACTGTCCCTTTTGTATTCGATGCAAATGTAGTTTATCAACAGATTCAAGTTTTAGAATGAGTATCTCGGCTACAGACTAACAACCGCCTCCTTAGAGAACTGTTGACGTAGTTAAGTCAGCCAGATTATTGCGTTAGTCAGCCAGATTAATACAAACTTATATTAATAGCCAGTCACTTGAGAGTAGGAGTACCTATTTTACTTCCAGTCTTCCTTTTCATGACAAGAACCTTAACACAATCCTCAAAAATCCTGGAAATCTGCAAAGCCAAAATAATTAAATTTCACCTGTAAATAAGGAAGAGAATACTTTGGTATCATGTCAACATCGAAGTAGTTGGCGATGGAGCAGAAAGTCGGGATGTACGAGGTTATGGAGGCACCATCCCTAAGAAACCATTCCGGTATTCGTAGGGCGTTAATTACGTAAACCACAAAAACCTAAACGAGGACTGCAGAACGTAAAGTTCAAGAATGTGAATCTGTAATATGGTTAGTTCCTCTGTAATCCGGTGCAATGTGTTAGCCACTGTGCCACTTCTCCCGCTCAAAATTGAACTTTTCAAATTTCATTTCCTAAAGATGATTACAATACAGTAACATAAATTAGATGTGGCATATGGAAATAAAAAGAAACATCATACATTCATTACCAAGATGTTCAGCAACAGTGGAATGTTCTGAAATAAAACAATACAGTTGCTCCTGGTTTGGAGTTCGTTAGCTTCAACATCGAGTATTTTTCAGGTACTAAAAGACGCTGTGTGTATGTATGGAGAAAAAAGTGTGTGGAAGATCTGGTAGATAAGCACAACGACGTCAGGACGACATCCAGACCATCAGACACCAGTTAATTACAGCAATTACTCGAGAATTCTTTGAATAAGGATGAAGTTCTCGCAGTAAATTGTTTTTGATTAGATTTATCATTGCAACTTGTGAGATGATCGTAAAAATCCCATACGATTTGAATTATATTTATTTGTCCTAACCTAATAAAAATTTAGTCCCGTAAGATTGTTATTTTCTTACACTTTTCGTGACTGTAACAGGTGAGGGAGTAACGTATTATGATACCAATTACAAACCGACATGCCTCAACCCATTATTTGTGAGTTCTATCAAAACATTTTGTTTTTAAGGAAATAAACGTCCAGTCGTTCTTTCGACTTATATTAGCCACTTTCAGTTTTGAAACCGACCATAAATGGTTAGGATAGCAGTACAATGAACACACGCTTCTCCATTACTGCTCATCAATAACGCTTTTGTCTGACGACGAACCCATTAACGGTCAGTAACGTCTCGAAAAGTCAATAGCACAACATTGTTTCTGTGACATTTATTTGTATGTTTCATCATCTGCAGTGTCTCTTTTTAGAAACAAACCAGGAGGCCCATGAAATAGTGAAGTTGCCACATTACATTTTATATCCAAAAATTCGACTCCGCATTTCACAAATACAGAGAATTTCTAAAAGTTTTAATGTTTCTCAACACATTTTATAAAATATATTCCTGTGTCGCAGACGATATACTTTTAGTACATACACGGCCCAGTTACGTTGATGTGACCACTGCCTATCTTTGACATCAACCTCCTATAACCACTTACAGACGGCAGGTGACAGCACTATCAGTGCGGGGTATATAAAGCATGTTTCGGGGACGCGGCAAACAGTGCAGTACTTGTCGGAAACGGAGCGATTTATCTGATTTCCGAAACGGTGAAGTTTGTAAACTGTTGGCGTGCCGCTGTGGTTAAAGTATACCATGCACGGCTAAACGGCTCTATCCAAAACCACTGCTAGACAACTGTGGTGCTTCATGGACCATACATGGCAGGGACGAATGATGGTTGCAGATATGTGTACCGGGGAATAGACGTGCACTGTTGAGCAGCTGACCACCCAGACGAATCAAGGGGCTACCAACAGCGTCTCCTCAACGAACCTTCAACGAACGTTGCTGCGTATGAACCTACGTAGATGGCATCCTGTTAACGCACCCATAATGACTGCTGTTCAATGGCGACTAAGTCTGCGCCTATACCGCAGCTGGACGTCCACTGAGCGGCGTCAGGTGGTCTCTTCAGATGAATCATGTTTTGTGCTCCATAGGACCGGTGGCATTTGATGTGTATGAAGTTAAAATCTGAAAGCAGACATGGAGGGGGTATTATGGTCTGGGGAATGTTTTCGTGGGATTCACTGAGTGATCTCGTCATTCTTGTATGCTTATTGGATTAACGCAAGTATGCATCTATGCTTGTGGACTATGTCCACCCCTAAATACAGGTTGTTTTTCCTCGGCAGAACAATGGAAAATGCCACACAGTTCGCAGTGCACGTGAGTGATTCGTAGCATATCAGGATGAGTTTACCGTAATCCACTGGCTAGAAAAATCCCCGGATTTAAAATCGGTCGAAAATATGTGGGAGCACCTCGATCGGGCTATTCACATCATGACTCCTCAACCGAGAAACGTAGCGAGCTGGCCCCAGAGTCAGGGTGGCTCCACATTCCTATTGGTAACTTCCTGAAACTCACTGACATCCTGCACACCCCGCACTGTTCTGCGCCGCAAAAGGTGGTTGTTCAGGTTTTTGACAGGCAGTCAAATTAATCTGACCGGATAGTGCATGTTACATATAAAAAAACGCCCATACTCCTAATTAATGATGTAATACAGAACATATATTGAGTACTGTGAGATCAGACCTCACAGAGCGCAACATTCGGAACAAGAATTATTATGTATTTCAGTATAAATAGGCTTAATGGGGGCAGGACGTCAAACGGGCAGACTTGGAGCAGGAGAGGCACCACAGGACATTTTAATTTCTACTGTCTATACTTTTACAAATAAATTCATAAAACTTTCACAGCATGACCAGGAAGGATTCAAGATTCATACTCATAGCAGTGGCAGTTCAAAAACGTAAAAAAATACATTTTTTACATGTGAAATTTCATCGTTTTTTCACTTACTACTGGCTGCATTTGTTGCTATAGGTACACTTTTCTTCCTAAGTAAGAGAGATTCTTCGATAAATTTTACACAGTATACAAACAGTACTTACAGATGTATCAAACTCTACAATTTTCCAAAAAATGGTTCAAATGCCTCTGAGCACTTTGGGACTTAACAGCTGAGGTCATCAGTTACCTAGAACTTAGAGCTACTTAAACCTGACTAACCTAAGGACATCACACACATCCATGCCCGAGGCAGGATTCAAACCTGCTACTGTAGCGGTCACGCGGTTCCAGAATGACGCGCCTAGAACCGCTCGGCCACTCCGGCCGGCTAGACTTTTCCAAATCTATTAAAAAAAACTGTGGTAAAAGTTTAGATAATTAACTATAAAATTTGTGTTTTTCTAAACATGAAATTTAAAATGTAACAGTTCATTCAGTTTTTCATAAATTAAATAAATTCTAGAGTTTCATACACCTATAACTATGGTTTGTGTGCTGTGCAAAATTCAGCGAAGAATGTCTCTTACTTAGAAAGAAAAGTGTACCTATAGCAATAAATGCAGCCAGTAGTAAGTGAAAAAATGAGGAAATTTCACGTGTAAAAAATGTATTTTCTTACGTTTTTGAGCTGCCACTGCTATGAGTATGAAACCTGAATCCTTCCTGGTCATGCTGTCAAAGTTTTATGAATTTATTTGTAAAAGTATAAACAGTGGAAATTAAAATGTCCTGTGGTGCCTCTCCTAATCCAAGTCTGTCCGTTTGACGTCCTACCCCCCTTAAGTTCTCTGGTAATGCCACAGTTATGGGGAAACGTATTCGCGCCAAGATAACCATGAAACTGTGTTTAGCATGAGGTGGACTTTACAAAAGAGTCAAATAAATGAAAAAAATGTTAGTATAAGTACAGATATTCGGAATGATTGTTCTGTCTTTACACTGTTCTGTCAAATGGGTTACAACCATCTTCATTACCATATCTGATACCTCCAATGAGAATGTGCATTTTACCATAAAAAATAGACATCAAGGGGAGTCTAAGATTGCCTCTGAATACAAGCAGCTGCTCTTTACAAAAGCTCTTCTCCATTGCGACTCAAAGCCCAAACTTGCTAGCATCGCCTCTTACTTGCTCTACATGGGTTAATCTGGAAAGAGAAATGTTCTTGAAAGAAGTGAGGAATGAAATAACTTGAAACCAAATGCTGTTTTTAGAAAGTAACCTCTGGTTCACAACGCACTGCGTTTTCACGGAAACACAATATTTATAAATGACTCTGTTCCCATTAATTCGCTGACTTTAGTATTTAATAAAGTCTCAAGATCGAGCGGTGAACAGCTAAGGGTAACATCATTAATTACCTATTTCGCTCGCTTAGTGCTTGCACACGAAAATATAACGGCTTATGCCTCGATGGAGAGAATTAGAGGAGACACCCATTCGCCTTTAAACTTGTAATCCAGCCGGAATAACTCGTGGGATGCTATCGACTTTGGATGCGAAAAGAGCCAGTGAAGCTACGGGATCAAGTAATTAATGCGGGAATTTCAGACTATGGCTGCTTGTGTTTCGTTATTGACTGGTACAAAATATTTCTTACTTTAGTTTACTTTACGCGATCAGGTCCAGGAGAGGCGAACTTCATAGGCAGTGCTCTTCATCTGTATTCGTTTTCTTCTACTTGTGTCCATTTCTCCAAGAATTCAGATGCAGCAAGACATGTCTTACACCATTAACCCATATCTTCCTAGGTCGTCTCAATAGTCTGCTATCCGATGAGAGTTAACTTATTGCAATTTTACGTCATATCGTTTCCATCATTCTCACCATATGTCCAGCCCATTGAAGTAGTTTGCTTTTCATCACCTCCCCGTTAGGTTTCTCGTAAAACTCTTCTTCTGAATCTGTATTGTGGAATCTTCTCTATTTTGGAGTAGTTGGGTCCGAGAAAGGTCCATATACTTTCCCGAGGACCTTTCTCTCAAATGTAAGCTGTAGGTCAAGATCTCGTTTTCGAGTGCTCCAGATTTGACAGTCATATTGTATCAATACCGTTATTAATGTTTTATGTAATCTTGGTAAAAGTTATTGAGATTATCTAGATTTTAATACAGGCTTTAAAGTGTAATAGCATCTACGCGTCTTGCCTTAATCACTGCCTGAGTTTCAGTAACAGGAGCTAACGGAAGATTAAAACATCGGGAAAAGATGAATGAAATGCTTCCGGTACCTACAATATTACGAAGAACCAAGTGGATTTCTCGAGTTCAGTGACGAAGTATTAGTGAATTCAGAATATCGTCCACCCACCACCGGGAAGATAAGAAAACACTTTAACAACCTGAACAACGGCAAGTGTTCAGGAAAGGACGGAATTCGCACTCAACTTCTCAACTCTCAACGTCTTCCGCGTCAAAATCGGCAAGCTGATTGAATTAATCCGGACAAAACAGGCAGCACAAGGAGAGAGGGAGTCAACTGTGTTGCCCAGCACACAAACAGAAAGATACATCAGTATGCGACAATTGTCAGGCAGTAGCACTATTCAACACGTGCTGCAAAATCGCCTCCAACTGACTACTAGAACGACTATGACTCTGGCAACTGATAAAACTGGAGGGCACCAAGAGATTTACAAACAGGACAATCAACTAAAGATCAGATTTTAGTCATGAAAAGCTCTGTAAGAATACGTAAGAATACAGTGATCATAGACTTCAAGAAAGTTTACAGTAGCAACTTGTAAAATATATGCAGACTGAAGCGAGGAATGA
Organism: Schistocerca piceifrons; assembly: GCF_021461385.2. NCBI lineage: Eukaryota > Metazoa > Arthropoda > Insecta > Orthoptera > Acrididae > Schistocerca > Schistocerca piceifrons. Next base: position 958,231,829 of record NC_060138.1, read on the forward strand.
AAATTTGTACTGAGCCCAGGATTCAAACCCGGGTCTCGGCAGATGCACTAACCACTACGTCACATTGACACACTGGCTTTGCAGTACTGCACAGGCTACCATAGCACACCTCCCTCTTCAGTCCAAATTCACATTCAAGCCTCAGCCCACTTGGTATTCCCCCCCAAACACGAACGGCATTGCAGAGTCTTTCCAGCTGTACTGCAATAGCACGTTAACATCGAAAGAAATGTAGATCCCTGGCTGAAATCCAGGAAAAGAGGTGGCACTCACCTGTGACGTGCCGGATCTGGAACGACCAGGAAGACGACGAGGCGAGAGGATCGAAGAATCGTGCTCCAAGCGATCAGGGATCCTACAGTGATTCGAACCTCGTTAAAAGCAGATGTACGGGTGTCAATTCTTATATAAATCATTTCCAGACTCCTTGTGGATGCCAATTTACATTCCAGACATCCTTGTGTGCTCCGTTAACACCGAGACATCGGTGACTCCGTCTGCAGTGGCGCCAAGCCAGAACGACGTGGACTGCCACAGATTGGTAAAGCCTGGTGTTTAGTGAAGAATCTCGATTCATTTCAGGGACGGATGACAACCGCATACGGGTGTGGAGGCAGCCTCGTGAACCGTCCAGTTCCACCCACAGCCTACGATAGCCACACTCTTCCTAATTGTCCTACACGGAACCTCAATGGGGCAGCTTTGCGTTGACGACATTCTTCAGCTCCTAGTGGAATCTTTCCTATAATGTCTACTAGGAGCACTTGCTGAAAACATTTTACCTCGTGTTCCGACATTTTCGTAGCCCTCATGCTTCCCGGACTGACCCCTATGGAGCATGTGTTGCACCAGATGGAACGCCAGATGCCGCCGTGTGATTCTGCACATCATCTGGAGGTGGCTGTTCAAGATTTATGGGTCAATCTGCCTGAGTACAACATCGGTCTTCTAATCAACGTCATGCCAGACCGTGTTGCAGCATGTTTTGTAGCAAAAGGTGGCCCAGAGCGTCATTGATGTTGCTCTGTTTTATCTACTTGTAAACACTGTATTTATTTAATTGTTTTGATTTTGGGATCAAGTTAATCTCTTATCTTTAACATTATGTCTAATAGATTTAGTTTTGATCCGATGCTCCCCTCATGGTACATTATGAATGTATTATGTATCTGGCGTTTGCAGACGACATTTCCCTGATAGCTTGCACACAAGAAGAACTGAAAAGAAGCGTTCAGATGCTGGAATTAGTGGTTTCGACGTTTGGGATACAAATTGGTACTGAAATGACTGAGCACTTGACCATAGGAAGAAAGCTTCGTGACTCCCAACGTTTAGCAGTACAAACAGTTCAAATATCGAGGATATTTCTGAAAAAACGCACTATACAATTCACTCTGGAAAATATAGCAGTAAGTCTACATTTTAAAGGACAAAACATTTCCACTATTTTATTGCATGCAGCTTTCTGGTCACTCAGGAATATTGTACGACTTCCTGTTAGCCATTAACGCTGACACTTCTTCTCATAATTTTGTTGCTCCCCTAACTGAATGGGTACCAGTTTCTAAATACTTTCAATAGTGACCACTAAGCCTAAACGTTATCAACTGCAATGCTCACAGTCTCGCTTATGAAGGGACTTCGGAAGACGTGTAACGGTATTCTTTTTAATCATAACGTGATCAATGTGTAACAATTCTTTTACGATTTTGTCAACAACTGTGAATTGCCAACAGTGTGGTCAGATGAAACAAGAACAATAATCAGCTCGCAATAATATTATTAACAACTGGTTTTGCCAGCATGAAAGTCGAATTTTTACGTTCTAAATCAAACCAGTTTACAGGATGCAATGCAGTGTAATAAATTCTCTCTGCTTTATACTAATTCTCTGATTCCAACCAGAAAAAAAGGAAAATCTGAAAATGTAACTAGCTTTTTGTGAATGTACAACTTGACTGATTAATGTGTTCCACTGAATAATTTATCAGCTGGGTTTCTGTATACATCTACATGTATTGTCAGCTTTCCATACTCCCGTGATTATATTGAAATGCCACTTCAGTATGAGGACCAACTGGATCTAGATGACCATTTCAAGGTCAGAAGTGTGTACTTATATCTACCACTGATGTAGCTCAGCAGCTTGACTCATTACAAGAAATAGCGCTTGAAAATGTGATTGCACCTGGAACCAGCTTTTCTTTAGCGGTGGGGGGGGGGGGGACAAGTAACAACTCAATCATCGTTATTACACACTCAGCTACCTAGAATGGACTGTTTTCTTCCTATGCTTCCAATGTTTTAAATGTAGGGAAGTAAGTATTGTTAATTTAATTTCTTATTGGCAAGTTTGGTGCCTTCAAATGTGACCACTAACTAGGCTGCAGATTCAGTTAGGTTTATATCGCCAATACACATTCTCAGTCAAAGATAAGGCAACATGCTGCAAGCTTACATGATCTCCAAAACCCCTGGATCAGTTCCAGCCACATCCGGCACACTCACAACAAGATTCACAGATATCTGCAGTGTGGGTGTTCGGAACTCATAGATGACACTGGAGCTGAGATGTGGGCAGACAGCCCCTGACATGTAGACTACCATGCACAACTGGCGTGTCATGTCTGAGTAATATCGGCCTCTTTATTCAACTCTTTTGCTCCTGGAGGAGCAGTACACGGGCAGGAAGAGCTGGGGAGGATGAGTTGTAGAGAGGGAAGGGAGGAGTTGTGGAAGATATGTACATGTAAAGGTTTGAGTGTAAGGTGGTCGAAGTGTGGGAGGTAGAGGTAGAGGTAGATAGAGTGGGAGAAGGGGAGAAATGGGTGGTATGTATGTGTCAAATGCAGATGGAAGCAGGAGCACAGGAAAAATGCTGGATTGCATATAAATTTTATTTTTCCCCGTGGCTTCAACTACATATGCATTTGAATGTATTTCACGGATCTCCTTCCCCTCTCTGCCTACCTCATCTCTCCCCCACCTCTCTGTGCAGAAGATGTGGCGTTTTAATTGATTTCAGTTGCAAATTATAAGTTAATTAATGTGAAACACCTTTTCAATGCCACTTCAAGCAAACTGTAACACAGGAAGTACTGACTATTCACAGGGAGGATTATACAAATGGAGGATCACATCTGTAGGTAAATCATGCACACTGTGTTTGTGTGACATGAAGAAAGAGTTGGTGTGTGTGTGTGTGTGTGTGTGTGGACATTTCTACATGTGCCTTCCCCATACAATTAAGTGACACATATTTGTCCTTCGGTCAGTGACAATGCCTCAGTTTTGCTGGAGCTACTGTCAACCACCAGTGGTTTGTGTATGTAGTTGCTTTTGATTGGAGTACAATGGTATGCACAATGTGCACAGCTGTAAGGAATGAGTGATGTTTGTAATGGTATGTTGGAACCAATAATGGAAGTTATGTGTGTGCAATTACCTTAGACATAGTCTCATTAATCACAGCAGCGTAAGATGAATGTGGACAAATGCTGTGCGCAAGGTGTTGCTGCCTCACCTGCCTACCTCATGAGATCAAATGAGTCACACATGTGAACAGCTTTACAGAAACGCCTCAGTGTTGCTATTACTCTGTTGAAGGCTATCATTCGTTCCCGCACTGATAGCTTCTCACTAGTAAGTTAGGTAGCAGGCGCTACAGAGCTTAAACACCCCAATACGAAGTGAACAGAACTCCCAATTCATTGGCTAACGTTAGTACGAAGCAAGTCACTTATCGCTAAATCTCTAACCGTCGATTTTTTTCTGGTGCAACTTTCGTGTCGTCACTGATTACACCTGACAACAAATGAACCGTGTAAGTAACGAATGCCTCGACATATCACGTTCAGTAAAGTGGAGCCACGGTCGCATATATCGATTGCTTTATGCATCTCCACCAGGAATAAGTTTCCTCAAAGTGGTTCAAATGGCACTGAGCATTATGTGACTTAACATCTGAGGTCATCTGTCCCCTAGAACTTAGAACTACTTAAACCTAACTAACCTAAGGACATCACACACATCCATGCCCGAGGCAGGATTCGAACCTGCGAACGTAACAGATGCGCGGTTCCAGACTGAAGCGCCTAGAACCACTAGGCCACCGCGGCCGGCTAAGTTCCCTCCCACGGAACTAAATTTAGTGGATACGATTGTAAATGTAAAACCACTTACATTCATTGTAAAGTCATCATTCGGTTATTAGAAAAACTGCTACGGCAGAATTCGGAATCCAAGCTTCCGCCCTTGTGTCTGACTGAAATGTATAAAGTATGTAATATCTCTGGTACACCATGACAAAGAAGCGTCCTTTTCATTATTGGAAATAATGTTCAACTCGGCTGACTTGTTAGATTTGATAATGTTAGGCCTCGCTGCCATATAATGAGGATACAGACCATCCTTCTGTGTGCATACAGAAGGTCAAATGCCGTATTGTTAGGGAAATGGCGTGTGATTATGCGAATTAACGTGTTGTAGGGGGCATACATGGTTCATTAGCGTCCACGACCAACCATACGCAGAGAATCTTAATTGATAGCACCACTGAATGCATTATATGCTTTTGAGTTAACAGACCTAAATGTTGTGCATTTATGATAACTTATGATCATTGTATCTTAGGAAACAGTCATGGAAATTTCAGTAAAATAAAGTTAAACTCTAAAGACTGCACATTGGCTTATTATTAGCCTAGAGTCAAAACGCTTCGCTGATGAACAGACTTTTTTATATCATAGGCCACTTTTCACAGAGGTCACTATGGCGTATTTAGCTTCAGTCGACGATTGTTACTTGTTTCAGCCTTCACGGCACACTGTACCATAAGAAAAAGTCACAGGCTTTATGGCTTTTCTCTTAGGCAAGCATTCCTTTGAAGCAGTTCACACTTAGAGCTTTCGTAGGAACATCCGTAGAACTTAACCGGTTATGTTGCAACAGCAGCCGACGCGTTGATGTTCATATATAACAACTTGGTGACGAGTTCATACGGAGAACTTTTATAGAAGGTGATAGAGGTTGCGGATTTCTGTGCCTCTGCGTTTGTAAGAAAGCTTCATACATCTCTCTTCCGCAATAATCACAACTCTTATTAAAGTCATATTATAATGAAAACATAGACGGTTACTAAACTAATATGATCTACTAAAACATAAAGGAATCCGGTACTTTACTAAATATTTCCGGTGATTCGTTGCGGTATTGTTTTTATAGGAAGTTTGTAGAGACGTTGAAGCTTAAAATTATTTGCGACAACTGCGACAGTGGCGGAAATGAACGAAGTACTGCGAAATGATTGGCACTCGATATTCAACACCATACGAATTATCAGTTGAATCATAATTTCAGAATTAGATGAATCTGCATTAAATCAGGCCTAATTACAGTTGGCAGCGCTAATTACCTATTTATTACCCGTGAGGCATCCAGACTAGCCCTAGTTATTATAACACACCTGTACTACCAGCTGAAACTGCGTGACTACTACGGTCGCAGGTTCGAATCCTGCCTCGGGCATGGATGTGTGTGATGTCCTTAGGTTAGTTAGGTTTAAGTAGTTCTAAGTTCTAGGGATCTGATGACCACAGATGTTAAGTCCCATAGTGCTCAGAGCCATTTGAACCATTTTTTTTTTGTACTACCAGCTAAAGCATCAACATAATTCCTAGTTGCATCTTTTCCAACGAGACCACTAATGGGGCAACCGAAAGAACCCGTATCTGTGGACGGTACACGTCTTCAGAAGAACACTTCTATGTTCAGTCGCAAGAATCGGGTAGTTCCATGACATGTTTCTACTGGGCTGACCGGCACAAAGTACCAGTCGCCCAACACCGAACTCTTGTATAGTGCGACGCTACAGTCGTCGGTGGTACGTTTCGTGGTTTGATAACATGTTGTTTGTGCATTTCCTCCAAATTTCAGTGCAGGGAACAGGTTGGTACAGCCCGATGGGGCAAAAGAGGAAAATTGCTGGTTGCTATGCGAGAATATATGTTAAATGAATATGTAACTGAAACTGTAAATGAAATGTATGCTTCCGTATGAAGACCTGTAAGAATTGAACCCTTAATTGAACTTGGTGTTACTAATATATGGTCATCTATACTGCCCCCAAAAAAATTCGACGTTCATTCGAGTTATCTGTAAACTTGAACCGAAGGACAGAACACTTCCCAAATTGAAGAAGACGTACAGTGAAAACGCAATACCGCTGCCAAGGTGGCAATGTAGTATTACGTATGTTACTTCGAGAGACGTATGTATATTCTCGTATCCGAAGTGTATAAAAGTAATTACATAACCAAAGATTTCATTTGTATACTGTGAGGCAGCTTATACGATCTTTCATTTATTTATAAAAAATAAACGCTATTTCACTTCAACCGTCACTTCAAGTTTTACTGACTCTGGTGCCTGATCCCGTGAAGATGCATGATGTAACTACGCTTATGCAGCCTGCTTAGTGATCCATGAACAACAATAATTTAAATAACAAGGTTTCATTCAGTAGAAGTATTTTAATTACTTTGTTCCACGACAGTAATTAATCAGAACTGTGTATTGTTATTTAACAGCGGGCCTTCTTCAATAGGATTGCAGCCGCAATGTTCAACGACAAAAGATTTAACCCGGAAGTCGGCCCCATCGTTAATCATTCTTGCATTAAAGAGAGAACCCACCTTCGTCAGAACCCGAGTCAAAATAGATTAATCTTAAACTTTTTATGGTGTAATAATTTCATTGAAGTTTCTAGGGTAAAAGTCACTGAACAATGACTGACACCTTCCACAATTCAAATACTTCAGTTTTCCTTGCAGAATCCACTTAGAAAACTGAAATGAAAACAGTCCCATCGCTTATGGAGTCTGCTATCTTGACGCAGCTAATTATGAGGTGTGTCAGAAAAGTAGTAGACTGACAACACGGGGAGCGATCTGGTAACACTCAGGTCGTTACATGATGTTTGATACCACCATCAGTGTTTTCGCTGTGGGTTACAAAAATGGAATAGCAGAATTTAGAGTTAACGTTATGCCAACAAGTTTTCTGTTAAAATCGAGGAATCCGAGAGTATGACCTCTGAAAATTTAACCGGTTTTTCGCTGGCACAAATCACTTTTGGAAGAGCGAGAGCACGTTGAAGGTCAACCGTGCACAAGAAGAGATTCAGCTTCGAAAACCGACGAAAACGTCGGATGTAAGCGTGCTCTTTTGATATCAGACCAACGTTCAGCAATAATGATGATGGGTGACCTGTTGAACAAGCTTACAAAAAGGCTGAATCGAGTGAGAATGGACACTCTAGACAAGTGGATGTTGTATCATGACAACGCACCATGTCAGCCAGACAGTTCCACCACGGAATTTTTACCTCAAAAGGCATTCAAGTTGTTCTACAGTCCATCTGTCCTCCTAATCTGAATCCTTATCACTTTCTTCTTTCCACGGAACTGAACAACATCTTATGAGAACGTCATTTTGAGACTCTGGAGAAATTTCAAAAGAATGCGTCCGACACGTTAAAGGCTCTACCAGTTGAAGCCTTTAAGCACTGCTACCATGAATAACGACTCTGCCGGTGTATAGCTGCCAAAGGGAACTACTTGACTGAAAAATATAAAAACTTTGGTAGACAAAAAAAAAAAATCAATCACTTTTTTCGCACACCTCGTACAAACGTGAATGTTTTAAATTATACGTATGTTTCATATGGATTAAACGGAGACTTTTTCCTTCCTGGAATTTTGTGTAATGAGAGGCACATTTCAGTACACAAAATCTCTCGTTTCCTTTGTACCTTGAAAATAACAAGGTGTTCACTTGTCTCTATTTTGGCGGTACTCTAGGACGTTAGTGGGCTCCATTGTCACAATATAATACCTTCATTGGCATTGTAGCGAGAAGGAAGTACTTCTCTGCGCGGTATCACTAATCTGGTGTCTTGCTGCTTCGGGAAGTCCCTCGTAGCACAGTGGTAGCGCTCAGTCACCAGGTTGTAGGTGGTGATCCTGTTGAAGTGGAGTGTTTAGGGATGCCAGTTGTAAATTGTCAACAACGTTTGTATTATAATTGTTTTAATATAGAAATTTCTTTGTCACACACGTCACAGCATCAGCATCTGCAATATGGCGGCTCTGGACTACGCCGTTATTCTACCCTTTACAGATATTAACATAGTTTTCTGACTTCACTTCTTATAACTAATAACTTCACTTTATATCTTATTTAACATCTGAAATGTGCACTCGAGACCGTTCTTTTAGAGCCGCCCCGGTTACTCAACCGTGCGTTTTGAGTGGCTACTCGCGACTCTCTCGCCCTGTCTTCCCAAAGGACAAGAGAGACCACCCCACCTTTCCCTCTCAGCCAATGAGGATCCTTCTCTCGTTCCCTATATATATACACAAACCATCAGCCAATGGGCGTACAGATCGCTGTGACGGAAGTTTGTCTCAGAACACTGTCTTAGATTGTAGGATTCTACTCCCAAATCTTGTCCCTACTAAGGTTGCACAACATTACCTCCTATGATTTCATCACTAATGCTCTTGCTGACGCTTATTTGTTAAATGTACATGTAGCCTGGCTGCTACTGAGCATTCCCGATCGCATAAATGTGCGTAATATTCGGCTCAAACACGTGAAGGGAATGCATATATGCATTACAACAAGTTAACTGAATATTAGATACACTGGGAAACCTCTAGTTTCAGAATAACAGAACAGTTTTCTCACTGCTATCCCAAAATTAGGTGAGTTTGGCAAACTGTATCCTATTAAAATTTTGATGTTCATCGGGGTAGAACTACGAGGGCTATTCGGAAAGTAAGGTACGATCGGTCACGAAATTGAAACCCGGGTGAAAATCGAAGATGTTTAGTTTGCAATAGTTTAATACACTTTCCAGCTACTTCTCCACATAGTCGCCACTCCGACTGAGACATTTCTCGTAGCATTGTATGAACTGTCCAATAGCCTCCTCACAGAAGGCAGCCATCTATGCTTTCCACCTCTACCCTACGCTGGTCTGTATCTCATTATCTGTGCCAAAATGTTCTCTTTGTAGCCAGTGGTTCTTGAGAGCAGAGATCAACATCAGAGGGAGCCAAGTCTTTGCTGTATGATGAGTAATCAAACACTTCCCATTGAAAACATTAAAGGGGGTTCTCATTGCCCCTGCAGTGTGTAGCCGAGACAGTAAGTCATGTAGAAGGCAATGAATGGCGTGCGGGGTAGCCGCATGGTCTGTGTGCCTTGCCACAGTTCACGCGGCACCCCGCGTCGCATATTCGAGTCCTTCCTCGGGCATGAGTGTATCTGTTGTCCTTAGCGTAAATTAGATTAAGTAGTGTTTAAGCCTAGGGACCAATGACCTCAGTAGTTTCGTCCCCAAGAAATTTCCAAAAAAGAAATGCATGACAGTTACGTTATGTGGGGTTGCATGAAATCAGGCGAAACCTATCAGTGGCACTTGTACTTGGCAGGAGACGTTATTGTGCCGCGCTTCTTTACCTGCCCACTGTGTGCTCATAACTCAAAGGAGCCGTGTGACGTGATTGATGGGCATACTATAGATATCGCCCGACACATCTAGGCAAAGTTTCATCGGATTTTCTCTGTAGTTTTCATTTCGCGATTTATCGGAACTTGCTTTCCGAATAGCCTTAGTGTTACTTATCTAACAGATACGACCCAGGGAAAGCGTTATTTTAAAAGTTAATGCTAACTCGGCGGGGCTGGTCTTGCTGTTTAACAACCGAGGCTTTTCTATGTAAAAGTAATACAGCTCTCTCGGGTCGCACGTTAAAAGAGACCGGCTGTTCCACACAATTGCTAACACAGTGCTGCACATTGCTGGCAGCCCTCGCGTCGCGCTATGAAAAGAACTCTGCCTTTCTTGTGTAGCGCTGATGTACCCAGCATCTGGGGGCGCGCCTGATCGGCCGTCATCTGGCCGGTGTGTGGGGGCGGCGCATTCCTTGAATAGCGCCCGCTGGCGGCTGGCGGCCCCGGGCAGCGGCCATTGTGCGGCTGCGATGCGGCCGCTTTGCCGGACAATGGCGACAGACCGGCCGGCGACCGCGGATCGCCATACACGGCGCGACCAGCGAGCACAGGCGAGCTGCTGATACCGCGCAGGCGGCCGGAGGAGGCTGCAATCTCTGCCATCTGACTCACACTAAGGGAGGGGCACCACGCACTGCCTGCTCCGCAGAGTACGGAATGCTCTTTTGGTCTCACTCTGCAGCGGAACAAGTCCTCCATTTGCTTTTCTTCTCTCTCACGTATATTCAGGTTATGTCAGAGAGACAAGATCTTACAGTAGTTCATAACCCACCCAAAACTTGCTAAAGCAAATTTAAACTAGAAGCTTACATTCAGTCATGATATCTCAAGAAAATCGCATCAAGGAATACGTCAAGAACAATAATAATAGTAACAGCAATACACTACTGGACATTAAAACTGCTACACCAAGAAGAAATGGAGATGATAAACGGATATTCATTGGACAAATATATTATACTAGAACTGACATGTGATTACATTTTCACGCAATTTGGGTGCATAGATCCTGAGAAATTAGTACCCATAACAACAACCTCTGGCCGTAATAACGGCCTTGATACGCTTGGGCATTGAGTCAAACAGAGCTTGGATGGCGTGTACAGGTACAGCTGCCCATGCAGCTTCAACACGATACCACAGTTCAACAAGAGTAGCGACTGGCTAATTGTGACGACCCAGTTGCTCGGCCACCAATGACCCGACGTTTTCTATTAGTGGGAGATATGGAGAATGTGCTGGCCAGGGCAGCAGTCGAACATTTTCTGTATCCAGAAAGGCCCGTACAGGACCTGAAACATGCGGTCGTGCATTATCCTGCTGAAATGTAGAGTTTCACACGGATCGAATGAAGGGTAGAGCCACGGGTCGTAACACATCTGAAATGTAACGTCCACTGTTCAAAGTGCCGTCAATCCGAACAAGAGGTGACCGATACATAAAATGTTCGACTGCTGCCCTGGCCAGCCCATTCTCCAGATCTCTAACCAAGTGAAAACGTCTGGTCATTGGTGCAGCAATGTCGCGATACGATAAACCGCAATCGCGATAGGCTACAATCTGATCTTTATCAATGTCGGAATCGTGATGGTACGCATTTCTCCTCCTTACACGAGGCATCACAACAACGTTTCACCAGGCAACGCCGGTCAACTGCTGTTTGTGTATGAGAAATCGGTTGGAAAGTTTCCTCATGTCACCACATTGTAGGTGTCGCCACCGGCGCCTGCCTTGTGTGAATGCTCTGAAAAGCTAAACATTTGCATATCACAGCATCTTCTTCCTGTCGGTTAAATTTCACGTCTGTAGCACGTCATCCTCGTGGTGTAGCAATTTTAATGGCCAGTAGTGTAATAATTATTGTAATCATTAATGTCATTAATATTATTATTATTATTATTATTATTAGCGAATGTCCCCATGGGAGAACGATAAGCAGGTGATTAACATTTCTTAATGTTCTTCTTATTTTCCCAGTATTTCTTCATTGCCTCCCCAAAGGCCTTCTTCCTTTCTTCGGTCCACTTTGGTCGGAAAGGTTTAGATTCCGTCTCTGGAGTAAACTTCCACTTGTCGATTTTTCTTCTGAATGTATCCCGGTCTGATGTGTTTGTTATGTCAATTTTTGCCTTTTTCAAATCCTTCTTAACTTCAGTTACCCAGGGTATTGTTGCCTTAAGTGATGTCATATAGTCCAATAGACGTTTAGTTAACCTGTTTCCAGGTAATCTGTCTATATGTCCATAAAACTTCATCCGCCTCTTCCTGATATCTGCCTCGATGTTTGATATTTTTTCGGTTGTCTCGGTAGTCTGCAGCCTGTATCCATCTTGTGTGTATCGTGGTCCTAGGATTTTTCTAATAATTTTTCTCTCTACTTTCTTAATTTCGTGTAAATCTAATTTTCTATTCAGGGAGAGTGTTTCACTTGCATATGTGACTGTTGGTTTGATGACTGTGTTGTAGTGTCTGATTTTAGTGCCTTTTGATAGACATTATTATTATTATTCAGTAACCAAGCAGACTTTGTGGCATAGTGCAGGAACTCCATGTGGCATGGACTCAGCTTGTCATTGGAAGTCCCCTGCAGGAACACTGAGCCATGCTGCATCTATAGGCGTCCATAGTTGCAGAAGTGTTGCTGGTGCTCAATTTTGTGCACGAACTGGCCTCTCGCTTATGTCTGATAAATGAATCATGTCGGGCGATCCAGGTGGCCATATCATTCGCTCGAAGTGTCCAGAATGTTCTTCGAAACAATCGTGAACAATTGGGGCACAGTGATACGGCGCATTGTCATCCGCAAAAATCCTATCATGAAGTCTGTGAATGGCGGCAAATGGTCTCCAAGTAGCCGAACATAACCATTTCCAATTAGTGATCAATTAAACTGCACCGAAGGACCCAGTCCATTCCAAGCATACACGGCCCACACCGATATGGAGAGATCATCAGCCTCTCCACATGCTTAACAACTTGGGCCCATGGCCTCGGGGAGTCTCCGCCACAACTTAAAGCGACCATCAAATCGTAACAACTGTAATGGGGATTCATCTGACCAGGCCACGGTTTTCCAGCCGTTTGGGGTCCAACCGAAATGGTTACGAGCCCACAACAGAGGCTGCAGGTAATGCCGTGCTATTTGCAAAGGCTCTCATGTCGTTCGTCTGCTGCCATAGCCCCTTAATGCAAAATTTCCCCGCACTGTCCTAAAGATAGGTTTGTCGTACGTCCCACATTGATTTCTGCCGTTATATCACGCAATGCTGCTTCTCTGTTAGCACTGACAACTCTTAGAAAACGTCATTGCTCTTGATTGTTAAATGAAGGCTGTCGGCGACTGCATTTTCCGTGATGAGGGGTAACGCCTGGAATTTGTTACTCTGGGCACACTCTAGACACTGTGGATCCCATAATATTCAATTCCATAACTGTTACCAAAGTGGAATGTCCTATCCGTCTAGCTACAACTGCCGTTCCATGTTCCAAGTCTGTTAATTACCATCGTGATGCCATCATTGGCATACCTCCATTCGTTTCGAAGATACGAACAGCAGTATGGATATCTCAATTAGCAGCATACCGTGATAGCTAGAGGTGGATGGCCACTACAGCAGCTAGTGGTATTGTATTGTTACTTTCAGGGGAAGTGGGTTAGCTATGGAGTGATGGGTGGATGTTTGGTACGTTCACCTAATGAACTTGAAAATTTCATTGATTAAACATATATGGTATTAGCGAACACTCTAGAACAATCATAGCGTTGTGAACCGCGGCGCGGCTCTCGGGCGCAAGACGCGATCGATTACTCCTCTGGTTGAGGTTGGCACTATGTGCGATCGCGAGCGCCTTCTGTCGGAGCGGGTCCTAACGGGGGAGTGAGTACGAGTAAAGGGGAGTCTGGGGCGGACAGGAGGAGAGAACGGACATTGCGGCCGCACTCTGAGGCGACAAGAGAAGAGTTGTTGTGCACGGCCGAGAAGGGGCGTTGAGCAAGGCGGCAGTCAGCATCGCTTTCCGGAGAACAGAGAGTTGCGGCAGTCCAGCGAGCAGACACCAGCTCCGGGAGCAGTGCTCCGGGTTGTGCACGTGACGTCGGTCGTATTTTGGCGCAGTATAGTTTGCTTGGTAAGCATCTGTTGCTCCCTTATGCCCACGTGTGCTGTTCTGTCCGTATGTGCATTGAAAAGGTTACGCTCCGGCTGTAACAGTGGCTTGTGCTTTACGTTCATGCACCCTGATTCATTTGTTTTGCTGCAGGCAGCTGTAATTTCAAAGATTTTTTTTTTATTTTTTTTATTTTAATTTTTTTTGGTCGTGAACAAGACGGTTAACGTGCGACCAGTTTTGGGTTTTGGAGTCCTATTTGGGCAACCTAGTTATCATGCACACAAATGTATTGCTGCCGAGTGAGGTTAGCCCTAATCTTGTGAAACTGAGCTTTTAGTGACTGGCTCGTCTGCAAATTAATTAATTTAACCTTTGTGGTGTCTTTTGCTTTCAATGGTGAATTTCTTGTCATTCATTGCTGTATGTTTCGCCGTTAATGATAACTGTAAGATAATAAGGTCTTGAAGGGCTTGCGTATCGTGACTGTATTTTGGCTACTGTTTAATTTGATTTAATGTTTATCGGTCTGGTGAAGACTTATGCCAAGTTTACTAATTTCCGCCTGTGGTTCGGAAGTTGGTTTGAAGGTATATCCGTGGGTAAATCTTTACTGCACGTTTCTTGTGTGCTATATATTGTATTACCCTAGACAAGGCGACAGGGCACAGTCTGTGGCCGAGGGGTAGGAACGGTTGCTGCTTTGCGCGTGGCGTCTTGTCGCTCGCTATCATTTCCCGCGTTAGTACGGGCGGCGTGAGATTTGTTTGCTCGCGGTTGAATGGCCGCTAGTCAGCTGTGCCTGCTCCCGCTTCAGGGTGTGCCGTGTTTCGTAAGGCGTACGCCGACCTTGTCACTGTCACTCCTGTGTTGTGTCGGTCACTTACCGAAACGTTAGTTTGTTTTAGCACGGCGGCCACTGGGCCGTGACGATGTCGGTTGATGACCAGCGTTGGGGCGGTCGTCCGCTCTGAGTGGCTTCGGTCGCTTGGCAGTAACCTTCTGATTAAAGAGATCAAATTTGTTTATTTGCAGTAAATTCCTAAGTAGTTTGTGAGAAAGGTTGTAACTGAGCTTTCCATGATTTCACACAATTCAAGCACTTGGTAAGGCATTTTTCTATTTATGTTTTATTTAAATGAGAATTATTTATTGGGGTTATTACCTGTTGAAGCTTAACATAAAAATTGTAACTTAGCTTTCATCATTTTATTTAATTTAAGCATCCTTTATCTACGTTTTATTGATTGTAATTCTTTATTGGTGTTATTCGCTGGTTGAAGGTTAACATACGTTTGTAACCAAGTTTATGTCATTGCTTAATTGAGATTTTTTAAGAGCCTTTATTGCTGGAAGGTCATTAAAGCTTAGGTGTTTGTAATTGTGAATACTGTTGCCTATGTTGTGGGCTACCCTTCCACTTCCGCAGCCAAGCTGTCCTACCAACTAGTACACGTTGCTCAGCATTGCCAAGCTTCTCCGTGAAGCCTCGCAATATTTATGACAAATAATGGGTCCCTAATATTTATAATATTATGGAATACCTATCCAGTTTCTTGTGGAAGAGAGGGGGTAGATAGCTTTGGATAACATGGTACTTACGGAGTGACACTCTGATGACGTGGTTTGGCGTCAGGGACGCTAAGAGCACGTCACTGGCGAAGCTAGGGAGCAATCTATTTAATCAAACAAAATTCCTAGGGCGCTGACTGGTCGAGAGACAAGGCGGTAGGTCCATAACATGTGTCACAAAAAGCTGGAAGGGCAGTGATGGTGAAGAGCAAACGTGTGTCGGTTGTGAATCCTGCTGATTACTGCAATTATTGAATTTAGTGCATTAAAGCGTTACTCTTTACGAGTGGCTCTGCAGTCAATGTATTTGAAGTGTTTTCGATAAGTACCATCAAGTTTATTGTTCATACCAAATATTCACGGTCTGTGTTTGTGAACTTGTGTATGAATGTAATATAAGTGTCTTCTGGATAACCTATCTACAGTTGCAGACTGGTATGTAACTGTGTCATGAAGAGTGAAGTGCTGTGTATGATGTAAGTGAAAACACCGTAACACGATTAGTTTGTTAAATGGCATACGTTTTAATAGGCTATGCATTCTTTACTGACAAGAATTAACCATTGTAGGTATACCTCCATATTCAAACCCGGTGAGTCTACAAGCAGTGCTTCCACTGCAGCGAAAGGGACATGATCTGAAAGATGCAGTTTAATGGATTTCAAGTCAACATCCACGCGATATGCCGGGCTTGCACAGTATCCCTTGCGAGGATGGATAAATGTGGATGGATAATTGGATGGGTGGATGGATGTTTGCTGTGACATTGAATACCAGTGAAGTGCCAAACAAACTGGCATAATTATGCGTATTCAATTACAGAGATTTGTAAACTTGCAGAATGCGGCACTGCGGTCGGCAACGCCTATATAAGACAAGTGTTTGGCGCAGTTATAAGATCGGTTACCGCTGCTACAACGGCAGGTTACCAAGATTTAAATGAGTTTGAACGTGGTGTTATAGACGGCGGCCGAGCAATGGGATACATCATCTCCAACGTAACGATGAATTGGGGATTTTCCCGTACGACAGTTTCACGACTGAACCGTGAATATCAGAAAGCCGTTAAAACATCAAATCTCCGACATCGATGCAGCCGGCAAAAGATTCTGCATGAACAGGACCAACGCCGACTGAAGAGTCATGCAACCCTTCCGCAAATTGCTGCAACTTTCAATGGTGGGCCATCAACAAATGTCAGCGTGTGAACTATTCAACGAAACTTCATCGATGTGGGCTTTAGGAGCCGACGTCTACTCGTGTACCCCCGATGACGGCACGACACAAAGCTTTACGCCTCGCCTGGGCTCGTCAACACCGACATTGGACTGTTAATGACTGGAAACAATTTTCCTGGTCGGACGAGTCTCGTTTCAAATTGTACCGAGCGGATGGACGAGTACAGGCATGGAGACAACCTCACGAATCCATGGACCCTGCATGACAGCATGGGGCTGTTCAAGCTGGTGGACGCCCTGTAATGGTGTGTGACTTGTGCAGTTGGAGTGAAATGGGACCCCTGATACGTCTAGATACGACTCTGACAATTGACGTGTACGTAAGCATCCTGTCTGATCGCCTGCATCCATTCATGTCCATTGTGCATTCCGAAGGACTTGAACAATTCCAGCAGGACAATGCGAATCTCTGTAAGTCCAGAGTTGCTACAGAACGCCTCCAGGAACACAAACTCCCCAGACATGAACATTATTGAGCATATCTAGGATGCCATTAAACGTGCTGTTTAGAAAAAGTCTCCACCCTATCGCACTCTTACAGATCTATGGAGAGCTCTGGAGGATTCATGTTGTAAATTCCTTCCAGCACTACTTCAGACATTAGTCGAGTCCATGCCACTTTGTGCTGCGGCACTTCGGCGTGCTCGCGGGGGCCCTGCACGATATTAGGCAGGTGTACTAGATTCTCTGGCTCTTCATTGCGCGTATATATCATTTATCGTTATGGACAATGACAATTTACGTAGTCGTAACACTGTGAAGTGTGTAATGCAAAGGACTGTGATGTGGGATTAAACATCAAGAGCCGACGATGGTGGAACTGAGCCGAATGCAGAACGAAGCAGCGACGGGCAGTGGCCGGTGGCGCAGCACAGGCAAATTTGCGGCGAGCAGCGGGACATGTGCCACAGACACCAGAACGTGCTTCGTAGACCTCACGCAGCAGTGGAAGACTTAAGTCGACCTTTGGAACGCGGCACAGCCCACAGCCCAGTAGAACACTGGCACTCCATAAAAAAAACGGTAAGATATCTTAAAAGTACAGCCGAGTGAAACAGCTAGACGACAGTAGTACAAGCAAGAACATCACGCACTGTCACCTTCGAGCGGCGAACAGAGACCGCAAGTACAACGTAGATTTAATTTTAAATTTTCAAGTAAAAGATTCGACTTAAAGTTTGCTGGCACGTAAAGTGAGAGACAAAGAAAAGATTGTAGTTCTGAAATAGGCAAGGGCTGTACTGTGCCACTGGAGTAAATACTTAGCACGAAATTTCGAGAAATAATGAAGGCGAAATTTGGTAAAATCCACTGGAAGAAAAGGTGATCTGTCAAATAAAAATACTGTGTATTTAAATGTACTTGGCAGTCAGGAAACAACCCATAGAGCAATTAATAAGGCAGTCAAAGAGAATAAGAAAGTTATTACATAGATTAAAGGTGAGATAAATCAAAAAGTAGCGGAAACAGATACTAAAATTAGCCAGATGAAAGACAAGATTCGCTTAGAAACCTCAACTTTATTTATTGAATTGGAACACAGCAAACAGCCAGTATTATGAAAAATAGAATAAGTTGTAGACAATAAACATACATCGTAAACTCAGGAAACTAGAGTAATATGTTTAGAAAATCATATACAATTAATAAGTGATCTATGAGGAAATTGTGAACTACTTCATAAGCAAATTCAGAAACAACGCAAACTCGACACTAAGAAGGCTCAGCTTCATGTTTGCTCTTAAGTAAAGTTCATGTGACAATAATGCAAGCGTGCTTCTCTTAGTGCGGGAAGAAATTTGTGCAACAATAGAAAAAAGGCCAGAGGCAGAATTAGAGGCAGTATCGCAATATGCTGAGTCAAGCAGCGACTTCAATCGTGGTACGAGCTGGAAAAATCAATAGATAAAACTAATATTATGTTACGTCAGACGTTCAGTGCTTCTGTGTGTGTACGTTTCACAGTTTCTCTACAAGGGACAGTATTCACCCAGTAGCCTTCAAGCACCACTTTGGAGCGCTATTTCCAGAACAGTGGGTTAACAAGAGAGAGGTGAGGTGCACAATTAGTAGACTAGAAGTCGAGGCACTGTCTTACGGAATACGAACTGAATCGCAACATGAAAAAAAAAAATGGCTCTGAGCAGTATGGGACTTATCATCTCTGGTCATCAGTCCCCTAGAACTTAGACCTACTTAAATCTAACCAACCTAAGGACGTCACACGCATCCATGCCCGAGGTAGGATTCGAACCTGCGACGTAGCGGTCACGCGGTTCCAGACCGAAGCTCCTAGAACCGCACGGCCACACCGGCCGGCGCAACATGATACCTATGAAAAACATATAAAATCGTTTATGAACCAGTATCGACCGAGTAGCACACGGAATTTCGTAACCAGAGACCTACTGAAGAGCACAATTTTAATAGCAGTGGCTGTAAGAGTTACAAAGAGCTTTTCGAAGTGTATTTAGAGAAGAATTTGTATCTAGATGATCCGCTTAAGGAGTCGGATATGATCTCAATTATAATAATTAAGTTACTAGCACAAATTGAGTGAAAGCTAATTCCTGAATTGGTGCTCAGTTGGGAAATGTGATTTCAATGCAGTTGTGCCAGTATAAGACAAGTTATAGCCATTAGCTGGTAATAATCAAAATTTGAAAGATTTGCGTAGGAATAGATGGAGAGGCAGCAGGTAGATCGATAGACCAATATGTGAGACGCAGTTAAAAAGATTTAGCAAGACGCCACCACAGATAAACGTACAACGAGAACGAGAACAAAGGGCCCAACATGACGCGCAGAGTCGGAGTAAGTATTATAATAATCCGAGTCCGAGTAATTACTATGATCCCTAGAAGAGGATGGGCCGGTTTAATAACCAGAAAGTGTCATTGAAAATCGAGATACTTCCATAACAATGACAACAGATGTTATGAACAAGAAGCGCTTCAACAGTATTATACTGCCATCAACTGATCGTATTGATCTTATAGTACTTGTTATATAACTGCCATGTTACTTGACATGAAGTCAAAGCATAAATGACACTGCACTGCTTTGACTTCAAGTAATGTAAGATAGCAGCTGTATAATGAGTACATAAGATCATATGGTGGGAGCATGAGACTGTTGAAACCGGTCATCTTGTAACAACAAAAGCTTCTACAATGCGCTCTCACTGTACGAAGTGTGTCAACCATACAGATCACCCTACAGTAAAGCATGTGGACCATGGAAAACGTATTTGATACGGGATATGGAGAGAAAACACACTTAACAGACGAGAATCTTAGATACGATCATAAAAATGAGATTATTCATGTATGAATGGATGACCTACAAACGGTAAGTACAGATAAGAAGAAGGAAACAAAGTCGGTTGAGAAGAAAGAGAGTGAAAACAAAGTAAAATGTGATACGAGTAACGTTTTGCAGACCAGAATGGTGCAAGAACAGCAAGCCAGAATTTGATCTGTTTGGCAACACAGGTTATATTCTGGAATTATGAAGTACTTTAGGACATAGTACAGCAATGAGTGTAAAGACGCGAATAAAGAAAAGCAGCCGACAGAATTCGATCGGTTTGGCAATTAACAAGTAGATTCCCTGGGGTGATGAATCCTTAAGTAACCTAAAAGTCAATGAGTATGACACTGAAAGCAAGGACGAGAATAAAGAAAATACAAATAAGGAATGTCAGATAAGTTCACGTTACGATAACGTAAAACCTATAGATGAAAATATGGACGTAATTTGGAAATTAATACATGAATTAAGATTAAATTTAGAGATGGAAGAAAATGAGTTGAATGATAAGGAGTGTGGCGAAACACGCGCTGTGTCATTGTGAGAGGTACAGAGGCGAGCGAGTGTGCCGGGACTTAACCTCAGTTCACTGCTGCTAGGGCCACGTCATCGTAACGCACCTGTGCGTAGCATACAAAGTACGTCAGTGTATGCTTCAGTACACTAATGTTAACATTGTGGAGTCTCAAAATTATCTAATGGATATGTTTCGCTAAATATATTTTTGAAGATAATAATAGGTGGCTCTAAATAACTCAGCGAGGAAGCTAAAAGTTGTTCAGAATGTTTAAATGTGTGTAACAGTCAAAACTTACAAGTCCCAAATGGATCGGAGCAACATTTCGGTCAAAATCGTCGTTTTACGAAAAATTGGAGGCTCTAAATATTAGACTCAGAACGACGAAAATTCGTATGTTGCCATTAACTATGTGACTTCATTAAGCTACCTCCAAATTCAGGACTATAAAATACGTATCAGTTACAGATGGTCGCTTGTTTGATGTATGAAGTAGTGTGGCCGCCAGTTGCTTCGCCACAGTGGTAACATCGGTTCCCATCGGATCACTTAAGTCAATAATCGCTGTCGAGCTTAATTAGATCTTGGGTTGGGAACCGTAGGCTTCTGCCGAGCGCTGTTCGCAACCGAGGTGCACTCAACCCAAGTGCGGCAAATTGAGGAGTTATTTGACTGAGAAGTTCCGCCCAAGAAAACTGACAACGGCTGGAAGAGCGATGTGCTGACTACATGCCCCTCCACTCCGCACCCAGTGATGTCTATCTGCTGTGGATGACACGGCTGTCGGTCGGTAACATTCAGCTTCCGAGTCCCTTTCCAGACGGAGTTTAGTTTAGTGGTGTAGCGACAGTAACGACTTATCAGGTCGTAGCTTGTCTTGTTGACGTATGCTTCTATGCGAATTCTTGTTCCATTTTTGCAACAGGTTTCCACTTTATTGTTGAATACCACATCTCACGTCCCCGTCTTTTAAAGTCCAGCAAAAATTACTATAAACGCTAAGTTGTGCAAATGTCTCCTTTATTTATGCGAAGAAGTCTGACAACAACGAGTTCGTGTTACTAACAAAACCGAATGATACACTCTTGTGCCAAATAATGTACTGAAAGAATTACTTTGTTCTACAAAACTGTATGCTTTTTGACGGCACTTGAAAGCTCTTGAAAATACATGTACAACGATACAACCTTGTTAATGTTGGCACTGACAAGGGACATCGCCAACTTGACCTCACATTTTAACGAGGAAAAAGCACACTTGCAGGATTCCCGAGCTTGAAGTGCTGTTCAGTGGAGTGACTACCTGAGCGCTCCTTTTCGACGTGTGTTGGTGCAGACAAGGGGAAGGGGGAGGCGGAGGCATCTGCCCAATGTTCGACAGCAAATGTTATTCTACAAGGAAAACGGCAAGTATTACGGTATGTATTATATGTTCGGTATTATATTAACAGTATTGTCGCACTGATATTCTGCAGCTATATATATGTCCCAAAATAAAGGTAATATAAGCCACTGAAGAATTATTTTGAAATTACGTTAATGATTTCCTATTTGCAATTTTCTGATGCCATCCAGGTTGAAGAACAGCCCATCGCCTGCAAATGTACGCCACATTAAAATTCAAAGAAAGTAACACACAACTTCGATTAATAAACAGCGAAACGCTACTTGTTTAATGAGACACTTGAACCTTTCATTATTTATACTGCTTCTGTAAATCGGAATATAACAATTTTCGGAGCAAAGGAAGCTTTGTTAGCGGCTACAGGTGAGAAGCCGTGCACATTGAAACAATGAACAAAGCATGCTACCAATGTTAAAACAGTATTCCACAAACCTCATACTCACTCCACTGTACAGTGCTCCGCGCTCAGGCATTAGCCTGCTGTAGTTGGGCGGAGCGAGCATTAATCAACTGGGGCGCGCCAAAGTTCATAAGCTGTACTTTCAGACGGTCATAACTACGTACTGTAAGAATTCTCGTGTGGGCTCGATTGCTGCGACTGATACTTACAAGTGTGCTTTTCCTCCTATTTGTTAGTATTTCTGCTAAAACGTCTGAGAAATGTGCAATGAGTGAGGGGCAAGGTGGCTGGAATCCGCCATCTTGGTGCAAGCATCACCAAACACGTAGCTGGCATGTCAGCTTCAGATATATGTGTCAAGAAGAGAGATCGACGCTACTAAGACAAAAACTTTTCCGCTTGTTACTTTATACGACAAAAGTACAGGGTCAACTACGTTTTCTACAAATTGAACTATATGTTAACCATTTTGCATGTAAAAAGTACATTAGAGAACCAATTTCATATATATATATATATATATATATATATATATATATATATATATATACAGGGTGAGTCACCTAACATTACCGCTGGATATATTTCGTAAACCACATCAAATACTGACGAATCGATTCCACAGACCGAACGTGAGGAGAGGGGCTGGTGTAATTGGTTAATACAAACCATACAAAAATGCACAATAGCTGTAGTCGAGGAATAATGTTGTGAACAGCACTGTAAAGCATGTCCGGAGATATGGTGAGGCATTGGCGTCGGATGTTATCTTCCAGCATCCCTAGAGATGTCGGTCGGTCACGATACACTTGCGACTTCACGTAACCCCAAAGCAAATAATCGCACGGTCTGAGGTCTGGGGACCTGGGAGGCCAAGCATGACGAAAGTGCGGCTGAGCACACGATCATCAACAAACGACGCGCGCAAAAGATCTTTCACGCGTCTACCAATATGTTTTTTGTTTTTTTTTTTTTGGTTCTAATAAAACCCAGTGTCATTCCAAGCATGTGTGTCAATGTTTACCTCTCTATCTACATTATTCCGTGATTTGTTAAGTTTTCAAATTTATACTGACTTTTTGATCAACCGGTATATTAGCTGAAACAACCGGTATTCGGCTGTAACGGTTTTACCCATGTCAATTAAAATTGACTGTTAAAACTACTCAGAATAACCGGTTCTTGAGATAACCGATTTTCGGCATTTTGTTCCTGTTATTTCCTCTAATAAACGTAGAAATCAAAAAAAGATTGAAAAATTGTGACTCAGTTTCGAGATCCATAGGATCAAAATATTAAACTAATCAGGCAAATAAAAAATAACGTAGTCCGTCCACCTTTAACGTTTCTCTCGTAATGCGTTAAGTGGCAGTTGCACTATAACGCATTACCAGTATTCTCCTATTGATTCTAGCTATTTGAAACTCTGCCCAAAGATAGCGTCCTAATCGGGGATTATACCATATTTGGACATAGCAAGTTCTAAAGGATGAAAATTGAGGTTGAATGTGTCTACTTTTCGTGTTCAAAAAATGGTTCAAATGCCTCTGAGCACTATGGGACTTAACATCTGAGGTCATCAGTCCCCTAGAACTTAGAACTACTTAAACCTACCTAACCTAAAGTCATCACACACATCCATGCCGAGGCAGGATTCGAACCTGTGACCGTAGTGGTCCCTCGGTTCCAGACTGAAGCGCCTAGAACCGCTCGGCCACAGCGGCCGGCCCTTTTCGTGTTAATTCATTCGTTTTCAATGGTTAAAATCAGGTAAAGGTATGTTATGCAGACATGGGCTACTTTATATTTTTGTTGTATACTACGAGTAAACTGTTGGTATGTTGTTAATTTACTACTGTTACTCTAATGACAACGAAAAGAACCGTATAGACCAGTTCGGGACAAGTGTTGCGTACTGCACACACACGCATAACTTAAGCCACGACACACGGCAACAAGGACGTTATTGTCTCAGCAATGCCGTATCAATCTTTATGCGACATGTTTGTTGCTCGTTTCTATCGGCATTATTAAAACAGCACTGCTCCTATTTTCCATTTTCCTTAGAAATGCAATATTTCGAACCAATGCAAATTTTATGTTTACTCATAAAAATTAATTTCTCTTTTAAGGAAAGATTATTTAAAAACGAAAATTTTTAACTCTTTGGCTGTGGCTTACTGATATTTCAGCTTCTTTACTCGGTTATCATTAAAAGATAAAAGGACACCTGTTTAACCGAGTCCAAATAAATACCGAAAAATACCTGTTAACCGGAACTAAAATACTGGTATTGGTTTTAACCCGACGTTTTTTCAATCCCTACAAGAGGGTAATTCTTTTTTACAATCTTACCTCTAATTTTGCTCACAATTCTCCAACATTTTCAGTGCCAACATTTGTAAGCTTTAAATCACTACGCTTGTCCCTTCCGAAGCATTCGTCCATTAAAATAAACTTCCTTGCTGTATGTAAGGTCGCCAGTTACGCAAAAAACCGGTTTTTGAAAGTTTCCAAACATGTTTCAGCACCTCTGTGCCATCATCAGTGGCTTTCTACTTATTTTATATTTACATTCGGTTTGCATGGTCTTGCAGGGTCACTTGCGTATTATTTTGTAGATTATTTTGTTTTTGTATGGTAAACCCTTTTTTCTCAGCATCGTGTTGAAGTGCCGCGAGGCATACATATTTTCAGAAATTCGGTCGTAAAAGCACTGTACACTTCACCAAAACACACTGCAATTGTGGTTGTTCTGTGTGCTAGCCATGTTTGAGAACTTTGAAAATTTGTGGGACCAAACTGTTGTGGTTATCGGTCCCCAGGCTTACACACTACTTAATCTAACTTGAACTAACTTACGCTAAGGACAACACACACACCCAAGCCCGCGGGAGGAATCGAACCTCCGACGGGGGGGGAGCCACACGAACTGTGGTAAGATCCCCGAGACCGCGCGGCTATCCCACGCAGCGGGAACTTTGAGAAAACGTTGTTTTTCATAACTGGCGGATCTTACATCCAACAATTTTAACTGCAAATACGGAAAACAGAAGGTGCTGCAAATCCAAATGATGAATATATGCGAGGCGGGGTGGCCGCGCCGTTTCGGCGCCATGTCACGGATTGCGCGCCCCTTCCGCTGGAGGTTCGAGTCCTCCCTCGGGCTTGGGTGCGTGTGCTGCTCTTAGAATAAGTTAGTTGAAGTTAGTTTAAGTAGTGTGTAAGTGTAGGTACCGATGTACTCAGCAGTTTCGTCCCTTAGGAATTCACTCACAGGCCGGCCGGTGTGGCCGAGCGGTTCTCGGCGCTACAGTCTGGAACCGCGCGACAGCTACCGTCGCAGGTTCGAATCCTGCCTCGGGCATGGATGTGTGTGATGTCCTTAGGTTAGTAGGTTTAAGTAGTTCTACGTTGTAGGGGACTGATGACCTCAGAAGTTAAGTTCCATAGTGCGCAGAGCCATTTGAACCAATTCACTCACACATTTTTGATCAATGTACGTGCTTGACTATTTCGGCTGATACAGGTGTTAATAGGGCTGAAAATATAACAAGATTCTGTACCAATTTACGTACTACAATTTTTCGAATATCCCGTTTCTGTATCGCAAATCATAAAATAGTCGTTCATGCAGCAGAAATCCAGTACATAGCATAATCTTCCCTTGGTTCCGAGGAAATGGTCACGAAAGTATTTCTAAAGAGTCTGTTGCCAGCCAGTGGATGCTCTCACATTGACCGCTCCTATTTGTAGCAACTGACGACAGGCACAGCGAGACGCGGTGACCTGCAGAACTAAACAAAGAACGCGCGTCCTTTTGACGATTGTTTGTATCCGTGCTTACATGCTGGTTGAAATTTTTCGAAGAGTATTATGCAGCAAGAGATGCCAAATTTATTGTGTTGGACCTGAAGAGGCTGGGTATATTTTATGTCAGGGCGGAGTTCAACGGTAGTATAGCGTGCTGACAGCAAGTATAAAGGGCAAAGCAGTGGACAGCGATTTCTGAAAAAAAAATTAAAGATAGATGTAATTTTGTTTCCAAATGTACCTTGTGAAATTAAACGTAGTACATCTCTGAAACAGTTCTATCTACATCTACATTTGCACCTATACTCTGCAAACAGCTGTGAAGTGTGTGACAGAGGGTACTTCCCTTTGCATCACTGGTTAACGTCTCTTCCTGTTCGAACTGCGTGTAGAACGCAGGAAGTATGACTTATTAAATATCTCTATGTGCTCTGTAATAAGCTGAATCATGTCTTCGCGGTAGCTATGAGAGTAATATGTAGTGGCCTGTAGTATGTTTAAAGACTCTTCACTTACTATTGTTCTTGAAACTTTGTAAGCAGACTTTATCGGGATGGTTGATGTCTACCTTCAAGCGTCTGCATTTCAAGTTTGCAGTCATTTACGTGATGCTCTATGGTAGGCCAAGCAACTCTGTTGATCATTCGTACAGTCCTTGTTTGCATACAGTTAATATTTCCTCTAAGCCCTATTTTTGTGGGAAACACAAACTTACGCAGTAATCTAGGGTGGGTTACTTGAGAATTTGTTAGCAGAATGATGATAGAATATTACGTTTCTGCATGTTTTAAGTGAAAAAAATATAACATTTCCGAACACGTTAAGCAAGATGTCAGTCCCTGAACCACTTTCAATTTTTTCAACATCTGAGTGAATATTTCTGCAACATTTTCAGATAGCACTTGACTATAGATTAATTCGTCATTGACATAACATCTGAGGATAATCTGGATATTTTCTACCAGGTTATTAACGTAAAACATGGTACAAGAAGGGCTCGAATATACTTCAGTCCCACACGCCTGAAGTTGCTTCTACACCGATTAATGACTTCAGTATTCTGCAACCTCCTTACAAAGGAATCCTCATCTCAGTCACAAATTTCGTTTAATACGTCATATGCTGGTACATTAGTTAATAATCGTTGGCGTGTACTGAGTCAAAACGCTTTCCGGAATTCAGTAAATACAGGATATGTACATTTGATTTCATCCACGTAATTAATGACCTCTTGAGTGAAAAGGGTGCATTTGGTTCTGCATAAACAACGTCAGTAGCAATGGAATACTGATTCTGGGACAAATTTGATCTTCAACCTTTGGTTGTCTACGTGCAAGGAGAGGGGAATGATCCTTGACCCTCGACTTTTAATACATGGGGGCATCAACTACTTACAGCCCTTGGCTCGAACTTGGACACATTATGTAATTATGCACTGCCCACATTACTTCCATATTGCTGTACTGATAAAACTTGTAGGCTAAGCAGCACTTGGATCAGAATGAAGTGTGACACCCACATCAGATTTTGTGATCGCAATGGACCCCAAAAATTAGATATTTCCACATCTCAGCTGTCTATATTATTTATCAAAACGGAAACGGGTGCCTGCGCTGCATCGACCCACGTCCAGCCATGGTCTGCTTCTCGTTCGCCGTTTGGACACCATTTGCACAATTATTTGTGCATGTTTTAGTGCCATATTTTTACTATGAATGTTTATGAAAACACATTCGTAGAAAAACATAACAAAGATATGAACTGTTTGTCGTTGAAACCTACAATATAATTAATGCAAAAATGAACCTCAATGCTTTCTTTCAAATAAACAATGTTACTACTTAAGATACTTTATAAAAGAAATCACACTATCATTACTAGTTACGCTCTAATCTAAAAGACATACTCTATTCACTTTCTAGCAGTGGAGCTGTGTTGCTGTTATGTATATAAATGTCTTATTAATTTCCCAACATCACTCATGTACCCCAATAGGCTATGCCGGCACATCCTACACATTCATACTTAAAGCACTCTCACACCATGCAATACTTAGTTCTAGTTACTCTACATATTACCAAGATAAACAAAATATGTGTTCAATACAAAATTTTTGGGTTTGGTTATGTTAAGTGTGGCCTAATGCCTGTAACTGACGAGATGAACGTTAGAAATCCTTGAAAACCACCCTCCAATTGGCCGATAGTATCGACTCTTTAACAGCCTAGAACTGAAATAAGTCAGTCCTCGCCTCTCCTGTTTGTCACTCATCATTGTGCAGTTGTACCAACTGGAGTGCTGAATTGAGAGTTCGCACGTGCTGCTGTTGAGGAAGCTCCGACTCCTGGAAAGGATGTCTTTTAGGCTTCGAAATTTCACAACTTAGTACATCTCTTTTAGTGCATAAAGTGGGAATTTTCTTTTTCTAGTGATACATTTGGATTCAGTATTAAGTACAGGCTGCTGTAATCTTCACAGTTGACAGCAACACCTCTGCTGTGTAGAACTCAATGTGTAATTAGCAAGCAATCACAGGTATTGTTAGTCCACAGGCAAACTGTTGACATGTACTTACGTTGCTCCCATGCCCATGTTATACAGGAATCCGCACTACATGATACTGGATCGGTCCCTTTCTGCAACACGGAAAGGGCTATGCGAAAAAGAGAGAGACAAAATGTAGGTAAAACTGCTTCTTCTCTGTTCCGTAAAAGTTCGCACCCATCGTGACTGCAGAATAGCGCTAAAACTGACACCGCACCATGGAATCAATACAATTTATCGTGAATGTCGTAAAGAAAGCCCCATGATACGTATTCATCACTGACGTCACAGTATTCCACGTCATAGTCCTTCATGAGGTAGTACTGCAAGTTCACCACGCAGAATTAGTTGAAAAAAAAAGAAAAAAGTACTCCACGAAAATTTAGTCTCACGTGGCTGTCAGGGACGCAATTCTCAAATAAAATCTCTTATTCACTTCTCCATAAAAATCGGAAAGGTAATGTTCTTCATCTTATGTGTGTGAATATTCAATTACAGGCACCACATGTCAAAGCACAGGTTGCCTCTCACTGACAAAAGTTCTGAACAACGATGATGTTGTAAATGCAGTGTGGCTAGGGCCTCCCATCGGGTAGACCGTTCTCCTGGTGCAAGTCTTTCGAGCTGGCGCCACTTCGTTGACTTGCGTGTTCATGGGGATGAAATGATGATAATAAGGACAACGCAACACCCAGTCCCTGAGCGGAGAAAATCTCCGACCCAGCCGGGAATCGAACCCGGTCCGTTAGGCTGGACATCCCGTAGCGCTGACCACTCAGCTAGCAGGGGCGCACACGATGATGTTGTACGTATGCCAGTTCGTGAGACAGTACAGAGTGTGCTCTGGAGTAGGAAAATAACTTCTTTCTCCTCCCAAGTCTGCGTGTATACAGGGTGAGTCACCTAACGTTACCGCTGGATATATTTCGTAAACCACATCAAATATTGACGAACTGATTCCACAGGCCAAATGTGAGGAGAGGGGCTAGTGTAATTGTTTAATAAAAACCATACTAAAATGCACGTAAGTATGTTTTTTAACACAAACCTACGTTTTTTTAAATGGAACCACGTTAGTTTTGTTAGAACATCTGAACATATAAACAAATACGTAATCAGTGCCGTTTGTTGCATTGTAAAATGTTAATTACATCCGGAGATATTGTAACCTAAAGTTGACGCTTGAAACCTCCGACGTTCAGTTGCGTGTTGTAACAAACAGGGGCCACGGTCGGCGAGCAGCATCTGCAGGGACATGTGTATGATGACGACCGTATTTACGAGTGTGGCTGTAGTGTACTGTTGTGGTTTGGCCTGTGGACTGTAAATGTATGGTGCGGAATCTTTGGCGACCACCTCATTGGTCCTCACTTCATTGCAGGGGCCCAAACAGCTGCAACATACATCGCCTTTCTACGGAATGATCTGCCAACGTTGCTCGAAAATGTCCCACTGGAAACGCGTCGACGTATGTGGTATCAGCATGATGGTGCACCTGCACATTCCGCAATTAACACTAGGCTTACCCTTGACAGGATGTTCGACGGGCGTTTCATAGGATGTGGAGGACGCATAAATTGGCCAGCCCGTTCTCCTGATCTTAAACCTCTGGACTTCTTTCTGTGGGGTACGTTAAAGGAGAGTGTGTACCGTGATGTGCCTACAACCCCAGAGGATATGAAACAACGTATTGTTGCAGCCTGCGGCGACATTACACCAGCTGTACTGCCAGAGATTGCCATTGTGTGCAGCAAATGATGGCCACCACATTGAACAACTATTGGCCTGACATGTCGGGACACACTCTGTTCCACTCCGTAATTGAAAACGGAAACCGCGTGTGTACGTGTACCTCACCCCTCATGGTAATGTACATGTGCATCAGTGAAAAAGACCAATAAAAAGGTGTTAGCATATGGACGTAATGTGCTGTTCCAGTCTCTTCTGTACCTAAGGTCCATCACCGTTCCCTTTGGATCCCTACGTAATTCGGTGCTCTCCGATACACACGATCGAACAGCGGAGGAGTGGTACTCAAGCGTCAATTTTAGGTTACAATATCTCTGGATGTAATTAACATTTTACAATGCAACAAACGGCACTGATTACGTATTTGTTTATATGTTCAGATGTGCTAACAAAACTAACGGGGTTCCATTTAAAAAAACGTAGGTTTGTGTTAAAAATACTTCCGTGCATTTTTGTATGGTTTGTATTAACCAATTACACTAGCCCCTCTCCTCACGTTCGGTCTGTGGAATCGATTCGTGAGTATTTGATGTGGTTTACAAAATATATCCAGCGGTAATGTTAGGTGACTCACCCTGTATATTTAGGCTGGACTCGCACGAATGAGGAAGCTCCCACTATTCTGTCAATGGACAGTCCCACACTAGTGGTTTACGAAATCGATAGTAGTGTTAATTTCTTACTGGTGCATTTAGGCGTTCAGGCGTTTCGGTATTTTATCCGTGCGATCCATGAAGTTTTGCAACCGCATTGATATTCTTAATTGTTTGAGTTTTTACTTTACGCGAAGTGTTTGTTTTTCGACCACTTTCTCTTTTTTCGATGACATGCGAGTGACAAACATTAAAAATTCCTAGATGTGAAGTCCTGTAGCTAGTAAGCTGGAATTCACATTTGAGCAGCCTGTCCTGTGACCTACTCTTTTGGTTCCTATATGTTTATGTCTACGATTGGGTGTGAATTTCAGCAAATAACCCAGTTCCACCTTTGTAATTCCAACATCAAATGTTGACTCGATGGAAATTTAATATGCATATTTCCGTCTGTTACAAATAGGGTCCTTCGAAATGTGGACTTGATAACCCTTCTTTTTTCTAGCGGTTAAGTCTTGCAAAATGGTCTCTCCCTCCCACACCGTTACGAAAGGACCTCTTCAGATTATTTATATCGTCTGTCTATCTGTTAGTTCATAATTTTGTGTTTACTACCATCATGAATGTCTTTACATCGATAGGGCGTAGGGGTAGCCTTAATTACGCAATTAAGAACTCGCTATGCCTTTCTTCTTATTGTCAGTTCTATTCTGCATCACACAGCGGCGCTGCCCTTGTATTTTCTTGACAGTCTACGAGTAAAAAGTCGCAAAAACTCGTATCCCCTCGCAAGGAACAGTAAGAGAAAGCGTTATATAACAATAACAGAGTTTCGATATCGGAGAGGTTCTGCTGATTGGCGATTGTCTTGGAAATTCACACCCGTTTTTAACATCAGGCACCCCGCTCTAAGATCTCTATTACATCCGTCAGCAAAGTCTCTTCTTTTACTCTCAAGTTATCTTCAAACTTGTTAGAATTTTTATGGGCTGATAAATTATTGTCTTTTTCAGTCATGTCGAACGTTCAACTTTGCTGAATATTACTTACGTCAATATACCTTGGTCTCCATCTCTATGTAGCTTCATTACCACTATCTACAGACAGGAGAAAAGTTCTGTAAGTTTCTCTAGAGAACTCTTGTTAACACTTTCTTTCTCCTCTGACGGCCATAAGAAATACGGCAATCTTTTTCCATCGTCGAGGGATTTCTAAACTCGAGGAGAGTCATTTACACTGGTCCTGCTACCCCATCAATTACAATCCACCACCTGCTCGTCTTGTAACTGTTTCAATATTCTTTGTAGTGTTGAAAATGTTGCTGAACAGTAAATATTGAGGACTTAGTTCAATAATCGTTTTATGTCCTGTTCAAAAATTTTACTGAACAATAAATGCTGAGGACTACAGAAAATCAGTAATTGTGCAGAAACTCCTACACTGTGCATGGAGCAGACAATTAGAGTGGGTTGTTAGGAAATCCACAGAAAAGTAAACGCAGTGAACCAAATATTATTCACTCTCTTAAAATTGCACACCGACAACTTTGAAGCGATGCAGATGGTGTAAAACTGGTAGCAGGTGGTCAGGTGAACCTAGACCACTGACATAAAGATGCACATTCACACACCCCTTCCCCCACGCTATAGGTCGCCAACCTGTCTGAGTGTGTGGGGGCTCACTGCAACCGCATGGTAGACCCTACATGCCTGCACACTGACAGATTGTCGGATGGCAGGTAGCGTTCGTAGCAAGCGGGTCGAGGTCTGCTAGCGAACCAACGCACCCGTACCACAGACTCTCCCACTATCAGCTCGCCCACAAAGCTGAAGGTGTTCAAGGAAACCTATCAGCCAGTGGCGGTGGGGGAAGGGGATCATCCGACTGGTCGGCCTTTATGTCTGGGGGTCTTACGTCATTACGGTAAAGTAGTGTGCAGGAGCCTGTCGGTCACTAGTCACCGTATGAAACGGCATAAGATCGTTCGTCGTAAAAACAATCTGAGCTGACATTGAAATGTCACACCATGTCATCAGCAATTAGTTTTTAGGCCGATAGGAACTGATGCTCTCAGAAAGAGCAGGTGCACATAAAAATGTTTCCGAATGAAGACTGCAAAGGGATCCCCACGCGATGGACTTTTGGACTTATGTACCTCGCAAAAGGCCATTCCTCGCATTGACACATAAAGCTCCATGGATTCAGTGGGCCAAACGACACAGACACCTAACAGGAGCTACTGCTAGCCAGCAGTGTGATGTGATAAATCGCGTTTTTGTTTGTTTCCAGACGATTCAAAGCATCCTGTGCACTGACAGCCCAATGAGGTGTTCAACCCACAGTGTGTGAATAGTGTAGTTCGGCCCAGAGGTGGTTCTCTGATGTTTCAAGGATGCTTCCTGTAGCATGCCTTGGGACCACTCATTCAGATAAACCCTCACACTACCAAAAGCGTGAGAACGGAGTCAAACCGGAGCCATACGTTGGGCGATAAAATGTAGTGCACTCAAAACTCTCATCTCTTGCATGACATGACATGCAGATTACTAATAGCATCACTCTCTCCCTCCTCTGGGAACCAAT
The DNA here is from genome assembly GCF_021461385.2 of Schistocerca piceifrons. Taxonomy (NCBI): domain Eukaryota; kingdom Metazoa; phylum Arthropoda; class Insecta; order Orthoptera; family Acrididae; genus Schistocerca; species Schistocerca piceifrons. The sequence goes on from NC_060138.1 coordinate 958,265,240, forward strand.
AATTAAGTAACTACTACTGTCATACAGTGAAATAAAACAGAAAAATGTTATGAGATTAAGGAGTTGAAATGTGAATGGAACACATTAATTAGAGGCTTAAAATTTGAGATGTTTGCTTTTTAGCAGTACCTGTTACACAAATTACAAATCTCAGGCCCGTTTTGACCGGACTTGGACACGACTCAGTTATTAAGGGGAAGAATGGGCAATGAATCGAGTCATCGTTCTTCGTAGTCATTCGTGGCGTGCCGATGCTGCTGGCAGGCGCTTGGTCGGTACGGCGCGTCATCTCGTAGCTGTGCGGCAGCGAGTCGGCAGCTTTCACTGGTGTGTCATGCATGGCTTAACGGCGAGGTCCCAGAATGGTCTCCGAGCTGACTGCTCACCGTGAGTTGCGTAGCCGAAGCAGCGTTATCACGGCGTCGGGAGGCAGATGTTAGGCAAGGAAATTGTTAAGCTCAGTCAAGTGCACTTTACCGTAAGGATTGGACTATTTAACGTGGAGCAACGAGAGTAAGTCGCAGGGTGACGATAAATGTTAGAATCGAGATCAGCAGACCTTGTGGGTGGGATGTGAAAGAACCTCTTACCTCCATCTCGTCAGCTATGTCTTCGCTTCCCATAACCCTCCTTAGCTCACTAACTCCTCGATCTTCTTCTCCTCGAGGCGTTGTCATTGGCAGACTAAACTTGCGATGCCACCTAGTGACTGACCGCCATTTTGTGACACTCCTCCCGGTGTAGGGTGGAAATTTTCTGTTTTGTGTGGGCTGGTGTGTGAATCTGAAGCTAACGTTTTTCTTACTTGTTCAAAAAATGGTTAAAATGACTCTGAGCACTATGGCACTTAACATCTAAGGTCATCAGTCCCCTAGAAATTAGAACTACTTACACATAACTAACCTAAGGACATCACACACATCCATGCCCGAGGCAGGATTCGAACCTGCGACCGTAGCAGTCGCACGGTTCTGGACTGAAGCGCCTAGAACCGCTCGCCCACAGAGGCCGGCTCTTACTTGTTCACTGTCGAGACTCCACCGCGCTGATCGCAGTCAATCCAGCAAGTTGTCCCGTTGTCCGCATTCCTTGGATACTGTGAAAGCAATCACAGAACACTTCTTGTTAGCAGCAGTATCTGAGTGAGACCTGGACAGTCTTATTTTTTACCTTCGCCGTGTGAACACTTGGCGCTTTTGTGTCCACGGCCTGTCTAACTGCATATACGAATTATCGCCACGTTTGTCGTTGTCCACCTGGCCCATCGCAAGCTGTCTACTCTTAAGGAAGCCCATCCCCTGTGCGGCTGCAGGATGCCTTCATGTCCGAATTTCTGGCAGTCGCTGTGTGAGGTCCGACTTACCCATCCTATTGTGCTCCTTGTGCCCCTGGTGCTGGGAGGCTGCGAAAGTGTCCGCCATTGGCGGTATATCACTACCACTCGTTCCCTTTCCTGTGACCATCGTAATCTGAGTGGGGAAAAACGACTGTCTATATGCCTCCATACGAGACTAACTTCTCTTACCTTCGTGGTCATGAGCGACATGTACGTTGGCGGCAGTAGACTCGTTCTGCAGCGAGCTACAGTTGAGTTCAGTATATCCATAATACTGGTGTGGTGATGAAACATACCGGTAACAAATCTAGCAGCATGTGTCTGAATTGCTTCAATATCGTTCTTTAATCTGGCTTGCGGGCATACCAACATCTCCAGCAGTACTCTATAATGGGTTGTATTATATTAGTGTTCTATACATGGACTGCTTTATAAATGACTACACCTTCCCAATAAACTGAAGTCGACCAATCGCCTCTCCTACAACCGACCGCATGCTCTCGTTCTATTTCAAATGGTTTTTCAACGTTACGCCTAGTTGAATCAGTTATGTCGATTAAATATAATCGACATAACTGGTACAACTAGCACACCACTAATACTGTATTCGAACTTTACAGGACTGCTTTTCTTACTCATCTCCACAGCTCATATTGTAACTAATCTGTTTCTACGGGTTATTATTTAAGATTAGGGTCGCACCGACTCTAACCATACAACTAATCAAAGGTTTGGCCGAGTCGGAAAATAAATTAATTTGATCACAGACCAAAAACTCATAAAAATGCATACGTTGTGATATTGCTCATAGGGGATGCGATGTAATTAATAGTATTGCCCGTGCACTGTTCACGAGAATGAAACATTTAAAATAAAATAGAAATTGCGTGAACACTGCGCATAAGATCAGCTCCCAGCAACGCACCTGAAAATAAGACTGAATCTGAAGCATTTGTTTTAAAATAAAAGGGGAAACTAATTACTGGACCAGTGCGTAAGGAAACGCATTGGATGTACTACCGGGAAGGCTACGAGGTGAGTGGCTTAGGTGCAAAAACGTAACCTCCGAATACAAGAGAAAATGGTGGATAAAATCATTTATTCCTAAGATATGGATTTGAGGCATGTACACAATTCCTGATAACATTAATAAAGAAAAGCATCGATATAATTTGCACCTAAAATCATTGGTATGAGTCATTCATACTATTGCTGTTGTCTGATAACTGATCGCAATAACTTGTGAAACTGTACACGTTTTGCAGTACACCCGCGTGCCCACGTGTTTTGTGGAGTCGCAATTTCTAGGTATCGTGGCCAAGTTGCAACAATATCACATCACGCAATCATGAACAGTTAATATTCTTTAAAACAAACATGAGATCGGACAGTTAGTGACGATGGTAGCCCAACAAATTCTAATGTTCAACCACTTGGTTAGCTCCCCACGGACGAAAGATACATAAAGCAAGGAATATTTGCGAGAAGGCAAAGCTATTAGTATTTAGAAAAATAAGAGCTTACACTGGCACAGCTAAAGGCTGAGCGAGTGCTCACTTCTTCTCGACATCTTTGTGTGGTGTTCTTCCGGCGGATCCAAGTCTGTTACAGAAATTTACTAAAAGAAAAATCTGCCAAAGTTTAGCATTCCTTGCTGCGACAAGGCAAAGCAATCTTTTAGAGTTGAAAAGCGAGCTCAGAGGCTAACAGCTCTACTCTCGCCAAGTAACAACGTGCCACGCGGCCAATCTAAATCTCCCTTCTTCGACTGGAGCACAGCTGTGGACGCTTCCCCTACCGGCGTCAGACTGCCTCCCTTTTTCTTCTCCAGCCTCTTCCACGGTCCGCGTGGCCCGGAAAACTCAAAGATGCCATTTCCACCACCAACTTAACGCAGGTAGATTTCTCACAAGTAACGCAAACCTCTTTGCCTACTTGACCACTACGAGAGTTGGCTATTCTGTACAACTGCTGCTGAATTTGTATGACTATCGCAGACTTTCTGCATCAGACTACGCCACCGTCTAGCAACGTGACACACAACCACATTCATTCACTCACAGCACTATGATCGTTATGAAAAAAGGGAAACAAGGAAAGGAAAGAGAAATGCTAGTGAAAGTGGGCTACCGGACTAACGAAAGGTGGTTATACGACCCTTTCAGTATTTCTATACATTTAGAGCAAGCTGCCATTCATGACACAAAATAGAAATTCTATCTGTCATTCTATGCCCTCCTGCGGTTAGTCTGCAGTAACAGATTCACGTACGCTCCACAATCATAAGCTAACAGCCGCAGATTGCTGCTCCACCTATCCTTCAGATCATTTATGTATAGAGAAAACAAGAGCAAGCCTATCACATTTCCTTGGGGCACTACTCAAGATTTCCGTGTTTCTGATGAATACTCACCATCCTGGATAGCGCTATGAGTTCTATTACATGAAAAATCTTCTATACACACACATATCTTAGAAACTAATCCGTATATTTGGATCTTCGTTAATATCCTGCAGCACCGTGTCAAACGCCTTCCGGGAATCTATAAATATGGAATGCCCTTCCTGCACTTCTTTCATGATTCTTAGGATATCGTGCGAGGAAAGGGCAATCTAAGTTTCACGCTAGCGTTTCCTGCTAAATCCATGTTGATCTGTGGACAGAAGTTTTCTAGCCTATTCCAATTTAGAATACGCTGAATAATTCTACAGCACACCGACGTTATGAGTACAAGTCTAATTTTGTAAGCTAGTTTTTCTTTACTTTTCTATGTAGAGGAATTACTAGCGCATTCCGCTAGTAGCTTAGGAATTTACGCTGGGTGTGGAATTCGCGATAAGTGCATGCTAAATATCGGGCCAATATGGAATAGTATTCTCTGTAAACCCGTATTGGGACCAGACCAGGCGACGTGTTTGTTTTCAACTCTTCCAGGCTCCTCTGAACGTCAGAAATAATAATTTCTATACATGTGTCTGTGCTTTGCTCAAACGATGGCACGTCTGTGCGTTCCTCCTGCGTGGATGACATTTTCAGCACAGAATTTAGCTCTCGTTTTGCTATCTTCTATTGCCACATTAGGTTGGTCGGCCAGTGACTGAACAGAAGCCTTCGATCCACTTAGGGATTTGACATAGTACCGAAATTTTATCGGGTTCTCGGCAAGATCTTTCGGTAAAGTATGACGGTGGAAGTTGTATTACTTCGAGCATAGATCATTTTATAGACTCATTAATTTCTGTTAGCTTTTGCTTGTCGACAGTTTTGAATTTTTTCTAAAAACTAAGAGTGCAAAAATCCCTATTTCCGCAGTATTTCCTGAATTTTGTTGCTAAACCCCAGTGTTTCGTTTACGATCCTTATCCACTTAGCCAGCCCACACCTCTTCAGAGCGCTATGTTCAAGTAATTTAAACTTTCCTTAGGTCCTTCAACGTGGAACTTTGAACCGTCATCCTTCCAAATGTGAGTCCGATGCGCCACCCGTCCTAAATAGGACGCTAACAACGGATTATCTGTTCTTTCCAGCAAAAAAAATCTCTCTTACCCATCCATATGGATTTATTAACTTCAGTAATTCCCGTCGCTATGATGACATCATGATTGCTAATACCAAACTGACACTGTTGATCAGTTCAGGCCTGTTTGAAACTCCAAGGTCCACAGCATTTACCCACTATCCGATACAGTTTTCTAGATGAGGCGATGTGTGATAGCCGATCTTGACGTTTTCTTATACAAACACTGTGTTTGACAATATCAGAATTATTTGTACAGTGGTGAACAGTCTCGTCAATATGAATTGCCATCTTGAAATTTGAAAATACATAAGGTGTAGTAAGTTACAGGTGGGTACTCGACTTGAATATGTAACATACTGTAAGTTAACAGAGAAAAAAGTAAAGGAATTACATACCGTATTAGTGATATGGCGTGAAGTGGCACATTTGTGACTGCCAGCGGCTTTGGCACTTGCCCTTGATGCCATCCTGGGCCGGAGACCCGAGCTAGAGAAGTGGAGTTTCAATCAGTATGAGTTGGCACGAGAAGAAGATTGGCTCCTCCTGGCAACGCTCAGTACGAAATGCGAGCGGATTTGTCTGCCTAAAGGTTTTCAGTCGACCGTGGGAGAGATCGGTGTTTATCCAGATTTCTCGTTGGTAAATGCATATCGGTATGACGTGCAATTGTGACCTGAGACGGAGATTGTTTTATTTTGTACGACAGTAGTATGTTGGGATACCTACGGCCAGTAAAGGATTAAGACGGTACGTCTAATCGTGCGCTCTGAGCCTATATTTCTGCTCCATAGCGCGCCCTCATTGCTAGTTGCGCAACCTTTTGTAATTGCTGGTGGTGCCAAATCAGTATTCTGTTAGCATTTTGTTGCTAAGGGTTGTGGTTACATGAGACAATTTTCTCTCTTAGGAGCAGCTGAAATGCGTATGTTAGATCGAGCAGTTTCTCACTTCACCGTAACCTTTCTGATTTTTGGGCATTTGTTTTGTTTTGCTCATGCTGTTAGCACACGATATTTGAGCTAATTTCGTGTCCAGGGGTATCTGTCCTACAAGACTTACTATATTATAACGTTTGACCATTGGGTTATTTAACAAATATCTGTATGTATATGGACGAGACTAGACTCACAGTGTTGCCACGGTAATTTTCTCGCTACTTGGTAAAATCCTGAGAGAATCTGCCCTTAGTGATGTTGATTTCTAGGAACTAATTATGTTTTTTTCTGATTACCTAATGAAATATCAGATATAATGTAACGTTCGTGGATTTCCAGTGATTATTTTCAGTAGTAGTAGTCCGGCATTATTTGCTGCATGACGGTTGTCTACGTAGCGGGTCAGAAACTACCGGGGTGCCTGGGTGGTCAACCAGACTGCGACCAAAATCATTTACAGCCCTTGTCAAGTATAGGTAACATAAAGTAGTCGTAAGGTTTGTTAATGCTACCTCATTGTGACAGTACGTGAGGTATTTTCATCGCCTAGTGCGTGCGACGGCGTGACAAATTGTAAAAAGTTCTTTAATTACCATTTATACATTTACAGTTAGTGAAAAATTGTGTTGTTTGGTTGGTTGTTTGATTCGAGGGAGGGAACCAAACAGTGAGGTCATCGCTCCAGAAAATTGTGTCTGTTATACTGAATTGTAAATAAATAGCATCTTTTTACGGTTTTTCTGGTCAATCATTTTCAAGTAAAACTGAATTTTGTAAATGGTCATTACGGTTTCATGGTTTTCTGGTTACTTAATATCAAGTAAATTTTTAAACAGAACTACTTCTATTTAGTTGCGAGTGTCACTGAATTATTTAATTGAAAGTAATTTGTTAAAAGTTCAGTGGGCATTGAAGCAATAAATGGTGTACCTAAAAATCAAATATTTGATTAATTTTTTAGTAAGTTGTATCAGAGGTGAATGTTTAGTTTTAACAAAAATTCGGAAGTCTCAGTCCGTCTTTCTCAACACACAGTCGTCACTCCACATTACTTTCTGGTACAGTACAGTCAGTAGCGTCTACAACGTGCATTATAGGTAGACACATTGTCATGAAATTAAAAAAAAAAATGAGTATGTAGAAAAATATCCACAGTCATAAATAATTCAAAAAATTACTTTCAAATCATATACTGCTAAGTTATCCATTATGTAATATATGTTCACTTTGTAAGTTCTCACGCCACTACAACCAGTATGAGAATTCCGTCAGTACCTCTCCTACCTTCTAACCTTCACAGTAGCTCTCCTGCAGGAGAACTTCTGTAAAGTTTGCAGGGTAGGAGACGAGATACTGGCACAATTAAAGCTGTGAAAAATTGTCATCAGTCGCTTGGTAACTCAGTCGGTAGAGCACTTGCCAACGAAAGGTAAGGTCTCGAGTTCGAGTCTCGGTCCGGTACACAGTTTTAATCTGCTAACAAGTTTCATACCGGTGCACTCTCCGCTGCAGAATGAAAATTTCATTGTAGGTACGTCATGGACTTAGTCATTTTCTCTTGGTTCTTTTTGACAGAGATACGCACAGTGAAACCACTCTGTCTTGTTTCCTGCGACAGTTTAACCTTCTCTATATGAATCCTACACCAGTTCGTGAATTTCCTCTGCCATCTCCAATACTTGAAGACCTTCATGCATGCTACACATCTGGCAAAGTCGTTTCCAAAACACATCCTAATTTTTATTTCTCGTGTGCTGCCGCATCCGTTACATTACATTTCGCTAACCCTACACCTACACTTCAATTCCTCTCCCTGCACTATTTTAAGATACTCCCTCTCCCAAAGAGTGAAATGATTTTCACGTTTTCCCTCCGTACCAGGTCCAATTTTCTTGTACCTTTCCCCCACATCAGGGTACACTCTTCCCATCCTCTCCTACAGTTTCCTCTTGTCTATCATGATTATACTTCCATGAGTCATATTTGTGCCTGCCATGCACTCTCACCCATTATACCCATTCCCATATTCAAACATCCCCTACAAACTGCATCAGACGGCCCTTTCACCTCTCTTCTCCGCTATCCCCTCTCTGTGCAGATCTTTATCACTTTTGTACAGTGCTTCATAATTTTTACTAATACTTCTTGTAAAAGTAATTAATTTGCAATATAATGTTGTTGTTGTGGTCTTCAGTCCTGAGACTGGTTTGATGCAGCTCTCCATGGTACTCTATCCTGTGCAAGCTTCTTCATCTCCCAGTACCTACTGCAACCTACATACTTCTGAATCTGCTTAGTGTATTGATCTCTTGGTCTCCCTCTACGATTTTTACCCTCCACGCTGCCCTCCAATGCTAAATTTGTGATCCATTAATGCCTCAAAACATGTCCTACCAACCGATCCCTTCTTCTAGTCAAGTTGTGCCACAAACTTCTCATCTCCCCAATCCTATTCAATACCTCCTCATTAGTTACGTGATCTACCCACCTTATCTTCAGCATTCTTCTGTAGCACCACATTTCGAAAGCTTCTATTCTCTTCTTGTCCAAACTGGTTATCGTCCACGTTTCACTTCCATACATGGCTACACTCCATACAAATACTTTCAGAAACGACTTCCTGACACTTAAATCTATACTCGATGTCAACAAATTTCTCTTCTTCAGAAACGCTTTCCTTGCCATTGCCAGTCTACATTTTATATCGTCTCTACTTCGACCATCATCAGTTATTTTGCTCCGCAAATAGCAAAATTCCTTATTTCCTAATCTAATTCCCTGAGCATCACCCGACATTATTCGACTACATTCCATTATCCTCGTTTTGCTTTTGTTGATGTTCATCTTATATCCTCCTTTCAAGACACTGTCCATTCCGTTCAACTGCTCTTCCAAGTCCTTTGCTGTCTCTGACAGAATTACAATGTCATCGGCGAACCTCAAAGTTTTTATTTCTTCTCCATGGATTTTAATACCTACTCCGAATTTTTCTTTTGTTTCCTTTACTGCTTGCTCAATATACAGATTGAATAACATCGGGGAGAGGCTACAACCCTGTCTCACTCCTTTCCCAACCACTGCTTCCCTTTCATGCCCCTCGACTCTTATAACTGCCCTCTGGTTTCTGTACAAATTGTAAATAGCCTTTCGCTCCCTGTATTTTACCCCTGCCACCTTCAGAATTTAAAAGAGAGTATTCCAGTTAACGTTGTCGAAAGCTTTCTCTAAGTCTACAAATGCTAGAAACGTAGGTTTGCCTTTCCTTAATCTTTCTTCTAAGATAAGTCGTAAGGTCAGTATTGCCTCACGTGTTCCAGTATTTCTACGGAATCCAAACTGATCTTCCCCAAGGTCGGCTTCTACTAGTTTTTCCATTCGTCTGTAAAGAATTCGCGTTAGTATTTTGCAGCTGTGACTTATTAAACTGATAGTTCGGTAATTTTCACATCTGTCAACACCTGCTTTCTTTGGGATTGGAATTATTATATTCTTCTTGAAGTCTGTGGGTATTTCGCCTGTCTCATACATCTTGCTCACCAGATGGTAGAGTTTTGTCGTGACTGGCTCTCCCAAGGCTGCCAGTAGTTCCAATGGAATGTTGTCTACTCCCGGGGCCTTGTTTCCACTCAGATCTTTCAGTGCTCTGTCAAACTTCACGCAGTTTCTTATGTCCCATTTCATCTTCATCTACATCCTCTTCCATTTCCATAATATTGTCCTCAAGTACAACGCCCTTGTATAAACCCTCCATATACTCCTTCCACCTTTCTGCCTTCCCTTCTTTGCTTAGAACTGGGTTGCCATCTGAGCTCTTGATATTCATATAAGTGGTTCTCTTCTCTCCAAAGGTCTCTTTAATTTTCCTGTAGGGAGTATCTATCTTACCCCTAGTGAGATAAGCCTCTACATCGTTACATTTGTCCTCTAGCCACCCCTTCTTACGCATTTTGCACTTCCTGTCGATCTCATTTTCAAGACGTATGTATTCCTTTTCGCCTGCTTCATTTACTGCATTTTTATATTTTCTCCTTTCATCAATTAAATTCAATATTTCTTCTGTTACCCAAGGATTTCTATTAGCCCTCGTCTTTTTACCTACTTGATCCTCTGCTGCCTTCACTACTTCATCCCTCAGAGCTACCCATTCTTCTTCTACTGTATTTCTTTCCCCCATTCCTGTCAATTGTTCCCTTATGCTCTCCCTGAAACTCTGTACAACCCCTGGCTTAGTCAGTTTATCCAGGTCCCATCTCCTTAAATTCCCGCCTTTTTGCAGTTTCATCAGTTACAATCTGCAGTTCATAACCAATAGATTGTGGTCAGAATCCACATCTGCCCCTGGAAATGTCTTACAACTTAAAACCTGGTTCCTAAATCTCTGTCTTACCATTATGTAATCTATCTGATACCTTTTAGTATCTCCAGGATTCTTCCAGGTATATAACCTTTTTTCAATATTCTTGAACCAAGTTTTAGCTATGATTAAGTTATGCTCTGTGCAAAATTCTACAAGGCGGCTTCCTCTTTCATTTCTTCCCCCCAATCCATATTCACATACTATGTTTCCTTCTCTCCCTTTTCCTACTGACGAATTCCAGTCACCCATGACTATTAAATTTTCGTCTCCCTTCACTACCTGAATAATTTCTTTTATCTCGTCATACATTTCATCAATTTCTTCATCATCTGCAGAGCTAGTTGGCATATAAACTTGTACTACTGTAGTAGGCATGGGCTTTGTGTCTATCTTGGCCACAATAATGCGTTCACTATGCTGTTTGTAGTAGCTAACCCGCACTCCTATTTTTTTATTCATTATTAAACCTACTCCTGCATTTCCCCTATTTGATTTTGTATTTATAACCCTTTAATCACCTGACCAAAAGTCAGTTCTCAACAGATCTGAAAATGAAGGCCTCTTGATATTAGGGAAGTACGATATTCAGGTGGCAGAAACTGGGAGGCTTCAGTGTGGTAGAGGAATATCAGCACAAATGGAAGACACAGTCTTTGTAAATGTGCATGCTCTGTTTGGAAGTACTCGTCGAGGCTAGTGCCGAGTTTTACAAATAGGACTTATACCTTTTTTTTCTTTTTCTACCAATAACATGGATAAATAATCAACTGCCATGCACCCATAAACCAGGACAACAAAAATAACCCGGAGAAAGTTGAAGAATTTTGGGAGATACTTGAAATGGAACTGGATAGATGCTCAAAGAAGAACATAAAAATGTTAGTAGGCGATTTTAACGCACAAATAGGAAGGGAGAAAAAATACCATGGAACAGTAGGCCTCTTCCCAGGTCACAAAAGAACTTCAAAAAATGGAGAAAGGCTTATAGAGGTATGTAGGCATTTCAACTTGAAAATAATGACAACACATTTCAAAAAGCTGAGCCGAAAAACTAAAACATGGAGATCACCAAATCCACTTCTCGGAGAATTCCAAATTGACCATGTGGCTATCCCACTTCATTGTCAAGAAGAAATTCAAAACACTAAAGAGTTGAAAAGCCTTGATGTTGATTCAGACCTCTATTTGATTACGATTAAATTCAGACCACTCCCATTTCGAAAAGAGAAGAAAACCTTTTACAAAATTCCAAAATATAACACAGAAACGTTAAAAAATGAAGAAATTAAACAACGGTTTCAAAGAGCATTGCACAAAGATAGCGATGGCATATCCACAATAAATAAGGAAGCGGGATGGGAGGAGATCAAAAACGAAATAGTTGAAATAGCAAAAGAAAATTGTCTCGTGAAAAGAGTAAGAAGACATCCATGGTGGGACAATGAATGTGATGAGAACCTGGAGAAGAGACAGAAATTGTGGCAGAAATGGAACTCCACAAAAGATCCTCAAGATCTTGACAATTTTAAAATCCAGAGAAGAGAAACAGCTAAGCTTTTCCGTAATAAAAAAAGAAGACAATTTCAGGATAACCTAGAACAGATTGAGGAAGACTTTAAAAGAAATAATTCTAGAGATTTCTACAAAACTTTTAGAAAACAGCTAACCAAATACCAATCCCCAAATTTATGTTTTAAAGATGAAGAGAACAAGCTAGGTTTGACAAACAAGACTAATTGTGAAATATTAGCAAAATATTTCGAGAATCTACTAAATTGTGAACCACCCAAAGATAAAATGAGTTTTGAAAACCACCGAAATACTAATACCGAGTCAAAACCTCCAGACGCTGAAGAAATAAAACACATAATACACAGTCTAAAAAACAATAAAGCCCCAGGTGAAGACTCCATAGTACCAGAAATCCTAAAAATAATGGATACCAACCTCCCACAAGTTTTGGAACATATGTTTAAGAAGATCTGGGACGAAGAAAGAATTCCTGAAGACTGGCAGTGTGCCCTGATACACCCACTACACAAAAAGGGGGATAAGATGAATGTTAATAATTATAGAGGGATCTCGCTACTACCAGTAGGATACAAAATTTTGTCAAGGAAATTACTTCAAATCGTGGAGCCAGTTCTGGATAAAAAAATAGGTGAGTATCAAGCAGGTTTTAGACAAGGTAGATCCTGTGTTGAACAAATATTTAACCTGAAAACACTAATTCGTTACAGAATCTCAAGAGGCCAGAGATTTGCAATAGTATTTGTAGATTTCAAAAAAGCATACGACTCGGTAGATAGAGAAACATTACTGAAAGTATTGGAAGAATTTGGGGTCGATACGAAAACAATTCAAATTATCAAACAGACGCTAACAAACAGTAAGGCCAAAGTTAAATTTATGGGTGAAATTTCAAGGAAGTTCGAAATTAAAACAGGTGTTAGACAAGGTGATGGTTTATCCCCAATCCTCTTCAACTGCGTACTGGAAAAGATATTGAGAATATGGAAAGAAGAACTCAAAGGCACCAAGAATGACATCAGAATTGGAACAAAAAAAGAAAAAATAGAAGTGGACTGTTTAGCTTTTGCAGACGATCTGGCAATAATTACAGAAAACGAAGAAATAGCTCAGAACTACCTGGAGAAACTACAAGAAGTTTCGGCCAGAGCTGGACTGCAGATTTCATTTGAAAAAACCGTGTATATGTCTAATCATAGAAATAACAAGAAAAATCTTATTACTAAATACGGCAATATTAAGAGAGTAGAAAAATTTAAGTATTTAGGTGAAATAATTCAAGTGAATGGTTTAGACAAGAGTGCAAACCAGGCGAGAGCAAGGAAAATGGAATTTGCTTTTCAAAAAACCAAAGACATATATAACAAAAAAAACATTTCGATTCAAGCTAAATTAAGACATTATAAAACTGTCATTAGACCAGAATGCCTGTATGCATCGGAGTGCCTAACTCTTAACAAAAAGGGGGAAATAGAAAACATGGAAAAGAAAGAAAGGAAAATTTTGAGAAAAATATTAGGACCGAGAAAGATTGGAGAAGAGTACAAGCTAAAGAGTAATAAGGAAATATACAAAACTATTGAGAAAGTGAGTGAGGCAATGCGTAAACGCAGACTAACGTTTTATGGTCACCTGTCGAGGATGGATGGAAACAGACTAACAAGAAAAGTGTTTGAACATAGTAACACGAACGAAAAAACCAACAATAAATGGATACAGATGGTGAAAAAGGATTTGGCCTATTTTAATGTCACCCGTGAGTCAATCAGGGACAGGGAAAAGTTTAGACAAATAGTGAACGAAATTAAGTGTTTTCCAGAAGAAACGAAACTAAAGAATAATAACAGGAAATGGTCGGAAGAGCGGAGGAGGAACCACTCGAAAATGATGAGGAAATATTGGGAAGAGAGAAAAAAAGATCAAAAGCCGGGCAAGTGAATTGTTGAACGTGGTTCAAAGATGGCCGAAATCGAAAGAAGAAGAAGAACATGGATAAAAGTCGTAATTGGTGGTGATTTAGATTCTGTTATTGCCAAAAAAGACTAAAAGCCAACTTTCAACAGACACTTGGTACTAGAATACATGGCCAGAAATTTAAATATGGTTGACACATGGGAGTTAAACGCAGATTCATTGATGAACAGCTGAGTCACTAGTTATTCAACGACAGAATAGACAAGATTTACAGCTCACAAGACTTGGTACATAACATAAATACCTCAGAAACCTGGGTTGGGGTTGGGGTTGGGATGTTTAGGGAAGGAGACCAAACAGCGAGGTCATCGGTCTCCCAGGATTGGGGAAGGAGAGGGAAGGAAGCCGGCCGTGCCCTTTGAAAGGAACATCCCGGAATTTTCCTGAAGCGATTTAGGGAAATCACGGAAAACGTAAAACAGGATGCCCGGACGTGGGATTGAACCGCCGTCCTCCTGAATGCGAGTCCAGTGTGCTAACGACTATGCAATCTCGCTCCGTCAGAAACGTGGCCTGTATATTTTTCCTATAATTGACCATATATTAGCAGTATTATTATACAGAAGCGAACGACTTTACGTGGGAAAAGATACTGAAAATTTAATAGTATCTCAGCTAGAGATGATGTATTAAGAATTATGGTGATGGAAACAAGTAAGGATTGTGTCACTAATATGGGGGAATACCCAAATAAATTAAACTGATGGCTGGAGGATGCGGAACCCAATCTGAGATTACCTAGACAATATGATTAAAACAAAAGCGAGTGAAAGAGAAAAGCGCAGAGGATTTTCATTTCACGTGTCTGCAATAACTGCACCAAAATACACGAAATATAACCGCCAGTAGTTCACAGATGAGGCGGATTAAAGCGCAGACACTGTCAGAACAGAAAACGAAACTAGAGGGTCTGAAAGCGAGGTCAAGAGCTAACAGTATTATCCAAGAGACCAAGCCATCCCTCTGCCATCTAATCTAAACATCGAACAGAGCAAAACACAAAGTAACAGAGAAACTCATGATAGCAGACGTGACAACACAATGGCAGTCTCATATCAAAAGCGAAGTGGTGCACCATTTAAACGAAAATCATACCTGGGCGCAGAATAAAGTACTACCAATACTCTGACTACCGTCGTATAACAGCCATTACCGATATCTGTAAAATAGGCGGCTACGTAAAATCTTTCCGAAAGCTTTCGCCCGTATTTCTCACAGTATTCTACTGAAAGCGATTCGGAAATTAGGAATCTACAGCAAACTCTCCTAGCTTATCTCAATAATTTTGCAAGGAGTTCAGTGAAATATCGTGATCAATGGCCAACTAACTGTGCCGTTCGACACAAAGTGCTCTTTCCGTTAGGATTGCCAGTTACCGATGGTCCTATATGCAACTGCGGTCGAACCTTTTTTCAGGGAACCTATGGTCGGGCTTCAAGGCTTGAGCTAATCACGAAATAATGTCCTATGTCGAACATTTACAGCTGATCTGTTCCTATCTGTGTCCGCTCAAGATCAAATAACGGATGTAAGACATGCACAAAACTCTTAATATGAAGCAACGGGGGCCGTAATTAGCTCCAAGAAATGCAAGATAATGAGTTTAGGGAAAGGCTTGTAGCTGGAAGAACAACAATAGTTACCCACAGCAACAAAGATACGTGGTCTAGGACTACAGTCTGATGTCAGACCCACAACAGAGAAAACAATCAAGTGACACTTAAAGTTCAATTACGCTAGGACCTACATACAACTTCAGTCCAAGCAAAGTCTCTATTTGATCCAACAAATCAAACTGATGAATGTGTTAATCTTGTATAAAATTTGTTGAATATTATCCATTTTGCGTGTACCACCGCTAGTAGCTCAAAGTATACTATTAGCGACTGGATATTTGAGAAGCCGTGGAAATATTTTCAGAGTAAGATACGGCACACTGACATTACCCTTTGAAGAAGGTGACATCGCGTCAACAGACACTGACACAAAACACGAAACATTACTAGACTATAATGTCCTTAAGAGACCACAGTGTAGTCCTATCAACCTGACAGAGCAGTTCAACCAGAAAGCCCGGTAGCACCCGTATTCTCAAAATAAATTCAAAGCTCAGCATTCGCATTACCTTTGTAGTCGAGAACCTATGTAACACTTGGAGACCAAACCTGCACCGGCCGTTGTGGCCGAGCGGTTCTAGGCGCTTCAGTCGGTCGCTGCTACGGTCGCTGGTTCGAACCCTGCCTCGGACATGGATGTGTGTGATGTCCTTAGGTTAGTTAGGTTTAAGTAGTTCTAAGTCTAGGGGACTGATGACCTCAGATGTTAAGTCCCACGGTGCTTAGAGCCATTTGAACCATTTAAACCAAACCTGCAACGCAAAGAAGTGGTACTACCATTTTAATAAAACGTCAAGTCGTAACAGAACGGAAGCTAAATACTATCATGTCACTTGCCCTGAGGTGTGACAGAACATTTGCAAACAACAGCTTTCATCAGATGTTAGGGGAAACTTACGTCGGTTACTTTCTTCAGTTATACAGGAGAATAATTATGTTCCAACAAACAAAGTAATAGGCACAAAAACGAGATCAAGAAGGCAATTAACGTGAGCTAATAGCAGGCCTCTCCAGCTGGGGTAAAGAACTGCTCTTGGATCGATTCAGCAGAAAGCAGTCACGTGGAGAGATGCACCAGCCAGCTCGGTGAGTAGTGGCTTTGCAGCAACAGTGCATAACCAGTATGCAAGGACACTCATTCAGTATTCTGTCGAAGCAGAAGATTCCGATAAGTGTATCTGAAAGCTAGAGTTGTGACACCTTTAGCAGTTCTGGAAGAGCTGACAATGGAGCAAAGCCATAGCTGCACGATGATCACCATAGTCACTCCAGCCTGTAATGATTTCCGGGCTAGGAGTGGCGCTGTTGGAGAAACGCTAGCGCACACGGCCCACATTTACGCCACCCAAATTAGGCGTCATTCTCAGGGTGCTCACTGAACACAGTTGCACGTAGTAGTGCTCAGCTATGCACAGTATGCTCAGTGACAAGTCGATGCCAGCGTATAGTCATGAGAAGATGCCAACTTGCAGACCAAGATGATACAGTTAGCCACTGACGACAGACTTTAACGTCAGTGGCTGCAGGCCTCTGTCTGATCTAAGACTGTGTACAGTAAACTCGGTTTTTCTGCACCGCTGGGTCACCACTGGGTTGTAACGCAGCAAGTTATAATGAGACAACATTCGTTGCAATAAGGCACGCAGTGTCTAGTACGGTGGCTGCAGGATGCCTAGGTTTTTTTTTCCGCTCTGCTCATAGCACAGCTGACGCTGCCTGCCGTGAGAACTGCATAGCGTAACATTCAGTCGATACGAAGATTTATACCCTCTAAGAATCTAAATAATCCATATTAGGTATTATCCTATTTTGTCCAGATTTGATACACAGCCTTTTGTTACTAATGGAATTATGCTGCCAATATGTCCGATTTTTATTTATTATAGTTCTGGAGATAAAGAGAATTAACTAAAATGCTTAAAACCTACACTTGTTTTTAAAACCAAGTTGCGAACAATAACAGATTGACTTTTATTCTCATTTGATGCCATTACAAAGTTACCAGCGCACAAAAATCAATTAATTAGAATTTTCTTTTTAAAACTTTAGTCACTTTGCATTCCATAATATAAATATCGGTCAAAATTATTATTTGATTATATTTTGTCGTGTGAGTGCGTGAGAATTTTGGGAGAGTGTGTGTGGGACATACGTTAAAATTTAATATTTCATTTTAGGTAATACCTTGTACAAACGAACCCTGGGAGAGTTATGTTGCAACCACGATTCAGGTGACGTATGTCTGTGTGAGCATGCTTTTATATAAAAGCAGATAGAACGGCAGTTAGAGGCGGAATAAGTTTATTTATCAATTTGAAGAATATATCACACTTTGCTTTTTTTGATTAATCATAATACAAGTAACTGAAGTTTTTCTGACTTTAATTACTATCAAATTAGTGATTGGATAAGGCAAGATTTCCTGCGAGAACGATCAGGAAGGAACGTTATGATCGTTCGTTTAGATCAACAGCCAATCAGAATGTAGCTGTTCCCGCGTGAATAGAGGTGTGGGCAGTGAGTAGATTACGTCGGGAGAGTCGCTTGCTAGCCAGCTTACGGATTACAGGACTTTGGATCCCACCTTAAAAATACTCTGCAAGATGAGGAAATAATGAGTTAATTTCGATTCGAACATATCGTGTCTGAAGCGACTGGCGTTACGAACAATTTAATGAAAGTGTGGTGTTTCTAAGTTAAATTTTTCGAGAGATATGAGCGAGTGAACGTTTTAGTAGCAGTGGCGTGTTTCGTGCTCTGTACGGAATATTTTGGCGAGGACTTCTTACGAAGAAGACCACTGAAACGACCGAATGTTTAACTCGCTAATAGTTGTGGGTCTGTGACTGGTAGAACGTGAAAAATAGTCGGGTCGGACTTACTAAAATTGTGGCTGCTTTTCGAGTGAATATTTCTTATACAGAGTGTGAACTTTCAATGATAACATTTCACCATATTAAATATGGGCTTCATAGCCGTTTCATGTGTTTCAATATAAATAAAAAAAATTAATCCAATTTTAAACGCTTTTCTGGAAGTAAACTGAATATCCCGAACGCCCGATTTTTTAGTAATGAACTTTCAGGAACTGACTTTCAACTGGGGTTAAGAGGCCTCTGTGTGGTAGGTATTAGGTAGTAGTTTCATCAACGCTGCTTTACACTGCCTAGCCTGTATCTGGCATCAGAGTGTGAAGGGACACCGGCAAGAATCCTATCGAGGTAGGTGGACTGAAAGACAGCATTAACAACAACACAGACAGCCGACCCAGCTCTGCAGCAGGGTGACTACTTTATGCCAATGGCCATCCCCCTGGGAAGCTGTGGGTTGGAGCCTAGGCCACCTAGCTGCCCAGCCGCACTTTTTCCTATAAGTAGATGTCCATCACCCAGCGTAGCTGCATGCTTCGTCTCAGCCTTGCCGGGAGCTGCAATTAATCCCAGGGCTGCTGTTTAATTCCACTGGTTCCATCGTGTTCTTTGTTGCAGGTACAGCAGTGGCAAGCAGTCAGGACTGTCTTTATTGTCCGTCGCCGCTCTACAATTTTGCTGACTCCAGCATGCCCTGACACTGGCACACTCCAACGACTGCTGCTCCACCTTTGATTCCCTCACTGTAACTGTTAAGAACAAAAGGCTTTCTTAATCAGGTATGTTTTACTGATGATCCACCTTTCGACTCCAACCACCACCACCACCATTGCACACACCTACAGTCAGAGGAACTGTGCATCAGCCTGAGCTACCACAAGCCCTATCCACCTATTAATGTAAGCGTCACATCCCGACCACTAAACAATAAATTAACAAGACGAAATTAGGAAAAGAAAAAAATGTAGTAGACGTCGTGCACTGTAAACGAGACGATTGGATTTCAAACCCACTCCATCCTTCATATTCCAGAAACGTTTCCAAGAAGAGTTCGTGGGTTCACCAAGCTCAGAACAATTTGAAGAGTTTCTTCCCCATAGCGTGGCGGCCAACAACCTGGCATCGGCCTCCAACCACGTGCCACTTGGCGTCTACCACTGGTCACAACCTGTTGACTTCGACCCAGAGCACGTCGGTAGCCTAGAGCAGCGGTTCCCAGACTTTTCCTCTGACGGAACTATTCCAGAATTTTGATACTTTGAAGGAACACCTTAATTTCGAAGATTAATAAAAATTTTAAAAAAAGTAAGGAAAACTTGTGTTATCCAGTGGTTACTTTCATTTTAAATCATGACTAATAATACATAACTCATTACAAAATTTCGAAAAAATAGTATCGTCAAAATCTCGGAAACAACGCCATGTTATTAATAGTTTAAATTGGTTCAAGTGGCCCTGAGCACTATGGGACTTAACATCTGAGGCCATCAGTCCCCTAGAACTAAGAACTACTTAAACCCAACTAACCTAAGGACATCACACACATCCATGACGGGGCAGGATTCGAACCTGCCACCGTAGCAATCGCGCGGTTCCGGTCTGAAGCGCCTAGAACCGCTTTGCCACCGCGGCTGGCTTATTAATAGTCTTTTGCTAAGTGCTTATTAGCTTACGCCAGTGTTCCGCAAAACACACTTTAGGAAACGCTGGCGTAAAGACATCATTCGCACAAAACCATAAGAACTAAATTAAATAATCGACTCTGAGGCACAGCATAGAAAACCAGTCCACCCTCAGTCTGATTAACTATTGTTATTGTGGGTTCCCTCTCTGCTTACTGCAAGTTGATAGCCATTAAGCATGGGAGCTTTTCACTTTCATTGACAAAGCAACAGCGGTTTCATTGTAATTATTACGTCATTCCTTCAGTATTAACCGACTGAATGATAGTTTTGCTTAAGCATAGGTTATGCACAGTAGATGCATTTGAATATTATTAGTAACTACACTCTTGTCCCTAAGCCTACTTACAGAAATTGGAATAAAGCTCTTTGACTTTTGATATTGCGGCCCATCGTGGCCATAAGCCGTACTCACCACTGATCCGGTTCAAGAAACACATCTGCTCTGGAAACATGTTCTTCCTGCCAGCAATATAACTGAAACTTGGGAACAATGCAGAATGTGTTTGGCAAAACTGCTATCGACGAATAACTACCTGGTGGCATAAACCTATTCTGGTAAATTCATTTGATATTTTATTGCCATTTTCATTGTATAATCTTTCACGTAAAGTGTGGCATGGGCTTATCACTTTAGGGTTTTGAGTCAGTGCAGAAACGAGGACTTAACAAGGTCGTCCTGTGAAGTAATGGGTCCATTGGGAGTCGGTTCCAATCTTGATGGAGGTCACCTTTTTCTAATCTGTGATGGAGCTGCATAGAGCCAGACAGAAAATCATTAAGGGAACCTTAAGGAAACTTCTCCCTCGTTACACTTCTCTCTACGGTCACATCCCATAGTCTAAGGGTGAAAACCTTGCTATACACACACTTGATTATGAAGTTTTCTGTTTCTGCCCACATAATTTATGGTTTATAAGAACACTCGACTTTATCAGATTGTAGCGGAAAGTTCGGGGAAGAAGGCCAGTGTTCACTCTGTCTCCTTGCCGGGGGGTCTCATCCGAGATGTGGAGGAGGTCCTGCCGGCGGCGATAGAGAGCACTGGGTGCACCCGACTGCAAATTGTTGCTCATGTCGGCGCCAATCAATTGGTGAAGGCGGATATCCTCGCTCGCGGGGTGGAACCTGAGCTAACTATTTGTAGTATCGTTCCCAGAACCGATCGTGGTCCTCTGGTTTGGAGTCGAGTGGAAGGCTTAAACTAGAGGCTCTGACGATTCTGCGGAGATCTGGGGTGCAAATTTCTCGACCTCCGCTATCGGGTGGAGATATGTATAGGCCCCCTGAATAGGTCAGGCGTGCACTACACGCCGGCTACAAGAGTAACGGAGTACGTGTGGAGTGCACATGTGGGTTTCTTAGGCAAGAGAATTCCCTCCGTAGGCTCGACAAGACGCCTCCTGAGACGCAGCAAGGTAGTAGTAGGCAAAATGCAACAGGGAATAAAAATATTAATGTGCTAATAGTAAACTGCAGGAGCGTCTATAGAAAGGTTCCAGAACTGCTCTCATTAATAAACGGTCACAATGCCCATATAGTACTAGGGACAGAAAGTTAACTGAAAGCAGACGTAAACACTAATGAAATCCTAAACTCTGATTGGAATGTATACCGCAGAGGCAGGCTGGACAGTGAAGGGGGAGGCGTATTTATAGCGATACGAAGTGCAATAGTATCGAAGGAAATTGACGGAGGTCCGAAATGTGAAATAATTTGGGTGAAGGTCACGGTTAAAGCAGGCTCAGACATGGTAACTGGATGTCTCTATAGCCCCCCTGGCTCAGCAGCTGTTGTGTCAGAGAACCTGAAGGAAAATTTGGAAAATATTTCGAGTACGTTTCTCGACCTTGTTATGGTTCTGGGTGGAGATTTTAATTTGCCGGATACAGACAGGGAGAATCAAACATTCACAACGGGTGGCAGGGACAAAGAATCCAGTTAAATTTTTTTAAGTACTTTATCTGAAAACTATCTTGAGCAGTTAAATAGAGAACCGACTCAAGGCGATAACATATTACACCTCCTGGTGACAAACAGACCTGAACTATTTGAAAGAGTTAAGCAGAACAGGGAATCAGCGATCATAAAGCGGTTACTGCATCGACGATTTCAGCCGTAAATAGAGATATTAAGAAAGGTAGGAAGATTTTTCTGTTTAGCAAAAGTGACAAAAAACAGATTTCAGAGTACCTGATGGCTCAACACAAAAGTATTGTCTCAAGTACAGATTATGTTGAGGATCAGTGGACAAAGTTCAAAACCATCGTACAATATGCGTTAGATGAGTATGTGCCAAGCAAGATCGTAAGAGATGGAAAATCCGCTTAGTGTATTCATCTCTTAGTCTCCCTCTACGATTTTTACCCTCCACGCTGCCCTTCAATACTACATTGATGATCCCTTGATGCCTCAACGCATGTCCTACCAACCGATCCCTTCATCTAGTCAAGTTGTGCCACAAACTTCTCTTCTCCCCAATCCTATTCAGTACTTCCTCATTAGTTATGTGATCTACCCATCTAATCTTCAGCATTCTTCTGTAGCACCACATTTCAAAACCTTCTATTCTCTTCCTGTCCAAACTATTTATCGTCCATGTTTCACTTCCATACAGGGCCATACTCCATACAAATACTTTCAGAAATGACTTCCTGACACTTAAATCTATACTCGATGTCAACAAATTTCACTTCTTCTGAAACGCTTTCTTTGCCATTGCCAGTCTACATTTTATATCGTCTCTACTCCGACCATCATCAGTTATTTTGCTCCCCAAATAGCAAAATTCCTTATTTCCTAATCTAATTCCCTGAGCATCACCCGACTTAATTCGACTACATTCCATTATCCTCGTTTTGCTTTTGTTGATGTTCATCTTATACCCTCCTTTCAAGACACTATCCATTCCATTCAACTGCTCTTCCAAGGCCTTTGCTGTATCTGACAGAATTACAATGTCATCGGCGAACCTCAAAGTTTTTATTTCTTCTCCATGGATTTTAATACCTAGTCCGAATTATGCTTTTGTTTCTTTCATTGCTTGCTCAATATACAGATTGAATAACATCGGGGAGAGACTACAACCCTGTCTCACTCCCTTCCCAACCACAGCTTCCCTTTCATACCCCTCGACTCTTATAACTGCCATCTGCTTTCTGTTCAAATTGTAAATAGCCTTTCGCTCCCTGTATTTTACCACTGCCACCTTCAGAATTTGAAAGAGCGTATTCCAGTCAACATTTTAAAAAGCTAACTCTAAGTCTATAAATGCTAGAAACGTAGGTTTGCCTTTCTTTAATCTAGCTTCAAAGATAAGTCGTAGGGTCAGTATTGCCTCACGTGTTCCAACATTTCTACGGAATCCAAACTGATCTTCCCCGAGATCAGCTTCTACTAGTTTTTCCATTCGTCTGTAAAGAATCCGTGTTAGTATCTTGCAGCCGTGACTTACTAAACTGATAGTTTGGTAATTTTCACATTTGTCAACACCTGCTTTCTTTGGGATTGGAATTATTATATTCTTCTTGACGTCTGAGGGTATTTCTCCTGTTTCACACGTCTTGCTCACCAGATTGTGGAGTTTCGTCATAACTGGCTCTCCCAAGGCTGTCACTAGTTATAATGGAATGTTGTCCACTCCCGCGGCCTTGTTTCGACTCAGGTCTTTCAGTGCTCTGTCAAACTCTTCACGCAGTATTATATCTTCCATTTCACCTTCATCAGCGTCCTCTTCCATTTCCATAATATTGTCCTCAAGTACATCGCCCTTGTGTGTGTTGTTGTTGTGGTCTTCAGTCCTGAGATTGGTTTTATGCAGCTCTCCATGCTACTCTATCCTGTGCAAGCTTTTTCATCTCCCAGTACCTACTGCAACCTACATCCTTCTGAATCTGCTTAGTGTATTCATCTCTTGGTCTCCCTCTACGATTTTTACCCTCCACGCTGCCCTCCAATACTAAATTGGTGATCCCTTGATGCCTCAGAACATGTCCTACCAACCGATCCCTTCTTCTGGTCAAGTTGTGCCACAAACGTCTCTTCTCCCCAATCCTATTCAATACTTCCTCATTAGTTATGTGATCTACCCATCTAATCTTCAGCATTCTTCTGTAGCACCACATTTCGAAAGCTTCTATTCTCTTCATGTCCAAACTATTAATCGTCCATGTTTCACTTCCATACATGGCTACACTCCATACGAATACTTTCAGAAATGACTTCCTGACACTTAAATCAATACTGGATGTTAACAAATTTCTCTTCTTCAGAAACGCTTTCCTTGCCATTGCCAGCCTACATATTATATCCTCTCTACTTCGACCATCATCAGTTATTTTGCTCCCCAAATAGCAAAACTCCTTTACTACTTTAAGTGCCTCATTTCCTAATCTAATTCCCTCAGCATCACCCGACTTAATTAGACTACATTCCATTATCCTTGTTTTGCTTTTGTTGATGTTCATCTTATATCCTCCTTTCAAGACACTGTCCATTCCATTCAACTGCTCTTCCAAGTCCTTTGCTGTCTCTGACAGAATTTCAATGTCATCGGCGAACCTCAAGGTTTTTATTTCTTCTCCATGAATTTTAATACCTACTCCGATTTTTTCTTTTGTTTCCTTTACTGCTTGCTCAATATACAGATTGAATAACATCGGGGAGAGGCTACAACCCTGTCTTACTCCCTTCCCAACCACTGCTTCCCTTTCATGTCCCTCGACTCTTATAACTGCCATCTGGTTTCTGTACAAATTGTAAATAGCCTTTCGCTCCCTGTATTTTACCCCTGCCACCTTTAGAATTTGAAAGAGAGTATTCCAGTCAACATTGTCAAAAGCTTTCTCTAAGTCTACAAATGCTAGAAACGTAGGTTTGCCTTTCCTTAATCTTTCTTCTAAGATAAGTCGTAAGGTCAGTATTGCCTCACGTGTTCCAGTGTTTCTACGGAATCCAAACTGATCTTCCCCGAGGTTGGCTTCTACTAGTATTTCCATTCGTCTGTAAAGAATTCGTGTTAGTATTTTGCAGCTGTGACTTATTAAACTGATAGTTCGGTAATTTTCACATCTGTCAACACCTGCTTTCTTTGGGATTGGAATTATTATTTTCTTCTTGAAGTCTGAGGGTATTTCGCCTGTTTCATACATCTTGCTCACCAGATGGTAGAGTTTTGTCAGCACTGGCTCTCCCACGGCCGTCAGTAGTTCCAATGGAATATTTTCTACTCCGGGGGCCTTGTTTCGACTCAGGTCTTTCAGAGCTCTGTCAAACTCTTCACGCAGTATCATATCTCCCATTTCATCTTCATCTACATCCTCTTCCATTTCCATAATATTGTCCTCAAGTACATCGCCCTTGTATAGACCCTCTATATACTCCTTCCACCTTTCTGCTTTCCCTTCTTTGCTTAGGACTGGGTTTCCATCTGAGCTCTTGATATTCATACAAGTCGTTCTCTTATCTCCAAAGGTCTCTTTAATTTTCCTGTAGGCGGTATCTATCTTACCCCTAGTGAGCTAGGCCTCTTAATCCTTACATTTGTCCTCTAGCCATCCCTGCTTAGCCATTTTGCACTTCCTGTCGATCTCATTTTTGAGACGTTTGTATTCCTTTTTGCCTGTTTCACTTACTGCATTTTTATATTTTCTCCTTTCATCAATTAAATTAAATATTTCTTCTGTTACCCAAGGATTTCTACTAGCCCTCGTCTTTTTACCTACTTGATCCTCTGCTGCCTTCACTACTTCATCCCTCAAAGCTACCCATTCTTCTTCTACTGTATTTCTTTCCCCCATTCCTGTCAATTGCTCCCTTATGCTCTCCCTGAAACTCTGTACAACTCCTGGCTTAGTCAGTTTATCCAGGTCCCATCTCCTTAAATACCTACCTTTTTGCAGTTTCTTCAGTTTTAATCTACAGGTCATAACCAATAGATTGTGGTCAGAAACCACATCTGCCCATGGTAATGTCTTACAATTTAAAACCTGGTTCCTAAATCTCTGTCTTACCATTATATAGTCTATTTCATACCTTTTAGTATCTCCAGGGTTCTTCCATGTATACAACCTTCTTTCATGATTCTTTAACCAAGTGTTAGCTATGATTAATTTGTGCTCTGTGCAAAATTCGACCAGGCGGCTTCCTCTTTCATTTCTGTCCCCCAATCCATATTCACCTACTATGTTTCCTTCTCTCCCTTTTCCTACACTCGAATTCCAGTCACCCATGACTATCAAATTTTCGTCTCCCTTGACAATCTGAATAATTTCTTTTATTTCATCATACATTTCTTCAATTTCTTCGTCATCTGCAGAGCTAGTTGGCGTATAAACTTGTACTACTGTAGTAGGCGTAGGCTTCGTATCTATCTTGGCCACAATAATGCGTTTACTATGCTGTTTGTAGTAGCTTACCCGCATTCCTATTTTCCTATTCATTATTAAACCTACTCCTGCATTACCCCTACTTGATTTTGTGTTTATAACCCTGTAGTCACCTGACCAGAAGTCTTGTTCCTCCTGCCACCGAACTTCACTAATTCCCACTATATCTAACTTCAACCTATCCATTTTCCTTTTTAAATTTTCTAACCTACCTGCCCGATTAAGGGATCTGACATTCCACGCTCCGATCCGTAGAACGCCAGTTTTCTTTCTCCTGATAACGACATCCTCTTGAGTAGTCCCCGCCCGGAGATCCGAATGGGGGACTATTTTACCTCCGGAATATTTTACCCAAGAGGACGCCATCATCATTTAACCATATAGTGAAGCTGCGTGCCCTCGGGAAAAATTACGGCCGTAGTTTCCCCTTGCTTTCAGCCGTTCGCAGTACCAACAGAGCAAGGCCGTTTTGGTTAGTGTTACAAGGCCAGATTAGTCAATC
This sequence comes from Schistocerca piceifrons, assembly GCF_021461385.2. NCBI lineage: Eukaryota > Metazoa > Arthropoda > Insecta > Orthoptera > Acrididae > Schistocerca > Schistocerca piceifrons. Next base: position 958,291,949 of record NC_060138.1, read on the forward strand.
ATCCAGACTGTTGCCCCTGCAACTACTGAAAAGGCTGCTGCCCCTCTTCAGGAACCACTCGTTTGTCTGGCCTCTCGCCGGCCGCGGTGGCCGTGCGGTTCTAGGCGCTCAGTCCGGAACCGCGGGACTGCTGCGGTCGCAGGTTCGAATCCCGCCTCGGGCATGGATGTGTGTGATGCCCTTAGGTTAGTTAGGTTTAAGTAGTTCTAAGTTCTAGGGGGCTGATGACCTAAGATGTTAAGTCCCATAGTTCTCAGAGCCATTTGAACAATTTTTTTGTCTGGCCTTTCAACAGATACCCCTCCGTTGTGGTTGCACCTACGGTACGGCTATCTGTATCGCTGAGGCACGCAAGCCTCGCCACCAACGGCAAGGTCCATGGTCATGGACGGCTATACTAAATGTCTTTTTCCAAAGCTGTTTCACAGAGGAAGACTGCACTTTAGTTCCTTCTCTATATTGTCGCGCACATGACAAAATGGTAGTTATCGAAATAGATAACAGAGGGATAGAGGAACAATTAAAATCGCTCAAAAGAGGAAAGGCCGCTGGACCTGGTGGGACACCAGTTCGATTTTACACAGAGTACGCGAAGGAACTTGCGCCCCTTCTTGTTGCGGTGTACCGTGGGTCTCTAGAAGAGCGTAGCGTTCCAAAGGATTGGAAAAGGGCACAGGTCATCCCCGTTTTCAAGAAGTGACGTCGAACAGATGTGCAGAACTGTAGACCTATATCTCTAACGTCGATGTTGTAGAATTTTGGAACACGTATTATGTTCGAGTATAATGACTTTTCTGGTGACTAGAAATCTACTCTTTAGGAATCGGCATGGGTTTCGAAAAAGACGGTCGTGTGAAACCCAGCTTGCGCTATTCGTCCACGAGACTCAGAGGGCCATAGACACGGGTTCCCAGGTAGATGCCGTGTTTCTTGACTTCCGCAAGGCGTTCGATACAGTTCCCTACAGTCGTTTAATGAACAAAGTAAGAGGATATGGACTATGAGACCAATTGAATGATTGGATTGATGAGTTCCTAGATAACAGAACGCAGCATGTCTTTCTCAATGGAGAGAAGTCTTCCGAAGTAAGAGTGATTTCAGGTGTGCCGCAGGGGAGTGTCGTAGGAATGTTGCTATTCACAATATACATAAATGACCTTGTGGATGATATCGGAAGTTCACTGAGGCTTTTTGTGGATGATACTGTGGTATATCGAGAGGTTGTAACAATGGAAAATTGTACTGAAATGCAGGATGATCTGCAGCGAATTGACGCATGGTGCAGGGAATGGCAATTGAATCTCAATGTAGACAAGTGTAATGTCCTGCGAATACATAGAAAGATAGATCCCTTATCATTTAGCTACAAAATAGCAGGTCAGCAACTGGAAGCAGTTAATTCCATAAATTATCTGGGAGTACGCATTAGGAGTGATTTAAAATGGAATGATCATATATAGTTGATCATTGGTAAAGCAGATGCCAGACTGAGAGTCATTGGAAGAATCCTAAGGAAATGCAATACGAAAACAATGGAAGTAGGTTACAGTACGTTTGTTCGTCCACTGCTTGAATACTGCTCAGCAGTGTGGGATCCGTACCAGATAGGTTTGATAGAAGAGATAGAGAAGATCCAAAAGATCCAACGGAGAGCAGCACGCTTCGTTACAGGATCACTTAGTAATCGCGAAAGCGTTAGGGTGATGATAGATAAACTCCAGTGGAAGACTCTGCAGGAGAGACGCTCAGTAGCTCAGTACGGGCATTTGTTGAAGTTTCGAGAACATACCTTCACCGAAGAATCAAGCAGTATATTGCTCCCTCCTACGTATATCTCGCGAAGAGACCATGAGGATAAAATCAGAGAGATTAGAGCCCACACAGAAGCATACCGACAATCTTTCCTTCCACGAGCAATACGAGACTGGAATAGAAGGGAGAACCGATAGAGGTACTCAAGGTACCCTCATCCACACATCGTCAGGTGACTTGCGGAGTATGGATGTAGATGTAGATGTAGAAGTATTCATTACTTTTTTTCGTTCCACTCCAGCAGCTGCGACATTTCCTTACTGCTTGTGTATGGTACAAGATAGTATGTAAGAAGAGACCATTTAGAAGTCCATACTACATACCGCTTACTAATTCATGTTGGTTTAAGCTTGCTTGGATTATAGACCCTTTTGTCGTAAGGTTATCGCGATAAACTTTAATTGATTTGTATTACTACAGTGCCAATTTTAATATCATTTCTTCACTTGAACATAACTGTAAACATTCGATAGAAATTAATAATCACAAATAGAAGCTCCTACATTATCTAAAACAGTGTGACAATCCACAAGTCATGTTAAATACCATTTTCATCCGTAAGAAAATTTTCTTCATAGTTGTTTGCAGATTCACAATGAAAGTAAACATTTGATTGTGTGAAAAAAGACTTACCAAAGGAACTCCTCGACATCTTTATATGTGAAATCAGCAGAGTGCTTCAGGCATTATAGCGGAGTAGCAGAACTTGATAAAGTGTTGTTAATAGTTTTTCTGAGACTAAGACCGAAAGAAATTCCAGTTTTAGCAACAAATGCTAGCTCTAGGTGCAATAGATACAAATCTGAAGATTAGTTCGTTGTGCACTACACACTTTTTTTTCTTTATTGAATTTCGATTCCCCCCAAGGGGGCAGGCTGGCCGCAGCATAGTATAGTACTCTTCAGCCTACAGACTTTGTTTGAAAAAGGTGAAGAGAATATATAATAAAACACAGGCGATACAATCGGAGACTTAAATGGGAACATGGCGAAAAAATTGTGGAACTTAAAACATAGAACAAAGGGATGATGATGCTAATAAAATACATATAAAGCAGACAGGTAAAATAATAGACAGACAATTAAAAAACACGGCGACAGTCAGGTTTCTGTTCACAAAAGGCATAAAATTCACACCCAGCGACAGCATGGTTTCTGTTCGCAACACTTGGAAAGACGAAACAACACGGAACATTCACTGGAACACTACACTAAAAGATTGGCTAATATGACATACCACAGCCGAGAACAGGTGGGGGGAAACTGGACAGATGATGGGAAAATAAAAAAGGGGGGAAGGAGAGGAAAAGCGAAGGGGGGAGGGAGGGAAGCAGCCTATGGAGGATGAGGACCCAATAGAGGGGTGGGGGGGGGGGGGTGCTGAGCAGACGTGACAGGGAGTGGGGAAGGCAGAGGAGGGGAATACAAAAGGACTCAGGGGGCGGGGGGAGAAGGGTGGCAGGGAGAGGTGAGGCAGGGAGAAAACACAGGATGGAACGGGGGAAGAGGGAGCCCAGGGAAGAGGGCATCATCCAGGAGGGGGAGTTGATGGACGCCACCTTGGGAAAGGATATGTAGGGAGTAGAGATGGAGGGTAGGAGGGACACAAAAGTGAAGGCGTGGCAGGGGGTGGGGGTGGGATAGGAGAGGAGCAACCACGGGGTGACAGGGATCAAGACGGCGGGAGGTGTAGAGTATGCAGATATGTTCGAGGAATAGGAGCAGATGGGGGAAAGGAATGAGGTCATAGAGGATCCGCATGGGGGACGGGAGGTGTATACGGAAGGCGAGGTGGAGTGATGACGCTCAAGGATCTGCAAGGACTTATAGAATTTTGGGGGGGGGGGGGGGGCGCAGATATCCAGGCAGGACTGGCATAACAGAGGATAGGACGGATTAAGGATTTGTAGGTGTGGAGGATGTTAGAGGGGTGCAAACCCCATGTCCAGCCAGAGAGGAGTTTGAGGAGTTGGAAGCAGTTGTGGGCTTTGGATTGGATGGAGCGGAGATGAGGGATCCAGGTGAGGTGACGGTCAATGGTGAGGCCAAGGTAGGTGAGGGTGGGGGAGAGGCGGACAGGACTGGCGCAGACGGTAAGGGAGAACACTACACTCTTTTTGTGCCACCACTTATAAAATGTGATCTGTTCACAGTACACTTTAATCAAGGTGATGTTTTTTGTTAGGGCACAGATATTATCTTACTCTTAGGAAGTGAACATACAGGAATTGGTGTTCATTACTAGTGACAATATCATACAGGGTGGTCCATTGACAGTGACTGTGCCAAATATCTCACGAAACTAGCAACAAACGAAAAATGAAATATGTCGGGGGAAAACAGATGGCGCTGCCATAGGTAAAATTGATAGAAACTGCATTTTTAAAATAGGTACCCCCATTTTTATTACGTATTAGTATAGTACGTAATTAAATAGGAATGTTTGATTTGGAACATTTGCTTCGCTTTGTGATGGATGGCGCTGCAATATTCTCACAGATGCAGCAATGCACCCGACAGCACTTTGTGCAATTCATTACTTAAATTAGGTATGATAATACACTTGTCTAGTCATAATAGTTACGCGGAAGACATGATATTGTTAAAATGAAACATTTAACAGTCGGAGAAAGGGTAGACATGGTGTTTATTTATGGCTATTGCGATCAAAATGCCCAGCAAGCTTGTGCTATGTATGTATGTAATCTGCTTAGTAGTCAGATGTTTATTTGTATAAGTCTTTTTTTATAAAGATGAATATAAGTTTAATGGATTGTTTATTTGTTAAAAGTACTTTTTCATATGTCTCGTTGTATCCGTATGCAAACACGTTTGTACTGGTCGTTGGATAAATGTGTCATGCCACATGTTTCTTTGAATTCACAAACAGAAATTTTTATATGTGTATTTGTCAATTGTATCTGTTTATGTGTCGCCTTGTAAATAAACAAGTACGCGTCTTACATTGTTTAGTAGTTGAATGTTACTATTCGGTAGTCTGATTGGATAGACACGCACACGAACACATTCTGACGTAATGACTAATTATTTAAAGTAAAATTTTTTGGTATGTCTTTTTTTTCTTTCTGTATGGCCTGAATGACATGAGTGTATACCATTAAGTATAGTACTCTGTTTTCTGACGAATGATCCCTGTCCCTGTTCTGACGAATTATATCTGTCCTTGCTGACAATTTTCGTCTTGTCTGTGATAGATGCCACCTAGGAAAATTATGAATGTATGCATGACTGAGTTTGGAGCACCCTTTGTACAGCATAATATTTCCTCATGTGCATTACCTCGCGTATCACCCCTTCTCTCCAGTCTCTTATTACACACAAACACCCACCCACACACACACACACACACACACACACACACACACACACACACACGCATACATAGATACTTGCAGGTTCTTTGTGAAGAACTTGAAATCTCAAGAGAAGCGACTGTGGTGTATGATAGGAGTAGGGCAATCGAGGTGATCGTGGAAAAAGTGAAAACCAGGCGCGCATCAGCTTGCAACATCTCGCCCAGCATTTTAAACGTATCAACGGTCTCCGCCCGATGGGTCCCGTGGCAGCTCACACTTTTTCACAGAGCCTGTCGTTCTTTGGCAGTAGCTAAAATGTTGCAGCTGTGTTAGCTACCTAAACACCATAGGGGGAGAGCTGTGTGTATTACTGTGACTCACAGGTAAAAAAAAAATAAAGTGATCAGAGAAAACATGTGGTTTTGCCCATAACTGAAACAGACGGAGGAGGAACCATCGCCGGATAGTGCGATACTGAATGTTTCTTGGGACCGTATGGTGTGGTGCTTACAGATTATGGACGCAAACCGCAAACTTTCTGGAGAATAGACTTCCGAAATCGCCTCGCAAGGTTACCATAGAGACATCAATTCTAGGACTCCACGACAACAGACCTGTTGACTCTGTTAGATGCAGTTGCGTAGATTGCCCTGGTGGACAATTCAAATAATGCTTTATGCTCCCTCCCCCCTCTCCACTATCCCCATCAGACACACACATCGTTTCCTCCGAATGAAGAAACGATTGCGTGTCAGACATTTCCAGAATGACATAGGGGTAACTTTGTAGATGGAAAATTTAACCAACAGACAAAATACAGGTTTCTGCATCCAACATCCCTGCCGTATCATCCAATTGTCGTATTGATGGATGAATATGGATGTCATGGTTGCAGTTTCATTTATTCAAGGTGATAATTTAACCTAAAATTCCCCGTTGCGCGTAATAAGGCCCCTGTTGCCGGTGAAAACCGCTTATTAGGGTATTTGTCACATTATTTCTGCCAAGGGGACGCCACGACGTTCGGATCACGAATTTACTTCGCACTTTGTACACCTATAGTAGTCCATTAGGACAACGTAATGAGGAACTTGTAAAGCGTACTACGTAGTCGATTTGCAGAGCATGGAAAGAGAAATTTTACGCGACAGTGACGCACTGATGCGTTGCAACGGAACACGAGCTGGCGGCAGTCACATGGTTGTCTTCAAGTTCCGTAACTGATGGATCGCTAGATTGAGTCCCGCTAAAGTAAATCCAAACAAGTAAGATACCGACAAGTGCTTTACACGTGAACGCTTCGATCTACAGACACAGGTTTCAAGGACGAGTTGTGGGCTTGGAAATCCTAAGACAAACATCGATAAATAAAGGTAAAGGTGTGAATAACTTTATGCTGTAAGACAATGAGTTACAATAAGGCAGAATATGAAGGTAGTGTTGGATGAATCGTCGGGTGAGCTTTCGAGATTACAAGCTGTAGGATGGTATTTTTCACACAGAAAAAGAAAACATGAATTAAAATGCTGTCATCAGTCCCTTAGACCGTAGAACTACTTGAACCTAACTAACCTAAGGACATCACACACATCTATGCCAGAGGCAGGGTTCGAACCTGCGACCGTACGGGTCGCGCGGTTTCAGACTGAAGCTCCTAGAACCGCTCGGCCACACCGGCCTGTCTGTGGTCTACAGTAACGAAAGAATGCAGTTTTACCCCTTGCACAACGAATCCTCAGTGTTTCTAATGGTCGTTGGCATTTTGATAAATTTCTGTTTCTGCCGACAATCATGATGCAAACCATGCGTAAGTCATCGTTTTCGTAAATATCGGCACCGAAAATTGGCGACGCACGTTTGAATGTATTTTAGTAACGTCTTCACGAGAAACGATTTCTCTTTCGTTGTCAATCAAATATGAACAAGTTTGACGGCACTCTATCAAGTTTATAACTTACCTACGGAATTAAGAGTCGCAAAACAATTGTTGTAATAACAAAAATTAGTAAACAGCAAAATAACATTCAAATTCAGTAAAATTGCGTGCAAATTCACGTGTCTTTTCACCATACTGCCTTTGAAATTCAATATGTGTGAAATAATATGAACAGCGTTGGAAAAAATATATACTGAAATCAAAATAAGAGCGGTATTCGATCTACCGATTTCGGAGCTTGAACTCTGAACGTGACTGACGCTACCTCATACTCCTTGCAACAACGCACCGGCGCATCACTGACTTTTAAAAATTCTCTTCCTGGTTTCTCGTTATCGCCTAAGTAGTACGCCTTACTACTTGCACATTATGTTGTCCTAATGGACTACTGAAAGTGCACAAAATTTGAAGTAACTCAGTAATTCGAATGTCATTGCCTCCATGTGTGAGATTTAGTTTGCGTGTGATACTGAACTTACTTTATTACTTGCGAATAACATGCTTACTACTATCGTAGTGGCTCCTCCCCACGTCTAATTTAATTGAACCTACTCAATTTATCTGTTTGTATCACTAATTTGAAACGGATATCTGTGGTAATGGAAAACTGATGTAATATGTAAGCTGTGAAGCATCCCCAACTCTCTTGTGGTTCCATTTTTAGGTACTCCTCGTAGATACGTATCATCGGTTTTTTTTTCCTTTATTGTAATTTTAAACACCTATACAGGCGGTCTGTCAGCAGCATAGTACGCTGCTCTTCAGCCTTAAGTGGAACAATAAACATGACAGAGAGGTGATATATACAATACAAAAAACGGCGGGCAAAAAATGGAGATACAAAAAAACAATAAACAAGAAGCCGTTCACGTTGGACGAAAAAAACACTAACACTCGGAGATACGGCGCACAAAACACGGAGAACGGCGACGGCACACGTGAACAGTTGAGTTGTAAATGCACGAAACACAAACGATGCACAGACACTAAACACTGATGGCGAAGATCTCCGGCGCGCGAACGTTCACTGAGCTTGTACGAGTCTGGGGACCTTCCAAGAGAGGAAGTGGAGGAGGAGGAAGGGGAAATGGGAGAGGGGAAAGCAGAGATGCCATGGGCAAAGGAGAGAGGGGGAGGGAGGAAGGTGGAGGGGAAGCCCAGGGGAGAGGGTAGGAGGGAGGGGGGAAAGGAAAGAGAAGGGAAAGGGGGGGAGGGAGGGTGCCTAAAGGAAAGGACACAGGAGGTGGGGGGGGGAGAATCAAAGTTGATAGGAGGGGTAGATGCAGGGGAGGAGGACATCATCAGGGAGGGGGAGCTGGCGGAAGCCACCTTGGGAGAGGGTAAGGAGGGTTAAGAGATGGAGTCCGGGTGGGACATGGGAATACAGGCGCGGCAGCGGGTGGGGGTGGGTGAGGATCGGGGAGACGAGTGGGTGAGGAGGGTCGAGTTTACGGGAGGTGTACAGGATCCGTATCCTTTCAGTATCATCGGTAGGTTTTCCGGCTTTACTTCCCGACGTGACAGCGACGACTCTCCGATGAGGCGCGGGACTTGTGTTTTGCTATTACTGCGAGTCTTGTAAATATCGCTTTTATTTAGTAATTAGCCCGGCTAAAACTCTCCCCTTTTATGATTAAGACAGCCTGCGCCTCCTTTCAGGGGGATTGGGGACGTCAAAGAGTCACAAAAGTTCATATTAAGCAGTCCGTAAAACACGTAAACATTTACTTCAGTTAGCGTGTTAGTTAATGCCTACGCTTTCCGCTAGATGGTGCTGACTTACTGGTGAATAGCTTTGGTTCCGTAAAACCACAGTCTAACGTAACAGTCGCGACACTCACTGCTGTAAAAGTTGTTGCCGTTTGACTGATGGAGCGACATTAGCGCTTCAAGCGGCAGGTAAGGTGAACGTCAGACGCGTCGTAAGCATAATGTGTGTTTGCATCCATTTCCGAATTATTCGAGTTAGTTTCTTGCCTCCAAGAGTTTGTGTAGTATCAGAAAGCATATATGTTTCTAAAAATGGTTCTAAAATAAGCGCAAGTATGGACAAAAACCATGAATAGAGTGGCAAGCTACAACACATTCGTGAAGAAACACTTGTGACATTGGACAGAACTGCAACTTACCACGTTGACATCAAAAGAATATAAACACACAGATTCACATGTAAGAAGCACGGACATGTACCTCTACATGCAAAAGCGATGGACAGCTCGTTTATCGTTCTGTAGGCCTACTGTGTTTGTCACTGTCGCCTGTTGCCACAAGTACGACCTTCATCTTTATATTATTCTAAGTGGGACAAGCAACTGACAAATAGTGGGAGAAATATGCTGAAAACATTATAATGAGCTGATTACATTACATTTCACGAAAAAGCAAATATTTGAATAATTTTCAAACAATCTGTCTGTAGGCACTTTCCTTGTCCCATAATAGTTTCGCTCGAAGTCTAGCAATCTGCACGTTCTGACACTTCACACGCTTTTGTATGACATGAACAGCTGCACTTAATCTAACCACTTCATCGTCAAAGCAGGTCTCACGAATCTGGCACTAATACATGGAGAGTTGAACTGGCTGCTTCTGTGTCATAGGACTGTTTTACAGCTTTAGATTGACTGTCGAATCTTTGTGGCAGTTTCCTCTTCGTCAGTTGAGGTGGTTTATTTGGAATGTCAAACGGTGTGGGTACTGCATTCCACACGAGTTTTTATTGTCTGCGTTCATGAACTGGTTTTGTTCGAAATGTAGCGAACTAAACCTAATATTATTATACAGGTTAACCGGGTCTTTCTTCATAAGGTCTTCTCGTCTGCTATTAACTAGCCATTTTTTTGCTCCTAAAACGAAACATTCATCATTCATACACATACATTTGCAAGTGAATCCTGACGATACAGTTTAGTAACATGCTGCTGCAATTTATTGCGCTACAAATGCTCCAGATAGTAAAAACAATTGTATAAATCAAAATAAACATTCACTATTCGCTTCCACGATCGCGCCGAACTCACAGTTCAACCTACCGGCCGCTTGGAGCGCAGCTGGCGCTGAAGGCAACAAAATCGTGGTGAAGTGTCGCGACTGTTATGTTACACTGTGGTAAAACCTTCACTGATTAGTACTAGGTAAATGAAATAAGTACAACACTCTTGTATTTCACTTTCACTCTATATTCAAGGATTAAGATGGTGATGGATGATGGTTTATTTAAAAGGTTCCTAGCCCGGAGGAATCTAAATAGTCCGCAAATGCCGATATGCACGCGCTCTGCGTCCAGATTCGCAACTAACGGCACACAATTTCAAAAGTCCACACGTTAATATCTGAATACCGGTACCTCTGAATTCACTCGTTTCAGCAGATAATTTGAGTTTCTGTCGTCTATATGTCTGTAAAGTTCCAATCTAGCACTAAAGTCCTAAAATCCCCTTGATACTCAGTTGCTACCAACAGTTAGAGATAGTACACTACATCAATTTTAATCTCCGTAATATTCTAACAGTTTATCGTGAATCTTAACACGATAAAGTCCAATGTAATTATTGTCTCGCTGACTGACACGGGTTCCCCGCCCTTTAACGAAACAATCAAGGAAAAAAGGCGGCAATAATGACGATCAGGCCTCTTTATAGGTTTTCCATCACAAGAGTTTAACGTCACTGCCTTCTCCATGACGGATGTTCCGTGGCTTTGCTGTACTTAGACGTTAAACTACTTGCTGATATACTATAATGTTGTTCTGCAAGTACCGATCTCAGATTCTAGACTGTTTTCCCCTCTAAAAATTCTATTCTTAATTTTAAATTATTCTTTCTATAGCTTTCATCACTGTAAACTGATCCGAGGTTGATACAGTTGTTGCGGAAAGGTTAATTATTTTTTATTTCACTTCATGAATATTTAATGAAGCTATCGCCTCTTTGTTTTTTTCACGGTATGGTGCGCATATCAACGTAAAAAGATAAGGCCGTGTAATAGCGGTAGGAGAAAACGAATTCCTCGATGAGTGAGCACCAGTTCTCTTTCGTTGCGTTCTCACGTTGACTTACGTACTCGGACGAAATATTCCGCTCGAAATATTTTTCGTCTTCGCTGCTAATGCCGGTGGAGCCTCGGGCTGAAGGAGCAGGGAAGGAAACAGGAAGGGGAACACAGGTAGGGTGCGGGCGCCGCGGGCGGGGAGGAGACGAACCACAGGCCAATTAGCCGCGCCGCTATACAACCGCGCCGAGTTTACCTTAATGCGCTTACAAAGTTGACGTATTCCGGGCGCACGCCAGCCGCGCCGCCCCGCGGTCAGGACGCTGGCCGGCGGACGGCCTGTGCCACAACCACTGCCGCTGCCGCTGCCGCCGCTGCTACTGCTGGTTAATTAGCCGGCATTCATCAGTGCCAGCCACTCGGCGCCGGTCAGCGACCTCCCTGGCCGAAGCCCGCTGCGAAGCAGTGCCTGCGACCTCACCTACCAGAGCAACAAGATTGTATTTCCTCTTTATAATCGATCCCCGTAGGAGCGTAGTTTCACAACTGCAGTGAGATGTCAGAATTCGTGTGATAGCGATATGCAGATACACAGGTGAACCGCGTACACAAAATATAAAAGGGCAGTGCGTTGCTGGCCGCGGTGGTCTAGCGGTTCTAGGCACTCAGTCCGGAACCGCGGGACTGCTACGGTCGCAAGTTCGAATCCTGCCTCGGGCATGGATGTGTGTGATGTCCTTAGGTTAGTTAGGTTTAATTAGTTCTAAGTTCTAGGCGACTGACGACCTCAGAAATTAAGTGGCATAGTGCTCAGAGCCATTTGAACCATTTTTGGCAGTGCGTTGGCGGAGCTGTCATTTGTACTCAGGTTTCCGACGTGATACCGACAACACGACTAGAATTAACAGATTCTGAACGCGGAACAGTAGTTGGAGCTACACGCATTGGACTGACCACCTTCCATATGGAGCACGTCCATATCTCACCACTGACTTGTACGACGGTTATTCGGAAATTAAGGAACCATCTGAATCTTCCTAGCAGATAAGAACGGTGTGCCGGACCGAGACTCGAACTCGGGACCATTGCCTTTCGCGGGCAAGTGCTCTACCAACTGAGCTACCCAAGCACGACTCACGCCCCGTCTACACAGCTTTACTTCTGCCAGTACCTCGTCTCCTACCTTCCAAACTTTGCAGAAGCTCTCCTGCAAGACTTGCGGAACTAGCACTCCGGAAAGAAAAGATATTGCGGAGACATGGCTTAGCCACAGCGTGGTGGATGTTTCCAGAATGAGATTTTCACTTTGCAGAGTATTGTGCGCTGATATGAAACTTCCTGGAAGATTAAAACTGTGTGCCGGACCGAGACTCGAACTGAGGACGGGGGCGTGAGTCGTGCTTGGGTAGCTCAGCTGCACGCGAAAGACAAAGGTCCCGAGTTCGAGTCTCGGTCTGGCACACAGTTTTAATCTGCCAGGAAGTTTCACATCAGCGCACACTTTGCTGCAGAGTGAAAATCTCATTCAAGGAACCATCTGTCGCGAAATGGAAAATACAGTGAAAATCTGATGAAACTTTGCACACATGCGTTGGGCACTGAGTCTAGTATGCCCGTCGATCGCATCACGTCGCTCTTTTCAGTTCTGAACTCACAGTGAGAACGTAAAGCTGGCTGGAAATTAGCGTCTCCCGCCAAGTATGAGGGCCTGGTGAAAGATTTCGCCTGAAGCTATTCAATCCACATAACGTAACTGTCATGAAGTTCGTTGTACACGAAAATTCTCGTCCGTACTCTGCAGGGGCAATGAAGATGCTCCTGCAGCGTTTTGATGGGAAGTTTTTGATCACCCACAATACAGACAGTAATTAGCTACCCCTGAGGTTGATCTCTGCTCAAATGAACCGCTGGCTATGAAGACAATATTTTGACACAAACAACGAGCTACAGTCCAGAGTAGAAAATTGTCGAAAAGCACTGGCGGCTGTCTTCTATAACGAGGGAATTGAAAAGTTGGTACAAGGCTACGACAGATGTCTGAGTCTGAGCGGCATCTGTGTAGGGAAGTAAGTGGAAGCTGTAGCTAACCCATGCAAGTAAAACAGTTTTGATTCTCACTGTGGTTTCCATTTCGCGATCTATCGTTCCTTATTTTCCGAATAGCCCTCGTATATCTGCCGCACGCAGTTGACGTCAACAAGTGTTGGGCCTGAAGATGACGTTGTTACAACGTTGAAACTAGTTGCCAAAATAAAATCGACACCTTAAAACAGTAGGAGGAATTTCTTCATTTTTAACAAAATTGATACCAGCTGACTTCCCACTGTCCTCCATTTCAACTATGGATGTACGAAGATTCCATTTCCTAATCGTCACGGAATTCAATATTCCGATATCCACAGTGTCAACAGTGTGTCGACAATACCAAATTCAGACATTACCTCTCACCACGGACGACGAAGTGGCCAACAGCCTTCTCTGAGCAACCGAGAGCGGCGGAGTTTGAGTAGTCAGTGCTAGCAGACAAGCAATACAGTGTTAAATAACAGTGGAAATCCATGTCGGACATACAAGAAACGTGTCCCTTAGGACAGTGAGGCTAAATTAGGCGTCAGTGGGCTACAGCAACAGACGACGCACGTGACTGCCTTTGCTAACGGCACGACACCGCCTGCAGCGCCTCTCCTGGACTCTTGACGATATCGGTTGAACCCAAGACGACTGAAAACCCGTGGTCTGGTCAGATGAGTCCAGATTTCAGTTGATACGAGCTGACGGGATTCGTCGAGTGTGACGCTCACCCCACGAAGCCATGGACCCATGTCGTCAACAGGGAATTGTGCAAGCTGGTGGTGGCTCTATAAAGGTGTGGGATGCGTTTACTCTGAATGTACTGCGTCCTCTGGTCAAAGTGAAACTACAGTTGACTAAAAACTGCCATATTCGGCTACTTGGACATCATTTTCAGCCATTCATGCACTTCATGTTCCCAAACAACGATGGAATTTTTTTTGGATGACAATGTGGCATGCCCCAGGGCAACAATCGTTGGCGACTTGTTTGAAGAGCATTCTGCACAGTTCGACCGAATGATTCGACACCCAGATGTCCGACATGAAGCACATCAAACATATATAGGGCGTAATAGAGAGGTCAGCTCATGCACAAAATCCTGCACCGGCAACACTTTCGCAATTGTGCATGGCTGTAGAGAGAGCATGGCTCAATATTTTTGCAGAGTACTTCCAACGATTTGTTGAGTCCATACCACGTCGAGTTGCTGCACTACATGGGGAAAAAGGAAGTCCGACATAAAAATCGGAGCTATCCCATGACTTCTGCCACAGCAGTGTATAAGCATTAGGCGAAGATATAGTAGGATCGGACAGCGGATTGCGTCGGACAAGATCTCTTTCTAAACTCTAGTTTTACTGGCAGCACCAGTCGTGCCACTGTGGTGTAAAGTACGGAACAAGACCACTCATCCGATTCTGAATCAAAACAACACTACGTTTCGGAGTGGCAACAAGTCATCTGTTCCCAGTGAGATTTCCGGACACGAACTTACTTTGATGTTTTCCATTTTCTTTGAAACAAGTTAATTTAAAATCCTTTTCTGTAAGGACGAATATTCTACCATGGAACGCTTTTCAAACCTTGCACTCTAGTCAGCCCTGTAATAGAATTTTTAATGTATTTCCTTATTTCATTTTTAAATGATGGAATTCACTTTTTATGTTCTGCAGCCTTCTTCTGAAATTAAACTAAATTATTTAGGGAAATTAATATTTTTCCAAATCTGAAAACATGTTCCAAGGTAAAATATCATCATGTATCCATGAAGAAATATAATACTGAAATTTAAAAGCTTTGCAATCGAAAATATCTTGTCAGTACTGTATTTAGTAGTTTTTATGTTGTACTACTACTATTTTGCCCACCAATAACCAGTAATTGAAATCAAATTAAGAAGATATATTAGAAACCAAATACATTTTCAAACTGAAGCTATTGGAAACTAACACAGATTTCTAGCTTCAAAATGTTTATACGTCAACGAAACTGAGTTAATTTTCAAATGTCACTTTCCATGGTGAAGAACCGTATTCTGTTCGAGGTACCATATAGTGCATGAACGACGAAGTATGGCATAAGGATCAAAATATTATATGCCTAGATTTAAAATACACTCCTGGAAATTGAAATAAGAACACCGTGAATTCATTGTCCCAGGAAGGGGAAACTTTATTGACACATTCCTGGGATCAGATACATCACATGATCACACTGACAGAACCACAGGCACATAGACACAGGCAACAGAGCATGCACAATGTCGGCACTAGTACAGTGTATATCCACCTTTCGCAGCAATGCAGGCTGCTATTCTCCCATGGAGACGATCGTAGAGATGCTGGATGTAGTCCTGTGGAACGGCTTGCCATGCCATTTCCACCTGGTGCTTCAGTTGGACCAGCGTTCGTGCTGGACGTGCAGACCGCGTGAGACGACGCTTCATCCAGTCCCAAACATGCTCAATGGGGGACAGCTCCGGAGATCTTGCTGGCCAGGGTAGTTGACTTACACCTTCTAGAGCACGCTGGGTGGCACGGGATACATGCGGACGTGCATTGTCCTGTTGGAACAGCAAGTTCCCTTGCCGGTCTAGGAATGGTAGAACGATGGGTTCGATGACGGTTTGGATGTACCGTGCACTATTCAGTGTCCCCTCGACGATCACCAGTGGTGTACGGCCAGTGTAGGAGATCGCTCCCCACACCATGATGCCGGGTGTTGGCCCTGTGTGCCTCGGTCGTATGCAGTCCTGATTGTGGCGCTCACCTGCACGGCGCCAAACACGCATACGACCATCATTGGCACCAAGGCAGAAGCGACTCTCATCGCTGAAGACGACACGTCTCCATTCGTCCCTCCATTCAAGCCTGTCCCGACACCACTGGAGGCGGGCTGCACGATGTTGGGGCGTGAGCGGAAGACGGCCTAACGGTGTGCGGGACCGTAGCCCAGCTTCATGGAGACGGTTGCGAATGGTCCTCGCCGATACCCCAGGAGCAACAGTGTCCCTAATTTTCTGGGAAGTGGCGGTACGGTCCCCTACGGCACTGCGTAGGATCCTACGGTCTTGGCGTGCATCTGTGCGTCGCTGCGGTCCGGTCCCAGGTCGACGGGCACGTGCACCTTCCGCCGACCACTGGCGACAACATCGATGTACTGTGGAGACCTCACGCCCCACGTGTTGAGCAATTCGGCGGTACGTCCACCCGACCTCCCGCATGCCCACTATACGCCCTCGCTCAAAGTCCGTCAACTGCACATACGCTTCACGTCCACGCTGTCGCGGCATGCTACCAGTGTTAAAGACTGCGATGGAGCTCCGTATGCCACGGCAAACTGGCTGACGCTGACGGCGGCGGTGCACAAATACTGCGCAGCTAGCGCCATTCGACGGCCAACACCGCGGTTCCTGGTGTGTCCGCTGTGCCGTGCGTGTGATCATTGCTTGTACAGCCCTCTCGCAGTGTCCGGAGCAAGTATGGTGGGTCTGACACACCGGTGTCAATGTGTTCTTTTTTCCATTTCCAGGAGTGTATATAGAATTTGACCTGCCATAAAATTCTCTAACTGTTTAATTAGCAATATACTTCAAATAACTATAATATCCAGCCCTACGACCGACCACGTCCGGAAGGTCCCAACACACCCACTGCTCCAGACCTGATGAATGGCGCGGAAACCATTATTCGTTCTCATCACAACTGAACAACTGGCTCAACGGCTATTGGTGACCATTGTAAGTGCGTGTACAATGATTTTTCCTCATGGATATTCAAAGATGTACTTAAGTTGGAATGTCGACAAGGGACAACTACCTTCAGAGAAAAGCCGTTTAATATGAACTGTTGGAGTAGTTTAAGTCCAATGGACATGCCTTTCTGCCAAAGCTCGTCGAAACCCCTATACATCTCTTTGAGCAGGAAACAAAAGTCAATCAAGAGAGTAGCACCATCCACAGTTCCCAAATAAGAAGAAATTCAAGGTATGTGCCTCTGACAACAAAATCGTGAAGACGACGTTTTTTTTACAGGCCTGATCCCATGCCTTCATAGAGTCGGTATGTTATGATGAATTTGGCAATATTAGTAACAGAGAGTCCGTATGCCATTCCAGTCACTCTTCCACCCGCCGCATCCTTCCCCCCCCCCCTCCCCCCACCATGTCGGGACAAAATTTCTTCACCCCATGTGTCTGTTATTATCCACATGAAAGTGATTGTGAATCGCGTAAGTGAGGTATGACACATATTTGCCTAGTCGGATGTGGAAAACTACCTACACACCCAGGATGGCCGGCACACCGCCCTTGTCGTTAATCAACCGGCTGAATTCGATCAGGAGTCTGCGTGCCCCCAGAATTCAGAAAACAGGGTGCTAACGCGAGCTGCTATCCCCGCGTGTCTTTATTGGGATAATGTTGGATTAATTCTCCAGGATGTGTTGCGAGAAGGTAAAAGACAGCCGACTGTCGTTACTGATTGATTCATACAAATTAATATTCCTATACAAATACCAGAGATTATTTTTTCTGTGTCCTTATGTCTCGTGAAGGGTATGCGCAGTGCGTGACTGTATATCTACTTCATTTACAGATCAACTCCCCTTTCCCCTATTTTCTGTATCGAGCAATTGCCTTTTCTCCTCCTCTCCAGTCCCACAGACAGTCTGTTTAGTTGATATCTGTGATCTCGTGTCTCTTGAATCGACTGATGTTGGAAGCAAAGATTTTCTTGAGTAGTCTGTGCTGTAATATCGATTCTGTTAGCTTTTTCCATAGAATTCTCCCATTTTCTTCTTACTCACTGAAAGAGGAGCTGTCTTAAATAAAGATTCTATATCTGTGGCAGAGCGTGTGGGATCAAGTTTCTTCTACTGCAGCTTGTGAAACAACAATGTCCTGTCTGGCCACAGTCCGCAAAGGCCTACACCGGAACAGCAGTTTTCAAGTTTATACACTATAGCAAGTTATGTTTATACTGTCTAACCAGGAAATCTCTGACAGGTTAAGGATGTTACAATGAAGGTCAAGTCTACTTTTAAGAGAATTTTTATTTACTCTAAATTTGAATAAAGATAAATCAAAAGTTATTTGTCATTCACATAATTTACCTTCCTTTTAAATGAAGCAAAGTCTGATCAAACGTAATCAGTCTGTTTCAGAACCTCGTTTACTCGTAAATGAAACAAAAGGTAAACACAAGTTATCTGCCTTAACAGGACCTCAATTACTTTTAAATGAAGTAAAAGTTAATCCCAAGCAACCTGTTCTTAAATGTTGTAACCTCCCCACAAAATTATTTAAATGGAAATGGAGCCAAGTGTAACCTCCCAAAGAATAAAATATTAATTGAAAAGGGAGCCAAATGTAAACTCCCCACAAAATATTGTTAAATTGTGCCAAGCGTAGCCTCGCCACAAAATAATAATAATTAAATGAATTTTTCTAATATTGTAACCTCTGAACAAAATTGGCTCCCATTTATTGTTTGTGTGCAGAAATGAATTCACACTTAATATTCCCACAAGATTCTTTTCTCATTTAATGTCAAGTTCGAAATAGAAAAATTCCTAAACACCAAAATAATAAAAAAATTTAGTAACCTGATAAATTTATAAGGACAGCGGCGCTGACCTTCGGCCCTGTATTCTGAATTTAAAAAAAGCAAAAATTCTTACCTCAATAAAACTGCAATTATATCTGCTGTTAATTAGTCATTTTTCGACACAGTTTCATGCAATGCTAGCGTATATATTTTTTTTTATTCTTGGATGTAATGATAATGCATTGGAAATTCTTTAAATTGAAATGAATGTTTTTCTTTAAACGAGTTGCTTTATATTATAAAAATTATTATTGGGGCATTTCTTTGAACAAATTAAATTACAATTAACATACATTATCAAATATGCGCAAGGCTGCTTCTTTACCTTCTACAACAATACTCATCCTCCAGAATCCTGACCAGAGTCGTGAGCAGAACACACAGCCGACGCATGCCGACTCCCGCCGACTCACGCAGACTACATCAGACTGCTACTGACTCGCTACTACTGTCGACTCGCGCAGTCAAGCGCAGACTAGCGACAAGCAACAACTAACGATAAACTACTCTCTGGTCAGAGATTCTGTCATGCCTCGCCCATCGCCTGCAAAGCATACGTCTTACAATGTATCTCATTTAGTCTTAAATGAAGCGAAGGTTAAAATTTATCATTGGAGCAACATTAACTGAATCTCGTATTATTTCAACAAGAGGTGAGACTAACACTGTGGGGGGACAAGAAGGAAGGATCACTGCATGGGAGTTATGGCACCAGGATATACTTTTCTGTGCAGCTCGTTGTTTCAATATTAAATACCCGAAATTCAAGCTAGAATTAAGCCAGCAGTCAAGGTAGCACGACTAAAACATAAGAGAATTGAATTGCTCAGATTAAGAATCACGCTAACGTGGATGGTGAAATATTATCTCCGTTCCATGCGAGCAGAGTGCGGCAAACAGCCACAGCTTTAAGTCACTTCTCGTCTCACTCAGTCACTGACCACGCCCCTCGAAACTCCGTCACCGAGTCCCTTCCTCCTGCCCGACATACAGCCTCTCAGAAATTACAGGTGGAAAAGCTGAGTCTATACTGTTGCAACATGACAGCCTAGAATCGTCCCAAAATAATCAAAAATAGGTGAAAAACAAAGCACAATGTCCCATCTTTGTGTATAGGAGGCACGTTTTACTTTCGAGATGTTCACGCTGAACTGAAGCAATGTTGTGAATCTTCATATTTTCGAGGCGGAATTACCGTTCCATAAAATTTCGGGAGTGCGGTCACCTGAATTCCACTTCTTCTTTTAATATTTCGGCTGTATACTGTCCAACCATCTTCAGAGCAAGCCGAGGTGACTGGCTGTAACACATACTCCGACTTTTAAATCCGCTAACCGCGCCACTGCACATGCGGCCACAGATACACAATGAGCCGAGGCATTGCTCTGCGGCAAAGAGGTAACACATGTATGAAATTTGGTCTATGGCTGCGCGGCCGATCCATAGGGTAATATCGATGTATGACTGCAAGGTGCAACGTCGTGATGTCTTTGTGAGTTTATCTAGAAAGTGCCGGGTTCCATGATTTGTCCAAGCTGAAGCCGCTATCTCTATTAAGTACATTCGTTTCCAACCAAATTTTAATTGCTTCTTTCACTGCCGAGTCCCAGAAAGATGAAGCCGAGGCTAAAATTTCGACGTTATCGTACACCATGGATTGTACAGCATCAATACAGTGATCTTCCACAGCCGATTTATTAAATTGTAGGAGCCTGGGTGTACCTGCGGTGCTCTGTGTATCTCTCATGGACTGTACGTGTCGTCTGTCCGATATATAAATGGCCACAGACACAGGGGATCCTGTAAATCCCAGGCTTCCGAAGCACCAAATCATCTTTAACCGAAATCAGGAGTGCTGTAGTCTTTGCTGGAGGGCGAAAACTCACTTTCAGTTTGTGTTTGCTGAGGATCCGTCCAATTTTTGGCGACAGGCTTCTTACGTATGACAGACAAGCAATGGATTTAAGACTTTCCCTGTCTTCTTCTGCATTCCTAACGCCCACTGTTGGTTTCATTTGTAGTGCCTTAAGTGCCCGCTGTGGAGACTACCAATTGGTTTCAAAAACTCTTCTCAAGTGTAGAAGCTCGCCCTCCAGAATTCTCTAGCCAGCAATGACGTGTGCTCTGTGTTCCAGAGTTCTAACACTCAGCGTCTGCAAAGGATGGTGGCAGATATTTGCACGTAGGTATAAATCTGTATGGTTCGGTTTCCGATATGCTGCCATCATGTTTGCTTCATATGAAAATGTCCAAAAATGGAATGTACAAATCTTTTTCGATTCCCATCGTGGAATTCAGAACATATAAAAATTCTTTTAATTTATCTTCACGATGGGGCCACACTACAAACGTGTCATCAACATACCTCCAAAATACTGTGGGCTTCAAACTAGCAGATTGCAGCGCCTTCTCTTAGACGTCCCCTATACAACAGTTCGCCACCAAAGCTGACAAAAGACTACCGATGGCAACACCGTCAGTCTGTTCATAAAATTCGTTATTGAATAAGAGTATGTCGAGGTCAAAACGTGTCTAAACGCACCTGAAAACTCTTCATCAAAGGTTATGCCAATGAGAAATAATGATTCTGAAAGAGGAACCTTTGTGAATAACGACACTACATCGAAACTGATAAACAAATCAGAACTGCACAGTTTCAGAGATTTTAGTTTGCCAAATAGTCCACTGAGTTAACTATGTCATGACTCACTTTCCTACTAGAGGCGTTAATAACGACGCTAAGTGTTTGGCACAGTCATAGGTCGGAGAGCCAGTGTTACTTACTATCAGACGCAGCATAACGTCATATTTATGGATCTTTGAAAGTCCATAAAGTCTCGGGTGGAGTGCATCACTTGGTTTCAGTCTTCCCACAACTTCTGGTAGAAAGAAGGAGGCGCTGAGAAAAGAACCAGTCTTCTTTAGTACGTGGTTGATGGCCCTTTACTGATCTCCCGATATGTACTGTCACTCAGTAAATTGTTCATTTTATCATGATAGCCGTCACGAGATATTAAAAACATGGCATTACCTTTATCAGATGGAACAATCACCGTCTCGATGGTTTTACCAATACCTGCGTTCATCAGTGCCGTTCAAGAAGCTGTTCGACCGCTCTCTACGGAATCATCCGTCCTCTCTCTACGGAATCAGGCGACTACACGAGTAGCAGGGGCTGTATGGCGTGGAATGGGTGGTTTCGTACGTTAGAGGGTATCGGCACAAAAAGTGCTTCAGTCACAAAGGGTGCAGATCGAACATAGGAAGAAAGCAGATGCGGGAACCATAGGTATAACAGTTGTAAACCGTCGTTGCTGTGTTGGTAAAGTACCAGAGCTCCAAACGCTAATAGAAATCACTGATGCTCAAGTACTGGAAGCTGGCTAAAGCCGGAGATAAGCTCAGACGATATTTTTGCGAAGAACCTAACGGTGTTCCAAATGGATAGGCTAAACACGCTTCACTGTGGCATGTTAGTTGCTGTTAGAAATAGTTTATCTTATCGCAAAACAGAAGTAGATAGTTTCTGTGAGTTACTATGGGCAAACGTCATTATAGAAAACCAGAATAAAATAATAATTCGATCCTTTCACTGACTTCCCAATTCAGATGATACAATTGCTGAAAGGTCCAAAGAAAAATGAGTATGATTTCATACACGTACCCGACTCAAACGATTGTAGTTGCTGGTGACTTTAGTTTGCCCTCGATATTTTGGCGAAAACACAGGTTTAATTCCGGAGGTACGCATGAAACATCATCCGAAATTGTGCTAAAAGCATTCTCTGAAAATTATTTCGAACAGTTAGCTTATGAGCCCACGCGAGTACCAAACGGTTGTGAAAACACACTTCACCTCTTAGCAACAAATAATCCTGAATTAATAACGAGCATCAAAAAGGATACAGGGATTAGTGAACAAAGGGTTGTCGTAGCGAGACAGAGTATTGTAATCCCCAAATATTCTAAAAATAAACCAAAAATATACGTTTTCAAATAAGGAGATAGAAATTCGCTTGACGCCTTCCTGAGAGACAGTCTCCACTCCTTCAAAATTAACAATGCAAGTGTGGATCAGATGGGGCTTGAATTTAAAGAAATAGTATCGGCAGCAATTGGGAGATTTATAGCAAGTAAATTAACTAACGACGTACCTCATCCTCCTGGTACACAAAACGGTTCAGAACACTGTTACAGAAACAAGGAAAATAACGAACCAAATTTAAAGAGAAGCAAAATCTCCAATACTGACGTTCTTTTACAGAAGCTCGAAATGAGAGATGCTTATAAGAGTTTCCACAACGAAACTTTGTCTCGAAACCCGGCAGAAAATAGAAAGAGTTTCTGGTCGTACACTATATGATCGTACACTATATGACCAAAAGGATCCCGACACCCCTAAAAACATATGTTTCTCTTATTAGGTTCATTGTGCTGCCACCTAGTGCCAGGTACTCCATATAAGTGATCTCAGTGGTCATTAAAGATCGTGAGAAAGCAGAATGGGCACTCCGCGGAACCCACGGACTTTGAACGCGGTCAGGTGATTGGGTGTCACTTGTGGCATACGTCTGTACGCGAGATTTTCACACTCCTAAACATCCCTAGGTCCACTGTTTCCGATGTGATAGTGAAGTGGAAACGTGAAGCGACACGTACAGCACAAAAGCGTAGCCCGACCTCGTCTATTGACTGACAGACCCCCGGCTACAGTTGAAGATGGTTCAAATGGCTCTGAGCACTATGGGACTTAACATCTATGGTCATCAGTCCCCTAGAACTTAGAACTACTTAAACCTAACTAACCTATGGACATCACACAACACCCAATCGTCACAAGGCAGAGAAAATCCCTGACCTCGCCGGGAAAACAGTTGAAGAGGGTCGTAATGTGTAATAGGCAGACACCTATCCAGACCATCACACAGGAATTCCAGTCTGCATCAGGATCCACTGCAAGTACTATCACAGTTAGGGGGACGTGAGAAAACTTGGATTTCATGGTCGAGCGGCCGCTCGTAAGCAACACACACGCCGGTGAATGCCAAACGACGCCTCACTTGCTGTAAGGAGCGTAAACATTGGACGGTTGAACAGTGGAAAAAACGTTGTGTGGAGTGACGAATCACAGTACACAATTTGGCGATCCGATGGCAGGGCGAACGCCCGGTGAACGTCATCTGCCAGAGTGTGTAGTGCCAACAGTAAAATCGGAGGCGGTGGTGTTGAGGTGTGGTCATGTTTTTCATGGAGGGGTCTTGCACCCCTTGTTGTTTTGCGTGCCACTATCAGACCACAGGCGTACACTAATGTTTTAAGCACCCTCTAGCTTCCCATTGTTGAAGAGCAATTCGGGGATGGAGACTGCATCTTCCAACACGATAGAGCACCTGTTCATTATGCACGGCCTGTGGTGGAGTGGTTACACGACAATACTTACTTACTCTTACTCCTCGGCTCCACAACCCTTGAAGGGCCTTGACTTTCATCACAATGTCCTGCCATTCTGTCTGATCCATGGTTTTCCGTCTCCATCCTCTGACACCCAGCTTTCTCATGTCTTGTCAACTCCATCCACCCATGTCTTTCTGGGGCGTCCCCTCCGCCGTCTGCCTCCAGCCTTGCCATCAAAAATCCTCTTACATGCTCTGTCTTCCTCCTTCATGACCATGTGCCCTGCCCACTGCAGTCTCCCTATTTTAATGGTAGTGACAATGTCAGGTTCTTCAAAAAGGTGTTGTAGTTCTGCATTCGTACGAATGCGCCAATCTTCTTCATCATATATTGCGCCATATATTTTACGTAGCACCTTTCTTTCCCAAATGCTATGGATCCTTTCCTCATTTACATTCATGGTCCACGTTTCGGCACCATACATAACAAGTGGTCTTATAATTGTTTTGTAGATGAGGATTTTGGATTTTCGTGATAGAACCGAACTCCTAAGCATGGGTAATGCCGAAAAGTAGCATCTGTTACCTGCTGCTATTCTGGCTTTCACCTCACTGTCAATGCCATTTGTCTGAGTGATAGTCGACCCAAGGTACTTGAAGTCTCTCACCCTTTCAAACTCCCTGTCGGCTATCCTGAGATTTGGTAGGTTTTGTTGGTTGGTCATTGCCATATACTTGGTCTTTTCGGCATTGACTGTCAGACCAAGTTCTCTTGCACCTTTCTCCAATTGTTGATAGACTTCGCCTAGCACAGCAGTGTTTCGTGTGAGTAATGCCACATCGTCAGCCTAGGCTAGGCACTGTAGTGAACGATTTAAGAAGGTTCTTCCTTTATTTAACTCTATCTGACTTGTGACTTTTTCTAGGCAAATGTTGAATAGCAATGAGGAGATATTGTCACCCAGTCTAACTTCTTTCTTCACTTCCACTTCTCTCGAGATTTCGCCCTGTATTTTTACTTTACAGTTGGTTTCGCTGAAGGACATCACAGAAAGTTTATGAGCTTCTTAGGTATTCCAGCCTCTATCATCACATTCCGCAATGCCACTCGTGAGATGCTATAATAGGCTTGTTTAAAGTCCATATAAAGCTGGGGTATGTTAATTTAATGTTGGTAAGTATGCGCAATGTGGATATCTGGTCAATTGTTGACCTATTTCTTCTAAAGCCACTCTGATAGTCTCCAACTCTCTCTTCCACATATGGAGTAAGCCTGTTGGTTAGATTCATGGAGAAAACTTTATACGTACTATTCAGTAGGGACATTCCTCGATAGTTCCGGCAGTTTAATTTACCTCCTTTTTATGTATGGGGCACATTATAGCTGTTTTCCACTCCTTTGGCATGCTCTCCTCTTGCCAGATATGCAGTATTATTTTATGAGTTGTTTTCCACAGCGTTTCCCTACCATATTTGAGACATTCGGCCTGTATATGATCTTCTCCAGGCGCCTTATTGTTTTTTAAGGTCTTAATGGCTTGCATCACTTCCCCCAGTGTAGGCTCTGGTGTTAAAACGTCTCGTCCAAAGTAAGTTAGTTCCATCAGTTCCTCTCGCCCTAACCCTTCTACTTCTAGGTTCAGTAACTCTTGGAAGTATTCTGTCCACCTGTCAAGTATTTTATTACTCTCCCCTATCAAATCCCCTTCTTTTTTTCCTACACATATTTGTTATGGCTTGGAACCCGGTCTTTCATTCTTTAATTTTTTGTACATTTCACGACTTTGCTTCTCTTCTCCTAGCTGTTCAATTTCTTCCAGTTTTTTTTTCTTTTCTAGTGCTCTTTTCTTCTGTCTGCATACCCTCTTTGCTATACGGCGCTTTTCATTATAACCATTCAGATCTGATCGAGACCTTCTCTGCAATAATTTCATTCGTGCTACATTACGTTCTCCAATTCTTCTAATACATTCTTCGTCAAGCCAGTCTTCCTTCCTTTGAGCCCGTTCATGTCCTAAAACCTCGCCAGCTGCCTCGAGGATTTCAGTATTACATCGTTTCCACATTACTTCTGTATGTTCATTTGATGTGTCCGTATCATTCTTAATCCCCTCTTCTATTTTCGTTTGATATGCTCTCCGTATTTCTTCTAACTTTAGTTTCTTCATGTCAGACCTCCTTTGTTTGTGGCCTTTTAGTTTACTTAATAGTGAGATCCTTTGTCTATATTTAATTCTCACTAGATGGTGGTCTGAAATGCAGTCAGCTCCACGTTGGCCCGTAACATCCATTACGTCCAATCCGTGTCTCCGATCAATCAATATATGGTCTATCTGATTTATGGTTTGTCCATCTAGTGAAATCCACGTTTCTTTGTGTATTTGCTTACACGACAATAGGATCCCTGTAGTAGACTGACCTGCACAGAGTCCTAATCTGAAACCTATAGAGCGCCTTTGGGATATTTTAGATCGCCGAAATCTTGCTATCACTCCTCATTGCAGCACACCGTGAAGAATGGGCTGCCATTCCCGAAGAAATCTACCTGCACTTGATTGGACGTATGCCTGCGAGAGTGGAAGCTGTCATCAAGGCTAAGGGTGGGCCAATATCACATTGAATTCCAGCAGTGCGGATGGACGGCGCCACGAACCTGTAAGTTATTTTCAGCCACGTATCCGGATACTTTTGATCACATAGTGTATGTGAAGAATGCTAGCGGCCTTCTCTGCGCGATAGGAATGGGGACACCATCGAAGACGGTGCTGCAAAAGCAGATTTAGTAAATACAGCCTTCCGAAATACCTTCACATAAGAAGACGTAGTAAATATTAAAGTATTCGAATCAAGAACAGCTGCCAACATGAGTAACGTAGATGTCCTCTGAGTAGTGAAGCAACTTATATCACTTCATAAAAGCAAGTCTTCTGGTCCAGACTGTACGCCAAATGGGATTCTTTCAGAGTATGCTGATGCAATAGCTCCATACTTAACAATCATATACAACCGTTCGCTCGTTGAAAGATCCGTACCCAATGACTGGAAAGCTGCACAGGTCACATCAATATTCAAGAAAGGTAGTAGGAGTAATCCACTAAATTACAGGCCCATATCATTAACATTAATATACAGCAGGATTTTGGAACATATATTGTGTTCGAACATTATGAATTACCTCCAAGAAAACGGTCTATTGACACACAGTCAACGCGGATTTAGCAAATATCTTTCTTGTGAAACATAAGAAGCTCTTTACTTGCATGAAGTGTGGAGTGCCATTGACAAGGGATTTCAAATCGATTCATTATTTCTGGATTTCCGGATGGCTTTTGACACTGTATCGCACAAGCTACTTGTAGTGAAATTGCTTGTTAGTGGGATATCGTCTAAGGTATGTGACAGGATTCGTGGTTTCCTGTCAGAGAGGTCACAGTTCTTAGTAATTGACGAAAAGTCATCGAGTAAAACAGAATTTATTTCTGGCGTTCCCATACGTAATGTTGTAGGCCTTTTGCGGTTCCTTATCCATATAAACGATTTGGGAGACAATCCGAGCAGCCGTCTTAGGTTGTTTGCAGATGACGCTGTCGTTTGCCGACTAATAAAGTCATCAGAAGATAAAAACAAATTGCAAAACGATTTAGGAAAGATATCTGTATGGTGTGAAAATTGGCAATTGACGCTAAATAGCAAAAAGTGTGAGGCCATCCACATGGGTGCTAAAAGAAATCCGTTGAACTTCGGTTACACGCTTAATCAGTCGGATTTAGAGACCGTAAACTGAAATAAATACCTAGGAATTACAATTACGAAAGACTTAAACTGGAAGGAACACACAGAAAATGTTGTGGGGAAGGCTAACCAAAGACTGCGTTTTATTCGCAGGACACTTAGAAAATGTAACAGATCTTCTAAGGAGACTGCCTGGACTACATTGTATGACCTCTTTTAGAATACGGCAGCGCGTTCTGGGATCCTTACTAGATAGGATTGACGTAGTACATCGAAAAAGTTAAAAAAAAGGGCAGCGCGTTTTGTATTATCTCGAAATAGGGGAGAGAGTGTGTCTGAAATGATACAGGATTTGGCGAATTCAAAAGTAATAGCAGTGTACGTGGCTACAACTCTAGGAAAAGTATGATCTACTCAAGGTTAAATCTAACTTTGACTCAGAAGGGGGTACATTATGCTGCCACAAAAGTCTTTGGTCACTTACCTAATAGCATCAAAAGTCTGACAGATAGCCATATAGCATTTAAAAGGAAACTAAAATAATTTCTTAATGGCAACTCCTTCTACTCATGAATTTTTGGATATAGTCAGTGGGTAATTTCCCAACCTCCACATAAAAAAAAATGTTGAGTGTCATGTAATATTTTGTCTAATGTAATATCTTATATAGACACCTTTTATTAACCTGACACGAAGTGTCGTATTCATGATCTATGGGACAAGTACTAATCTAATCTAATCTAATCATTAAAACAAAGGTGTTTTTCGTTACGGAGCAGTCTTCTCGTGCAATTCCAATCACCAGCTTTCTCCTCGGAATGCGTAAATATTTTGTTGACGCCGACCTACATAGGGAGAAACGATCACTATTATAAAATAAGAAAAATCAGAGCTCGTACTGGAAGTTATATGTGTTCGTTCTTTCGCGCTATACGAGATTGGTGTAATAGAGAATTGTTGTTCAATGAACCCTCTGCCAGACACTTAAATGTGATTTGTGGATTATCCATGTAGGTGTAGATGTATAAAAAATGAGACGCGAATCTTGTCGAGCAGTTATGAAGGCTTGCCTACAAAGGAGTACCATATCTGTGGCAGACAGGGCTGCACTACGTAAGCTTCGCGAAGTTACCGACACGGTGTTCTTCCAGATTATAAAATCAGTGCCACTCCTTTAATGTCTCGTGATGACTATCATGATAAAATAAAAAGTTTACTGAGTGACAGCACATACCAGAAGATTAGTAAAGACATCACCAACCTGTTAGTAAGTAAGACTGCGTCGCTTCTGAATGCCTTCCTTTTTCCACCAGAAGTTGTGCGAAGATTGAAACCATGTAGTGCGGTTCCTTCGAGCATGTACACTGGAGAAGAGTTTTTGAAGCCTATGTTTGTACTCTTCACAGCAGATACGTAACTCAGAAAAACTAAAACCAACATTGGGCATAAGGAATGCAGAAGAAGACACGGAGAGCTTTAAATCCATGGCTTCTCTGCCGTAAGTGGGAAGCCTGTCACCAAAAATGTGACGGATCCTCAGCAAACACAAAGTGAAAGCGAGTAAACACAGCAGCACTCCTAATTTCGGTTAAGGGTGATCTCATGATTCGGAAGCCTGGGGTTTACAAGATCCCCTGTGCCTGTGGCCATTCATACGTCGGACAGACGACACGTACAGTCCATTAGAGATGCACAGAGGACCGCAGGTACACCCAGCTCATGCAATTGAATAAATCGGCTGTGGCAGATCACTGTACTGACACCGGGCACTCTATTGTGTACGACAACGTCGAAATTTTAGCCTAGGCTTCATCTTTTTGGGACTCAGCAGTGAAAGAAGCAATTAACATTCGGTTGGCAACGAATTGACTTAATAGAGATAACGGCTTCATCTTGGACAGATCATGGAACCCGGCATTTTATAGATAAACTCACAAAGACATCGCGACGGTGCAGCTCGCTGTGATACATCGATATCACCCTGTGGATCGACCGTGTAGCCATAGATCTAATTTCATGGTTGGTTGGTTGATTTGGGAGGAGGGAACCAATCAGCGAGGTCATCAGTCCCATCTAATTTCATGCATATGTTGTACCTGTTTGCATCCGATGAACGCCTGATTCGCCTTGTGTATCTGAGGCTGCACGCGCAGTAACGCGGTCCGCGGGTTTAAAAGGACGGAGCAGTGCTAAAGCGTCAGTCACCTCGGCTTCACTGAAGATCGCTGTACGGAATACAGCCGAAATATTAGGAGCAGAAGTGAAATTTGTGTGCCTGCACGACCGAAATCTTATGTATTTTCTGGCTCATCCACACCCTACGCTAGAGGGCAAAGCAATCTCATTGAGTGACCCAAATCCATTGGGAGGAAATGCCTTCTTTATATCCGATAGATTTAGTAATGATACAGCAGTTTCTTCGCTCTCAAATCCTGGATACTTTCTTGGAATGAGCCAAAATCTCATGGGATAAGGTCTGGAGTATTACGTGGATTTTTTTTTTTTTTTTTTTTTTTTTTTTGTGGTAAGGTCTCATAGGACCAAACTGCTAAGATCATGAGTCTTTAAGCTTGCACACTATTTAATATGGCTTGAACTAACTTATGCTAAGGAAGACACACAAACTCATGCCCGATGGAGGGCTCGAACCTCCGACGGGGGGAGCCACAAGGAACCGTGACAAGACGCATCAGACAGTTCAATACAACGGCACGCACTTTATAAGCTGAATATTGGTCCAGTATGACTCCAGTGCTGTTTCTTCTCATAAATAAATAAATGAGATCTCTATCGCTCAATATTAGTCTACACTAAGGAAGTCTGCCTTTGTTCAGCATAAAGACACAAGATGTTTCCTTCTGGCTGGAGAATGTTTCTCAAATATCATGGTACCATATACTTATCTACTTCAGCGACAATTATTATATTGCAAACAGCGAGAAATTATGTAACAGTCCACTGCTGAACCTCAGCGAGCTTAATGGAAAGTGTTGTGAATGTCTCTAGCTTTTTCGCAGTGTGCTGTTTCGATTTTGAAGTACAGTCATTAGCCTACAACAGTCAAAGTACCAAATACTGGTGCACACGCTACTTGAACCTTGCGTTATTTCATGCTATCAATGAAACAGAAGCATTGGCTTCATCCTGAAATCCTGCACAGTATCTCTCTTGGAGGCGACTCTTATGTAGCATCCAGTTATCAGTTATGTAATCCATTAATTATGTAAATTTTACTGCCACACTCGTTCATTCTTTACACGTCAGCTCTCTGAGGAACGATGTTGATACAATACGTCGGTAAAACATCAAGATATTCTGAAGCCATGAATGACTGGCGTAAAGAAAATTTCGTCGTTCTAGCTAGCCACAAACGGTAGCCGGTTGAGAAGGTAAAGAGGTGCTTTATCTACGTCGGCAATAGTGGATACCGATGAAGACCGATGAAGACTCAAATGTTTGAGTGTACATCCGATATCAAGCACATCAGAAATGAACAGACGAGTCACTCACCATTATTGCGTTCATAATACCTATTTTCACAACTTATGATTTAAGGTGTCATGTCGAGTTCAGACTGATCCAATTTCCTTAACGGGACAGAATTTGATACAAAATGAAAATCTGGCGGGCGATCAAGGTGTAAGTAATTTTTATTTAATTTTCTTGACTGTTAGACTTTTTCATTAGAATTAGTGGTTTTGGCTTATAGCACTACCGCGTATTAATGATTAACCAAATTGGTTTAAACTTGCAGCAAATTTTACCCTTTGGCAGGATTTATTGAATTTGACCGTGTGTTACCTGGCAGAAAGAGGGTATAAAGCATGAAATTCAGAAGGGTAGCAGTTGTTAGACAACAGAAGGAACAAAACATTTTGTAGGAAAATAACAGTAACAGATGTAATATAAATGAAATAATAAAACGGTAGCCAGCCTAATTAGGCACAATAATGGGAAAAAATTATTTTCAATGTTTTCGCATATACTCTTGCAGAAGTGATTTTCATAGATTCTTTCTCAGAAAAGTGGAATGAACACCTATTACAACTAGATGAACTGCACAGTGAATAGCAGTAATTATCCACAGTATTGTTTAGTAATCAATGAAATGGAATAGATTTGTATCTCTTTTAATTACAATCATTGCTTCAGCCATTCACTAATTTGGCAAATGAATTGTTACATAGGATATACACAAGACTAAGTGCCTTCTGGTAAGAATTAAAGTTTGACTAACACATATATATATACATCACAGATTCAATAACATAACACTGTACACATAACTTTTATGTATACTCTTTTAAATAATCACTGCTAGTTCTTTTAGCTGGAAAACAACTATTCAGTTTGGTTTCTTCCTGATATAAAAGAATGAAATGAAGTCCTAAAAACCATCCTTTCCTTATATAAGCAAACTATATACACTTTTGAGAAATATTTTTCATTATGAAAAAAGCTGAATTACTGCCCCACTTAAGCTCATTTAACTTGCAAAGTTTTAACGTTATTTGCAATGATAATACTCTCTACAACTTCAGAAATGACTTCAAGTAAAAGTTCAACTTGAAATAGCATCTAAACCAAATGCTTTATCACACCACTTGGATAGTAAGTGATTTTTACTGACAACTTTTATACCACTGAACATTAAAACACTGATATTTGTTAGATAGAAGCAAAACAAAACACATTGGAGATTTTTATAAATTCATCAGTAAGTGCTTCCCTTGATTTCAATGAAGTCATTAATCTGTCTATCCACATTTATATATTTTTGCGTTCAGAAATTAGGCATAAGGAATTAACACAGATTATTATCAGTTTTCACACACAGGATACTCGGTGTGAGGAGAGGACCCTGTTAGGTACCATGAAAGGAGTAAATTCATGATTCGAACACAAAGTTCAGCAATATTTGAATTATTATTGCAAATTAAATCACACAGACACTCTGGCTCATACTGTTATACAGTTCTAACGTCTCCAATCTGATGATGTGGTGGCGCAGTAGTGGTGACGAGCACGTTGGCGGCTACCTGGCCTCTCCTTTGGCAGTAATGTGCTGTATTTAGTTCTTCCTGGCGACGTGACTATCATTTATAGAGGCATTTCCAATGCGAGAGCACCATTCTACAACCACAATTACACCCGAGACCATTCCATCTGAAATTAGATACTGGATGCCTCGCTCGGCACCTGCGCTGTTGACTGGTCGGCTGCTGGCTACTGACTGCCTCCCGTGCTCTCTCGCTTCCCGCTCAGCGTTAGCGCCAATTCACCTTTTAACTCTCGCCACACCATTTCCGTAGCGGAGGGGAATCATTATGTCTTTTACATTTTATAATACAAAGTCCGTAAGTATGAACCAGTTTTTTAGATTGCAGTTTTTCAAACATAAACAAACATATTTAATAAAATTCCATTATTTAAGCACACAGTTGTAATCCTACAAAACATATGGCGCTAAATTCCACTTCCTTACAGTAATGCAAAGACATTAAGCAGTAAAGAGTAAACACTTTATACTTCACATAACAGATTCCACTGTATAAACTACTCACTATCGATTATGTTGCTACAGCCCATGCAATAGTCATCTTCAGAATCCTCAATAGAAGTGAAACAAGTATCTTACTAGTTACTACATTACAAGATTAAAACAATCACAGAAGTTATAACAAAAAACGATATACCTCTCATT
The DNA here is from genome assembly GCF_021461385.2 of Schistocerca piceifrons. Classification (NCBI taxonomy): domain Eukaryota; kingdom Metazoa; phylum Arthropoda; class Insecta; order Orthoptera; family Acrididae; genus Schistocerca; species Schistocerca piceifrons. The sequence goes on from NC_060138.1 coordinate 958,325,510, forward strand.
CTGCTGCATTGCAATAAGTAAAAAAATGTAAAAATAACACAAATCAGAACTCCCACACATGCTTCAACAAGTTACATATAGGATTTAAATCTATCTTAGAGATCATTGGTGCGTGCGGAACGTACAGGCAATTATGCAAAGTAATTGGCTGGAAGTTCGATTAAGAGTACAGTTCTTTAACATATTCACAGTTGTCTATAAGAAAGCAAGATTTCTTAAAAAATCGTTGAAGTGTGCATAGCAATTTTGACTCCTGTTGGTTTTACATGTTTTGACTAGATAGAGTGCTGCAGAATGAGAGGTATACCGTGCTTCTGTTATAGCTTCTCTCATTGTTTAATCTCGTAATAAACCGTGGTAGTTAGTAAAATATTTTTTTAACTCCTATCGTAGATCTGAGGATGGCTGCTGCATAAACGAAACCGGAATTCTATTCAAAAAACAGAAATTAAAAAAGATGTTAATATCACTATGGTGTTTTTTGTCTTTTAACCATTCAGAGTTTTGTAGAAATTGTGACACACCTCGAATGCAGATTTTATTTTCACATATGGCTGACCTCTACGTTCAAATCTACTATACGTTTGATTTTCTGTGACTCTACACTGCAGGCGTAGTCATCACATAGGACTGGTGTCAGCTACTATACATGACTTTTTTCTGTTTATCACGCAGCACCATCATCTACATCCACAGAGATACTCCGAAAACCACAGTACGGCAGATAGGGAAGGTGCCCTGTACCACTACTGGTCACATCCTTTCTTATTCCAACCCCCAAATAAGGCAAGAGAAAACGACGTCTATATGCCTCAGGATGAGCCCTGATTACTTGTATCTTATCTTCCGGGCCCTTACGCGCATTTTTTGTTGGAAACTGTAGATCCATTCTGCATCAACTTGAAATGCCGATTCCCTAAATTTTCTCGGTAGTGTTCCTCGAAAATAACGCTGTCTTCTCTTCAGGGATTCCCATTTCAGTTCCGGAATCATATCTTTAACACTTGCGTATGTTCACATCTACCGGTAACAAATCTAACAGCCGGCCTCTGAACTGCTTCGATGTCACCGACCTGTTAAGGATCCCATACATTACAGCAGGACTCGAGAGTACGTCGAACTAGCGTGTCAAGGGGGAGGTGATTCATTAACAAACGAAAGGATAAAGTTCTAGTAGTCGGAGCGTGTAATGTCGGAAGTTACATGGTAGGGAAGCTATTAAACCTGAGAAATGAACTGCTATGGCCCGATCTAGATATAGTGGTGGTCTCTGAAGTGAAATGGGAATAATCCGAGGATTTATCGACAGATGAGTAGAAGGTAATATCAACAGCAGCAGAAAATTGTATGGTGGGAGCAGGATTCCTAATGAATAGGAAGTTAGGACAGAAAGTGAGTTAGTGTGAACAGTTTAGTGATACAGTTTTTCTCATGGGAATCGACAACAAACCAACAGCGACAACGATATTCTAGGTAGAGATCGACAAATATACGAGTATTAATAACTAGTTGTACCCTGCATACGTTTTATAATCTGTTTATTGATGTGTTTTTGGATACACAACATTTTTGGTTTTTACATCTGTTGAGTGCGCAAATAAGTTAGACGGTTTTCCGACGTGTGAGCAAACAACATACAAGTGATACAAGTCGCACCGTAAACTGCAGGCGTTTGAATACGAATGGTATTTCTGTTGGAGCCATTGGGATGCGTGCTAAGAGTACATCTTCTTCTTTAAAGTTTCATTTTAACATTTTGGCTTCGATGATATTGTTCATCATCTATTTCGCTGGAAGTCTGCTATCGTCGCAAAGTCGTGGTGGATTGATATTTCTGAGAAGAATGAGAAGCACGCCAAGTTTTAATATCAACACGCGCGGCGGCACGTCCCCTAAATCAAGTTTCCCATTTCCAATTTCCGAGAATTATTTTAACACAGCGGTTCATAGGAACCCGCCTGTTGTTTTATACACTTTTTAATACGGTTGCGCAATATGTTGTGAAAAGCTTTACTTGTAAAATGCCAAACTCCATGCCTGACGCGCCAATTTCTCATGCATCTCAATGTTTATGACATCATACTTCCTGAACAATGTGTCCTTCAGTGATGTAAAATTGCCGGTTCATTTAGTGATACATATGGATACTGTATGCAGAACAGGTTGCGAATAGAGTTAGTAGGAAGGAAGTAAGATATTAAAGTGCGGTGCCTAATGCGGCATATTGAGGATGTGTACGGCCGAAATGTTGTAAGTGATAACCTTATTCTCTTTCATTATTTTGTGGGGCTGTCATCGAGAAAAATTTTCGCAAGCGTTTGAAATTTTGAAATTATGTAAAATTTGTTGCCAGTCCCTAAGTCCTCTCATTACCAAGCCCTGGATGCATAGATCTGGTTGTTTTCACGCGGTTGAATCTCATTCTTTATGACATCATATCTCCTGAGATGCACCAGTGAGTGCACCCGTGGTGTAGGGGTCGCCGACCCGGTAGCTCATCATGTTCGGTCAGAGGGCTGGCTGCCTCTGTGATAAAAAAAAAAACTGAGTGAAAGGATCATTGACAAACTCAAACAGCTGTCATGTGACGTCCAGCCCAACCAAACTCAATGAACAATAACGAACAACATAAAAAATAAGGTTTGCGTCCCTGATTAGTAACCAAAATCCCGGGTTCTAAACCCACCACTGCTTAAATTTGATTAGTAATCAGCATTGGTGGCCGAAGGTTTCGGGCATAAGAAGTCACCCTCTCTCTGCCAACGGCCTTGTCAAAGAAGGCGGAGGAGCGGATAGAGGCTCAGGGCACTCTCTTGTTCTTGTGGTGAGAAACTGCCGATATTGGCCGAAGAATCAGCAATGGCCAATGGCATGAGGATGCAGAAGGCAATGGAAGCCACTTCATTAAAAACAGGTAGTCTGTATCCACAGGACATGTGGCCCGAAATCGAAAAGTGTCGTGATGATCTCCTCATTGGCAAAAGATTCCGGAATAATCCCCCATTCGGATCTCCGGGAGGGGACTGCCAATGAGGAGATGACCATAAGAAAAGCACTGAATAACCAACGAAAGCATGACGTTCTACGAGATGGGAGTTCAGAAGTTTGAACGTAGTAGGGAAGCTAGAAAAGTTGAAAAGGGAAATGCAAAGACTTAATCCAGATATAGTAGTCGTCAGTGAAATACTTGGAAAAGGCCAGGAGATACGGGAAGATTGAAGTTAGCTTACATTGTGGTCAGATAGAGATTCCGAAATCAGATACTGGATTGTAAGGAGTACCCAGGATCAGATGTAGACTCAGATCACAATGTAGTACTGATGAAGAGTAGGCCAAACTTTAAGATATAAGTCAGGATGAATTGATATCCGAAGATGTTGGATGTGGAAATACTAAGCAATGACGAGATACGCTTGAAATTTTCTAAGGATATAGATACAGCGGTGAAGAATAGCTCAGTATTCTGTACAGTCGAAGAGGAATGAATATCTCTAAAACGAGAAATCACGGAAGTTAGAAACAAAAACGCAAGTACAAAGAAAGTATCTGCGAAGAAAATATGGGGAAAAGAAGAAATACTTCAGCTGATCGATGAAAGAAGAAAGCACAGAAATCTTTAGAAAGATTCAGTAATACAGAAATACATGTCGTTGAGGAATGAAATAAATGTGATGTTTAAGGGAACTAAGACGAAGTGACTGGATGAAGAATGTGAAGAAATCGAAAAAGAACTGATTGTCGGAAGGACTGACTCAGATGTAGGAAAGTCAAAACAACTTCTGGTGAAATTAAAAGCAAGGGTGGTAAAATTAAGAGTGCAATGGAAATTCCACTGTTAAATGCAGAGCAGAGAGAGTGGATATGCGGAAAGAATACGTTGAAGGCTTCTATGAGGAGGAAGATTTATCTCATGTGAAAGAAGATGAAGCAGGAATCGACTTAGAAGAGATCGGAGATACAGTGTTAGAATCAGGATTTAAGAGAGCTTTGGGGTACTTAAGTTCAAATATGGCGGAAGGGATGGATAATATTCCATCAGAATTACTAAAATCATGGGGGAAGTGGCAACAAAACACCTACTCACGTCTGGCGACATTCCATCTCAGTTTCGGAAAAATATCATCCACACAATTCCGGAGACTGAAACGGCTGACATGTGCGAGAATTATCGCTCAATCAGCATTGCAGTCTCATGCATCCATGTTTCTCACAAGAATAATTTTTTACTGTTCAATCTCTACATCGAAAGAGCAATGAATGAGTGGGATTAAAATTCAAGGTGAAAGGATAGCAATGATAAGATTCTTTTATGAGATTGCTATCCTGTGTGAACGTGAAGAAGAATTACGTGATTTGCTGAATTGAATAAACAGTCTAATGAGTACAGAATAATGGACTGAGGGTAAATCGAAAAAAGTAATGACAAGTAGCAGAAATGAAAACAGCGAGAAACTTACCATCAGGATTGACGGTCACAAAGCAAAAGAAGTTGAGGGATCAGCTATATAGATAGGACAGTAAACAATGACGGACGGATCACGGAAGACATGAAAAGGAGACTAGCAATGGCGAAAAGGGCATTCTTCCCGAGAGAAGTCTACTCGTTTGAAACAAAGGCCTTAATTTGAGGAAGAAATTTTTGAGAATGTGAGTTTGGAGCACTCCACTGTGTGGTAATGAAAGAAGGACTGTGTGAAAACTGGAACAGAAGAGAATAGGAGCATTTGAGATGTTGTGCTACAGAAGAATGTTGAAAATTATGTGGACTGATAAGGAAAGGAACTAGCAGGTTCTGCCCAGAATAGTAGAGAAAAGGAATATGTGGTAAAGACTCACAAGCAGAAGGGGCGGGACTATATGAATCTGTTAAGACATCACAGAACAACTTCCATGGTACTAGGGGGATCTGTAAAGGGTAAAAGCTGTAGTAGAATGAAACAGAGATTAGAGTACATCCAGCAAATATGTGAGCCGCATAAATTACTCAGAACGCTGACAGTTATGACTCAAAAAAAAAAAAAAAAAAAAAAAGAAAGGGAGATTCGTCCATTCGCCTTCCCTACAGCAGTCATCATATGCTCGCTTTTCATACTGCTTTACATACAGAAAGACAACCTTGGAATACATCCAACGAAGAACTGAGGGAGAAGGTTGCAAGTTCTACTCTGAAATGAGGAGTTTGGCACAGGTGAGGAACTCGTGGTGGGCCGGATCAAACCAGTCAGAAAACTGATGACTCAAAAGAAAGATCTCCTGAACTATGTGTCGTACTCTCTCTCTCTCCTTTTTCTTATTTTTCAAATCTTTTGCAAGGAACCTTCGCGGGCGCACGGAAAACATCTAACCAGAGTATCAGCGTAATCAGATCTACAAATACACAAAGAGACATTAATTTTTATTTATATAGATGAAGCTCATACGATGGAACAAGGCAGAAAAGCATTGAAACAGATGCTAAAAATCCTGGATAGTACCTGTGATGTGGACTGCTAAGGCAGCCAGTCCACAGTGACGGGTAGCCGAAAGAAAGGCACGCGTACACACACGCCGACTGGCGTGAAGTCTGGAACAGGATAACTATTGAATGCTAATAAGAAAAGTATGCAGCTCCTCGAATACTTAACTTTATTCTTTGTTGGTTTACAACGTTCTTCTTGAGACATTTATACGATAACTATCAAACTATGTAAGGCTAATGGCGCCTTGCTAGGTCGTAGGCATGGACTTAGCTGAAGTCTATTCTAACTGTCTCTCGGCAAATGAGAGCAAAGGCTTCGTCCGTATAGTCGCTAGCAATGTCGTCCGTACAACTGGGGCGAGTGCTCGTCCGTATCTCGAGACCTGCCTTTTGGTGGCGCTCGGTCTGCGATCACACAGTGGCGACACGCGGGTCCGACATGTACTAAATGGACCGCGGCCGATTTAAGCTACCACCTAGCAAGTGTGGTGTCTGGCGGTGACACCACAACCTGTTTACTGGAATGGGTGACGACCTTTAGTCGGTCAAGAAAAGCTACAAACAAAATGAACTTCTGGTGCCTCAGACTGACTCTGAGAAATAAGGAAAATTCCTCTTCACAACAGAGAAACTGGGCTCACAATGAGGTAGTGCTTTTTCTGTGAGAATTATTTAAAGTCGCAGGTTTCGAAGAAAATATCCCGTGCACAGTGGGCTCTACCTTTCATAACTAGCCTATTTGTGTTCATCTGCGCGGTTTCCGGAACGATACTTAGATGCGTCGTTAGACATCGACTTCTTCTAGAGGCCAGAACAGCATCCCTGGTACAGCCATGTGAGAAGTACCGTTGAAACGTACACAAACGGCTCCTTTACAATGGAAAACGCCATCTTGTTGATATTTACTAATTTCTGAATTAATATCAGTTATGACCAGAAAAAATTATGGAAAACACCGCTATACGAGGCCATAATTACTATTTAGTATCTCTTGCCTGCTCTTGCAATAACCTAAAAACACGAATCAGTTAAATGTAAAATTAATTATTTCATTTATGGGTACCATCACTAGCCTATAAGGTATTTTAACATCTAACTAACGTAATTCAGACGAGGCGATAATAACTTTCCATCCTTGGTAAGTGTGGCATCACACGGAGGGAGAAGCTCATAAGTTGTGGTAGGCTGTGATAGAAGGAACCTATCTCGAAAACATTCTATGTCATGCTGTTGTAGCAACGGAGATATTGAGATTGTGATTATTCTGCCACAGATGCGGACAAAACGTACATGGGCACGGAGAGGGAACAAAATTGTTGCATCCAGCTTGCTAAGACAATGTATAGGAGGTCGAACGGTCAGGGCTTGTAAGTGGGCATCCAGAGCTGCTATTAAATAACAGAATAGAAAATTAAGTAAAATAAATTGAATGTATTTCGGGTTACGGAATACAAAGGGCACGCCTAGGGAGGAAGTTACCAGGTGTAGGCCAGTCTAGGAGGTCGAACCACTAATTGAAGTGGGCAACGGAAGGGGGAGCGGTTCATGTTATTTGGTGTCGGTGGACAGAAGTGCCTCGATTCTAAAAATCAGGCAACTTGTGTTGCGTAGGCATAGCGGAAGTTGTTCTGGGAGAAAACTTGTAAATATTTGACTGGGCCTTTGAAATAATTTTTTTAAACCAATTCCCTAAAATATTCCTTTACTGCCTGCCACCCTGTACAGAAAAGAACTTACGTAGTGTTGAACCGTTGTAGTCTTCTAGTGTGTGTGCGATGGTGCAAGTAGATCCGTGTGCTTACACACAACACCTCTGAAGGATACGGCGCATTGATGCAGGACGAGCAAGAGCAATGCGCCTTTCTTTGACACTATCAGAAGAAATTAAGTCCTAGTCATATAGTATGTCATTGTGCACAAGGACAATGCCGACAAAGTGAACTAAACCAGTTGAAAATACAACCGTATGTATTTATTTTTAAAGCGTCTGATAACGAGGATAGGTTGTAGGGCAAATTGAAGGATCTTGAAATTTAGATAAATACTGACAATAACATTTATGTACTCTAATGACTGCCATGAATCACAAGGAGAATAACAGAAATTTCTATATAGTTAAAATTAGATTAGATACTGACACAGTGAGAGGTGAAAAGAACTGTGGAAGATTGTGCGGAAATAGTGCACAAGATCTGCTTATCTGGGCAGCTCGCGCAATCGAGGACAGTGTTACAACAAGAGGCCATAAATACAATGAAAATGAGCCACACTAGTTCCATGGGGAAGTAAGCAAGGAATGAGCTACACAGAACACGGATCGTTACTGAAATTGCGCTGTTTTCGTCCTTTTTCTTCTCTTTTCTGTAGTCATGTGTCTTCTGATTGGTTTGATTCGGCCAGCCACGAATTCCTCTCCTGTGCCAAACTTTTCGTCTCCGAGTTGCAACGTACGTCCTTCGTTATTTCCTGGACGTATTCCAATCTCGGACTTCTCTTGGCCAGTAATGCCCTTTCTTCCAGTGCTAGACTACTTTTTATGTCCCCCACCATCCATCGATCATGGATTATTTACTGCTTAGGTATCAGACTTCCTTAACTTCGTCTACTGTGATCTCCAATTCTGATTGATATCCTTTCACCCTGAATTTTCAGCCTACTCGTGAACCTTAACATGCACCTAAAAAAGTAGCGTGCGTCGGGCAGCACCTAACGGCGGCCCGAGATAATGCCATCCGCTCGAGAGACCGGAGCATTGTGCTCATCTCAAGTTCATGGGCCTCAGCTCAAAACCTTTTCTTGTAGGTGCTGATTTTGCCAATGTGACGGGCGAGAAATGTTACTAAAGCCACGAGAAAGCAGAGGAAATCAGGTGTAACTTCCCTGCCTTTGCATGCAAGACGCATATTGTCCAACTTGAAGCTGGCCCTCTGCCAAGGGGCGTCTTTTAGATTGGTTACCTTTACACTTCAAGAATTCTATATAGCGATGAAATACTATCGACCGAACCACAATTTTTAGAGAGAATGCAGTTGATTCCCCGACGCTGGAGAGACGGTGCCGCAGCATCTGTCTTTTGAAGCAATGCAAAAAAGAAGGAATGTCACTCTCATTCTCTAGGGACTGTAGGGCAGTAATGGCATACACTACCTCTGGGGGATATAGTCGCCAGCCCTGCTTTCAATAGCCACTGTTCTGGAAACTGCCTGTTCTTCCCAAAGCGAGCTCACTCGAGGTAATGAGATTCAGACAGGCTATAGGGATGCTTCCGATGGCAAACCACCCACTACGATGAGTACAGGGCTACTTTCTCAGACACGCTGCTCCAGCTTACTAGATAATTGCCAAATAGCCGCAGAAAATGAAATAATATCGCACAGCGATATGTGACAATAACGTCACAATGTGGTTCAGAATGTCTCATGCTCTCTCTAGAGAGACAGGATCACCAGCACACAATGCAGGATCCAAATCAGTGGAGCACGGATGTAGCAGCTAAAACTGTAGTGTAGAGCTATTGTGAATTTATTACGCAAAAAGTAATCTTTGTCTTGCAAAAGAGAAAAGAAAGGTACTGGGGAGAAGACAGTCGTTCTCATTCTTCTACAGCGATATTAACTGCTGTACAAGTTCGTACTTGATAAAGTAACATTACAAACTAACTACTCCGACGAAAAGATCCAAAGTGTAGCAGCATGTGCTAGAAATTTCCCAGTCGTTCACAGAAACGTGGAAGTCACATGACTTGAGGTCTATGTGACTGTAGCGAAAAATGGGACTGTCCCCGTAACAAGAGGCAGTTGAAGGAACGAGGAAAGTCAGTGTGTGTCTGTCAGCGAACAGTTACAGCGCACTGTGCTTGTGTTTTTCTTTACAACATGGCCCGGAGACAACGTTTGGATGACGTCACACTGGGAAGAATGTTGTTTGGGCGAACTGACCCCCATACAGCCCCTTCCGCCAGAGGTTCGAGTGTTCCCCTGGGCATGGGCGTGTGTGTTGTTCTTAGCATAAAGTTAACTTAAGTTCGTTTAAGTAGTGTGTAAGTCTAGGGACCGATGACTTCAGCAGTTTCGTCCCTTAGGCTTTTTCACACATTTGATCATTTGTTTTGGTCCTCTATATCTTTCAACCCGGTACACTCAATCACTGTTATTGCCATAATACAGGGTGATTGAAAAAGAATACCACAACTTTAAAAATGTGTATTTAATGAAAGAAATATAATATAACCTTCTGTTATACATCATTACAAAGAGTATTTAAAAAGGTTTTTTTTCACTCAAAAACAAGCTCAGAGATTTTCAATATGGCCCCCTCCAGACACGCGAGCAATATCAACCCGATACTCAAAGTCGTTCCACACTCTCTGTAGCATATCAGGTGTAACAGTTTGGATAGCTGCTGTTATTTCTCGTTTCAAATCATCAATGGTGGCTGGGAGAGGTGGCCGAAACACCATATCCTTAACATACCCCCATAAGAAAAAATCGCAGGGGGTAAGATCAGGGCTTCTTGGAGGCCAGTGATGAAGTGCTCTGTCACGGGCTGCCTGGCGGCCGATCCATCGCCTCGAGTAGTTGACGTTCAGGTAGTTACAGACAGATAAGTGCCAATGTGGTGGGGCTCCATCCTGCTGAAATATGAATTGTTGTGCTTCTTGTTCGAGCTGAGGGAACAGCCAATTCTCTAACATCTCCAGATACTGTAGTCCAGTTACAGTAGCACCTTCGAAGAAAAAGGGACCAAAAACTTTATTGGCTGAAATGGCACAGAAAACGTTCACCTTAGGCGAGTCACGTTCATACTGAGTTGTTTCCCGCGGATTCTCAGTGCACGCTGAACAACTGTCGACGATTCACTTCTGCCATACTCAATAACACAAAAAGCTTTCTGTTGAGCGGTCGCCATCTTAGCATCAACTGACGCTGACGCCTAGTCAACAGCGCCTCAAGCGAACAAATGTACAACTAAATGAAACTTTATAGCTCCCTTAATTCGCCGACAGATAGTGCTTAGCTCTGCCTTTTGTCGTTGCGGAGTTTTAAATTCCTAAAGTTGTGGTATTCTTTTTGAATCACCCAGTATACTCCATCCTCATGTGCGTCCGCGGTGTATTAGGCTCTGGCTCTATTTTTATGGACGACAAAGTGCAATCGCATCGAAAAGCGTAGGTGGAGGAGCTCTTCGGATGATTGGTAGGAAAAATATCCACTATGCATGAGATAGCTTCGTTTACCGGAATCGTGGTAAATAGCGACACAATATCAAAACTAACGAGGATATCATCCGGGCCCACGCTCATTTCCTTTAACTTGTCAATGAAATCAGCTCAATTTTAAATATGATTGTCACTCCTACCAATACCAGGTTGCAGGAATGAGGCAAGGTGTCTACCGATATTGTGGCATTGTTCTGACATTGCCTCACCACAACCTACTTTCAATACTATAGTGACTTTTATGAACAGATTGACGGGGTGGCTATAGGCAGTCCTATTAGTCCTGCTGTGGCTAACTTGTTTATGGAGACTTTTAAACAATGGGCGTTGCAGACATCCAGTAAGAGACCAGCCAGATGGTATCGCTACGTCGATGACCCTTTCGTAGTGGGGACACACGGAGTAGAGGAGTTGAATGCTTTCCTGATATATCTAAACAGCACTAATCCGAAAATTCAATTTACTATGGAGATGGAGAGTAAGGGCAACTTAATTTTCTGGGCGTGTCTGTGGTTAATCGACGGGACGGGATGTTGGGGCATGAGGTGTATAGAAAGGCCACACATACTGCTCGTTATCTGCATAAAGATTCAAACTACCATCCTAGACAAAAAAGAGGTGGGTGTAATAAAAGCCTTGGTATACATGGCGTACAAAATTTGTGAACCTGTTTATTTAAAACTTGAGACCGAATATCTACGATACACATTCGTGAAGAATGGCTATTCTAGCTAGGAGATAGATCGAGCACTTCGCTCTAGGCAGAGAATCAGGAGAAGCAACGGTGAACAACAGCCGCCCAACTGCAAGGTTTTTCTTCCGTTCATTAGCAAGGTCACAGATCACATTGGGAAATTGTAAGACAAGTATGGTGAGGAAACGTTTTCTGACCCACAAGGAAAATAAAAGAATATTTAAAAACGCAAAAGATGCACGGCATCCTTTGGCTACAACGTTGTATATAAAATTCGTTGTAGTTGTGGACAGGTTTATATCGGTACCCCAAAGAGAAGTGTTAACACCTGTCTTGTTGATGATAAGGGAAATCTCCCCCTCTGTCACACGGATAAATCGACCGTTGCAGAACATGTTTACCAGGATACAAAACCTCGCATTATTATGCGCGCTTTTATAGAGACGCTATCGAGATTGATAAAGAGCGTAATAATTTTAACAGTTAAGAGGAAGGTGTTAAACTGGATAAAATTTGGAAATCAGCTTTGCATTGGAAGCGTGACCATCGATTACTTTCAATCGAGAATGTTGGCATTACCTGGGACAGTTTCATAGCCGACGCCACTTGATGGACAGTGACACCCTCTGCATTGCCTATATAATCAGCGACTCCTCGAGTTCTCCTTGCAGTTCGCCGCTTTACCATGGAGGACGTCTCCCACAGTCGGAGTCGAAACGTCAGGGGAGAGTTTTGTACATCGACCACTGCCTACCAGTCCGTAAGTTTTAATTTAAGACAATACCAGCCTTGAAAGCCTACATTGTATGTTTTGTATACGCTTGTTTGAAAGTATATTTCAATGAACAGCTGATATAAATAATAAAATTTGGGAAGTGGCAAAATGATCATGAAATAACGAATTACGTTTCTCCAATTATCGTGAGTTCTATAACAATATATCCCATTCCCAGACTGCAGACAGTATGGGTGTAAGAAGAGAGGTAGAGAAACTTGAGGACGTGGTCAAAAAAGGGGAAGAGGAAACCTCAAAGATGAACATCAGAGTGGTGCAGTATGATGAGTGTTGCCTGAGGAAGGATAGTCTTCATGAGATACGGCAGAAGGCAATGAGTGATTCTGATTCTATATTAGGGCACTGATTACGAGAGGATTACAGCAAGTAACAACGAATAATCTCTCGTATGTGTTCGAATCATATCAATTCTGGTCTTGATAATTTTATTTTATTTGCTATTTATCCGTTATTTTCAGTTTGTTGTATTAATTTTGAATTAATTACGCACATATTCTTGTTTTATAATGAACACACAGTACTGTGAGTATCCTCTCTGTTGTATAAAAAAACTCTTCAGAATAAAGTACAGTAAAAAATTTTTTATGCTCTTGTACATTTTTTCCTCTAAAAAGCTTTAAGAGGCAATGAATATAAACATTTTTAATATCTTGGTAATTATATTCCCTCTATTGTCATACAATTGCTGAAACACATATTTGCTGTTAGTTGCAATACATTATTTTTAAAACTAAAAACTTGTTCTTGGATAGATACGACTCTCAATACTCTTTTAATGTAGTTTTTCATAGCGATGTTAATACATCGACTTGAGAACTTTAATGATCTAAATTCTTATTCTTTCGTAATCTCGCCGATTCACTAAATCGGAAACGGTAGTAAAATTTTTATCGAATTCTACGATAAACGTTAGTTGCTGCCAGTTGGGTTTTAATTCGCATATTACTCTAAAACGCCCCCCCATGAACCATGGACCTTGCCGTTGGTGGGGAGGCTTGCGTGTCTCAGCGATACAGATAGCTGTACCGTAGGTACAACCACAACGGAGGGGTATCTGTTGAGAGGCAAGACAAACGTGTGGTTCCTGAAGAGGGGCAACAGCCTTTTCAATAGTTGCAAGGGCAACAGTCTGGATGATTGACTGATCTGGCCTTGTAACAATAACCAAAACGGCCTTGCTGTACTGGTACTGCGAACGGCTGACAGCAAGGGGAAACTATGGCCGTAATTTTTCCCGAGGACATGCAGCTTTTACTGTATGATTAAATGATGATGGCGTCCTCTTGGGTAAAATATTCCGGAGATAAAATAGTCCCCCATTCGGATCTCCGGGCGGGGACTACTCAAGAGGATGTCGTTATCAGGAGAAAGAAAACTGGCGTTCTACGGATCGGAGCGTGGAATGTCAGATCCCTTAATCGGGCAGGTAGGTTAGAAAATTTAAAAAGGGAAATGGATAGGTTAAAGATAGATATAGTGGGGATTAGTGAAGTTCGGTGGAAGGAGGAACAAGACTTCTGGTCAAGTGACTACTGGGTTATAAACACAAAACCAAATAGGGGTAATGCAAGAGTAGGTTCAATGATGAATAGGAAAATAGAAATGCGGGTAAGCTACTACAGACAGTATAGTGAACGCATTATTGTGGCCACGATAGACACGAAGCCCATGCCTACTACAGTAGTACAAGTTTATATGCCAACTAGCTCTGCAGATGACGAAGAAATTGAAGAAATGTATGATGAAATAGAAGAAATTATTCAGATAGTGAAGGGAGACGAAAATTTAATAGTCATGGGTGACTGGAATTCGAGTGTAGGAAAAGGGAGAGAAGGAAACGTAGTAGGTGAATATGGATTGGGGATAAGAAATGAAAGAGGAAGCCACCTGGTAGAATTTTGCACAGAGCACAACTTAATCATAGCTAACACTTGGTTTAAGAATCATGATAGAAGGTTGTATACATGGAAGAACCCTGGAGATACTAAAAGGTAAGGCAGAGATTTAGGAACCAGGTTTTAAATTGTAAGACATTTCCAGGGGCAGATGTGGACTCTGACCACAATCTATTGATTATGACCTGTAGATTAAAACTGAAGAAACTGCAAAAAGGTGGGAATTTAAGGAGATGTGACCTGGATAAACTGAAAGAACCAGAGGTTGTACAGAGTTTCAGGGAGAGCATAAGGGAACAATTGACAGGAAGGGGGGAAAGAAGTACAGTAGAAGAAGAATGGGTAGCTTTGAGGGATGAAGTAGTGAAGGCAGCAGAGGATTAAGTAGGTAAAAAGACGAGGGCTAGTAGAAATCCTTGGGTAACAGAGGAAATATTGAATTTAATTGATGAAAGGAGAAAATACAAAAATGCAGTAAATGAAGCAGGCAAAAAGGAGTACAAACGTCTCAAAAATGAGGTCGACAGAAAGTGCAAAATGGCTAAGCAGCGATGGCTAGAGGACAAATGTAAGGATGTAGAGGCTTATCTCACTAGGGGTAAGATAGATACTGCCTACAGGAAAATTAAAGAGACCTTTGGAGATAAGAGAACCACTTGTATGAACATCAAGAGCTCAGATGGAAACCCAGTTCTAAGCAAAGAAGGGAAAGCAGAAAGGTGGAAGGAGTATATAGAGGGTCTATACAAGGGCGATGCACTTGAGGACAATATTATGGAAATGGAAGAGGATGTAGATGAAGATGAAACGGGAGATACGATACTGTATGAAGAGTTTGACAGAGAACTGAAAGACCTGAGTCGAAACAAGGCCCCCGGAGTAGACAACATTCCATTGGAACTACTGACGGCCTTGGGAAAGCCAGTCCTGACAAAACTCTACCATCTGGTGAGCAAGATGTATGAAACAGGCGTAATACCCTCAGACTTCAAGAAGACTATAATAATTCCAATCCCAAAGAAAGCAGGTGTTGACAGATGTGAAAATTACCGAACTATCAGTTTAATAAGTCACAGCTGCAAAATACTAACTCGAATTCTTTACAGACGAATGGAAAAACTAGTAGAAGCCGACCTTGGGGAAGATCAGTTTGGATTCCGTAGAAATACTGGAACACGTGAGGCAATACTGACCTTACGACTTATCTTAGAAGAAAGATTAAGGAAAGGCAAACCTATGTTTCTAGCATTTGTAGACTTAGAGAAAGCTTTTGACAATGTTGACTGGAATACTCTCTTTCAAATTCTAAAGGTGGCTGGGGTAAAATACAGGGAGCGAAAGGCTATTTACAATTTGTACAGAAACCAGATGGCAGTTATAAGAGTCGAGGGACAAGAAAGGGAAGCAGTGGTTGGGAAGGGAGTAAGACAGGGTTGTAGCCTCTCCCCAATGTTATTCAATATGTATATTGAGCAAGCAGTAAAGGAAACAACAGAAATATTCGGAGTAGGTATTAAAATCCATGAAGAAGAAATAAAAACTTTGAGGTTCGCCGATGACATTGTAATTCTGTCAGAGACAGCAAAGGACTTGGAAGAGCAGTTGAACGGAATGGATGGAGTCTTGAAGGGAGGATATAAGATGAACATCAACAAAAGCAAAACGAGGATAATGGAATGTAGTCGAATTAAGTCGGGTGATGCTGTGGGTATTAGATTAGGAAATGAGACATTTAAAGTAGTAAAGGAGTTTTGCTATTTGGGGAGCAAAATAACTGATGATGGTCGAAGTAGAGAGGATATCAAATGTAGATAGGCAATGGCAAGGAAAGCGTTTCTGAAGAAGAGAAATTTGTTAACATCGAATATAGATTTGTCAGGAAGTCATTTCTGAAAGTATTTGTATGGAGTGTAGCCATGTATGGAAGTGAAACATGGATGGTAAATAGTTTGGACAAGAAGAGAATAGAAGCTTTCGAAATGTGGTGCTACAGAAGAATGCTGAAGATTAGATGGTAGATCACATAACTAATGAGGAAGTATTGAATAGGATTGGGGAGAGGAGAAGTTTGTGGCACAACTTGACCAGAAGAAGGGATCGGTTGGTAGGACATGTTCTGAGGCATCAAGGGATCACCAATTTAGTATTGGAGTGCAGCGTGGAGGCTAAAAATCGTAAGGGGAGACCAAGAGATGAATACACTAAGCAGATTCAGAAGGATGTAGGTTGCAGTAGGTACTGGGAGATGAAGAAGCTTGCACAGGATAGAGTAGCATGGAGAGCTGCATCAAACCAGTCTCAGGACTGAAGACCACAACAACAACAACAACAACAACAACTCTAAAACGCCGTTACGCATGTTAGTTGAAATAAAGTTTCCACTGTCGAAACCAGCACCACAGCATAGTGACCTATGCCGTGGATCCTGATGATGCTGCTGGTCCCCAACCAGGTCGACGACAATGCCTGCCGCTACAAACAACGCCACACAACTGAAACAGTACGCCCAGTGAACTAAGCATTTCATAGAATAACAGCTCGACCAGTCCATGGCCCAAAAGATACCTTCACTGAAACGAAGTGTACTACACTTTGTATGTTCATCGTACCAGGTCTGGCATATCTCAACAATTTGCTAACCTGACATGGCACTCTACGAAAGAGGTTACGCTCTCGTCAAAACCAATAAAATGGTTATTGATGGAGAGTTTTCACACTCAGTACTATGATCGTCTTCCATCGAAAGCACGCGACACATTGATTCATTGCATTAACGGATCTTAATCAGTAGTCCCCACGCGAGCTTACTACTCGTTTATCACATGTATAAGCCATCATTTTTCACTTAACACCAGCATATTCACGTCACCTCCGAAAAACGTGACAAAAAACACCCGCTTATGTACAACTTGAAGGTCACCCTGAAGCGGCTTTAAAAACAACGGTTATTCCTGTCCTCAAAATTACAAGCCATATTGATGATTCACTGCTGACAGTGCGATCTGCATCGGGGTGCTTCCCTCGCTACCAAGCATCGTTAATTTCGCTAGAGAAGCAAAAACACAGACACAAACAGGGGCCGCCAGCTGCCTTCTTGCGTCATTAACAGAACAATCCCACCCCGTCCGTAGTCAAAGAAACGACAAGCGAACTTCATCAGGAGCAGTAAAAATTGAGCTCCTCACAAAACGCGTCCGAGTGGTGCCCTTCAATTGACTTCAAATTGACTTTTAATCGGATTAATGTTGGCTTAAACTGCCGCCAGAAGGGACGCCCACCGTCCGAAGCAAAGGGACAATTCATAAGCCGATTACGGAAAAGTAAAAGCGATTTCATCTCCTTGGCTGAGCTGCTATCTCTTCTGCGCCGCATCGTATAACACAGGATTAGCAAGACACAAGTTTCCGAAGTTTTAATGAAAGCCGTGCAGGTGCACTTCCTTCGCAGGAAATGCGGTCAGTTTAATCTCCCCTTAAGAAGTAGTAGAACAAGCTGAGACCAGCTGCTACGTGACAGATTTGTGTCAGCACTGGCGTAAGAACACCAGCAGCACGACGTAAGCTACGTTGGTTCTCCGTAATTTTGTTCTCCCTGGACTCATCGCTCGGTTTTTCATTAATTTGGTACTCATTGCAGTTATTTTATCCATGTTGGTTAGAAAATACCGCAGTTTTCGTAAAGTACGCTGTAGTAATACATTTTGAGAGATATTTAAATTCTTGTGCGCTTTTATATCAGTTGTCTGCAAAACTATTGAGCCTTTATCGTCATAAGTTTCTAGCCTGTCATTAAATGATGAGGAAGTGCGTGTTGCATACATTTAAGAGAGACGTCATATATGGCATTATGCTTCAATACAGACCCGTTGGGTAACCGTCATGTGTTTTCTGATAAACGAATCATCGGAACAAACCAGGTATGTATGAAATGTAAATGACTAAGGGCATCTGAGACAGGATTCATGATTGGATTGGATCAGGAAGGAGAAGAAATCAAATCTGCAGTGGCTTTAAGAGATTTAGGTTCAAATGGTTCAAATGGCTCTGAGCACTATGGGACTCAACATCTTAGGTCATAAGTCCCCTAGAACTTAGAACTACTTAAACCTAACTAACCTAAGGACATCACACACATCCATGCCCGAGGCAGGATTCGAACCTGCGACCGTAGCAGTCCCGCTGTTCCGGACTGCAGCGCCAGAACCGCGCGTCCACCGCGGCCAGCAGAGATTTAGGGAAACAAGCTTTCACTTTCAGAGCGAGCAAGTCGTCAGTGGGCCAAGTATATAAACACAGAATGCCATTGCGTTTTCTGTTTCAAGAGCAACAGTGTGTTATGACAGGAGTTCCCATTTCGTTTCAAGACATCAAGACGTTCACCAACCGTACCCGTAATAATCTACGCATGGTTTGAATCATCATTGAGGTTGCGTACAAAATGAAGATAAATGACGTTACGACTCAAGGAGCTAAGCACAGTGACACTGTAAGTGCGCGGGCCGGCCGATGTCGTCGAGCAGTTCTAGGCGCTTCAGTCTGAAACCGCGCGACCGCTACGGTCGCAGGTTCGAATCCTGCCTCGGGAATGGATGTGTGTGATGTCCTTAGGTTATTCAGGTTGAAGCAGTTAGTTGTACTAGAGCCATTTTTTTTCAGTGCGCGCGAGGGCTTGTGTATGTTTGTCACTCTGTCCTGTGACCCAACAGTGCGTTAGCACTGTTCAAATCTTTCCTGCACAACATAACTTGAACCAAAGGTGTTAATGAAACTCGTCCTTCTCCTTGCTTCCAACAAAAAGCATTATATTTCATTGGTTTTTACAGATAGTTCCAAAGAGTTTACTAGGGCAACAAATTTTTGTATTCTGTATGGGGACACGGAAGAGTTCATACAACCGCAGTGTGTTATAGCATGGCACCAACTTCTGCTCTACATATCGAAAAATAGTAGAAAACCTGTGAAGCATATAAATGAGTTTACGTGTCAATCCGGCATTCAGTAGCAACTTACCATCTGTCATATTAACAATGGTTGTTTAGTTGTGTCTGCTACTTGTATAGTGATAGACTCCACAACGATAAGGAAAAATTCACGCTAACAGGTTCAGAGAAGATTGTAAAGAACTAAGTCATCACTGTAAATAAGGGTAAATACATCACCAGGCAACGAAATTGGTTTGTTTATATAAGAAACAAGTAGTTCCTCTGCTGAATAGGCACAAAATTCAAAATTAGCGGAAAGCAATATATTACACGTATAATGTATGTGTGTCATATTCGTATATCATTTGTCAGAAATTCTCGGCTCGTGGTCTTGCGATAGCGTTCTCGCTTCCCGCGCACGGGGTCCCGGGTTCGATTCCCGGCGGGGTCACGGATTTTCTGTGCCTCGAGATGACTGAGTGTTGTGTGTCTTTTATCATCATTTCATCCTCATTCACTCGCAAGTCGCCGTAGTGGCGTTAAAGAACTTGTGGAGCGGCGACAATTTCATAAATGCTCCATTCTGACTCTGTTCAACAAAGTAGAATCCTAGGACGCAGTAAGTTATTATGACACAGACTGCCAGAGCAGGTTTTTCCGAATTCATTGTAACCGATATGTTTAAAGCATGTTGAAATATTTCATAAATCACTACGATAGCTACAAACAGAAACCACTTCAGAATGAAACAGATATGCGGCCTTGGATTACGAAATCCAACAAAGTCTTTTTTCTGAAGAGCCTACACCTGCCCTGGGAGCAAGTAGGTTCACTCCCTGAAAAAAACTGTGAAATAATTTTTCCTGTTCAGTTACTTTTTAAAACAAATAGTAGCACGATGAGCTTCGGCAGCACTCTGCCATTCTCAGGTGCATCGGCTACATGTTCGTCAATCCGAAATGTAATCAGAATTTACTGAATGTGACACAGAGTTTATGTACCGAAATTTAACTATTTGTTCTGGAAATCTGTTTGTCTGGCACACCGAAAATTTAACGATTTCAGTTTGAGGTACTTATATTGCTTCGGATGTATGAGAGAAGACGCGGATTCGAATGCCAGACCGTCACAAATTGTCTATTTTCCTCGTTGATTTAAATCGATGCCCATATGCCGTCGTCCGCAGCTCGTGGTCGTGCGGTAGCGTTCTCGCTTCCCACGCCCGGGTTCCTGGGTTCGATTCCCGGCGGGGTCAGGGATTTTCTCTGCCTCGTGATGACCGGGTGTTGTGTGCTGTCCTTAGGTTAGTTAGGTTTAAGTAGTTCTAAGTTCTAGGGGACTGATGACCGTAGATGTTAAGTTCCATAGAGCTCAGAGCCATTTGAACCACATGCTGTCAGTGTCTGTAATTCCTTGATTCTTTACTGTCTGTATGCTGTACTCTTGAAGGTAACTGTTCACAAACGTATGTGCTTCCAAACATAGTTGACATATATGTCAACGTGCAGCAAGGGATATTTGTCTCCAAGCAGCTATAATTCGTGAAAGTCCGACGAAGATATATGATCTAATTTTTCTTTTAGTTTGATATTAGACTGCAGCTCTATAAATTCCATCTGAAAATCTTCTGGTAACGTATCTATGTTGTTTGTTGCCAACGAAGCAGCAGTATGCAATTAGTTGAGCTTGCCATACTTTCAGTTTCATTTGGAAGGCGTTTATTGTTCGAAAGATTCTACTGAAAAAGGTTTCTTGTCACAGTTGTATATAAATAACACAAAATTTCCTTGTATTTCCATAAATTAATTTCATTATACGTCTCTAAATCTTTATTTCGCAGCTAAAATTCAAGTGGCCGTAAGATAAGAGACTAGCTCGTCTGATACACGGCCGATTACAAGACCGAGGCTCTGCGGTTTCAAGTATGCAGCACGGTCGGTAATGTTAGTAACAGAATTGACCAATGAGAAAATAGCATCGTGTGGTGGGAGTTTCAAATTGAAAAATTCAATTTATCGTAACTTTACATTAACGGAATTTATGACAGAGGTTTACTTCTTGGGGCACATTGATACTTGCTTTGGTCCACATGCGGCCCCTGATCCGCAGATTGTAAACCCTTGATCTACACTCTTTGATTCACTGCATAAACTGGAATGTGAACATCACTGAAGGAATAACGACGACAGCAACATTTAGACATCCAGTTCCCCCTCCTTGTCGTCCACCAGCTACATTACTGTTTCATCTTAAATGGCTACAACGAATACGACACTTTAAGTTCTGCCTTTTCTTTCTACTTATGTTTTATTACGTGGGATACAGGGTAGTCCGAGAAGATATGAGGTAACTTAACTGAAATAGACTAGGCTCTTGCATGGAACCGCTGCAGTTAGCTGTGCTTGCTTCGGAAGCTTCATTTCTTAGTTTTGAATCTTACTGAGGGGTAACCTTTGTTTTTGATGCAATTTTTAAGTTTATAATTTCACTTTACAATCAATATCAGCTGTTCGCAAACCCATTTACATAATTTTCATTTCCTCCTCATTTCATTTTCCGAGGACGTTAGGTGGTTTCAGTTGTACTTTAACGTCACAGTTTCAGTGAGTGGAAGAGCTAGGATAAAGTGGGTGTGACAGTCATTTAATATAACATCCATTTATTACAATATCGAAATCCAACAACCATCTCGTTAAGGTAATTTTTAAAATTCCCGCTAACAATTTTTGCGTTAGAATTTTAAAATTTCAGCATCCCCAGGAAGTTTATTGTAATGATCCCACACGCAGAAAGAATAACAATTATAATAATAATGATGAATTTGAAACTAAAACAGATCAATTCTTTCATAATAGTACCAAAAATAAGGCAAAGCTTCAGAATGCTTAATTACAAATGATTTCTCACATAAGTACAACAAGGGAGAATTTCAAACCACTACTTACAAGCAAAAGAAACTCGGATACAAATATATGACTGGTTTGTAGCTACACAACAGTTTTAGAATGCACCCCTTCTACAACAGAAAAGTTTAAACTGAACGGTATATAGCCACGTACTCAACGTATGAAAAACTTCCCTGCATAACGATTCTGCAAGATACATGAGCAAGATTACCTTTTGTATCGTCTCGTTGTCATTGTAGACTTGTAGAATGGGAAGCAAGAAGAGGTTGTTGTTAGGTGGCTGCTATCCTTTTTCTATAACACAACTGCATACATATATTAACAGGGTCCTTTATTAATTAGAACAAGAAGTTGGTTATCTTAAACTAGTCCATGTGGTACAAGCTCTTTTGTAACAGTCCACGTTAGTCTCACTGCTGGTGAAGTACAAATCCCACTACGTACACTACTCTGGTCGCTAGGCACTGACCACCTCTGAACTAGAGGCTGAGGTATCTGCGACTGCGATTCCCACTGGGCTGCGACTGATAACTCAACTCATTGACTCACTGAATGACTGCAACCGCAAGTGACTGCCGCACGGATCTGCGGCGGCAATCTAAAAGCTGGAGGTCGAGAGGGCGTTGGCGGCTTGTTTATTGCGAGTTTGTCTTTGGCCTCTCTCCTGAGAGCTCATTTGCTCCGATGCTTACTATCGATATTCTCACAACTTCTTTGCTGGCCTGTGTGCTGGCGACAGCTGACGCCAGCACATCGTCCCCCATAAAATGGTGCACCATTGTCATGTAGTGAGGCTGCAAACGACAATGGGGAGGCGGCCAGAAAGCTGGATGTAGAGAAGAGCTGGGAGCTGTGACTGTGGAAGGTGGCGTTCTTCCGACTAGCTTGCGAGGCAACAGGAACATCCTCCGGAAAACTGTTGCCAGGTCACACGTCCAGGACTGAGGGGGCGCCATGGGACGATGACGGCAACGGCGACGGCGACGACGGGGACTGGTCCAGGTCCATGAGGTAGGTGAGCGGGGACGGCGGGGACGAGGGTGCATCGTCCATCCGCTCCTCCTGGGGTGTTTTGGTTGTACCAACGGGTGGGCTGCGAAGGCCGCGCGGTTCCGTGAGGCCGTGAATCTGGGGGAATAAAAGCAGCGGAATCACAGGGCAAATGTCATATGGCAATGCGAATTTTGTTCTGATGGCGGCGCTGCAAACCATCGCATCTGCAATTAATTACATATAAGAATCAATGAGTTCCTTGATCATGCCTCTTTCCCAAAGCCCACGGTTGCCATAAATGCTGAAAAGAACAAAATCGCGCAGCGCAAAGAGAGACTTGCGGACAATCTTTGGCGTCAGATGCTGCGGTGTGTGTAGCAAGTGTAGCGGCGTCCAATGGCGGCGAACATGCAGAGGTTCCGTCAGTGATGGTCCGTCTCATGGGTATGAGAGATACGGGGTGAGAAAGAGTTGCAGCGCCTCTCCCCGTGTGTTGGTGGTGCGATGCTTCGCCATCTGTTGCTTAAAAGTGCATGCGAAGCGTTCTGCTTCCCCCTTGGACTGCGGGTGTAACGGAGCGCCTGTGAGATAACGAATGCCATTCTGTTCACAAAACTGTTCAAAACCACGTGAAGTGGACTGTGGACCGTTGTTCGACACAAGTACCTCTGGCAAAGCTTCTATGCAAAATATGGAGCACAACGCTTGACTGGTGCTGCCTGATGCAGTAGAGTTAATAGGTACCGCACATTGAAACTTGCTGAAAGAGTCATCCACTGTGAACCAACGAGTGTTCAAAAATGGTCCTGCACAGTCAACGTGCACTACCGCGGCGGTTGGGTTTTAGGCCAAGCTGAGAATATCTGTGGCGGATCGGATTGGTTTTCAGCGCATGCGCGACACTGTGACTTCAGCAGTTGGATGTGGGCGCCAATGCCCTGCCATACAGCGCCGTCGCGCTAACTGTTTAGTGCGAACAATTCCCCAAAGTCCATGGTAGAACAAGCACAACACATCCTTTTGCAACACTAAGAATAAACACACGCGATTGTCCAGTGTCATTTTCAACCAGAATCACAAATTGTTGAACTGAAAGTTTATGCCGGCGTGCAAAATATCGGTGCACAGCTGAGTATGGATACTGTTCCATGAATGAGGGCAAGACGTTCGAATGTGATGCAACAAAATCTTCATATCTGGGTCTTCTTCCGTGACCTGTGCTATTTCTGTGTAGTGCAAGGGAAAAGATTCCAACAACTCAGAGTCTTGCACATCGGTTTGGCAACAAGACGCGGCAGATCCATCAAAATCAGAGTCCGGGCCAATCGCAAGGCGAGAGACGACGTCTGCAATGCCATGATTTGCCGTAGGTCTGTACACAGTTTCATACTGATACTGCGAAAGCAACAGATCCCAACACTGCAATTTTTGAGGAGTGTGTGTTGGAACTGGCTTTGATGGATGAAACAAGGACTGCAAAGGCTTGTGATCTGTCTCTAAATAGAACTTGCGATCATACAAATAATGATGGTATTTTGTCATTTGATACACAATAGCGAGATCTTCCTTTTCAATTTGAGAATGATTGAACTGAGATTGGCCGCGCGGGATTAGCCGAGTGGACTTGGGCGCTGCAGTCATGGACTGTGCGGCTGATCCTGGCGGAGGTTCGAGTCCTCCCTCGGGCATGGGTGTGTGTGTTTGTCCTTAGGATAATTTAGGTTAAGTACTGTGTAAGCTTAGGGACTGATGACCTTAGCAGTTAAGTCCCATACGATTTCACACCTTAACACTGAGTTTAACAACTTTGAGGCATTAGCAATACGTCTGTCTTGTTCACCAATTCTGTGTGAAAGCACAGAGCCGGTTTCGGAGGAAGAACCGTCGACTTGCAAAACTACCGCCTTGGCAGGGTCAAAATGCGCTAAAGATCTGTCACTCAGCAAAACATTCTTGAGCTTCTGAAATGCATCTTGACAGTCTTGAGTCCACACAAAAGGCATATTTTTGCGACGCAAGCGATGCAATGGAGCCGTGATCTGAGCGGCATTCTGATGAACCGAATGTTATGTCATCTGGCATAATAATGACTGCAGATCAGGCACATTGCGAGGAAGAGGTAGGTCACGGACTGCAAGCAAATGGGATTGGAGAGGGGGCAGGGGGGGGGGGGGGCAAAAACCTGCCTGTCTATCACATGATCCAAGCAATGTAGTTCAGTCTGAAAAAAGTCACACTTTTCGAGGCGACACTTGAATCCTGATTCAGACAACACTCGAAAAAGAGTCTGCAAATTTGCATTGTGTTCCTCTGCTGTACGGCATGAGACGACAAGGTAGATTTAGCATCGTTGAAAATGGGTGGGGTGGGGGAGGGGTGCGGAAGCACTGCCGAAGGGCAACCGCAAATACTTGAACAGCCCTAAGTGTGTATTTATGACAAATACTTTCTGTGGTTCTTCATCCAACGGAATCTGCAAGTAGGCATCACGCAAATCTATCTTCGAAAAGTAACGTGCTGCACCAAGTCTGTCCATGAATTGCTCAGGGCGAGATAACGGATAAGAGTCAATTATTGTCTGTGGGTTGACTGCAGACTTGAAGTCAACACAAATGCGAATGCGACCAGAAGGCTTAGGCAGCAAAACTAGAGGACTTCCCCATGGACTACCTTGAATGGGAACAATCAGACCATTATCTAGCAATTCCTTCAATTCACTAATTTGTCACTTAAAGAAATTGGAAAGGGGCAGGCCCAGAGAAACTTAGGCTGTGCATTGCCTTTCAGTGTAACATGCACTACAAACTTAGTAGCTTTTCACATTCCTTCTAAAGGTAGTTCAGCAAATTCTTTAAGCAAGCTAGCGTCACTGTCTTTTGGTGCAAAAGTTGATATGGGAAGTACATTGTCTTGGACGCTAAGGCGAAACAAATCAAAGTCATCCAAACCGAACATGTTCTCACTGTCTCTGGATTGCAACTCAGTAAAATTCATAGTAGTTGTGTGAGATTTATAAGTGACAAGTAAAACTACGCTGTCCAAACATTGGAATTTCCTGTCCGTTGTAAGCAGTGAGATGCCTGCTAGATTTTGAAAGGCGTGGTGAGCCTAATTGTTCATACGTGGCACGATTAAGCAAAGTTACTGAGGCACCTGTGTGTAACTGAAAGTTCACACGACGGGCGTAATGAGACAAATAGTTCGTAAGAACATCGTTGCATGGTACTAGGGCGAGAGGGAGGCACAACCTTAATCTTAGTTTTGTCAGAACCTGTTGTAGGTATGTGAAAGACAATGTTCGCTGCATGTGCACAAGCCTGTACTTTTTTTCCTGGGAGCGGGCAAAATTGCCGTTCTTGTGCCGTTGCGGACAGACTGCTTGGACTTGACCTTTTTTTCCAAACGTGTAACACATTGCATTACGTCAGGACAATCCTGTCTTTTATGGCGATCGAAACATCTAGGACAAGACTTCACTAAGTTCACAGGTTTGTATATGTGTCTACGTGGCTGTCCGCGGGGCTGTGTACGCACTCGTTGTTGTGGCTGCTTGGGGCAGTCGCGAGCAACGGGCAACTCTACCCGACAAAACGGGGCCTGGACAAACTTATCGGCCGCTATGGCACCCGAATCATATTTCTCTAAGATTTGCAATACTTGAGGATCTGTTCTCGATTCTACTATGTGGGGCATTGAGTGTTATTGCATCTCTAATCATTAATTGACTGTAAAAGTTGCCACAACTGCACTTACATTTACACTTCCTAGTCATCCCCGTTAATTCTGTGAACCACTGACGATATGTATGTGCCGACTTTCTCTGCAAATGAAAGAACCGATATCTGGTTGCAGCTAGCAGAACTTGCTGGTCATATTATTGAGTTAATGCAGCGATTACTTCGTCATAGCTGAATTCGTCAGGAGACGCGATTGGGAATAGTTTTTGTATAACCACGACACTGGGGACCCCACACTTAAAAGAAAGTATAATAGCTTTACAGTACCTTGAACTCGATGAACTTCACAATGTGTTTCGAACTGTGTCAGGTATTCGAACCATTCCTCTTCTGTGTCGTTAAATTGCCGGAACGGTGGTATGCAGGTCGGTGGCACTTGTTCAGCTAGTGGATCGGCTGCTGTTGTGCGTCCGACACAGCTTATGCAGCCAGTAGTTGTTGTACCGTCGACAGTAACGCAGCAATTTGTTGGTTCTGAAACTGGAACAATTGTTTTAGATGCATCACACGGGTCGTCTGCAGCTGAGGCGTGGGTCCGGGGGGCGGAGGGGGCGGGGTGGCCGTGGTTTACACAAATATGTTATAGCAAAAAAGCAAGCAAAGCCTCTCAAAAGAGAAATGATTAGTTCTGCAGATCATCTCCTATGATACATGAAAGAACGCAACAAGAAATTAACAATGAGAAATGAGCCCCTGCAAGCTGAAACACAAGAGAAGCAAGCAAAATGCGCACTGAATGTAGCCAGCTTTTGTGTATTCTTGTTGTCACTGTAGGCTTGTACCACGGAAATCATGGAGAGGGTGTTGTTTGGTGGCCAGTATCCTCTTTTTATAACACAACAGCACGTGGGTATTAACAGGAGCCTGTATTAAACAGAACAAGAAGTTACGTTTTTTAAACTAGTAATGTAATACAAGCTCTTCTGTAATAATCCACGTTAGCCTCACTTCTGATTGAAGTACAAGTCCGTATATGTACACTACTCTGATCGCTAGGTATTGACTGACTCTGAGCTACAGGCTCCTAATTACGACTGCGATTCCCACTGGGCTGCGACTGATGAATTGACTCGTTGACTAACTGGATGACTGACTGCAGCCGCAAGTGACTGGGTCATTCGGTCCGCAGCGGCGATCTAAATACTGGAGGTCGAGAGGACGTTGGCGTCACGTTTCTTGCGAGTTTGTCTTTGGCCTCTCTTCTGATAGACTCTCTTGCTACGATTGTTTTCTATCGACCTCATCGCAGCCTCTTTGCCAGCCTGTGTGCTGACGACAGCTTACACCAGCACACTGTCAGATCTACCAAATGAGAAATCACTACAACTCAACACCACTGACAGTTATAAAAATGTGTTCTTTCACAGTAACTTTTAGCATATACAACCAAGCCATCATTACGTGCTTCATGATAACATCGGCCGCTCTTTACGTGCCATAACCAGCACAGAGGCCACATGGACACATCAGCTATGTCGTTTCGCGGCGCCCAACAAGTTTAAACCTCAGCAACAAGCTTTCTGGATGGGCACCAACTAGTACACCAATGACAACTGTGACGGTGACCGCCACTGTCACCGATAGCGACGACATCGACAAGCTGCGACAGCGTAACGAACGACGTGCTGCAGGGAGCGCGAGGTGAAGTTGACCCTTCCAGGTTGCGGACCTCAGCCGGACAGCAGCTCTCACGATGCGTCCGGCAAGCCACAGCTGCAACCAGATAGCACCACACTCGGCGCTGCTCGCGGCGCCGCACTACAGCGAGCTCAGGAGAGGCGGCTGCTGGAATTCAGGTCGCCGCAGCTTGTGACGACTACAGCCGGCACACATAGGTAAACAATTCGTAGCATCGTTGAAAGGAGAGATAGTTAATTAGTTAATCTGCTACATGTGCCACTGAGCATTTTTTATCGAAATATTGTGGATCCAGTCAATTTACAGTACATGTGCACATGATTAGGAAAACGCGATCATAACGGCCTCATAATTCAGCCAGCTGCTAGGAAAACCGGGAAGGATCTGGAACAGTAGGGATTTTAAAGACTTCATTCTCTGGTAGAACACAAATTTGTTTTACACAGTTTCACTCATATAGCAGCCAATTAAGCCCTTTCTTAAATTAATTAAAAGCCCAAGCAATGAGTCTCGTTTAAAATTTGATGCCAGTGCAAATAATTTACAGGAAATTTAAAGTTAACTTTAAACCATAATGATTTAATACTCTTTAGTGCAAGACACGCTATATCTAAGACACAGAATAAAACACGGGAAAGTCGTAATAAAGCCACACGTAAATCTAAACAACACTACCATAACAATCAGTAGGTTGTTAGTTACCAGTTGGTGAGAATAAAACATGATATAAACTTGAATGATGAAAAAACTAAAAACAACCTTAATAGGATGAAAAAAATTAACATCATTATCCAGGCATGATAATTTTGAGCACAGAGACACACATCAATCGAAGATTTAACGCATTTTCCGATAACAGAAAAATAATTAGTTTACAAGAAGTTAAGATATACGTTGGTATCCCAACGCACATCGAAATTTGCGTAAAAAGAAGGCCACAACTTAACGGATACAAATTCAGAGGCCGGCTGGGGTGGTCGAGTGGTTCTATCCCCTACAGTCTGGAACCGCGCGACCGCTACGGTCTCAGGATCGAATCCTGCCTCGGGCATGGATGTGTGTGATGTCCTTAGGTTAGTTAGGTTTAAGTAGTTCTAAGTTCTAGAGGACTGATGACCTCAGAAGTTAAGTTCCATAGTGATCAGAGCCATCTGAACCATTTGTTTCCTCTATACAGCCAAGGGATAAGCTATGTCCATTGGCAGTATAAAATTAATCTTAATGCATAAATTGACTGATTTAGTTTAATTAACTAGCACTCAGTTCCACCACTGCTACCAATGAAGTCGGAATCTGCGAGCACCTCTAATATATAATTGAAATTACAAGTCTCTTTGTGATAAGGACTGGAGTGGTGAACCATTGCTGGTTCACCACATAGGTTGCATGCTTTCGAAATGTCTCCATTTCATAGATTTCAAATAATCAGCGTTGTGTGCAGAATACTCGAAGAAGTGACTACCCACCCACCCACACGCACACACACACACACACACACACACACACACACACACACACACACACACACATCCACACACACAACTCTGATTTTTCTATAAGGCAACGTTTTATAGGATTTTTGTGAACATATCATTATTTCCGAACTATAGTCGGGATTGACCTTCGTAAACATCAAGCTTCATACACCTATGTAGTGTCTGTTACAAAGAATCGTTGTTTTTTTGTGGTGTGCAAGATAGTTGTTTTATGGTCTTACAGCTTGTCACCATAGTTTATTGGAGAGGAACTTTCAGGGAGAATGTGTGTCATACGCTGGAAACATATTTCTTACATTGGAACATTAACAGTGTTGCATCCCACGCGACTAATACGTCGCAGAAAGCACAGCTTAGAATTATAGCGTGTTAAAGAGCAGATTTGTGTAGCTCTTGGGATGTGTTTATTTCCACGATCATTTCTCTCTTTACGATACTTTCTTGGTACGGACACCAAACAATGGAACAATACTTCAGAACTGTTAGCACAAGTGATTTACGTAAAATTTTTCAAACTCATTTTATAAGTCACTGGCAGAGATTTGTGATGTACTGCAAACCCTGTGTGTGTGTATATTTCCCTGGCAATTAACCTGTTTATGGAGTTAGTGCAGCATGGTGTGCAGTTTTACATGTCAAATACCGCTTCTATGCATTTTCCATTGCTGGCGATCATGTTATAGGACTGATGCGAGCATAGCATCATTTCTGAACCGTAACTGGATGTGGGCACTGGGTGCTATACACCTCCGGAAAGCTATATTTTGCATGTATCACAAATAATATGTTTTCCTTTGGTATAGAAGAAAGTAGTTTTATCACCTTAAACTCTGTCACCGTAATGATCAGGAAAATAAACTTGCACTCTTGATGTACGTCAGATATTGGACATATATGTCCTGCATTAGAGTATTAAGAGCGTTGCAGTCCACATGACTAACATTTCAGAAACAGCATGGCTTTAAAATTATAGCGTGTTAAAGTTCAGAACGTTTTAGCCTTATGTTCTACGATCATTTCTCTCTTACCAATACCTTCTTAGTACTGATCCCAGCCACTAGAACAATACTGCACAATTGACAGCATAGCTGATTTACGTAAAATGCTTCAGACTCTGTCCATCTCGAGCTCTATCATTAATAAACCATAAGTTTCTTCTTAACCATCTGTTACATCACCAGAACGCTGTCATATTTACTATATACCGATAAGGGATGCTAACCTCCTCAACTTGCACGCGTCTGGGAGATCCTGTGCTGTGAGTAAGATTGGTGCAGAACACACTTCGCTCATCAGCAGTTACAGATTCAGCTCACTCTGTTCTTTCACGAGACGTGGAATGTAGTGGGTACAGTAACCTCCTTCTTCTGGTCGGTTGCAAATTAAATCGACGGCATAGTTGCAGGGAGGACTCGTCAAAGACAATGCGAGGAGACCATTCAGTCCCCAACTGTATGCTATTGATGTGAGAATACTCTGTGACTCCCATCCACATAGAGAAAGGTGACCAAATGTAACTGTAAATTCCACATAATGACCGAAGGGCTAGAAATAGGTGGATAATTTAACTGTATCGCTATACGACACTGTATGTATACTTTGGCGTATATGTCAGAGGATTAACCATGAACAGACGTAGTGCACAGCCACATATCTACATTCGCAATCTAGTGTATGGTGCTCGCGAAGTAGTGGGAGGGTGGTTTAACGACGATACAGAAATTGGGAATCATGCTGCCTTGTCGATGTATGGCGTTGAAATTACGGGAAAATTGGTAAAATTCTTGAAATTGATCGCACTAACAATTATGGTACTTACTACAGTACATCACCCCATATCAACGGTGTCTTTTCCTTCTCATTCGTTCACTAGAACACTATTGAGTGTCACATAATGAGTGACTGACACCCATTTGTTTGAGATGGAGGGTCTTGGTATCAACACCTTCTGAGGATGACCAGCAATGTATGGCTGCAATATGAGGAGTTAATCCTCTTGGCCTTTTCGAAATGGAACATTGAGGCCTGTACTACCCTGTCACTGTTGAAGATAAGATGAAAAGTAGTAGTCATCTCCTTAAGACTACTGTTGGGATACGCTCCACAATGCCAAAAGCTCATCCAGTTGCCATATGTTGCGATGTCTTCCACATTTTTGTCAATAAGAGGTACCACCTCTGTCTTTTATTTAAACCGTCCTGTATGTTGTGGGAGCAGCACAATTTACATCATGCAATGTCCACCTTATTGTGAGAGTCTACTGATCAAAATGTGTTAATGTCTGATTAGCACCTGACACAGACATCGAAGTCACCGTAGAAAAACAAAATGTATGGCTGTGTGCACAGCTGTAGTCATGCACTGCTTCGATGTGTTATAGCAAAAAACAGTGTATCAAACTGTTTACGAAACAACAGAGGTACCCTCTCCTTTTGAATGATAGTCGACGTGGTCTTCCTCCATTACAGGAGAAAAAACTGTACACAGGTCTGTGGAAGCGACTTTGATCATTGGCTGCCTGCTCCACTAGAGCAATGTATGCATATTTAATGGGATCACCACATATGGTCAGTGTCAACACGCAGAGAGTATTTGTTTCCTGATATATCAGGAGAGAGAGACAGGTGACATTACCGAAGATTTTATAGTTCATAGTTTTATTCCGTTGGATAACAAAAATAATAAGGAGAGAGGGAGGGAGAGAGTGAGGGAAGGAGCGAAGAGTGAGAGAAACCGGGAGGGAGGGAGAGAGAGAGAGACAGAGAGAGAGAGAGAGACAGAGAGAGAGAGAGAGAGAGAGAGAGAGAGAGAGAGAGAGAGAGACGAGAGACGAGAGAGACACTGGGCTGTCAACGAAGACTCAGGCGCAATTAAACTGTCGTATTTCTAGCTTGGTACTCATCATACGATAAAGGAGATTAGGACATGTACGGAGTGATATTTATAGACCGTAATTCGATGTTGATGAATTGTAGGTGTTGTGCTTCTGAATTTCCTTGTAAAATCCGATTATACTCTGCATGGTGTGAATATCCTCATTTACGTTGGTATGATCCTGTTCTCGTTGTGATAGCTCTCTACCTGTCAGCTTTCTAACTAATGAAACAGTGCTGTCGGAACGTGATGGGATTTCGAGAGTATTAGAAGGGGTCGGTGACTTGGCAGGGGACATCTTTTAATCGTGGAAATAATGTGGATATAAATGCCATATATCACAGACTGGAAAATTCATGAGAATACGGTAGGTGAGCGATACTTTGACGAAAGGGGAGTTAAAGAAGTGAGCTCTCTACTACTTCTTCTGTTGTGGGCAAACACATTACAACCTCTCACATTTGTCTTGCAAAGTGACTGCATCGAGGAAATTATAAGCTAATATGAAGATTTTTACAGAGATACAATCAGCAGAATAAGTCCCGTCTTTTGTTTTCTCGATAAATAAGAAGCAACATTCTTCTGTGAATTATGTGCGCCTACAAATGGACGGACTGGTTGATTCAGGCAGAGGAATAAGCAGCGAGGTCATCAGTCCCAGCGTATTGGGGAAAGATGGGAAAGGAAGGAAGGAAGTCGGCCATGCCATTTCAAAGATACCATCCTTATATTTTCCTGAAGTGATTTAGGGAAATCACGGAAAACCTAAATGAGGATAGCCAGATGCGGGTTTGAACCACCGTCCTTCCGAGTGCGATTCCACTATGCTAACCAGTGCGCCATCTCGCTCGGTAAATGGATGGACTGACATCTTAATAGGTAGACTGAATTTACATTTACAAGTGAACCTTACTTCGCAAGCCATCTTATGGAGTGTGGCAGAGGGTACTCTGTAGTGCTATTAGCCATTCCTCTTCTTATTCCTCTTGCAGACAGAGTGAGGGGAAAAGACTGCCTGACTGCCACCTTATGAGTGCTGATTTCTGTTATCTTGTCTTCGCAGTCCTTACGACTCTCAATATTGTTTCTTCAAAAGAATAACGTCTTCCCTCCAGGGATTCCCGTCTGAGCTGCCTGGCAAGTGCAATCCAACTGCTGAAAAAAAAAATACCCGCCATGCTGAGTGACTGTCATAATCAATTTAATTACTTAACCTATCAATTTTATGTCAATGATGAGCCGCCTGGTGGGTGGAAACGAGAGCAAGGGTACCATGGACGTGATTCGGGACTTGGAAGGGTAATGAGGCATTTTTTCGTTGCGACAGTATCTTTTAACGAAATTTCAATCTCCCACCTATACAGGGAAAAATGACCATTGTAATAAAATCAGATGTATTACCGAATGTATAGTGCTAGGTAGTGTAAACCTGATATTTACAACTTGTCTATGCTGTTACGTATGTGGCAAAGCATTTGATTACTTTCAGAGAGCTCGAAAGTAAGGAGGTGTCCTGTGACAGAGGTAGGTCTTAGCTCTCCATCGCCGGCCGGAGTCGCCGTGCGGTTCTAGGCACTACAGTCTGGAACCGAGGGACCGCTACGGTCGCAGGTTCGAATCCTGCCTCGGGCATGGATGTGTGTGATGCCCTTAGGTTAGTTAGGTTTAATTAGTTCTAAGTTCTAGGCGACAGATGACCTTAGAAGTTAAGTCGCATAGTTCTCAGAACCATTTGAACCATTTGTACCAGCTCTCCATCGTGGCCCAAAACATCAGCTTAACGCTCTAGTCCTGTGATGTAGAATGTAACAGATATTGAGCAGATACAGGATTTTCACAGCAAGTAAGGGTACTTTAGCTACTTGAACCCACGAGTATGCCCCCATTTTCTTCTGTCTTCCAAAATAGTTCAAATAAAACGGAGAAATCTACATATCAGGTGAGAAATTCAAGATGAATGGTCAATAACATCCCTGGGTAAATTGGGTTTTTTAAAATGGGGGGGGGGGTGCTAAATCGGGATGAAATCAGTTAGAACTACTGCATGCTGGTGCAGGAGTAGTCACGAGGAGACGCAACCACCAGTCGTGTATTACGTTAGCCTATGATGGGCGCTTAGGTGCAAAGAATCTGCTGCCCTGTCTGCTCTTGCCCATGGCAGTGGGTCTAGCAAAGAGACCACTGTGCCAGGTGAGCGGCGACAGAGGCGGAAATGTATGTTCTGTGAGAAGTCAATATGACTTGTGTTTGCGCTGGACGATTATTTTGCCCTTCAAAATTGATCGGCTGCCTACTTGGTGACAGTCTCTCCAACCTATGAGTGTTTGGTAGAGTCGGCGCGTGGACGCCAGGGAATGTGCATGCAGCTGCCGTTATGGCTGATACATGTGCTGGTTTCTCCTGACCGGCGCCCGCGAGACGAAATGATGTTATAACACATTACTGGCATCGCTTTTGCCATTAATTACCAAACATTGTTTACTATGCACAGCAAAAGCAACCCCCTGAGAGGAATTTTGGTTTTGTCCGTGTTTTTCCTAACAGAAATAGGACGTCGAACTTTAACTCCGTAATGACAGTAGTTGGCAGATTGCAGAAAGACTAAGTTTGGCTAGAAATTTCGGTAAAAAATTACTAGTGAATAAAATAATAATACGGTCACCAGCCTAATTATGCATAATAATATGAAAACATTATTCAGAACGAATCTATTCTTACTAGAGGAATTTTCATTAATTACTGATTAGTGAAGTGCAATGAATACACACAACTGGACGAACTACAGTAGGTAGCAGCAGTTATCACTTTTATAGGTGAGCAGTCACAGGATTGTAAATCAGGCCTTTCCCTTATTCATCTTAATCATTACTTCTGCCTTTAACTAATTTTCTAAACTGGGTTTTCACAACCCACACCAGACAATGTAGCACATGATAATAGTTAAATTCAAATAACACACATTTATAGTACACAACAAAAGGTAACACTATATACAAACCTTGTAGATTCACATTTTCTGTAATCACTTAATGTTTCTTTGGCTAGAAAATAAGTATTCTGATTTGTGTTTCTGGTCTAAAAGAATGAAATGTGGTCCCACAAACTATCCCTTCGTTATAAAAGCAAAATTAAACATACATTCAGAGTTATATGGTATTATGGTAAATGCCAGATTACTCTCCCACTTGAGACCCTTTATCTTGCAAACTTTCAACACTACTAGCATTGACAATACTTTCAACTACTTCAAGTGAAAGTTCAATTTCCATCAGCATCTAAACTAACTGCTTTTTGTCACCACTTGTGAAGGAAATGCATTTTACTGACACGTTTTAAAGCAAATGAGCATTAAAACACTTTTCTCCAGGTAATACTCTTGCCTGATTTCATATATAAGTTCAATTTATAGTTAAGATTCAAAATGATCATACATAAAAGGTCTTTATTTCTCGGCACATGAATCAAGTAACTTTTACCAAGCACATTAAGTGTACTAGCACAAAACTTTGACACAACATTTAAAGCAATATGAAGCTTTTTGAACTTTCTAATAAGTCTCTCATTAAGTGCCTTTCTTTGTCTATGCAACACTTAATTTAACCAACAACATATTATTAATTTCTCATTGAATTTCATGCATTCTTGGATAATTCAAGAATTTAACCAGTTCTTTTTACAAAGGACTCTTGGATTTCATCACTTACAAGGGAAGGATCCTACTTGGATAAGAGCACAGGACATACTCATTGTTCAAACACAGTTTTTCAATATTAGAATTATAATTTCACAAAATTTCTGGTTGATACAGTTACTCAGTTCTGACCTTTAATATGTATGATGAAGTGGTTGCGCAATCATGGTGGCAAGCATATGGCGGTTACGTGGTCTCTCCGTTGGCATTAATGAGCTCTATCTACTTCTTCTTGGCGTCGTTAATATCATTTTTATAGCCTTTCCTAAAGCGAGAGCTCTATTTGCAGCCACAAATTACATCCGAGGCCATCCCATCTCAACTGCAGTACTGTAGCCTCGCTCGGCATCTGCGCTGTTCACTCATCCGTTACTGGCTGCCGACTGAACACTGTGCTCTGTCGTTTGCCGCCCAGGCTCAGCGCCAATACCACCTTTTCGCTAGCGCCGAACCACTTACGTTGCAAAGGGGAATTACTCTTCGTTTTACTCTATACAGTGCAATGTCCCTAGGTATGAACCAGCTATTACATAGTTACAAACAAATATTTTTTTAAAAATCTGATAATTTAAACACATTAAGAAGTCAACACAAAATATACATAATTAAGTGCTACTGCCCTCCAATTAATACAAAGAACCCGCAAAGAGTAAATATTTCACACAACTCTACTTCTTTGCAGTACATCAAAGACATTTCATAAAAAAGAAAATGCATTTTACATTACTCAGAATTAATTGGTACAAATTATTTACAATACCAATTGTAGTGTTACAATGTCTCTATCTGCCAGTGGCAGACGGCGCGACCGCGGATCCCAGCAGTCGGTAGACGGCACACTCTTTGCGATCGGTTGGATTTTTTTCGCTACATATGTTTAGTGGCAACATTGGGAAGGCGGAGGGTGGTTGCATTATGAAACCTAAGTGCATACAAGACTTCAGATATATTTAGAGCTACAACCTATTTATGGTGTAAATTTAATTACTAGATCCGCATAATGTTTGCGTTGACACTCAGACGTCGAAAATATGTTTTTATTATGAAGAAGGATCGTCACAAAGTGGTGATGAGTGTTTCAAACGATCTATTGGACTTCTGTAAATTATGAAGCAATTAATCTGATAGGGCAGTACATGTGGACTATTTCCCTCTATTTTTGATATCGAAAATGCATAAGCTCTCCCTTTATACCTGGCATTAGCCAATAGGAACACAGTATTCTGTGGAGAGATGGAAACCTCCATCTGGGTGGTTGGAGACGTTGTTTCACACACAGAGACGAGATGTAGCCTCTTGAGAGAGACACATGAAGCGATTCCAGAATTTCGCGATCGACAGAATTCCGTCACTTGATGCTCTGTTTGGGGCTGCAACATCAAAGGAGCCTGATATCCACTCTGTGGTCGGTGGTATTTAGTACAGTGATCTGAAATTAGGACATTTGGCGGTTTTTCACCTTTGTGGCAGCTCCTGGACGATAGACACAAGTGCGGGTGGCTACTCTACTGCACATCATTCCATTCCTCGGTGCTTCCAATTATTACATCGTGGGAATCGGGGGTGAGGGGTGCAGATTTGAGTTCTACCCAAGTGCAGAAGCCCTGTCTCCTGCAAAATGATTAAATAAACAATTTGCATCAGTATATTATTAATACTGATTTGAATTTTGTGTCATGAGATCCTTTCTCTTTATCAAAGACTGAATCTTTCTTCCCACCAATTTTTTCTGTGATGGGTGGAGTGAGGGAGCGAGAAGTGGAGGTTGGACTTCTTCAAGTGGTGTAGTTGTTCCATAGTTCAGTCGCTCCTTGCATGTTAAGGTGAGAACACAAAAGAAAATTTTCCAACAGGACAACATCTCCAATTTGCAATAGTGTAATTGGATAATTAGGAAGTGTAGTTCCTGGATGTGAGCTTTTCCTGCCAAATAAAGAGACTGAACCCCTGAAAATTGAATGTCATAAATAAACAGTAAATCCTCTGCTATGTAACTGACACTGACTTCAGTCTTATATCATGAAATCCTGCCT
This sequence comes from Schistocerca piceifrons, assembly GCF_021461385.2. Taxonomy (NCBI): domain Eukaryota; kingdom Metazoa; phylum Arthropoda; class Insecta; order Orthoptera; family Acrididae; genus Schistocerca; species Schistocerca piceifrons. The sequence goes on from NC_060138.1 coordinate 958,363,860, forward strand.
CTCCAGCACAGAGCCCTTTTCCCACATAGTTCCAGATGAGGAGGGGAGAGGGACTGGGAGGTGGGTGGGAGAGGGGTTGGATGTTTTCCCAGAGTGGGAGGGATTAATTGATTGGTCGATTTAATTATTTAGTCAATTAATTTGATATTACAGGTGTTCTTGTAACGGTGAGGGGATTACCCAGAGAAGTGTGGGAGGTTTCGCTTAAGGATATATAATTCCTAGGGGGTCACAAATCAACCCTCAGGGGTCATGAATCACTTACCAATAGGTTAAGGGGAGGGGGTCGTAAATCAATCATGTTTGCCCCTGAATATATGTTTACACCTGCATATATGCAACTTGCACAGAGAGAATGTGCTACAACAAATTTTGCCCTACTATTCACATTGTCATTAGCAAACAACCAGAGATTGATGCTCACTATGGCTATCAGATTGGTTACGTTTATAGAGAATAGCTATGGTCCTGTCATATTTCCTGTGTCAGTCCCAATGATACCCTTGTCACTAATGAAAACTCATCATCAAGAAAAAGTACTGGGTTCTGTTAGATAACTTATTCTGTTGGATGACTTTTCTGTATATACATACTTTGGTTAATAGTCTGCAGTGTGGCACCGTGTCAAACGCTTCCCAGAGATAGAGGAATGTGTAATCTGCGTATTGATTTTCACCCATGATTCGCAGCATGTGGTGTGAGAAAAAGGAAAAGTGAGTTTCGAGCGGGATGTTTCTAAATCTATGGTGATTTGTGGACAGGAACTTTTCAGTCTCAAGGGCATTTATTTTATTCGAACTGGGAATATGTTTGCCATCAGAGTTGACCAAGGTTTCATCAGGTACAGCACAGGCTGTAGAACGCATGCTACTTTCTATCCGCCCTAGCAACATTGCGAAAGAGATTTAAGTTTCGATCGCGGACACCAGTTTTAGTAGATGTCCTCACTTACCAGCCTATCAAGAAAGGAGGGCCGCTGTAATTGTTGTTTCTACGTTTCCACTAGTTGTACTACTTTGAAACCAGTGTTTCAAGTCCACTGTCATTCATCATTGCAATTTTACAGCCTGTTATTGCCATTGATGATCGTTTATAGTTCGTTGCCGCTCCCCATGAATTCCACTCTTCTGCCAACCTTTCCGTCTCAGAATAGCCCTTGGAACCAAAGCCTCAATTATTTGCTAGATGTATCCCAATCTGTCTTCCTCTACAGTGTTTACCCTCTGCAGCTCCCTCTAGTATCATCAAAGTTATTCCCTGATGTCTTTACACATGTCATATCATCCATCCCCTTCTTCTTGTCAGTGTTTCCCATACCTTCCTTTCCTCGCCGATTCTGCAATGAACCTCCTCATTCCTTACCTTACCAGTCTCTTTAAGTTCCAAAATTTTTCTGTAGTGCCACATCTCAAATGCTCCGATTCCCTGTTGACTTTCCTGCAGTCCATGTTCCACTGCCAGACAATGCTGTGCTCCAAACGTTAATTTTCAGAACGTTCTTCCTTTGTCTCAACTAACTTTAAGAACCATAGAGAAAGAACCTAGAATACAGCCCGCTTTAAATCATTATTTGAGCGATTCTGAACTCAGCCATTTGGCGCCCTAAAGGCTCAACCAACAACAGCAACAACAAGAGACTCACCGTTTATAATTTTGTTGGACAGTGTGTGGATTCCTATCACCTAATCAGACTTATTGGCTTTTGGGCTTCCGTCATGATTGGTGCTTAAGGCCACGCTGATTACTTGCAGTAAGTTCTTCCTCCAGCCATTCCCCACAGCGGCGTTTTGGCTGACCAGGCGGAATGAGCTTCCAAGTTAAGCCTCTCCAGTCTGCAGCCCGGCCAGCCGTGGCGCAGGGTCCGCCTCGTTTTTGTCGCCCCCAGGCGGCGCTCCGCCCGACAATTGATGGATGCTCGTAGCACCGCAGCGCCACAAGCGGAGGAAAGCTGAACTAAACTGCGGCTCCGGTGGACTGACTCCCACATCGGAGAAGGAATGGGAGCAAAGTGGACTAAAGAGGAGAACTTCAGTGACTGAGAGATTGTTATGGAAACGAGCTAAAATGCAATAAATGGTTTAACAAAGCCAAAAATACTTTTGTATTAACTATTGAACATGCTCTTGAGTTAACAGTAGAAATCGCTCGAAAGCATTCTACTCACACACATTTGTACCTTAATTTCTCCGCACAAAGCTGTTTGGGTAACGTAGGTGCAAACTGTTCACACGTCTGAGTAAAGCATCCAGCGCCTACACTTCGTGCGATAGTGTATTACATAACGATGTATAGCAAGGTGACAAAAGTCATGCTATACCTTCTAATATCGTGTCGTACGTCCTTCTGCCCTGCATAGTGCAGAAACTCGACATGGCATAGACTCAATAAGTCGCTGGAAGTCCCCTATAGAAATACTGAGCCCCGCTGCCTCTTTTTCCATCCATATTTGCGAAAGTGTGCCGGTGAAGGATTTTGTGCACGAACTGACCTATCTATTATAACCCATAAATGTTAAATGGTTTTCATATCGGGCGATCTGGAGGGCCAAATCATTTTCTCTAACTGTCCAGAATGCTCTTCAGACCAATGGTGAACAATTGTGGCCAGGTGACACGGTGCATTTCCAGCCATAAAAATTCCATCGCTGAATGGCTGCAGTGGTCTCCAAATAGCCGAAGATAACCATTGCCAGTCAGTGATTGGTTCCATTAGACCAGAGGATATATTCCATTCGATGCAAACGCAGCTGACATCATTATGAAGCCACCGCCAGCAAATGCTTTCTTGACAATCTGGATTCATTCCATAGTGGGGTCTGCGGCACACTCGAACGCTACCACCAGCTCCTACCAAATGAATTCGGGAATCGTTTGACGAGCTCTCGGTTTTCCAGTCGTCTATGGTCTAGAACCGAAGAGAGGCGCTGCAGGCGATGTCGTGATGTTAGCAAAGGCACTGCTGCCACAGCCCATTAAGTCCAAATTTCGCCGCATTGTGCTAATGGATAAACTTGCCTTACGTCCCCTATTATTTTCAGTGGCTATTTCAGCCAGTGTTGATTGTCTGTTAACACTGACAACTCTACGCAGACGCCGATACTATTAGTCGTTAAGTGAGTGTCCTCCACTTCGTTGTCCAAGATGAGTGGTAATGCCTTAAATTTTGTATTCTCGGCACACTCTTGCCACTGTGGATCTTGGAATAATGAATACCCTAACGATTTCCGAAGCGGAGTGTCCCATGCATGTAGCTCGAGCTACCATACCGGGTTCAAAATCCATTAATTCCTGATATGCTGCACGGGCGTGCTCCACACGAGGGCTTCCTATTACCACCAAGGAATATAGATCTGATGGTGATATGTGTTGAAATGGTTCAAATGCCTCTGAGCACTACTGGACTTAACTGCAGAGGTCATCAGTCCCCTAGAACTTAGAACTACTTAAACCTAACTAAGGACATCACACACATCCATGCCCAAGGCAGGATTCGAGCCTGCGACCGTAGCGGTCGCGCGGTTCCAGACTGTAGCGCCTAGAACCGCTAGGCCACGAAGATATATGTAGCAGATCAAGCAGGTCATCCACAAATAAAAAATAACGACTCATACACGACCACGACTGCGTTTGCTAAATAAATTATAATGCTGTTTGATCGCTGGTTCCAGGGATAATGTTTCCGAAAATTTTAAAGAGTTTATGTATCTATTACAGTTATGCACAACAACTCGTTCAGCCATAGATACATTGTGTAAGTCGTGTGAATCCGCGGCAGCTCACGAGTTCTAACTGGGGAACCAAAAGTGAGGCTCTGATTTTTTGAAAGAGACCTGAGGATGTCGATTATAAAACTATCGTTTAGCTAATTTTTGATTGATATGCACTTGAATGGTAGCTTTACTAAATTGAGTTAGTAGAAAAGAGAAAGAGAGAAAAGATGGGGGGGGGGGGGGGGGGGACAGCGAACGAGAGAGAAAGATAGAGAGGAGAGAGTCTAAAATGGGGGAGGGAGATGACAGGGAAGGATTCGTATAAGACTTTCGCTCTTTGTCTCAGGTTTGATTAGTCAAGTTAGCTTCTCACTGACGAGAGACGGCTTCGCGATAGGTTTGTGCATAGCTTGGAGCCTTAATCTCAACAACTTCAAGTGTAATTTCCAGAATGGCGACTCACTTATTGACAAAGTCAATGAAATTAAAGGAGATCTGACATGTGTTTGAATCTCTTGTCTTTCGCTCGATGACTTGTAGAGAGTAAACACACAATCGGATCCGGACATGGTATCTGCTTAACTGACCACTGTTATCACTAGAGACAGACTCTCCAGCATAGAAAGAAGCGAAGACTGGTTGGTTGATTCGGGGGAGGGGACCAAACAGCGAGGTCATAGGCCATTTTGGGTTAGGGAAGGATGGGGAAGAAAGTCGGGCTTGCCCTTTCAGGGGAACCATCCTGTCACTTGCCTGAAGCGATTAGGAAAACCACCGAAAACCTAAGTCTTGATGACCGGACGCGAGTCGAGGCGGAGAGTCCTGCGATGACAGTAGAGGAGCAGTTACAACATAATGGGATGGTCAAGAAAATCGACTAGTCACTGGATGTCACTAGAGTAACAAATCCATCACAAACATTTCTGCACTTGTAAAGTGTTCACTGTGACAGTGAAGTAGAAAAGTGAAGGAACACCCGCAGCTAAATTGTGATCAACCAGACTTCCTATAATGACAAACAGGACCGTCGAGCATTGGCGAAGGTGGTTGTATAGAAACCCCCTGGCATCAGTGGAAGAAATTACTCGTGTGTTTCAAAGTGTTACCAGCAGTGTAAAAATCCGTAAAGATATGAACACTTTTTACAGCACTGTGTGGCATGTACAGTAGAGGAAACTTCCGAAGACGATAATCGTGTATGACAGCGTGATAATGGGTCTGATCGTAAAGCTGCATTTTGAGACAGTAGTTTGTGAAAAATGACATTCCTGAAATAGACTGGTCTGTCCGAGTCCCGACCTGAACATTACCTTCTCTGGTTTCTCCTCTTGAGGGACAGTGGACTGCCATCCCTCGACAGGCATTCACCTCACCTCTCAATGGAAGTGCGCGCAGCAGAGATCAAGCCGCAGAAAGCTACACGGCGGACACATGCCCTGTTAGTGTCCACTAATAGGTGTTCGTATACTTTTGATTAATGCATAAATAGAGAACGTCAAAAGATAGACTGAAATTCCTCAGGACGTTTTTAAATTACGGTCTCTACCTGCAATGGTCCCTAACAAAGTCACAATAAAGCAAATTGAGGTTAGTCCCATTGTTCCACTAAAAGATCTTTAACTCAGACTGATCGTGAGAAAAGAATCTCAATCTCGCGTTCCAATCGGATTTCAGTACGTATCCATGGACACGCCTTATTCGAAGATTAATGTATGAATTCAAAAACGAGCCATTCGTCTTAAACGCGTCGTTTCGAGTTTATTGGAAATGACACAGTTAATAATCACATAAGTGGATATTCAAGGTGTCACAATTGTTTATTCTGTATCTCTCAATCCACAAAATATCTTCATATTGGCGAAATTTTCATTTCATGCCCCAGAAAACAGTATTCTTCCCTGTGAACTCTTCAAGATGAAATCACACTCAACTCTCTCTCCCTCTCTCTGGTTATCTTTAGTGTGCCCTCAGCAAACAGTTTTAGCTGATGTGCTTTTTCTCTGCCTGTACTTTAAAAATCAATTTCAGTTACTCAGTATATGCCTCTTAATTTATTTTATTACTGTTTTATTATTACTTTTCATTTATTACTTTTAGTAAGTACTAGTTTAACGAGAGGTACTTACCATAAAGTAGGAAAACTATTTGCCACATGAATCACTGTAGTCGGAAATGAATTATTACATGTACAGGGAAAGCAACGGCAAGCAATACTTCATTTGGAATTTTTCCTACTTAGCTCTTGTAGCATTCCAAGTTTCATATAAGAAACCCATACAAATGAAGTACAGTGAACGTATTGAACATTTAACACGAAGTCACTGCCTAATCCATCTTTTCAGAGAGCAGTAATGTATACATCACTATGGAAGTGGAGAGGTAATCCGTATTGCTGTCAGTAAATCTCTTAATTATTAAACAATTTGTGGACGAATGGTCTGATCTGGAGCAAAATCAGGTAAATTACACCTGTGACAGTGTGACAGAAACCGTTGACTCTGTACTGATATTTCACCATAGTACAGTGCACCTATTTTTAGTTTTGTGTGATGCTCCACAATCTAATGCGGATTTGCGGAAGGCTAGTAGGTGCAACTACGATTGTTGACCGTCTAATTTCGACATTTTTACTGCAGGCTATTTTCTGTTTTGAAATTAAACAATTTCTACATATTTACCCGTCATTATTAACTAAAATGTTGTGATAGTTTCTATATCTGGAGAGGATATGTTTATCCATCACAATGCAATCGCTATTCAGTCATATAGTTTATTTAGAATTACAATGTACTTAAAGATAAGAAATCGAAGGACGAAAACCAGATAGGCGACGTTACTAAAACAATGAAGTTGATGCGATGGACTGTTTACTACATAAACAGTCGCGATGTAGGCAGGATTATGATTTTGATGCTCTTGTACGGCACTTACGGAATGGTTTGCTTTTTTCGTACTTGTAAGCTTGATAATTAGCTCCTGGGTTACAGGTGAATAGAATGAGATAAAAAGTATAAAATGGCATCAGTACACAAGTGTGGAATGGATCCAGACACCTGGATAAGGGAAATTTCACGTCTTATTCGAAGGTTTGACAAGGTCGAATAGTATCTGATAGTGCCTGTGAGAAAGGCACAGTGTTGTACTTCTGATAGTGCTGCTTGTAGTAAAATGGCAAAGGGATACTCATAGGATATCTAGGCGGGTGAAAAATGGGAGTGTTTGTAGTAGCATGTAGCAGTAACATATAGTTGGAATAAGGACAGGCACCCAGTCCGATTAGAAGAAGAACATGGTGTCGCTTAACGGAATCGAAATTTTAGTAACAAAATGTATTGTATCTTCTTATGCGGGGTATTAGTATTTACTCTTTCAATTTTAATTTCTGTCTGTTAGCAGTGTTTGCGTGAATGCTCAAAAATACAATTTCTCCCATAGTGATGTGAATTGAATTGTTAATTAACATATAGAAATGTAATTTGTAAGAACTTATTTCAAGAAAATTTGTCTATTTCACGTCGTATTGAGTCTGTTGCCCTGTTGTCAATGTTGCTTGTACGTGATACAATTCGGTAAAAACTTTACAACATATTGTACCTACTGTACTGATTATTTCCTTCATTTTACTTCGTGTTGTTCCCTAGTTTTCTAATAGTTTGCAATGAAGTAGTAATTTTTCTGCGTACGGAAGTCTAAAAATATATATAATTACCTTCGAGCAATTTTCGGGTTTCAGCCGGATCCCATCAACATTCTACTACGGTATTTCCGCCCAGAGACGTCCGGCCATCCTCAGGTGAGTAGACGAAGTGCTGAAGAGAACTGATGCAGTCACGGTGTTTATAGTGAATTCCACGCGTGCCAATCGTACTGGCGGTTTACGGCGCATGCGTTAGGAGGTGACATGCACGAGGCAGCCAACAAGTGTGGGGTACCCTCAGTAGTTAAGTAACAACAAACTAATCGCTGAGTATCGACTCAGCATGTCGATTCCGTTGTGACCGCAAAATTTTAATAATTGGATTCCAATTTTTATCCAGCTGAAAGCCGTTATCACGATTGATTAAATTATTAGTTAGACGTATCCCCATGGATTCTTTAATTACAGAGTCCCAGAAGCTGCAAACCGGTGCTAAAATTTTGGTATTATTGTATTCCACTGAATGTCCCATGGAAATGCAACGTTCCGCCACGGCTGATTTTAAAGGTTGCCAGAGACGTATGTGTCTACCACCGCCTAGACTCTAGAGAGAAGGCTGCGGCGCGCTCTGGTGACGGTTTTACAGAATCTGTTTCGTAAAAAATTATTGATTTCGGAAATACTTGTAGTTTTATATGCCAGTTTCATGCTGAAATGCCCATCATTCGACAATGGTCGTAACTATGGAGATATTTCATAGTATCAAATTCGAGAACGTTCAATCAAAAATAGGGGTCGCTATGAATTTGTGTCTGGTGCATATATTACATTCTATTGCAGAGTATGAAGTATAGATGAGATTTTGGAATTTTCGTAGAACTTCGGATCAATATCTGCCTCGAAAAAATTGAGCATCTGCAGCAAGTTAACTTCTGATCGCCGGCGCGTTGGAATGAAATATTCATAACGCAGCTCAAATCTCGTAAGCCGCTGGAGATATCGAAACGAGATTTTGGCAAATAATACCACACAAAGAGGAGAGTACTTCGCCGTATGCTTAAAATACGGAACTTTATCTACTGCGATATTGCAAAAGCTACAATTTATAATTCTTACTTTACCTGTAATGTAATTTCTTAAGACTTATCAGTAGCCAATGAACACGTACGAATGCAGAATGTAAACAATATTGCGATATACATGATAAAACACGGTACATTAGTGAATAATACAACGTGATAAACTACAGTCTTTCTGGAGCAGACGACTATTATTTCCACTCACTTGAAAAATTCTGCCCTAATACTGCGTATAATACGAGGGTTGGAACTTTAATAGTGATAACTATTTATTTACAGCTCGTACAAAAGAGATACTTGCTTCAGGGTTTTAATGGCCTTCAAAGTAGTCACCAGCATTGTGTATAACCCGTGGCCAGTGTTGTGGAAGTCGTAGGATACTCTTAGCAGTGCCAGTTGTGTTGATAGTTCGAGCGGCGCGGTCTCTTGCACGACTAATTTGTAACAGTTCTGAAGCGAACGCATTGAAGTGCTTCCTTCAGGTTAGAAATCGAGTTGAACTCACGAAGGCTTAAGTCAGGGGAGAGCAGTATGTGGTATAACACTTAGAAGCCCCAATAGTCAACAAATCAGTAACAGCTAGCATCCACAAACTGTCCTGTAAAATGATATTCAGATCCTGCAGAAAGTGTCACCACTTCTTTCTCCATGCTGTTCATTTTTGGAACACAACCTACAACCAGCGTAGACACAGAAATGATGACACTTTCTGCAGAACCTGGCCATCATTTTGCATGACAATGCTCAAGCACGTACAGTGCAAGCTGTTACTGGTTTGTTTGAATGATGGGGCTGCTAAGTGCTATACCACCCACTGCACTCCCCTGACTTAAGCCATCGTGAGTTCAACTCGATCTCTAAACCGAAGGAAAAGCTTCATGACATCCGCTTCAGAACTTCTACAATTTCTTCGGACAATAGACCGCGCCGCTCGAACTCTCAACACAACTTGCACTGCTATGAGTATCCTACGACTACCACATCGCTGGCAACGGTTTATACACAATGTTGGTGACTACTTTGAAGGTCAGTAAAACTATGAATCATGATCTATTTTGTATGAGCTATAAATAAATAGTTGCCACTATTAAAGTTCTAACTCTCGTATTAAATTTCTCTCCCTTCGGTATCCTAAATAAAATATGGTTTCCTCTTGCAGGTTTACACATTTGCAAGTTTAGTAAGTATGTAAGAGTTAACATCGAAGCCTATGGGCAAAAAATTGAATTGCCCGACAGTATGAGAAATGCTACGTTTAATTCCTTGTTAATAAACTGCCTGTTTATGTGGTAGCTGTTTATAGAGGTGCCTCGGGAAAACTGGGTGCATTCCCCAAGCAAACAATCACATTTAACTCACCTATTCTCAGAAACAAAAATAATTATGCTTTGTTATTTTAATATTATTTTTATTTCCTGTAAAAATACTGCGCGTGTTGAGCATGTAATCAGCCATGTGCAGTTTTTCACTTTCTGACAAGAGTTGCAAATAACTTTACAAGCCCGATTGACAATACTATGCAGGTAAAGGATTTAGCAACGTATGTGTAAGTGAAATTTTAGATGTCTTCCTGACCATGATGGTCAACTGTTCAAAAAGGATGCTGTAAGCCCTAGAAACAACAGGACCTGGAGGTAAGTCAACTGTGAAAACACTCAGCGGACATTTACAGCAGTTGGAATGAGACAATTTATCAATCTAAAAACGTCAATAATAAATTTAACCTATTTCTAGATTACTTTGTCCCATTGTTTGAAGCTGTATTTCCTAAGGGAATTTCATTAGGTGTCTACCTAAGTCACTGCAGGAGACAGTGACTCACTAAGGGAATCAAGCTCTCCTGTAAAACAAAGGGAATGCTGTATATGATATGAAGAATTGAATTATGCTTCAGGACAAGTGACACTACAATTCACATTTGCACTTTAGTAACTACTGGGATAAATCAGAAACCACTGCTGGTGACTGGCTCTGAGCACTATAGGACTTAACTTCTGAGCTCATCAGTCCCCTAGAACTCAGAACTACTTAAACCTAACTAACCTAAGAACACCACACCCATCCATGCCCGAGGCAGGATTCGAACCTGCGACCGTAGCGGTCGCGCGATTTCGGTCTGAAGCGCCTAGAACCGCTCGGCTACCGCGGCCGGCCACTGCTGGTGACTACAGCAAGTTTAATTCTTGGTAATGTGTGGACAAAATACTGTAACATGGAAATTGTAGTGCTCAGCATGCTTAAAATAATTTAATTATTAATAGTTTATGTTAATTTAGGATGTATAAAACCCTAGAAGTAATGAACAATAATGTATTTAAGTCAGACATATGTAGATGTACTTCCTGAGAAAGATGCTACCAAATCCAGGCACAACCTGGTTCCATTACGGAAATACATCACAATTTCCATCTTAAAAGGCAGCAAGCACTTCTACGTTCTGTGGAATTACACATAATGATTGATTGGTTGTAGAAATTTAATATACTGTATTTTCCGGAAAATGACAGTTTCAAAACATGTCAGATGAATGAAACAGGTTACATTACGAGTCTTACTGTCTATAAAATTTAATAATTGTGACTAAAGATGACTTATCTTGCTGACAAATGTAGTAACTCAGACAGAGTAATAGAGCAACAATTATTTGTTTGAATGTATGCACCATAATATGAAGGTGTTACTGGGATGGTGCACTGCCGAAGGACATTCAACAAAGTGAAAATGTAGGTAGTCATTGGAAACTAATAAGTAATGGTAATACTGAGTATGACAACATATCATAGCAATCTCACATTACAGTTGAATACCGGATCCCCAACTGAAACAACTCTTTTATATCGTTACTGCGCAGCTATGCAACATTTGTTGAAAACCCTGCCGTAAGCTAGAAGCAGGCCAGTTTCCTTGTAATGAACCTATGTGTAAACAAAATAAATCAGAGGGACAAACTGTGGGATTAACTAAAGATGTACAACATAAATCAAAACTGTGTGATTTCACATTGATTCCAAATCATACTGAATGGTGTATGATATATCGTCCTAGACATTCAAATAAAATGCAGCAACACAACACTCCTTAATGTTTGCAAGAATACTCTACTTGTAAATAGGTGGGAAGAACTTTACCTTTGTTACTATATAAATACCACCTTAAGAAAAGAAATTGTAGCATTCTTTCACTTTATTCTAGCTGCATAAATCTTATGACAAACTGTTTTAATTAAACTGAGTCAATGGAATACCTAATCTACATATTAATGCTGTGAAGTGATTTTCTGTAACACAAGATTCTACGGCTACTGGAAGAAACTACTTTCACATTGCATTCTAATGAAAGAGAGTTTCTTAAAACTAAGAGGGTGACGAACTTGACACTAATATGACAGTTTACACTAAACGACAGTTGAAGAACAAACTTTTCAGTCAGTGCCGGTGCGCACTGTTATGAAATTTTCTAGCAGGTTAAACGCATGTGGGCTCCAAGTCTGGCACACAGCCTCACACAGCCAAAGGGTTTTATGAGTGAAGTTTAAAAAAAATCCGATAAGATTAGTAACAAATTAAGGGTCACCGTCTGGATGAGATGCCAGTTTGGGAATGGAGACCAACTACTGTGTCTGATATTAAGCTATTCCAAGCTGTGAGTGGAACTAACAACTACTTGAAAGTAACTGTATCTCAGTAAAATAATATCGGCAAAGCAATAACTAATTGTTACCTGTATGCAACAATAACTGACAGTCTGTATAAAAATTTAGATGAACAGCTGTTATGAAAACGAAATGTCGTGTGGCTAGGGCCTCCCGTCGGGTAGACCGGCCGCCTGGTGCAGGTCTTTCAAGTTGATGACACTTCGGCGACCTGCGCGTCGATGGGGATGAAATGATGATGATGATAACAACACAACACCCAGTCCCTGAGTGGAGAAAATCTCCGACCCAGCCGGGAATCGAACACGGGACCTTGGGATTGACATTCCGTCACGCTGACCACTCAGCTACCGGGGCCGGACAACAGCTGTTATGAGAAGTAACTACACTAGGAATCCCCTGGTGTCACTCTGATTTAGGAAAATGGGAGCAATCTATTTTTGCCTTTCCCTAAGTAGTATTATAATACGCTGCTGTAAGTTTTGTGTGTCTGCATGCCAAAATAATAGTCTCTAAGCACATACATAGTTATAATGAGCTACATGAGGTTTAATACGGAATTACATTAACTGATTTCTTCTTATTGGGCAGCACAGGCTCAACAAATAGAAAGAAAGACGTAAATATTTGTGCACAGAAGAGCTGAAAGATAGAAATACTAGGAAGACCTGGCTTAATTTAAACTGAGGCCAATATAATTGCACAGATGGATGTCTAGACAATCTGATAACATTTGGCAATGATGAGGTTGGAACTAGCCATTAGTGCTGGACAAAGTATTTACTTTGGCTGAATAGCCTGCATGGAAACAGTTATGACTTTTCGACATTTGAAACTGTTGGAAGCAAACTACCAAAAAACTGCACACTATATGGACCAAATGACAATTAGTGTGCATTACGTTGAAATTACTACACCACTATGGATTATAGAAACTTCCTCTGCTCTCACTGGACCAAATACAGTTTAACTGAATTTGTGACACTTAATAGAAATTTCCTGTGACATCTGATAAATGCCCTAGCATTTAAACTGTAAGTAAACTAAAATTTGCTAAGCTACCATTTCTTATAAAAAGCAGTAAAGGTATCATTATTTTTCTTAATGTAATTGTTTAACAATGCATTGGTGGATGCTTTGACTAACAGCTTCAGTATTTTGTCTGCTGAACGACCATTACTACAAACAAAGTCTGCTAAGAAGAAGCGTTTCTCCTGAACAGCATTTATGGATACATTTTGAACAAGCACATTTTGATTGTCGTATGACATAAATTTATTTTCATTAGGGGCAGATGTTAATTTCTGTGCGGTAATGTAATTGTAAATAACATTCACAACATCAGACTGAGGGAAAAGCAGACCATCCATGTCCCAATTTTTAATTATACTAAGATGTTGGTTACCATGCAGGCACATTTCTTTGTCTAAGAAAAGGTATCAACATCAGGCTGAGGGAAAAGCAGACCATTCGTGTTTCAATTTTTAATTATACTAAAATGTTGGTTACCATGCAGGCACATTTCTTTGTCTAAGAAAAGGTATTTTCTGCACACCTCACACTGCCGTTTCGTACACTGCGAACACGATATCCTGCTAAATATGTTAATACTGGAAGGTATGCTTCTGCCTATCTGAAATCTTCCTCCAAATACATAACATCAACCATAAACTTAGAGTCTGTATAATCTCTTTTGTGTCATCACTACAATTAAAGGTGAACCCTTCAGCAACAGGCAGTTTACCAAAAGTACTTGAATTCAACATGAGTGGTAACATGTTCTGCATCCTCATCTTGGCTTAGACCTCAGAAGTCTGTCTCACAGATATGAGATACTGAGAGCCAGCCACAGATCGGTAAATGCTAAACCTTGCTTCCAGAGAACCAGTTTGAGTTTTTCCAGGCAAAAAATAAGTGAAACCAAGCTCTTTAGTACAGTACCTTGCCATCTGAATCAAAACATAGGTTGCGTGTGACAGAGCTATATTGGTTTCCTCTGAAAGGGTATTATTTTTCAGACCTAAGTCCTTGCACCTATCGAGCCACACAAGAAACTTTTTCATTAAATCTAATTTTTCTTCATTATTACTTAAGGACAGAGGCCACTGGAAGAGATCGTTTAATTGAACACCTTTTTGAACTGTCTTAATATTTGCAATTTTCCACCATGTAAGTATAATTTTAAAAAATTACACAGTTGTCTGGTAATGTAATACGTTTTTCTGTTCCCCTATAGTTGAAACGGCTACAGCTGTTTATTCATTGAATACCTGCAAAACAAGATTCACATTCTGTTTCTCAAGTGAAGATGGAAAGTAAGGTCATAAGAGTGCTTAAGCAGATCATCACAATCAATCTTATGAAGCTGCCTCAATGCTTCAAAAGATGCTATTAACACCTGACAATCACCACAGCTTCCCTCAAATTGTGGGTATTTGAGAAAAACTTGAGAGTACTTTTCATTAACGCAGTTCTTACGTTTACACCTAAGGATGTGGACAGAATTAATTACAAAAAATAGTGACTGACTTGGATTAGCTACATGTCAGTAAACTACACTGAGTTTTGGAGGTACGCTAAAAAGTGCCACGGATTTCCTATTAGTAACACTGTTGTTACTAGCTACATAAATAACTTTGAAACCAATGTCATGAAGGCCACATAATATTTTCTTCACATACAAAAATAACTGTTCAGCTACGAGGTTTCTCACTGGAGGGCATGCACTACTTCGTTAAAAGAAGACAGCAATGATTATATCATAAAGAGATATGATGTAGTAGGAGCCTTATCACTATCAGATGCTACCCCCACAATGTTTCCTCCATTGTAATCAAAGTAAGGTTTAATATGAATTTCATCAATCATTAAAGAAATGGTACATTCACTTTCCTGCAAAGATTTAAATCTTTGCTTAATATACAGGAGCATAGCACCTTCATTTTGTTCATTATGAGGACCATTACCATATGAGGAACATTTTCTGTAACGTTCTTGGATGAGGAAGAATAAGATTGACAGAAGACCTGAAAAATTTGTAGGCATGAGGGGAGATAGAATGCAGGATACAACAAAATACAGAAAAGTGAATATTAAACCTATAGCTTTCCTCACTGCTACATACCAACTTAACTTGTTCACTTAAGAATTGATTTTGTTTCTGTTTTTCTTCATCTATAGAACTGCACTTATCATTTAAGATGTCCTGTATAAGAAGGCACTGGCTTTTTAATGAATTTTCTTTTGCACTTACTAATTCTTTCACTTTGTCTAATCCTGTAGACAAATCATTGATATTTGAAAGTTCGTCTGATATTTTGCTACTGCCTATCTTTCGTATCTCAGTGTTACTTTGATAGGCGGATAACTGTAACTCATTTGTCACTACAACAGATACAGACACAGTTGGAGCAGGTAATACAGTAAGCAATAGAAACAGGACACAGTCACTTCTCCTAACAACGGTCCACTCTCTGGGAATGATTTCTCTTTCCAAGCACTACAGAAATGCTTCAAAAGTAGGAAATAACTTCCTTGAATCATACTCTATTTTGGTTATTATACTATGATTAATTGCCTTTCCTCTGCACTTTCTTGAGAACTGGTAGATTGAAAGACAAAGAGCTTGGGCAGCCTGGTAACATTGATGGAACAGTACCCTCTCTAAGCCTTGGTCTTGAAAGCTTGACAGTATGCTTTCTGCCTTTCACTTCATGATAACATTCCATATACCAGCAGATCTCACATTCGGTGAAGTGAAGTTCACAAACCTAGAACAAAGTAGTGTGAGTCAGTTCAGTATACAGCATGACCTAGAGATGTGTGTCTGTATGTGAAAGTAAGAAACGCTACACACATTCATTTTCCACCAATATCAATTTGACAGGTCACACCTTTGTGGAAGTTCATCAATCATTTAGGCCTAACAATAGTATACCATGATCTACAACGACATGCATATTGCATTGTAATATTCTTTTATTAATTAGTACTATAACCACTAGGATCATGCCTCAACATGCTTCAGTATATGATGAATATACCTGTGAACTGCTTGTGTTACAGCAGTACTATGATATTTATGGAACTATAAGAGTCAAGTTCCTATTATGGATTAAGTGGCACCAAATTTCAATGATATGTTAGATTCTGCATTGTAACATAGCAATTATTTTGTAATTTTGACTTTATGGTTTCTTCATTGTCATGGTAAGGTCTATGTGAGATATCAACAGCTGCAGAATAATATTTCACTGTGGGTGTTATTATGCCAGCACATATTCAAACAGTGTCATTGCAGGTAACGCTGAATGAGGGTCTTGATACAGCACAAATTTCCTGTTTGGACGGAAGAGCAACTGCAAAGCAAACACATGCCAAACACAAAATAAAGTTGAACAGATACCAACATAAATGACACACCTCAATAAGACAGTCATGACCATCCAACTGGAAGTGTGTTAAGAAGATATCAACTGAACATTCCGTACGAAGGTGCGCTGTATGAACTAAACGACACTTGGCATTTAAATTAATCAAGTGGAACATTTAAGATACCGGACGTATTAAGTAACTGGATGCGTTATTAACGAGAATATCGTTATACGAGACGGCTCAAGTGATACAGGACGCCACTGATATCTGATTATGATGACACCTATTCTGCAGTGTAACCTGAAGCGTAGGCTAGGTTGAAAGATGATTAGTTCGTTGTGAGTTGGCGAATGCCTAATGACTGGAAAAACTAACAGACAGAAAAACAACATAGATATGCTTCATACAGAGAGATCGCTGTTTTAACACGAAAACACCAGTTTCAACATTGGTTACCACTCATGCTACCCAATGCGAGAGAGAAAAACAACATCCACTCCCAAACAGAGAATAAAACGTATCGATAATGTGTAACAAAATACGAATTGCAGAGAAATTTAAACACGACTAAAATGTAACACAAGCCACAAATTTATATTGCATTTTCAAAATCAAAGTAAAGTTACTTGAAAACGAATATCATTTAATATCATTTACTGCGAATTTTTGCTCACAATTTTAGTCAAATGTATCCAAAATTTAAGATATTCCACTAGCAAAACGAAAAAAAGTTACATGAACTAGGTAGATAGTTTTTACGTACCTTCGTGTGCTCAGTGGGTTGGAAATTGTCCAGATGAATCGCTGAAAGCCTTTTACGACGCAGTTTCGAATCTTTCGGAAAGGAAAACAACATTAATTCCAGTCCATTTCCCACGACACCTTAGTATACAACACTTGTAAACCATGTTCAAAGTAGATTCACTAGAAGAATGTTTACTTCTACTATAATCGGTAGTTTTAAGCACTAATATAGCACTAGAATCCAGCAAACGCTTCTAAACACAAAATGGTGGCCCGCTTGGAGTGACGTCGCAATCGGCTATGAACTTCGCGCTGCGGCCTTGTCTCTAGATGGTGGGGGTGTGTCTTTCACGATAGTTACAACATTCCTGGAGCGTTCGTGTCGTTTGACCTGTATATGCGGAGCCACACTTGCAAGGAATTTTATAAACATCCGCCTTCCTCAATTGCAAATCGTCTTTAACGGATCCGACTGAGGCCCTGCTCTTTGCTGGTGGACGGACGATAACATTAATATTATTCTCCCGAAGCAATATGCCAATTTTAGAAGAAACGTTCCCGGCATATGAAGGAACGCAGTTGATTTAGAGTCATCATCAGTCTCCTCAGAGTGTAGCTTCTTGTTATTATAATTGTGCATGGCCTTCCGTATTTTATGCGAAGTATAGCCATTCTCTTTAAAAATATTCTCCAGATTCACTAATTCTTCGTGAAGGCTATCAACATCCGATATGACATGCGCCCGTTGAACTGAAGTACTAAGAACATCGGCAGTTTGTGCTGGGTGATGGCAAATGGACGCCTGAAGATGTAGATCTGTATGTATGATTTTTCTGTACACCGAATGTCCCAACGACCCATCATTCTCACGGCTTATTAACACGTCTATAAAGGGTAAAGTCCCATCTTTCTCAACCTCCATAGTAAACTTGATGTTCTCATGCAAAGAGTTTAAATGCCAAAGAATTTTCCACTTTTTGTCTGCCATGAGGCCATATAACAGAAGTATCATGTACGTAACGCCAGAAAACCGTAGGCTTCAAGACGGCAGACTCAAGAGCTTTCTCCACAAAGTCTTCCATAAAAAGATTGGCCACCTCAGGGGACAATGGACTCCCGAGACCAACATCGTCAGTTTGTTCAAAAAATTCGTTATTAAATAAAAAATAAGTTGAGGAGAGAGTATGTCCAAACAATGCCGTCAAATCATCACTTACCAAGTTACCAATAATATGTAGCTAGTCAAATAAGGGCACTTTGGTAAAAAGTGAGAGCACACCGAAGCTAACTAGTAAATCTGAGCTGCTCACCTTAACAGTCTTCAAACGATTCATAAAAACGTAGTAATTACGTATCTGGTGACAGGACTTATCAACATACGGCTTGTGTAAGGAGGCCAGAAGTTCTTCAGTCGAAGAAGTAGAAGCACCAAAATTACCCACTATCAACCGTACTGGTGTCAATCTTATTATGGAAGAATTTGAGGAGAAAGCTCTTGAGTCCGCCGTCTTAAAGCCTACGGTCTTCTGACGCTACGTTAATGATACTTTCGTTGTATGGCCTCATGGCAGACAAGAATTGGAAAAATTCATTTGTCGTTTAAACTCTTTGCATGAGAACATCAAGTTTACTATGTAGATTGAGAAAGATGGGACTTCATCCTTTCTATACGTGTTAGTACGCCGTAAGAATTATGGATCTTTGGGACATGCAGTGTACAGAAAAACTACACATACAGATCTAGTATATCTTCAGGCGTGCAGCTGCTATCACCCCGCACAAACAGCCGGTGTTCTCAGTACTGTAATTCAACGGGTGCATGTAATATCGGATGCTGATGGCCTTCACGAAGAATTAGTGCATCTGGAGAAAGTTTTTAAAGAGAATAGCTATAATTCGGTTCAAATACGGAAGGCCATGCACAATTATAATAACAAGAAGCTACGCTCTGAGGAGAGTGATGACGACTATAAATCAACTGTGTTCCTTTCATATGCCGGGAACGTGTTTTCTAAAATAGGCAGATTGCTTAGGAAAAATTATATTAACGTCACCATCCGTTCACCAGCAAAGAGCAGGGCCTTAGCCGGATCCTTTAAAGACGATTTACAATTGATGAAGGCGGGTGTTTATAAAATTTTCTGTGAGTGGGGCTCTGCATATATAAGTCAGACGAAACGAACGGTCCAGGATCGCTGTGTAGAACACGAAGGGGCACAGCCGTCTCCGCCAACCTTTAAAATCAGCAGTGATAAAACATTGCATTTCCATGAAATATTCAATGGAATACAATAATACCAAAATTTTAGCACCAGTTTCTAGCTTCTGGGACTCCGTAATTAAACAATCCGTGGAAATACGTCTTGGTGTTAATTTAATGAATCGTGATAACGGCTATTAGCTGGATAAAAATTCGAATCCAGTTATTATAGAATCGAGTTGCTCAGTCGATACTCGGCGATTAGTTTGTTCTTACTTCACTACTGAGGGCAGCCCACACTAGTTGGCTGCCTCGCGCATGTCACCTTCACTCGCATGCGCCGTAAACCGCCAGAACAATCGGCACGCGCGGAATTCACTATAAATACCGTTACTTCATCACTTCTCGTCAGTACTTCGTCTACTCACCTGAGGAAGGCCGGACGTCTCTGGGCCGAAATATCGTGGTAGAATGTTGATGGGATCCGGCTGCAAACCCGAAAGTTACAGGAAGAAGAAATGGGCCAGGAGAATTTCAAAAATCACATATTAGTTCCATTTGTTTTATTATTGTAATAATAGCAGAAAAGATAAAATACATCTCAGGGCCAATACGTTAAATTAACTAAGCTAAATTACTATAAAATCCACCGTAATTAACAGTTTTCCGATTCAAAGAAAATAAACGACAGATTTGAACAAAGTTAATGCATTTGCAGCTATTTCTCCACACATCTAAATACACAGAATTTCTACTAATTATATTTTCAGTGAAAATAAATAACAGCCATTGAAGATGCTATAACGGTTGTTGTTGTTGTGGTCTTCAGTCCTGACACTGGATTGATGCAGCTCTAAATGCTACTCTTTCCTGTGTAAGCTTCTTCGTCTCCCAGTACTTACTGCAACTACATCCTTCTGAATCTGCTTAGTGTATTCATCTCTTGGTCTCCCTCTACGATTATTACCCTCCACGCTGCCCTCCAATGCTAAATTTGTGATCCCTTGATGCCTCGGAATATGTCCTACCAACCGGTCCCTTCTTATTGCAAATTTGTGCCACAAACTCCTCTTCTCCCCAATTCTATTCCTCCTCATTAGTTATGTGATCTACCCACCTAATCTTCAGCATTCTACTGTAGCACCACATTTCGAAAGCTTCTATTCCCATCTTGTCCAAACTATTTATCGTCCATGTTTCACTTTCATACATGGTTACACTCCATACAAATACTTTCAGAAACGACTTCCTGACACTTAAATCAATACTCGATGTTAACAATTTTCTCTTCTTCAGAAACGCTTTCCTTGCCATTGCTAGTCTACATTTCATATCTTCTCTACTTCGACCATCATCAGTTTTTTGCTCCCCAAATAGCAAAACTCCTTTACTACTTTAAGTGTCTCATTTCCTAACCTAATTCCCTCAGCTTCACCCGACTTAATTCGACTACATTCCATTACCCTCGTTTTGCATTTGTTAATGCTCATCTTATATCCTCCTTTCAAGACACTGTTCATTTCGTTCAACTGCTCTTCCAAGTCCTTTGCTGTCTCTGACAGAATTACAATGTCATCGGCGAATGTCAAAGTTTTTATTTCTTCGCCATAGATTTTAATTCCTACTCCGAATTTTTCTTTTGTTTCCTTTATTGCTTGGTCGTTATACAGATTTAATAACATCGGGAATAGGCTACAACCATGTCTCACTCCCTTCCCAAGCTCTGCTTTCCTTTCACGCCCATCAACTCTTATAAGTACCATCTGGTTTCCGTACTAATTGTAAATGGACTTTCGCTCCCTGTATTTTACCCCTGCCACCTTTAGAATTTGAAAGAGAGTATTCCAGTCAACATTCTGAAAAGCTTTCTCTAAGTCTACAAATGCTAGAAACGTAGGTTTGCCTTTCCTTAATCTTTCTTCTAAGATAAGTCGTAAGGTCAGTATTGCCTCACGTGTTCCAACATTTCTGTTGATTCCAAACTGGTCTTCCCCGAGGTGGGCTTCTACCAGTTTCTTTTTCCATTCGTCTGTACAGAATTCGCGTTAGTATTTTCCTCCCCATAAACCATGGACCTTGCCGTTGGTGGGGAGGCTTGCGTGCCTCAGCGATACAGATGACTGTACCGTAGGTGCAACCACAACGGAGGGGTATCTGTTGAGAGTCCAGACAAACGTGTGGTTCCTGAAGAGGGGCAGCAGCCTTTTCTGTAGTTGCAGGGGCAATAGTCTGGATGATTGACTGATTTGGCCTCGTAACACTAACCAAAATGGCCTTCCTGTGCTGGTACTGCGAACGGCTGAAAGCAAGGGGAAACTACAGCCTTAATTTTTCCCGACGGCATGCAGCTTTACTGTATGGTTAAATGATGATGGCGTCCTCTTGCGTAAAATATTCCAGAGGTAAAATAGTCATCCATTCGGTTCTCCCGGCGGGGACTACTCAAGATGACATCTTTATCAGGAGAAAGAAAACTGGCGTTCTACGGATCGGAGCGTGGAATGTAAGATACCTTAATCGGGCGGGTAGGTTAGAAAATTTAAAAAGGGAAATGGATAGGTTAAAATTAGATATAGTGGGAATTAGTGAAGTTCGGTGGCAGGAGTAACAAGACTTTTGGTCAGGTGAATACAGGGTTATAAATTAAAAATCAAATTGGGGTAACGCAGGACTAGGTTTAATAATGAAAAAAAAATAGGAAATCCGGTAAGCTACTACAAACAGCATAGTGAATGCATTATTGTGGCGAAGACAGACACGAAGCCAACGCCTACTTCAGTAGTACAAATTTATATGCCAACTAGCTCTGCAGATGAGGAAAAATGGCTCTGAGCACTATGGGACTCAACATCTTAGGTCATCAGTCCCCTAGAACTTAGAACTACTTAAACCTAACTAACCTAAGGACATCACACACATCCATGCCCGAGGCAGGATTCGAACCTGCGACCGTAGCGGCCGCGCGGTTCCAGACTGTAGCGCCTAGAACCGCATGACCACACCGGCCGGCAACAGATGAGGAAGAAATTGATGAAATGTATGATGAGATAAAAGAAATTATTTAGGTAGTGAAGGGAGACGAAAATTTAATAGTCATGGGTGACTGGAATTCGAGAGTAGGAAAAGGGAGAGAAGGGAACATAGTAGGTGAATACGGCCTGGGGGTAAGAAATGAAAGAGGAAGCCGTCTTGTAGAATTTTGCACAGAGCATAACTTAATCATAGCAAACACTTGGTTCAAGAATCATGAAAGAAGGTTGTGTACATGGAAGAACCCTGGAGATACTAAAAGGTATCAGATAGATTACATAATGGTAAGACAGAGATTTAGGAACCAGGTTTTAAATTGTAAGACATTTCCAGGGGCAGATGTGGACTCTGACCACAATCTATTGGTTATGACCTGTAGATTAAAACTGAAGAAACTGCAAAAAGGTGGGAATTTAAGGAGATGGGACCTGGATAAACTAAAAGAACCAGAGGTTGTACAGAGATTCAGGGAGAGCATAAGGGAGCAATTGACAGGAATGGGGGAAATAAATACAGTAGAAGAAGAATGGGTAGCTTTGAGGGATGAAGTTATGAAGGCAGCAGAGGATCAAGTAGGTAAAAAGACGAGGGCTAGTAGAAATCCTTGGGTAACAGAAGAAATATTGAATTTAATTGATGAAAGGAGAAAATATAAAAATGCAGTAAGTGAAACAGGCAAAAAGGAATACAAACGTCTCAAAAATGAGATCGACAGGAAGTGCAAAATGGCTAAGCAGGGATGGCTAGAGGACAAATGTAAGGATGTAGAGGCCTATCTCACTAGAGGTAAGATAGATACCGCCTACAGGAAAATTAAAGAGACCTTTGGAGAAAGGGAACCACTTGTATGAAAATCAAGAACTCAGGTGGCAACCCAGTTCAAAGCAAAGAAGGGAAGGCAGAAAGGTGGATGGAGTATATGGAGGGTTTATACAAGGGCGATGTACTTGAGGACAATATTATGGAAATGGAAGAGGATGTAGATGAAGATGAAATGGGAGATAAGATACTGCGTGAAGTTTGACAGAGCACTGAAAGACCTGAGTGGAAACAAGGCCCCGGGAGTAGACAACATTCGAATAGAACTACTGACGGCCTTTGGAGAGCCAGTCCTGAAAAAACTCTACCATCTGGTGAAGAAGATGTATGAGACAGGCGAAATACCCACAGACTTCAAAAAGAATATAATAATTCCAATCCCAAAGAAAGCAGGTGTTGACAGATGAGAAAATTACCGAACTATCAGTCTAATATGTCACAGCTGCAAAATGTTGTTGTTGTGGTCTTCAGTCCTGAGACTAGTTTGATGCAGCTCTCCATGCTACCCCATCCTGAGCAAGCTTCTTCATCTCCCAGTACTTACTGCAACTTACATCCTTCTGAATCTGCTTAGTGTATTCATCTCTTGGTCTACATCCTCTTCCGTTTCCATAATATTGTCCTCAAGTACATCGCCCTTGTATAGACCCTCTATATACTCCTTCCACCTTTCTGCTTTCCCTTCATTGCTTAGAACTGGGTTTCCATCTGAGCTCTTGACATTAATACAAGTGGCTCTCTTTTTTCCAAAGGTCTCTTTAATTTTCCTGTAGGCAGTATCTATCTTACCCATAATGAGATAAGCCTCTACATCCTTACATTTGTCCTCTAGCCATCCCTGCTTAGCGATTTTGCACTTCCTGTCGATCTCATTTTTGTGACGTTTGTATTCCTTTTTGCCTGCTTCATTTACTGCATTTTTATATTTTCTCCTTTCATCAATTAAATTCAATAATTCTTCTGTTACCCAAGGATGTCCACTAGCCCTCGTCTTTTTACCTACTTGATCCTTTGCTGCCTTCACTACTTCATCTCTCAGAGCTACCCATTCCTCTTCTATTGTAATTATTTCCCCCAATCCTGTCAACTGTTCCCTTATGCTCACCCTGAAACTCTATACAACCTCTAGTTTAGTCAGTGTATCCAGGTCCCATCTCCTTAAGTTCCCAACTTTTTGCACATTCTTCAGTTTCAATCAACAGTTTATAACCAATAGATTGTTTTCAGAGTCCACATCTGCCCCTGGAAATGTCTTACAATTTAAAACGTGGTTCCTAAATCTCTGTCTTACCAATATGTAATCTGCCTGATAGCTTCTAGTAACTCCAGAATTCTTCCATGTTTACTGCCTATACACTATAATTGTGGTGATACAATTTTCAATAAACAGAAACATATAAAGGTGGTTTGAAATAAAGCATCCCCCTGTTTTATTCTTATACAACTACAGCGTACTAAAAACGTGTCATTCATCGTAACCGTTAAAACTAATGCTACTGATGGGAAATTGAGTTCGTTATAGGGTAAAATCACGATTTCCTTTGCCGTAGCTCGTCATTTTCTTCATACCAATTTTAGGATTCCGTTTGGCACAATAGTTGACTTTGAGAAATCAGTTTAGCACGTGGTAGAACGGTGACTCATTCTTGGAACTGTCAGTTCTTACCTGATGACACCCCAATAATAAGAAAACCATTTATGGTCATAAAAGAAAACAGAAAATCGTGAGAGCGGTTTTAGTTGTTAAAATAAAATAATAGTAACAACTGACTATTGATTACATTGAACAGCAACCCCACAAACGAAAAGTGTTGGTGGAAAGACCTTCGAACTATAGCACTGCCTACTAGAAAGTCAGGTTAAACTCCCGGAACGTACCTCTTTATATTTCTCGGTAGAATACTATTATTAGACGTCATATAATTGCTTCAAGCAATAAATTTTAATTCTCGTGTCTTCACTCGTCGGAAACATAAAGGGTACTAATGGCGTTTCGGTGCAAATAACAAAGAGTATTAGTACGCTTGAGAGGAAAATTCCGAGGAAAGTTGGAAGCTCTGGCTTTGATATTGCACGAGAAGTCGCTAATTAGTCAAGCGTTACAACTGTCCGCTCCCTTGGCTAAAGCGATCCTTTCTAAATGAACTGAACGTGCCAGAGCAAAGGAATAATGGTACAGACAAATTACGGACGATATTTAAAGCTCGGAGCGATGTAACAGGGATGTCATTCCGGACGCAAGCTGTTAATAAATTTCGCTGTGATAACAAAGACAGGGAAGATTCTGATAAAAATGTTGAACTTCACACGCTTGTACTTTTAGTCGAACTGGAAAATAAAAGTACAGATGCTGAAATTGTCGTAAGGTAAAGTTTGTCTTCTTTCGGTGCTAACTGTAAATAACGTTCGTCAGTCATACCAAAAGTGCTTCACAAGACACCGACTTTAACACGATTTGGTGCTAGAATTAAATGTTTCGTCTCTGAATTCCGACCTTTCTTTACTTTCTCCTTCATTAGCCTTTTTCATATATCTGATATACTGTCAACAATTAGATGTTCATAGGGATCCGCCGAAATCTAATAATTATCTGTTTGAATGGAAGAAAAGGAAGCTGAGTATTGGCAGGATTCCCACTGAGATATTAGTTTGTGGTTCAAAGCAAAAGAAGAAGGGAAAGAATGAGCTCATGGATATTCTGAACGTCGATAATTGCAAGTATTACTAGTGACTGTGGATTTCACATGGAAATATTAGTTTGATATTAAGAAGCTAATGGAAATATCCGAACATAATGGCACACTGAAGATCCAAAGCACCATCATGTGGCTAGTTACTACGTATTTGGTCATGTATTCTACAGTGATATGACAAAAGTCATGGGATACCTCCTAACATCGTGTCGGGCCTCTTTTCACCCTGATCAGTGCAGGAACTCGAAGTGGTGTGGACTCCAATGTCATTGGAAGACCCCAGCAGAATTATTGAGCTATGCTGGCTCCATAGTCGTCCACAATTGCAGATGTGTTGCCAGTGTATGAACTGACGTCTCAGTTACGTCCCATGTTGGACCAACTGTCCAGAATATTCTTCAAACCTATTGGTAACAGTTGTGATCAGTTGAGATGGCGCTCCGTCATCCAAAAAATTCCTACGTTGTTTGGGAACGTGAAGTCAATGAATCGCTGCAAATGGTCGCCAAGTAGCCGAACATAACCTTTTAAAGTCAACGATCGGGTCGGTAGGACCAGAAGACCCAGTAAGTTCCACGTAAACGCAGCACACGCCGTTATGGAGCTACCACCGGCTTCCACAGTGCCTTGTTGACAACATGGGTCCATGGCTTGTTGGGGTCTGTGACACACTCTAACCCCTCTGCTAATTTTTAGCAACTGAAATCGAGACTCGTCTGATAACGCCACGGATTTGCAGTCTCCTAGGGTCTAACCGACATGGTCACGAGCCCAGGCGATATCGTGATTTTACCAAAGGCACTCGTGTCCGCCTTCTGCTGCCATAGCCCGCTAACGTCGTATTTCGACGCACTGTCCTACCGTGAATGTTCGTCGTACGTCCCACTTTAATTTCTGCCGTTATTTTACGCAGCGTTGGTTATCCGTTAGCATTGACAACTCTACGAAAACAAGGCTGCTCTCGGTCGTTAAGTGAAAGTCGTCTGCCACTGCGTGTCCCGTAGTGGGAGGCAATGCCTGGAATTTGGTATTTCAGGCTTAATCTTGACACTTTCGTTCTCAAAATATTGAAATCCCTAATGATTCCCGAAATGAAATGCCCCATGCGTGTAGCTCCAACTACCATTCCACGTTCAAAATCTGTTAATTCCCGTAGGGCGGCCATATCACTTCGGAGACCTTTTCACATGAATACCTGTCCGCCAATGCGCTGCGACTTTATAACCTGAGTACCCGACATTACCGCCATGTGTGTCTGTGCATATCGCTGTCCCATGGCTCCTGTCACGCCAGTATATTGCGCAAATTGTAACTATCACAGAAATTTTAGAAGCACTTCCCAGTACATTTACTCCTCAATGCTAGTTTTTGCTGATACAAGGCCGAAAATAAGCCCACATAAAGGCATACCGACAGTCCTTCTTTCCACGAACAATACGAGACTGGAATAGAAAGGAGAACCGATAGAAGTACTCAAGGTACCCTCCGCCACACACCGTCCGGTGACTTGCGGAGTATGGATGTAGATGTAGATGTAGATAATGTTCGTGTGGACTACGCCTACTTGTTTGTGGTTCAGGGTGGGGTTATGTATTGTGCGGCAAATATTTCCAACAAGCTAATATCTAATATAAAAAAGAAATCCGCAAAGCCTGCGTATTGAAAAAAATAATAATTACAAGCATACCTCATTGGCTTATTCTCCTACAGTTAATTTGCAAGAGTCTTGGATTGATAATTCCTGTGAGCTGCAGGCCGAGTAGCATAGCTAGAAACCTGACGGCGGGGTAGTGTGTGTAATTCTCTGTTGTTACAGACGTAACTATCAGATTTCTTTGAAATACACCAATGTACTGGTGTATATACTGAGCAGCGAAACGACAGTAATTCAGTATAAATGAGGGAGCAGCTGCTTTTTTAGAGTAGTGGCCTTACTCTAATTTACTACCGTACATTTACCTTCGCTGAAAATCCATAGTTTCACTGCATTGATTAGTAAGAGAGGAGTATATGACAACACAGAGACTTCCATGATTCTGTAATTTCTGGATATGTTAATACACACCGACCTGTAGATTAATTTTGTTCGAGGGGTAAAAACGACTTTACGACCGTAGTGCATGAAACGAATTCCCAGTTGCGGATTTGAAAAACCGTCATCTGCCTAATAATTGAAGATTTAGGTGAAGCCGCGAGTTATACTCGGACAGCCAACTGGTAAGGCGGACGCTTGGAAGAAGCGGGAAACCTGTGTTCGAGTCCCGGTATGGCGCAAATTTCCATTGTCTTCATTCCATTATGTATCTGATGGTTGTCCATATTAGCAACAGCGAATAAGTTTAATGTATTTCATAACGAATGGAGTCACCGCAGTGGCTGTTCCTCTGCATCGTATTTCGGAATAATACAGGCTGTGCAGTATCGTTCCAACAGTACGGACGGTGGCAGCGTGAGCTAACATTGTAAAAACAGATGCTCATTCGACGAGACTGTCGTAATCAGCTGGTGTCTAGCAGTGGCCGTGGGGCCATAGTGTGTCAACGTTGTTCTGTCACAATCGCAATGCAGCAACATCTCTGAATCAAATGTTCAAGTCTTTCTACAGAATGTTCTGAAGAAGAGAAACTCCATAATTAAGGACAAAAACAACGTCGAGTGGATACCTGCCGCTACTTCACTAAACTGCATAGTGCGGGTAATTCTTTTATGGAAAAAAATTATCACGTATGACAAGACTTAGTATCACCAATACAAACCTACTATGATATGACACAGTGCAGAAATTCACGTGAACGGTAAACGTCTTGACACTGACACGCGACTTGAACGACGTCCCAAAGGAAGACCTTCCTGGCGGTTTCACGTGGTAGTGTGAAAGTTTAATGGGTTGTAGCCCTACTCGTGGGAAGGAGGTGGACTAACTCTGTAGAACGCCGACGCATTAAGAAAATAATGTTAACTTTTATGAAATTGTTATTTAATCACTCTTGATACCTTTTGGACTGACGCGGTGTATCGCATCAAGTAACTGCTCAGCTAAAACTAGACTAAAGATATATGCCGGACTGGGAATCAGAACTTACGACCTTTACCTTTCCCAACCAACATCCCACTGATCTACCCAAGCAATACTCACCACCCGTGCACCCTACAGCTTTATACCTGCTAGTACCTCACCGCCATACGATACAAACTTCACAGTTCTCTGAGTAACTTGCGATATGTAAGGATACTGTGGAGACACGGCTGAGACACAGCCATGAGAATATTTCCAGAATGAATGTTTTGTTAGGCAATTTGCCACTTGTTACGACTTCTGCACCACTTGTAGGTAGCAGACACAGTGTGTGCGCCAAAGACTGAGACGGCGTGGAGTTTTACAATTATTTATTGAATGTTCTATTGAATTTCTCCCCCGTCGTCGCTGCCCGGCCCTGCAGAACCCTCCGCCTGGCTGCTGCTGTGTAGATTCTCTCATAATGTTCGCAACGCTCCCGGCTGATCGCACTCGGGGGCCTCAGGCCACCAGTGCTCTGCTGAAGCCAAGATGCCCCAAGATGCCCTGTGGTTGAGATGAACTCTTCGCCGCCCGGTGCCGTGGTATGGGCACGCCCACGGAGCCGCGTCGCCGTGAGGTCAGCTGCCATAGCCTGCTGTACTTAGGGCTTGGAAGCCGTCCGTCGCCGTGTCCGCGAGGTCCCGTCGTGAACGGACCACGCGGTGTGGGGCCAGGTTGCCGTGAATTCCGGGCGTCAGTCCCCGGCGGCGCCTGGACCAAGACCGCGCTGCAGCCGGTCGTGCTGGAAGTTCTCGCTGTAGTTAGTCAGCCATGGTGCCGACCGAACTCGGGCCGACCCCAGAGCTGAAGTTGACATCTGGCGGCAAACGGACGACTCCTGCAAGCTGGAACAGACTTCCGGAATCGTCATCTACGAAGATTGAACTTTCGGAGACGGACCACGTCCGTCCTCAGATCCGAACAGCTTCCTAATTGCTTCTGTCTGTTGCTGCCTGTGCTCCACCGTTTATATCCGGCAGGAGGACGTTTTTTACCCTCGGTGGTAGCTTTTTGTTATTACACCCGCAGTGTATTGCAGCGTAACTTAGCGTGCTGGCCTCACTTCCCCTTACTCAGCACTCTCCAGGCTCCACTCGATGCTCGGCCTGTGTGCGTCCTTGTGTCAGCCAGTTGGTAGACTGTTGCTGTCAGCAAGGCTATCACTGCCGTGCTTACTTCGCAACGCCTCGGTCGCCAGCGTGCCTCTGTTTCGCCATTCTCCACTGCGTGAAGCAACGCTTACTTCATGTGGCCGCAACAATTTGCTCTGCAGCAGAGCGTGCTCTGACATGAATCTTCGTGGTTCTTTAAGACTGCATGCTGAAGGAGGGCTCGAACCTATGACCTTTTCACACAGTTTTAATCTACCTAGAAACTTAATGTTAGCGTATACTCCGCTGCATTTTGCCAGATAACCTCTTATTCCTGACTCTAGTGAAACTGCTGGTCACTACCTGTGTCACATAGTATCATAGGCAAGACTTGTCCGCTGACGTGGAGGAAGAATGAACAGGAGTGGATATAGAAGAGATAGAGGGTCCAGTATTGGAAGACTTATGATAGAATTTGGAAGAAGGGATAGACAACATTCCATCAGAATTTCTAAAAACGTTAGGGGAAATTGCAACAAAATAACTATTCACATTTAGGTGTAGAATGTATTATTCTGGCGATAAACCATCTGACTGCAGGAGAAGACGTCCTCCACACAGTTTCGAAGAACAAGTGCGATGATTATCGCCCAATTAGGTTAACAACGCATGCATCCAATTTGCTCACAAGAATGATATACAAAAGAAAGCTGTCGATGTGTTAAGAGACATTCACTTGGGCTTCAGGAAAGTGAAGGTACCAGAGAGACAGTTTTGACGTTGCGGTTGATAATGGAAGCAAGACTAAAGAAAATTCAGTACAGGTTCACAGGGTCTCTCGATCCAGAAAAAGTGTCCGACAATGTCAGATGGTACAAGATGTTCGAAATTCTGAGAAAAATAGGGGTAAGCCATACGGAAAGTCGGGTAATATACGATGTGTGCACGAGACCAAGAACGTATACTCGGACTAAAAAGGATGTAGGACAGAGATGAAGTCTTTCGGCCCTACTGTTCACTCTATACACCGAAGAAGCAGTGACGGAAGTAAAAGAAAGGTCCAAGAGTGGAATTAAAATTCGAAGTGAAAGGATATCGAAGATAAGATTTTTTGATGACATTGCTATTCTGAGCGAAAGTGAGGAAAAATTACAGGATTTGCCGAATGGAATGAACAGGCCAATGAGTAGTGAATATGTACTGAGAGTAAATCGATGCAAGATGAAAGTAATGAGAAGTAGCAGAAATGAGAACAGCGAGAATTTTAACATCAGGATTGATGGTTACGAAGTAGATGGAGTTAAGAAATTCTTCTACCTAGGCAGTAAAATAACCAATGACGGATGGATGAAGGAGGACAGCAAAACCATACTAGCACTGGCAAAAATGTCATCCTTGGCCAAGAGAAGTCTACTAGTATCAAACATACGCCTTCATTCGAGGAAGATATCCCTGAGAATGTTTCGAGCACAGAAATGATAGTGGAACATGGACTGTGGGAAAATCTGAAAACAAGCAAATCGAAGCCTGTGAGGAAGAACGCTGAAAATCAAGTGTACTGATAAAGTAAGGAATGAGGATGTTTTCTGCAGAATTGTTGAGGTAAGAAATATATGGAAAACACTAGAAAGTAGAAGAGGGAGGATGGTTGCAAGCCTGGTACAACGTGAGGAAATAACTTCCATGGTACTAGAGCGAGCTGTAGAGGGTAAAAACTGTTGAAGAAAACAGAGGCTGAAATACATGCAGCAATTAATTGAGACACAAGTTGCAAGTGCTGCTATGAAATGAAAATGTTCGCACTGGGGTGGAATTCATCATGGGCTGCATCAAACTAACAACGAACGTAAATGGCAATAGCAATCAGGTAAAACTGCAGTGAATAATGACAGAGGACCTGAAATGCTATTTCAAATGGAATAAAAATAATGGAAAGGTAAAAAGAATAATTACAACCACCCTCATTTTCTTAAAAAAAAGATCTACTTTGAAGACTCAAAAAAAAAAAACCTAGGAAAATGCAATCAGTCTACAAAGGAGTTTTCTTGCAAATCACCCGCGTGACTCAGCCTAGAACACTGGTCAAGTGTGTCGGAACAGAACTTAATATGACTAGCACTGAGAGTACATAGCTGAACACAGTACGAATTGTGGCAGGTCTGTTTCATCCGCACGAGTCACATAGATGTTGAAATAACTGAACTGCACACTCTTGAAGAGAGACAGAAACTATCTCGCTAAAGTCTATTGACACAGTTTCAAGAACTGGCTTTAAATGATGACTCTAGTAATATGCTGCAACTCCCCACACATTGCTCACAAAGGTATGAGATTAATTACAGCATGTACAGAGACATTTAAATAATTATTTTTCCCGCATTATGTGAGAGAATACAACAAGGGAAATACCTAGTAACTGGTACGGTGAGATGTACCCTCACAGTGGTTTACAGAGTATAGACGTACATGTAGATGTAGATGCAGATGTAGAGCCTGGATGTAATCACCATGAAGTGCGACACTAAGCCATGTGCGTCTGTCTTTTTCGTCATGACGCTCCCGACGAAGGTGTTTATTCAAGTTCTAGTGTCTTTATGTACTTTGCACTGTCTGATGTAATTTCTTTAAACACACATTCCTAATTTTCATCAAATTTTATGACATGCACGTTTCGAGTGAGTTTTGTCTATGAATGTGTTTAAGTGGGCATAATTGGACATTCAGACATTAAAGTGCCTATTATAATATGCTCTTGCGACATGATTTGAAACAGACTCTTTGAATCAGAATTTTTATACGAATATACCTATTCAAGAGACTATCTCTATTATTAATGACAACATATCACAAAATCATGAGCCCCAAGGAAATAGTCGAATTCATTGAACTGTGAAGAATTACTCTAGATTTTAATTATTTTTCATTCAATAATAAAATATACGTACAGGAAGATGGACTTGCAATGGGGAATTCCCTGGCTAGCACTATATCAGATATCTTTGTCAATTATAATGAAATTCAATTTTTCAAAAATAATCCATAAGTAACAAATAAAATTATATACTACGAAAGATATGTTGACGACACATTGCTATTATATAACGATTCTGAGGAAGAAATTGATGGTTTCGCTAACAACTTAAATAATTTACATCAAAAACTTGTACTTACAGTAGAACAGGAAAGTAACAATAGTATTAATTTCCTGGACCTCACAACTACAAACAAGAATGGTAAACATAATATTTCTATTTATAGGAAAACCACATCAACCGACATAATAATAAATGGTACATATGCCATCCATTAAGATACAAAATGGCATTTTTTAAAACTATGATACATAGAATACTGAAATTATCTCTTCAACCTTATGTGATCCAGAAGGAAATTGATACATTAAAACAGATAGCAGTTGCTCCCAGTTATAATTCCCATCAGGTTAATCTGTTATATCAAAAATTACAAGAAACAAATGATGCTGTTATAAATTCCAAGAAGAGATTTACAAAAATGACATACATAGGACCTATTTCAGATAAAATAAATAAATTATTTAAGAATACTAGCTTGACAATAGCATTTAAAACCAATAACCCCCTACAGATGAAACTGAAACACACAATTGGGGATTCGAATATATACCAAAAGTCAGGCGTTTACAAAATAATACGTAATGATTGTGAGAAACAGTATGTTGGCCAAACTGGCCGTAACTTTCTAACACGTTTTAAAAAAACATACTACTGGTACTGCACGTACCAAGTCAATATTTGGTCAACATCTTGATGGATACAATCATTCTGTGGGTTGCATTTCTGACAATTTGAAAATATTACGTACTGTGCCAAAAGGACTATATTAGAAGAAATTGAAATCTTTTCGCTTCACAAAAGTAATCCATTACCTGTTTTAAACGAACAACTTGAATTCAAAGACAAACATTTCTTTGAGTTTTTCGATGATCTGCTTTAGAATGTTCACTCTTCTGTCCTTTGTTTTTTAAAATTATTACGACATTTAGGAATTATTTTATCTTTACACCGTAATTTTATTTCACCAAACATTATTTTATGACTATCTGTTTTAGAATTTTTGCTTATATGTTTTTAAACTGCATATTGCTAATTCACATCCTTTTATTTTTGACACGATGGCTCATAGTGTTATATTTTAAATTTCTTCCATTTTCATTATTTTTATTTGTTTATAAGACTGGCTTACAACTTAAGGAATAGAAATGCCTTTTAAAAAATTGTCACTTGCAATTTACATACGAACTTCATAGACAATATTTCAAAAATATGGACAACTACTTCGTATCTTATTTGAGCAGCATGAAGTATACATGTCAGCTAAAGATTATTGCAGCCTACTCATTGAAATCGTTTCGATAAAGACATGTTGCTGCTCAGTAATACATCGTATGACGTGGCAGTCTTCGCCATTCCACTTTCTCAACAACTTCGTTAGAAAGAAGCCTGCTGACACATCTTTGCACTGGCGTTTGTCCTCACCATGGCAACCACTAGTTCGCCTATCGACTTTACAACAACTTCAGTGGAAAGAAGCATGCTGCCTCATCTTTGGAACGGCGTCCAACTTCACCATGGCAACCAGTGGTTCCAAATGGTTCACTAACAGGCCTTGAGAAGGGCAACCCATGTACTGCCAACCCGAAATTCATTTATCCTGCATATTTGTATATTTTTAACGCTTCTTAATGGACAATAGCTGTTTAATAAGCCAAGTTTAGTGTTTATTTATTCTAAATTCATGACAATGTTATTTTAACTAAGAAATTTTACATTGTTATTCGACTTATAACTCATTGGTTAGTAATGACATCATGCCATATGACGTGGGCGGAGCCTCCATTATTAATAGTAAGACGTGCTCTGGTTTCTCCAGTAGTGATTCTCCAACAGAAAGAGGTTCCTACTCAATGGTAATTCATCGTTTTATAGCTTTATAACTTTATGTATTTTCTTTAATGTGTGTAACTTTCTAATTAATGCTTTGTATACAACTTGTGGGTCCGAAGATGACCACAGTAGTCGTCGAAACCGGTCACCTTGATAAATAAACCGTGATCAAGACTGTTTTTAATAGTAAATATTCCTTAGAATATCTTCCGAGACTGCAGAATCCGTTCCCATTGCATTGTCATTCTAATAGTGACAAGTTTTCGACAGGTAGACGGCGTAAATTCTTCACGTTCCTGGAACTTATTGTTGTAGAACCCGCATATCACCTAGAGGAGGACAGAAAGAAAGCCAAGCAAGATTCGACGAAACTTTTTCGCCGAAAGTTTCCAACATTGGGGGTGAAATGTTCCTCACACCCGTCCAGCGTTCGTGGCAGCCCACCAAGCTGGGCCGGAGCTGGTAACAGAGCTCAGAGGCAACACAAGAGCGTCTCGTGTGGAGTTGGCTCTGGGGTTCCAGTATATCACCCGGCATTACAGCTCTGCTGTTTCCTACGAGAAATTGTTGTAATGGCCGCGGTAATTAATGGTCTAAGTTATGGCATTGGCAATGTGTGGCCATTGATTACTCGCAGAGCCGTTAAAATCAATAGCGGCTGAGTTCAGTAATGGGACTTAGTGCAAGTAGTTTAATCCTTGGATGTTGCCTACTGGTGCCAAACTGACGTACTGGAATTTCGCTTGAGCTTGACAACCAGATGGTCCCGATTATATGGACAATGGGTATTTTTAAATGTAGCTAACTGACATTAATTAGGTAAGTCGATTTTGTCGTCCGTCAGGCAGACGTACAGTTCCATTTATTTCCGTAGTGAAAAGCTACTTAATATTGTTGTAAATTATACATTTTCTTTTGTCTCGGTGTCTGATATTCATTTTCGGCATTTACTTCTTTCACATGTTGTTATTGGGGTACTCTTCATCAAAATACTGGGCGATTATAAAAACAGTGCAGCTCATCACAGACATGTGAGTAAAAACATAATGTTGTTTGTATTATTAACAACTGCTTACACTGTTTTTCTATATGAGCATCGGAGACTTCGCCGAGATGTACAGCGCCAGATATGCACATGGTGGAAGAAATTGGAAATATTTTTTAGCAACGTAAATCGGGTGTGCATTAACGCATTAGCACATTCACCAAGTGTCGCTGCCATGCGATAATTGAAGTCCTCACTGAAACACCGTGAGTAGCTTCGCTTTAATTATAAGCGTCTGGAATTAATGTGAGTATGTCTCCCTTAGAAAAATAAATTTTTCGTTATACGCAATATACAATAGTATTTTTTATGTCATCTTTTATGATTCTATACTGGGCATCTTTAAATAGAAATACTAATCATGTACGTAAGTATTCCCGCCAAATCGTTCCATTTCAGCCTAAAGCTGTTGTTTTCCCGAGTCTACTACACTTTGCGTCTTCACTTTGTGCATTCTTTATAATAAAGTTTTATTTCCTATTCGTGAATGCATCGGCTTCCGAGAGGTAGATTTTTCGTATCCTAACAACAGGAATAACGGAAATATTTACAGTTCCTGTTATTTGAAAGTTGTGCGATGGGATCTGGAGAAGCAAACCTCTACGTAAAGTATTCCAGACATTTTAGATGTGCACGCAAATTTTCGAGAGCCTCAGTTTCAAACTATTGGTTCACTTGAGGAGGTCACAGAGGAGCGAAACCACGAAGCTAGTAATCTCTCGCTCCCTGACGCTCTCAGATTCAGAGTTCTGGTCACTGTCCAGTCCAGAACCACAAGCACGTAAAACTATTCTCTACTCGATAACCATCCCACACTTAACTCAATAACTATTTTATAGTCTACTAGCGCAACTTGTTTCTAAAGAGCTATTAGGTTACTTGTCTGCAGTTGTAATGCAGGGAGAGAAGGCAAAGCGCAAAACAAAAATTTATGATGGAAACTTCGGTTATGATTAACACTTTCTGCTACCACCACCATTACTTTTCTGTTTTCCTGATACAGAATAAGAGTTCAATTTTTCCTTAAAGTTTGATACTTCGAAAATGAGAGACCGCCGATATTAATGTACTAACCGTTAACAGGAATTTGCTGTAGTATTTATTTTATTAAGAATGAAAACTCTGTGAATTTGAAGTAAGCTAATCCAAAAATGGTCCTTTGAAACAAAAAGAGCATTTCTTACAAAAATTTTATTACTACACAATACTACGCATTAAACTACTTTGCAATATAATTTTCCCTAATATGGAGGTATTGACCAGATTGAAAAAGCAGTTTCTTAAGTCTTGTTTCATAAAAATGTGTCTCCTGAATAACTGATTTCCCTTGACGTTGATCGGCTAAAAGCTTTTTCATGTGCAGCAATGACTGATAGCTACTGGATTCTAGGTAAGTGGAATATCAGGCTGTTTCCAGCACTAGGCAAGCGAGTTTTTGGGCTGAAATTGTTTGCTGGAATCTTATTTTATTGTTGAATTTAAATAACTTTCTACTAATGTTTAATGTTTAACTGATGGTGTAACATGAGTCTCCCCTGATCAGTCTTCAGTGATAATTCGGTTTAAAAACTCATCATTTTCATTACTTAGCTGCTCAAGGCTATTCAATGATCTGGCTCCTCAATTTAATTTGTGCGCCTCACTCAATATTTTCAGTACAAAGCGCTAGTAAAACTTTCGACAGTTTAAGTGTTCTGTCTCGAAACTTGAGGAAACTCATTAGATAAGCTCTGATTGTGAAACGATTGTTTCCTTGAATTGCTTTATAAATTTCCTCCATAAAATTTTGGGTATGTTGTCCTCTGCTCTCACATGCCACTAACTTTTTTTGTACACTCCTGGAAATTGAAATAAGAACACCGTGAATTCATTGTCCCAGGAAGGGGAAACTTTATTGACACATTCTGGGGTCAGATACATCACATGATCACACTGACAGAACCACAGGCACATAGACACAGGCAACAGAGCATGCACGATGTCGGCACTAGTACAGTGTATATCCACCTTTCGCAGCAATGCAGGCTGCTATTCTCCCATGGAGGCGATCGTAGAGATGCTGGATGTGGTCCTGTGGAACGGCTTGCCATGCCATATCCACCTGGCGCCTCAGTTGGACCAGCGTTCGTGCTGGACGTGCAGACCGCGTGAGACGACGCTTCATCCAGTCCCAAACATGCTCAATGGGGGACAGATCCGGAGATCTTGCTGTCCAAGGTAGTTGACTTACACCTTCTAGAGCACGTTGGGTGGCACGGGATACATGCGGACGTGCATTGTCCAGTTGGAACAGCAAGTTCCCTTGCCGGTCTAGGAATGGTAGAACGATGGGTTCGATGACGGTTTGGATGTACCGTGCACTATTCAGTGTCCCCTCGACGATCACCAGTGGTGCACGGCCTTTGTAGGAGATCGCTCCCCACACCATGATGCCGGGTGTTGGCCCTGTGTGCCTCGGTCGTATGCAGTCCTGATTGTGGCGCTCATCTGCACGGCGCCAAACACGCATACGACCATCATTGGCACCAAGGCAGAAGCGACTCTCATCGCTGAAGACGACACGTCTCCATTCGTCCCTCCATTCACGCCTGTCGCGACACCACTGGAGGCGGGCTGCACGATGTTGGGGCGTGAGCGGAAGACGGCCTAACGGTGTGCGGAACCGTAGCCCAGCTTCATGGAGACGGTTGCGAATGGTCCTCGCCGATGCCCCAGGAGCAACAGTGTCCCTAATTTGCTGGGAAGTGGCGGTGCGGTCCCCTACGGCACTGCGTAGGATCCTACGGTCTTGGCGTGCATCCGTGCGTCGCTGCGGTCCGGTCCCAGGTCGACGGGCACGTGCACCTTCCGCCGACCACTGGCGACAACATCGATGTACTGTGGAGACCTCACGCCCCACGTGTTGAGCAATTCGGCGGTACGTCCACCCGGCCTCCCGCATGCCCACTATACGCCCTGGCTCAAAGTCCGTCAACTGCACATACGGTTCACGTCCACGCTGTCGCGGCGTGCTACCAGTGTTAAAGACTGCGATGGAGCTCCGTATGCACAAATGCTGCGCAGCTAGCGCCATTCGACGGCCAACACCGCGGTTCCTGGTGTGTCCGCTGTGCCGTGCGTGTGATCATTGCTTGTACAGCCCTCTCGCAGTGTCCGGAGCAAGTATGGTGGGTCTGACACACCGGTGTCAATGTGTTCTTTTTTCCATTTCCAGGAGTGTAGTTTAAATTTGCAGTTGCAACAACGAGTTTCCAGCATGAACACACCCGAAAAACGTAAGTAAATTCAATACTCTATTTGTATTGACAGAAATATGGACCGCAATAAATCCCTGCTCATAATACAGTCGATATGTTCTTCAATGATCTTACACTAATCAGCCAGAACATTATAACCACCGACCACTATCGCCATAAACCCGTCCAGGCGGTAGCAGCGTCACCTGATGAGGAATGACTGCTGGTCAGACACACGCGTGGTGCATGTAGTTTCAGAGAGCGTGCTGTCCGTGAGTATAGTGGGGAAGGCGCGCGATCTGTCTGAGTTTCACCGAAGGTAGACGGTGATGGCCTGGAGGCTCGGCGCAAGCATTTCGGTAAGTGCACGACTTGTGTGGTGAGTGTCTTCAACACGTGACGAAACCAAGGTGAGACTACACCCTGACATCCCCTCATTGCAGATGGCTGACGTCGTAATCTAGGCAAATTGGTAAAACTGGACAGGAGGCGAACGGTGGCGGAACTAACAACAGGCGTTAATGCTGCGCAGAATACAAGTGTGTCTGAGCACATGGTGCACCGAACACTCCTAACGATGAGACTCCGCAGCCGATGACACATGCATGTGCCAACGTTAACATCACGACGTCGGTAACTACGACTGAAATGAGCACGTGACCGTGGGCGCTGGATGTTGGCGCAGTGGCAGAGCGTTGCACGGTCTGATGAATCCCGATATCGTCTTCATGATGCCGATGGGCGGAGAACCCGTCTTCCTCCAGGGGAACAGCTTCTTGAGAACTGTAAAAATGGAAATGAGCGTTTGGCGTCATTGACCGGGAAGCCCCCTGCGGGGCAAGTCCGGCCGCCTTAGTGGAGGTCTCATTACATTCGACGCCACATGGGCGGCCTTCGCGACGGATGGGGATGAAATGACGATGAAGACAGCACAACCCTCAGTCCTTGAGCGAAGAACATCCCCGACCCAGCAAGGAATCGAACCCGGGTCCGTAGGACGGCAGTCCGTCACTCTGACCACTCAGCTATCGGGGTGGACCTTGAAAACTCTAATGCGGAAATAATTCCGGACGGAGACAAGCTGGCAGTGGCTCCATTATACTTTGGGGAACATTCACGTGGGCATCCATGGGTTCAGTGGAGCTCGTGAAGGTACCATGACGGCCAAGGAGTACCGTACACAAGTTGCAGAGCATGTATGTCCCTTCATGACGATTATGTTTCCCGACGACAATGGCATTTTTCAACAAGATAATGTTCCATGTCACAAGGCCACAAGTGTAATGGAGTGGTTCGAGGAACGCAGTGGCTAATTCCTATTGATGCGATGGCCCCCAGCTAGCCAGATCTGAACCCGATAGAAAACATCTGGGATGTGACTAACGTCAGAGCTTCCAGTAATTTAAGGGAATTACGTGACTTGTGTGTGTGTGTGTGTGTGTGTGTGTGTGTGTGTGTGTGTGTGTGGTGCCAACTCCCTCCAGCGACCTACCAACTCTTCACTGCTTCCATGCCACGATGCGTATCCGCTGTTACCCGTGTCAAAGATGTGTATACCGTCTATTTGGTAGGTGGTCATAATATTCTGGTGATCAGTGTACACAAACGATTTACTATGGGTACAGTAGACAAGATTTTGTGTTTGACAGTAATGCGACAGCTAGGCATACAAGCATCTCATCTGCTGTAGGAAGACATTTAAACACGAATGTGATGAGGTACTATACATGACGTATATATTTTTAGAAACACTAAGAATCACATAATTTTATTAAATAAGATAATTTCCATATTAACCTGCTCACTTGGAGTTCCAGTAGAAATAAAAACATTTAAGACATTTTTGCGTACCAGTTGAATAACACAGCTGTCCGCATCGAAGGTTCGTCTGGTAACATAAACCCCACAGTCTGTTTCGTAACATCTACAGAATTTTATTGATACTCGAAGCCACTACCACATCACAGACATACGAAGTCCTGTTACATGACATATCCAGTATCAGTTCAGTGTCAAGTGAACGTTTATAACCGATACCACATACATTAATAGTTCTCATGCCTTTCAGTATTTTAGAGATGGAAAATTGCAACTATAAGTCACAAATTATAATTATTACTTCGAAAAAGTAGAGGAGCGACATTAAACTTTGTGATGTTGGCCGACCTTTTCTATACAGTCACCTCTCATTCCGACACATTTCCACGACCGTGAAGGACTTGGCGTTGACACTGCTTGCAGAAGTATGTGTTTCGGCTGTTCAGAAAACATTGCACCTCAATATTATTTCCTCGTCATTCTGGAAATGCCGCCTAACAATTTTTTCATACGAGGAAAAAGGAAAGTGCGAGATGCTGTTTGAAGGGAATACACGGTGTGAGGCAGAATGTGTCAGCCAGAAAAATCAGCATGTGTTAATATCTCCCATGCAGATTATGCAGTTACATTGTCAAGGACG
Organism: Schistocerca piceifrons; assembly: GCF_021461385.2. NCBI lineage: Eukaryota > Metazoa > Arthropoda > Insecta > Orthoptera > Acrididae > Schistocerca > Schistocerca piceifrons. The sequence continues at coordinate 958,405,610 of NC_060138.1, forward strand.
AAATGAGCTCCCTTGAACTGCTTCCCACGATGGTTCACCTTGAGGGACTTTCGTAGCCTCGCAAGGATATTTCGGTAATATGCTTCTGTGATGGTTGGCGCAACAAAAGCGTTCTCTGGTAACAACGCACCATGACACTCCCAAGAAATACAAGGAACCCTTTGAGTGCGAGGTCGCTAAAGGCCAATGACGTTTATGGCTTTCTACGCACCACATATTGTCTACGGTACAACCATAATATTGTTTGATAATGGCTACAGGGGACAGGACTGGAGATATCCAATGATGAGCACAGAACTGAGGCTAGAGAGCGTAGTTGAAGTGCTTGGTCGACGAATAACTTGTGACAGTGCTTCAGTGCTAGCGGTGTTGATACAAATAAGAGCAATGGCACGATAAGCAAAGCAAACATTGAATTGTGTCTACAACAGTTGACATTTCGTCATAAAGAAACCCAAGGAATTTAGCAGAGTGAAAAAGAAGTGGCAGATGAAACATTAGCGTTTCTGGAAGATGAAACAGTGGAATGTGTGGTGTCGTATAAGATTGACTGTGTGGACAATGTACACGAGGAGTACAATGAGACGATATGGGCTTAAAAAGTGGAAGTGATTTGGAAACAGGTGTTAAGACATTTAGTTCATCACTCTTGTCTGATAGGGAGCCGCAATTTCCTTCTCCAGTGAAACATAATAAAGGACAATAGTTGTCGAAAAAGCGATTGCTAGTTGCAATTGCTTCTTCGTATAGAAATAGTTAACAGCCAATTAGTTACAATTGGAAGACTTACTAAAAGCCCTTTCCACTGTTCCAGTGTTTATACACACTTCTTCATAAGGAGACATAGATATCTGTCTTACATTTTGTGGCAGAGGTACGATATAATGTAGCCGAAAGACCCAAGCTGTAAATTGGTGGGGAAATACCACTTGACAACAACCATGTTGTGCATGTTTTAATTTATATGGAGGTGAAATATATTTGACTGGCGCTTTTTGGCTATATTTTAACGTACGTGTACCACATTTAATCGAGATGCCTACATTTACTTCCGAAGAAGATATTTTTACAAACGTTGAAATTATGGTAAATGGGTTTTAACAAACTTTCCAACTTGCAACTGATTTTCTCTTTGTATTTCTACAGAAATAAATTCAAGAGAGGACACCGCGCACTTATTACAAATACTGCCACTTACGCGTTTCAAGGATGCTCGATGCAGTTTACAGGGTGTGCATGGTACTAACCTACTACGTTATGCACATAAATTGCGCACGACGTAGATTACAGCGATTTCGAGGGAAGCGGTGAATGGTTGCATAGCGTCAAACAGTCCTACAGAATTGTTGCATAACGTCAAATAGTCCTACAGAATTGGAAGACGTAAGATAACGAAATTTCAATCAAAGCGTCAACTTGACCATGCACAGCAAACTGCGGAATCACGCCGAAAATTTGTAGATGAGTTGAACAAACGTTGCCCATTGTTCAGTAAGGAATTTGATTGCAACGCCGACCAATCGGCATTTGAAGAGGAAATCCATGTGGAAGAAATCCTGGAAACCAGAGCTACCAAGTGAATTGCATCAAAATCAATCAATAGCAATGAACTATTGCATTCGTATGCAAATTTACCGACTGTTAATCTGGATGGTAAACTGGCTGGAGAGCTATTTATTGTGCTGCAAGAAATTGGACGTGCTCTGCCTTCTACTGTTCTTTCTCGTGTGCGTGATCTTGAAAGGGGAGTAGGGAACATACATGTTACAGAAAGCAAGAGTGGTAAATTGGGCGTGAGGAAACTATAACTACGGTATGAGCATTGATTTTGTCAAATCACTGAGCAAAATAATTTCCTTTGTTTGATTCCTGTTCTGCGCACAAAAATTAAACTCGTTTACCTCAAACTATCGCTCCTGAAAAGTGTGTGGCATTGCAATCCACGCCACATGGAACCACTGAACAAATTCAGTCTCTGGATGTTCGTTTTTTCCGTGCCTGTAAAACATGCAATCGCCCCATCTGCAGCTACGCATTAGACTAGAGGGTATCCAGTTTCACGATAAGGTGTTTCGTATTCGATTGCATTCCATGACACTCCATTAGTTGTCATCAGTCCGTTATAGCAATATGACTCTATATGCATTCCTTAAGAGTGGATGCCTATCTGAACATCCTACACGGTTTGTAGCTCCCAAGGAGTTCGCCTTCAATCTTCAAGGTGCGAACTTTTGCGATCACTGTGGTGTGCCACTTTTCATTCACTGTTCATGATACGAATTCATGGTCTGATTTAATATTTCTTTTGCCGACGATGTCCATTTTGTGAAGTGTGATACATACATCCCATAGAAAGTAGATCTCTGCACCTTCCAGACACTCATTTTTGGCGAGTCATTAGAAGCTAACATTGCTCGTGTCATAATTGCTAACTTCACACCTACAAATGAGCCGTACTAGAAACTGAACTTGCGACCTCGCACTCAAGGGTTTCCTTCTTAGCAACACTATGTCTGATGATGGTGTTTCTTCGACTTTTCCGGTGGTGGTGATTTCGCATATTTCCTCTGCTTGCTTTGTTCTTCTATTTGGGCTCATAGCAATGCACTCACTACATTCCACACAATATTCATTTACTAGTTTATCATAGTCCCCTTTCATGATAACAAAAGTTGACTGTTATATACAGAATTACATTTATGTGACCCTTCATCATAATCTAGTTATTCTCCTTCCTTTTATTATTCTGCGTCCATGCTGATTAGGCTGCTTAAGAAGTCATCAAGATTTCATTCACATAGCTGCTTCGCATATTTGGCTGGTGTTGCAAATGCGTGTGAGCAGTCGCGGTAACCAGATGGTCTGTAGTGCCGTACAAATTGTTGAAAACTGATCAGAGAGAGATGGCCCAAATTTTCAACTACAGCCTCGACAGTGTTAAGCCGGTCTTGGGACTGCATCGCTTCCACTTCACGTACTTCTACTCTTCACACTTGGAATGCCAGTCACTCAGTTCTTCATTCAGAATTGTATGACCACATTTATCGCTGTGTCTTATGATCGTGCGTTGTTGTATAGATTTTTGTAGTTTCAAGCGGAAAACACAAGTAACTTTATAGCGGTATGGGTCACTTTGGTTCAGCTGCTTTTGTGGCCTGCTACCGTAATGTGGTGCGAGAATTTCAGCAGAAGTGCTGAAATGAATCTACGGACAAATAAAAAACTAATTATGTAATTTAGTTTTTCGAAATGATAATTAAGGCTTCATGAATAGAATTAGTATTTTTTTTTATATTTAGTGAAACTCTATATGTTATATATGTACTATCGTTGTTGATAACAGTGTTATATTACGAGCCGGCCAGAGTGGCCGAGCGGTTCTAGGCGCTTCGGTCTGGAACCGCGCGACCGCTACGGTCGGAGGTTCGAATCCTGCTTCGGGCTTGGATGTTTGTGATGTCCTTTGGTTAGTTAGGTTTAAGTAGTTCTAAGTTCTAGGGGACTTATAACCTAAGATGTTAAGTCCCGTAGTGCTCAGAGCCATTTGAAACATATATTACGTGACACGAACCAGAGCCGACAAATAATTACATTAGCCGTGGGTTTCATCAACATATGCTACTTTCAGATTCGATATCATCCTCGACAGTAATCAAGAGCAATGAAAGCTTGTGGAACACACATATCGCCATCTCAACACCATCGGTGACCAAGCAGCACGTTAGAATGAAATTACAATGAAATGAAAACCCTTAGCTGCTTATAGGCGTTGACATACGTCAACGGGGACAGATAAAAACATGTGCGCCGACCGGGACTCGAACCCGGGATCTCCTGCTTACACGGCAGACGCTCTATACATCCGAGCCCCCGAGGACACAGACGATAGCGTTACTGCGGGGATTTATCTCTGGTACGCCTCCCGCGAAACCCACATTCTCAACGTATTGTCCCGCACTACATTCGTAGTGCCCCCGTCCATTATACTCATTACTCGCGGCGCGTTGCCGATTCCCATAAGAGTTCGGGCACTGTTTGTGCATTCACACAGAAGAAGAAGATGGTCAAGTGGCCTGTAATCAGCTAAGGGTGTTCATTTCATTGTAATTTCATTCTATCGAGCTGCTTGGCCACCGATGGTATCTGTTCTTTCGGACACGTCCGAAAGAACTGATATCATCTTAGTAAATATATGTAGTTAAGGCTCACCGACCACTTGACCATCTTCTTCTTCTGTGCGTATGAGCAAATAGTGCCCGAACTCTTACGGGAATCGGCAACGCGCCGCGAGTAATGAGTATAATGGGCGGGGGCACTACGAATGTAGTGCGGGACAATACGTTGAGAATGTGGGTTTCGCCGGAGGCGTGCCAGTTATAAATTCCTGCAGTTGCACTATCCTCTTTGTCCTCGGTGGCTCAGATGTATAGAGTGTCTGCCATGTAATCCGGAGATCCCGGGTTCGAGTCCCGGACGGGGCACACATTTTGATCTGTCCCCGTTGACGTATGTCAACGCCTGTAAGCAGCTAAGGGTGTTTATTTCATTGTAATTTCATTCTAACGTGTAACATGCTGGTTGGTCACCGATGATTCGGACGTGTCCGAAAGTACAGATACCATATAATTGAAAAAAAAGAGTACTTTTACTGCTATTTTAAGAAATATGCAACAACCTGTCTGTCGAGATTTGAAGATGGCAACATGGGTTACCGAAACCGATTATCGAGAATGAAGGTTATTATTAGCTATCTTGGCAAAGAAGTTTATCTTCTCTGATCTGTATTCAATTTACCTGGATGAAATGCGGTTGGTATATATTGCGATAGGACGTTTCTTGCTGTATGAAGTCTGCAGCGTCAGCTATTTACCTCACACCTCGCTGACCTCGTTCATCGAGGGTCCCCAAGTTTGTTGTATATACTAACGTTACAGGATGTCGACAACGTTGGCTTATATTTATTAGCGACATTATTTTGTCAGCTTGTTCTGTGCTATAATCCCATGTTACTTAGGGGAATAGAATGAAGTCAGACTACAATGCCTTTGTTGTTGCCTTTTTGTTTCGTTAGCAGAGTTTCGTATAGCGCCGTGTTCGCAGTAGTACGTGGGCGGCTTTTACGTCAAAACCTCTGTAGTACCAGCCCTCCGCTACGTATAACAATAGTGGAACGCAGGCCACACACCCACTACCGAAGTTCTTAACTGAATACACTCTCCTGTTGTTTTATCCATCCCGAGTTGAGCAGATTATATGTTGTGTCTATCCAGATTCAAAACAGACTTTACTGCACTGTTACGATGGCATTCGTGGTATCTCTATATATTCTTTCACGTAATACGATTCCTTTCTGTGTGGTTATTCCCAGCCAGATAAATCTCATAGATCTGTACATTACTACTTGGTACACCTCGTAATTAATCCATCATCTCTGATAATCACTTATCATTTCTTTCAGACAGCTTACATACCGAGAAACTTTTCTGAGGAACGAGTGTTTAGCGCAGTGTAGTCAACAGTCACAAAGCCTCGTTGATGCGCCTGAAATAAAGAATATCAAATAACTGAAGATACAGTGCGCGGCTCAGTGAAAATATGAGAAAAGTGCTTAAGTACCCAACTACGGATCAAATGATTTAGAGTTCGATCCCTCGTCGGTACTCGGATTTCTAGGTAGCACCATTTCTTTGATCATTGGTAATATTTATTAGTGTGAAGAATGCCTAGATGCACGGTGGTTCAGAGTTCACGTTAAAAGTGCACGTCCCCCTACAAATGGCAGTGTAACTCAGTTCAGAATGCAGAGGAAGGAAACCACATCTCACCTCCAGCATGGTCCTGTCTGGTAAAGCACAGTGGTATTCAAACCATACTGCGGTTTGACGACACTTTTATCTTGTAAAGTCTTTATATACTGATGGGAAAATACAGCGTCACAAAAAATAATTATTGTAGAGTAATGAATTTCGGGAACATTTTTGTCTAGGTAATATATTTACACGATTAACATTGCAAGATCACAGAGCGATATAAGCCTTTGGAAACATCAAAAGCTGATACATCAATAACGGGCGTAACCGCCAGAACGTTGAATACAAACATGCAAATGTGCATGCATTGTGCTACACGGGTAACATGTCAGTTTGTGGAATGCACTTGAGTGTCTGTTGCAATTAGTCGGTCAATACAGGGCCGGTTATTGCTGTTTGTGGATGACGCTGGAGCTGTTCGAATGAACTCCCATATGTTCTCGATTGGAGACAGCTCTGGTGATCGAGGAAACCAAGACAAGTTGTCGGCACTCTGTGGAGCAAGTTGGATTACAACACTGGTTTGTGAGCGGGCTTTATCCTGTTGGAAAACACCTCCTTAATGTTGTTCATGAATGGCACCATAACAGGTCGACTCACCGGATTGACGTACAGATTTGCAGTCAGTGTGCGTAGGATAACCACTAGAGCGCTCCTGCTGTCATATGAAATGTGTAGCTCCAGTATGTCTAGCATGCAGACAAGTTGGTTGCAGTCCCTCAACTGTCGTCCTTCTAACCAACACACGGCCATCACTGTCACCGATCAGAAACAGCTTTCATCAGAAAACACAACAATGCTCACCCCTACTTCTAATGAGTTATCGCTTGACACCTCTAAAGTAGCAAATAAAATCAGTGGAATGCACGCTACAGAGCGTCTGACTCGGAGCTGTCCTTGATGTAACCGGCCAATTCGTTGTGTTACTGTGGTCCCAACAGCCGCTTAAATCGCTGCTGCAGATGCAGTACGATTCGCCAGAGCCATATGGCGAACACGATGGTGTTCCCTGTCACTAGTGCCATGTAGCAGTCTGGAGCTCGATCTTCTAGCTATCGCACTTTTCCGTGACCACTAATTCCAGAAATCATGTACAGTGGCTACATTACTGCCAAATCATTCTGCAATATCGCAGAAGGAACATCCAGCTTCTTGTAATCCTGTTTCAAGACTTCGTTCAAACTTGGTGACGTGCTGATAATGCTGTCTTTGTCTCCTTAAAGTCAATCTTGACTAACATGAACTCACTACGTCCAAATGTCAAAAGTAACAACCGCTCACAATCGTTACAGCATGTACTTAAAGCAACCCTGATCTGCATCATCATAGTTGCGTTGCTAGCGCCGCTCTTATGCGACTGCCGTGAAATCTGAATAGACATCATGTTTCAGATGTAGAAACAAGCCTGCCAGCTTTCATTTATGTTTCACAGCCCCTTTTTGATGTTCCAATTCTTTCCGTCTGTGTATAACTATCACCTGAGGAATAGTTTAGGAGGTATGTCACTATTACAGCAATTTCGATTTGTGTCCACCAAAGAAGTGATCAATGATATTGTACACAGTCGACATGCTAAGTATGCTTGAAAAATGAAGGAGTCTCAGTTACTGTTTCATTTTTTCTATTACACTGCTCAAACAATTGTAATGATTATTAAATTTAATACATGAATCATCAATACCAGCAAAAAAATGCATCTATCGTAGCAGAAAAGTGTCGAATATATTTCTGTTTAAAAGACTCTGGCTGAAAGTGACATGCCAGCTGCCTATTTCTACCTTTCATAGGATCTTTAAAAATCTCCCGAAAATTTTGGCTCTTGAACGTATTGACACCCTTTTTAACACGCAGCTTACTTTTCACTCCCACAAGGGCAACTAACTGTAATTCGCTCACACTCAATTGTCCATCGCTGTAAGTCGCTCATGTCCATCCACTTCCACTTCCTCTTTCTTACTGAGTCACCCAGCCCCACTGATTGACATCACCTCTTTAAGTCACCCGTCTCGCAGTCATATCCCTCGTTTTGTCCTGCTACTAATGTCCCTTCTCAGTGTCACTGTAAGCCTCTTCGCACCGCTGCTGCCTCTTCTCACTGCCACTCTACCTCTCTTACTCTTCCTCATAGACTCCGTACTTCATTATCACTGGCTCTCACCCATTTCCACATTCTCTGTCCCTTTATTCCTCTTCCACTAGCATTGTGGCCTTCACTCTTTCCCTAGCACTATCTGTCACTGTTCACTACTTTCCAGTGCTACTGTGTCTTCCCCTTTTCCTCATATTTCCATTCTCTGTCCGTATACCGCAACCACTGTGTTCTTTTTGCCCCTTTCCCACTGCCACATTATTGTTTTCTCTCTCTCTCTCTCTCTCAAATAAAGAAAAAAAAGCTTTCTCAGGCCAAAATTGTTGGGAAAATTTTTGTAGATACTGAGGAAGGTAGGGTATGCGAGCCAGTACCCGACTTTTCATTAGTCTTTTAAATGGGAGCATGTTCGCCTGTTTTGTGCTGCGATATGAGCTTTATTTCGGTGGTTCTCCTCTTTTACCTTCTACAACTGAGCATGTCATTTATATGAAAAGAACTTTATGCGTCAGCAAAGCTTTGATTTTTTCTGTTGGGTGTAAAAATGGCCTGTAGCCAAGGGCCTATCCAAAACATTTAACCACGCCTCTCTATCATCGAGGTATGACCCTCAGAAAAATTATGGTACATTTCCGTAGCCAACTACGTATGTCGACACAAATCAACGTGGATGAACCATGCTATTTCTTACAATTCACAATATTTTCCCTGTTGATCCATTGTGGATACGGGACATGTAAAAGAAAAACATGAGTAAAATAACTTCTCAAAACATACGGCTGTTCGGCGATTTTCATTGATACAGATAAAATTTTTATTTTGGAGCAATCCAATAACAACCATCATGCATAATTTGTTAGCTTAATAGCATTTATAATTACAGCTTCCGACGTCACGTTCCACTGATCAACGCATACTACGCTCACATTTTAGTGATTATATATAGTTTTAAACCAGCTTCGACTTCACTGTATTGTTCTAGACCTTTTAAACTCGTATGAAAATATTCAACTTACATACAACTAACTGCGTTAGACGTGAATACTAAATACGTTCTTACTAATTTGTGATACCGTAAGTATTAACCTGTTTTAAGTGCAGACAATTTACCTTAATCCGAATTATGATGCAGTTTTAACGCAAAAAATTATCCTCCACCACATACTTTTTTTCCTTGAAAAGCAAGTTCACATATCAGAAAATTAATACAACAATAAGTTTCCTTTAATTTACGTCTATGGTCACAAACTTTTTGTTAACAAAGAGTTTTTTGTTAACAAAAAGTTTGTGACCACAGACGTAAATTAAAGGAAACTTATTACATAAGCGAGTCACTGTTTTTTCGTGACAATGTCGCAGCTTGTGTAATATAACAGTGTGTTGCATGAATGAGAATGCCACCGACGGGAGACAGTCTTAAGGAGATTCATTGTGGAGCGCAGTTACCTAACCGTTTCAGTAATTATTACCATTTGACGAGCCTTCCTATATATAATGTAAACTGCAGATCATTTCATAAATGTTCAACGTTAAGATGCAAGTAGTGTGTAACATTCAACTGGAGGAATTTCCAAAGCGTTCGATTAAGAGACTAGAAGCGGTAAGTGAGTTCTCAGTTTTGTATACCTCAAGGTTTTTTACTGCCAGTTCTGTGACAGAGTATCTATCTAAAAATAGAAACCATTTGCCGTTAGAGAGACACTGACAAATACAGCTGGAATGTTGTCATAGCTAATGCTGAAGCATCAAGTAACGTATGTATAGTGACGCCATGTATCTGGCGTAGCAGCAGAATTAGCTGAAAGCATTTAGTATTAAAGAAATTATAAGCCGATGTGAGTCAGAAATAATAAAGAAGAGTCTGAATAACCATTTTCTCTCTTACTGCCTAGCCTTCAACATAAATTAAGAAGACTAGTATGACAGTGCATGCACCGAAGGGCGGACACAAGTAGCCACTACAACAGGTAAGGAACATGCTAGGGACGTTTTCGCCACTTGTTCACGAGAAAAACGATGTTGAGATTTGGTAAAACTGTTTTAATGTGCTTGCGCGTTACATCTACATCTACATACATATTCCGCAATCAACCGTACGGTGCGTGGCGGACGGGATCTCGTACCACAACTAGCATCTTCTCTCCTTGTTCCACTCCCAAACAGAACGAGGGAAAAATGACTGCCTATATGCCTCTGTACGAGCGCTAATCTCTCTTATCTTACCTTCGTGGTCTTTCCGCGAAATGTAATTTGGGGGCAGTAGAATTGTACTGCAGTCAGCCTCAAATGCTGGTTCCCTAAATATCCTCAGTAGCGATTCACGAAAAGAACGCTTCCTTTCGTCTAGAGATTCCCACCCGAGTTCCTGGAGCATTTCCGTAACTCTCTCGTGATGATCAAACCTACCAGTAACAAATCTAGCAGCCTGCCTCTGAATTGCTTCTATGTCCTCCCTCAATCCGACCTGATAGGGATCCCAAACGCTCGAGCAGTACTCAAGAATAGGTCGTAGTAGTGTTTTATAAGCGGTCTGCTTTACAGATGAACCACACCTTCCCAAAATTCCACCACTGAAACGAAGACGACTATCCGCCTTGCGTTGCATGAACCTGTCACTAGTCACCTACAGCGATCATAAACATTTTTTCGTAGAGTGTCTGTTTCTGGAATTACTGACAAACACATGCAAAATTGTCAGTGGACTGTCACAAATGAAGAGCAACCACACTAATGTTCCTCCAAATCATCTGTTTGTTACTTTACATTGTCCTGAAACACTTTGTTGTTTTCCTTAGCCATTATGTATAAAACTTGTCGTTCTATCCCTTGTGAGATGAGACCATATTAAGGCAAAGAGGTCCCACTACTTTCTCAATTTTGAAAAATCTAAGCAACCATCTTCGCTACAAGCATATCTGTTTCGAAATATGTGCAGTGCAGACGCCTACTTTGAATGTACCTCCATCGATAGTTAAGCTCATATTTCTGAGCGGCAGACCGTTACGGAGGGCAACGCATACGTTAATAACGAGAGACATGAAATAATTCTCATCAAGCGTTACACACAACACTCCAACACTACATAAACTCTGACGTAACTCGTAAATCATAAATATGAATAAACATCTACTACATAACAATGTTGTAACAATGGCGATGAAAGCAACGCCAGATTTTAAACTGCATGTCGGCCAAGTCACTTAACAAGCTTAAAGGGCAAAGAACCACGTTTATTTACTCACTGTTGTCCGCAGACATACTTCACATTCATGTAAATCAATATTAGATTAGAGAATCATTTTCAATGCTGCTAAGAGTTAATTATTGATCTCCACTATGAGATAAGGCTTACTAAATAGCACGTATAAGATCTAAACTGGCTGGATTGACACAATTTTGCGTAGGAAACAGTAAAGTTGATTTGGATTCTTTGAAAGTCTGTCTAGTTTTCGCAAGGTTAGCCTTATAACTTTTTATTGTAATGCAGATAGTTTGCATAATATTACTGCGTCTGTTACAGTGGTAAGCTATGGTTAAGATTCGCTAGCCGTCCGTTCAGACATTTTGGAATCTTCGGTATCTGGAGTATGTACAAGTCGCACCGACATTCTTCCAGTAGGTAATGAGCGATCACGAAAGCATATATGTGTCTGCATCTCTGAGAGTCGATAGGATCTTTAAGATGGCGACCAGTGGCAGTAAAAGCTAAAAATGGTATTGCGAGGAAGAATTGTATCAAGTAGTTTAGAGGTTATTAATTAATTATGTATATACATTAGAAAAATGGATGTACGAATATATACGTTGCACATCTTCCCCTGAAGCACTTGACGATTTCTATCAAACTTGATACACATGTCACTTAATGTCTGGAGATAATTGCTGGGAGGGTAAGAAACACCAACCTATCAAAGTGGTGGGAATGGCTGTGAAAAAACAGTGAAACCCACTATGCACAAATCGCCATACTTTATTCTTCCACTACTTGAGTATTTAGTGACTTGCAACAAAACTTACACATAATTTGAAACTTTCACGAAACTTTTTCTCGCTGACAACGCGTGCAAAATGGTGAAAGGAAAAAAAAAGTTTATCGCATACTACATTTTCGCCGTTCACGCTGTAAAACTGTCACATGAAGCAAGACGTCATTACTTTTTTACTTCCAACTGTATTTGAGACACATTTAGAAAACAGTATTCACATATACCACTGTATGTACGAAGTCTATTTCATGAGATATGACGTCATAACAACTGAGATGCGTGAGAAACTGCCGCATCATTCTTAACATCCCAAAACATGTCGTAGACCGTACCCACATATTCTGCCGATTGTACGTACATAAATGTATCATTGTATGGAATATAGTTCAGGAGATATGACGTCAAATACTGAGATGCGTGAACAATTGGGGTAACCTGCAAGACGTTTTAATTTATTATTTCCTTACTATTAACTGTATTCTCAGTACATTACGCAGACCGTATCCACACATGTTGCTGAATGTACCTAAAAAAATTTACCATAGTACGATTTGCAGTTCAGGAGATATGACGTCGTGAATATTGAGATGCGAGAAAATGAAACTGGCGTTTGATATTCACTAGGAATTCTGGCGAAACACTCGTATGTGCACAAGTACAAGGTAACACAGAATAACGGGAATGTTTTAAATGAGTAGTGGCAGCCATCTGCAGGTGGCAGCACTGCGGTTTCGTGACAGTTAGGCAGTAAACAGTCCGCAATTTCAGTAATCACGGATCACTGGAACGGACAACAGTGTGCGTTAGCCATAAAAATGTTTTATGTAAACAATGATAGTTTGGTAGCGGCGCAGAGGGAGTTTCGACGTTTTTATAATTTAGGACGTCTTGATGCCGTTCCGTCGTAACATTCCACATAATGTTCGATTAATAACTTCGAAGAGACTGGATCTGCCCTCAAGAAGAAACCAGCAGGACGACCGAAAAGTGTGCGTTCTCCAGCGAACACTGATGATGTACGCGAGTCTGTCTTACGGAGCCCACGGGGTTCAATTCGAAGGCAAGCACCATGGATTGGAATTTCGTGGGAGAGTGTTCGCAGAATTCTTCATCTTGATCTAAAATTTCATTCGTACCAACTACAGATGGTGCAACAATTGAAGGACAACGATTACCGGTTACTATTAGGGTTCAGTCAACAAATGATAACAAAAATAAACAATAACGATGAAGTTCTAAGAAAGTTGTGGATGTCAGATGAGGCACACTATCATCCCACAGGCTATGTGAATAAAGAGAACTCCGTGATTGGGCAAACACAAATCCTAATGACGTGAATGGGCTACCTTTACACGCAAGTAAAGTGACTGTGTGGTGTTGTGTTTCATCACATATGACTATCGGACCGTATTTTTTCGCAAATGAACAGGGAAACACGATAACTGTCAACGCCGATCGTTGCGTGGAGATGTTACGAACTTTCACTACACCTCCATATAACAATTTTCCAAATGTTCAAGAAGCCTGGTTTAAACATCGGAGTGACATCACACATTGCAAGGCAATCAATCGCAAATGTCCGAGAGCGTTTTGGCAACCTTGTGATCTCACGATTCGGTAACATTCCCTGGCCCCCTATATCTACATCTACATCTACATCTACGTGGGTACTCTGCTATTCACAACAAAGTGCCTAGCAGAAAGTTCAGTGGACCACCTTCAAGCTGTCTCTCTATCGTTCCACTTTCGAACGGCACGCGGGGAAAACGAGCACTTAAATTTTTCTGTGCGAGCCCTGATTTCTCTTATTTTATCGTGATGATCATTTCTCCCTATGTAGGTGGGTGGCAACAGAATGTTTTCGCAAACGGAGGAGAAAACTTGTGACTGAAATTTCATGATAAGATCCCGTCGCAACGAAAAACGCGTTTGTTTAAATGATTGCCACTCCAATTCACGTATCATATCTGTGATACTATCTCCACTATTTCGCGATAATGCAAAACGAGCTGCCCTTCTTTGTACTTTTCGACGTCATCCGTCAGTCCCACCTGAAGCGGATCCTGCACCGCACCGCAATACTCCAGAATAGGGCGGACTAGCGTGGTGTAAGCAGTCCCTTTAGTAGACCTGTAGGACCTTCCAAGTGTTCTGCCAATGAATGGCAGTCTTTAGTTTGCTCTACCCACAACATTTTATATGTGATCTTTCCAATTTAGGTTTTTTTTTAATTGTTATCCCTAAGTACATAGCTGAATTTACAGCCTTCAGATTTGTGTGACTTACCGCGTAATCGAAAATTAGCTGATTTCTTTTACTACTCATGTGAATACCTTCACACTTTTCTTTATTCAGGGTCAATTGCCACTTTTCGCACCCTACAGATATCTTATCTAAATCATTTTGCAAGTCGTTTTGATCATCTGATGACTTTACAAAACGGTAAATGACAGCATCATCTGGAAAAAATCTAAGACGGCTAATCAGGTTGTCTCCTATGTCGATAATATATATCAGGAACAATAGAGGGCCTATAACACTTCCTTGGGAAACGCCGGATATTACTTCTGTTTTACTCGATGACTTTGCGTCTATTATTACTAACCCGTGACCTTTCTGATAGGAAATCACGAATCCAGTGGCACAACCGAGGCGATACTTCGTTGGCAAGCAGTTTGGTTAGAAGACGCTTGTGAGGAATAGTGTCGAAAGCCTTCTGGAAATCTAAAAATATGCAATCAATTTGACATCCCCTGTCGATAGCACTTATTACTTCATGAATATAAAGAGCTAGTTGTGTTTCACAAGATAGATATTTTCTGAATCCGTGCTGACTACACGTCAATAAATCATTTTCTTCGAGGTACTTCATAATGTTCGAATACAGTATATGTTCTAAAACCCTACTGCAAATCGACGTTAGTGATATAGGCCCGTAATTCATCGGATTATTTCTACTTCCCTTTTTGGGTATTGGTGTGACTTGAGCAATTTTCCAGTCTTTAGGTACGTATCTTTCTGTGAGCGAGTGGTTGTATATAATTGCTGAATATGGAGCTATTTTATCAGCATACTCTGAGGGGAACCTGACTGGTATACAATCTGGACCGGAGGCCTTGCCTTTATTAAGTGACTTAAGCTGCTTTGTTTTTCTATGTTTTTCATCTTGGAAGTTGTTCTTGAATGGAATACAGGAATATTTACTTCGTCTTCTTTGGTGAAGGAGTTTCGGAAAACCGTGTTTGATAGCTCTGCTTAGTGGCACTGTGCCGGCCGCGGTGGTCTAGCGGTTCTAGGCGCGCAGTCCGGAACCGCGCGACTGCTACGATCGCAGGTTCGAATCCTGCCTCGGGCATGGATGTGTGTGACGTCCTTAGGTTAGTTCGGTTTAAGTAGTTCTAAGTTCTAGGGGTCTGATGACCACAGATGTTAAGTCCCATAGTGCTCAGAGCCATTTGAACCATTTAGTGGCACTGTCATCAGCGACTTCACCGTTGTTACCGCGCAGTGAAGGTATTGATTGCGTCTTCCCTCTGGTGTGCTTTGTGTATGACCAGAATCTATTTGGAATTTCTGCCACATTTCGAGCCCCGTTATGTTAGTTTCAATTACTTGTGTCACTGAGTTGCTGCTTTGTCTACCCTTGAGCAGCAGCAACAGAGCTTATCGATATAAGCCCTGCTGTGTTATCTTTGCTGGACTGCTATTACTTCCCGATCGTCGTGTGTCGACCAGCCAGTTGGAACGTGCCAGCAGTTAGTTCGGACATGGCAGTGTTTGAGTTGGCCCGCGACACAAGTACAGGGGCGCGGCAGCACTGAGGTCCGGACCGCCATGACTCCCCCGACCGTTGCCGACACTCAAGATTGGAGTGGCAACGACTTTGGTTGGTCGTCGGATGGTCGTCTTGCCGGACGACGTGTATTTGGCCGGCGACCGCTTATGGGTTGGCTGCGTGTGCCGACCCGTGATTCGTCGTTGTTATTGTACAGTCACTGCCGGTAGCACTTTCTGGTTCTACGTCCAAGTGTCCGTAAAACTGTTTGTAGTTTGTGTGATTTTGACTGATAAGTTGTTTCAAATGTTGTCAGCGTACTGGCTCTGAGCAGTTGGTCGGTTGGCGTGGAGCACTGAGGTATTCTCGGCGGGGCGTAGTTTGGCCTGGGCCCGCTGGCGATCTCCGTGGTGTCGGAGTGTGTGGCGCTTTTCCCATTGCTACTAGGTCCATGGCTCACCGACCCTGGACACGAAAGCTGAGTTTTGATTTAACCTACCAGCAATCCAAGACTGTTCGCATTGTGTCGTTTGGAATTCGTTGTCGGCTGTTGGGATGTTCCCGCGAGCAACAACGTGGTTTTCAAGCTCGAAAATTCTAGCCACCTCCCGTGGAGTTTGACTGTAATTGGTTATTTGAATTTAAGTGCACCAGCGGAATCTTCTGCCTTGTGGCCGTTAACGTTCGGTTACCTCCCCTGGCTGTTGACGTAAATTTCAGGCATTTCAGTTTCCTCATCTTGTTGTTGCTGTCCATCACGATGTGTAGTTACACAGCTCCGTGTATGACTGGTTGTGGGCGCCAATATCTTCTACGTTGTTCCGTTGAACTTCCTCTTGTGTCCTGGTCTGGTAAAGTGAAAGTGATCTTGTCGGTGGGTCCGCTGACTGTCGGTCTGTTGGGTGGTCGTCGGATCGTGAATGGTTGGTCCGACTGCCTGTCTCAGCTAAGCTAGCGTTAGTGTTTGAATTCCAGGCCGACCCTCGAACATCTGGGCGCCCTTGTGTGTAATGCCCTATTTTTTTAAAATTTATTCTTGTTGTTGGTACCTGTATGGTTTCAAGTCGGTTTTGAGTTTTAAATTAGAGTTGTTTTACTCTTAAAGCCTTCAGCCTAGTTTAAAGTACTGTTTCACGTGAGCCCATTGGCATTTTAAATAAATTTTGAATTTTTAAGTCTTCGGCTTTCAGCTGATTTTAATTTAACGTGTTTAGTTCACCCTATTGAATTTTTAAGTCTTCGGCCTTCAGCCGGTTTGAGTTTCAGTTGTTTGTTCTTAAGGCCTTCAGCCTAAATTAAAGAACTGTTTCACGTAAGGACTTTGGTATTTAAAAAAGAATAATGTTTTGGAGTTTTAAATGTCCGGCCTTCACCCGATTTTAATTTAACTTGTTTACTTCAGCCTAACTAAAGAAGTGTTTCAAGATAAGGCTTGCCTTTTAAATTTCTGATTAGCTTGTGTTTTAAGTTATTGGCCTTCAGCCGATTTTAAATTAAAGTAGCTTTCAGCCGGTAATAAAGTCCCAAAGATTAAAGCTGTGTGTTTAAAGAATTTTTTTTGGGTCTCTTGTAATGTTTGATCAAATAATAAATTTGTATGTTCGAGTGTAACTGACAGCCCCTTATTTTGGCCCCTTTCCACAATTTATTCTATCTGCCCTGTCCTGCTGGTTAAGCAGGGAATCTCACTTTAATGAGAGTGATCCCGTATGTGAAAGTACCTGCCGTAAGACTACAGATTCCATCGGTACCACAAAATCAATTAACAGCTAGCTAACACCAAATGGAAATTCGGTCACATAAAGAACTAATCGTAGCATATCAAAGGTGGAAATGACTGTAACTCACTCAATTGAACAATTTATGGATACTTCTGAAATCATCGAAGCATTGAGAATAACAACACAAATACAGTAGCTTTTAAAAATGAGCCAACGACTAACTATAGGTATTCATCGCAAAGTGAAATCTATCAAAGACAAGTGAAAAAGGCTGATCAGTTTTATAAGATGTAGATAACGAATGCCAAAAACAGCTGAACAGTATTCCTCTGTGTGATACCACTGTAGCAGACAGAACAGGAGGATAAGGTAGAGCTACTTTACTGATTAAGAACGCAGTGTCGCATGAACTTGAACTGGTTGAAATACAAGCTAGTACGAATGAAATTATAAATATTTTTTGCTACTGCATGTATTAAATGAGAGTAGTCTTATTAAGCCATCTTACGCTCTCCAGAAGGATTTGTCTGAAGCAAGGTCAAGTCTTTCAGGCGTTGTACTTGTAGCTAATTTAAATGCGAGACATTGTATGGGGATGTAAATATAATCATAAAACAGGCGGGCTACTGCTACTAATTAAATAAAATGTAAAAGGTACCCTAATTTTAATTAATGTCGGTGAAGTAAGAGTATCTCGCCAGAGCAAGCACGGTTGCGCAGTCACCTTTCCTTAAAGAGAATCGAGTATGACGGCAGACATTCCTGTATTGGAGGAACTGAATACAAAAGTTGGATTACTATTGTAAATTCAAATTTAGTTTGCGTTTGTTGTTAAATGTATCACGTAAAAACGTTATTTTCCATTTTTAGTTAAATGTAACTCTCTCTTCATCTTTGTAAGTACTCTACATATCAACATTTTGTATCTTTCGTAACTTCGGTATAAGTAATATCTGTGTAAGTTGCACTTATTTAGTCTGTTTGTGATATTCATTGTCTCCTGACGTCGACTAATTAACCGTAAAACAGTTCGTGATTAAAGAAAACTAATGTTTCAGACCATTAAGAAAGTACTTCCTATTTAGCATAGTATAATATATAATAAGTATTAGAGATAACGCGACAAAAAAATCTCCCAGGTTGTTTTCAGAGACTATTTCAAGATTATGCAAGTTACAGATATTACGAGACACTTATGTGAATGTAGGCTTTCCCGGCGTATACTGCTGATGAAATCTTCTCGGGCTTCCATCCGCGTAGCTGCATCGAAAATCCGCGACGTTCCGATGAGTGTCATTCTCATCATCTTCTAGCGCAGTTACTCGGATGGAAGCCCGAGAAGATTTCATCAGCAATACGAGACACGTTTGTCACCCATGGTATCTACGAAAGAATTTACAAATCGACACTTTTCTGAGTTAGATAAACTGTTCAAAAAATGGCTCTGAGCATTATGGGACTCAACTGCTGTGGTCAGAAGTCCCCTAGAACTTAGAACTACTTAAACCTAACTAACCTAAGGGCATCACACACATCCATGCCCGAGGCAGGATTCGAACCTGCGACCGTAGCGGTCGTGCGATTCCAGACTGTAGCGCCTTCAACCGCTCGGCCACTCCGGCCGGCTAGATAAACTGTTAAGGGAAATCATCAAATAAATGGGGTAATGAGACTGAATTGTGAACTCTAAGCGTACCTGAGGGCATTATTGATTTCAAAAGACTTACAAATTGCATGACTATATTTTCGCAACACCGGAATAAACTTAAGACGCAGGAAATTCTGTGTGATATATGTTACAATGTAATGCAAGTTACTGATGTGGCTGAACACTGCAACATAATAATGTACGACGTGAAATAAAGTGCAGGTGAACAATAGCAGTAGTGTGTGTGTGTGTGTGTGTGTGTGTGTAGCATTTGCAAACAATTTGGGTACTTGTTCAGCTTAGCTTCCTGTTGCCAAAAAAATTGAAATAGATGGCGCAATGATTGAGATAATCGACTTGTATTCTGAAAAAGGACTTACTTTTGGTAATAATCAACGACGGTTTACCACGCTTTCTTTAAATCACTTGAGGCTAATGCCGCGGTGCTTAGTTCCACAAGACAAACGAGGGCTTTCTTCCTGGTCGGTTGATACAATGAGATGATGTTCCGTCGTTAATAACTTGGAAGTTAGCCATTCCTTAAACCTTGTTTCTAGAGAAGTTTAAAGTTTTTAATCCATTCAAACTGAAATGGCGAGATCGATGTCTGCAAACGACAGTCCGTTAAAGTAACAACACAGTTCCACTTGCCTGACAGAAAGAACTTTTCGTTTACGTTCAGGTCACTGGAAACGTCTGCTGTAAAAGCGGCTGAGGCCTGTTTAGAAAGCCATCACTCAACTCCCATTTATTCTCTAAGAAATCGACTAAAAGTACAAATCTGGATGGGCTGACTGGAATGTCGTATTCCATTCCTCTTCCTTGCTTGTCCCGAGCTTCACCTACCATGCCCTTTACTCACTTCTCGAGAGATTCTCCAGCCTTTTGACCTTATAAGAACAGACATAGGCTTTTATAATACAATATATATACAGTACATCGTGTCAGGGTATATTAATTCCTTCTATTTCCGTCAATGATCACACAACTGTAGGTCCTTAGACCACCAGTTTCAGTCAAAAACTACCATCTTCAGATCTCTTATATAACATGTTCTAAAAAACAGATTGGAAGATGGTTACTACTGATCGAAACCGGTAGTCTAAGAGCCAAAGACTTGGTTACCATTGACGGAAATAAAAGGAATATAATATACTCTGACATGATAGACGTCGGAAATACACTGTCGGAAAAACAGATCGGTACCGCCTTTTAGAGGTTTCTAATTTACTCAAGATTTATTGTTGCCACAGTGCATATGGAGTACATGAAACGATTCTATTTACAGTCAAGAGCACTAGCGGTTCTGAGGTACCAGATATCAAGCAATGCTGAAACATGCAAGTTAGTATGTGGTACAGCCTCCACGAGCGGCAAGGCAGGCACTGACTTTGGCATCCAGTCGATCATAAAGATGACGAATACCGTCCTGAGATATGTTATTCCATGCCTGCTCGACCTGTTCATATAGTTCTGTAAGAATTGTTGGCCGATGAGTTGCACGAGTCACATCTCGTCCCATCACATCGCACACATGCACGGTTGCAGACAAAACCGGAGATCGTGCTGGCCTGGGATGTTGCTGCACATCTTGCAGAGCACGTTGAATTTCACGGATAGTGTGTGGGCGAGCTGTATCCTGTTGCAACAACACCTCACCTTCCTGTGGCAACAACGTTCTGTACGTAATGAGCGGTGGTTAGCGTCCCCAACAGGAACACAACTGGTGAACGGTAGTTGTAATTTATCGGATCCTAGACCACAAGGCCTAGGGTGGGGCCATTGTGTCTCGGACAAATGCAATCTGCGAGACTGCACTCAAGAGGCCTACGTTGTACGAGAAAAACGACCATAACTTGACAGGCAAGATCTGCTCTCATTGCTGAAGACCACTGCGTGACGTCCAATCTTCTACCAGATTCTTTGACGGTTCCAGACGAGACGTGCATGTCGAAGCTCTAGCATGAGCGGAAGAGGAGCTAGAGGTTTGCTTGTTTGTAGTACCACTGTCGTTAATCGGTTCGCAACAGTTCGTGTTGACACGTCGGTCTCACAAGCCCTCATATCTTTGTTGTTACAACCTCCGAGGTCAGGGAATGTAATAGGTGAGAAACACCGAGAGGTATAATCTGGCAGAGAGGGATGACTCACGATGAAGAACGCAGAGAAACACAGGCAAGTGTATCATGCATCCAAGGTACACAGCTGACCTTCTACTGAACTCGACGATAGCGTTGGGCAGCGTGCGTGGATGAGCGCAAATGCCTGCATCTGCAGCGTCGGCGTCCAGTTGCCCAGGCCCAACATTGCGGACGTAGCGCTCCTACTCGGACCACGACTAGTGGCCGCCGCGTGCGTTAACAGGCTGACTGCTCCGTCGAGCGCGACTCGTGGACCGCATGTAGAGCGCAGAAAGGAAGCAGCTGACCGCCCTCGTAGCTAGACCTGCAGCTCCAGCCATCCACCCAGGGCAGCTCGGTCAGTGCCTGCAGACAGCTATGCACCCGGGAAGCTGCGAGTCTGTGCTTCGACCCCGCCCCTGCGGGTGGCAGCTAGCAGTCCGCCGGACGATGCCACCCGGACAGCGGAGGCTAGAAACCCTCTCACTCCTCGCGCCAGTGTACCTCTATGGAGCGACACGTCCCGCCACAGCAATGAAGCGTCCGTGCAGCGAAGATGGTAGGTAGCTTTAGCGGGCCGGTTGGCCACCGACATCCACCACCGTGGGTCGTCGTGGTTGGCCTGCAACTTAAACAATCATCATTCTATTCTGTTCTAGATTCAGGCCGAATTCCAACAAGACTGACCCATTAGAGCCTCCTGGCTCGCTTATTTATACATCTTTCCCCTACTCCTCTGATGTAGTTCCTCTGGAGGGGACAAGCGGAGTTTTCTTTGACAAGTACAACGTCAGCTTTCCTCACCCAGCTTCGGCTCCTATATACAGGTCGCTAGAACCTGTTGCAAGTGCAACGTATGGTCCTTCACAGCAGGTCGGTGCGCCGCACTGCCCTGATTACTTCACATTTGTATAAAGTGCCCTCTCGGCCGGCCTTCTAGCCTGCAAGTGGTGTCGTAGTGCTACCTCTCAGAAATGTTTGCAAATATTAACATCGCCCGCGCCTGCCATCCCATGTACCAATCGGTCCCTTAACCACTACTCCAACCATAGCTGGACGAGATTTGCAAGAATTCCTCAAATTCATGCCTGTACATTTCGTGGCGCAGCAGTGCGATGGAAGGTGTAAGATCTGCCACTGCTACCCTTACACTACGACGATCCTGGCGGGCATCTGTGCTACGTGGACTCCCAGAACCTCGTGGCTCTGAGCACTATGGGACTTAACAGCTGTGGTCATCAGTCCCCTAGAACTTAGAACTACTTAAACCTAACTAACCTAAGGACATCACACACATCCATGCCCGAGGCAGGATTCGAACCTGCGACCGTAGCAGTCGCGCGGTTCCGGACTGCGCGCCTAGAACCGCGAGACCACCGCGGCCGGCCCAGAACCTCGTCTACGGATCTTAAAATGGACACGTGACCACTAATACCAGCGTCATTGCAGAACTGACGCAGCACGTCCAGCTTATATGTAAATTCTCAGAAAGGACCGTCTCGACACTCGGAAGGCTACAATTTGATCCCTTTCAAACTAAGTTAATTGTGGGAAGCACGAGTGCGTCTACGTGGGGTTGCCTGCTTGCTTCGTACATTTGCACCCCACTGAGCCTTCTGGCTGTGAGCATTTGTTATTGAAGGGTGGACAGGGATGACGCTCTTGTGGCTATACCACTAAGCTGTCTGTTGGCGACGACGTTGAAACCATTGGCAGTACATCTACTATTCCCCAGGTGGCATATGCCGACATCGAATCAAAATCGACCTCGCCTTTCACGGTGTACTAAGTTCTTTTCCGGAGGTGCAAAAGAAATTTATTCTACACTTCCTGGAGTACTGCTTGAAACTGCGACCATGTCGCAGCTTGTGAAACCATTGTACATTGCCTGTCTGTATGGTTAAAACAGTTTTGATGTACTTCACATATTAACCGTATTAAAGTCTGACAGTTTATTTTATTACATCAAAAATTTCTCTTCTCTTCAGCGCTATCCGTCATAAGTATTTCTGTTATCTGAAACGTAAGCTGCATATCATTATTTTTAGATAGCCCGCAGTCAGATTGTTCATTTATTCTTGTCACTCAGTGCACATACAGTGCACATACAGTGCACATACAGTGCATTACCGAATTACTGTTTGTATTAATTATTATATGGAAAATTAATTATACTGGATTACCTGTTAACTGTAGCATACATAACGACGTTGGAAGCTCGTTTTTCTTTGGTGACTAACGTGCATCGATGAAGATGAAAATAAAACCGTACATAATAACATAGATATACCCACGCATACTACATATGGTTTACTGCCACATGTGTGATTTTCAAATCCCAAATTAATTTCAAGTAAAGGAACTGTAACTGAAGTGCAAAAGTAATATCAAAATACTTGTTTTTCAAAAACATCAGATTTTTCATGCGACATATGTTTATTAAGAAATCATTGCCCATTTTAAAACCACTTAGAAGAAATATCCGTAGTTTTGTTATTTATAGGTAACAGAGTGACAGTAAGAGCAAATGTTATACCCGCGTCTGTGGTTACCTTAAATAATTCACCAGAAGGTCACAGAGGTATTTCTGTCTGTATTGCCAGTGAGGATGCAGGGTTCAGCCAGGCTTTCAGATATGTATGAAACATTACTAGGCCTGTGACATTGCTTGGAATTCTAAGTATTGCATTCAGTAAAAGAGGAAATGTTTCAGAACTTCTTGACACTCTTAGTCCAAACGGCCTCATTTTCCATCCCTCACTCTTAGTATACATGACCATGAGGAGAGCTTGTAAATTGTAATATTGCCATTATGTAGTTCGTCATTACAACAGAGAAGGAAGTCCAGAGAAATCCAGTTTCACACCCGTTCCAGACAAACAGCCAACTAGTCTAGGTTAGTATCTATGTGGCCGGCCAGTTTAATTACCTCTCCGGCAGATGGATAAACGTACGCAGCGTAACATCAAATGGACAGTGGAGAGGTTGGTAATTATGCCCTGGACATCATAGTCCAGAATAATTGTCAAGAACGTTAGCTTACCATCTCTCATCTGTTTGCCATCCGAACACAGACGAAAGTTTATTCTGCTGGATTAAAACCGGTGCGTCCAGTACTATCACACCAGGGCTGAGATAGAAATTTCGGCTACGAAGAGCGGTTTTTGCTGCTCTGTTCAGTAGAAGCAGATGAATGTCGTAAGTATCATCAGACAAGCCATTTCATATTCACGACTGAATAAAGACCACTTCTAGAATTTCCAAACATAAACTAATTGCAAAGAAGGTAGGTGTGAATACCGTCGAACCATTAGTTTGATAAGTAATGGTTGCAAAACACTGACAAATTATTTACGTAAGAATGGGAAAACTGGTCGGAACCTACGACGGGGATGATCAGTTTAGATTCCGAAGAAACGTAGGAGCACACTAGGCAGAACTGAACCCATGACGTCTCTTAGATGATACTTAAGAAGGCAGCGGAGCTATCAAGCCTTTTGACTGCAAAACTGGTCTGTACCTGCTAGACCGACCGAGGGACGGATCGCTCCCCATGAATTCAGATACGCAAGTGATTCTGTCGCACAACGGATTACGTGATACGGATAGAATGTCCCCCATAAATGAGTACTGGGTGTTGTTTCTTACACAAAGCATTAACATTTTAATAGCTAAAAAGCGGGTTTCTTCTAGATGCTTAGTTATAGTCTTGACCCACTGTAAATCCAGTTTATTCCAGTCAGTGCTTGTAACCCCATACATAACCAAGAAAGCAATAATTACATGTTAATGTGAGCAATAAATTACAAAGTGAGAAGAAGTACCAATTTTCAACATTGTAACAAACTTAAATTGGAGAGAAATTGGTTTGGGAAAGTCTACTACGAACAGATCACTCAGAATTGACTACCGTTTCAAAAGGTCATATCTGCGAATGATTGTGCACAGATTAGCTCCATCATACCATAAGATCAGATGAAATCTTCATGCAAAAGACAGAATCTGTTCGTTGACGGATGAGCCTTCGAATCTCTGATTCGTTGTTAAATCATAGAACCTAATAATCTTTAGAAGCAACAGAACGAAACGACACCTAACTGCTTTCATTCCCAGTTAGCCTACACTGCGGGATATATCACCACAATTGATGAGTCAGAGCTTAAAGTCCTAGTTATGGCGCAGTCTCCTGCTAGCGGCCAGTCATTCAGCCAGCATACGATGATTAACCCTTGGAAATTCAAGGGCGCCTTCCACTGCGCATCTGAATCACGACATCCTTTCCTCCGCGTCCCCAAGCATCAACCGTTTGCCTCCACGTCTTCGTCCACAGTGTTCACTTCCACATTCTCCTCCAGTATGTACACATCCGTATAATCCCCCAGAGTGCCCAAACAATCTTTCCTTCTTACTCTGCACAAAACATGTGCAAAGTGTCACCAGTCAGAATGTATCATTAAACACTGGTCATTGAAATGTATTTTAAAAGAGCGCTCCAACGCCCAACCGAGCAAAGGTTTTATAAGTTATTCACTGGCCTTCTTTCCAGGCCATATAGTTGTCACAATATCCAGGTGCAATCTGACGTTTCTCAGGGTTCTCATATATATTTTTACGTTGCCCAATGAGCTATTTTTCCGCATCTGAAATTTCTGGACAACATGTGGAGTAAACACTCTCTCCCTCGTGTGACAGGCAGGAATCCCACTGGCTGTTAAAAAATTTTTAAGAAAATCTGCATGGGAAAGATCATAAGTGCACATAATTTAAAGAGATTCGCTTCAGTTGTGGCAGCGGTTGTTCAAAACATTACCGATTCCGAGATATTTAAATCCCATCTCCTGTTGTAAAAACTGTGACATACAAAGGAGAGAAGGAAAGAAACATAATTCAGAATATCAATAAAATCAAGAACAGCAGACTACTGAAACAAAGCGACTCACTTACTATATTTTGTAACACATAACATGCGATGGAGCCAGTCAATTCAAGGGCTCCAGGTCACTGCACCATGGCGTATCAAAAATTGGAATAGACCTGATAAACAATCGGACCTAAAAATGTAATGTTCGGGTGGGTAAGTCGAAGGAAAAAGAAAGTGAAACCAAACACTGTACTCACATTGTCCGCCTTCGGGCAGGCGCACAATATGGACAGCAACGACTGAGTGGAGGGCCAAACCTGAGGTCTAGAGGCTCTGTGCCGTTCAGGCACAAACGACTTACACGGAAGTAAACTGACGTCGTTATTAGCGAAGACACAGATAATATGAACGGACTGGTCCTAGCGCTACAAGAGCGCTACCCATGAGGTGTCTGCCGACGATGCACAACTGTCGTGGTCTCCGATCAGTGTCGCTCTGTGTTCCACCGCCTGCATAGAACGTAGCATAATATTCACTGACATTGTTTTATCTTATGCTTTATACATTAAAAAGAGGAAAACGAACTCCCTATGGAGCCACGTTGAACGTAACTGCTTTATCATCTTAACAATCCTTATGATAATGCAGAGATAACTGTTAACTAGGAAAAAGGAATTCTAACACAGAGATAATAACTAATCAAATAAAGATTAACATACTCTGTACAATAGTCCCGATAGTAACTGGTTCTATATATAAATAAGAAATAATTTCTAAATCATAAATGAGAAGTTTAACAATATATAATGATATGTAAGGCAAGAACTACCCACGATTAAATTTCCGCCCCATAATGACCATTATCAAAAACCGCCAGGTTAGCCGAGAGGACTAATGCGCTGTTTCCTGGACTTGGGTAGGTGTGCCGGCCCCGGATCGAATCCGCCCTGCGGATTAACGACGAGCGACGGTGTGCCAGCCAGCCTGGATATGGTTTTTAGGCGGTTTCCACATCCCACTAGGTGAATATTGGACTTGTCCCACCGTCCCACCTCAGTTACACGACTCGCAGACATTCGAAACACGTTTGCACTATTTCATGATTCTACACTACATCCATTCAGCTGAGGTACACTGATTCCATCCCGAAGGAGGGGGGTTACAGAGTGGCGATAGGAAGGGGATCTGGTCACCCTTTCAAACTAACCATGCCAAATCCGATTGTAACAATGCTGACCATGTGAAAACTGCAGTACAAAGGCAAAAGCGCAAGAAAAAGAAGAAGAAGAAGAAGAATGACCATTGACACAGAACGACCTTTAAGAAACATTGTTGAAATCTGTGTACAATGGACTATCTGAAAGCTAGTTAATATTGTCTGGCCTGGTATTGAACCCCAACTAGGCAACTTATGACAAAACAACAACTGGAAGGAAATATCCAACAAAATTATAAAATGAGCAATGTATATTCCATATGAAATAAGGAAGGCTAGCTTTTGAACCGATTGACTTAGTAAAGTAGAAACTTGTATGGAAAATGATGTTCCAAGAAAATAATACGGAAAAACAGTTCCAACAAAACACGTATAAGTCACAGTTACGTCAATAGTAATGTTCGGTTAGCAAAGCTGCATGAAGGAATGGGATTCTCTATGTGATGCTTCCTTCTTTGTTTATCAACAGTAATCCTGTCTATCTGGCTCTATCTAGCAGCGCTTGTGAACTACTAAACGGAAATGCTGTGCAACATGAGTCAATTGAATAACTGCTGCTGCAAGACGAAAGAACATGGCACTGAGGGTGCAAAGCGACGTAGAAAACTCCCTGTGTGCTAGAGCTGCAAAGGTGCTCGCCATAGACAGCTGCCCGTCGTTAGTAAATTCCGTGGTCTCCGCTGTGAAGACTCTACGAGTCTGGGAACAGGACGTCCGTAGACTCGAGCTTTAGACTTCACCTCGTGTACCGCCTGAGGACGAAATTCTCCAACCCAGCATCCCTGAAGGAACTCTTCACTTCACTGTCCAAAATCAACTCTCCAATGCCTACAACACACAATCCCTGAACTAACTCTTATAATTACATTTCGAAATCCCCTCTTCCAAAAGATTACATCGAATGGAGCATCTCTAAAAACTTAACATACCAACTGCACGTGACAGGATTTCTCCACGCCATTCACGTAATCAAAATTGGCGCTACTTCTCCATACAGGACAAGGGTAAAAGTCTATTCCGCAATAGAACGGCTTGTCGCCAAAAGCTACTGACACCACCGTTACACCTCTGATGTCGCTATCTGGTTTCCAGTCATGAGCCCTTATTTTTAAGACAGCAGGAAAGCGCTTGGTGCTGGATCTCTAATTCCCGAAACGTACACCAACTGCATCGGTGACAAACTGTCAGGCATCCAACAGCATATGATAATCTCAGATAGACAAAAACTGTTTGTAATACTAACAGATACGCTTCTCTCAAAAAGAAAGGTCCTCGTCCTACCAGGAATAATATCGTAAGTACCTTCTCAATGTGCGGGAGGCCCTGAAAGTCGTAAAAAGTACTCTTATTAGAATTAGAAACAATACGCTGCACCGTTTTAGCAGCAGGAAGCCACTCCTGGTCGCTTGGCTACTCCCTTTAGCATCATCCTGTCCTGTATGCGAACTCCCACGACGTGAAAGCGGCCACCAGCCCCCCACATGCTCTCAGCCATTCTACCTTGGTTGGCCGCTTCTGTCATCCCAAAATTCAGCTCACTAATTGGGCCCTCTGGTAGTACTCCAAGCAGCATGTCCCGTAACACGTAACTGCAGCACAGACAAATTGTAAAATCTTAGTTAATAGAAGGAACGACCCGTCACTTCTAATTAACCAGTTCAACTATATGATGAGACACGCAGTTCATAATCGCTGTCAGCCCATATCGTTACATATCACAACAGTAACAAAAGAAGCAAAGGAGGCATGCCTTCAGGACTTGCTATCTTGCTCAAAGCCCAATCATCAATGCAGGCATCTCGACTGTTTATTTTTTAATTCTATTTATGGACCTATATAGGTGGCATACGGTGACATGAACACGGCCCAGACGGGTGTTAGAATTTGCGCTTCCGACCCAATTTTAACGTAAAGTTTGAGTGGCCATAACAAAAAAAAATATGTCAAGCTTCCATCTCTCAGTAGGAGATTCGTTAGCGTATTATTTACAGTATAAAAAACTAGTATTTCCTCGATTCATGTTTCCAACTATTTTCATTTGTTAACCTAAGCAATGAAACGCGCAAGCTACCGAAAGTTACTAAACAGATGAAGGAAGGAACAAAGACAAACTCTACCTTTATTGCTGCTCTACTTTATTAAAAACGACATGCACTTCTCTAATCCAGTTCCTTGGTCTTGTTCTTCTTTCTCCTCCGATCCATGTACCATTCTTTCTCTCAGCTTCCTTCACGGTGCCAGGTAGTATGAATTTCCTTATCATAGCTGGTTTTTACACATACTGACGCATCGATATCCTGTGCTTACTTGATTTGATGTTTATCTGCACTTAATTTATAGCAGCTCCTTCCCCACAGGCAGTTTGTGCTACTCCTCACTTATTCCTCAGTGTCCCCCCCCCCCCCCCCCCCGCCGACCACCACCCCCGGCTTCAGATTTATCCTTCGTGGCTCCTTTCTCAACCGCATGATACCTACCCACGCAAAGGCTACTTTGAAATAAACCAAACGTTAGATTTAGTTCATCTGCTGTCGTTATTCTACCTCTTTTACGGTTTTGATGCAAGCCATGGTTGCCTTACTTCTAATACTGTGATCCACATCGTCAAAACTTTATTACAAATATACAAATCCCCATTCATCCCGAACTCAAAAAAAAAAAGAAATTCTTTCCTTCCACAAAATAGGAAACATGAGCAAATCTGTCACTGGACTTCAATAATCCTCAAAAATCCTCTCACACATCCTCCGTCGATAGGGTACAAATGCCTGTGCTCATCAGGAGTGGAATTGGCAAAATAAAATCTCACTTCATCTCCCAAATGGCGACGTAACTATTCCTTCCATCTAAGGACGTCACAAACTAAGAATATTCGGAACCCGATACCATACTGGGTAAAGAAAATCCCAATGCATCATCAATAAATTGGATGGAGTACTCAATACAAAAATCCACTAGAGAAAACGATGAAAAGGTACTTCAGACAGGGAAACTGCAAATAATATTCAGCTCTTCTCGACTCAAACTAAACGTACACTGACAGAAAAAAAATCCCAACAGTAAAAAATAATGAATGTAGAATACTGAAATCTCAAAAATATTTTCGTCTAGGTAATATATTTAAGTGATTAACTTTGCAAGGTTGCAAGCTAATATTAGTGCGAGATAAGACATTGCTAACATGAAATGCGGGTGCATTAATTACTTGTCGAACCGCCACAATGTTGAATGTAAGCATGCAGACGTGCATGTATTGTGTTGTACGGCTGCCAGATGTCAGTTTGTGGGATGGAATTGCATGCCCTTTTCGGTTGGTCGGTCAATACAGATATGGTTATTGCTCTTTGTGGATGACGCTGGAGCTGTCGTCCGATGATGTTCCAGATATGCTCGATTGGAGGCCTGGTGATCAAGTGGACCAAGGCAGTATGTCGACACTTTGTGGAGCTTGTTGGGTTACGACAGCAACATGTGGGCGAGTGTGACTGTGTTGGAAAACACCCCTTGGAATGCTGTCAATGAATGGCAGCACAGCAGGGCGAGTCACCAAATTGAAGTACTGATTTGCACTCAGGGTGAATGGGATAATCACGAGGCTGCTCCTTCTGTCTTGTGAGATAGCACCCCAAACCATAACTCGAGGTGTTGGTCCAGTGTGTTTATCACACAGACAGGTTGGTTACAGGCCCTCAACTTGCACCGATATAACCAGCACCGGTCCATCACTGGCACCAAGGCAGAACCAGCTTTCTTCAGGGAACACAACAGACCTCCACCATGCCCTCTACTATACTCTCGTTTGATGCCACTGAAGTCATAAGTGACTTTGGTTTGGGGTCAGCAGAAAGCACACTACAGGACGTCTGGCTCGGATCTGTCCTTGAAGTAACCGATTTAAAACAGTTAGTTGTGTCACCGTGGTGACAATTACTGCTCAAATTGCTGCTTCAGATGCAGTACGATGTACCAGAGACAAACAACGAACACGATGGCCTTAACTGTCGGTAGTTACACGTGGCCGTCCGTAGCCCAGTCTTCTTTCAACCGTACGTTCTTGTGACCACCGCTACCAACAATCATGTACAGTGCCTGAATTCCTGCCAAACTGACGAAGGTATTGATAATGGCGTATTTATCGGCTTAGAGGTATTCTTGACTAGAATAAAGTCAACACGTCGAGTGTCAAAGGTAACTACGCCTATGACCTTTACAGCGTGTATTTAAAGTAAACTCGATATACATCCGCATAGTGGAGCTACTACCGCCACTCTTATGCGACTGGTGCGAATTTTGAATAGAAATCATCTTTCTCATGTGGAAACACTGCTGCCAACTCTCGTTTACGTCGCACAATTAAATCTTGGTGTTGCTATTTTCTTTCTGTCAGTGAATAACATGCAAGGAATGAAGTACGTCATTTTATTACCAAATATCTAACAGCAGTCAGTACTCGTCGTATGGACGTATTGCCCAAGTAAACGGACAGAAACTATTGCTAACAAGACAATGGGAAAAATTGTCCCTGGAGCAAAGAAGCTATTCATCGACTAACGTTTACATCCATCAACACACACGCAGATTCAGCTACTCATATCATCAGCTCAAATTCAGAAATACCCTCGTCGACCCTTTCAACAAAGAGTTAGTTCACATACTGTCTCCTCAATCCCTACCACTGGTCACATGCATCATTTATAGGAAGGGAATTAATGTTACTACTCAAGACTTGCGAAACGAAAACTACTAGCTAGAAAACGATTATAAGTACCACATACGCCATGCTGAGTTGGACAATAGTCAAAAGGATTAATACTGGCACCACTTGAGACCTTCTGTTCAGTCATCTTGAAGGCATGGCTCTCATTTCTCTCTTAGAAAACTCTTTCTCCATTTCACCTGTTATTCGTATGTCGACCGTAGTGTGACGCAAGTCGCCAGCAATCATATCCGACGTTTCCCTGTCGTCTCCTTTCGACCACAGGCTGAAGATATGCGTACCTAAGATCATAGGATAATTTGGAGAAAGCTTTTGACTATGTTGACTGCACGAGCTAGCTGGACGAAATACAACCAGCGAAAGATTATTTACAGATTGTGCAGAAACCAGACTAATTATAATAGTTGAAGTACACGAAAGAGAGGCAATGGTTGACAGATGAGTGAGACATTACTGTAGACAGTTCTCATAGTTACTGAATTTGTGCATTGAGTGGGCAGAAAAGGAGATCAGAAGAGATCATGAAATCACAGATGAAGAGGATTGCTAAGGACAAACTAAAGTAGAGAGTTGCGAAATACCAGCTTCGGGCTGAATACCATAACAACTAGACTTTTCTGCCAAGTGACTCACATTTCCACTTCAGTTTCACTACACTCACATGCACCTCATCAAATCGAGTATTGTCTTTCATCCAATTCGCAGATGCATCGCTCCATTGCTACCTGAACATACTTCAGCTTACAATCGTTTTCGAATTAAATGTGTATGTCTGCCATAAGCTAAGAATGATTACGTACATGCACAGTAAACTCCTCTTCAGTCTTCGTTTTGAAAACTCTGTCGCGTTCATCAACAAACGCTCCTAGCCATATTTACTTTTCTGTTTATTTCTTTTTTCGACTCTCCTTTCGCTGCATTCAACCACCCTAAATACAAAAACTCCTTTACCTCAGTGCTAATTTGTAGCATTTTCTTTCCGATGTGTTGACTATATATAATCTTAGTCTAATTGTAGTCAATTTTCATGTCTGCTTCCAAACTATTTCCGTTAATTACTTCCTTCGGTTTCGAAACTAGCCCGCAGCAAAGGCAAAAAGTCCTTACTAGAAAATCACTGGTAGTTCACGGATAGTATTCTTTCTTAACTTCCCCAGTAGAAAGGTCCGTAAACTTCCTCCTGGACTGCTGAGATTATTTTCAGTGGTACCCCTTGTTTATCCTCTCATTTATGATTTTATCATTTTTATAAATGTTTAGTATAAGTTGTGCGAATCAAATATGCACTCTGTAGAGACGTAACGTAGTATATTTCAGTGCTGTGTTATTCATGGCCTTTTTATCATTTTTTCGTTGAAACCTAGCGACCAACTTTCTAAAAATATGTCAGTTCCAGGAACTATTTAATTGGTTTTGTTTAATGATTTTGTAGCTTTGTTTGTTACGTGGAAAAGGTCCGTTGTGCTATATTCGTTTTTAATGGTCAGCGAATGTATACGTGGGACGTGTTTTCCTTTAGCTGACGATCCACATTTTTATCATATAAAAGACACAGACCTTCCTGGTGTTTACAAATGCGAGTCACAGTAGGAAGTTCAGCACGAGAAATATCGTTTGGCAGATGGTTCAAAATGGTTCAAATGGCTCTGAGCACTGTGGGACTTAACTGCTGAGGTCATCAGTCCCCTAGAACTTAGAACTACTTAAACCTAACTAACCTAAGGACATCACACACATCGATGCCCGAGGCAGGATTAGAAACTGCGACCGTAACGGTCGCGCGGTTCCAGACTGTAGCACCTAGAACCGCTCGGCCACTCCGGCCGGCGTTTGGCAGATGACAGATGGCAAACATTTCTCTGATTACGCTTACTATACATAAGGAACAAAGAGAAAGAACTGAAAAATTAAGCATAATACATTCATCTAGGTTGCTGCTCCTGAATAAGTACATTTTAGTGGGACTGTAGTTCGTAGGTAACACCAGAATACTGCAGAAAGAAACTTTCGTTTTCACCCACATCTACTTCCACATTTGTATACCGGAAGCAAGTTTATGGTGTGTGGCTGAGGGTATTTTATACAACGCTGTCACTTCTCCACTTTCCTGTTCCAGTCGTGAGTAGTCCCCGAGGAGAACGATTGTTGGAAAGTCGCTCCGTGAGTTGCAAGCTAGCTAAATTTACCTTTATTGTCTTTTCGCGAGATATTCGTAGATGGAAGCAATATACTGTTCTGATGGTCTTGAAATCTGAAGAGTAAACTTCATCATGATGCACAACGAACCTCTCGTAGCGTCTGTCACTTGAGTGGCTGAGCCGTTACTGATGTTTTCGCGTTTAGTGAGTGAACCTATAGTGACATGTGCTGCTCTTCTTGCGATCTATTTCCTCTATCAGCCGTATCTTTTACTCATCCCAGACTGGCGAGCAATGGCCAAATACTCATAATTTTCGTTCTGCAGCAGAATGTGACTTCTATGAACCATTCTTATTGGTTTATTCCTTCATTCTCCCAAACTAGTTTCGACGAAAAATATCACCATCATCAGTGGAGTTTTCTTAATCTAAAACATGCAGAAAATAGCATGGTTATACAAACACAGTAGCAGATTATACATTTTTACTATGGATACCCTCATACTACCTTACTTATTGTATGTTACAGCATGTTTTAAGCAATTATTGTCGCTGTTTGAGACATACTTTCTGTGTGCTTTTTTTTCTGTTGCAGTTTCCTACTTACCGAACATCATGTCATTTGCAACCATGTGAGCGGCTTTTAGTAAACAAAATACTTCGTATGTCAGCAATATACACTTGGAGTTGTGGTAATGTTGTGGAAACCAGTTATTTGGTGTGTACTGAGCTGTTACTTAGCTATTCGTGTACTCACGTTCGTTGGATGGCATGTAGCTGCTTTTATACACAGAAAAACAAAACATTCACACTTTTTTCTGATCCAGAATATTACGCCATCTTGCTGTTCGCGTGTGTCGTGAGAGGTGTATCGCATGTGGCGAGAAAGGCTATGAAAACTATAGCGCGAATTACGGCGACTTCTGTTCATTATTTATGTCTCTGTGTGTGATGGGGAAGCGGTGCTTTTGCGTGTGTGTGCTTTCTGTTCTGTGTCCTTCTCAGAGCGGTAAAGAGTGTGTTGTTGCAAAGTGTTGTGTTTTCATTTATTTTATTTTTCCTTTCGACTATAGCATTTTGTATGTAATAATTTTCTTCTATTGTTAGTTGTCGGTATACACTGTTGCTATTTCTCAGAATGTGTAGATCGTTTTCGATATTAGTGGGGTTATGGTTTTTGTTCATTAGATGTTCTACAAAAGTTGAATGTGTGCTGTCACTGTTTAGAGCTCTCATGTGCTCTATTTACCTCATTCGGAAGTTTCTGCTTGTTTCTCTTATGTATTGGACCTGACAGTAGTTGGAAGTGAGTTGATATATTCCAGCGTTGCTGAATTTGTCTGAGGTGTATCTGAGTGGTCTTATTCTTTTCTGAACTGTATTGTTTGTTCTGAATGTTACTGGGATCCCTTGCTTTTTCTAGATGTTTACTATTCTATGTGATATTTTGTTATTGTATGTTAGTGTGTACCATCTCCCTCTTTTTTCTGAAGTGGTGTGGTCTGCTGTGTTGTCTGTGTGTTCTGCATGTTTCCGTTTTACCTTGTTTTTGAGTTTGCTTGTGATGTCTGTTTTGTAGTCGTTTTGAACAGCAATTTGTTTGATTATATTTAGTGCCTGTTTGTAATTTTCTGGTTTAAGAGGTGTTCTGTTTACCCCGTGGAGCATGTGTGAGAAAATGGCATAATTATGCTGTTGAAAACAACTACGAAACAGACATCACAAACAAACTTTCCTACGTAAGCTAACAGTGTTATATCACATTAAGCATGTAAGTAAAATATGTGAAGATGCCACGAATATCTTTCGTGTTGTGGCAAGCGTTTGTTAGGCAACAGGCACGATAATCTGCACATTCATGTAGCAAGACTTAGATCTGTTTACAGCTTTTATTGCTGGAAGCGTGTTCTCAAATTCAATTACTTGTTTGTATTTGATTCCATTGCTCATTCGTTCCAAAACTGTAGCATTTATTTGTTGTACAAATTTTAAAGGGTGGATCACGTGGTTATTAAACTACTGTTCTGCTGCAGATGTACCAATGTGTTGTGAACAGGAACAGACTACATTCTAACTAGTTACCACTATGACTGCCTTTCCCTAACAAGGTGGAACAATGTCCTGGCGTCTCACTGTAATACCGTTCCTGATTACCACGTATTGATTCTGTCAGTTAATACGTCTACTTAGGACTAGTGTTCTGTCCTCTGGAGGGATTCTACTGATCTAGCTACTGTCACTGCGCACACCCTTTCGCGTCAACGACCTGGATATATTACTAATGTTCGTAACTTGGTATTTGCCAACCTTTATTACGAACGTAGTTTTATTTTTGATCTTTCATTAGTATTTATCCGTAAAGTCGATGAACTCACTGATGACGGAAGTTTCACATTCTTTTGAACTTTTAGGCGAGGAAAAGAGCTTTTGTTTCGCTCCATTTACTACTGATTTGGTGTAAGTTTCTATGTATATGTGTTTATTTGTGACTCGATTGTCTTTGCTTCCAGGAATTTCTCATCCCGTCTTACAGAAGGCGAGTTCCTTTCAAATCCTAAATATGACAGACGCTGATAGACAGAATCGGATTGTCAAACAGAAATTCCGTATGTTACTTTTAGACACATGTTCATAGGCGTTGAGGGCGTCTGCTGAGAACATAACAACTTACTGCAATGACATGATCCTTTTTGGTCGTTGTTAAATGCTAATATCTATCAAAATGGAAGCCATCATGGATGTGAAGCAGATTTACTGTATTTTTAAAATAACCATTACCATAATTAGCTTGGTCTTCTCGACGCAGTGGTGGTATGAGCTAATCTCGCAGCTTCAGTCTTTATTATATAAGGAAAAAAGTCACCATACACTTAACAAATGATATGTTAACTTCGTTCGTCCGTTTCTACATCTACATCTACATCACGCTCTTCAAGCCACCTTATGGTGTGTAGCAGAGAATACTATTTGTATCTCTAACTGAGCCCTACAACTCCGTTCCACTCGCGACGAGATCGTTGGTAGAACGATTGTCCGTAAGCCTCTGCATTGGTTCCAATTTCTCGAATTTACTCCTCGTGGTCACTACACGAGTCGTACGTGCTCTCTCGAAATTTCAATAGTAAATCCCCCCTTGATGCTCAACGCCTCTCTTCTAACGTCTGCCAATGGAGTTTAGTGAATAAAATACCTCCATTTTCAGTGCCAACAGTTCATTTCATTCATGTAATGAAGAAGTAGTGTACTACAGCCGTGTAATAACATCATGGCATCGTAACCATCAAAAATAATATACGTCCTTTGAATAATGCATACGAAAATTAAAAGAAAGAAATATTTGTTGACGATAGTGCACAAGTGAACGACAGATTTCGTTCAAATGTTATTTTGCGAATCACGAAGGAAATGCATTTTTCGTGTTACTCATCAATATATCTGAGACATGGGACACATGCTCAAGTATACTTCAACTCAGTAAAGAAATGGTAATAATTATCAATCAAACAAAAACTCAGAATTGTAATTTCCTACAGATTTTGTTTAACAATTGCATGACAACAGCAAACTGCTGTTAACCCAGAATAATTCCCCTAGAATTTGAAACATTACTCAACAGAGAAAATATCTGCGGGCGTCAAAGCCCACCACAAACAATAAATAATTTTAAAATCCTCTTTACATAAATCTTAAGAACCATACAAGCAATAAATTGTTTACTGAGAAAACATGTTAGTTGAACAGAAGCCAAATCAATAATTGAGCGAGGCTGAGAAAAATGGAAGTGGAGTATCTTCTAGACTGATAATTCGCCATCAGTTTTGACTGATTAGCTGGATGTGCTAACACAGTTGGTTGTCTTAGGGACGGGCGACAACAAGTATATGGTCAGTGGCGAAAAATATGTTACTGCTGAAAAGTACGAGCGGATTTATTTATCACAGTTACCACATTAATGCCTGCTAGTCCTATTAAATAAGAAGCTGCTAGGATAAAATATTTCTTCGGAAGAGGCAACGGCAATAACTGCCCAATCAGTATTGGTGGAATGGTCCGAAACGTTCTCGTAATCTGAAGGCCTTAGTAGGAGATCTTATTAGCCAGTGTGTCGCTAATATCGTTGCTAACGTATTGTTATTAATGAATTACATGGTCTGTTCGACCGACGGACACGGTGAAGGAATCGTGTGGGCACTTAGACCAGCCGCAACTAGAGGGAAAATGTTACATCAGAGTGGGACGGGGGATGGGGGGTGTGAGGGTTTGAGGAGGTATGGTAATGGGACGAGGTACTGTCAGATGCTGCAAAGTGCGCTATAAACATTAAAAGCTGGTGAAACGCATACAGAGCCACCCCTGTACTTGCCCACAGCGCAGGAGGAAGTCTCCGACAGGTGGTCGGGTCTCAAGGGTGGCAGGGCTGGTACCCTGGCCGCTGGGTCGCCCCTACCCCACAGATCTGCAGCACAAAGGTGTAGGGCGCAAAGGGCGAGCCTATTATTTATTCCCGACGGCGCCTCGGCCGCTGAAATATGGCGCACCCGACACGGCCTTTGATTGTCCCTCGGCACGGCGACTGCGCGCCGCCCAGAGGACGCGGACGTAGCGCCTCCTTTTATGCTGTTTCATCTCGCGACGCAGATCCGAACATGGCGCGATCAATTAAACAATGCTGAGATCTCGTAGTAGTTCAAACTACATGCCATCTGATACTTGTAGTACTAACTTGTTTCTGACAGAAAGAACTTATTTGTCTCCTAGCAGCAGTATACCGTAGGTCGCTGGAGTCATAAGAAAAAATTCACGTTTTCGAAAGGCTCGGGAAAAAGACGCACATGACTATTGGTCCACATCGCTCATTTTTGTCTGTTGAATTCTGAAACATATTTTATGGTTGCATGTTATCACATTTCCGGATATCGAAAATTTCCTCTCCAGGAGTGAGATTCCGAAACGATCGCGTGAAACTTAGCTAGTTCCACGTAAATTGAGGGCCAGGGCAAAGAAAAGAAAGGAGAGAGAAAGGATTAGTGTTGTCAGCCGCCTCGGGACCTTACACGGAATCAGTGGCCACAAGTGAAAATGTGTGCCGCACAGAGATTCGAACCTGAGATCTCTTGGTTACTAGGTAGGCACGCCACACTGCCGACCCACACTCCCACCGAACGCCACATATCCGCAGTCCTTGTCCATTTCCTCCATACTCGCTACTTTTAGATTCGTCCAGAAGGTCGAATGTACGTTCATCTAGGCAGTACATACTGAAGCGTAGGTTGATACTGTCTTCCTTGACTTTCTCGAGGCGTCGGATTGGTCATTGTCAGCTAATGAATGAAATACAAGCGTATGGATTATCAGATCAGTGCTATCATTGGATTGAAAAGCAACGAGCACACAGGACACAGCACGTCTTTTTAACCAAGAGAGATAAGCAGGGGCAAATCTTGTGGTATTGTAACCAGTCGATACCACACAAGGGGAAACCATTCTGCTTACGGTGGCTGGCACTAGAGGTTCCGCTGTTATTCGACAACGGCAGCGAGAGCGACCGCCGCCGCCCAACCACTAGCCGCACGAGTGCCACGCACTCTGATCTGAGACACTACCAGCACCACTGATCACGTGGATAAGACATTACCCGACTACAGCTCTAGCCAGTTCTTGCCCTCTTGCCGAGTAATTACAGTGAGCAGCAGTGTACGGTCGTCATAGTGCCGTCGCAACGTTCTCTATGGAAGTAAAACGTCAGATCTGGCCTCAAGACTTAGGTTTCTCCCTGTATTGCGAGCTGTTAAAGTGCTTAACTTATCACAGCCTTGTGTATGGAGATCGACAAAGATGTTCTAGACCAAAGCTGAGTATAATATGATTTTTCT
Organism: Schistocerca piceifrons; assembly: GCF_021461385.2. Classification (NCBI taxonomy): domain Eukaryota; kingdom Metazoa; phylum Arthropoda; class Insecta; order Orthoptera; family Acrididae; genus Schistocerca; species Schistocerca piceifrons. The sequence goes on from NC_060138.1 coordinate 958,445,564, forward strand.
CTCAGTGATTGTCTTCTCTCATTACTTTATTAATGTCTCCAAACTCACGCATCCTCCAAAGGAACAAGAGTACATTTGGCGACGAGATTTAACTTGTCCACTTCAAGTCTTACTTCCGGCGTGTGCCAAAGGAGTGTTACAGGAAGATTGCTTTCCACAATATATATAAAGAACATGGCAGATAACTTCGAAAGTTCTATGACGCTTGACATTGATGACGCAGTTGTAAACAAAGAAGGCACAACGCTAGGAAATTGTACTGAAATATACAAGACATGCAGAGAATCGTCGACTGGATCAGAAATTTGCAGTTCATCCTCAGCATGAACAAATGTAGCGTACTGCGCACAAATAGGCAGAAGAACACATTTTTATGTGATTACACGTTTACAGAACACTGAATGGGAGGAGTCACATCCATAAAAGGTCTAGGAGAATGTGTGATGAACAATTTGAAATGGATTGGGCTCCTAAAACCAATCTCTGGTAAGGGACATGCCCGATGAGATTCATTGGAAGAATCCTCAGGAACTCTTGTCTACACAAGCCCCCAAAACACTCGTTCGACCAGAACTTGAATCTTGAAACTTCCCGGCGGGTTAATACGGGGTACCAGGCCGTCGATCGAACTCGGGAGCGTTGGCTTTCGCGGCAAAGTTCTCTACCACGTAGGAGATGAGGTACTGGAAAAAATAAAGCAGTAAGGACGTATCGTTAGTCATGCTTCAGAAGCTCAGTCGGTAGAGCACTTAGCAACGAAAGGCATAGGGACTGATTTCGGGACTGCCTGAATGGTTCATTGATTTTATCTTGGAACTCTTCCATTTCGTCCGTCTTTGCATATAAAAACAGTAATATCAGAAAATTGAGTCCGCCTTGATGCAAAACACCTTGTTATTCGTTTATTTCTTTATTCTCCCAAACTAGTTTCGGCGACAAATATTACCATCATCAGTGTTTTTTAATCTAAAACATGCAGAAAATAGCATGGTTATACCAACGCATTACATTTTTACTATTCGTTTTTTGAAATATAATTTTCTATGGATACCTTCATACTACCTCATTTATTGTATGTTACAGCATGCTTTAAACAATTATTGTCGCTGTTTGCGATATATTTTCTGTGCGCTTTTTTCTACGTAAGCTAACGATGTACTTGACCACCATTTATAGCGGGAATGTAAATAGTGCTACTCCTATTTCGTTTAGCCCATGTCTCGTATACACGCACTCACAACTAATTTATGAAGGCAGATTCAACCATTAATTAATGAATATATAGCGTTATCCTTTTGTTTCTGACACTCAATAAAACTATCGCTACGTCTGCATCTACATCTGCATCTACATTTATACCCTGCAAATCACACTTCAGTGCCTGACGGAGAGTTCATCGAATCATAAACACAATAATTCTCTGTTACTCCACTCTTGAATAGCGCGCGGTAAAAACGAATACCTATATATTTCCGTGTGAGCTCTGATTTCCCTTATTCTATGATGGTGTTCGTTTCTCCATATGTTGGTGGCGACAACGAAACATTTCCGCATTGCGAGGAGAAAGTTGGTGATTGACATTTCATGACAAGCTCCAGCTGCAACAAGAAACGCCACTCCGAATATTGTATCATGTCCATGACATTCTCTCCCCTATTTCTCGATAGTCCAAAACGTGCTACTCCTCTTTGGACTTTCTCGGTAATCCCATACAAGGCAGCAGTACTCCAAAAGCGGACGGACAAGCGTAATGTAGGCAGTCCCTTTAGTAGGTCTGTTGCATTTTCTAAGTGTTCTTCCAGTACGTTGCAGTCTTTGTTCGCCTTTTCAACAACATGTTCCATGTGTTCTTTCCAATTTAAGTTGTTCGTAACTGTAATCCCTAGATATTTAGTTGAACTTGTGACCTTTAAATTTGATTGATTCACCGTGTAACTGAATTTCAACAGATTCCTTTTTAGCATTCATGTGGATGAGACCACACTTTCCATTATTTATAGTCAATTACCAATTTCCGAACGATACAGATATCTTTTCTAAACCGTTTTTCAAATTGTTTTGATCTTCTGATAACTTTACTAGACGATAAAAACTGTTTTCGATCCGCACATCGTACTGGCTGGCACTCAGCCTCCACATCACCCCTGTTGTCATTATTACCGGCTCTGTACACCATTACTACGGAAGTTGCAGAGGTACGGGTTACCTCCAGCGCCTGGTCCTAAGAAAACGAAACGCCTGCAGCCGTCCTTGTTGTTGTTGTGGTCTTCAGTCCTGAGACTGGTTTAATGCAGCTCTCCATGCTACTCTATCCTGTGCAAGCCTCTTCATCTCCCAGTACCTACTGCAACCTACATCCTTCTGAATCTGCTTAATGTATTCATCTCTTGGTCTCACTCTACGATTTTTACCCTCCACGCTGCCCTCCAATACTAAATTGGTGATCCCTTGATGCCTCAGAACATGTCCTACCAACCGATCCCTTCTTCAGGTCAAGGTGTGCCACAAACTTCTCTTCTCCCCAATCCTATTCAACACTTCCTCATTAGTTATGTGATCTACCCATCTAATCTTCAGCATTCTTCTGTAGCACCACATTTCGAAAGCTTCTATTCTCTTCTTGTCCAAACTATTTATCGTCCATGTTTCACTTCCATACATGGCTACACTCCATACAAATACTTTCAGAAATGACTTCCTGACACTTAAATCAATACTGGATGTTAACAAATTTCTCTTCTTCAGAAACGCTTTACTTGCCATTGCCAGTCACATTTTATATCCTCTCTACTTCAGAGTCCACATCTGCCCCTGGAAATGTCTTACAGTTTAAAACCTGGTTCCTAAATCACTGTCTTACTATTATATAATCTATCTGATACCTTTTAGTATCTCCAGGGTTCTTCCATGTATACAACCTTCTTTCATGGTTCTTAAACCAAGTGTTAGCTATGATTATGTTGTGCTCTGTGCAAAATTCTACCAGGCGGCTTCTTCTTTCATTTCTTAGCCCCAATCCATATTCACCTACTACGTTTCCTTCTCTCCCTTTTCCTACACTCGAATTCCAGGCACACATGACTATTCTCCTGATAACGACATCCTCTTGAGTAGCCCCCCCCCCCCCCCCCCCGGAGATCCGAATGGGGGACTATTTTACCTCCGGAATATTTTACCCAAGAGGGTAAATGATGCCATTTATTGTGTAGCTACCAGTTTCGTCGCTTCAGTGCACCATCTTCAAGCCTTAGCTCATGCTGAAGGGGTTATCACGACCCTCATATACGATTCATCAATTGCCAACAACTGATTTACGCAGACTACCTGCATCTGTGATGTCGTCTCTCCAACCATTAACTGACCCCTGGTGATCCACGAGCACGTTTGCGTCGATCTGACACCGCTACAGACATAAGCCAAACTCGTGACTGGAACACCATAGAATGTCAGTTTGGTATAAATGTTTTTTTTTGTTATATGAGAAGCGATAAAGGATTCAGGGAAACTCGAGATTTCAACCCAGATTCCAGTGACCTCTTCCCGACGGTCGGTGGTGACACTCTGGCTATGACCTCTACACTGATCTCACCTTTTGTCATCCGTCATTTCATCAGAGCCACCCTAACTGTCCTACATCGGCTTGTTTTGTAGTTCTTCCTGCTACGCTGTCCATTTCTCCACGTCTAATTATGCAGTCACTGAACCGCAGTTTTTTGTCTGTGCTATCTGTCGGTACGTTGCTCCCATGTGCTTCAGGTGAATGGTTGACATTTCGCAGTTAGAAATAGAGCGATAAGCTACAAGTGCGCGTCCTCTGGGAGAGATGTATTGATATCCTCACGTAAAAAAACCAGTAGCTCTAGATATACTAAACAGCTATCATTCATTCTCACCATCCTTCAACCGTAGGAATGGCTTCTATCTCTACAGAAAATAAGCACACACGAGGGTGAAATTTTAATCGTCGCATAGGTAAGGCATAGCAACATGTAAGTATCAGTTCGATAACGTTCGGTCAAGGTGTTCACGGTGTACCATCCTCCGATCTAGCTCCATTTGTTCGTCCATGAGACGCAGATAGATGCCGTGTTCCTTGACTTACCTACGGCATTTGATTCCGTTCCGTACTGCCGCATAATGAACCAAATACAAGCGTACCGTGTATCTGACTAATTGTGTCTTTTGATTGAAGAGTTTCTAAGAAACAGAACACAACATGTAATTCTTAATGGAGACACGTCTGCAGACGTAAAAGTGACTTAGGAAGTGCCTGAGGAGAGTATTATAGGTCCATTACTTCTCGAAATATATACCGGGTGATCAAAAAGTCAGAATAAATCTGAAAACTTAATAAACCACGTAATAATGTAGATAGAGAGGTTTTATTAGAACCAAAAACGAAACAAAGTTCACAAAATGTCCGACAGATGGCGCTGGACAGCAAAACGTCGGTGACTGCGCTTGACAATCGTGTATAAAAGGAGCTGTAGTGAGAGAGAGAATCAGATGCGCCAGCAGTTGCAGCATGTTGACGTTACCTGAAAAGGCGCCTTTAGTGAAGCTGTATTATCAGAATGGGGAATGTGCTAGTTCAGCGTTACGATCATATCGCCATAGGAAGGGGATTCGAACGGGTAAAGGTCCGTTGACAAATGCAGCTGTGGCGAGAATGATTTCGAAATTCGAAACCACGGGTTGTTTAGACAATAGACCCCGTAGTGGCCGACCGAGCACAAGGCGTAATGCTGCTGAGACAGTTCAAGAAGAAATGGAGACTGTAGCGGGTTCGTCTATGCACGGGGAAGTCAGCGCTCGTGCAGTCGCACGTTGCAACGGTATTCCATATACTACTGTTTGGTTGGCACTTAGGCGTACCCTCCGATGCTATCCGTACAAAATCCATCGGCATCATGAACTGTTACCTAGCGATTTAGTGAAGCGGAGGGCATTTGCGGTGTGGGCGTTTCAAAAGATGGCGGAAGATGACGATTGGTTGAGTAACATGTCGTGGACCGACGGAGCCCATTTCACGCTTCGAGGGTCTGTCAACCCCCACAACTGCAGAATTTCGGCTACCGAAAATCCTATAACTGTAATGGAAACTCCATTGCACGACGAGAAAGTCACGGTCCGGGTTGGATTTACCAAATCTGCTGTTATCGGGCCTTTTTTCTTCGAGTAAATGCGTGATTCCGGTTTTGTAACTGCTACCGTGACGGGTGAGAGGTACGCCGATATGTTACAGAATCGCATCATCCCCAGCCTGGCTGATAAACACCTGATGGAACGTACGATGTTTATGCAAAATGGCGCTCCTCCCCATATTGCTAGACACGTGAAAGATCTCTTGCGCGCGTCGTTTGGTGATGATCGTGTGCTCAGCCGCCACTTTCGTCTTGCTTGGGCTCCCGGGTCCCCAGACATCAGTCTGTGCGATTATTGGCTTTGGGGTTACCTGAAGTCGCAAGAGTATCGTGATCGACCGACATCTCTAGGGATGCTGAAAGACAACATCCGACGCCAATGCCTCACCGTAACTCCGGACATGCTTTACAGTGCTGTTCACAACACTGTTCCTCGACTACAGCTATTGTGGAGGAATGATGACTCCGGACATGCTTTACAGTGCTGTTCACAACATTGTTCCTCGACTACAGCTATTGTGGAGGAATGATGGTGGACGTATTGAGCATTTCCTGTAAAGAACATCATCTTTGCATTGTCTTGCTTTGTTATGCTAATTATTGTTATTCTGATCAGATGAAGCGCCATCTGTCGAACATTTTTTCAACTTTTGTATTTTTTTGGTTCTAATAAAACCCCATGTTATTCCCAGCATGTGTGTCAATTTGTACCTCTGTATCTACATTATTTAGTGATTTATTCAGTTTTCAAATTTATACTGGCTTTTTGATCACACGGTAGATGACATAGTGGAGAAACTGAATGTCCATGAAGCTTTGAAGCTTTTCATGGATGATACTGTTGTATAGAGAATAGTGGCAATGCTACGAAATCGTCGCGCAACGCAGGAAGACCTGGAGAGGCTCGATGTTTGTAACGGGGAGTGACAACTGATAACGTAAACAAGTGTAACGCATTGTGCATACATAGACAGGGACATATTATATGATTACGCGAGTGCAGAAGAGTCACTGGAAGTATCTCCTTCCACAAAATACCTAGGAGTGTGAATACAAAGCTAACTGAAATGGAACGACAACATAAATCTAATCGCAGGAAAGGCAGATGCCACACTGATTCGTTGGAAGAATATTCAGCCAATACAGTCCATCAACGAAAGAGGTAGTTTGAATACCCTTGTGCAACTAAAATTTGAATATTGCTCGTCAGTGTGCGATCGGTACAAAATAGAATTCATAGAGGACATAGGGAGGAGCCAAAAAAAAAACAATGCATTTTGCCAGAGATTCATTTAGTACGTGCAAAGGAGTCGTAGAACTGACCAACCAATTCCAATGGAAGGCAGCTGCAAGAGAGACGCTCTGAATAACGGTATGGTTTAATGTGAAATTTCAAAGAACTTACATTTCTAAAAGAATCGACAAACGTATTGTTTGTTCGTACCTCTATCTCTTAAAAACACCACGAAGATGAAATCAGAGAGATTCGAGCTACCGCGGAGGCTTAACAGCAGTTGTTCTTCACACGAACTATTCGCGACTGGAACAGGTCAGTGGAAAAGTGACACTGATACACAAACTACCCTTCAACACTAAATGCAAGGTGCCTTCCGCCGTATAGATACAGGTGAAGATGTATGTCCTGCTAAGAAATATTTTTTACTTAACCGATTGATGACGGAGAAAAGACAAGATTCCAATTAACTTGAGAATGTATCAAATTGCTCCTGTAAGAGCTGTTTTGTCTGCATATGTGCGCAGAGGACTGCGAGAAGCCACAGCCGCACTTTGTACATTACAAAACACTCGTCACTGGGTGTTGCGTTCTCCACCACGCTGGGAAAACGGAGGACGCTGGAAAAACGGCGGACCGAGTTCATGCTACTCGTTCCAGCCGGCGACTCCGTATCCCCAGAGCAGTAAATTAGGACGAGATCGTTGCTCGTGCTGTGAAACTTTTCCCATCGATCGGAGTCGGTCGACGAGGCGCGCCGCGGCGGCGAACAGATGTGAGACACGTACAGGGCAAATCCCACCCTGCCGGCGCCTGAGGCTGCGGCTGCCCACCGAGCAGCGCTGCACGGTGGCTTGCGGGCTATGGCGGCGCAGGTGTGGGGATTTATCGTGGCGGCGCGTCGCCTGTGGAATACGCAACGAAGGGCCACGGGGCATGCCGCTCGCGTGCCCGAATTAACAGGAATGCTCAGTGGACTGCAGGCTGAGGTCAGGCAAGCGAAACAATTTCGGTCGCTTCTGTCGATAACAATTTTGATCGTGTGGCAGATACGGTGTTTAGGTCACTTGCAAGCAATACATGGTGCTTCATAGGTGTGGAACCACCGTTTCAGATAAAAGCAGATGCCTATACCGAAATTAAGTAGTACAATAAGGGAGGGGTGGGGGGGGGGGGGGGGAGAGAAGAATCTGTGAGGCTGTGTTACCAGTATGGCTGCCATTACTGAAGCTGCCATCTTGAATGCTGCTCGGATGTTTCAGGCAGAATTGGGGTCATGTGACACAATGAACAGACGGAGAATATCGCTGAAAGGCAATACTACCTCTCTTTGACCATGACGCAGTTTTTTGTTATAGTAACTTTTTTGTATTAATTAATACTGTTCTGTATTCAGTCACAATATTTATATTTTCTAATCACAGTCCGACTCGTTTTCGAGCTACGACTCCATTTTCAAGGACCTTATAGACAGAGTGGACGTTACATCTCCTTCAGTTCTCGTATAATAGCAACAGCGCGACACAGTTTAACGAGAAAACAGTCTCGGGCGGGCCGGCCGGTGTGGCCGTGCGGTTCTAGGCGCTTCAGTCTGGAACCGCGTGACCGCTACTGTCGCAGGTTCGAATCCTGCTTCGGGCATGGATGTGTGTGATGTCCTTAGGTTAGTTAGGTTAAAGTAGTTCTAAGTTCTAGGGGACTGATGACCACAGATGTTAAGTCCCATAGTGTTCAGAGCCATTTGAACCATTTTTGTCTCGGGCGGTATTTATAATAGAAACGCTAGAGAAATCGGAGAGATAAGGTATTATAATATATTACATGCCATTGACCACGTAAGAATCGTCTTTTGCATTAGTGGAAACTTTCATATTGTTCTTACATTTTGAATGATTTAACATGTTTTTTACAGTCTTGTATGAGTCAAATGATGCATACTTAAAATATGTTACAGGGACTTGCTGTAGTGTTGGTTTCACATTATTTTCATTAACATAGACTGACGAAATGAAACAATGAATTAATAACAATTAACAATTTTTAAATATATCTAAAGACGTAATACTAAAACTGATTTCTATTGTCTAAGTAATTTTCAATTTCTTAATTTTTATTCGTATCCTATGCAAATGGAAATAATTACAAATTCAATACTCTATTGCCTCATAGTTATACAGGTTGAGTATGCATCATTTGAGTCATGTAACACTGCCAAAAAATGTGAAATGGTTCAAAATGTAACCAAAAATGTGGAAACTTTTCGCCGAAGACGAATGTTATGTGAACAAATACAGGCAGTATGTTAAAATACTTGATGTCTCTCATTTCTCTGGCGTTCCTCTCATAAATACCACCTGAGACAGCTTTCTCATTAAATCTGACAAGTTCGTCGTAGCCTTAATGCTATTTGAAAACTGAAGGAGGAGTAACACCAGTTATCTACATACAGTCCTTGAAAAGTGAGTTGTAGCTCGCAAACGCGATTGACAATAATAAAAAATACAAATATTGTGACTATGATATATTATTGTGTGATTTACTTCACAGTCACGGACAGCCCACGAATTAGTGTCTATTAATAATGTAACATCATTTTTGTCACATTATAACAGTTAGTCGCACAGTTACATAATTCCTCTTTATAAGGCTGCTCGCTTATTGCAGACTTTTTTACTATTGTGAAAATGAGTTTTGGTAACAACATGAAAAAAATATAACTACTTTATTACTCTCTAACGAGCCACCAGTGACCATTAATCCCTTCTACCAAAATCCTTAGGTAATACTGCTGAACAATCTCCGTAAGTTTCTCATGGAGTTCGTGTTAAAGACGTAAATACGTTTGGGATTGAAGTGCATCATTCATATCATTTTCGGAAACATTGGTTCTGTGAAACATGAAAGCTCATGTCTGTTTAGAGCTATTATTGTTGAAAATCATGTGTAGCTCTGCAATTCAACATCTTCTGTATTTATCCATAAACGAGCAAGATCTTTCTAAAAACTTTCTTGTTGAATATGAAATCCCGTTTTCTGTTCAGATAATTGTGTTTAATTCTGTATGCATCCAACACATCAAGGAGAGAGTTAAGTCATTTCCTGCATTATCTACTTCAACCAGCCACTACCTCCATTTTCTGTGATATAGTAGTCCAAAGACGGTGTGAAATTGAGGAATAACGGTTCTAACGACTGGTTCTCTTAATATAAAGTTTTAGATGCCACACCTATTAACTATTTAGATCTCTTGGATGTTTCTATGGGACTTTAGTCCAACATAAACAAACTAAAAGCCTTAGCACTGTCTCAATGTAAGACTTTGTTTAAAGCAATTTCTGCAATATATTTCGAATACATATGTCAGAGAGGCTAATGTCATGTAGATCATGTAATTTTCATTTTGCAGCTCTTAGTAACAAGTTTAATATCTTCTATCAAAATAATGTGGAATGAGTAAGTTTACAGGTACATACGGTATCTGATTAGTGTTAACATTAATGAAGACCTTATGTTTATTCCGACTCCTGTGACTACACTTAAAATTAGTTGTTTTTATTTCTTATTATTTTTGTACATAATTCTTAAATACAAATTCTCCCAAAGACTAAGGCGAGTTGTCCAGGAGAAATGATTTGGGTTTGCTTTGAAACTTGATCTGTTACATGTCAGACACTTTATGTTATTGGGAAAATGATCAAAAATCAATTCTGATGCATACTAATATCCTTTCTGTGCCACTGGCAGTTTTAATAATGGACATTACTGGTTATTTTCTCCTGTAGTGTTGTAGTTATGGATATCACTATTGTTCTCAAATTACGATGCATTGTTTACGATGGATATCATTAGCGAATATATGTATTGTGGTGGTGTGATTAAAATGAAGAACACTTTGAAGAGCTTCCTACATGACGACTGTGGAAGAACACCGCATATTATTCATATTGCTCAATACTTTCCCTCTAAGTGATGAGTTATCCCAGTAAACATTCCATAAAACATTGCTGAGTCGAAATATGCAAAAATGTCAGGAGTCTGATTCATTTGAATCCAAGACTAGCAATTATGCAAAGAGCAAAAAAAGCTGAACCTAACTGTTTGAGAATTTAAATAATGTGCTTCTTTCAATTCAAGTTTTCAGAGAACCACTCAATAGTTTTTTTTTGAAAAATATCATTAAAAATGAGTTTTGTTGCTCTCTTTGTAATGGGATTTATTATTAGGAGCATATGTAAAAACCAATAATTCTGCTTGTTAAATGTTAAATGGAAGGTCTTTCAAATATATAAGGAACAGAACTGGATATGATTCCTTCCCAGCCATTAAAATTATCTACCTTTCAAACAATGAATTATTCATCACAACGTTATGCGTTCTGTGAAGTATGATGCACATCAGTTAGGTGTAAACCCGTTACTTCCCTAAAACTTACATGTTTCTAAGAGTGTAACATGATCTACACAATCGAATACTAGAAAAGATCGCAAAAAATATCAGCTAGTGATATTTTATTATTTAAATGGTTCAAATAGCTCTGAGCACTATGGGGCTTAACTGCTGAGGTCATCAGTCCCATAGAACTTAGAACTACTTAAACCTAACTAACCTAAGGACATCACACACATCCATTCCCGAGGCAGGTTTCGAACCTGCGACTGTAGCCGTTGCGCGGTTCCAGACTGTAGCGCCTAGAACCACTCGGCCACCATGGCCGGCCCTATTATTTAAGGTTACGAATATTTTACTATTTAAAGATTGGAATATTTGCTCAGTGAATGCATAAATAGCATTCTCATTTGGGTAATCCTTCTGGAATCCAAACTGCGATCAGCCAAGTAAATTATTTCTATTTACAATTGAGACAACTCTTGAGTACATTCCTTTTCTAATATTATGGAATAATGTCAGTACAAAAATTGTACGATAACCTAGAAAAATTCCCTGTGCAAGTTATGTAAGTTACTAAGAACATTACTTATAAACTTAGAACAGATTTTCAGTATTCTGTTTGAAATTCCATACATTACGTCTTTCTTGTGACCTTTCTTCTAAAGAGGCTAAATAGTAGCGTATTTAACCGATGTGGAAAATTACCTGCTGAAGTCCTGTATCAGGCTGTAGAGATATGAGCAAGCTGAATCGGAGGGTTCTTGAGTAATTAATTGAATAGCGTTGTTGGAGGTGTAATAAGCTTATTCTTTCGCAAAAGCGAAAGTAAATACTCGTTGTCTCTCTCTTATTCACATACCTGTGAACTTAAGCCGTAATTTTTTTCTTCATTGACAATATGATAACATCTCAGGAAACAAATGAGAATCTTTTCTCAGTATAAAATTATCTGTCCATTTGACAGACATATTGTATATCCGAGTGCAGGAAATTGGTGGCAGGATTTAAACTTGTCTCATGGTTACAACTCACGTTGGTAATCTCAGTAAAATCAGTTTCATGGAATACTTTAGTGTAAGAAATTGAATGGGCGAGGAAAGGTATGTATGAAAGACACTGACAAGAAGAAAGGACACATTGGTGGGACGTCTGTTAGACATCACGGAATAAATTCCATAGTACTAGATGGAGCTGTAGAGTGTAAAAACTATAGAAGAAAGAGACTGGAATACCTCCAAAAAATAACTGACGACGTAGGTTGCAAGTGCTTCTCTGAGATGAAGACGTTGTCGCAGGAGAGAAATTCGTGGCGGGCCGTATCAAACCAGTCAGAAGACTGATACCTCAAAAAAATAAAAAAATAAAAAAATGAATTGACTCAGTTCCACTTGCTCCTTAGCTAGGTACAGGCCACCTTACAATAATAGGTGCGTTGCATACCGGCTGGACTAAGGCGTGGAATAAGGCAAAAGACGTAGATGTGACCTGGTGAGGAATGGAGACGAAATATTGTAAACGACGGCACCGTTTTAAGAATCTTTGATAGATACTGCACTGAAACCGTCTCCTGCAACCTAAGAAAAAACGGCGCACACTCTGAAAGACAGAAATGGCAATAGTGTTCAGGCGTATTCAATACTCCCTGTGAATATGACAGTAGCTGCGTAGGACAGTCTATTCGAAATGTTTTCTAGTACTGTAATGAACAAGAGTCGTATATGAGTCTGGAAAAGAACTTGCTGTTGTTGAATACAAGCCTACGAATAAACAAAGAGCGTTGTGAGAGGAGAGACAAATTCTAACCCACTCGTAAGCTACATGTGCTCAGTCATCGAAGAGGCTGCAGAACGTAGAACGTAGGACAACAGCTTTAGCAGAGATAACATGATTCACGCTGAGCAGTGCATTGAAGTGAGCGTTTAACTTTGAGAGATAGCTTAGGTGTACGCTAGATATTTTACGTCGTGCAAAAAGAAAGATCTTCCTAGGAAAATTTCATCGTTGGTGCAAATGTAATCGCTACTCGCAATGGGCAGAACCATATCTGTTACAGCTGTGTGATTCTTACTTCTTTGACAACCAGCTGATTATCAAAGGCAGAAAATCCATTTTTGTAATGAACTATCGCAAAAAGTCCATCACAAACAAATTTTACAGTGGTTTTGAAGTTTATAAATTATGCTCCTTGTGCTCCCACTGTCAAGTCTACCTTTGTGATGCAACCATATTATGGAGAACTCAACACTAGTAATAGTAATATTCCTTAAAATTCGTCAGGTACCTTATTGTACGTCTGTAGCAACACTTGTTATATGCAAAACTAATGTTTTTTGTGGTATTACAAAGGTGACATTTCCTGATGTTTATATCCCATTTGAAGCAACCCTGAAATATGCCCCTATGATGCGTACAGTGTTCCCGTATTATCGGCCAGTCATTCCAGTAGGGAGTCCTCCATTGCGACCCGCCGGTCGATACGCCACCGCTGCGTGCCCTTTACGTCTCGTGCTGAAGCTAGACGGCAGATCGATGCCTCACAATGTCGATACTGTATACCGCTGTGATGGAATGCGAAGGCGGATTGTTGAAGGACTCTAGGATTTCAGTCGCCTGTCACTCTCCGTCCACGGAAGAACTATTGGGAACTCCAGTCTAAAGTTGGTAACATGCTGTCATTCGAATTCGTTGTTAATATTACAGCCTTAGTGCTGACAACGTCCGTATTTTCAGTTTGCATTATGATTCTGGCAATGTTCGTGCTCCTTCACAATAAACTGTCTCCATCTTCTCCACGACTTGAGGATGAATGCGGTCGTATCTCTGAGTCTAGGAATGAAGTAGATGTTATGCTATAAGTACGTTCAGAAGTTGAGTATCGTCTATTTGAATCACCCCATAGTTTCTTCGAAGATACACTCTGTCCTTTTAGACTGCGACAACTGCATGTTTACATCACATTAATTTGTCTTATTTTTCAACGTAATATACGCAGTTTTATAAATCATTAATTTTTCCGTCTCAGTTGCACATTGTTTTTTCAATACGACTACTTCCAAAAGATTGTAACTGAGACGGAAAAATGAACGACATATACATGTTACAGCTACAATATACAAACACATTTCTGAACTTTTTCTTGATAATTTCTGGATACGCTTACTTTCTTCTAAGCGCTTCGTGTGTTCAGTTTATTACCCCGCAAAAGGCTTATTATGTAATTACCAGTTCATTAAATTGGGACAGAAATAAAAAATTATTTATCATTTGGAAAACTGCCGATGCTGCCAACATGCTATACGAACCAGGATCCTTGCTTTTATTGGGTAACGTTTTTACTTAATTAACTGTCTGAGTACCCATCCTCAGGGCTTTACTCCTCTTAGCATTTCTCTCTCACGTTCAACTGCAGGGCTTGAAACTGCCACTGTTATATCAGGATGCAGACCGACGACCTGTGCAATTAGGCACAGAAAAACAGTATTCACGATTATTCCATTCATTAATCACAGTACAAGTGGTTGCCGTATCATCTGCGACGTCTATTGGATACGTAAGTTGGAATGGAATCCGCTGAATCCAACAGCGGACTCATAGCTGCCGAGAGCGCTGCATTGGCTCGGAGAGGAAGTCGATAATACCCTTGTGCGATGGTTTGCCCCACGCTGCCGAGGCATGCATGTCCCGCTGATAGGTCTGTTTGGAAAGGCGATAGCATATGTTTCGATTCACATGCCGTTTCTAGGAGTTCTCAGTCTCTCCCAGATCACTGCTAGTGTTGTCCCCTCAGGTGGACCACGATGTCGGATGCTGCGATGTCGTGCTGAATGCTGAACATGGCTCGTCGGTAAGGTGGGCCGTCAGACATGAGCAACGATGGAGCTTTGGTGTAGTGTCTGTTCCGGACCAGAGCCGTGTTGGTAGACCCCTGGGCTAACCAATTATTGCTGGCTGCGTTGTAATGACTTGAGTGCTGGATGCTGGAATTCATCACCTGAGACTACCGGTCTTTGATATTCTCGTGAGGCAGCAAGTGGGATCAACACCGAAACAGTCTCACATACAAGATGTTACTATAACCTAACAATCGACTAAGAACGACATGAACACCATCGATCCTACTGAGTGAGCGTTGTAACCTAGTGAGGGTGCAGGAGTTAAGTCGTCGAAGAGAGGCCCCACACGATGTCATCTAAATCTACATTTATACTTCGCAAGCCACCCAACTGTGTGTGGCGGAGGGCACTTTACGTGCCACTGTCATTACCTCCCTTTCCTGTTCCAGTCGCGTACGGTTCGCGGGAAGAACGACTGCCGGAAAGCCTCCGTGCGCGCTCGAATCTCTCTAATTTTACATTCGTGATCTCCTCGGGAGGTATAAGTAAGGGGAAGCAATATATTCGATACCTCATCCAGAAACGCACCCTCTCGAAACCTGGAAGCAAGCTACACCGCGATGCAGCGCGCCTCTCTTGCAGAGTCTGCCACTTGAGTTTATTAAACATCTCCGTAACGCTATCACGCTTACCAAATAACCCTGTGATGAAACGCGCCGCTCTTCTTTGGATCTTCTCTATCTCGTCTGTCAACCCGACCTGGTACGGATCCCACACTGATGAGCAATACTCAAGTATATGTCGAACGAGTGTTTTGTAAGCCACCCCCTTTGTTAATGGACTACATTTTCTAAGGACTCTCCCAATGAATCTCAACCTGGCACCCGCCTTACCAATAATTAACTTTATATGATCATTCCATTTCAAATCGTTCCGCACGCATACTCCCAGATATTTTACAGACGCAACTGCTACCAGTGTTTGTCCCGCTATCATATAATCATACAACAAAAGACCCAACGTTCGTAATGAGTTTTCTGTGATTTACAGTGCCGCTACATTTGCTTAACGAATTAGATGCAGTGTCTTCAGTGCTTGGTGGAATTCCTGATGGGTAATATTGCGTCCTATCTAGTGTCTCTTACGAAACGTTGCGGCAGTGGCGAAGGCAGTTCTGACCGTAGTTTTCTGATCAATTTCTGCTGAACTTGCTCGCAGACACACAGAGTGTCAAAGTTACTTTCCTCGCGACCGAGTAACAGTGTTGTAATGTTTATACTTCCCGGTTGGCAGTTGTTGATAATTAGATGTTGCTGAGAAACGCCGGCTGTTCGAACTTTACTCTCCTGTTTCCTCATTAATTTGGCGCCTAACAGTTCCAAATTTGACAGAGGCTCTCCTGCATCTCTTGATGAATATCACTACTAGAAAATAGAGTTATACAAAGAAATGACCTACCTAAGCATAGGAGTGATTCCATTATAACTTTTTCATTCCGCACCGCAGTGGTTGCTGTTTAGTCTAGGACTGGAATAATGAGGGCGACTCGTGAGTCGTTACGTGATAGGTAATAACATTGTCCGCAAAAGGCAGGGTTCTGGCATCGAATCCCTATCTGACACATACAGAAACTGTGGGTCAGACAGGGACTCGATGCCAGAACCCTGCCTTTTGCTGACAATGTTCTTACCTATTGTGCTATCCCCTCACGACTCACAAGTCACCCTCACTGCTCTAGTCCTGGACTAAACAGGACATCTCACACTGTATTGCATAGTTGAGAGATTCCTTATGCAATAATAATAATAATAATAATAATAATAATAATAATTTTATACAAAGCACCAACAATTCAGCGTCTTGAAGTCCTACATAGTTCGCCCACCCAAGCTGACGAAGTACCATCCAGCAGTGGTCTGTGTAGTATGCTTTTCATGTGGTGTGGACGTGCTCCTGTCTATGGAAAAGATTCCGCCCATTCTCCTTGGCCACATCTGGCCAACCACAGTCCTGTTACAAGAGGTCATCGGTTTGCTGCCCTCCTCGTTGTTAACACTGCATCTTCAAGTTTGCCATTCGTCGTGCTGTGCCGTTCCGTACCATCTTCCCGAGGTATCGTATGTGATACCTCCAGGTTTTATTTTTTCCTTAGGTCGGTGCGCAACTGAACTACTTCTGACCTGTGGTATCACGTACGATAGATAGCAGCTCACTCGTTCGTTCTACTGCGACGCACCACGTGGTAGCAGCACTGATTGGAAACTTAGGATTATGCACCTACAGAGTATGGCTCAGCAAAATAAACATAAGTGAAAGTCAGCAACAGAGAGCCTATTACATTTTTCTCATAATTAATTCTGTAACCATAATGTAACAGTGATCCAATTTCTGTCATATATATGTTTTATTATTTTACTAATTTTGTAATATAATTAAATGTCAAAGACTTAATGAAAACGAACTAATTAAAAAAAGAATATTGTAATTATGATGTGGGAAAAAAGATGGTCTAGTCTTGGAAGTTTCCTGTTGTATAGAGAGCCAGAAATACGTTTGAAGTAAGGAGTATTGTCGTTGGGCGTATAAACACCATGTTGTGCAGAAGTAGTCGCCAGAGAGGATTTGTTAGCGACAAGTGTTCAAGTGAGTCAAGTTTAGACGCGGTGCACGGAAATGCAAGGAATAAATTACAATGTTTTTTAGGGTATCGTCAGGCATTTTGTGGTTGTAAATGAGCACGGTACATTGCCATCAAGTGGAATTATTATTCAGGGAGAGTTTTGTGGACCTATTAGTTATTTGGAGCGGTGGTAATGTTGGCATACATTCTCGACGAATAATATCTTACATTGGACTAGCAGCAACTTTTCAAAGTAAGATCTGACCAGTTTTATCTTCAGACTGTATAGGGCTAGCCAGTGTAGTATTTTTTCTCATTTAAATAGCAAATTATTCTGTGCAGCAACATTTACAGTGTAAATGAACTTTACCTCAATCATTTACCTGAGAGCGTCCTATACTGTCACCAGTATTGGTTCTGAGAATACTACTAGTGAAAATATAGGAAATTACTGAAAATAGTTGAGCTTATTTAATAACTAAGATAAAGAAATGCAATTTACAAAACTAGGAAGTATACAAAACTGTCATTTAACAGCAGTGAACTTTATTGCTTGGTAGAACCACTAGTTAAAGAATAATGACTGAATGTTGGAGATGAAAAGCATAATTTAAATGAACATTGACAAAATATTACTACAGAATAATATATTTCCTTTTTTCTGTGTGCACTGAAAACTAAGCTTACATTCGCCAATTACGTAACGGTGTAGTGTAAAATTATTTATTCTGCGCGAAATGAAACTTTATACACTTTTCAAAAATTACCTACTGTAATAAAAACGAAGTATTCATGAACATCTGCATTACAGCGATAACGCAAAGCTGTTCATTGCGCGAAGTGTTTTGCGAACAACTAACTTTTACGTTCTTGTGTTCGCTACAAATTATTCTGCTGCTTTTTCAGTTGACGTTAATTCATGGTATTAACTCTGTTTTTACGTCATGTTCGAGTCAGTGGCTTTGGTTCTGATTTTGCCCCATTGCAGTTCAATGATCAGTTAATAATAACACAGTAATTTTACTCAGTGAGTTGACGCTCTGGAGTAACTTGAAATCAAAAATTATAAAAGGCTTAGTTTATTTATTTCCAATTCCATTAACTATTTCTTATATTTACCTTTAGCTTCAAAATTTCTTTCGATCGTTATCATGCGAAAATAGACGCGCGATAACGATTCGGCTATAACTGTATTTTTATTTTTATTTTCACATCAAGTTCCATAGGACCAAATCGAGGAGCAAATCTCCAAGGTCATGGAACGTGTCAGTTCATGAAATTATAACATAAAAGTAATAACAGGTAAAAATAAAATATTTATGAACCCGAAAAAGGCAGTCCATAAGTTTAAGTAAACGCAATCAACAATACAACAAGAATCAGCTTAATTTTTCAAGAAACTCCTCGACAGAATAGAAGGAGGAACCTCTTCAGTTTCGATTTGAAAGAGCGTCTATTACTGTTAGAGTTTTGAATTCGAGTGGTAGCTTATTGAAAATGGATGCAGCAGTATACTCCACACCTTTCTGCTCAAGATTTAAGGAAGTCCGATCTAAATGCAGGTTTGATTTCAGCCGAGTATTAACTGAGTGAAGGCTGCTTATCCTGGGGAATAGGTTAATACGCTTAACAAGAAATGACAACAAGGAATATATATATTGAGAAGCAAATGTCGAAATACCCAGACTCGCGAACAGGGATCGACAACAGGTTCGCGAACTTACGCCACTTATTGCACAACCGCCCATTTCTGTACCTAAATTATCCTTTTAGAATTAGAAGAGCTACCCAAGAAGTATAATACCATACGACATAAGCGAATGAAAATAATAAAAAGAGACTAATTTTCGTATCGAACGATCACTCTCTTCGTATACCATTCGAATAGTAAATGCCAGCATTAAGTCTTCGAACAAGATGCTGAACGTGGGCTTTCCACAACAGTTTACTATCTATCTGAATATACAGAAATTTGAGCTGTTCAGTTTCACTAATCATGTGCCCATTATGTGAAATTAAAACGTTAGGTTTTGTTGAATTGTGTGTTAGAAACCGTAAAAACTGAGTATTACTCTGAGTTAGCATTAGTTTATTTTCTATAAGCCATGAACTTAGGTTATGAGCTGCACCTTTAGAATCCGAGCCAATTTTGCCCACAACATCCTTTACTACCAAGCTAGTGTCATCAGCAAACATAAATCTTTTAAAGTTACTCGTAATACTAGATGGCATATCATTTACATAAATAACAAACAGGAGCGGCCACAACACTGGTCCCTAAGGCACCCCTCTTTCCCCCATCTTCAGCACACCCCACTCAGACCCCGCATCAGAGCCATTCTCAACACTGTGAATAATGACCTTTTGATGTCTGTTGCTAAAGTAAAAGATGAAACAATTGTGAGCTATTCCCTGTATTCTGTAATGGTCCAACTTCTGGAGCAATATTTTGTGATCAACAGAATCAAACGCCTTAGTGAAGTCAAAAAATATGCCTAGCGTTCGGAACCTTTTGTTTAACCCATCCAGCTCCACGCAAAGAGAATATAGCATTTTTAGTTGTTAAAAGACTTCTAAAGCCAAACTGTACATTTGATAGCAAATCGTGTGGTATAAAATTATCAACTATCCTTACATAAACAGCCTTCTGAATAACTTTAGCAAACACTGATAGCATAGTAGTAGGTCTAAAGTTATCTACATTATCCTTCTCACCCTTTTTATAAAGCAGGTTTACTACTAAATACTCTAATCGTTCAGGAAACTGACCAATTCCTAAAGGCAAAATTACAAATATGGCTAAATACAGAGGAGTATGTCAGACATCAGTCTCAGAAAGGCTTTTGCCAAGGAAGTTATATGATTCCCTGTAGAAATTAAATTTTTATTTAATTCACCATCAATGCTCAGAAAATGATTGTTAAATACTATACTTATATCTGATTTATCAGTAACAGAAATATTTTTACTACTAACTGACTTTATATCGTCGACCTTGTGAAACTGACCAGGCACTTCCTTCACAACTGACCATATGGTTTTAATTTTATCCTGTGAATTATCTATTCTATTTGCATAGCACATACTCTTTGCTTTCCTAACAACATTTTAAGCACCTTACAATATGGTTTGTAATAGGGTGTTGTAACTGGATTGTGATTACTTCTAACAGTTTGATATAATTCCCACTTTCTTCTACATGATATCCTTATCCCACTAGTCAGCCACCCAGGCCGCCTATTACTGCTAATACCCTGTTTAGTACGTTCTAATGGATAGCAACTCTCAAACAATATGAGAAATGTGTTAAGGAAAGCATTATATTTATCATCTATGTTATCAGAATTATAAACATCCTTCCACTCTGGTACCTGTTGGGTTAACTTTCCTACATTTTTTTAAATTACATGTGACCTTTGCCTGAATGGAATAGACCTTTAGTGTTAAAAATGTGCTTCATGGTCTGAAAGGTCATTCACCCTTTTACTAACAGAAAGCCTATCTAATAGTGAAAAATGAATAAAAATATTGTCTACAGCTGTACTACTGTTTCTCTGCACCCCAGATAAAAAAAACCGTCGGCATCAGATCATACAATTTTAGGAGATCTACCAACATCCTTTTCCTTGCACCATCATACACAAAATTTATATTGAACTCACCACATATAACTAATTTCTGGTACTTCCTGCAAAGCGACTCAAGAACCCTCTCTGGCTTGAGCAGAAATGCTCTGAAGTCAGGGTTAGGAGACCTATAAACAACAACAATTCGAAGTTTAGTTTCACTAAATTCAACTCCCCAGCACATCATTCAAATATCTGTTCAGTGCAGTGCCGTGATATGTCTATGGACTTAAATGGAATACTGTTATTTACCTACATAGCCACTTCCCCACTCCACAAGGAAATCCTTGAAAAACAGCCAGCTAATCTATAACCAGGTAAAGGAAGCCTCTGAATTGTACAATTTTTTAAGTGGTGCTCTGACATACCACTAATTTCACAGTCAACATCTATAAGCAGTTCACTATCTTTATCTCTACTACTTCTTATACTTTGATGAAATATGCTAATTCCTTCTCTACTTGGAAAGATGACGTCCTCGGAAGGTGAACTGTTAGTTAGAGGGACTTCCTTTAAGCAGGTATACCAACCAGCTGACTTCAATCTAAAAAAGGTGGAGCTCTAACACCAACTACTACGGGAATTTTTCCATGATTGGTCTCACAACCACCCACTACACTGTCACCTATAAGTTTTGCCAACCACCCCTTCCCATACCTATTGAGGTGCAGGCCATGCCTAGTGAAACTCCATCTAGTGATAGACCCAACTAGGACCACTGAAATGGGACCCATACCCTTCACCATCAGAGCCTTTCCTAGTCTCATTTTAATGCACCTAACAGCCACATTAAGATGAGACCGATCATGACGCTGAAATAGTTGCACGAAATGCACATTAGTGCCACTAGTTTGAGTAGCTATCTTTACCATGTCACCACCTACATAATATTCCCTGTCCCCATCAAGACTGTTCCCTGCTCCATCCAATATCACTATCTAATCCTCCTTCGTAAAATTCGTACATAAGTCCCCTATGCTGTCAGTCACCTGAGCCAACCCTACACTATTCTTCACAAAGCTGGTGATCTGGAACTCACTCCCCAACACTTGCTGCAACTGCTGGCCCACAACTCTACCATGTGAACTACCTTGCAGCAGAACCTTTTTTTTCTGTCAGACTTTGCAACTGACCTAGGCCTCCTAACTGCTGAGGACTGCTGCATGTTCCCTTCATCTGTAGCTGCAAGAGGCGTCTCTCCTCTCAACTCTGACAGTTGGTCAGATCTATTGCATATACGCAAATATAACTGTCTGAATACCTCCTCTTCCTAGGTGCCTTCTTGCCAACTGCCAGTTCCCGTTCCCCACCACCCTTCACCCTCCTCAATTTATCTAGTTCCTTCTTTGCGTGTTGTAACTGCACGTGGAGGGCACAGATCTTACGCTCCTGCTCCTCTATCGAATTACACTCCTGGAAATTGAAATAAGAACACCGTGAATTCATTGTCCCAGGAAGGGGAAACTTTATTGACACATTCCTGGGGTCAGATACATCACATGATCACACTGACAGAACCACAGGCACATAGACACAGGCAACAGAGCATGCACAATGTCGGCACTAGTACAGTGTATATCCACCTTTCGCAGAAATGCAGACTGCTATTCTCCCATGGAGACGATCGTAGAGATACTGGATGTAGTCCTTTGGAACGGCTTGCCATGCCATTTCCACCTGGCGCCTCAGTTGGACCAGCGTTCGTGCTGGACGTGCAGACCGCGTGAGACGACGCTTCATCCAGTCCCAAACATGCTCAATGGGGGACAGATCCGGAGATCTTGCTGGCCAGGGTAGTTGACTTACACCTTCTAGAGCACGTTGGGTGGCACGGGATACATGCGGACGTGCATTGTCCTGTTGGAACAGCAAGTTCCCTTGCCGGTCTAGGAATGGTAGAACGATGGGTTCGATGACGGTTTGGATGTACCGTGCACTATTCAGTGTCCCCTCGACGATCACCAGTGGTGTACGGCCAGTGTAGGAGATCGCTCCCCACACCATGATGCCGGGTGTTGGCCCTGTGTGCCTCGGTCGTATGCAGTCCTGATTGTGGCGCTCACCTGCACGGCGCCAAACACGCATACGACCATCATTGGCACCAAGGCAGAAGCGACTCTCATCGCTGAAGACGACACGTCTCCATTCGTCCCTCCATTCACGCCTGTCGCGACACCACTGGAGGCGGGCTTCACGATGTTGGGGCGTGAGCGGAAGACGGCCTAACGGTGTGCGGGACCGTAACCCAGCTTCATGGAGACGATTGCGAATGGTCCTCGGCGATACCCCAGGAGCAACAGTGTCCCTAATTTGCTGGGAAATGGCGGTGCGGTCCCCTACGGCACTGCGTAGGATCCTATGGTCTTGGCGTGCATCCGTGCGTCACTGCGGTCCGGTCCCAGGTCGACGGGCACGTGCACCTTCCGCCGACCACTGGCGACAACATCGGTGTACTGTGGAGACCTCACGCCCTACGTGTTGAGCAATTCGGCGGTACGTCCACCCGGCCTTCCGCATGCCCACTATACGCCCTCGCTCAAAGTCCGTCAACTGCACATACGGTTCACGTCCACGCTGTCGCGGCATGCTACCAGTGTTAAAGACTGCGATGGAGCTCCGTATGCCACGGCAAACTGGCTGACACTGACGCCGGCGATGCACAAATGCTGCGCGGCTAGCGCCATTCGACGGCCAACACCGCGGTTCCTGGTGTGTCCGCTGTGCCGTGCGTGTGATCATTGCTTGTACAGCCCTCTCGCAGTGTACGGAGCAAGTATGGTGGGTCTGACACACCGGTGTCAATGTGTTCTTTTTTCCATTTCCAGGAGTGTATTTCTACTACAGATTGTCCATTCTCAGGAGAGGATCTCGCTAGAATGTCCACTGGCTTCCCCACGGCATTCCCCCATTGAATATATTTTGAACAAATCCCAAACCGTAACCCATTACTCATAAGCCTACGACAGAGCCCACACTTGTCACTCATGGTAAAATTTTACAGTCAAATATTCATTATGGTTTCCCACTTTTTTGAGAGTCATTCATTGTTAACGAGTATTAGCACAAACCTGTTAACAGAGATGTAGCTCTCTTTCACTTTTAAAGTGTCCGCCCCCGGTAACTGAGTGGTCAGCGCGACAGACTGTCAATCCTAAGGGCCCGGGTTCGATTCGTGGCTGGGTCGGAGATTTTCTCCGCGCGGGGACTTGGTGTTGTGTTGTCCTAATCATTGTTATTCCATCCCCCTCGAAAGGCTTGCACCAGGCGAACGGTCTACCCGACGGGAGGCCCTCGTCACTCGACATTACTATTACTTTTAAAGTGTGCCTGGGGCTGAAGAGAGTAATGACCTGAGGGGACATTGACGACCTATAAATTAACCAGAAATACCATATTAGTCGATGGAACAGGCTAAAAAACTAACAACTCTTTTTATCTAATCATGGTATATACTACTGCACTTCATCTCAGACATCGCAGTTATGATGTAGATAGCTACGATGTATTGAAAGCAAATATTATACTTTTGCACGGAGACAACAAACTTCTCAGAATTCATGTGAGTAACAATTTTATCACTGCTCGCCCTCCATAAATTTCACCAACTAGGGTTAAATTTGAGAAAATAACAACACACCGAAAGAATGGTACCAGTACCAAGACGATATTCTGAGTATCAAATCTCGAAGGACATGTATGTCCTTGTGGCTGTACAAGCGCTCTCTTCTGTGACAGAGAAACAGAGTGTTATTCGAAGCTCATTCAGTCAAGATAGGTGTACTGGATCGAAAATTTAAATGCAATGTGTAGTGTATGGATACATTGCCAAAGTGAGCAGTCTGCTTGCGATTGAGTTCATACGAGCCGTATGTTCTGTCTCTGGGAAATGAATTCAACTTACCGTGACAGTTTTATTCGTTCGTGGCATCAAGACGAAACTGTTGGCGACAGGTGCGGAGGTATTTTTATTCTTTCTCTGGACAACTGAAGGTAGTATTTTTTCCATGATCTCCACGGCCTATTGATATAGTGTCCACGCATTTTGTGTATGGTCTGTAGGTGCCACAGTTAATATTTTCTAGAAACGAGTAGACTTTGCGTTGAGGAAGATTACCTTAAAAAAGTTAAACTCTTGGCTAAATCAACGACATTTAGAAGCTCTGACTTCAGAATGTTGATAATTCATAGCATACTGAATGGTCACAGTAGGCGATCATGTACAGTTCTTCAGGTCTGACTTTAGTGGTTTCTGTTGTCATGTACTTAAGTTCATTGCAGCATCATGTTTCCCATTTGATGTAGTAGCTTTCGGAAACGACAGGTATCTAATTTCTCGATTCATCCACCGGCTACGGACTTCTATGTGAAAGTGAAATGGTTTCTTTTACGTACTTCTACACTCAATTTTGCATGAATACACACAACACCACCGCATATTTTTCTTCAGGTTTAATAAGTAAGTGGAAATCTGTACATGCACAGGATAAAACAAGCGGAGACTTTAAAAGTAAGCCAACTCTGTAATCAAGGCCACTGCCCTCATTTTAAAAATTTGAGTGCTGCTTACTGACTCAGATCTAATCGTTTTTAGTGAAACTTCAAATAGCAGAAACTATTTGTATTCATGCACACTTACCTCAACGAAGCCTTGGTAGCACAATGCCGTTGACTAGTAGACGTTTCTGCAATGTTGAAAATATCGGTAGAGTATCATACAGTGAGGACACATCCCACTGTTAATGGCAATCCGTCTGTCGGATGGAGAGGTAAAGCCCTGCGATGCCGTCGTTACTGTTCGTGGAGTGTAAGCTATGTGGTCTAACGTGGCTTCACATGTACACACGTCCGTGACGCTAACTACACTCAGCGGACACACTTAACATACAACTCTCATACACCAAGTGGAAATGGATCTTCCAGCCATCAGTACCAAATAATTTTCTTTCTTTCCTTACGTCATCGAGGATCTGTGTCAGACAGTGATAACCAAAGCCGTTATTCGATTCCATCACGTAGGATATATTGCTCAAACACCCCACAGTCTCTGCCGCAGAATATATACGATTATGCCGCCATGGCGCCTTTTAACGTCACTCTCTTCTTCGTTTTATTTGCTTTGGAACTGCACATCAATGTGTGTCTAGAACTGCATATGATACGTATATAATACTGGGATGCTGAGCCACAGTATGTAGAATGAAAGACGACCCTGACAGAAGGTCACCCTAGTATCAATATTATTTTGGGAGAATTTGTAGTGCTACTTAGTTTGGTTATTCAGGATGCGAAAAATTAAGTGAAGCACAATAAAATTCTGTGCCTGTTTCAGTTTGTCACCTGTGACATAACTGAATCATTGCACATCAGAGTGAAAAGTTTCCTTGTACAACAATTTGAACGCACAACTTTCGAGCTTTTTGATGACGTTAATAACAGAAGTCCGTGTTCACGAGCTACTGTTCTACAGCAGTTTACTGTGTACGGCTACAATAAATGACGGATAAATCATACGACATAAATATCGATTTTCTTAAAAATTGAAAGGTGAAAAGTAATTGGTAGTGTCGACAAATTAGAACATCCCTGTAAATGATCTTACGAAAACTACACCTCTTGTGAAAGTATGGAAATAAATCGTCATTAGTTGACGCTTGGTTGTTGCGAATAGAAGAGCCCAATATACAACAAAATCGGTAATCCTTGTACGGTACGTCGCTGCGTGCACACAGCGTTCCGTTCGTTAATTCTATTCCAGTCACGGACTATCGCCGTCGTTCTCCTACAGCGCATTAAATTGATTGCTGTTGACTTATAATTTTCCCTTGATCGTTAAGTGTGATGGAAGGGGGACTCTTGATGCCATAAAAGTTTATGGTTTTGCGTGTGCTCCACATGATAACAAATCTCACGGGAGTCTCAGTCAATTCGCTCGTGATCGTCCCTCGACGGTTAAATCCCATCTGCATTTCAGATTGTAGAAGAAAGGGTATCAAAGCGCTACACGCCATGTCAAACAGCTGCATATTCCATGTAGCGGAAGAAAGAATTCTATTTTGGAAATTAGCGGTAAATTTCTGTGGGACTAAACTGCTGAGGTCATCGGTCCCTAGGCTTACACACTACTGAATCCAACTTAAACTAACTTACGATAAGGACAACGCACACACTCAAGCCCGAGGGAGGGCTCGAACCTCCGACGGAGGGAGGAAAACCAGTTCAGCTACTGTACCGTAGAAGATAATAGAACGGGATTATTAAAACATCTGGACCGCTTTTCTTGCCAAGATTTTCAGGTCCTTCAAAACCTATCGAATTACCTTTAAGTTCATTGTAATATCGACCATAAAGTGTGGTTGATCTTAGACATTTCTCTCGGTTACTTTATTGTGTTGTATAACAACTGTGCGAATAAGAGAAACACGAAATCTCTAATCAAATGAAACTGCCCAGTCTCATAGACCTTTACAAGTCTTGGACATCTAAGACTGAAGCGACGAACAAAATTTGTATCAAGGCCGGGATTCGAACGCGGGTTCCTGCTTACAAGGCAGATGTGGGTAATGGCTACCGCATCTGTCTAGCAAGCAAAAAACCTGGGTTCGAATCTCTGCATCCACACATCATAGATGTCTGAGACGTGAAAAGGTCTCTGGAATCATGAAGTTTCATTTGATTAAATCACCTGTGCCTGATTTTCAAGCAGGATCCCCTTTGTCGTTGGATGCTGAGGGGCTATTCCAATACTGCAGTGCTGTTCGAGTTTATGGGGAATACCAGGTGGTCTGAGGCGTGAATCGGAATTTGGATAGAGGGAGAAGGTGAGCTAGCGTCATCCGTGCAGTTATGCAAAGCCGATGTGCCACGTTTGCATATTGTTTAGCGTATCTGCCTAGTGAGAAACAGACCCACGTTCGAGTCCCGGCCGTGGTACAACTTTTCATCCGGCGGTCCAGTCTACACGTATACATTATAAAACATTTAGTCGGTGGAGGCGCAACTGGTCCTGTAATAGGAAAATCTCTGAAAGATAGGTGCGCTTCAGGATATTCGCCTATCTGTATTTCGTTGTTCGAATCTTTCAAATTATGAAGGTGGCAGGGGTAAAATACAGGGAGCGAAAGGCTATTTACAATTTGTACAGAAACCAGATGGCAGTTATAAGAGTCGAGGGACATGAAAGAGAGACAGTGGTTGGGAAGGGAGTGAGACAGGGTTGTAGCCTATCCCCGATGTTATTCAATCTGTATATTGAGCAAGCAGTAAAAGAAACAAAACAAAAACTCGGAGTGGGAATTAAAATCCATGGAGAAGAAATAAAAACTTTAAGGCTCACCGATGACACTGTAATTCTGTCAGAGACAGCAAAGGACCTGGAAGAGCAGTTGAACGGAACGGACGGTCTCTTGAAAGGAGGATATAAGTTGAACATCAACAAAAGCAAAACGGAGATAATGGAATGTAGTGGAATTAAGTCGGGTGATGCTGAGGGAATTATATTAGGAAATGAGACGCTTAAAGTACTAAATGAGTTTTGCTATTTTGGGAGCAAAATAACTAACTGATGATGATCGAAGTACAGGGGATATAAAATTCAGGGCGACGAAAAACTGCTGACTTACATAGAAACGGGTACCCTTGTCGGAAGCCCGGAGGTCTACATACCTCGGAGCATACATTGAAAAAGTAAGGTTCATCGGCAAAATTCATCAGAGTCTGCTAAGTAGTAAGAATAGGATTACATTCTCAAATGTAAGATTGAATGACGTGTTAAAAGTGCACTGAGTGCTACTGTATCATTTTCTAATAACGTCTGTTCTTAAATGGAAACACGCAGGAATTTGACACCGTACTGACTGTGACTAGTACATCGACTGTATGACAATGAGGCAAAACGCTATGCACGCAAGAATGTCTTCGTTCCATCTCGTCTCATTGACAAGATGTGTGTAGCCGTACAGATCTGCCTTGCCACCCTTAATGACTAACTGTCACTGTTACACCCAGGGAATAAATTCCGAAAAGTCCTAAAAACACTCTCTGTACGACGTTTTTAGTACGTGTTGTACGATTCGTTATGTAATTAAACTGATCCTTACCATCCTTAAAGAGAGAGAAGACTTATAGAAGCAAGCACTTCAGTGTTCTCATGGCGAGTAATTACGGCACTGAGTAGAGCTACCACATTTTGCCACAAAAATTTAGCTGATGACTTCTTTATCGCGGCCGTTAACAGCTGATGACTAAAGGACGGCGAATTTCGCCGGAGTGCGAATGGAAAAATAAGCCGCTATTTATTCTCCCGCAGACGGTAAACAAGCAAATATTTTTCCCGATGAGGCTCAGCAAACAGTCGGGCTCTGATTTAACGAGCGCTGGTGAATGTTTTAGATGGCTGTATTGACTGACCGGCTGCGGCCCATAGCGCGCGACTGCCATCTGGCGGCCGACGGCGGAAGGTCGCCATATCAATTCCGGTAATGGCTCCCCTCGAGCGTAGCAGAGACATTAAATTGATGGCGAACAATTTGTTAAATGGGAAATACTCGTGTTTCAAAAGACACTCAATTACGACACGCGTTTTGGAATTTTATTGCTCTATTGGAAAATTGTGAGAAAATTTTGTGCGCTATGCTGTACATTGCCTACGTGTTTTGCCGTAGTGCATACAACGAGGTTGCAGGCCAAAATAAATACGAAGTTACTTCATAACGTTGGAATACCAAACTGGAACTCTGGGAGTCATTTGTTGCAAGCACTTCGCTGCAAATTCGTCGGCGAACTTTACTCGTTAACGTTCCTGTAACAACGTTAGTTCAGTGTTTGCATTTCCAAGGCTGACAAATTACTTCTCGGTTGGTTTCGGACTCTTTCTTTACTTCGCGTCTGAAATCATATTCAATATGCGATGACCTAGTCCGTAAGGTTCTTCTGAGAAAAAAAGAATTACTGAATAAAGTACACATTTGAAATTATTATAAGGAATAACAGTATGTGTCAAAATTGATTCAAACTAATTAGAAACTCTGGGGAAGAAAATTAAAATTCTCTGAGTATGAGGAACTTCTTCAAGACATGTAGTTATTCACGGAGGATTGAGTAAAGTATTGCTATTCATACATTTCAAAAATTAATACCGCTTTAGCTTCGTCACTGAAGAATTTCTAAAAATCAATCATCCATAGATCTTACTGAAATATGGCTAAATACAATAGGCTGTTCATGTTTCAAATTCATCTTGGGTGTTGGGCCAGTTATAGTCATCGATAATGGAGCAACTTTCTGCAACAAAACTTGCTGATACGTTCCGGTGATTGATAAAGAATGCTTTATAAAGGATAATATTTTGGCCCCGTCACTTCTTTAAAGGATTTACTCATCACGATGGCGATTTCCAAAATGTGGTTCACGATAAAGAGCGTCAATGCAATATTTCTTTTGAGAGAAGGTTGCCATAGGCCCGTACATGTTCAACTTTTCCATTTGAATGTAAGACATTAACTTCTGTCATTGATATAAAATAATGTAGAACATCAAGTAATAACTTCTGTCAGATCTCCGTCATTTGCGCATATAATTTACATCGTGGGTCCACCACGTGTGCTGCTTACTCTATCAGCCAACAGTGACAGACCAGCCAGTCATTACCCGGTAGTGACAGAACAGTCGAGGTGAATTAAAAATACAATTCAATATGTACACTGAACAAGCTATGAAGTTAACCAAGGCGAAATCTGAAAAAGGAAAAGAAATGAAAGCTTTTCGTTTCGCCGACGACATCGTAATTCTGTTAGAGACCTCTAAGGAATTAGAAGATCAGCTGAACATAATTAATAGTGTCTTGAAAAGCGGTTATAAGATGAACATGAACAAAAGAAAAACAAAGAATGTGGAACATAGTGTAATTAAATTAGGCCATCTTGAGGAAATCACATTAGAAAATGAGACAGTAAAAACAGTAGATGTGTTTCGTCATTTGAGCAGGAAAATACCTGGTGACGGCCGAAGTAGTGCGCATATAAAATGCAGAATGGCAGTGGTAGGAAAAACATTTCTGAAAAAGAGGAATTTGTTACCATCTAATATAAATGTATTAAGAAGAATTTTCTGAAGGTACTTGTATGGAGCTGAATCGTGGACGATAGGCTACTAAGCTGAAATATGATGGTGTAGAAGAATGCTGAAGAAGAAACGGGTAGATCTAGGAAATACTGCATCGAATTCGTGAGGAAAGATAATTGTGGCTCAACTTGATTAAAATAAGGGACTGATTAGTAACATACACTGGCACATCAAAGAATTGTCAATTTGGTGATGGAAGAATGTGTGCGGGGTAAAAACTGTAGAGGCAGACCAATGTGGTAATAAACACTGAAGCGCCAAAGAAACTGGTACAGGCATGCGTATTCAAATACAGAGATACGTAAACAGGGAGAATACGGCGCTGCTGCCAGCAACGCCTACATATGACAGTACGTGTCTGGCGCAGTTGTTGGATCGGTTACTGCTGCTACAATGGTAGGTTATCGAGATTTAAGTTAGTTTGAACGTGTTGTTATAGTCGGCGCAAGAGCGATGAACACAGAATCTCAGATTTAACGATAAATGGGGAACCTTATGAATCCATGGACCCTGCATGTCAGCAGGGGATTGTTCGAGCTGGTGGCTACTCAGTAATGGTGTGGGGCGTGTGCAGTTGGAGTAATATGGGACCCCTCATACGTCTAGATACAACTCTGATAGGTGACACCTACGTAAGCATTCTGTCTGATCACCTGCTTCCATTTATGTCCATTGTGTACTGCTACGGACTTGGGTAATTCCAGGAGGACAATGCTACAGAGTTGCTCCAGGAACACTGTTTTGAGTTTAAACACTTCTGCTAGCGACCAAACTCCGCAGACACGAATGTTATTGTGCATATCTGGGATACCTTGTAAGGTGCTGTTCAGAAGAGATATTCACCGCTTTGTATTATTACGGATCTATGCACAGTCCTGAAGCATTCATGGTGTTAGTTCCCTCCAGCACTGCTTAAGACATTAGTCGTGTAGCGGCACTTCTGAGTGATCGCGGGGGCTCTACACGATTTTAGGCAGGTGTACCATTTTCTGTGGCTCTTCAGTATAGTAAGCAGGTTAATATGGACGTAAGCTGCGTAGGTTAGCCAGAGGCGGAAAAGCTTGTACAGGAAGACTAGCAAGGGCAGCTACAACAAACCAGTGCTCAAACTGAAGACAACATTCTCTGCACAGATTCAATGCGGGTGGGGGAGCTATAAACAAGTTAATAATACGATGTTCCTGGGAAACTCTCCACTCTTCATCATGGTGTCCGTAGATATTAAAGGGATATGCCAGATTCAAAGAATATTTTTCACATTTTCATCTGATGTTAAATTCCATTTCACTGAGCACTGTACTCCAGAAAAAAAGAGCAATACGATAGAAATATTGTGCTCGCAGAGCGTTGTATTTGAGTCTAGAGCAAACAATATATTTCGTACTTCACCTCCAGTTTCAGAGCGAGTGTGTTGGATAAAGAGAGAGGGAGAGGCGTTTTGTGTGTGTGTGTGTGTGTGTGTGTGTGTGTGTGTGTGTGTGTGAGAGAGAGAGAGAGAGAGAGAGAGAGAGAGAGAGAAACAGATATAACTACCGATATTTTTGACACGTACTGGCTGCCGTATTTACGATGACCGCCTTTGTCGTTTTAAATTTCTGTAGCACGAAAAAAAGAAAAAAAAACAAGTTGATCAGTTATCAGCCAAAAATAGGAATATACTCATAACGGCACTGATACTGATCAGTAAAACTGTGAAACTGAAAATGCAGTAGGTTATAAACGAATAGAATTACATACAGCGACACTACCGTAAGGCTCTCAGTTACTGGCGAGGAACAAATGGTATACGTATTGATGACAAAATATCCTTTCACATTTGACATATGGAAAATGGAAACCCGAAAGATGGTTGCAGCAGTGGTGTGACTTTCTGTTTCACCGCTTTGTACGTTTCTGGGAGGAATAAGAATAAAATAACGTTGTCCGATAATCGTTTGAGAGGCACACCTTCACTCTTAGTTCTTTCTGGAACATCTGTATACATTTCACGAGAAGCGAAAGACGTTCAGCACTTTAAAATTTATTGTTAGCATTAATTCCAGACAGAAAATATTATCTCCATATGTTTTGTCTATTACCGTGCGTGTTGGACAACTGTAGCATTTGCATTTAATAGGTGCTCTCTATTACTTACAATATTTACTTCTCAGAACTGGGCACAAAACTAACACATTTGTCTAGTCATACACTATGTGATCAAAAGGATCCGGACACCCCCAAAAACATACTATTTCATATTAGGTGTATTGTGCTGCCATCTACTGCCAGGTACTCCATATCAGCGACCTCAATCGCCATTAGCCATCGTCAGAGAGCAGAATGGGGCGCTCCGCGGAACTCACGGACTTCGAACGTGGTCAGGTGTTTGGGTGTCACTTGTGTCATACGTCATAAACATCCCTACGTCCACTGTTTCCGATGTGATGCTGAATTGGATGCGTGAAGGCACACGTACTGCACAAAGCGTAGAGGCCGACCTCGTCTGTTGACTGTCAGGGACCGCCAACTGTTGAAGAGGGCCATAATGTGTAATAGGCAGACATCTATCCAGCCCATAAGCGGAGGTGAGAAAACTTGGATTTCATGGTTGAGCGGCTGCTCATAAGCCACACATCGAGCCGGTAATTGTTAAACGGCGCCTTGTCTGGTGCAAGGAGCGTAAACATTGGACGACAGAACAGTGGAAAAACGTTGTTTGGAGTGACGAATCACGGTACACAGCGTGGCGACCCGATGGCAGAGTGTGAGTATGACGAATTCCCGGTGAACGTCATCTGCCAGTGTGTGTAGTGCCGACAGAAAAATTCGGAGGAGCTTGTGTTATGGTGTGGTCGTGTTTTTCATGGAGGGGGCTTGCACCCCTTGATGTTTTGCGTGGCACTATCACAGCACAGGCCTACATTGATGTTTTAAGCACCTTCTTGCTTCCCACTGTTGAAGAGCATGGGATGATTATTGCATCTTTCAACACTATCGAACACCTGTTCATAGTGCACAACCTGTGGCGGAGTGGTTACACGATAATTACATCCCTGTAATGGACTGGCCTGCACAGAGTCCTGACCTTAATCCTATAGAACACCATCGGGATGTTCTGGAACGCCGACTTCGTGCCAGGCCTCACCGACCGAGCTCAGTGCAGCACTCCATGAAGAATGGGCTGCAATTGCCCAAGAAACCTACCAGCACCTGATTGAACATATGCCTGCGAAAGTGGAAGCTGTTATCAAGGCTAAGGGGTGGGCCAACACCATATTGAATATTAGCATTACCGATGCAGGGCGCCACGGACTGGTAAGTCCTTTTGAGCCAGGTGTCAGGATACTTTTGATTACATAGTGTTATTACCCACTAGTGCAATGACTAATCGTTTGATTTCGCTTTTGGGAGGAATGGGGTTCAGACTCTGGTGGCTTTTATAAATCAGCGTATCTGAATTATAACATGGGTAGGTAGACCATATCCTATTATCTTCCCCATTCTTTTCTAATAAGAGTACCTCCATGTATAATGATCCTGCCGTCTAAGCGATTTAAAAACATAATCTTTAATTTGTGTTTTTCAAAAATGTGTTGTGATGCAAGTCGCCCTTTCAGCGAAATTAGGAGTACAGACCTTTCCAAGCTTTCCCGGAAGGCGAAATTCTTCCAGTACATACAATTTCATGAAACGCCCCCTCAATAATTGAGCCGTGTTGCGGCTCACGTTAGTGCCGTTGGTAGGTTGGCATCGAGTAACAAGGATAGTGGCGTGTCGTTTTCTTCTTGTGTTTATTGACACCACGAAGTTTTTTAGCGTTGTCTGATCGTGAGTGTCAGCAGCAGCGGTTATCTATATCTAGTAAGGTGGTACTATCTTTTGAGGGACATCAAGTGCTTTCCGGGTCAGACTGTGGCGAGTAGTTCGGTTGGGATGGAGTAGCAGTGAGGTCCTACAACACGAGGACATGCCGGGATCGCTGGCAGCATGCAGGCACTATCGGATCGAGGGGATGTAGTGGCGAGGGCGATACCCTCGTTCTTCACTGGACTCAGGACGGTCGAGTGAACATTAACCCAGTAGTGAAACCTCCACTATTTTGAGATCACGCCGTTTGTTCGCTCACCGCTGGTCGCAGGGTCGCTGAGACGAAGAGAAGCGAGTGGAGTGTTTGGAGTTGGCGAAATAAATTAACCGTCCTTCACCCTTTAATATTAATCAATGAATTCCTTGTGTTTATTGATGAAGTTCAACCACGGTATTTTTCTGCCTAGTGGCCGCTAACGCCCCAGTTACCTGCCCTGGAGGTTAGCGTATTTCGCGCCAGTGTACCTGCACTGGCCTTTCCGCTGCTGTCCAGTAAGTCGTGTAGTCCGACAGCCTCCTTGATTGTGGTTCGGATATTTGTTTCTTTTGGACTACTTTGGTCGTAGTGGGTCCTTCTGCTTCTGGATGTTCTAAACACCGGATTCAGAAGACGCAGTGCTGTACGTCGGTTCCGCCTTGCCTGGGATATTCCATCGTTGCGTTGGTTATCAGGCGTTAGGTAGATGTTGCAAGAGTGTTGGTCGCCGTTTTAATTGTCACTAGTTTGAGCTGCCATCCGGTTAAGTGAATACAGCTCTTGGCTGCCAGTCTCATCGTTTACAAAGTTGAGCGGCCTTCCCAGATCGATACGTAGAGCTCTGTCTGAGGCCCACTTCTCTCTTGATTTGGTCAGATTGTAATGATTGTCAATAAGGCCTTCAACTGTGAATGCAATTTGCCTAAAGAATTTTTCATTACATATTGTCTTAACAGTCACATTTGATAATTGTTCCCTATTGTCAACCTTATATGCAATTGGTCCCAAATAAAGTGTAAGTGATTTAAAAACAGAAAAACTGAGCAACCAACGGTAACTGAGTAAGGCTCTATCCACACCGAAATCTGCCATTCCTTAAGTACCACGTCTCACTAATATTAAAAAATATTTAAAAGAGACAGAACTTCCTTTATAATTACAGTATAGTTAGAGACCAAACAACTTTTCACAGATACAGTTCTTATCAGTACTATGTAAGTCGTGGCGCCGTCGACCTTGCTCCAGCTTTCATTGGTGTTGAGTTGCAGTTCGAATATTAGAGAAACTCTGTCGAGGCTGATCTTTAAGGGGCGCACACGGTGGTGCTAGACACAAGACAAACAGAATAAAGATAGGGACAGACAGTGAAAGAGAGAGTGAGTGAGAGAGAGAGAGAGAGAGAGAGAGAGAGAGAGAGAGAGGGATGGAGGGAAGGAGAGAGAGAGGGCGGGAGGGAGGAAGACAGAGAGAGTGAGAGCGATTGTGGAGTGCATGCTTCCTCGTTTAGGTAAAAGGTGGAATCACAGTACAGCTGTTCGTAGGTCCGCTGTGTGTGGTGTACTGTGTGGATGGGTGGTTGTGTCCCGCCTAGCTGAGTGCAGTACATAGTGTCGCAGTGTCTGTAAGCGGAGCGTGTTGGCTTGACTCAGTTTCACAACTTGATCCCACATTCGGCAATGAAGTTGCTGTTTATATTCCATTGAAGCCACCGTTCCGAGATAGTTTTTGTGGAACAAGTTATTGGTCCTAGTGTGCTTAACGCGCTTGACTTTAGGTGGGTCTCGTAGTGTGACTAATGTGCATGAGAATAGTATTCCGGTGCTAACGACGAAAGTCACTGTGGTAAGCACTTATTCTGCTTTAAAAATTCGTGCTGTAGCAAAACTGTGTGAAGTTCGCCAAACTTATTACCACACATATATTTAGTTCCAGTGGCCGCGTATTATCACAACGGAAACCTCCTTAAGCTTAAAGACTGCAGTGCACCAAACAGCTGAGGTGCGATTTATCCAAATCTAAATATATAAGTTGAGGTGACCTAGCTTCTTTTCTTGTTAAGTAATTTTCTTTGGGAATTTAAATTCGTTGCTTTAAATTGCATCAAGTAACTGAGTTGCTACGTTCTTTTCTAATGTTTAAATTTGTCGGTTGATTTGTCAGTTAACTTCTCCATCTCCTTCTGTAGTTAAGTGTCATTTTACGGTTAATTAACAGCTCTGTCTTCAAAGCAGCTAACTACGCCAAGCTCTGATGTTATTAAGGGTCAAGACATTTTTTTCACGTTGTTTGGTTATTATAAGTGCTTGACGGTTGTTGTGTTACAGGAGTTTACAGGTTGTTGTGTGCGGAAATTGTGTTGACGTAATATCAAACTACCAACCTTAGAGGTGGCGTGTACAAGTGGTACTAGCCGACCGTTCGATCTAAAGTTAATCCGCCACGTAAACGGAGCTCTTTTGGAAACGATGCACTTGATGTTATCTTATTTTAAAAGGAATTGGCTTACTTGCCGTTGCATTGTTTACTTTTCATGTAATTTAATTTGTTGATAACTGTGAATATTTGCTTTCTTAAAATTTATTCTAAAGTTTTTCCAAGTAATTTTAAAAGTAATGGAATCTATAAAAATTTTCTAATTGATATTTTAGTCTATTGTAAAGCTATTTCATTTTCTTTTGAGATTTGGTTTTATTACAAGGTCTTGTGTAAATATAAACGTAAACTGTAACGGTTTTGCAGTTAAGAGAAAGCTTCTTCTAGAGTCTAATAGGTATCAGTAATAATGAACTGAACCACTGGCCTTGGGGGTACATAGTAAAATAAATAAGTTTTTTAAATAATGCTTACCATTTCTTGTCCCAGCACATTTCCTACTCCATAAACTTGGAACTACCCGTTTGCTCCTAAATTAATTACTATTTTTCAGATTAAAAATGTGTGAGGTAATTCAAATTATAGCATTTTCTAAAACACGGGACCGCAGTTATGAACTCATGTGGGCATGACGTATTAGCTCGGATGTGGGTCAAATTCACTCGCGATTCCTATGCTAACTCTTGCAAGCTACCACCTTTAACTGGTTCTTTATAAGTAGTAATAGAAAAATGTACTATCGCACGAATATGTTGTAGAAAACGTCAGCAAAACCTCGATTACTCTTTGAGTTAGGTGAGAGTGATCCAGCCGAATAGAAATCCAGAACAAGTATTAATCTGATTCGTTGTACTTACATTAAAATGTGATTCCTCTTTAGGTCCGCCAATTACTGTTTATCTCTTAAAGTTACTACTTTGTCTGTAACGCTAAGGAGATGAGCACCCTTACCTTGTACAGTAGCATTTGGGTTGTTGAATACTTCAAGTAAATCAGAAAGGAAACTACCTTTGTACTACAGTACTCGTCTTTTAATTCATCGTAAAACTTGGTTTCGTAAAAACTTGGTCTCGTTTTCTTTCCCAGGTAGCTGCAGAGTTGTATACTAAAGTTTATCAACACAACTACGTATTCTGCCTCCGGGTAGATAGCGGACTTCTGTAAGGAGGTGGTTACAACTTGTCGCATATTTGAGCGAAACATCTTGCCTTCAGAGGCTTGTTGTTAATGTGATTTACCATTTTCATAGTCTTTTGCAGTTTTGTCCCATACTGATTTTAGATCCTCTCAAGTGGTTTCTGCTGCAAGCGCTTCTGTATGTAGTAAGAAGGGCGTAATAATCAAATGATCGTATCGTAACTTCGCCAGTGTTATGAATTCTTTTATGCAACCTGTCATAGAAGAGTCCGCAAGATCGTTTTTCATTATGAATTTACTAGTCTCGCGCCACCTCGTGTATTAATTATTTATTACTACTAATATGCCTTTGGTAGTTAAGGAAATTTACTTGCAACACAGCTGCTGTACAACTATATTTCCTTCATCATTGAAACGAACAACGGAGACGGGCTAGGTAGGCCACTTACATCGGTAGATTCATCCAGATGAATTGCAACCATTAAACTTGTTTCACCTGCTACAGTTTTAATAGACTGTTCGATGTCTTAAAGTAAATACCGAATACGTCATTCAACTGTATTATAACTCAAAGGAATTTTTTTCACATAACATTCATATTCAGAGCCAGACTTCGTTTTCTCTTTAGCACAGAAAGTAGGAATAATGGTTTTCTCTGCAACTGGATAAGTTCACGTATTTTTTGCAATAGTCTCAGCTATAAGATAAACAGCTTCTTGAGATTTATCCGAGGTCTTCAATTTCTTTATTAGCAAAGAACTCCCGTGATTCTTCTGTCTTACAATTCTTTGAAATAGTCAAAACGTCTTCCCTGCAAATGTTTATATATGGCTGAAATATGGCACAACAATTTATTTGTACCATCCTTTTCTACAAATATTAGGACATACATTATCTATAAGTGAACCAAATCTTTAAACATTCTTCATTATATAGCCTCACGTTTGCGTTCTTGCTTCATCATGGTGCGGAACAAAATGGCAAAAATGGCTCTGAGCACTATGCGACTTAATGTCTGAGGTCATCAGTCACCTACAACTTAGAACTAATTAAACCTAAGGACATCACACACATCCATGCCCGAGGCAGGATTCGAACCTACGACCGTAGCGGTCGCTCGGTTCCAGACTGTAGCGCCTAGAACCGCACGGCCACTCAGGCCGGCTGGTGCGGAACAAGCAGATGTTTGAGACGTACTATTTAATTGCTATTCTGTATCTACGGAAGTATCAGACACATTACTTGTTGTTTCCCTGCATAAGATGTTTCATGAACCGCGAAAGGGCTCTTTCTGACAGTAAACGTTTCCATTTCTGATGATGTCCCTTAGTTGTATCACTATGAAAAATAAGATATATGTCACGAAGAAACATTGTTACACTCGAAGAGCTTGTTAAGACATGGACTGATAGAGAGCGCCAGTGTACCACAGCCGAAAACAGATATCCAGAGCTATAATTGGAAATTACATGCACTAAATTGTGCAACACAATGCACCGATCACTTGTTTAATATGTGAGCTATGATTATACTGAACGAAGAGAACGACAGTTTGTACTATTTCATCGTAAGGTTTTCATTTGTTTTTCATTATGATTTTACTAGTCTCACGACATGCTTGATAAAATGAAATTATCGAATGTCACTGACGTCCACAAGTGCCCACCTACACCCTTGATATTACTGCTCGCCACTGTCGGGACACTCATTTTGTAAAGCCCCGCAGTAGTATAACAAAAACTTTCAGCGTTACGTACAGCTCAGTTTTTGAAAAATGAAGTGTGCAGAATTCAGAGTGTGGATAAATATCTACTTAAGAAAATAGTTACATTCTGCCAACAATTTGGAGATAACCATGAAATCTAATTAAGGAAGGAAACTGATAATTTATTTGAGTACAAACATCGTATGAAAGTAGTAATAAATAAACTCTGGGTAACACTATCATATTCGACTTGGAACTAGATGATCTCAGTTCAGAGCCTTCAGGGTTAATGTCACCCGAATTTGATTGTGAATGACTAAGATAAGGTGGGGAAAAACTATACGTCCTACAGTAGGCAACAACGTTTAGGATGAAATCCCTAATCGTTCCATCGTTTCTTATGGAGTAGGAGTATACAGAACTGTAAATGGGGATCTTTAAGGACAAAGGTGGTGATCGCAGGCCTAATCGAGGGGAGCGCCTACGTGTTGGCTCTCCCTTCGTTTCCAGTTATACTGAACCAAACAGCAACATGCATTTGTAACATGTGTGACTGTGTTCATAAATAATAAATCATATAGAAACAAAAACAAAAAAACAGAGTACAGACCTTCAAAAGATCGATATTCTTTATAGTCATAGAATATCGATTGAAATCCCCATTAGATCGTTATGATTCATGTTTTCTGTGACACTTCTTTCGCTAATTTTTGTTTCTTGGGCAAAAAAATAACTGACTATGGCCGAACTACAAAAAATTAAAAATTCAGACTGACAATACCAAGAAAATACCATAGTTTCTGGAAAGAGAAATTTGTTAATGAATATAAATGAAAATGTAAATGTTCGTTTGTTCAAAATAGCCTATCTCCGAAATTTCCTGACCAATTGCTTTGAAATTTTGATGCAAAGTTGCACTCTAATACAGGGGTGTTTCTAGGTACCTATTTCTTTAATATACGGCATGTAATATGTATTT
This sequence comes from Schistocerca piceifrons, assembly GCF_021461385.2. Lineage (NCBI taxonomy): Eukaryota > Metazoa > Arthropoda > Insecta > Orthoptera > Acrididae > Schistocerca > Schistocerca piceifrons. Next base: position 958,486,546 of record NC_060138.1, read on the forward strand.
GTAACTTTTTGAGGTTTTTAGTAACAACGTTTCCGTATTATTAAAATTATAAAATATTATATATTTTATGTATTTAAAAAATAGTTGTATAAAAGCACGTGGGTACTCCAACGGAGTGTTGTGTCAAAATTTCAGTTCATACATTGAAAAACTTTCGGAGATTTGCGGTAAGGAATATTTACAGTAAACGTAGATGTTCGTTTATTCAAAATCTAATATGTTCGAAAGTTCTTTATGGAATGGTTTGAAGTTTTGACACAATGTTGCATTGGAAAACTCAACTGCTTTTGTGTACCTACTGGAACGCCGTCTGGTATATATGTAATATGTATGTATAATAAAAAAGGGAAATCGTTATAAAAGTGTAGTAAATGTTGGTTTATTCGAAATCATTAATCTTCCAAAGTTCTCTACCGACACAACACTGATTTCGTACACAACCATGTTTATAGGAACCAGATTCTTTAATATATACATACATATTTCCTTAATACATCTACTTTATAAATATATATACATTTATACATGTAATATATAAAGGGAAATCATTACAAAATATCTCAAAATATACCTTTCCGATTTACTTAAAATCTTTACACGTTATTGAAATAAATGTTTAGAAACACATCGACTATATGCTTTTTAATATATACTAGTATTTTTTCATTGGTTTGTTGGTATTTCCAAATTCTTCATATTCATTTACGACGTATATTTATGCAAAATTTGTATTACGCGAAAGAGATAATGAAGGTTTCTTTTTGCCCCAATGGACTGAAGAACATGATTTTACAAACGGTGTGGAAATGTGGTGAAGGGATACGTAGTGAAATATGTCAACGGTCTAAATTTACGAATTTTTGCAGGGATGGTACAGTCGTTCTAGCTTATCTGCACGGGTTTCTGAAGAAACAGAACCTCGCTGAGGGCTCTCTCGTGAAAATAGAAGAACTTTCTCTCTCGGACTGCAACAACTGCCGGAAAAAACCACTTCCGGCCGGCGACACACGAGCTCCCCCGAGCACTTCCGATGCCACTAATTCCTTTTGTCTCCCCTCATTGCCGCGCTTCCCTTTTTTCCACCGCTTCGGCAAGAATTATTATGGCGAAGATATTCTCTAGCTTTTCCCTTCCATTAGTTGGTTCGAATTAGCTTTCTCAGTTCATAAATTATTCCCTTTAATAAAGGAGATTTCAGCAAACTAAGTAACAAATTTCCCGAAGAAAGTTGGGCGTGGACATTATGAGGTAATTTATGGTATTTCACCACGTATAGAAAGCTATATGAGCAGTGGATAACGCAACTGGAATTTGCATAACTATCCTTCTTAAATTTCGGTGATATAAAATGAAAATTTTATTTGGCTTTCCAAAAGTAATGATAGACATGTTCAACACAGAGAATGTTGTTTGACAATCTATGCTTAACGCTGCCTTTTTACTTTTGACGGTGCCTTGTAGTATAGAATCTTTAAACACTTCTTAGTGGAGTAATGTAGTCCTGAAACACGTTGCCGTAAACAAATCACATATTTCACAACTAGTGCGTAGCATTCTCAGTAGTGATTCATGAGACTATATTTTATATCGTTTTCCTTTATCCGTTGAATTACAGCTCTAGCAGTTAACAAAAATTGGTGTTTTAATTACATGTTCATGTGATGCAAAAAGAGACAGCCAGAGTTACAACTACTACGGAAATTTATTTAGTCGGTGCCCGGTTTTGGGCTACGCCCATTCTCTAATCAGCCAATATTTGCGAAGTAATATGTTCATCCAAAAGAATAGTAAATAAAGAGGGTACAAATGTGTACGGTCCCAACTAATGACTCCAACATACCCAGCACGCTAGAGTTATGCAAATGCGTTTTCATATTTGTTCCAAACCGAACGAAGTAAATCTAATAGTAACTACACTCCACTTACAAGATGTAAACGATATCTGTTTACAGCTTACCGCAGTGGTATGGAAGAATTCGGGAAGTACGGCTTGGTACAGGATACTTGTGGTCTATCAAGTAGGCAATATCTGAAATCCCTTGTCAGTAGCACTCAACACCTCATGCGAGTAAAGAGCTAGTTGTGTTTCACAAGAACAATGTTTTCTAAATCCGTGTTGAGTGCGTGTTAATAGACCGTTTTCATCGAGGTAATTCATAATGTTCACAGATACTGCTGTATATCGACGTTTAATAATATGGGCCTGTAATTTAGTGGATTATTCCTACTACCTTTCTAGAATATTGGTGTGACCTGTTCAACTTTCCAGTCTTTGAGTAAGGATCCTTCGTCGAGCGAACGGTTGTATATGATTCTTAAGTGTGGACCTATTGCATCAGCATATTCTGAGAGGAACCTAAATGGTATACAGTCTGGACAAGAAGAGTTGCTTTTATTAAGTGATTTAACTTGTTCACTACTCCGAGGATTTTTACTTGTATGTTGCTCATGTTGGATGCTGTTCTTGATTCGAATTCTGGAATATTTACTTCTTCTTCTTTTGTGAAGGCATTTCGGATGGCTGTGTTTAGTAATCTGCATTGTCAACACTGTCTTTGATAGTATCTCCATTGCTATCGCGCAGAGACGGCATTGATTGTGTCTTGGCGCTAACATACTTCACATACGACCAGAACCTCTCTCGGTTTTCTGCCAGGTTTCGAGACAAAACTTCGTTGCGGAAACTATTACAAGCATCTTGCATTGAAGACCGCACTAAATTTCGACCTTCTGTAAAATATCGCCAACGTTGGTGATTTTGCGTCTGTTTGTTTTGACATGTTTGTTTCTTAGTTTCTGCAACAGTGATCTGAGCGTTTTGTGTATTAAGCAGGAGCAGCTCCGTGGTTTATTAATTTATTTGATATAAATCTCTCAATTATTGCCGATATTATTTCTCTCAATTCAAGCCACATCTGCTTTACACTTATATTGTTGATTTGGAAGGAGTGGAGATTGTCTCTCAGGAAGGCGTCAAGTGAATTTTTATCTGCTTTTCAGAATAGGTATATTTTTCGTTTATTTTTGGAGGATTTGGGAGTTACAATATTCAATCTCGCTACGACAACCCTGTGTTCACTAATTCCCGTATCCGTTTTGATGCTCGTTAGTAACTCATGATTGTCTGTTGCTAAGAGGTCAAGTGTGTTTTCACAACCAACAAGAACCATCTAAGGTGTAGCACACACACGTTGCACGAGCTTTCGAATCGTATCCTCTTTTGTAGGAAGTTTTATGTGGAGTAAATTGTACTGGCATACGTATTTTCTAGAGGCCGCGGCTTTTGAGCAATTCAGAAAGACCCTAATAAAAGGACCTTCAATCTCACTCTAACCTCCACGCTCACAACACCCGCCCCCCACCCCCTCCCCTGACCCGTTCAAGATTTTTAGTATGTTGTTAAGCGTACTCCATTACTATAAAAAGTTTCGTCTATACGAATAATTTTCGATATTTGACTTTTCTTGGTCTTCAGTGACTGTGGTATCACACCATTCCCGACTTGGTTGACCACAAATGTCGTGTATGTTAAACTCCTTGCCCGTTGTACGTTGTAAGCATTTGCAAGTTTAACCGTGTGTAACATGTAATTTATGAGGATAAACTTATTTTTTCACGTTGTTCTTTACTTGCAGTTATTTTTGCAGTTATGAAGAATCTGACAGGAATCTGACTTTTAGCATGACTCTTAAACCACTTACGAAGTCATTCGCCAAAAACAACAGATGACTGTAATGGAGTGACTAATTCACCAGATGTCATAACAGTGACGGAAGTTTCGTACAATTGCGTCTATAAGCCAGTGCATTACTTTAAAATCATTTTGCGTGTGCTATAAAGCTAGTAACCGGAAAACATTTACTTAAGACTGTAACATAAATGAAACCTTGGATCAGTTTCGCTTCTCTACATACTTCTCGGTGCGAATGGGATAAACTATTATACTTGCATATTTCTGATGTTATTACACGACTAAAGCGAATAATCAATATATTACATTCAAAGAGCGGAAGAGCAGAGAGTACCTTTACTGTCTGATCTCTGTTAATGGTCTAAGCCATAGAGTGAATTAATAGAAATCATTGTCGTGGTTGCATTTAATGCATTGCAGTGAAACATAAAAGAGCTGAACAGTATTGATGATCCCAAATATGTGTAAATACACAAGGCAAAACTACTGTAAACAGGGTGATTTTTTCCATCCTGTACAAACTCTAGGGATTTATCTATGAGAGGATACGGAACAAAAAAGGGCTAATGAACTTGTGTCCGGATGCGTATGGTTTCCATGCTACATACTATTTATGCAATCGTACGACCAGGGAAGAGACGACTGAGATGCTTGCGGACTTTAACGTCGAAGTGGGCTAGAACTCCATCAAGTAGCAGCCACATAACCCTTCGAATCATTAACGGCACTTCTTTCAGCAGGGTAGGCAAGGTCACCCGGAAGAAACACCGATAGGTCCGGCCTGTTAGGCGACGTGGAAGGAAGACTGGTCCCAAAATACGGTCGCCAATTATCACGGCCCATACATTATGGCTGCACCGATGTTGGTGATTCGCTGTCACCATACCAAGGTGATTCTGGATACTATCCCACAGGTGACTGTTATAAAAATTGAAGATACCATTCCGCGTAAGAATGGCCTCATCTGTGAACAGGCTAGATGACATAAATCATAGAATCGTGGTTGCCTGGTGAAGCAAACAGTCACCAAACTGCTCCCAATGTGGAAAGTCTGTCGCTGTACAAACTGTAAGTCATAAGCAATTGTCATGGAGAACGTTCCACACGCTCAGCTGGCTTACGGCCTACTGGATGGCCTGGTACTGCCATGGCGGTCGCCTTTCACAGTGCCAATCACATTTTCCTGCAAGTCTGGTGTGCGAACATTTTGGGTACGCCCTACATGATTTCCTGCTTACTAAAACGACCCTGTCGCAAGGCAAACGGTGAAACACTGTTGCAAACATTGAATACTGTGGTTGTTGTCTTCTGATACAACATTTCTGCCCGCGGGCCATTGCTATTTGCCATTCCGTAAGTAAACACGATGTCGGGAAGCTCTCGATTCCAATACGGAACCATATCACATCCACTACAAACTGAGTCAGCAAAAGAAGGGAATCAAGCACAACACTGTCAATTACTATGGCGGGAGATGGCGCTAGAGCATGACGTATGAAGAGCAGTACCACTCTCCAGGAGGAAACCATGCATCATCTCATTGATCAATCTCTAGTGTTTATACACGGTGGAAAAAATCACCGTTTATAGATAACACTTTCAATTTGTTTGTCAGGACCTGTGCTCCCTATTAGAGTTTATGCCAACAGTTTATAACTTTGAACCGGGTTGGCGAGTCTCTCATCTCAGCTATCCCAGTTCTTGTAACAGCGACCGGAACGGTTGTGGGGTTGCCGTGAAAGAAAGCGCGGAGGGACCGAACGGGAGCGGGCCGTGAGCAAACAAAACGGACGAACGGGAAAGGACGGACACAAAAAACTACTGACGACCGAGCAAGATACTAAGAACAACAACACGCAGGAAGCAACGGGTTCAGATGCGAAAACCACACGAAATCAACAACGTCCACTCTTTCACGGAAATAAGCAAAGTAAACACGCTCTCAGTAGGCGAGATATCGAGAGACTCACGCAGATATCAGACTGCCTCACTGAGTGAGAGGGAGGCGCTTAAACAGATAATAGGGTACGTCGTTACTGGCAGCTGGGACCACGTGCTCCATCGTGGCGCCCTCACATTATACGCGGGCCAGGAGCGCGCGCAGCCACGGCTTATGGCAAGACGGCTGCAGAGGCCTCTAGTGGTAGTCTGGCGCAGATTCGAAACCCGCGGCGAGCAGTACCAGACCAGTAAGCATCATACTTCTACCAACAACACGTTCTACAAAAGTTCCTGTCGCTACAAATATTTCCCGTAAAATTGTGGTAATGGTCTTCGGGGAGGAAGCATTAGAAAAAGAATGCTTCACACTATATTTGGTTCAGCTTTATGAATAACAACTATGCACTTTTTTCATGGAGTTATTCATTATGCATTGCGTTTCGAGCGTTTTTGTAGTATTATTAACAATAAAACTTTTCAGATGGAAGCTCTAAGCGTTAGATTTATATGTATTCGCAAAAATTAATTATTGGCCTGCTAGGATGCAGTTTCAAATCACGATTCGTTGTGGCATCTCGGCTATTTAAAGGATAGATTTTGGTGGTTATGTCGATTCAGGTTGTTAATATTATGCCTCCTAATTGATATTTTCTGTTCATGCGTTCTCATTTTGTGTTCTTACCTCATATTTCAGATATTAGGTAACACCATCCGTTACAGTACTTTGATGACTTTATAGTATATTTCAGAGCAGTTCCCAAGCTCATTCATCTTCAGAATTAATCAGGAATTATCGAGGTAATCAAGGCTTATCAACAAACAATTTTTTTTCTTTTCAAGGAAATATTAGTGGTAATTAGATGGTCAGTTCAGGACGCGACCAGAGACATATTCTATAGAAAAAGTCCAATTTTAAGTTCACATAATAATGTTCCAGGCTACGTAACAGAATAATTTTCCGTCAGCCTACCTAACTATATAAATGAGCAGGTACTTTACTATGTACAGAGAGCTGAAGACACGTGCAGGTCCTATGTAGCAGCACCTTGGCCTGTGCGCTCGAGTCTTGCGTTGCTTGGCCATTGTATTGCGGGCTTGAGAGCGTGGACTTAGGCTTGTGAAAAGAGGAAGTTTAACAACAGAACGTTATGCAATTTGGTTTTGAGGGTGGGAAGTGGAACTTCGTGTGGCAGAAACCAATGTACCAGAGATAATAAAAGTGGCCAGTGTATGGAAGGAAGAGGCTTCTGGTAATATTGTACTGACGGGGCGATCCACAGCATTTGGAGCAAAACATTGTGGGGGTCGGTGCTTATTGTGGCTGTTGTCTTCAGGCATGTGGGGCATGTAGTTTTTTCAGTGGCAGCAAATTACAAGGTACAGAACTGCGAATTTACTCTGCTTTGTTTGAGTGAGATCGGTGTCTCGATGTCTATTCGAAATAACGGATGTAGACTGGAGCGATTAGAAGTTGGATGTTTCCTTACTGTCGGCACTGAGGTTTGCGTTGCTGTCTGTTATTGAGAACTTTTTGTTTCCGTCCTGGACGTATCTCAAGCCACAGTAGTGACTGGTGGGTAGTTGATATTGTGATAGCATCTTCTGATAGGATATTTTTTACGCCCTTCGCATTTACTGACTGAATTTGCGTTCGATCACTTTGTGATCTGTACGTGCAGTTGTGTGGCATTAGCGGCGAGTAAGTGTAGTAGCAAGTGAAAGAAAAGTCTTTAGAAAAATACATAAATAAAAATAAAAAAGAAATTTGGAATCTCATCGGGGTAGTTTCGTATCGTCCTTCGTAAGTTATTATGCTAGGTGTAGGTTTAGATAATACATTTTATTACCTTAAATATTATTGCATGGTATTACACTAGTTCACTTTCAGATTGCCGTTTAAACGTTAACCTGAGCTGCCTTTGTTAGAGATGAAGTGAGGAACTGACCACTATTGAAGGGTTTGGTACTACATCATACGTAGCAGTGTCCTGAATTTGTTCATATTTGGTGCTCATATTTGGTTATGTTGAGGCTACACAGGAGACGCCGAACCATGTATGGCATTTCTGGAATTATTGGGGGCCCAGCAAGAATGTGAGCTTTTAAACATTTTAATTTAATGTAACTACATGACCGATCAACTACACGGCGAGACCTACATGTTAATTGAATTTATTGTTTGCCATTTAGCTTGTACGTAATTTAGGCCAGGCCACAGCGAAATTTCTCTCTGGTAGGTTTTTGGAGTATTGATCCTGTGTTTGAATGTCCACTCCAAGAGGGAAGAGGTAGGTAGAACACAGGAGAAATACGACCACTACGGAGGGGTCGGGAGTCGCTCTTCCAGTTAATCAGGATGGCGGATGGCGTATCTGCGTCCCCCCGTAACCCCTTGCAAGTCACCCCCACCCCGTCCCGGATGCTGTGGTTTCCATAGGTTAGCGGGGACTACATGAATCCGTCGCATCGCAGGTGAAAGCTGCCAGCTACATGGACGACGAGAACTGTTGATTGTACATCAGCCGGCCGAAGTGGCCGTGCGGTTAAAGGCGCTGCAGTCTGGAACTGCAAGACCGCTACGGTCGCAGGTTCGAATCCTGCCTCGGGCATGGATGTTTGTGATGTCCTTAGGTTAGTTAGGTTTACCTAGTTCTAAGTTCTAGGGGACTAATGACTTCAGCAGTTGAGTCCCATAGTGCTCAGAGCTATTTGAACCATTGTACATCAAGCTAGACCGGGTACAGTGGCGCGCCCTGGTCCTGTGGGCGCGTTCTGGCGTTGACACACAATGTCTTTGTTTTGACGCAGAGGTCGTGAAATGACTGAAGGCCACGCACACTGCTGGGAAGTAACAAAGTACTGGCGGTGGCGGCGGCGGCGGCTGGCAGCCGGAGATAGCGCAGCGACCTTACAAGTGGTAGTGACTGCACTTCGCACAGCGAGCGGTGGTTAGGCGGAGGCTTCACTGGATTCCGTGGGCAGCCACACGGGGACGAACCTCGTAGCCCAAAGAGTTTGGCCGGTGCGTGGCTGCTGGATGTTATCTGACTCGAAACTCAGGTCTGCTGCACTCAAGCGTCATCTCCTGCCTGACCCCTTCACGGTGGATCACTGTGTTCGTAAGTTCGTGCTCATCGCAACATAACCTCTATCTTACTGTGGGTTTTCAACAGCACACATATCTGTCAACCTCGGTTTCTATCTTCCTATGCTTCCTCTCATTTTTCTACCTCTCTCCTTTACTCCATCCAGTCAAGCAACATTCGGTCCGCCTCTTATTTCCCTTTCCTACGGATCGTACACCACGTCTTTTGTGGTCATCTGTCATTCGCATTACATGTCCATACCAGGCGATCTGCTGTTCTTCTAATCTATGTAGTTTTCATGAGTCTCGTTTTGTACATCTCACATTGTAGCGTCGAGCTGCTTCACAAAATCTTCTGACATAGTCCTTTTCTACAACTCTCCTGGCATATACAGAGTTCAAATAACTTACGGGAATGCTGCCAGGTGACATCGTCGACAACCGCCGATATCACGACGATGACCACCATGTCAATTTCAAGGCAAAACTGCTGAAAGTAAATTTAAAACCGGAGTTTACGTAGCAATTTCGGAAAGATAAAACACACACACACGCTCACTCACGCACTGTAAACACTAACGTCACCACTCAAGCAAAGATCACTGACGACAGAAGTTATCATTAGTAAAAATTACTAAACAACGTGTTACATAGCATTAACTCTGTCCCTCTGGTTATTGACAAAGGAGAGGGCAGATGTTCACGCAGAATTTAAGCAAAAATTTAACTTTTTATTTACAAGGTTGCGTGCTAATTGAATCATTTATTAATTGATTAAATTAGCAAGTAAATAAGGTTCTAGCTTACATTCTGCGTGGAATCCTGCTGTCTTCCTTGTCAAAAAACTAAGCGACAGAGGTAATGCTGCCTCTCCCATTGTTTAGTATCACTCACTATCGACAGTTTCTGGTGTAGGTGATCTTTGGTTGTGTGGTAGCGTTAGTGTTTATAGTGCGTGTGTGTGTGTGTGTGTGTGTGTGTGTGTGTGTGTGTGTGTTTCTGTGTCTGTGTGATCTTTCCGGAACCACCCTACCAAGTGATGTTTTAAATTCCTATGCACGGAGTTGCTGCAGTTTTGCCATGAAAATGACAGGGTGCTCGACGTCGAAATATCGGCGGTTGTTGACGACGTCACCCGGTTGCATTCCCATAAGTTATCTGAACTCCCAATTTATTTTTATCTTTTCCAGTAAACTCAGAGCACGCACATCGATGAGTTGTTGCAGACTCTGTATCTTCTCATTTTTCTTTCAACTTTATCTTAGAAGAATATAACAGAGGGTTTAGCTACTGCTTTCCTGGTTTGCAGACTACTCGTTGCTTACTTGTTCCGTTTTCCGATAGCTTGATATCCAAATATATTATATTCTGTTTTTTGAAGACGTACTTTCAGTCCCCACGTATTATATTCTTCTTATAATTTTCTCAGTATAAAGCAGATACCATCCTGTTTACTAGCCATCACTGCCTGACCATATGCGCAGAACAAGGCATACATACATTGATCCTTTGTAATCTAAATACCCATTTCTGCACGTTTGCTACTCCACAAGTCTAAGGATTTGAGAATACATATTTTCAACAATGTGCGAGATTCTTTGCTTCAGTCCTTTTGTAATTTTGCAAGACTGTGACGAAATGTTATCCTCTATTTTTATTCTGTGCCTTCAAACCTGAATAGGTCGGTTCTACTTTTAAGATATGTGTTTTCTAATCCGCTTCCCCTCAGGACTTCAGTTTCCTAAACAGCAGTACGTCATATGTCTTCTAGAGATCTATGGATGTTAATGGCTACTCTGTGTGGCCTTGCGGTTCTAGGCGCTCCAGTCGGGAGCCGCGCTGTTGCTACGGTCGCAGGTTCGAATCCTGCCTCGGGCATGGGCGTGTGTGATGTCTGATGTCCTTCGGTTAGTTAGGTTTAAGTAGTTCTAAGTTCTAGAGACTGATGACCACAGCAGTTGAGTCCCATAGTGCTCAGAGCCATTTGAACCATTTTTTTAAATGGCTACTCAGATTGCTTTCTAGTCTTTACTACTACATATATTACAGAAAAAAAAATCTGTCGTCATGACGAGATCTTCCGTGCCATACAAACTACCAATAGAGTTTATAACACTGACTCCACGGTAATTTCCGCGTACCTTCTACCAAATTCGTTGTAAAATGGACATAGATACGCTGAATTCAATTTCTTGGGTGCTTCTTTTCCTTCTAACATAGATTCAATAAAGAGATTGCTCAAATACTCACGTAACACATTCGGCCCACACTTCACTAATTCTGTTGGTATGTTTCCTGGTAAGGGATATTTTCCATGTTCTACTTTTTTCACTTATCATCCTGCATCTGCTGTAGTTATTGGGTCTACTTTCCCCATGCTTAGTTCAGCTAGAAATCCAGTTCTGTGTCATTATACCTAATTCTCTCTTCCGCATGCAATGTCTCGAAAGTATTTTCCCATTTTCTTCTGCTGCGCGGGGTAGCCGTGCGGTCTAGGGCACCTTGCCACGGTACGCGCGGCACCCCCCGTCGGAGGTTCGAGTCCTCCCTGGGGGATGGGTGTATGTCCTGTCCTTATTGTAAGTTAGTTTAAGTTGAATTATGTAGTGTGTATGCCTAGGAACCGATGACCTTAGCAGTTTGGTCCCGTAGGAACTTACCACAAATTTCCAAATTCCATTCTCTATTACCAATAACCGTTACATTTGCCCTTTCTTCCTCATCTCTTTTCCTTCATCACTGTTTCACGGGCTTGTGCTACCTTTATAGACCTCCCCCCCCCCCCAAATCAATTTATCTATCTCCTCTCATCTCGTTTCCCGCGTCTCATTTCAACTATTAATAATTTGTTTTCTATCTTCCACGTTTATCTCCCTTTCTTTATTTTTCTATTCTCTCTCGTCCTCAGCCATTTGTTATACATTTTCTCCTTCACTTATATCACTTACATTAAGTTCTCCATCCATCACTCTAAGATTTGTTTCCTTATTATCTTTTGCTGAGCTAGCACATAATGTGCCGACTCACAAATGAATCTTTTAATTTATTCATTTTTTCTTCCTCGTTTCCGCCTTATTCAGAACCTTGCAGCTTGCTGGCTTGTCTGAGGTTATAAAGAAATTTAACACTTTCATGTCTGAGGCTATGTACGTTATGCGGAACGACATCCAGAACTTAAATATGAGTACTAGCTTCCTGGGGGACCCTTTTCCTTCATGCTGGAAAGACAGTCTTTGGTCCAAGCAGCAAGTGGTCGGAGCCACATACTGGACCTTTTCTTTTGTATGATGTAATCTGTAACTGTTCTCAAATCTCTTGAACGATTTTGCCTCTTGTATTTGTTTATACACTTATTGGGAAAGAAACGGTCTAAAATTTACAGATCCAATGCTGTGCATGTATTTATTGGTTTTACGCCATTTCCCTCCCCGTATCTTCCTTACATTTCATCATCTATCTCTGTAACTGTTCTTTCATAAAAACCTCTAGTAAGGACTGTTTTTATTTTGAGACTTCGTTTTTTTCCAATGCATCTGTCAATTACTAATAAAACTCATCTTTCATTTTCCTATCAGCATCATTTGTTGTGGCATACATTCCCACTAAAGTGCTCTTACGCCATTACTAGAAAACACTATAGCCATAATTCCTTCATTTATTTATTCCCAACTTTCGATGCTCTGCTTATGCTTTCTGTGAATCACTTGTGACACATCTTTCTGGCTCTTGCCTCCATCCTGACACCACAGCGGAAATCAACACAAACTCGCATCATTTCATTTCCCTTTCTTTTGTTTCTGTTAACACCAGCGCTCAATTTTTAATACTTACAACGACTGGAAAACTTCATTTCACTTGGTATTAATGCTCTTTACATTCCGTGTTGCCATAAAAGAAGTCCTTTTCTGTAATCATGTTCCTCTCCGTGATATTACATTTCTCATTCGAGAAACACAGTTCTCTGGAGTAACTCGGTCCCCGAACGTAAAGTGGTGCTGCTCAGATGATAGCCAGTTATGACTGACACTGAGACACGTTTGGGAATAAGATTTCTCTCTATAGTGTGTGTACTTCTCGTCACTGGCTGTTTGCAAAAACTATACACATATGCTGTGAACACACACTAGAGCCGCAGACAGATTACACAGTTTTATTCCAATGTTTACGTTTGTCCACCTTCGTAAGCTTGGGTTCACTTTTTACACAATCCACTTACTGCTTCATGCAACACTATCCACGCTGTCCGAATAAGTCTCTAAGCAAAGTTAGTCCATAAAACACCGACAGCCCACGAAATTCACTTGTGTATTATGCAGCAGTTTTAACAAGCTTATAATGATATGCTTTATGGAGTCCGGAAGGTTTTGTAACATCACGCAGTCTCCACACAATAGTCTATCTGTTTGACATGTATGAAACTGCAGAGTTATGTACTTGCGCCTATGTACGATATGTACGAAATATGCGCTTTAACATTTCTCGTACCTTCATCACATATCATCAACATATGTCATTTTGTGGCGTTCTACACCGTTCTATTAAAAATTACGTGTATTCACCAGTTATGTCTTACTATTATATTATAAAATCATCTATTTAAAGCTGTTAACCAGTTACGTATGCTAATCAATAATTTTTTACCATTAAGTTGTAAAATCCGCTATTTAAAGCACAAGGACAAGAATCCGGCCTGAAGAGATAAGCGTAAACTATTTAACAGAAGAAGCCATGACAGAGTTACTACAGTCGCGTTACCTATCACAACACCTTGAGAACTGACGCTTAAATCTAAAAATTTCAACTTTATTCCCAGGGAAAACTGTTCAGATTATCGTGACTCATTAGCTCTGCGTTATAACAGACCTATTTGACTGTACACAGATTAGACACAGGAACTCTAGCTGCATCAACCTGTGCCACCTTGTCTCGACTCTTGAGCCACAGGCGCCTTTTCATATCCAACCTCTGCTATATTATTTCAGTTGCTATTACGCACGTAGTACATTTTCATTGAAACTTCCTAAGTTCTCCCATAACGACACCCTTCACCTTTTGCCGATACTCCCCTGCACTGGTTCTGACAACTGACAGACTCTTTGCTGTCATCGCAGATCTGCTTTGAAGGGCGAGGAGTAGTATGACAATGACATCATGACGAATTACCCATGACGCACATGTACAGTATCTCTGAGCCATACTGTCCTGTTATGACAGACGTTGCATGATGAATAGACAAAAAATTTTACCGTCAGATAGCCTTGCAACAGTGCTGTAACACTTGAGCCGCTGGTCTTGCTGTACCAAGGATTTCATCCATTTGATTCGAGAAAAGGATCATAAATGGAAACAGAAGGAATGCGGCGCATAAACAGAAAGGCAGTGAACATCTCCACGAGCTACTCAGGCACTCGAGGACGTCATCGATCTACTAGCGTACATCAGTGGTGGATTGTAGAAATTATAATTTACATGCCTATTTTTTACAGTCGTCTACGTTTCTCCAGCACACACCTGCCTTACTTGCGACATTCTAGCTATTGAATATTTCTACACGAGAAAGGAGACAAATATTTAAAAATGAACGTGGGATATATGGCACCCATGAGCACATGAATTTCGCGTAAGCTACTAATTACATATGATGATGGTGATGACATCCCAGTTCTGCCACCAAATGTAACAGTCCAATTACAGTTGTCTGTTATTTCAGAGGCGTTCAGCGCAAGATAGATGGACTGTGTGTAAGAGAACTCCTTATTAATCATCAAGCTTGAAGTGAGACCGGTGCGCACCCTGGTCCGTTGGGCAAGGCCTGGCATCGCTCCACAGCGTCTTCGTATCAGTGCAAGAGGCGCGCTAGTGAAGATCATGCAAACTGCTGGGAGTCAGCGTGCTTACACACCGCTGAGTAGCGCCGGCGGCAGCGTTGGAGGCCAGATTGCAGTAATAATCACTGAAGGTCGGAATGACTGTGCTTACACAGCCGGCTTCATTGGACTTAAAGGGCAGCCCGAAGACACCGAGCGTCGGACCCTGAGTTGCGTGGCCGATACCCGGTTGGAGGAGGCTGACACGATAGTCGGGTCCTCTGCACCCTGTCGCCAAAGTCTTTTGCTGATCCATTCGCTGCCGGTAGGTAGCCGTTTGCAGCATCCTCGTACTGAGATGTTTTGCTGTCTGGCAGCGGTGGCATGCACAGCCGATTGATGAAATGCTGCGTCATTCCCATAGTCTTGCACATGTTGACATAACGTGTGTGGTAGTTTGCACATCGGCTGTTTCATCAACAGTATATCTTCGGGGAGGTAAATTAATCACTGCGTCCCGAAATGCCTTGGCGTCCCGATATTCGTCCGAACCACAACAGATGAGTAGTTCGGACAACCCACACATGCTACACCATTTGTAATTTTGCAGACAATGCTTCTTTGCCCGTTTTTTACAACCTTACTCTTCTGCTCATTCACAGGGGCTCTATATATTTTTAGTTCCTCCTTAATATTTTTATTTCGAATACCATCTACATGCACGCTAGACAGTAATTACTTCAGGAAGAGATCACAGTGATATCGTGCGACACCACAACTATTGTGGATAACGGCATCAGTTCGGCGAGAGGGAGCACAAGCTTTCCTGGCATCCCACATAGACCTGAAGACAACAACTGCATTTAAATTACAGAACTTTCTATTGTTAAGTTTCAGCTATTGTTCGAAAATATTTGCAGACATTGCCTGTGGGATTAAGATCGGTTCATTTATCGGGCATGACAAGGTGCTCATAGGGTGCCTGACAGTTTCGAAACATGTGAACACAGCCGCTGTCATCTTAGGAATGTGTCCATTGCTTGTCCATCATCAAAGGTAGAGGAAGGACGATTATTGTTTAACACGCCGTCTACAACAAGGTCATTAGACATGGAGCATAAGCTCCAGTTAGGAAAGGACAGGGGAGGGATATCAGCCGCGTCTTTGGAAACAAACGATATATTTGCCTTAAGCTATTTAGGAGAATCACAGGAAACGTTAATATGAGTGGCCGAACGGAGATTTGAACTGTTTTACTGCCGAATGCGAATCCTGTCTGCTGATCACTGTGCCACTTCGTTTGGTTCATAAACAATGAGGAAACAAAATCTTGCACTCCGAAAATGTTGAAAACTTTATCCTGGTTCAAACTGAGGTTGAGATCATTGAGAGGGTTCCACTCATTCTGCGACCAACAGCCCCATGCATCACAGAACTATTTATACTCCGAACCACACTCCACACACTTTGGATGTCTCATTGGGCTTTCGGTGCACCATTTGGAAAAGGGCAAAGTCTTGATTAGTAGTCTGCATTCCCTGCCTCCAATGAGCTACTGTTAAGATTCGGTGCTGTTTAACCGACTACAGACGCTTAACTTTATGCTCAGGGCTGGTCAGTGCCCTTTGCGAGATTCTCAATTGCAAATGACCATTTCTTGTAGTTTCCTTCACAACGTTTACTCGGAAAATTATTTAGATGGACTCGCGTTCCCTGACAGCAGCAATTCCTGTCACTGACAAGAGGTGATGTTCCTCTCTTTTCCATGTCGGCTGCGATGCTTTCATGACCACTGTTTTTATCTCGTGTCTTGTAACTGCCAATGCTCTACATTTTCTTGTAGACACCCTGGGGAATCGTAGACACTCCCAAACTCGATAACTCCTCCCTGAGGTGTCACATCTCCACGTCAATCTGTCTTACTGCACCGATTCCATACAACAGTGTGGCACATGTAGGCCACTTCACAGCCGTAACGCTTCAGTGGTGGACGGCCACATGACCACCTGCTACCAGTTCTATACCGCCTGTAAAGCTCCAAAGCGGCCAATGTGGTGTTTTAAAGAGGTGTCTAATATTGTGTCCGGATAGATTAAGTATTTCTGTTATATTCCCTGTATGCCTCCCTGGTCAGTACAACTGTAAAGGTTGAGTCAACAGTTGACCGGCCTCCCCTGAAATGTATTTATGCTTGCTAATCGGTGGTGTTACAGCAACTCTTTACACTTCCAGTTAGTTAGGCTTTACATGAATCATATAGCTGAACAACCCTGTTGTACAAAAAAAGTATGTACTCCGAAGAATTAATGAAATGCGTAAAATGTAAGTTCCGCTATAACAAAATCATCAAAGCTCAGTGCTCTTTTAGCAATGACGATAATGAAATGAAAATCGCTTAAAGTAAAATGAAAATAAAAAATATGAAATGGGATCACAGTAGATAGCAAAATTCGGAGAGAGCCGAATTCAGTTAACCAATAAAGATAATTAATGGTCATAACTGATTCTGCAAATATTTTTTATGAATGTCGTAAATGAGAAAGATAATTAACGGACGTAACTATTTCTACAGTTACTGATTTGTATTACTGCTAACTTCACAGAAGAATAGTTCTTCAACAGGCGAAAATAGGACGAAATTGTTATTATTGCTTTAGCACAGCTTCAAATGGATATGTCCTGTCAGTCAAATACTTTCCGATTAAATCGTAAAGCATGGAAACAACTGAAGACTTCACAATAAAAACAACCCCTCGTCAGTTTTTTTTTTTTTTTTCGTTTTCGCAATTTCAGCACATTCTTGTAGCCGTCCCCGAGACTAATGATTTGTTCTAATCAGAAATGGCAGAAACGTCCCTCGTCCTGAGTTATTGCAACTCAAAAATGTTATGGTTCTACAAAAACAGTCTTTGTCAAAACAATTTTTAACAAAAATAGCGCTTGTCATTTGACAAGTGTTCAATGGCCTAAAAATCAGAAACGCCATGTAATGAAGAATAAGAAGGTGATGAGCGAGGAACACATGAATTACGTCGGCAAAGGCACTCCCGCCAAACCCGTATGAGATGACTGCATATGGGCATTATTTACAATATTGATTTCCATCTGTAAATTTTTCCATCTACTTTCTTTGATAGTTTTGTATGTAGGTGACCCGGCTTGGGGTTCCTTTTGTTGCAGAGGCAAAAGAGTGCGGTGCTTTCAAACGTTAACAACTGAGAAAAGGCAACACATTTTCTCAGAATTCTATAGAATGGAGTCAAAAAATGCACAAGAGTTCCAATTGGCTCTCCTTATCACTGCTCATAATGTGAATATAACTTCTACCTGAGGATAGGCAAGACAGAAAGCATTCAATTTTGAAAGGTCCATAATAGATGAATTTGGATATCTTATTATCTGTTTCACGGCATTTATCGTGAGTTTTCTGGTTCCACTCTTTGATGTTGTCTTTCAATCTATGGTCAGTATATATTTCTTGGTTTGTTACTTAACATAATTTGAACTTTAGGAAAGCCTTGAAAGTACCCTTTAAAATATTTTAATACTCGTATGATTGTAAAGCCACACGGTAAAATATGTAGAGCTGAGTAACTGAGAAATGTTGACTGCAAATATATGAAGCTTATTTGAGATGGAAATATGTGGAGCTCACGTTACTCGGTGTGAAATCCAGGGCGACCAGTCGATCAAACAACGCGACGGCGAGAGAAATCCGTTCTCAACAAAATTAACGTACGCTATCTGACTCTGTGACAAAACGGATTCGTATTAAGTGTTGGACCTGAATTTTGCGAGTCTTTGTAAGGTTAGAAAACAATTGCTGCACCGGAACTATCACTGTAATTAATAACAAATGATCCCTGAATAAAACTCATCTGTCCACATGCGTTAAATTTGTTTGAAATCACGATCGAGTACTAACATAAAATATTTCACTCGCATCAAAACTCTGAATTTACACTGAAAATATTCTCGTAAATACACTCTGACAATCTCTGTTCCTGAATGAATATGAACTACAACGATAATAAAATTGGTAGCTTACCTGTGAGCTCGGCTCTGACAACTTAAAAAATAATAATAATCCAATTGTCAAAAGTAAGTTTCACTCACCGTACTCCCGATGTTCAGTATGAGACGGGATGTCATCAATATTCAAAGCGTTACTCCGCACACAACTCGTGACATGCAATGTGAGTGTGTAGTCAAATCAAACCGTGCCTGCAAAAGTAAAATCTGTATCTTATCTCACCGACAAAGAAACAACTGAATCGACAATTTAAGTTTTAACTGAGTTGCATTAAGTCATAGCAACACTACAACTTTACACACTTCTCACACATGAACTAACTCGCAAAATGTCTCTTTCGCTTTTATCGCTGCAGTAAAATACAGAAAAATACAGAACAATATAACTTCATTGCAATAACCTTACAGAAAATCTAAACCTTAAGAAATGTTGTAACAATTAGCGTACTACGTAATTACAAATATAACAAACCACTTTACCTTCAAATGTTACCTTTTCTCATTCATACGATATTATAATCATTCTGCATGGTATACCTCTTTAAACATCATATTACAAAAATTGGTCGAAATTGTGCTGCCTCCACACCAAGGTAGGCCAGCTGTCGTCCATTCCAAATCACACAGTTGCTACCGGCACACTCTGACTCTATTCTGACCAACATCTCTCGTCTCGAAACATAGTTCCAAAGTGTTTAATTATGAAGCCAACGTAAAAGCGATATTACAACGGTTAAGAACATTGATCAAATTTGTAAATTAACTCATATTGGTAGTCCATGACATACTTGGAATTATCACAGGAAATAGGACAGCTACCTTTCAGCCTGTACTTTCATGCGAGATGGAGTGCGTGAGTTTCTCTACGACAGACACAGATTTGCCCCACTCCCTATGGCTACTGCGGCAATGTTTGCCGAAATACCAACCCAGTCCACGCACATAGCGTTCTGAAGAGTTACTTAGCGTGACATATTCCGATATATAACATCTACAACTTTTTCTTTCGTATCATCATGCCACGATCTAGATGTAAAGTGAGGACCGTTGTCAGATAATATTGCTTTCATCTCTTTTGATTTTCCAGTCTGCACAAAATAATCGTCCACAATTTACTGAGTACTGCTTTGGCTGTGGATTTTCATCAAGTATGTAGCTTCAAAAATTTCGAAAGAGCTTCTAATACCTCTAAAATGCATGTAATTTTTTCGAGTATCTTGGGCAGTGGACCGTAAATATCTGTGGCAAAGATTTCTTGTCTATGTTTAGGTTGTAAGCGTCCCCTGGACCATGAATATTCAAATTTGTCTCTTTTACATTTTTGACCCCGTCACAAGTTCTCACCCTCTCAGTTACTTTATCAGTTATATTAACAAATGTTACTGTCTCAGCTATTTTATCTATATACATTTTTGACTCACAGTGGCCATAACCCAAATGGAAACAGTCAATCAATTCAGATATATATTTCGTTGACCAACATACTTACCAGTCTTCTTCACTCCCGCTTTTTCGTGAATATAGGATGCCATCATTACACCCACAGATTCCAGATTATTTTCAATAATATTAAATATTCATCCTCAGACTGATAACAATACACATTCCTTCATAAGTTTTCTATGTTCCTTTTGCATCTATTCTTCTTTTAAATACGTATTTTCAATGTTCCTTCGGAGCTGTCATTATTTACGTCACCTAGATCAAATGACGACCTCGACAAAGCGTCCGTTACAATGTTGTCTACACCACTCACATAACAAATTTCGTAATCAAACATTAGTACACACAAAGCCCACCTCCTCAGTCTGTCTTGCATCAGACAAAAATTCTATAAAAGGTCAGTACCTTATGATTAGTTGTAAGTAGGCTGTTTAGGTTTTTTTATTGGTAACGCCACCTCTGTATGAAAATCACTGGCTGTGCTGTGGGCAGTCTGTGTCTGCTTTGCATTGTTGTAATACTCGCCATTGTAGTGTTAGGCAGCTGGCTGTGAACAGCGCGTAGCGTTTCGCAGTTGGAGGTGAGCCGCCAGCAGTGGTGGATGTGGGGAGAGAGATGGCGGAGTTTTGAAATTTGTCATGAACTGCTATATTTATATATGATGATATCAAGGTAAATACATTGTTTGTTCTCTATTAATATCTTTCATTTGCTAACTATCCCTATCAGTAGTTAGTGCCTTCCATAGTTTGAATCTTTTATTTAGCTGGCAGTAGTGGCGCTCGCTGTATTGCAGTAGCTTGAGCAGCGAAGATTTTTGTGAGGTAAGTGATTTGTGAAAGGTATAATTTAATGTTAGTCAGGGCCATTCTTTTGTAGGGAATTTTGAAAGTCAGATTGCGTTGCGCTAACAAAATATTGTGTGTCAGTTTAAGCACAGTCATGTATAATTGATGAAAGGGGACGTTTCATATGTCGACCCTTAGCCGAGGATACCTCACTGGAATCTTCTGATTTTTTCTTGTAGTTTGTGTAATTAGTGTAGATATTGTTTATTGCTAGCGTGTAATTGTAGAGAAAATCTCCTTTGTAGTTGCAGTCTTTCATTGTTGTACAGTAAAACAGTTGTGGCATGCATCTAGATTTGCACCAAGTATTTCGCAGCTGCAATTAAGTAGATATTATTTTCAGTGCTATGTTAATGTGTTCTCTTATTTTTGATCTTCAAATTGTGTTTTTCTGTGTTGTCGTGTGAAATACTGTGACAATAATGGCGTGTGAAAAACGTAATACTAGGCTCCAAAGTAAACTGAGAAATGACAGTGAAAATGAAAGCAGTGTGTTAGCGCCGCCGAGTAATGAATTAACTGATGTTCAAAGTAGTAATTTGGTAATTGTGCATAGGGAAATGGAGCGGGCTGCAAACAATGGTGTAGACAGTGAAACAGGTAGTGAACAGGGAAGCATTATCGATCGATCGGTCGGCAACAGCTTGCCTCAGGAATCCGAAATGACAGGACACAATTTCGCAAATACTGTAGATTCAGGTTTTGGGTCATCACCGTTTTCTCAAATAAGTCAAGACACATTTTATGCTTGTCAAAATGTGAATGTTGCCGGTGCAAATGCACTGCCGAAAAGCGTAGAGAAACAGATTCCAGACACTAATACATTATTATTGCAATTAATGCAACAAATGGAACAACATCAGAGACAAACACAGCAACAGTTAGACACAATGGAACAAAATCAGAGACAAACACAGCAAAAGCTTCAAAAGTTAGACACAATGGAACAAAATCAGAGACAAACACAGCAAAAGCTTCAAAAGTTAGACACAGTGGAACAAAATCTTAAAAAGTTAGACTCGTTGGAACAAACACTTGAACAAACACGTGAAGATTTAACTACTGAGTTACATAACATTGAATCGAAATGTCAAAAAGTCTGTAAAGACGTAAAAACACAAATTTGTGAGCATTTTCAACCTATTTTTTCGCGGCATGAGAATGCATTACAGAATCACGAAGCAGCCATAAAAGAACTGCAAACCATTGTTCATGAAAATCATGAGACCTTGTGGGCTAAAATTGACTCAGTTGCATCTACCGATTCGGTTACGCAACTTGCAAAAACTCAGGAAAACTTAAAGGACACAGTAGATTCGATTTCAACACAAATGGACACTCTGAAACTTGGTTCAGAAAAACACACTGAGGAAATGTGTTCACTATCAGAGAAAGTAGCCGAACTTTCGGATCAGGTCACTAACTTATCTACAAAGGTAGATGATGATCTGAATGACACAAGACCTGTAGCCTTCACTGACACAGAAGAGTATGAACAAATTAGAAAATTCAAACAGAATCAAAATCAAATCAATACACAGTACAAAAGAGAAATACGGGAAGTACAAGATCAGCTGACACAGGTAATACAAGAATTACGTATTTCAGAGGATACTCGCGCCCCAATACGGGAAGAGGGACACAGAAATACGGAACAGCCGCAAAATAATAACACGGGGCATTTCGGAAGTTATGAAAGAAATTGGCAATGTGCACCGAATTTTGAGATGGAACGGCCAACACGACCTAACAATGACCGATATGCGACTCGGCGACATGATGATTTTGACTATAAGCTGTTCATTACTACACGAAAATTCAAAACATTTAAGAATTCTGGCAACGACATTCATCCACAAGCATGGCTCCATCAATTCTCGCATTGTTTTCCTCCCAACTGGTCGTTAGAACACAGATTAGAATTTATGTGTGGCTACTTGGAGAATGAACCAGCTGTAAGAATGCGATCGGTAATTCACGATTGCCACAGTGAAGGAGAGTTTTACCATGCCTTCCTCTCAGCATACTGGTCTCAAGCCACACAAGACCGAGTAAAACATAGCATCATAATGATGAAACGTTTCGAACAATCTGAATTTTCCAGTCTTATGAAATATTTTGAAGACATGTTGCATAAGAATCAGTATCTTTCAAACCCATACAGCCCCTCAGAACTCATCCGCATTTGCTTAATCAAACTGCCTGAACATTTACGACATATTATTTTGGCAGGACGTTGCAAAGACGACATTGAAGCATTTCAGGGACTCTTACAAGAATTAGAAATTGACACTGACAATCGCGGAACGCGAAACCAGGAACACAACAATTACAGGTCACATCCGTCGCAATTCCGCGATGAAAGAAGTAATAACTTGACACGACAAGGCTATTCTCACAACACAAATCGTGACCAAAACAGACACCACCCGTATGACAACCGTTGGCAGAGTAGTAATAACTACAGGGAAAGATCACCTCTCCGTGGTAATGACTATCACAGAGACAATAAGATAAACAGACAATATGGGAACCAAAATAAATACCATCAAGGGAGACAGAATAACTTTAGACGCAACGGACCAGCGCGCAGTTACGATTCAGGGAGAAATTCTCCACCATGTGACCGACAAGAAAGAAACTATGGAATCTACCGACATGACGACAGATGATATGATCGTAACGACAGACCTGAATTGCATCAGAACTGTCGGGATTCAAACAGAGCAGGGCCCTCTCGTCACGGTGAATTTGTAGAAGTTAGGTCTCCAAATCCCAATAACGACGCGCGCCAACAAAGAGACAATAGGCAATGACTCACACCGCTGGCAGCAACAAAACGTACTTATGAAACTGATGACGCAGCTGCCGTAGCTAGTAATTACGTAAAAATGGAAGACATTAGGGACATCTTACTCCAGGAACACGACGTAAAACTTAATAACATTGCATATCCTGTTATTCACATTACTGTAAATGACGTAAAATTTATGGCAGTACTTGACTCTGGCAGTCCCATCTCAGTAATTAGTGAAACAGCCTTTAGCAAATGCAACAAATCGAACGATTGCCCCACACTTCCGTTACATAAGATTAAATTACAAGGTGCAATCTTTGGAAAAAGTGTAGATGTACGCCAACAAACCAACTTAGAATTCTTTTGTCAAAGCCACAGCTTCTCTACGAACTTTCTTATTGTTCCATTATTGTCGACGGAAATTATATTGGGAGTAGACTTTTTGAATGAATTCAAAGCAATCTTAAACTTTCACGATGCTGAAATAAGTTTAGAGAAAGAAGGTAAGTCAATAGCTTTGAAATTTGAAGACTGGCTCTCAAAGCATGATGAGGAAATTAATCGGCTTTACGTTCTGTTAGACAACAGTTCGGAATTTTCTACGGAACTAGACACTAACAATCACTCTGCAAGTACTGACAGGGATGACATCGACGGCATATTTGAAATTAATGAGTTAATTCAGAATAAAATTGAAACAATTGAGAATTGTAATGACACTGATAGGCAGGACCTTTTTGAGATTTTACAAGCACATTCCACAGTTTTTACTCACAAAACAGGAACAATCAAGGGATTTCAATACCAATTTCGTGTTCGTGAGCATACTAAATTTTGTGTTAGACCATACGATACGTAATTCCGGCGCATTATAGGGACCGTGTTAGAACAGAAATACAATCTATGCTTAATGAGGGCATTATTGAGCCTGCAGTAAGCTCATACAACAACCCATTACATGTTGTTGAGTAGAAAAATGGATCGATCAGGCTTGTTTTAGATTCGAGACAAATCAATACTATCATCATTCCTGAAACAGACAGGCCGCAGACGATGAAAGAACATCTTCAAAATTTTAATGGTGTAAAAGTGTTGTCTTCCATTGATCTCAGATCCAGCTTTTATCAGATCGAACTTCATCCAGAATGTAGAAAATACACAGCTTTCCTTTGTTTCGGAGTTTGTTATCAGTTTCGGAAACTTCCTTTTGGTTTGAACATTTCTTCGGCAGCATTCATTCGCGGGTTAAATTCCATATTACCTGAGTTCTTAAAACGTCACATCACCTTATACGTGGACGATATTCTGATAGCAGAAGCTTCATGGGAACAACATAATCGCATCCTCAACAGTTTGTTACGTATTTTTGAAGAATCTGGAATTACAGTTAACTTGGAAAAGTCTGAATTCGGTAGGACAAAGGTGAAGTTTTTGGGACATATTATTTCTTCTGAAGGGATTCAGCCGGATCCTGAAAAGTTAGAAGCAATAAGAGCCATTCCAGTTCCATCCACAAAAAGACAAGTCCGCAGTTTTCTAGGTCTCGTAAATTTTTACCGTCGTTTTCTGAATATGCAAATTCTTGTTACACCAAAACTTTGCTCTCTCACTGGAAAAAATACTGTTTGGAACTGGGACGAACAAGCACAATTGGAATTCAATTCTTTGAAAGAAGCGTTACTTCACGTGCCAATCTTAGCTCATCCAAATCTGTCACAAGATTTCTGCCTTAGCACGGATTCTTCTAAAGTCGGTCTTGGTGCCCATTTATTTCAAGAAGCCATAGAAAATGACACTACCATTCAGAAAACCATTGCTTTTGCTAGCCGAGTGCTAACAAAATCTGAAAAAAATTATTCTGTTACTGAATTAGAAGCTTTAGCTATCGTTTGGGCATTTAACAAATTCCGTTTCTTTCTTTCTGGTAAGCACGTAAAGGTATACAGTGATCATCGTGCATTACAATTTCTTATGTCTTCAAAATTAAATCATGACAGGTTAAAACGTTGGGCATTGTTTCTGCAAGAATTCCACTTTACAATAGTCTACATTCCCGGCAAGGAGAACATTGTTGCGGACTATTGAAATGAGCAGAGAATATTTTTTATGGTTTGAAATTATTGCAGAAAGCTACGACCTTTTTGAGATTTGACTGAGGTGTTATGATGTTATTTTTACGACGACGATGTGTATTATGCTGTTGAGGTATGTTTATGTCAAAGATAATGCTACCATATATGAGGAATGTGATTACGTGCTTATATGTATACGAATAATGAATAGAAGTTAGGGACTCTTGACTTGTGAAACAGGATGTTGGAAACCAAGAATCGTACTTTAAGAGTTATGAAATGTGTGTAAATGCGTGAATGTATCAAAATGCCGGCGAAAATTTTTTTTGGACACTGTTATATTCATAGGATTTTGTTTCTACACATTTGCAACGTAAATTCTCGACCTGTGAAATTTTTATATGAGACTGTCACTGTAGCGGAAACTGCTGTCATAAATATTTCCGTAAGAAAGTTAAGTGACCACCTGCACGTGCGTCATCGGCACACCGCTGTGTCAGACACCTGGAGAACAAGCCATTAGGGTGTGCCTTTCCGGAAGCACAGGTAAAAAAAAAAGGGGGAGGCCATTATCCTCGCTATTGACATTTTCTTGTTGAAAGCATACTGTGGAGCTCGTAATTTATGATATTTACTGAAATGCCTAATGAAATGACGAGAAATATTTTTACATCTGCACACCTGATTACGACAAGCGTCTTTCTACGAGAGTTGAGAGAATTTCTACTAATTTATGAAATGTCACATAACTATTGAATGATATTTTTATGCTTTGGTTTGCGTAATTGCTTATTTCATTTGATACCTGTTTTCCAGCTGTGTTACAGCATTAGTTTTATAAAATAAACTTAGATGCATTTGCTAATGTGGACACTTTCTGTCAACAGATCTATTAAATAATAATTTTGTGATCCACATTCTTCAAAAAAGGAACACTTGGAAATGAAAGAACAATAAGAAGGGACTAATAACAGTAACTGCATCTGTAATTTTCTTTTCAAGTACTTGGTAATTTCTTTTGTAGAATAATTTGTGGTGCACCACTTTAATTACATAGACATTGAGATGTGAATATATATTTCCCTTATCTGCATTGTTGTTTTTACTGTAATATTTTTTCTACTTGAGCTATGTCATGTTTAGGTATAAGTTACTGCTGTTTGCCAGGCATAGTGTTGCTGAATTTGACTTTGTGTTACTCTGCTAAGCCAGTTTTACTACTCATTTATTTTTCTTGTTGCTGCACATTGGCTCATATTAGTTGTAATGTTGCATTGCTTGGTAATTTAGATTTACTGTAGCTTGCTTTGCAATTTTCCATTTTTTTGGTCATTGCTGTTTGTGTTACTTATTTTGTGCTGCTGCATTGCCTCGTCCCTTAGTTTAGCATCTGAGCTCAGTAGATTTAAGTTAGCTTAAGAGGGGGTAGCCTATAAGAGAATGAGTTGCGATGAATTTGAAGAAATGCACTGAGAGGTTATATGAGAAAAGTACAGAAAGCAGGTATAGATAGGACTCTTTGGAAATAATGAAGAACGAAGGGAGATCTCCGAGAAGTAAAGGAAGTTTTGTTTGCAAAATACTGCAGTAAAACAAACCCTGTCCTTTCCTTGTGTTATCCCACTATGTGTTTGTGTACCCTTGTGTATTTATGTTCCTCCTGTCTTTATATGTTTATCTGATAAGACTTATGTTGTAGAATTTTTCTAATACTTAGCTACGTGAACTATGATGAGGAATACTGTTATCCTCAAATATAATTTGCATTAATAATATGTTATTTACTTTGTAAAGATGTTTAGACAATATTTATTCTGTTTTGTTTTAATGCTCATGTGTGAAGTTGATGTTTCAAAAAGTAATTCTGATCTTTTATCTATGTACTCATGTCATAATTCCTGTAACACTGATGTATATGTTTATTTCTATTCTTTTGTAAAGCCCCTATTACTACAAATGTTATCTGTATTATTATGTTTTTAGTGATGTATTTTGTACCTTTGTAATTGTATTCTCATGTTATAAAATTGTAATTCACACCAGTTCATCTTATTATTAACTTGTAAGTTACATTTCACTGCACACGTTTCTGTTGGTCATAGTATATGGACAATATGTGAGAAGTAGGGACTGTTAGTGTTTGCACGTGTGTTGATAATTCAGCAAGGGACTGGATAACAACATTGCTCGTTCTAAGGACAATTCCAAAAAACTTTGTGAGTGCACAAGTGGTGGTTTATGGACTTGCTATATATTCTCCGCAAGACTCTTCGATGGTGAATGTGCACCTGCACAATCGCAACAGATGGCTGCTGGCCTGTAGGGAATTTAGAAAGTCAGATTGCTTTGCGCTAACAAAATATTGTGTGTCAGTTTAAGCACAGTCATGTATAATTGATGAAAGGGGACGTTTCATAGTATGCACTATCACCATGTGTCCCCATAGAGAATATTCACTTTCTGACACAGTATAGTTTCGCATATATTTCGTCAGAGTCCTACTAGTGAATGCTGTAGAGTGACATTCTTTGTTTCCCTCTACTTCTCGAAAATTACGAGTTGTTATACCATAGCCAAATAAATCCGTCTCCGTATGAAATGGCAAAGACAGATCTGGGTGGTGCCAAATTTGTTTTTCTATAAGTTCTTGTTTTAACCTGTCATAGGCTATCTGACACATTTCCGCCCAAACAAACGCACTATTTTTATTAAGTTACACAACTTAGGATGATTGAATACCTGCCTGTTCACGTATTTGAGATAGAAATTGTAGAGATCAAATAAAAACATCAGTTTTTTTTCACTCTCGCTGGTTAGCTCCCTCTAATTACTTGTAACTTCCACAGATCTTTAGTTATTTCTGTGCTCGTTATAACATGGCCTAAGAATTCCAGCTTGGTTTTTGCAAATCCACACTTTTTTTTATTTTTAAAGTCATTTCACTTCTTCTCAGGATATGAAGAACCTTGTTCAGTAACTCGCAATGCTTTTCGCATGAAGCGGTAGATATTAATAGAATCGTCAATGTAGATTATTATTCTGATGCTTAGCTCCTTTACTACCACACCATCCAAGACTCGGATAAACACAGACACAGACATATTTAATCTTATGAGATTAACGTCGTACTTCGTTGTGAAAAGAAATGCTATAAGTTTCCTTGCACCTGGTCAGAGAGACAATTGGTCATAAGCCCCAATAGACTATCTATAGTAACGGCACAATAAGGTGGCCACCGGCCCGTAAGTACTGATCGTTAAATGTCAGCACCATTCGGAACACTTCGTGTCAAATGTTCTCTTCTTCGGATTGCTGCCGCCATCAGTGATCCCGAGCTTGTGACACTGAAATTGTATGGCGAAATATCGAGTTATCTTCGTGACGGGTGATTAATTGATTATTAACAGTAAATGCAATTCTATTTAAATGCATTATGCGATGTGAGACACGATCAAAAAAATTTTCTAAATATTTTCAATGTCGTTTTTATTCTGCACATAGGGTTGTTATTACAACTGTGTTCATGTAATTTCGTGTTAGTTTCTACAAAAATCTTCCTCCTCAGAAGCTACTAAACATTTACATCCGATGAAATGAAAATGTATGTTAAAACCAGAAAAGAATACTTCGCGATAAAGGATGATAGCCAAAAACAGCTGCAGGATAAAAATTTATTAAAATTCTTGACCAAGGTTTCGGTACACGTAAATATACCTTCATCAGAAGTAAAAAATCTAAAATTACATCATGCAATGGAGATTAATAAAACAATTGTGCCAAAGGCGCCGTCAATAATTAAGACATCTTCTCCATTTGTACAACATGACTATGGGCACAGGGTCAAAGCGAACAGTTTAGCACCATTACTTCGCCTATGAACTATCGAAATGGGGAAGATGTCTTAATTATTGACGACGCCTTTGGCACAATTGTTTTATTAATCTGCATTGCATGAAGTAATTTTAGATTTTTTACTTCTGATGAAGGTATATTTATATGTACCGAAACCTTGGTCAAGAATTTTTATAAATTTTTATCCTGCAACTGTTTTTGGCTGTCATCCTTTATCGTGAAGAATTTCAACAGTTGATGTTGCAGCCATGTTTAAAACCAGTAAAGAATATTTTTTTTGCCATTCCCAGCATACATGATTCCTTCGTTGAATGAAATTTTTATAATACTAAAATTTTTATACTACTAAAATCCCCCAGTATTGCCGCACGCACCTTCGACATCAATTAGATTACAGGGGATGTATCCACGGGAGTCAAGTGCAGGCAAGTGCCGTTTTGACAACAATTATTCCATTTTAGAGGCATATTTACGGGAATCGATCACTGGAGCGGATGGTAGCATGGACCGACGATCGGGTTCGCCATTGACTGAATGTCACAGAATTACTGCAGCCATGTTTGCGAGTGTGGAAAATAACATCAGGTCCTGCTAATTAATTTTGAATAAACTAAATGATGAATACAGCACGCCTATCTAATTGAGTCCAGTCCACCTTATCCCTGCAGAATTAAAGCTCTCATGTCTTGCATAGACTTATAATATTTATGTTGCTTGACAGGTGAATATCAAGGGGGCAGGAAAGGAATGGACTCGCTAGTAAATTGATCATTTGGAGCCACTACCAAAACCGATTCTGGGATCAGTGTATTTCGTCCATGAATCTAATTTGAAAGTACTTTCATGCAATTTCAGGCTATGGTATCATCAAAACATTATGTAACATTTTTCAGATGCCAGCATAAATTTTGTTCCAGTGCCCTTAATCTAAACTTTGAAAATGACAAAAAAGCCAATGAGCACCTTCGTTTCCTACACTTTTTGAATGCCAAAGGCTATGCAAAAAAGCTACAGCTTGGTTCTTGAAGAAGTATTTCTATTCATTCGAATAGCAAAGCAAATTTCATTTCAAAAATAAAAATGTTAATTAATAACATTTGTGAGGTACTTTCTTAGCTATATCATGTATATCTGCATCGTTTGGACTGCATGCGATTCTAACTGTGTCGTCTAAATGACTGGACAAACGAGAACGATGTTTATAGAATGAAATTTTCACTGTACAGCGGAGTGTGCGCTGATATGGAACTTCCTGGCAGATTAAAACTGTGTGCCGGACCGAGACTCGAACTCGGGACCTTTGCCTTTCGCGGGCAAGTGCTCTACCAACTGAGCTACCCAAGCACGACCCACGATGTTTATTTTTCAAGTACTTCATATCTCAAAACAAAGATTTACAAAGATAATAAGGCGCATCAGTTCCACACCGACGCATGCGATGCGTTATGAACAGGGCTCCATAATTTGTTGAATGTAAGAATACCCTATAACCGGTGACAAACAAGCATCCAAATTAATATGGCATTATGTATAAGTAAAAATTTTTACATAGCAATATCGAACAAGTCAAGCAAAATGCAGAATAACAATATAAGAGTGCGGATTTTGAATACAATAATTCTGAATGTTAGGGAGCGTCACTGAATAACACTAAAGCAAATAAACTGCTGACGTTTCTAGCAAATTTCCGCTGTCCTCTTCAAGGCGGTTGACCACTCGATCCCCTGTGTACTATGGCGGTTATCTCGTAGCTAACGACGTCACATACCTCGGATGTGATTGGACATTTCTAAAAAAACGTACCATGGAGGAGGATGGCTGTAGGGTAGGATACTGCGTGTGCTACTCTGATGGCTGATTGAAAGGCAAGTCTTGTAGGCGACTGGCGGGATATAGCTTATGGGCAGCTAGTATATAATGAGTAGCGACCTCCTGCTCCGAAATGGTTACGGTCGCACAGCAGTTCTCTCGTGGCCGCTGTTCATGTTGTTACACCTGAGTCAAGTGGTGCTGCTGGCTGGCGAACACACGTAGTCCTCCGGGTAGGAATCGCTGGCAACCAGACCGCACGTAATCTGCTGCCATCCTCCCTGTTCATACTGTTCGGGCGTTTGATTATTTCAAGAGCATCTCTTATTTTTTTCAGCTACATCCACGGCTGCCGAGCAAGCACTCGAATCTCTAGAAAATTTATGGAACGGCCCCATTCCTGGTGGTGTTGAGCTGTAGCTGACTCATTGATCTGTTAGTATCGCACACAGCGTTAATACTTCGACATGCGAGTGACGATGGGACACCGTTTTTGCAATATAGACTTCCCCACATTCACACTGATGTTCGTAGGTACCTGTCGTGTGGAGAAAATGAAATGAGACACATAGTGCGCCTCAACAGATCTCGGATCTTGCTTTAACTTCGAAATATGGGTTTGATTACTCCTCGACGCAGACGAGAAGATAAGATAGAGAAGCAGGAGGGGACGACGCAAAGTGCTAAATCGATAAAGACTCATGGGTAATGAAGTTGGCGGCAGTGATATAGAAGACTTTTATTATAATATAGGTCTAATTGTAGTTTGAGGATGATTGGGTTGGTTGAGGAGGCGATTAAGCTGTTGACATATGCAGTAACTATTAGTTGTTCGGCGGGATGCTTGAAGAAGTGGTGTGGCTTAAAGGGGATGTTTGTCAGGTATCCAGTCGACTCTGCCCAAGCCAGAGTGCCCTGGTTTTAGGATTACTGAAAGTTATAAGCAAACATGTGGTTGGTGTGGTACTGTTGAAGGAAATTTCCATCTCAGATAAACGGCGTGAATGCGTGAGTGTTCTCTTGGGTAGTGGTGAAAACTGTTCTGTGAGTGCTTAGGGAAGGCTGTTGGAATAAATGACGTAACACTGTTATTTCACCATTTTAAGGTTAAGGACAGGGAAGGGCTAGTATCATCAGTACGGATAAATGTCACATAATTGATATTTGTTTGAGAGCAATCCTCACTGATAAAGTGGAGTCAGCTACGCCTTTTTGTTTAGCTGCTCTAGCGGTGTGCTACCATATTGGTGGTGTAGGGATTTCAATGATCACCAGGACTGCAAACACGTAGTTCTACCAAACCAAAACCTAGTTCTATTTTATTCAAGGTTATAATTAAAAAACTTCACAACCCTTCCGCCCCACCCGTAAACCATGGATCGTGTCGTTGGTGGGGAGGCTTGAGTGCTTCAGCGATAAAGATAGCCATACGGTAGACTCAACCACAACGCAGGAGTATCTGTTGTGTTGACAAGCCAAACGAACGTGTGGTTAGCAAAGAGGGTCAGCAGCATTTTCAATAGCTGCAGGGGGCATCAGGCTAAATGACTGACAGATCTGGCCTTTTAACATCAACCATAACGGCCTTGCTGTGTTGATACGGCGAACGGCTGAAAGCAAGGGAAGACTACAGCCGTAATTATTTCCGAGGACATACAGCTCTATTTCATGGTTAAATGATGATCGCATTCTCTTGGGTAAAATATTCCGGACGTAAAATAGCTACCCTTTCGGATCTCCGGGTAGGGTATACTCAGGAAGATGTCGTTTATCAGGAGAAAAAAAAATTGTCATTCTACGGGCCGGAGGGTGGAATGTTAGATCCCTTAACTGGACGGGAAGATTAAAAAATTTGAAGAAAGAAACTCATAGGTTAAAGTTAGATATAATGGGAATTAATGCGAGTAAGCTATTATAAACACCATTACAGTGGCCAAGACAGATACGACGTCCATACACAGCACAGTAGTACAAGTTTATATGCCAACTAGCCATGCAGATGATGAATAGATTGATGAAATGTATGTTTAGATAAAAGAAACTATTCAGATTTATGAATCACAGAGCGCAGCAGTCAGTTGTCCTTTTCTTTGCAGGTTTTATTACGCTAAGCTAGATTTAGCCTAGTGCCTAGGCATTATCGATTCACTATTTTTTAATCTCGATGCATGTTAGTTCCCTGCTGTTCGGGCATCAGTCACAGTTCTTTGAGTATTCCCGAAAAACAGGGAACTAACATGCATCGAGATTAAAAAATAGTGAATTGATAATGCCTAGGCACTAGCCTAAATCTGGATTTGCGTAATAAAACCTGCAAAGAAAAGGACAACTGATTCCTGCGCTCTATCATTTATAAATTACATAACAGCCGCTGAGTGCACCCACTTTCCTAATGGAAGCTAACCTGATGAATTAATGGAGATGAAATTTTGATAGTCGTCACGGACTCGAATTCAATAGTAGGAAAAGGAAGATAAGGAAAAATGAAGGAGAATGTGGATTGAGAGAATGGAATGAAAGACGAAACCGTCTGGTACAATTCGGCAAAGAGCGGAATTTAGTCATCGCTAACATTTGGTTTAAGAACCATAACAGAAGGTTGCATACGTGGAAGAGACCTGGAGAAGCCGGAAGGTTTTCGATTGATTGTGGAATGGTAAGACAGGAACTTTCGGAACCAGATTTTAAATTATAAGACATTTGCAGGATCAGATGTGAACTTTGACCACAATCTGTTGGTTATGAACTGTAGATTAAAACTAAACAAACTGCAAAAAGTCGGAAATTAAGGACCTGGGCGCTGAAGAGACTGAAAGACCCAGAAGTCCTTTAGAGTTTCAAAGGGAGCACTAGGGAACGATAACAAAATCAGGGGAAAGGAATACGGTAGAACAATAATGGGTACCTTTGAGAGGTGAGATAGTGAAGGCAGCAGAGGATAAAACAGATGAAAAGAGGAAGCCTAGTAGAAGTCCTTGGGTAACACAAGACATATTGAATTTAACTGATGAAAAGAAAAAAAATATAGAAATCTAGCATAAGTATCAGGCGAAAGATAATACAAACATTTAAAAAATGAGACTGACAGTAAGTGCAAAATGGCTAAGCAAGAATGGCTAGAGGAGAAATGTAAAGAGTTATCAGCATATTTTGCTAGCGGTGAGATATACACAGCCTACATGGAAATTTAAAAGGCATTTGGAGAAAAGGGAACCAGAGCTCAGATGGAAAACCAGTCGTAAGCAAAGATGGGAAAGCTGACAGGCGGAAGGAGTAGATAGAGGGTCTATACAAGGGAGATGTACTTGAGGACAGTATTATAGAAATGGAAGTGGAGGAGATGAAGATGAGATGGGAGATGTGATGCTGCGGGACGAATGTGACAGAGCAGTGATAGACCTAAGTCGACACAAGGCCTGGGAGGAGATGACATTTTGTTAGAAATCCTGATAGCCTTGGGAGGGCCAGCAATGAAAAAAACTCTTACTTCTGGTGTGCAAGATGTATGAGACTGGCAAAATACCGACACTTCAAGAAGAATCTAATACTTCCAATTCCAAAGAAAACCGGTGCTGACTGGTGTGAATATTACCGAACTATCAGTTTAATAAGGTATGGTTGCAAAATACTGTTACGAATTCTTTACAGAATAACCACAAAATTGATAGAATCCGACAGCGGGGAAGAGCAGTTTGGACTCCGGAGAGAAGTAGGAACACTCGAGGCAATACTACCACTACGACTTTTCTTAGAAGATAGGTTAAGGAAGCGCAAATCCTAGTTTATACCATTTGTAGACTTAGAGAAAGCTTTTGACAGCGTTGGCTGGTGTACTCTGTTTGAAATTCTGAGAGCAGCAGGAATAAAATAAAGGGAGCGAAAGAAATCAGACAGCAGTTATGAGTCGAGGGGCACGGATGGGAAGCAGTGGTTGAGAAGCAGTTATACTTTTTTGTAACCTGTCCCCGCAGTTATTCAATTCGTACAGTGCAGTAAAGGGGAAAAAAGAATGAAAAAAATAGAGTTGAACTAATAGTTCACCGAGAAGAAATAAAAACCTTGAGGCTGGCCGATGATACTGTAATTGTGTCAGAGACAGCAAATGACGTGAAAGAGATGCTGAAGGGAACGGACAGTGTCTTGAACAGAGGATGTAAGACGGTCATCAGCAAAAGCAAATCGCGGGTGGTGAAATGTAGACAGAGGAGGAGGAGAAGATTGTTGTGTAACGTCCATTGGACAACAAGGCTATTCCGTGTCCTTTCGAACGAACCATCCCGGCATTTGCCTTAAGAGATTTAGATAAATCACGGAAAATCTAAATCAGGATGTCTGGACGCGGATTTGAACCGTCTACTTCTCGAATGCGAGTCCATTCTGCTGATCAGTTCGCTATTGTTGTTGGTGAGTGTAGTCGAATGAAATCAGGTAATCCTAAAGGAATCAGGTTAGGAAACGTAACACTTAAAGTGGTAGATTTGCTTTGCTGTTTAACCAGAAAAATAACTGATGATGCCCGAAGCACAGAGGATATAGAACGCAGACTGGCAATAGCAAGAATGGCGTTTTTGAAGAAGATAAATATTTTAAAATTGAATTTAGTTGTAGGAGTCAGGAAGTCATTTATAAAAGTATTTGTTTGGAGTGTAGCCATGTATGGAAGTGAAAAATGGGTGATAAACAGTTTAGACAAGA
This sequence comes from Schistocerca piceifrons, assembly GCF_021461385.2. NCBI lineage: Eukaryota > Metazoa > Arthropoda > Insecta > Orthoptera > Acrididae > Schistocerca > Schistocerca piceifrons. The sequence continues at coordinate 958,522,618 of NC_060138.1, forward strand.
AGAAAATAGATGTGGTGCCACAGAAAAATTTGAAGATTAGATGGGTAGATTACGGAATTAATGAGGAGGTAATGCATAGACTTGGGGAGCAAAACGAATTTGTGGCACAACCTGCGTAGAAGAAGGGATTGGCAGTAGGACACATTCTGAGCCATCAAGAGTCACCAATTTACTACTGATAAAAGGCGTGGGGTAAAAATCGTAGAGGGAGACCGAAAGATCAGAACACTAAGCCGACTGAGAAGGATGTAAGTTGCAGTAGTTACTAGGAGAGGAAGATGCCTGAACAGGATAGAGTAGCGTAGAGAGCTGCATCAAACTATTCTTCGGACTTAACGACAACCCTTGTACTAAGGTACATGAAGTTTGGTGGTATTCTGCGGCTGGTTGTGTAAGTAGGTAGAAATTAGATTAACAATTACGAGAATGTGTTCGAATGTGTAAGCAAATTCAGATGGTTGGATGATTAGAAGCCGGCAGGAGTGGCCAAGCGGTTCTAGGCGCTACAGTCTGGAACCGCGCGACCACTACGGTCGCAGGTTCGAATCCTGCCTTGGGTATGGATGTGTGTGATGTCCTTAGGTTAGTTAGGTTAAATAGTTCTAAGTTCTAGGGGACGTATGACCTCAGCAGTTGAGTCCCATAGTGCTCAGAGCCATTTGAACCATTTTGATGATTAGAAAGAGAAATATAATAATAATAATAATAACACAATCGACTGAAGTGTAGCTATGCACACATTCATTTAAAGTTTGCAAAAGTGATTTTTAATGATTGGTAACTCAATTATCACTCACATTCTTGAAAACTTACTTGCCTATATTTATGGACTTGGTTCTTATATATATTAACGACGTTTTGTTCAGTGGGTGACGTAACTCCTCCACTACCCTTCTGACGCAGCGCATTCCCTCGTGTAGTTTTTTGCCAAACACCTCTGTGTTGTCCGGCGAGGGTTCGTGGACAGTCTACACGCGCCACCGCTACAAGCATGCTCTCCAAGCCTCCCACGGAGCCGGCAGCGTAGGATCACTGCGGCCGTGCCATTAATCAAGCTGGTAAATAGTATCCACGGTAAGCGGGTAGCCACTCCGGCGTTATTTAGCATACTAATAAATTCTCAGTTCGTGAGTCCGATCTGCTCTCTGATTTCCTTGTGAGTACTCGATCATGGATTTACCATTACTATCTTTGTGATTAATTATTCGTATAGATCTCATATTAAGTTTAAGTGGTTACCTCTGGTCTAGTTTGTGATAATTGCGTTGTCACCCCGGCTGGAACTAGCCTCACGTAATTCATTGTATCACTCAAGCTCTCGGTACTTAACGATAGATAATTAATGCGGTAATGTGATACCAAAGCGAGGAAGAAAAATGTTTGCAAGCAATTACGAAGGAAAACTGGATTCAAAATTTATAAAATTACGTGTGGGCAACAGCTACTGTAACTGGAATAACTGGTAAAATGGGGACAGCAGCAGCAATTACAGCACTTACTCCTTGTAACAAAACTGATCAGTGGCTAATCTTCCATTACATATAGATTTTGTCGATACAGCTAAGAAAAAAATTACCCGATACACATAATTTATTCATTATAGGGTAGAAACAAATTTTAAAATTCTATTTTTCGCATCATATTGGTTTAATAACACTCGTAAATAGTTACATTTTTTTCACTACGAAACCTGCTTATTTCTGATATATTGGATGGTTCAAATGGCTCTGATAACTATAGGACTTAACATCTGAGGTCATCAGCCCCCTAGAACTTAAAACTACTTAAACTTAACTAACCTAAGTATATCACACACATCCATGCTCGAAGCAGGATTCGAACCTGCGACCGTAGCGGTCCCGCGGTTCCAGACTGAAGCGCCTAGAACCGCTCGGCCACTGCGGCTGGCGATATATTGGATTTCTTTCGAAATTTATGTACGCACTTTTAATTTACAAATTTTCAAATCATTGTCAAAAAAATTTTGTCAATAAGTAATTCAGTTGGTTGTTATGCAAAATAATTTCCATGAAATATAAACAGTCTTTGTACTTCTTAGTTTTTAGCTGGAGTCGGATGTTGGCGGGAGAGCGATGTGGTTGTTGTTGAGGTGTAATGACACGTTGTAACTTTCAGATTGTACTTTGAGGTAAATTTAAATGATACTGTATAATGAAATTTTCGAGTGTGATTGTGAATTTATGTACTGTTCATCTTGCGTAAACCTGTTTTAAAGAGAGTGTGATTTTGATATAAGGAAACATTGTGACTGCCTACAATGAAAAAGTTCTCAGTTTGAACACAATATGGAAACATCAAGATTATTGTGAGTGAAATGTAGGCAGTAGGCATTTTAACCGCATGGTGTTCTCATCTTAAAATTAAAACGTTCTAGAGATAAAAAATTAGCCTTTCAATCAGCCAAGTTTTCGTCGAGAAGCCACAAGAATCATATGAATAATATAATTTCTATTATTTGACCTTCCTTCTCACTCATATTGGCTGACTATACTAGCTTTGTCATTTCTGAAAAAGTGTATTTGATCTGAACAAAGTTAATGGACAGTTATAACCTTTGAATATTTATTTAACTTCTTTCTACATCCACAGAGGGGAGGGTCTTAATATCCTGCACTAAAACCAGCGACAGCAGGAGCTGCTGCTGCTGTAAAATGTACTGAAACAACAAGAGTAACTTTCATTGAAAACCTTAATGTGGCATGCTCCACTAATTCGTCCGTCCTGTTGGAAGAGTGAGGTGGTGATTCTCATTGGTGTTAACGAGAGACATGAAGACTACGTATCAGTTCGGTGTCTCTCCCTCACATTTACTTCCTAACTTCACTCAAAGCGGTACACCACACAGCATAATCACTCATCACAGTTACCAACCCACACACCCACACACACACACACACACACACACACACACACACACACATGAAATTTCTAAAACTTCAGAGAGAGAACCATACATAGCCAACCACACTAAAATTTTGCGAAGGACTATTCTGAATGCCAATATTGCCCCAAGCCTGACTGCCTGTGTACGGTACTGACTGTGACTTGCAAATGTGAACAGAGATGTGCCTTGCTGAAAATAATACTACACAAATAACACTTGTGAATTTTTCTACCTCTTTAGTAACAGCGATTATGAGCGAATCTAGATAGTGTTTCTAATTAAACCTGAACGGCAGGATGTTTAATTATTACTTTCGTTGAATGTTTCCATCTTACGTTGGTCTGGCAACTATTACAGCGTTGTAGTTACCAGCAGAAAAATGCCGCTATCGGACCACAAATATGCTCCTGATTAAAAGGCTCCCACTGAAAAGTGGGGTACCAGGTGCCTTATTCTATCTTCTCAGCAATTTTAAGAATTTCTCCACCATTTCGGCATGCAAACATAAAGCGATCTTTTTGTCATGCAAATCACCTCTCACTCCCACCTGTTCACCTAACTTTAACTCTCTCACACCCACTAGTCCATCGCTGTAAGTCGCTCATATCCATTCACTGTCACTTGCCCATTGCCCATTTTCACCAATTCATTCAGCCCAACTCACTGTCATTACCCCTTTGTGTCTCTCTAACTTTCACCGCCTGCTGTCTCACAGCCGCAGTCTCCTTCGTTCTATCCTAGTACTACTGTCTGCTCTCGCTGTCAGCCTCTCCCCCTTGCTCTCTCTTACTGCTGCTATCTTATTCATTCCTTCACACTCTCAGTGTCTCTCCTCACCACCATCTCTCTCTTCCTCGCTGTTATTGCCACCGACTCCGTCTGTCGTTGTCACTGGCTGTCACCCACTTCTCCTTCTCTTTATTCCAATTCCAGTGGTACCGTCGCCTTCACTCTTTCCCTGGCACTGTTCTATCACTGTCACCTGTGTACCAATGCCACTAGGTCCCTCTCCTTCCCTCACACTGCCATTGCCTGCTTCACTCTTTCTACCACTGTCTGCTGTATTGCAGTATTTATTACCTTCCCGTCTCTTTCTCGAGGCCACTGTCTCCTGCTGTCTAAGCATAAAAAAGCGTGAATGTGTTTACATGCCAAAATGTTTGGGAAACGTTTCTCAAGGTGCTGAGGAACGTAGGCAGTGGGCACCCCGTTTTCCAGTCAGTCTTTTAAGAAGGAGCATATTCGCCTTTTTGTGTTCTGATACTGGCATCTTTCCCTTGGTTCCCTTCTCTTCCGTGCCACAGCAGAGCATGTCACTCATTGTTTACTTACGTGACATTGAAATAACGTAAAACTAATTTTACCAGCTGTAACGTTCTCTGGCAGCACACATCCAAACTGAAAGTTAAAGGAAAATTTCGATTTGTAATGCTCGCTGTAACTCACTGTAACAAATAATTTATATGTATTTCAGTTAATTGAATTTCAAAAGAACACTTAATTTTGTGAGGAAAAATATAATTATAAATTTTGCTATTATAAATGATTATTCAAATAGTGTGAAATACTATCTGTGGTGGAGGATGTGAAAACCGTCACAGAAGAAACGATATGTAATCAAAATGACAAAGACTGTACAAGAATTAGCTAAGATGTAAATAGGCAATATATTGTAATAGAATCACTTGCCTTCTGCACGGACTGAATGGGAGAGGAACCCGTGACGTTGCATTAGGCTATTAAGTAGTCCTCATTTGTCATAAGTCGATGATCGACGCCATTTGTAGCTGCGATTGTAAAAGGTGTGTAAAGATTTTAATTATTTCTGTTAAATATATTTATCTAGTAAAATCTGTTTGTCACAATTACTGAAAAGTTCGCACCGGACATTACCCATTTTATTTAAGAAATTTCAGCATTTTATTCGATATCGCTGACGGTGCGGAGCTGTGCCGCAAGCGAGCTGTCTGCAGCAGCGGCAGATTTAAATATACGATCGCAATAACGACCACATCCTCATGTCCATCCATGTATATGTTAAGTTCAATCTCAACGGTTTCCCAATCAAATTACGCGCAAAAAGCAAAGAAAGTTTAAAACCAGACGGTCAACTCCTCAATAATTAAGACATACAGAATCGCATTAAACTGTCGCCCGGAACGTGGGGCCCGAATATGCAGTGACCACAATAACTGAGAAATACACTCCTGGAAATGGAAAAAAGAACACATTGACACCGGTGTGTCAGACCCACCATACTTGCTCCGGACACTGCGAGAGGGCTGTACAAGCAATGATCACACGCACGGCACAGCGGACACACCAGGAACCGCGGTGTTGGCCGTCGAATGGCGCTAGCTGCGCAGCGTTTGTGCACCGCCGCCGTCAGTGTCAGCCAGTTTGCCGTGGCATACGGAGCTCCATCGCAGTCTTTAACACTGGTAGCATGCCGCGACAGCGTGGACGTGAACCGTATGTGCAGTTGACGGACTTTGAGCGAGGGCATATAGTGGGCATGCGGGAGGCCGGGTGGACGTACCGCCGAATTGCTCAACACGTGGGGCGTGAGGTCTCCACAGTACATCGATGTTGTCGCCAGTGGTCGGCGGAAGGTGCACGTGCCCGTCGACCTGGGACCGGACCGCAGCGACGCACGGATGCACACCAAGACCGTAGGATCCTACGCAGTGCCGTAGGGGACCGCACCGCCACTTCCCAGCAAATTAGGAACACTGTTGCTCCTGGGGTATCGGCGAGGACCATTCGCAACCGTCTCCATGAAGCTGGGCTACGGTCCCGCACACCGTTAGGCCGTCTTCCGCTCACGCCCCAGCATCGTGCAGCCCGCCTCCAGTGGTGTCGCGACAGGCGTGAATGGAGGGACGAATGGAGACGTGTCGTCTTCAGCGATGAGAGTCGCTTCTGCCTTGGTGCCAATGATGGTCGTATGCGTGTTTGGCGCCGTGCAGGTGAGCGCCACAATCAGGACTGCATACGACCGAGGCTCACAGGGCCAACACCCGGCATCATGGTGTGGGGAGCGATCTCCTGCACTGGCCGTACACCACTGGTGATCGTCGAGGGGACACTGAATAGTGCACGGTACATCCAAACCGTCATCGAACCCATCGTTCTACCATTCCTAGACCGGCAAGGGAACTTGCTGTTCCAACAGGACAATGCACGTCCGCATGTATCCCGTGCCACCCAACGTGCTCTAGAAGGTGTAAGTCAACTACCCTGGCCAGCAAGATCTCCGGATCTGTCCCCCATTGAGCATGTTTGGGACTGGATGAAGCGTCGTCTCACGCGGTCTGCACGTCCAGCACGAACGCTGGTCCAACTGAGGCGCCAGGTGGAAATGGCATGGCAAGCCGTTCCACAGGACTACATCCAGCATCTCTACGATCGTCTCCATGGGAGAATAGCAGCCTGCATTGCGGCGAAAGGTGGATATACACTGTACTAGTGCCGACATTGTGCATGCTCTGTTGCCTGTGTCTATGTGCCTGTGGTTCTGTCAGTGTGATCATGTGATGTTTCTGACCCCAGGAATGTGTCAATAAAGTTTCCCCTTTCCGGGACAATGAATTCACGGTGTTCTTATTTCAATTTCCAGGAGTGTAGTTTGGGAATCGTTGCGATTGAACTTTGTTGTAAAAAGATTAATCACTTTCAAATGTGTTCTATGTGTTATACAATCCATACTGTGTGGTAATCAGTGCAAACGATCTTTTACATGAGAAAACTCAACATTGTGAGAGAGGCTGAAGACAAGATCACATACCGTACCATCAAGAAATAGTGCCTACCACAGTACCAGGGGGCAGCTGCACCCCAAGATAAATCAACGAAAGGTATGACTACGGTGTAGTTGTCCTGTTGGTAGTGGAGTAGCTCCAGTGCAGTGTTCTCAAATCATTAATGGCGTGCTTGCAGTTTGTGAATAGTGAATACAACAGGACCGAGTGAAAGTAATTAGTTATCTTAGTGTGTTTACAAGAAATGACCATATTTTGTGTGTGATTAGGCACTTCAAATCTGAGTAACAGAAATTTAAGTTAATTTTTGCCTGACTATGGTTAAGTTGCGTAGCCAAGGGAACATCAGTATGGGATTCGGAACAGCAATCAGTAAGCAGTGATGTTGAAGTAGAAGGTTGGGCTCTGAGTAGCACTAGCAACTTATTCAAGGATATATAATGTGAGAATCTGAGGGGAGAGGCGCTAGGAACGGTGCCAATGCCTGCCAGTGCTCTAGTAGGAAATAAAGAAACTGTACCACCCACGCAAAACAGGGCACGAACCAGAGAGTGGTGAGGTGTCAGGGGGACACTCGGTAAAGCAAAGTTAGAACGCATGCTCACTTTTTCAGGTTAGGTTTGTCCAACAACAGGCAGAGCGTGACGCTAAGCAGGCTGAGCGTGAACAAGAAATAGCTGAGCTTATCCAAAAGCAGGCAGAACGTGATCGGAAACGACAATGCAACTAATGCAGTCGCTAGAAGTTACGCATAGCGAGATTGCTAGCTTAAAGCAGAATTATGAAGCAATCCCGAAAGCCGTACAAGAACTGAGCGAAAAGGTTAATAACCTACAGGTGGCCAACACCAGCATAGTTGATGATATAGGTGTACTGGCCAACCAAATGAAGAAACTAGAAGTAGACACAAGTCATAGAACAAAAACTGTCCGAACAGGCCAATAACACTGAATAGGACTTTAATACTTGGTCAGAGACGAAAGATACTGATATTGGCAAATAATTGATGAAAAGATACAAGCAGCAGTAGAAGGAAAATACTTAGGGTCGAAAGTGCAGAACCTTAAACGAATACTGCACAATGATATTCCACAATGGCAGTGTAATATCAGAAGATGTATGGACGGACTCCGAGAAAAACTGTCACAGATTGACAGACGCACCGTGCAAAGGTCGGTGACTCCGTACGAAAATGCACGAACGTTTGCCAGGCCCAACAATGACGATCATTTAAATACTGAAGCTAAAAGATATGACTGCGAGACGGAGCAGGCGACTGACGCGGGTGAAGTAAACAAGTATCATCCGACAATGGTGACTGAAGAAAGTCTCATAAAGAATAGACAGTTTCAGATCTTTACCACAGACAAAAAATCTATCCACCTCGTCGTATTTATAAAGAGATTTAGGAACATCCTTCCCAGTGTATGGAGCCATGCTCAAAAAATACAGTACGTGATGTCATATATACAAGGTGATGCCGCATTGTGGGCGACTGAAGCAGCTGACAACTCCACAACCTACGAACAATTTGAAAATGCATTTTTAGCTAAATACTGGTCAGCATGCATACAAGAGCGATTGCGTAAAGAAGTTTACAATCCGGACCCATATTCCGCACGCCTAGGAAATTTAAGGAAATATTTCGAAAAATATATAAATAAAACCCGCTACTGGGATGAACCTATTTCAGCAAGAGATCTGATAAGACTCTTAAGTCGCACTTACCAATCCATGTAAATGAAAAAGTCATACATGTGCCAGAAAATGACTTGGAGCAGTTTTTGTCTGTTCGTGACTCCATTGATCTTATTCAAGAAGATGTAAAGGCAGCATCTGATCCGGTGAGAAATAATGGATCCGGATAAAGAAATGACCGCAATAACAATACGCTAAACACTAATTGTGGAAACGGCGGAGGAAACAATAAACGGCAAGAATTTATGCAGAACGGGAATAATTGGAGGAACCGAAACGGCAATGGTCCACCATTCAAAACAGATAGGAAACGGAGGTTCGATGACCGGTACGAAGCTGGACACTCAGGACATAGCCGATGGAAAAATTCCAGAGGTCCATGGAATAACAATAATTACAGTGATGGAAACCGAACCTGGCAACAGAATCGCAAGCCTAGCCGGGTCGGAAAAACGGCGAGCGATACGAAAATAGCAGGCCAATAACACAAAATGCGCCAATTGCGCAACCGTGGCTGCCGGAGCACCAAACTGTACATCTCGTGGAGGTTAATGACACGGAACGACCTTGCACGTCGACAACCAGCAATCCAACAAACTAAGTTAGGCCAAGATACGCTCTCCGTCATCGGCCGAGGACTGGAGCGATAGCAATTCTGCGCAATACGACCTACCTGAAATCTATATGCTAAGATACAATGACGGAATACAGATGGAACAGGAGCTATTGACTGAAGCACACACATTTTTAAGAGAACGTAATGAAAAGGTACAGGCGATACTAGAGGTCAAAATCAATGACATTGAGGTGAAAGCTATAGTGGACAGAGGTGCCACTGTCTGCGTTATGAGCATGGAGTTATTCAAGGTGCTGGGAAGAGAAAGGAATATGCCGACTTTTCCCGTGAATAAGTGTAGAATCGCTGGAGCCATTAGTGCACAGGGACTGATAATCAAACACCAAGTGTGGGTGGAAATGTCTACATCTACATCTACATTGATACTCCGCAAGCCACCCAACGGTGTGTGGCGGAGGGCACTTTACGTGCCACTGTCATTACCTCCCTTTCCTGTTCCAGTCGCGTATGGTTCGCGGGAAGAACGACTGTCTGAAAGCCTCCGTGCGCGCTCTAATCTCTCTAATTTTACATTCGTGATCTCCTCGGGAAGTATAAGTAGGGGGAAGCAATATATTCGATACCTCATCCAGAAACGCACCCTCTCGAAACCTGGCGAGCAAGCTACACCGCGATGCAGAGCGCCTCTCTTGCAGAGTCTGCCACTTGAGTTTATTAAACATCTCCGTAACGCTATCACGGTTACCAAATAACCCAGTGACGAAACGCGCCGCTCTTCTTTGGATCTTCTCTATCTCCTCCGTCAACCCGACCTGGTACGGATCCCACACTGATGAGCAATACTCAAGTATAGGTCGAACGAGTGTTTTGTAAGCCACCTCCTTTGTTGATGGACTACATTTTCTAAGCACTCTCCCAATGAATCTCAACCTGGTACCCGCCTTACCAACAATTAGTTTTATATGATCATTCCACTTCAAATCGCTCCGTACGCATACTCCCAGATATTTTACAGAAGTAACTGCTACCAGTGTTTGTTCCGCTATCATATAATCATACAATAAAGGATCCTTCTTTCTATGTATTCGCAATACATTACATTTGTCTATGTTAAGGGTCAGTTGCCACTCCCTGCACCAAATGTATGTAGGAAGCGAAGCCATAGCGTGCTCGTTCTTAATAGTTAAGTGTTTGAAGGTAGCCTGCATCTTGGGTGTACATTTCTGGAGAGAAAGGGACGCAATTATTGACCTTTCTCTGGGAAAATTAAGTTTAATGAATTCAGGTAGAAGAGTGGAATTGCCCATGCTGAAATCTGAGGAGGTACTTGTGCCTAACCGTAATGAGATTAATGTCAAATGTGGGAATCAATGGATACTACATTTAGATAATCACTCATTAGGAAGGGATCTCTATCATCCGGATGTACAAAGTGGTCAATTCGGTGCAAATGGAGATGCACTTATGGATAAAGTGACACAATCAGAGAATTTAAACTTAGCACAGCAACGAGATTTAGTACAGTTGTTATCGGACTACACGGAAGTTTTTTGTGACCGACCTGGAATCGTAAAAGGGTATCACTACAATATCGAAGTGAAACCACATGAAACATACTGTCGTGCGTCGTACTCCAGTCGTTGGTCCAAGAGAGAGGTAGTCGAAAAAAAAAAAAAAACCAGCAAGTGGCAGTTAGTATATACTGGACCTTTTAAAATAACCAGAGTGCCACATGAGTGTAGTTACTTATTAGCAGATCCTCAGTCGGGGAAAGTGCGGGGCTGTACCCTCGAAAGGATGTAAAATTATTCGTACAATGAATGACCAGTAGTAATATAAAATGTGTATAGAGAGTATACTAGAGTGTAGAAATATTTAGCTATAAGGATATGTTTGTATTTCCCTTTTTCTAGGATTATTTGTGTTTTTCTTCTTTGAATGTTGATAAAATTGACATGCTCTAAATTATTGCACAAAGCTAAGCTGATGTCAAGGTGCAATAATCTGTCGTGCGGTAACGTTCTCGCTTCCCACGCCCGGGTTTCCGGGTTCGATTCCCGACGGGGTCAGGGATTTTCTCTGCCTCGTGATGACTGGGTGTTGTGTGTCGCCCTTAGGTTAGTTAGGTTTAATTAGTTCTAAGTTCTAGGGGACTGATGACCATAGATGTTAAGTCCCATAGTGCTCAGAGCCATTTGAACCTAACATGAACATCTGAGCTTTGGCCCTCGTTTCGCATGTGTCAACACCTAGCTGTTTGAAGCGTAGTCGAGCCCGAGTGTGACGTCGCAGGGTGCTTTTTCACCTTTACAGAGACAGGCTGTAGCCACCTTTGAGCCAAATTTCAAACTCATGCGTCACAGAGGGAGTCCGTTACGGGGTTTCTAAAAAGCTTGTAAGAGGTCCGAGCAGATGTAATTTCGATGTATTGCTCATGCGCTGCCTGCGATATGCAAGGTATAAGAGAATCTCTGATCAGAGAGCAGTGTTGACTGCAGTAGGAACTGTGTAGCTGTAGCAGTAAGTCGTTGCTAGTGAGCAGTCTGCTCTGGTCTGGTCTGGTGTATCGTGTTGGCTGGGCTGGTCGCGGTGCAGCGATGCCGGAGCCTGAGTATCACTGTATAAGGTAAAAAGCAGCCTCGCGCATATGTAGTAATGTTATCTCAAGTCCCATGTAAATGTTTAAAAAAATGTCCTAATAATAATCTCTCTCACATAAAGTAATTTTTAACAACCATTCATTTCAATTTAAAGAATTTACTAAATTCTCCAATCCATGATCATCCCGATTATTGCAAAAGAAAAATCAGTCGTTTCTCTTTCATAAGTGACAAATCTATCGGCCAGCATTGCACAGGGCTGTGCCAGAATAATTTACTGTAAGAGCAGATATATATGCGTTATCCGACGACTTCATTGAGGTAAGAATTTTTCTCTTTTTTGTTCAGAATGGTCTTTCAGGGCCATGACGCAGCACTGCTGACGTCCAAAATTTATCAGGTTAAATTCACAGTCAATTACTGAAAAGTTATTAGTGAGCGACAATTTAATTAAGAGGTTAGTCACATTGTATTATTACCAGGTTACTGAATTTATTTTTCTGTTGGGACGTTACACTGAATGTGAAAGACATAATTAACATTTTTACTGTTGAGAGACTTAGAATTTTTTTCTGTTTTGAGGTTACGCTAAATGTGAATGAATTTTGTGTGGGGGTTAGATGTGAAAGAATTTTGTGGGGAGGTTACACTTGCCGACAACCGGCCAGGATCGTATTTTCTTTGTGAATTTCTGAGAAGTAGTCATATATCTGCTCTTATTTACTTAAATGTAGTTTGCATCTGGCGCAACGCATTTACTAATTTGTCACTCTTTTTTTCACAGATCATCGGCAATTTATTGCTCTTTGTTGTAATTGTGTTTGTTCCATTTTTGCTTCATCTTTGTTTCATTTTTGTGCTTAATTTTGATTTGTGAAAAAATGCCGCGAAAAACTGTTAACAGTACATCGCGACGTGCAATGAGTGAAATAACCGACTCGAATAATCTGACCGATAATATTTGCGACACTCAGTGTAATAGTGATAATCCCCTAATTACAGTTAATCAGTGCGTGGCAATCACTAGTAATGATTTTGATCCTAATGATGAACAAACAAATTCAATTATGTCCACACTTAATTAACGACAATTGATGACGCGGCACGTTCCGTTGCAATGAACGCTGTCCAATTTGACACACCCGATTTGCAAAATTTATGTAACGAACAGATAATTGTTTCTAACAAAGATGAACAATGTACTCAAAATATGTCAGATTTATTTGATTCCGGTGTAGTGACTAACAGTGTACATCCAATTGGCGAATCTTTTCAAGAATCAGAGAATGACCAAATGGTTACACAAAACGTGACAAATGCAGATATACCAACACACAGCATAGAAAATAGAGTCGCTACTTTTGGCATGGATCAAGTTATGGCAGTATTGCTACAACTTAATGAAAAACAAGACAACCTTAATGAAAATTTCAAACAACTTAATGAATAAAACAAACAACTTAATGAAAAACTAGACAACAATTCCAAACAGTCGAATGAAAAACTAAACAACAATTACAAGCAGTTGAATGAAAAACAAGATAATTTCAAACAGCTTAGTGAACAGATTACAGCCATTGCCGTGCAATGTCATGATACTAAAGAACAATTACGTGAGGAAATTAAGGCTTGTGCTAGGAACAGTAGTGAAGAAATTAGATCTGTGGCACAAGAATTAAGTAATACACATGCAGTCACAACTAAATTACTTAGAGATGAAATTAGTGAAGTCGCTAAACTATGCTCTGAAAACGCAACACGGTTACGCGATGAGTTTAAATTAATGTCAGCAGAACTTTCACGCACACTGGATGCGAAAATAGACGCGAAATTTGACCAACAGAACAGCCAAATTGACGAACGTTTTAATCACCACCTACAAAACAGTGAAACGCGTTACCGTAAATTTATACAGGAACAGAATAAAGTAAAGCAACAAGTCTTGGAAACAATTACTGCACAGAGGCAGGAAGATAAGCGTAAATTGTTTACGAACAAAAACATACGTAGACAGCAATATTGCTACAGTATCAGACGAAATCAAACAGTTGAACACCGAATTGCATGATGAAATCTCCGATCTTGAAACAAAAACAGACACACACACACATTAGACTTTCAGACAATGACCAACAGACTTGAAAAGTTGGAACTAATACAGGATCCCGATGCCATCAAAGCAGACGTTAAGAAATTGAACAAAACGACGCGTAAAATACAAAAACAAATTAATGCTTGTGATACTAAAAACGATGATCAGGTAAAAGCACTGACTGAAAAATATGATGAATTGGCCAGTCGTATTGATGTTATCGAAAATAATAACGACACCAAATCAGACGATACGTCACCAGTTTCATTTAATCAAACACCCGAATTCCAAAATTTACAGCAGACAATCAGTGAGATAGGTTCGTCCAATAATACATTACGTAGAAAATTGTCATCTTTACAGCAAGAAGTGACAGAGATGAAAAATGTTTCAACCTTTAACACGACACAGCATACGCCACTCTCCGAACATTTCTCTCACTCAGACAGCCAGTATAATTTAGGTAATTTACAGAGAGTACGTGACGTAGAATCCGAACAGTCACAGACAAACAGATTAGCATACAATCCTGAACCTGTTCAGACATTCCGAGACGATAACGTTGATTATAAGCAATTTTTATCCGTAAAAAAATCTAAGGTATTTAAAAATGACAGAACACAGAGTCACGCTTTGGACTGGATACGACAATTTGCTTTCGTATTTTCACCAGCTTGGCCTGTAATGCAGAAACGAGAATTGGACGGGATACGACAATTTGTTTTTGAATTTTCACCGGCATTACCTGTACCGCAGAAACTAAAATTATTTGCAGTGCGTAATTGACCTCAGGGGATTCATTACACTTCGATGAATATGTGCCCTAGCGTGCACAGAGCCCCAAGCCGTAGTAGTGCTATTTCATCTTTAGTTTTCTGCACTGCTGCTTTCTCTTTTACTATCCTTTATATCTATCAAAACAGCTCTTCAACTATCGATCTATCTAGGTTTAAGGATGTGTAAAGAAAACCTGATATGACAGGTTTTACCAGAAGGTGACAGTTTTTATTAGACACTCCCGAAATGGCAAGAACTACCAGCATAATTTTAATAACAGACAAAACTTTAATCATCAGTATCGTCAAAATTTTCAGCAATCGCAAACACATTTTGGTAACAATAGAGGTTTTTCCCAACAACAGCAACAAAACCAGCCGGTTAGCATACCTAACCAATAATGTATTCTGCAAAGTCAACCAAGCTTTAATGTTTCGCCGCCTACACGTATAGCGTCGGCCACACCAAATAGTAACGCACAGCAACAAGGAAATCACTACGTACAGAAGACACATCATTTCAACTCATATCGCAATGCACCGTATAGAAATGACTATCATGACAGAGGTAAAAGTAATGAGCAAAATTTTCAGCGTACGTTTAATAACAGTCGGTCTTACCAGCAGCAGAATCATCCACAACAACAGATTATCATGAATGAACCAGACAGTCGGTATCATCCCGAACGTAATACGTCAGGAAGAAATAACAGAACAGTGCAAATAGTCGAAATGCCACAGCATCCTCCCGCAAATAACAGCACGTCAGAAATAATTTGACTAGATACAGTTCAGGTTGCATCTTCCAGCAACGCAAGCAATACTTTTGACACAGAGAATCTTGTTCACGAAAATGTAATACTTTTGACGACATCCGATACACTCTTTTGCAGGAAAAACGAGTTATTCAAAAAACCATTTCCCACCCTGTCATTGAAGTAAAGATTGGATCTTCCAAATTTTCGGCAGTAATCGATTCTGTATCACCTATGTCAGTTATAAATGAAGAATCTTTCAACGAATGTAACAAAGAGAATACCTATCCTACGTTACCATTAGGCAAAACTAAAGTAAAAGGAGCAGTATCTGGTAAAGGAGTAGATGTAAAATTACAGACACACTTATCATTTTGTATTGCAGGTCATACGTTCCACTCAAATTTTTGGATTGTTCCCTTATTGACAACAGACGTTATTTTAGGTACGAATTTTCTGCTACAACACGACGCAATTATTGACTTTCAAAAATCCTATATAATGTTAAAGGATGAAAATGTACAACTGGCATTAGAAAATTCAGCACTCTTTATCTGTAGAAGAACAAACAATTAATCGAACAGCGGTCATTTCTGCATCACATAACATAGACTGTCATTCCACATTGTTCACAGATACGTACGTACACAACTATAATACTCCTGAAGAACTCGATTATGCCGTTATGCAAATGATTTCTGATAAAGTTAAACAGAGCAGTGCAAATGCAGACGACGAACGCACGCAACTATGCAAAATACTTTTACAGCAAGCTCCAGTTTTTGACAACATCCCTGGTATTATGTCCGGTTTTATGTATGAATTTGAAGTTAAACAGCACGATGCATTTACAGCCAAACATTATCCCATTCCATACATTCACAGAGATCAAGTTAAGAAAGAAGTGCAAGCTATGCTTCACCAAGGAATTATTGAACCGGCAGAGGAGGTGACCCAATTTTATATCAACACCTATTCTGATTCTTTGGACACCCAGAAGTTTACATTTTAATTCTACCAGGGTTTGGGATTATTTCTCACATTGTATGTCAAGAAAGAGGAAAAATTGAATCATTTGGAACACATAAATCCGCTCCATATTGTTAAGAAAAAGGATGGTTCACTTCGTCTCGTACTTGATTCGCGTCACATCAATGACATTATTATTAATGAAACAGATCGCCCTCAAACACTAGAAGATGTTCTACGGAAATTTCATGGTACTGCTATTTATTCCACATTAGATTTGAAATCGGGATTTTGGCAAATTCAGCTCCATCCGAACTGCAGAAAGTACACAGCTTTTCTCTGTTTTGGAGACTGTTATCAGTTTTGTAAATTACCGTTCGGTTTAACTACACTCCTGGAAATGGAAAAAAGAACACATTGACACCGGTGTGTCAGACCCACCATACTTGCTCCGGACACTGCGAGAGGGCTGTACAAGCAATGATCACACGCACGGCACAGCGGACACACCAGGAACCGCGGTGTTGGCCGTCGAATGGCGCTAGCTGCGCAGCATTTGTGCACCGCCGCCGTCAGTGTCAGCCAGTTTGCCGTGGCATACGGAGCTCCATCGCAGTCTTTAACACTGGTAGCATGCCGCGACAGCGTGGACGTGAACCATATGTGCAGTTGACGGACTTTGAGCGAGGGCGTATAGTGGGCATGCGGGAGGCCGGGTGGACGTACCGCCGAATTGCTCAACACGTGGGGCGTGAGGTCTCCACAGTACATCGATGTTGTCGCCAGTGGTCGGCGGAAGGTGCACGTGCCCGTCGACCTGGGACCGGACCGCAGCGACGCACGGATGCACGCCAAGACCGTAGGATCCTACGCAGTGCCGTAGGGGACCGCACCGCCACTTCCCAGCAAATTAGGGACACTGTTGCTCCTGGGGTATCGGCGAGGACCATTCGCAACCGTCTCCATGAAGTTGGGCTACGGTCCCGCACACCGTTAGGCCGTCTTCCGCTCACGCCCCAACATCGTGCAGCCCGCCTCCAGTGGTGTCGCGACAGGCGTGAATGGAGGGACGAATGGAGACGTGTCGTCTTCAGCGATGAGAGTCGCTTCTGCCTTGGTGCCAATGATGGTCGTATGCGTGTTTGGCGCCGTGCAGGTGAGCGCCACAATCAGGACTGCATACGACCGAGGCACACAGGGCCAACACCCGGCATCATGGTGTGGGGAGCGATCTCCTACACTGGCGGTACACTACTGGTGATCGTCGAGGGGACACTGAATAGTGCACGGTACATCCAAACCGTCATCGAACCCATCGTTCTACCATTCCTAGACCGGCAAGGGAACTTGCTGTTCCAACAGGACAATGCACGTCCGCATGTATCCCGTGCCACCCAACGTGCTCTAGAAGGTGTAAGTCAACTACCCTGGCCAGCAAGACCTCCGGATCTGTCCCCCATTGAGCATGTTTGGGACTGGATGAAGCGTCGTCTCACGCGGTCTGCACGTGCAGCACGAACGCTGGTCCAACTGAGGCGCCAGGTGGAAATGGCATGGCAAGCCGTTCCACAGGACTACATCCAGCATCTCTACGATCGTCTCCATGGGAGAATAGCAGCCTGCATTGCTGCGAAAGGTGGATATACACTGTACTAGTGCCGACATTGTGCATGCTCTGTTGCCTGTGTCTATGTGCCTGTGGTTCTGTCAGTGTGATCATATGATGTATCTGACCCCAGGAATGTGTCAATAAAGTTTCCCCTTCTTGGGACAATGAATTCACGGTGTTCTTATTTCAATTTCCAGGAGTGTATTTCTTCAGCAGAATTTATTCGCGGTTTGAATACTATACTTCCAACAGAACTAAAAGACAGAATCACAACGTATGTAGACATTCTTATTGCAGAAGCTAACTGGTCTTAACACAATCTGATTCTTGAACAACTGTTGAAAACTTTTCGTGCACAAGGACTGACAGTTAATCTTAGCAAATCACACTTTGACAGAACTTCCATAAAATTTCTTGGACATGTAATTTCAGCAGAAGTCATTGCGCCTGACCCGGAAAAACTTCAAGCTTTACGTGGCATTACTGTACCTACGACGAAGAAACAACTACGCAGCTTTTTGGGTTTAATTAACTTTTTTCGTAAATTTATTCATTACTCTGCTTTAGACACCCCTAGATTATGTCAATTGACAGGTAAAAACACTATTTGGTCGTGGGATAGCCAAGCGCAGTCTGAATTTGCTAATCTGAAACAAGCTTTGTTGAATGCACCACTTTTATCACATCCAGATCTTACTAGAAATTTTTCCATTGCCACCGACAGTTCTAACACCGCTTTAGGCGTACACATTTTTCAGGAAATTGAAGAAGATGGTTCTACAGTAATTAAAAACATCGCCTTTGCAAGTCGCATTCTGTCACCTGCTAAACGCAATTATTCTGTTACAGAACTTGAAACATTATGTGTTGCATGGGCATTTACGAGATTTCGGCATTTTCTTTATGGAAGACATATGACCGTTTACACAGATCATAGAGCTATCCAGTTTCTACTTTCAGCAAAATATACACACGATAGATTAAGCAGATGGAAAGTTTCTTTACAGGAATTTAATTTTACAAATTGTTCACATTCCCGGTACACAAAATGTTGTAGCAGGCGCACTATCCCTTTCTCTCAGCAACAATCAGCAAGACATCGCAACCAACTTCTGCCAAGTAAATTTTATCGTCATGTATATTCAACAAGGTGCATTTGAAGATTTCATTTCGTCGTCATTACGAGATATAGCACAAGAGCAGAGCAAAGACAACGCATGGAAAGAAATTAAACACCTTTGGCAAGATAGGAATAATGTTACCATCAGAAACCATTACACTGTACGCAATAACATTCTGTTTCGCTGCTCTCACCCTGAGAGCAACAACTGGTTACTATGTATTCCTGACGAGCTTGTTAACAAATTAATTTGGTATACTCATTTAAGTTACATTATGGAGCCGGAAAATGTTTTCTTCTACTGAGACAGAACTGTTATTTTGCCAACATGGAGAAACGTATACGCCGAGTTGTAGCGTCATGTAAAATCTGCCAGAAAGCTAAGTCAGACACGACTTCACATATTCCTCCGTTACATCCCATTGTACCTGTTAAACTGAGACACATGGCCGCTGTAGACATTTTTGGTTCGATTCCCAGAACTAATAGAGGTTTTTGTTACATCTTTGTTGCTGTTGAACTCACTTCGAAATTTGTTACCTTCACTCCGTTACGCAAAGCTACTGCTAAATCTGTTTCGAAAGCATTTGTTAAACATTGTAAAAACTTTATAGAAGCTCTCCTGCGAACCTTGCAGAACTAGCACTCCGTGCTATTTCTGCAAGGTTCGCAGGAGAGCTTCTGTAAAGTTTGGAAGGTAGGAGACGAGATACTGTCAGAAGTAAAGCTGTGAGACCGGACGTGAGTCGTGCGTCGGTAGCTCAGATGGTAGAGCACTTGCCCGCGAAAGGCAAAGGTCCCGAGTTCGAGTCTCGGTCGGGCACACAGTTTTAATCTGCCAGGAAGTTTCATATCAGCGCACACTCCGCTGGAGAGTGATAATCTCATTCTGTATGGACATCCTTGGTAGCTTCACTCAGAAGACGAAAGAGAGGCAGATGGAATAACTTTGAGCCAGCCGTTTATTACGAAAAACCTCGAACGAGTACAGCTCATAGGATTTGTGACGTTCGATCTGCAGTTTCACTCTATGATTCATACACGTAGAGAAAGATTGTAACGGGAAGATACGTGAAACGGGAATTTACGGAGATATAACAATGGAAAAATGAAAATCTTGTGCTACTGCAGGGCTAGGTCCCAAGGTTAATATGCTTTTTCCGAGTGTCGGTATAAGGAAAGTCGAGGAGTCTCAAGTTGCCGCTTCTCGTCGCCTCTAAGCATCTCCAGGAAATGTGTGTGCTCTTAACCTGACCTGATATGATTCAGTCGCATATCTGACATTTGTTATTTAGCTAGAGTTTAAAAAATTATGAATTAACGAGAAAAGATGTAAAGATGGCTAAACAACTCCAACAGAAACAAGTTCCTTGGAGACGATAAAACGTCATATATTCCCACAGGAACAATTGCTGAATATTGTTTATTTTTCTGAATGACACGCACACATATAGAGAAAGAGAAAGAGACATACGCAACTGTAGTTTTTTCATTCGTTTGGAGCCTAACATGCCATACTTTACGGTAGTGGTCGTCAAACGTTTTTGCCCAACAGCCAATACTGAGGATGTGGAGCGGCACCTCGAGCCTCATACGTACCGATCTTGTTATAAATTGTTAATCTACATAAATCATTGTGTTGTGAGACAGCAATAGATTAGCTCTAGTCAGAGCACAATAAGTTGCTCGCTGGCCCGCAAGTACTGATCGTTAAAAGTCGGCAGCATTCGGAACGCTTCGTGTCAATCGTTCTCTGCTTCGTTGTGCTGCCATTCTCAGCGACCTCATGCCTGTGACACTATAAGCGTGTGGCAAACTGTTGTTGTGTTGTCTGAGTGGGCAGATGGTTACTGATGCACAACTATTAAAATGCATTAAACAATATAACACAAGATAACAAATATTTCCTAAATATTTTCAATGGAACAAATGAAAACGTACGAGGAGAGTTCAGTTAGTAACGCAAACTTCTTTTTTTCGTCTAGTGTTGCTTTAAGAAGTGCAGAACTTGTTGTGAGATACAGTGGAATGTTGCTCCTGCAACTTCCATAGTTTCAAAAATTCCGATAGCTGGTGGCGCTATACCTAGCTTTCGAACGGTGTCTGTAGAGGAGGTGCGTTTCCGGCTGAGAGTTTCTTTATGCAGGAAAGCTGAACATTCCAGATATTCAGAGGTCTTTACAGAATGATATGGTGTATTGGAATCTCGAATAAAAACAACCTGCTTTCAGAAAAAAAATGTGTTGCATTACTCACTGTATCCTCATCTTATTTAGAAACCAGTAAAGAATATTTTTTTTTTTTTACCATTAGCAGCTGTTGGATATACATGACTACGTTGCTGAATGAAATTACTTTGCAGTTACTGACAATGATCAGCTGTGTTTATAATATTGAAATCCGCCAATATTGCCGCCACACGTTTGACAACAATTAGTTTTCGGGATTTGGGGGGAGGGGGGGTTGGGAAGCCTAATTACAGAAGTCTACTGCTGTCACATGCCAAAATTAGATTTTTAGTGGCGTATTCATAGGAATCGACTATTTGCGCTGACTGGAATAATCTGTATAGTAGCATGGTCTACGAAGAGATTCGTCACCGACAGAAAGTCACAGATTGTCTAAGAATGTAGAAAATGGTATAAATTGGCTCTGAGCACTATGGGACTTAACAGCTGAGGTCATCAGTCCCTTAGAACTCAGAACTACTTAAACCTAACTAACCTAAAGACATTACACACATACATGCCCGAGGCAGGATTCGAACCTGCGACCGTAGCGTTCCCGCGGTTCCAGACTGAAGCGCCTAGAACCGCTCGGCCACACCGGCCGGCTGGTATAAATTGCTGTAGATCAATTTTGAATAAACTAAAACAAGAATACAGTGCGCCTACCTAGTTGGGTCCAACCACCTTATCCCTGTAGAATTAAAGTTCTGCCTGCCGGTGCGGCCGAGCGGTTCTAGGCGCCACAGTCTGGAATCGCGCGATCGCTACGGTAGCAGGTTCGAATCCTGCCTCGGGCATGGATGTATGTGATGTCCTTAGGTTAGTTAGGTTTAAGTAGTTCTAAGTTCTAGGGGACTGATGACCTCAGAAGTTAAGTCCCATAGTGTTCAGAGCCATTTGAACCATTTGAATTAAAGTTCTCCTGCCTTGCGTACTCTTTCTGATGTTCATGTCTATTGACAGGTGAATATAAAGGGTGCAGAAAAGGTAGCGATACGTCAGTATCAAAAAAGATTCTTGGATCAGTGTATCCGGTCGCTGAAACTGATCTGAAAGTACTTTTATGCGAGGTCAGCCTGTTGTATCATTAAAAATTAATGTAGCATTTCTGAATTGCCCACATGAAGTGTTCTAGTGTCATTAATCTGAAGCCGATGGGACCCATCATTTACGCTATGCATCACTTGTCGAAGGCAATGTAAACAGGTACAGATTGGTTGTTAAATCTGGATTTTTATTCATGCCAATTGCAAAGCAAACTTCATTGCAAAAAATGTTAGTTAATGACACTTGTGATACACGTTTTTGGCTATAATGTCTAAATTTCTGTCGTGAGGACTGCATGAAATCCTCATTGTATCTGCTAGATGACTGGACACCCGATTACGATATCCATTTTTCAAGTACTTCTTTTTTCAAAACCAAGCTTTACAAAGATAAGTTGAAAGAAACAGTCTTCAAATAAACTGTACAATCTTGTACATTTTTATAATTGCTGTAAATAAGTACCACATTTGATGCTAGTCTCGTCTTTCATACGACACCCAGCGTCGACGGAAAGCTCGATTTCTTTCCCATTATAGACAATATGATTTTTAAATCAGGATTTTACATGTCCACTCGACAGAGATATCCTATGTAGTCTAGTATGAAATTCATTTTAGGGACGTGCATTAAGGGGGACAGTGAAACGCGAAGAATGATCAGTACTCCAGTAGCGACCGATAAGCGCATCTCCTCAGTGCAGGCAGCACAGGCAAGGACAACGGTGTCGCTGCTGATGTTTTGTTTGTTCTTAGACTTTTACTGTCCCTGTTAATACACATCAACGAAACGAACATCGCATTAGGCTATTTAGGACCCCACTGGGTGGACACGTAAAATTCCTCGATTTACACTGGTCGTCGCATAAAAGACGTAATGAACAGCATTTCTTTGAGCTAATTCCAGTCGAATCACCGGAGATAATGCGCCTGACGACTCTTAGAAGAGACACAATACACTGACCAGCCAGAAAATTACGACCACCGACCTATCGACATAAATCCATCCAGGAGATAGTAGCGTCATCTGGCCAGGAATAACTGAGACACACGGTGCATGCAGTATCAGTGAATACTCTGTCCGCGTGTAGAATGCGGAAGGCTCGAACTATCTGAGTTTTACCGAGGGCAGATTGAGATTGCTCGTAGGTTCGACACGAACATTTAGAAAACTGCACGACTTGTCAGGTGTTCGGGGAGTGCTGCGGCGAGTGTCTTCAACATGTAGCAAAGCGAAGGTGAAACCGCGTCCAGAAGTCGTGGGATGGGGTGGCCATCGATGTCGGACGTCGAAAGCTGAGCAGACTGCTAAAAGACTACAGGTGGCGAACTATGGCGGAACTAACATCAGAGTTTAATGTTAGCCAGACCCATGCATGTGCCAATGTTAACATCACGACATCGGAAACTACGATTGAAATGGGCACATGACCATCGGCACAGGACGTTGACGGGGTGGCACAGCGTTGCATGGTCTGATGAATCCCGATACCTTCTTCATCACGTTGGTGGGAGGGCGTGAATTCGTCGTCTTCCAGGGCAAAAGCTCCTTCACACCTGTACTGCGGTAGTGAGACAAGCTGTCAGCGGCTGCACTATGCTCTGGTGAACATTCACTTGGGTCCAGTGGCATCACCATGCCGGCCAAGGAGTATCGTGCACTGGTTGCCGACCACGTACATCCCTTCATGACGGCAGTGGCGTTTTTCAGCAAGATAATGTACATGTCCCAGATCCAGCACTGTGATAGAGTGGTTCGAGGAAAACAATGGCAAGTTCATTTCGAGGTTTTGCCACCCAATTTACCAAATATGAACTCAATCGAACACATCGGGTATATGACTGAATGTGGCGTCAGAGCTCATCGTCCCCCTCCTCGCCATTTACGAGAATTAGGCGACTTGTGTGTGCAGGTGTAGTGCCAACTCCCTCCAGCGACCTACGAAGGTCCTACTGCTTCCATGCCACGAACCACCGTCGCTGTTATCCGTGCCAAAGGTGGACGTATCGGCTGTTAGGTAGGTGGTTTTAATGTTACTGCTAATCAGTGTATAATACAGTAGAAGACTGTGTCACTTGAGTATGTTGTCATATGCGGTGTAAGAACTGTTAACATAACAGCTTTAATTCCATTGAGGTCAGCAATGAGTGAGCTGTCAGTGAACGGTGCTCCCATGTTGGCCACCGCTGGGGATGGAAATGTTTCTGCGGGCCGCGCTGTTCTTCCTTCCCCAGAGAAGATCCCCAGCGCTCGTCTCGTGATGGAGAGGCAGGATGGCCGCACTCGGTTTCTAATAAACGTGCGGAATGCGCACTTTGTGCCGGCGGAGGCCCGCCGCTGCTCATTTATGTGGGGAGGAAAGAGGAGCCAGCCGAGGGGCGGCAGGTGGAGAGTACCTCGCAAGTTTATTGTCTTGTTGCAAGAAGCGCACAAAAGGGGCGGAAGAGGCGCCTAATAAGGCCGGCGGCCAGGTGGCCCTAATGACGCAGCCGCCACTGGAACGTCATTAGCCGCCGTCGGCTGCCGCGAGAGGCGCCACCGCCGCGAAATACGGTTCAGCTCGGACTAACCGTCCGAGACGCCGTATCGCCAAGAGCGGGACTTCATACCACAAACGGACCCTTACTTGTCTTTGCACAACTACGTGAAATCTACCTCTAGTACAGCAGAAGTAGCACCTGGCGTTATCTCAGCTGTGCTGCGAGTTTGTTTCCGTAACTTTAACAAAAGCAGCGAGCAGTGTCTTGGAAGTGCCACTTCTCAGTCACCTGTCCATATGACCATTTACCCGTTCCGAGATTACTGAAATTGGACGTTGTCAAAGTGGAGTATGCGATGTATTTGAAATACCCTCTTACTTTGAACGCATTTGGTGGATATGACAACTATAATGAGTAATCGAAAGCAGTATCTTGTTACGAAGGTAACACTTCAAATCGTCGTAAAGACATAAAAACGTTCAAATGACCGTAATGAGAGCTTGACGACGACTTCACGCGTTACTTTCGAAACCAGTTGTCATATCCACCAAATGCGGTCGAGACATTTCTAAATAAAAGATTGTGTTACTGATATTCCGAAATACTTTAGCGTCTGTCTTCACTACTTCTATACCTGAACTAAATATTCCACTTCATGCAGTTAGGCTACGCTAACTTTAACTGTGCCATACAACAAAGTGATGAGGAGTGGAAGTTTACAAATCAAATTTTTCTTGCCATATTCACGGCTGAGAAGCGTATACAGGATGAAATGCAAATGGGAAGTGTAACATTGTAAATCAGTGATTGTCTAACTGGGCACAAGGATGCCAAGTTTAGGGCGGCCCGCAGTTCTCAACCGTATTTTGTAGTAATATCCATATAACAACTAACTGAAAAAATCCAAAAATACCAAGTGACGCTGAAAGCATATTAAGAACGTTTTCTTCTCGTTCAGCACCAAACGAAAATACTGAGGCAGTAATATTTCAAGAGGTGCCTATTTTTAATTCACATTGGTTGATTCGGCCGTGAACTATGTAAAGTTGGCTGCTTACCTTAGGGACAGAGCGATAAGTAGTGGGACCACTGCGGTTTTAGTAGGTGAGTGAGAAGGAACGTTTTATTCTTTGTCTTCCGGTACTGACAACTCAGGGGCGTGCGCGACTCGTGCCGATTTCCTGCTGTGTTATATACGCTACGGTATAAACCAGTAGATCGATTTCAACCAAACTAGGAACACGTATCAGTTACCGTCTGGAAATTATCACGGTGAGGGTAAAAACCATCTACATATCAAATGTGTGGGTTTGGGGGTGAAATGGCAGTGTACCCCACAACGTGCCGATAGCCATACATTAGTCATCCAGTATTTGAGAAAAAGAGCAGTTAGTAATTTCGAACAAACTTTAGACATAATTTCAAATCGGTGCGAAAATCTTTCTCAGTGACGACCCTCAGAAAAAGATGAAAGGACAACAGTTTATCGCTCATTACACTTCCGCCGTTCATGCAGTAAAGCTGCCACGGCCATTTTAATTTTTCACTTCTTTATTCCCAACTTTATTCGCAACAAATTTGTCAGATAGTATTCAAATATACCACTGAATGTAATAACAAACTTATATCACTGTACGACAAGCAGTTGAGGGCGTATGGTGTCATGAACACTGATATGTGTGGAAAATTGCCGCGTCATTCAGAATGTTTAACTTTATTACTTCATTGCTACTAATTTTATTCGCAACTGTTTTCACAGACAGTATCCACATATGCCACTAAATGTGCCTACAAAAATGCATCGTTGTACGACAACTAGTTCAGAATATATGCCGTCATAAACATTGACGTGCGTGGAAAACTACCACATCATGCACGAAATTTTAATTTATTACTCCTTTGTGACCAACTCTATTCGCAACACATATGGCATGTAGCACACACATATACCACCACATGTACATGAGAAGTTATAGTATTGTACACCATAAAGTCCAGGAAAAATGAAATGAACGTGTGGCATAGTTGGCCGGGAGACCCCATCTGGTGAAGTTTGGCCGCCGAGTGAGGTCTTACTTCAATCGACGTAGCCGGCCGCGGTGGTCTAGCGGTTCAGGCGCTTAGTGCGGAACCGCGCGACTACTACGGTCGCAGGTTCGAATCCTGCCTCGGGCATGGATGTGTGTGATGTCCTTAGGTTAGTTAGGTTTAAGTAGTTCTAAGTTCTAGGGGACTGATGACCACAGATGTTAAGTCCCATAGTGCTCAGAGCCATTTGAACCAATCAATCGACGTCATATTGAGTGACTTGCGTGCCGGTAATGAGGACGAAATGATGAAGAGACCAACACAACACCTACGCCACGAGTGGAGAAAATCTCCAACACGGCCGGGAATCGAACCTGGGCCCGCTGCATGGAAGGCAAGCACGTTACCACTCAGCCAAGCAGGCGGATGTAGTCCAGGAGATATAAGGTAATAAACATTAAACTGCGTAAAAATGAAATTGCAGGCCGAAATTCGCTGAACTTATAGCTGAAATACGTGTGCAGATACAAATAAAACATGTTACATACAAGCGAAATATATTTGACAAGTGCGAACGCTGAAAAAGCAATGAATACAAAACTCATTGTTAGCTAATGGACCCAATGGAATCAAATTTGGTACACATATTAGTTATGATCACACTGTGGGGGTGAGAACCACCAACATCTTATTGAAATGAGTATAACATTCAGAAAGAAGGAGAGGTGCAGTTGCTCAGATCGGAGTGGGAGAAATGGTCAGAGAGAGGAAAGAGGCTGAGATGGACAGGGTAAGAAAAGAGGAAGACATGCACAGACAGAGGGAAAGGAAGAGGCAGACATAAAAAGTAGGTAGGAGGAGATAAACAGAGAGGGGGGACACGAAATACGCAGGGAAAGGTAAGAGGAGAAGATGACAGTGAGAGGGAGAGGAGGATATGGATTGAAAAATGAAAGGGTAGGAGATTAACAGGGAGATGGGAGGAAGAGGAGATGGACGGAGAAAGGAAAGGGGAGGAGACGAACAGAGAGAAAAGAGGAAGAGGAGACGGATAGAGACAGGGTGAAGGGAAGGTGGACAGGGAGGTGGAGGTAGGAGGAAATGGACAAACACAAAACTGGAATAAATACATACACACCCCGGCAACATCGGATGCTCAGAAAGCATATATATTGCTGTTAGTATAAGAACCACTTAGTTTTAAAGAGGGGTGGGCATGAAAGAGAAGTGCAGTCCGACACGTGAATATCCATAGTTTATTTATCAATTATTTGAGAATGGGAGCAGTTAGTGACTTTCAGCAAAGTATACACATAATTCCAAACGTTAAAGAAATATTTTCTTCTGAGAATCCACACAGAGCTGTAGGGAAAACGTTTATTGCTTTCTATATTTTCGCTGTTCATACAATAAAGCTGCAACGTCTGCACTGACCTTTTAATATACGACTTCATTGCTACTAACCGTACTTCCCCATGAACCATGGACCTCGCTGTCGGTGGGGTGGCTTGCATGACCCCATGATACAGATAGCAGTATCGAAGGTGCAACCATAAGAGGCCAAACATACATGTGTTTCCTGAAGAGGGGCAACAGCCTGTTCAGTAGTTTCAGAGGCAACATCCTGGATGATTGACAGGTCTGCCCTTGTAACTTCAACCAAATCTGCCTTGATGTGCTGGTGCTGCGAACGGCTGAAATCAGGGGGAAACTACAGCCGTATTTTTCCCTAAGTCATGCAGCTCTACTGTATGGTTAAATGATGATGGCGTCCTCTTATGTAAAATGTTGACGAGGTAAAATAGTCCCTCGTTTGGATCTCTGGGCGGGGACTATTCAGGGGGATGTTGTCATCGAGAGAAACAAAACTGGCATTCTACGGATTGGAGAGTGCAATGTTGAATCCCTTAATCGGGCAGATAGGTTATAAAATTTAAAAAGGGGGAAATAGATTGAATGATGTAGTGTGAATTAGTAAAGTTCAGTGGCAGAACAGGACAATTGGTCAGGTGAATACATGATTATAAACACACAGTCAAATAGGGGTGATGTAGGAGTGGGTTTAGTAACGAATAAGGAAATATTAATGCAGGTAAGCTACTATGAACAGCATAGTGAATGCACTATCGTAGCCTGGATAGGCATGAATCCCACGCCTACCACAGGAGTACAAGTTTACATGCCAACTAGCTCCGCAGATGATGAAGAGATTGAAGAAATGTATGATGAGGATACATAAATTATGCAGGTGGTTAAAGGGGAAGAAAATGTAATTGAGGTTGTAGAGTGCAATTTGATAGTAGAAAAGGAAGAGAAGGAAAAATATTAGGTGAACATTGGCAGGAGGAAAGAAATGAAAGACGAAGCCGCCCGCTAGAACACAATTTAATCATCTCTAACACCTGATTTAAGAATCATGAATGAAAGTTGTGTACGGTGAAGAGACCTGGAGACACGGTAAGGCTTCAGAATGATTATGTAATGGTAAGACACAGATTTAGGAACCAGATTTTAAATTCTAAGACATTTCGAGGGGCAGATGTGGACACAATTTATTGCTATGAACTATAGAGCAAACTGAAGAAAATGGAAATAGGTAGGAAATTAAGATGGGACCTGAATAAGTGGAAAGAAGTAGAAGTTGTTCAGAGTTGAGCATTAGACAACGGCTGATGCGAAAAAAATGGCTCTGAGCACTATGGGACTTAACATCTACGGTCATCAGTCCCCTAGAACTTAGAACTACTTAAACCTAACTAAGTACATCACACACATCCATGCCCGAGGCAGGATTCGAACCTGCGACCGTAGCAGTCGCGCGGTTCCGGACTACAGCGCCTATAACCGCATGGCCACCGTGGCCAGCTGATGGGAAAAGAACACAGTAGAAGAAGAATGGTTAGCTTAAAGAGATGGATTAGTGAAATGAATTAGTGAAGGCAGCAGAGGATCAAATAGATAAAAAGACAAGGCCTAGTAGAAATCCTTGGGTAACACAAGAGGTATTAAAATAAATTGATGAATGGAGAAAATTTAAAAATGCAGCAAATGAAGCAGGCGAAGGTGAATAGAAACGTCTTAAAAATGAGAGTGATACGAATAACAAAATAGCCAAGCAGGAATAGCTAGAGGAGAAATGTAAGATTTTAAGAGATATTTCACTAGAAAAAGATAGATACCTCCGGGCAGAAAAGAAAAAGAAGAGGCCCTTGGAGAAAAGAGAAGCAGCTGTATTAATATGAAGAGCTTAACTGGTAAACCAGTCCTAAGTGAAAAGGGGAAGCTGGAAGGAGTACACTGAGATTTTATACAAGGTTGATAAACTTCAAAGCAACATTATAGAAATGGGAGGAGACGTAGATGAAGATGAGATGGGCGATATAATACGGCAAGAAGTATTTGACAGAGCTCTGAAAGATTTAAGTCGAAATAAGGACCCAGAAGTAGACTATATTCTGTCAGAACTAGTGACGGCCTTGGGAGAGCCACCCATGACACTACTCTTCCATCTGGTGTGAAAGATGTATGAGACAGGCGAAATATCCTCGGACTTCAGGAAGAATGTGATAATTCCAATTCCAAATGAAGCAGTTGCTGACTGGTGTGAAAATTACCGAACTATCAATTTAATAAGTCTTGACTGCAAGATACTAACACAAATTCCTCCCAAAGGGTGATTGCGGAGAAATTTAGGAACACGAGAGGCAATACTTACCTTACGACTACTTTAGAAGATAGGATAAGGAAAGTGAAACCTACATTTATAGCATTTGTAGACTTAGAGAAACCTTTGGCAGCGTTGACTGGACCACCCTCTTTGAAAATATGAAGGTAGCAGTGGCAAAGTATAGGGAGCGAAAAGCTATTTCCAACTTCTACAGAAAGCAGAGTTCAGTTATAAGCGTCGAATCGAGGGGAAGAAAGGGAAGCAGTGATTGAGCAGGGAGTGACTCAGGGTTGTAGCCTGTCCCAGATGTTATTCAATCTATACACTGAGCAAGCTGTAAAGGAAACCAAAGAAA
The DNA here is from genome assembly GCF_021461385.2 of Schistocerca piceifrons. Lineage (NCBI taxonomy): Eukaryota > Metazoa > Arthropoda > Insecta > Orthoptera > Acrididae > Schistocerca > Schistocerca piceifrons. Next base: position 958,553,282 of record NC_060138.1, read on the forward strand.
AATTTGGAGTAGGCATTAAAGTTCAGGGAGAATAAATAAAATCTTTTAGGTTTGCAGATGACATCGTAATTCTGTCAGAGACAGCAAAGGATTTGGAAAAGCAGTTTAACGGAATGGCCAGTGTCTTTTATCAAGGATATAAGATGAACATCAACAAAATCAAAACAAGGATAATGGAACGTAGTCGAATTACATTAGGTGATGCTGAGTTAAATTACGAAAGTAGACATAGTAATAGGTGATTTTTGCTATTCTGACAACAAAATATCTGATGATGGCCGAAGCAGAGACGATATAAACTGTAGACCGAGAATGACAAGAGGAGCGTTCCTGAAGAAGAGAAATTTATTAACGTCGAATATAGAATTACATTGTTAGGAAGATCTTTCTCAGAGTTTTATATGGAGTGTAGCTATGTAAGGAAGTGAAACAAGGACGATAAACTATTTAGAGAAGAAGAGAATAGAATCTTTTGAAATATTGTGCTGCAGAGGAATGCTGAAGATTAGACTGGTAGATCGCTTAACTAATAACGAGAAACTGAATAGAATTGGGGAGACAAGAAATTTGTTGTACAACCTGCCCAAAAGAAGTGACTGGCTGCTAGGACACATTATGAGACATCGAGGGATCACTAATTTAGTATTTGAGGGAATTGTGGCGGCAAAAATAGCATAGGGAGACCAAGAGAGGAATACAGTAAGCAGACTCGGAAGAAATATGTAAGTTACAGTAGATATTCGGAGATGAAGAGGCTTGCACAGGATAGAGTAGGACTGAGAGCTGCAACAAACCTATTTTCGGACGGAAGGCCTCAACAACAGCTACTAACTGCATTCGTGAAAATGTTTGCACACAGTATTCACATATAACACTGAATGTAGCTTCAAAATCATGTCATTGTACGACACATAGTGCATGAGATGGGACGAACACCGAGATGCGTGGAAAACTACTTCACCATGCAAGACGTTTCTTAAAAAAAAAAAAGAAACCTTGATTCATTTATGCAGTTCTTATGCACTTTACACGTTCCAAATCGTACGGCTACCGTGAGATTGATCAATGGAACACGCTACTTACTAACTCTTTGCTACTAACTCAGTGCGCAACACATTTTCGCAGGCGGTATCTGTTCATCCATTTGTCTTCACTCAGCTCAATGTCTATGACATCATTTTATGACATATATAGTCCCGCAGATATGATGTCATAAACATTGAGCTGAGTGAAGACAAAACTGCTTGGCAATATGCACTAGAGGTACTACTGAACTATGTGTACAAATATGTACGAAACAAATTAAATGTATGTGAAATATACTGACAGACATAGTCCACTTAGTGGTGTAGTTATGACCATGCAGAAAACAACAGGTAGTACGAGTAAATTACGTGACGTATTTGTGGGATGACTATTAGTCGCTGATGTGTGGATGGGTTGACAAGTGGATGGGTGGTGTCCCATTTATCTCGGCCACACCAAATTACTTTTTAAAATGATAATGAAATCAAGACCCTAAGCTGTCGCCAGGCGTTGAGATACATCAACGGGGACAGTTGAAAATGTGTGCCCCAACCGTAACTCTAACCCGGGATCTCCTGCTTACATGGCAGATGCTATGTGCATCTGAGACACCGAGGGCACAGAGGATAGTGCGACTGCAGGAATTTATCCGTTGCATGCTCCCCGTGACACCCACATTCCCAATTTAATGTCCACACAATACATTCATAGTGCCCTTGCCCATTACACTCATTACTCGCGGCAGACAATCTTACCGAGTCCCGTAAGAGTTCGGGCAATGCGTGAGCATCCAGCTCAGAAGAAGAAAGTCAATGGCCAGTTAGTCTCAACTGTATGAAGATGGTATGTCTTAAAGAAGAGATAGCATCTACATATAAAATTACTTTTTGTCCAGACGCAATATAAAAAAAACCTGTCAAACACATATTATTTTGCCACCAGAGATAATTAAACAGCGAAGATCCCTTTCTTATAACTTTGCTCATTGTGAATATACGACCAGCAGCATGTCCGGGTTGTGCAGCAGACTGTATTTTTTTATTTACCAATCCACTTCCTCTCCTCAACACATTTCCAAAATCGTATCACGATGTACGATTCACATAAACGTGACGTTATTAAAAGTTTAACACAATGTTTACTTCGACTTTCCTGTACTAGCTCTCAGTACAGGCACGTGGATTAACGTAACTCGTCGTCTTGGTGGAGCTGACACCAAACAAAAGGAAGCACAGGGGAAATGCATACCAGTCATCCAGTCAACCCCTACACACACACCCAGAACATAATTTTCCATACCTCACAAGCTACTGTACCGATGGTCACTGTCTTATCTTCTTGTAATTTACTGAACCACACACGTTGCACCCACTGGAGTATACATACAACATGTGAGGTATTTTGTTTGCTGTACGAGTTCATGAAATATGGAGCAGTTGCAATGAATATTGGTTAAGCTAATTACAGAACAAGCCTACAACGCGTCTTTCTTTCAGGGTGTACTCTGACACTTACCAGTGCTCCAGCCGGCGTCTCTGTTCACTATCTGATGAGAGGTGCCCTGAAGATGGTTTTGCTAAAATCGAAACCGGTCACCATTGGCACTTGCGATTATTAATAGAAATAAATCAATATTATATAGAAGTATTAGTATTTTAAGTATCTATATATCGCTGACGTCTTTTAGCAATGTTTTCAGAACTTAACATTTATTACGGTTGTAGAGCAGCTTTTGAGTGGAGTGGGCTCTGGGCCAGGGGTTGTGCAAGTGTGGGATTATTTCAAACAGCGTTTATTTATAACCTGTGGCAACGAGGATTTCCTCCAGAAGGCAATATTGGCTCCACTGTCTGGAGAGATATAACCTCCAAGTGTCATGTCACACTACCTCAGCTCGGGTTCTGCCAACCGCGCCTTCCGATTAAACTATGAGCGTCAGAGGAGCAGATCCACTGGCGGCTGGGTGGTGGGGAAGGCCACGGAGTGATGAAATTCGGTATCATGGCACAAGTTATTGCCAAGACGAATGTATAATGCACAAGAATTCCCTTAAATTCAAGATTCAAACTGCAAGACAAATTAAGAGCTGCAAACATACTTGGGAAAGTATTACTATGTATAGTGCCCCATCTAAGAAGCGCCTGGCTAGAGGGGGCACTCTGTACAGTGTGTGTGTGTGTGTGTGTGTGTGTGTGTGTGTGTGTGTGTGTGTAACTGGAATCAACCCAAATCTTCTTTTCTTATGTTTCGGCCGATCTTTGGAATTTCGCGTTTGCAAATATCTGCCAAAACATCATAAATGAAGCGCCCGGCTAGATAGGGGATGAGTAGCTGGAACCAACTCAAAGCTTCTTTTCTGATGTTTCGGCACATATTTGCAATTTCGCGTTTGCAAATGTCTGTCGAAACATCGAAAGGAAGCACCTGGTTAGATGGGGCACACTATATAGTGTGTGCGTGTGCGTGTGTGTGTATGTGTGTGTGTGTGTGTGTGTGTGTGTGTGTGGGTCGGCGGTAAGTGTCAGCGGAAACCATATGTTGTTTCCCCTTAGAAATAAAATTAATTCAAAATCTAATTTTTACATCCCATTAGATAAAGCAGATCCACCTTAGTGTAGTGCTATATTCGTGTTTGCCGAAACACCAGAGAAAATACACCTCACGGCACTTACGAGGGACGAGGTCAGCCATTCCTATGATTACATGATGTGACATCTCCAAGTATTGAGCTCAGGTATGACTGCCACTTCTTCTTTCATAAGTCACCGTCTTGTTCAGTATTGAGCCACTTGATTAACGATATTCTGCAGATATTTGTCCCAGTGGTCTGGAGGTCTTCCTTTTGCTCTGTCTCTGTCTTTTGGACTCCATCCCAGCACAGCCTTTGTCCACAGCTCATCGTTTCACATATATAGCCATCCTGGTGTCATGGAAGCCTTAGCTGAGCCAGGGTGAGGAAGTGGCTTGTATTGAAATCCTGTACCAAATACTGAGTGTAGCAGGATGCTGCCGACAAACTTTCAGAGGTAGTACTATGCCCTAAAACAACAAAAAAGTGTCTAGTAAACATGGGCTCTGAAATGCATACCTTAAAAGATGTGAGCAGTTCCGCATCTGCGCTGTGAAACACATCTCTTCTTCTGAACAAGTGTTCATGGCTCCAAATGTACTCACTTTAGACGCCAAGTTATCAAGACTTCTCTTGTTTTGATCCATACTGACATCTTTGAATGTCTGATAGTGAAGTTTTTTTTTATCCTGTATACTGCATGCAAGTTCCACAGAAAAGCAACTCAAGGATTTCCAGTTCACAGAGTGGTGAAACAAGGTGAAACCATCTCTCCCAAGCTGTCCTTTACCGTCCTAAAGACGACAATATCAATACTGAACTGGGGAGAAAAATGAATTAGAATCAGCAGGAAGAGATTACAAATCCGAGCTTTGCAGTTCACATTAAGCTATTGGCAAATGAATTTGAAGAATACGGACGTGGCACTGGGTGTTAAGTCGGAATGGAAGGAAGTTCGGTTGGACGTAAGCCGTTAGAAGAGGAAAGTTATGACTAATAAATGGAGGATAGCAATAAATTTACAACCTAAACACTGGGCACTGTCAGAGATATCATGTACCCTGGCCGGTTCGTAAGTATCATGGGAGGCATAAGATCGGAAAACTACGACACATAATGCTATGTTTGCAAGAATTTGGAAGGCACAGCTTCCTTCACGTCAAACAGGGCATTCATATTGAAAAATACTTTTTGATCAGTGTATCTCTAACTTATTGAGAAACGGCTGTGATACATGTACACTTCACGAATATATAAGCCGGAAACTCGGACGTGCACAATGGGGAATGAAAAAGAAACCTATTTAGAATTTACAAAAGAAAAAAAAAAGAAAAAAAAATAAAGGGCTGAAAACATCAGATCAGTTACTGACATCAAGGATATTCCAGAGGGATCGATCACATTGCAACACATATACTGGGTGTCTCTCCCGAGCACTGCTTCATGTGACATCTTTTTTAACATCAAGCGTGGTTTGTTTCCTTTTAGAAACAAAATTATTTTTAAAGCACAATATTACGTCTCCAGATTATTTTAGTGTGATATTCGTTTTATCAATAAGTATTAGGAGGCACAGTTAAACCCAAAAAGTCGACGGGACGTTAGACAGTAATCTTCTCCTCCAAAATCCGAAGAATAAACTGTACTCTATCTACAACAGAGCAGTGAGGTCTCACGCTGATAACTACGACCACAGAGCAGCGCTACTCAGTCGCTGCTGGTGTACCGGTTATTCTCCGGGTTCGTTTTCTCTGTTAATACATATCGACCAAACAGATACCAACCTAGTTTAATATCGATCTCTATACAACGGGCATGTAAAATACCGTTTTAAGAAAATTTTTTGTGTAATGGGAAACAAGTCAAAGCTTCATCTTGATACTATGCGTGTGAGTACTGTTGAGCGTTGTTTATTTAGGCTGATACCAGTTAATTTTATTACAAAAAACGAAATTCAAAATATATCCTGAAATACCAAAGACAGTGCACATGTCGACTCTTTCGGTTGGAGTTAGCCAATGAGGCCTTTGCGCACACCGATTCAAGCGGCCCAACAGAGACAAAGTTGCCAAATGTGTCCTTCATTTGGTTTCCTACGACCAGACAATAGAGCAGTACAAGTAATGGAAACGGAACACTAGTAAGGACAGAACCCGAGCTAAAGGCTGAGCAGTCTCGTGCACTATCATCAGTGCTGTGAGATCATATGCCACCATCGTATCTGGCGCACCGCTTGAATTTGGGCGTATAATGGCCTGTTTGGCTAACTTCATTGCTAATCATTTCGGAAACGGTGTAGCATATCGAACTTTTTTCTTAAAAATTATTTGACAGCACAACTTGTCCAGCAACACCCTAACAAGGTTCTCAGACTGTTACTGCCCGTCTTGTGTAGGGTGATTTTAAACTGTTTGCTTCAAACGTCGAGGGGTGACGGGTTACGTCATGGTGACGAGCTTTCGTTATGGTCAAAATGTTAGCTGACACCTCATAGGGACGCTAGGTGTCTCTTTGTATTGATTATGCCGTCGAGAGGCGGTAGTGCATAAGAATTCAGTGATGGGAGTATGCCTTGAGTGTTGTCTATAATCCACTCACCTAATTTGTATAAAAGGGCTAGACTGTAGTGTTGCGCGTTTGTAGGCGAGCTAACTGACTGCCAAGAACTGGTTTGAGGCAAGGTGAACATGTTTGTGCTGCTGACCGCTATCGGGCGCCCAAGGGTGCACAGCGTGGTGCGGCCACGCCAGCCAGAGTGACAGAGCGAATGCTCCGGATCGGTCCGAGCATGAAGATGGTCAGGAAGTAGCCAGAAAAGGGAAACTCCAGAAACAGAGAGCATGTGAACGACGGTTGCCCATACGGCCTTTTCACGGAAGCTAATCTAGAAATGGCGAAGTGTGAGACACTCTTAACCCTCCGTTACTCGTGCGAAAATTCGTTACATGGTCACTCGCACGGATCACAGGTGTCATCCACATAGCAAGCGGCCTATTTGTATACTTTGAGCGGTCTTTATGACTGATTTTATGTTTCTTTTATTAAATTTAAATATAATAGATTTACTGTTAGTACACAGTAAAATATATTCTAACGTCTGAAACAGTTCGACCATTGGAAGAACAATATCTTCAGCTGAATTACTGTCATTACATGGTCCCTCTGGTTGCTTACAGACGTACGGTTTTAAATTCAAAGAGTAAGCTGTTTTCACATCAACCAAAGGAAACACTTTTAACCCATACTTTGCTGGTTTGCTAGGGACAAATTGCCTGAATGGAATGGGCAGTTTCCTCTAAATGCCAAAAGCTGATCGTCAACAGTAAGAAAATCACTAGGTGAAAAATATTTTTGGCAATTGTTCGTGAAAGGTTCAAGTATCTCTCTGATAGGAGCCAACTTGTCAGTCTCTCGGCGAACACATCTATCACGGATATTATCAAACCTAAGACATCTGAACAGAAACCTGAATCGGTTTTCACTTATGCATAAATAACATGATTGAAGTCCGCTTCCCTTTGAGTTATCTCACAATTTCGATATACTCTTCCTGGAACACAGATGTAACAAACCAATGAAAGCTCTGATCTCTATCGCATCCCTTTTCGTAGAGAAGTTACCATGAACTTCACTGATGGATATATTGCATGTTGCGAATATGCTTATTATGTTTTCATCCAAGCACAAATCCAGAATTTCTATTTCTGTCTTTTTTATACGAGTTTTATTTTTTGGTCCACGCAAATGCGTAATAATATTACAAGATCTGCGTATAACAATGGTAGGATTTTTTTTCCTCCGTTTAGATATTCCATCTTTCCCTAAAAGAAATGCATCGTCATGAGTTACTTCTTCCTGTGACTCGTAATCATCATTCTCTGGCACTTCTTGTTCTGTTCCTGAATCATTACCGCTTTCAGCAACACAGTCCTCATTCTCTGAGTCAGCGCTATCACTGCGAGCACCTTCATCACTCAGCTCATTGAACCATTCCAACCATACATTAGGATCTCTACTAAACTTTGTCCGAGTTTTTTTTTTTTACGTTTCTTCCATAATCTAAAAATAAAGAGAATACTAGGTAACACGGAAAGTAACTGCAGTCAGTTTCAATAAATCCAAATTTACGCACATGAAAGATCGATTGAATCTAGGAAAGCAATAAAGTAATGCAGAGTCTCTTTGTTTCAGAATGTGGCAGTAGAGCTCGCGCGGATGACTGGTGTCCTCCAGACCATAATAATGTTTTATAAACAATGTATCTTTCGTAGCTGAAAGCCAACAATGATTGGAGCTAACTGCTGGAGAGTTAACAGAAAGGTACAGAAAATGGCGTGATCTCAATCCTGCCCCGTCAGACAAAATTGAGCGGGAAAGTCATGTGGATGACGAGTGTCATCCGCGAGAGCGACGGAGCGTTAAAAATAGTTTCATATAACTCTTATAAATAACTTATATAGTAAACCACAGTTACACAATAAAGCAATTTTTCCTTTAAATATTGTTGCAATACACTAAGTTAGTGCAGGAAGTGGTCAATTTGTATCAAAATCATGTCTGTAGAACATAAGAACGGCTTTCAGTCAATGGAGATGAAGACAGTGGCGGGACACTGCTACGTTAGAACTTGAAGAAGACTCTTACGTTTGATCTTGAAGTAGGTACACCTGCCTATGTTAAAGTGCCTGATTCGGTCGCATAGGCTATTGGTTCTTGGCAGTGAACGGTCGCTACGAGAATTTAATTTTGGACTTTTACGCTTGTTATTGAAAAAGGTTGACCAGCCTGTGGTAACGTGCGTTCTTCGATCACATAGGTGATTGATTATGGGCAGTAAACGGCCGCTGCAGAACTTGAGGATTTTTGCGCAAGTTCTTGAAGAAGATAGACCCATTTGTTGATGTCGAGGGTTTGATTTTGCGTGGCAAACGGCCGCTATAATACTCTAACTCTAGCACTCGTGAGACCTGAATGTGCTCCAATGTAGAGCATCAACCTATTCCGGTTATTGCATTACGGAACTGAGAATAGACGATCCGTGCAACAGAAAATGGTGACCTTCAGTCATTCATCACGAAATTCAGTCAACATTCTGCACACTCGTCGCTGCAAAAGGACAGTACACTGAAAGACTTTTCTAATAAATTCCAGGTCTTCTGCTAAATCATAAATACACTACTGGTCATTAAAATTGCTACACCAAGAAGAAATGCAGATGATAAACGGGTATTCATTGGACTAATGTATTATGCTAGAACTGACATGTGATTACATTTTCATGCAATTTGGGTGAATAGATCCTGAGAAATCAGTACCCAGAACAAACACCTCTGAACGTAATAACGGCCTTGATACGCCTAGGCATTGAGTCAAACAGAGCTTGGATGGCGTGTACAGGTACAGCTGCCCATGCAGCTTCAACACGATATCACAGTTCATCAACAGTAGTGACTGGCCTATTGTGACGAGACAGTTACTCTGCCACCATTGACCAGACGTTTTCAATTGGCGAGAGATCTGGAGAATGTGCTGGCCAGGGCAGCAGTCGAACATTTACTGTGTCCAGAAAGGCCCGTACAGGACCTGCAACATGCGGTCGTGCATTATCATGCTGAAATGTAGGGTTTCGCAGAAATCGAATGAAGGCTAGAGCCACGGGTCGTAACACATCTGAAATGTAACGTCCACTGTTCAAAGTGTCGTCAATGCTAAAAAGAGGTGACCGAGACGTGTAACCAATAGCACCCCATACCATCACGCCAGTATGGCCATGACGATTACACGCTTCCAATATGCGTTCACCGCGATGTCGCCAAACACGGATGCGACCATCATGATGCTGTAAACAGAACCTGGATTCATCCGAAAAAATGTCGTTTTGCCACTCGTGCACCCAGGTTCGTCGTTGAGTACACCATCGCAGGCACTCCTGTTTGTGATGCAGCGTCAAGGGTAACCGCAGCCATGATCTCCGAGCTGATAGTCCATGCTGCTGCGAATGTTGTCGAACTGTTCGTGCAGATGGTTGTTGTCTTGCAAACGTCCCTATCTGTTGACTCAGGGATCGAGACGTGGCTGCACGATCCGTTACAGCCATGCGGATAAGATGCCTGTCAGTTCGATTGCCAGTGATACAAGGCCGTCGTGATCCAGCACGGCGTTCCGTATTACCCTCCTGAACCCACCGATTCCATATTCTGCTAAAAGTCACTGGGTCTCGAACAACGCGAGCAGGAATGCCGCGATATGATAAACCGCAATCGCGATAGGCTACAATCCGACCTTTATCAAAGTCGGAAGCGTGATCGTACGTATTTCCCATCCTTACACGAGACACCACAACAACGTTTCACCAGGCAACGCCGGTCAACTGCTGTTTGTGTATGGGAAATCGATTGGAAACTTTCCTCATTACAGCACGTTCTAGGTGTCACCACCGGCGCCAACCTTGTGTGAAAGCTCTGGAAAGCTAATCATTTGCATATCACAGCATCTTCTTCCTGTCGGTTAAATTTCGCGTGTATAGCACGTCATCTTCGTGGTGCAGCAGTTTTAATGGCCAGTAGTATATGATAACAAGAATACATCTACCCATATTATGTCGCGGCAGACAAAAACTTTGTAGCTCCTGTTTTGCGCCGCCCAGTATTTCTGAAGTGTGAGAGTCACGTGTTCATATTAGGCACTTGGTCAGGGTATTTCGTAGGAAAGCGTGTTGTCTACGTAGAACTCCCACACTCGAGTCTGATACTCCAATCGCTGCAAAAATTCACCTAAAATATCCGAAGAGGAGGCACTATCTTATCTATGCAGTGAAACGGGACTGAGGCAGTCACTCTGTGTGTGATCCCCTGACGCAGTGTGTTATAAAAGTCCATGTGAGGCTTCACATTTATAGCACATGGCAACATCTCGTCTTGACGAGTAATGCTTCTTAGTGCAGCCGTCATTAAGACGACATGTTCCAGGCAGATCCCACGCTCACGACCGGGTAGAGACAGCCAGCTGCCCTCCAGAAGATCTCCGCAAGCAGAGGAGGAAGGGCGGCTCGGCACACGGCGCGGCGGCAGGCAGTGTGTGTGCGCGGCGGCGGCGGCGGCAGCGGCGCCCTCGTATCTCAGGATCAATGGGAGACGCCGGGCCGTGCCGGGTCTGGCCATGTTTTTATCTCGACTGAGAAAGATGGCGCACCAATTCCGATCCCTTTTCTGCTCTTGTCTCGTTCGGTGAATTTATATCTCGGGCCGCGGCTTAAGCCTCCTTTCACAGGGAACGCCCGCTTCCGCCGTGTCATTATATCTCGTAAAGCAGTAAACAGATTTCTGCAGGGGATCGCCTGCCGAAGGTAACATCGTCGGTTAGAGAGGTCAGGACGTCTTTCCTCTGGCGTTGTTCGGCCTGTCCCTTTAAGCGTAACCTTTTTATGAGCGCAGGAGAATTTTAAAGTGAACTTTACGTGAAACCTTAGGACTCGCCAAAAAGCTACTGCTTTGTTAAAGGACACTGTCAAATTGGAAGATATGTGATCTTTTACAATAAAACATGTGGACAAAAAATCATCGGTCAAGACTTATTTATTTCGTAAATATTTTCAACTCACTGACGAGCCATTTTCAGATGAATTTATTGTCATTTAAAAATAGCTCATCAGTGAGTTGAAATTAGTTATAAAGGAGTTTTAGCAATCTTGACATACGATTTTAAGCACATATTTTAAAGCATCTGCTATCACAGTACAAAACATCAACTAAGACCTGTAAAATGATTTGCATTTTAGTTGCATTACTACTGATCCGCTTCCAAGTTATCTGAAGAACACGAACAATTCTTTCATTGCTAAATAAGTCTTGTACATAATGAAAATTAATATGACAGGGAAAGAAATTTAGAGCAGCACAATGACGTGAATCTGAAACGTGAAAGATATTCCATTAAAATTCCATACGTAAACTTTAACTCGTGTATGGAAGCAAACTTCAGATAATAAAAAGGGGACGCCCCTTCACCACTTTCTACGAACGTATACGAAGTAATACACTAACAGAAACGTACATGCACAAAAAACACTAAATATCTTAGACGCTCGAGGAGGCCACAGTAACATACGCACGCGTTCCCAGTTACCTCTTCCCAATAGAGAGTTTAAAAAATATAGATATTTTTCTGAAAATAATATTATCTCCTGTGCAACGAGCAAGATGATAATGTAGTCATAGAAGAATCTGGTTTACAGTTTCATTTTAAAGTTAAATGTGCATAAAAGCGTATCGTCATTAAATAAAAACTCCTCAAGTACTATTTGTGATAACACCCACAATGGTAAGACGCAAAACCTTGGAAGCGGTCCTACAGAACCACTCAACCAGTTAAATGGTTCAAATGGCTCTGAGTACTACGGGACTCAACTGCTGAGGTCATTAGTCCCCTAGAACGTAGAACTAGTTAAACCTAACTAACCTAAGGACATCACAAACATCCATGCCCGAGGCAGGAATCGAACCTGCGACCGTAGCGGTCTTGTGGTTCCAGACTGCAGCGCCTTTAACCGCACGGCCACTTCGGCCGGCGAACCAGTTAAATAATGTGGTTCTCGGAAATGTTTCAACCAAGACGAAAATATTTACTCCTATCTGCAAAACATGATTTTTATGTGTACAACACTTAGAGGTAGACTCAACGATGGAGTAACATGACTACAACGACTTACATATACGAGAATTAACTGTTATTAATAGAAATGAATGCTTAAGCAGGCTTAAATCTGTGGAAAATAGGTTTTGGAGTCAGTTCTAAATGCCACAATAAGAGAGAGATAGTCAAAGAATTTAGCTGAACATATGGATCACAGGAGCTAGGGTTAGAATCTTGCACAGAAGAGGTTAACTTGCAAAAATACTTGGCAATCATCCAAGAAGAACCGAGAAAATGGAAGATGGATCGATTACTTATTATCTCAGGGAATAACAAAGTTTCGAGTATTTATCGTATAACTTAGTGCAACTTTGCGTGCTTTCCTTAATAAAATAAACTTATTTCGATATCTTGAACCGTTTATGAAGTATGATGGTTGTTATGACAACATGAGTTCCAATGTGAAGGGAAGGATTGTGATTGGCACACTCGACATTCCGCTGAATATCAAAACTAATTACTCGAAAACGAAAAGAGTTATCGTTCTGTTCTCAATTCTACATATCTTATCTACATTTCATACACAACAATGTATCAGCTGATACACACCATATGCAAAGTTTATGCCAGGCGTTTTCATTTCTGCAAACTTTAAAATTCCCTACAATGTTTTACTTAATTTGATACAGTACGGTAACTATGACGAATAACGTAAATAAGTAGTCTTTAATCGAACGAAGATATCAGACTGTAAGATGAGCCAATTTATTTGACTGCAAAATAAAAGTTACTTAGCAGAAAACATATAAGAAGTGCACAGTCGTTCAACGTATACAGTTACCATATAAAGCTTTACACAGTCTTTTCGTCGGAATTAGTTGTGATATGGAGTTTCGTGGTGGATTAAGGCTGCATTCAACTCTAAAGAATGGTTTGTACAGAAAGCTAAAAGTTGACGACAGTGATGTGAAATTATTCATAAAACGGGGACTTACATTTGACATGAGTCATTACTTAGAATTAGACCTAACTCTGTGCCTTCTACTTTTCAGAAATGAATACATATTCACCTTTAGATTGGAATTTTTTTTGCATTTTGTTCGTTGTTGATCGTCGTGTTTGGTCGTTGCGGACGTCACATGACACCCGTTCAAGTTCGTTGTTGATCCTTTCACTCAGTTTTTTATTACAGAGGCCAACCAACTCTCTGACCGAACACGATGAGCTACCGTGCTGGCGAAAAGAAAAAAACTGTGTGCTGGACCGAGACTCGAACTCGGGACAATGTTTGTCACTGGCCAGTCCCACACGCTGTTAGTTGTTGATTGCCCTTTCTAACTCACTTGTGACAGCGCGTTCTCTGTGCTCAATCGCGAAAGACCACAGAAGCAGTGCCCAGATATTAAAAGGTATTGTGGCGCAAAGGACCGACTGCCTTTTTTTTTTCTTCTGTCTTCAAGTATTAGGCAATTTCCTTGTAAGTCCTCTTGTTCATAGCCTCTACTGTCTGAGATTAGTTTCTATTTGGTCTCTCCGCCTCTTTCTCGGTGACGGAGGCGGCGAAGTTAATGCTCTATGCGTCCATAGCATTCGATATCCCACACGTGGCCTCCCCCGCCCACCCCCTCCCCCCGACCCGTGCAAAGTACCGAGTACCTCAGGGGCTCAGACTTTGTTGACTGTATAAGGGTTCGGTGGCCTTGCGCTTCCTGGGTTGTGGCTCGTGAGTGCCACCAGTCTTCTGTAACCATAAGCTCTGTGCATGCTTCAGCGACAACCTTGCAAATTGATGATAGAACGTTGTGTGCCACAGCGAACAGGGATCATGGCTTCGCCAACAAGATCGTGTGATTGGTAAAAACCTTCGTAAAGGAGACCATCAATGGGAAGCTGTACCGAGCGCCGATGAGAAACATAGCTGTTGAGGCGGACCAGTTGTTACCAGGGAACCTATGGGGAATCTGCCACACCTCAGTTCTGTAAGACTTATCCAGACATGTGAGGCGATGTCTGGATGGACCTTCACATCCCAGACTGCTCATGGGAACTCCATGGCGAATCCTCTACTTAGAAACGCTTCCAACGCAATTTCTGTACACTCTGGGAGTACTCACATCCACTTTTCTATAAGGCTGAGGGAGAATAGCGATTTTGATAGTTAGAATCTGTTTATTAATGGGACTCAAGGAGTTCTAAATAGCAAGTGTATCTAGTGTTCAAGATGAAGGAGGGGCCATATGAAAATGTCTCCCCTTGCTATATTCATTAAGTCTTAGAAGAGCTTTTTGGTACCTTCAAATCTATTGAATGATTGCACAATGCATCCTTGCTGGTTGAAACTAAGAGGCCAAACATCTAAGGAACTCAAAAAGCTTCCGTGACAGTGACGTAGGTGTTGAGATGCGTAACTCCCTCACCTCAAGAAAAAGTGCGGTAACTTGCCGTGATATTATGGACATAAATGTTTTGGAACTAAGACAAGAATGTGGTTGAAGGAATTCTGGATAGATTGAGAAGATCGCCACTCATTGTGACCTTCAGATTCCCATCTATATCTAAGTGCACCATAGAAGGTAGCCCCACCTTAGGTTTACACGTGCTTGGATTAATTTATAAGGTGAAACTTCCTGGCAGATTAAAACTGTGTGGCGGACCGGGGCTCGAACTCGGGACCTTTGCCTTTCGCGGGCAAGCGCTCTGCCGTCTGAGCTACCCAAGCACGACCCACGCTCCGTCCCCAAAGCTTCAGTTATGCCAATATCTCGTCTCCTACCTTCCAAACGTCACAGAATCTCTCCTGCGAACGTCGGTCCGGCATACAGTTTCAATCTACCAGGAAGTTTCATATCAACGCACACTCCGCTGCAGAGTGAAAATTTCTTTCTGAAAATTTATAAAGTGCCGAAAATCCAGCAGTTTGGCCACACAACACTGACTTTTTTCCAGTACTTAAAGCATCAAACTTAAGGGTACTTTTTATGCTAACAAACAGTTTTATATCAAACCTCCTGTGTACTGTTGTATAAAATCCTTTGCGCAAAAATACATTCCCCATCTGTTTCTGTCCATTTAGTTGTACATCACTGACGTGTAGGAGTGGCGAATATAGTTTTAGAATATTTATTTGTACCTGTGACACACTGGAAAAGTTATTTAAGACTGCCTTCAGTGTCAACATTAAAATCCACACGTAATCGGGGCGTCAACTAACAACAGCGGTTGTTTGTCTTTCTTTCATCTTAGCTGCAAATATCTGATGTTGGCAGATGCCAAAACGTCGTAATAAATAAAGAGACGATTTCATTGATAAAAGATTCATGATGATCGCGGATTCATATTGGAAAGTAGTCTACTTTATGAAGAGGAACGCCACAGTCTGAGAAGGTATGTGACATTACTGCAGTAACTACACAGTCAAGATAAATTTGCAAATAACTTGGCAGTTCGAAACTGCATACTAGTATGACGTAGCACCTTCTCTGAGGTTAGTACATAGTACTCTGATACTGGTTCTGAGTAGAAAGGACTTGTGCAAATGAGACTGAACAATAAATAAGAATTATCTTACAAAGTCATCCACTGGGTTGGGATGGGCTTCATAAAGCTACTGTATCCTCTGGTAGTATGCAGTTGGCCCACAGTTGGTGGCGGGGCGGATTGCTCTCTCACTATTCTTTAAACAATCAGTCCATCTCCCTGTTGGCATTGGCGAAAATTCAGCTAAATGCTTTACGACGTAGAAGCCACATAACTCCAATCCATGAGCAGCATCTCAAAGTTAGGCCTTTCAGAATTCTTGCCTGATTCGTTTGAAAAAAATGACTGAAATATCCTTTTAGTTGTTTTATTGTCTCTAAAACAAAGAAAATGGCAATCAAATCCGTGTTTACTATCCCGACACTAATTACGCACCGTTACTGACTGTCTCTGTAACAAGGTCACAGCCAAAAGCAGCCAGAAGGTATTTGGTCCTCCAAGATATTTTAAACGTCCTAAACAGTCACTGACCCACGCCTGTTTGTGAGTTAACACATTCAGTCATTCAGTAGTCTTCTTGCACAGAAGTTCTCTCCATAATGTATCGCAATTTGCACGAAACACTCCACGCGGGTTTATCTACGACTTGGAGAGTTCACACGTGAAATCTCCTAAAATAAATTACTCAAAAAGCTCAAATTTTCTAAAAATACTCAACACTATAGTCGTTTTTCATCAACTACACTAGAACCGATAAAACACGCAGATTTCTTCATTTTGGTACAAATTTGATCAGGTGTTTGCTAGAAGCTGGCTGCCGAGTGACTGTATCGACTCATAGATCTGAGGCCCAAAGCGCTACCCAAACGAGAGGGAATGCCGAATTCTTATTGGCTAGTATGTTAAGCAGCCAATCAGATTATCTCGAGCACTCCTATACTCGCGAAATTTCTAGTGTCACCCAATCAGATTTGCACACGTGATTTGGACCAGGAATCTCGTAAGTCCGAAATTAAAAATAATTTAATGAAAAAAAATACGATTCCTTTTCACAAAATAATGTACTAATAAATTTTGTACTTAACATCCCTTCTGGCTGCCTTTTACAAAATCAAACTCAGTCGGACATACGGCACAAATTCCCCTATTACACAATAAATTTCTCCCGCTTACATTTGCGTAGTTTTAAAACATGTCATGTTCTCGTTTTACGTATGCCATCCATTCGCACTCTCGGTCTCTCCAAAACACTCACACAATCAAAACACAATGAAATTAGGATTTTCCAATGTACTGTTAATCACTTCAGAAATGTGTGGCAATGAAACTAAACTGAATTCCAGAAATTTAGATTATATGAACCTATCCCCTTGGTTGTAGTTTCAATTGATACTACAGATGAATACGATACAGTACCTAACTCTGTTACACAATGCAGCACGTTTATTTTGTATTTTAGATAAAAATTTAGATCTCCGAAAGTAGTGTAATTATTGATTTTAAATTTTAGTCGTGTGGCTCTATTATCAATAGACTCTGCTACACTAAGTATGAATAATATCGATTAACATTTAACAGTACTTCTTGAGATCCATAGACAGTACGTGTAACGTATTGCACGCAGCGTTAAGCAAGCACATGGCTCGCCCAGTCCAGAAGCCAGCGTCAACTGTGCGAGCGGGAGGATCCAAATCCTCTCTTCTCCCGACTCCACGGCAAGCTACGTTTCAAATGCACGGTGAAAACTCCTAATAATTTGCTACGTCACAAGTTACTGTGATGGCCCTTGATACCCTGGATCCTGGTAATGGGATAAAGTCGACGTTTGTGCTGGTCCCACACATGTTGCATCGGAGACAGATATGGGAAGCTTGCTGGCCGCAGGAGAACCTCAACATCACGCATAGAGGTAATAGAGACAGGTAGCATCTGTGGATTGTCATCGTCCTGTTGAAAAATGGAACCAATATACTGTCGCATGTGGGGTAGCGCATTTGGACGCTGTATGTCTGTGACGTTCCGTTGTGCCTTTAAGAGTTCCTTCAGCCACTACCAGCTCTTACCTGAAGTCATATCCGATGGCTCTCCATGCCATTATGCTAGGAGTAACACCATTGCGCCTCGCCAAAACTGTGGATGAATGGGATCTCTGCCCAGGTAGCCTCCAAACGTGCCGGCGATGATAATCCGGATTGGTGTTATACACCTTGCCTGAATGGTAACAAACTAACCACGAAGAGCACTAACGTTCCCTCATGGCCGTTGCCGTTTTATCTACCACAGTAAATTGCAACGGTAATCATTCACATATGCGTCTATGGTGTGTACGTGTGCGGACTTAGATAGGCGTCCCACGAAATTTTATGGGTGCTTCACCTTTTTCGTCAGACAGTGTAATCTTTTGTTATTATTTTACAGCTTAGTTTCTTCCCAGTTTCATTAAAAAAGACAGAAAAAACTTGTTGCTTTTGTGTAAAAACCTTTATAAAACTCATCCTTTCACAAAATTTAAAATCGTTCGTAAATACTTCACCTTTTAATTTATCGTTTTTTGTTTTGCGCATGTATATACCGTCACACGTCACAGTTAATATTCTCAAAGACTCCATAATCACAACGTCCTCTAATCGTAATTTCCCTTCCCACCTACCGCACAGAATTCCTTACTTCGTCCTTGTCGCACAACTGAAGACATAATCCAGTTCATTATTACTACCCTTCAAAACATCAAGTCATTTGACCATTCCCATGTCCTCCACCGAGTTACAGAGGCTGCCCGTTCTGTGTTCCATTCAAATTCGACTGTCACATATTCCCAAAACCCATCTCACCTCCTGTTTCGCCGAGTACACTCACACGCTAAATACCTTCCCACTAAGTCTTCTGCAGCTTCATCTAACTCGCTCCCAACAGCACTCCCTTTCCCACAGCCTTCGAAACTACAAGTGGATACCTGTGACTCCAGTTTCAGCTCTTGACAAACATGCTTCATCCACTCTTCATCATGATCTTATTCTATCTGTCTCTTATCCGGAGGTCGTCATCAAGCAAGACACGAGATCGGCGCTGTTTTCAGTAACTCGTCGCTACCAAGCAGCTCATTGTATAAAGCCATTTCCACTGAACCAACATCGCTCTGTATTTTTAATACCACCTTTTATGGACTTTCAGATTTTTTAATACCACTTTTATATTTAAAAACCTGTAGGCTAAAAATCGGATAGGTGGGAAGAGTACATTGAAGGCCTCTATGTCTACTATGATAGAAGAAAAGCAGGAGTACATTTAGAAGAGATAGGGGAGCCAATATAAGAATCAGAATTTAAGAGCGCTTTGGAGGACTTAAGATCAAATAAGGCAGAAGGGGTAGATAACAGTCCATCGGAATTTCTAAAATCATTGGGTGAAATTGCAACAAAACTGTTCATGTTGGTATGTAGAATGTATGAGTATGATGACATACCAATTAACTTTCGGAAAAATATCATCCACGAAATTTCGGAGACTTCAAGAACTGACAAGTGAGAGAATTATCACACAATCATCATAACAGCTCATACATCAAAGTTACTTACAAGTATAATATACAGAAGAACGGAAAAGAATTGACAATGTGTTATATCACGTTCAGTTTGGCTTCAGGAATGGTAAAGACACCAGAGAAGCAACTCTGACGTGGCGGTTGTTAATGGAAGCAAAGAGAGCAAGACTAAAGAAAAATTAAGACAAGTTCACAGGTTTTATCGATTTGGAAGAATTGTTCGACAATGTAAAATGGTGCAATATGTTTGCAGTTCTAAAAAATTGGGGGTAAGCTATAGGAAGGGACGCGTAATATACAAAATGTACAAGAACCAAGAGTGGACGACCAAGAACGAAGTGCTCGGATTAAAAGCGGTGTAAGACAGGAATGTAGTCTTTCGTTCCTACTGTTCACTCTGTACATCGAAGGAGCAATGATGGAAATAAAAGAAAGCTTAAGGAGTGGAATTAAAGTTCAAGGTGAAAGGATATAAATGATACGATTCGCTAAAGACACTGCTGTCCTGAACGAAAGTGAGGAAGAGTTACATGATCTGCTGAACGGAATGAACAGTATAATGAGTACAGAGTATAGACTGAGAGTAAATCGAAGAATGACGAAGGTAAGAGAAGTAGTAGAAATGAGAACATTGAGAAACTTAACATCAAGATCGATGCATACGAAGTAGATGAAGTTAAGGAATTATGCTAGCCAGGCAGCAAAATAACCGATGACGGACGGAGCAAAGAGGACGTCAAAAGCAGACAAGCGTTCGCAAAAAGAGCATTCCAGGCCAAGAGAAGTCTACTAGTATTAAACATACGCCTTAATTTGAGAAAGAAATTCCTGAGAATATACGTTTGGAGCACAGCATTGCATGGTAGCGAAGAATGGACGTGGGAAAACCGGAACTGAAGAGAATTTAAGAATGTGTAATTTTGTGCTGCATACGAATGTTGAAAGTAAGGTGGACTGATAAGGTAAGGATTGAGGAGGTTCTGAGCAGAATCGGAGAGGAAAGAAATATGTTGAGAACACTGACAAGTAGAAGAAACAGGATGATAGAACATCTGTTCAGACATCAGGGGATGACTTCCATGGTACTAGAGGTAGTTGAAGAGGGCAAAAACTCTAGAGGAAGACAGACTGGAATACATCCCGAAAATAACTGAGGACGAAGGTTTCAAGTGCTAATCTATAATGAATAAGTTGGCACAGCAGGAGAGGAATTCATGGCGGGCCGCAACAAACCAGACGGAAGAGAATCATTCCCCCACCATCTTGTCCACATTCAATGCCTCAGTATATCACCTGTTTTCCCTTGCTTCCACTAAGCTTCACTCCAACAACCCAGTATTGCCCTCCTAATTATCAATTCTGGTGTAGTACCGCGCCTATCTCAACACATACCATCCACTCTGCATTTAAGCTGCAATATTGTGTCAATATATTGAGGAAAGTGCGGGGGCTAACAACGGCGCAATGTTAGTGCGCAATATTTACATCCGGGAAGAATCAGTATTTTTCCCTCGCAGTGAATACATCGGTGTGTATTGCGACTGAGTTGCTTGGCTAGCAAAATACAAACGGAAATTATACTGAACGGGCGAAACAAGTCCGAGATATTTGCTATTAATATTTCAAAAGCGTTGACGCTTTCATCGCAACGTACGTTCACAAACCACACAAATAAAAAAAAGTGAACTACATGATTTATCATGTATATGCACTGTTCTCTTTGTGTTTCTCAACAGATAAACTGTTTCAAACGAAAGAAATCAATTATGTGATAGGAAGCTTACATGATATTTATGCCTTTACTGTCACAAAATAAGCATTTATATACACTGGACAACTGACCCAATTTTATTTTAATTCTGATAACTACTACAGGTAAAATAAACATTGATACATACTGTCAGGTCAGCATGAATTTTTGTTTCCGTAGCTAACGTGGATAACGAGGTATCTGTCATTTGCTGATCAATGAGGAACAGTATTTCTTCAAAGTAAGATGCTGTGCTTTCATATTCATCTTCCAGGCACTTTCTGATCTTTTTTATTTACTTTTTCAATTCTTTGCGGAATGGCCTTTCGAAGCGATTTCAATTTGTCTAGGTTTCGGCAGGAACTGACGAGTATTGTGCAATACCCGCCTTAGACAGTACAATGTGTCGCGCAACATACTGAACGAGTGTCAACCTTTCCAAAGATCTATATTCTTCTTCAGTATATTGCGCGAACTATAACAATCTCAGGAGGTTAATATTATTGCGCGATACTCAGTATTTTTTTAGGGAAATGTAGGTAGTGTTATTTATGTCTCGGAGCAGTTTTGAAGTAAGCTATCTATCTGTTTACTAAACGGTCACTGTATGACGCAACTACATTGTAACATCTTTGAATATAAACATTAAGCAGGAGCAATTGCACTTCGCATAGATAGACTTCTTACAGTAAAACGCCTCCTGTCAGTACCCTTACACCAGAAGGATACTGACAGGAGGCACTGTAGAGGTAAGCATTAACTGTTTCGGAAACTAGTCAACCTTTGCAAGCTGATGGAATCAAGTGTCAACGTTCTTCACAACAAGCTTCCTAGCTTACTGTGTACTGCCATCTTTTTGTTGGTAAAAATTACACGCACCTGTCCAAACTTGTACTCTAAATGCACAGCGTGCCCGGAACCACAGTTGTATCCCACCGCGTCACGCAATTTCTAAAAGTCCACCAAGCTGGTGTCTTGATGGTGATGATGACGATGTCATAGCCCAGAGACAACACGTATGTCGTGGTGTTCGCTCTCTTGATGTGAGGCTGTAGTGAAAGCTACTAGCGGGTGGATAAGGCTCTTTAACTATCGAATGAGATGTCCTGTTTTCGGTTCAGATTTGCCAACTGCTGTAATTCAAAAATGGTTCAAATGGCTCTGAGCACTATGGGACTTAACATCTGAGGCCATCAGTCCCCTAGACTTAGAACTACTTAAACCTAAGGACGTCACACACATTCATGCCCAAGTGAGGATTCGAACCTGCGACCGTAGCGGTCGCGCGGTTCCAGACTGAAGCGCCTACAACCGCTCGGCCACACCAGCCGGCCACACGGCTTTATACACAGCACATTACAAAAACATGTTGTATGCACTCAATATTCTCTACATTGTGTACAGAGTCCCGGCATATTAATATTAACGTACGTGGTAAGCAAATAAGATCTTACCCGCGCATCATTGCCTACACTGAAACGCGTTACGCCTGCTAAGAGCTCTGCTCACTCATTCACGTCCCACACTCTACTCCATCTAACACAGACTCCAATTATTAGCACAGCAAAAGCGCACGAAGTGCTTTGTCATATTTGCATCACAATGATACTGTTATTTAATTAATAAAATGAAAAGAATTTGTGCACTTTGTATGATGTCTAGCTATTGAGTGTCACTACAATAGTTGTCATTCAAATCGTAATTTAGAAATAAAAGGATGTTGGTGACTGTATCCCGCTCCATCATTTATGCTGATCAGCACAAATTAGCGTTTCTAATTACTAAGTGAAGTATACGAGTAAATGCTATCGCTCCCAGAGGCAGTAACGTCACGTTTTCCCTCGCGTCGTCAGGAGATGTTTCAGCAAAATTTTCTTCAACAAATGATAAAACAGAGGAGTTACTTGAGATATCTCATTAGCTACACGAATATTTGTGCTTAGCACTTCGATAAATCACATTCTGTATGTTGCAAAGTGGCGAACAAATTCCCGTAAAATTCGTGATGGCTATACACATTCACTCAAAAACTAGTTATTCTCCTTTTTTTGGAGTGCAATTGTACGTGATGTCTGGGCGAACTATCCCTTTCTAAGTGGCTAAGAGGAGCCGTACATCTACAAAATTACTTCAGTCTCCCACTCCGTAGCTACATACTTCACTACCACCCTCTACAAAGATACACCTCAACTCCCTTTTCAGATACATCGGACAAAGCATTCGGTAAACTGTACTTATTGTTAGTTTACAGGAATTACTCCAGACCTGTTTTACTTTTCTGTTTATTTCTTATCTTGACTATCCATTTATTTCCTTCAACAGCTCTCAATGTAAAAATTCATCCACCAGTTGTACATTTCGTTGTTAATTTGTGCTATTTTCTTTTCGATATGTTGGTCATAGAATATTTCAGTGTTAGTGTAATTGATACTCAAGTTTATATTTCTCACTCTATTTCTATGTCTACACTAATATTCTGAAAATCACACTTAAGTGCCTGGCAGAGGGTTGTCGAACCACCTTCACAATAATTCTCTGTTATTCCAGTCTCTAACAGCGTGCGGGAAAACGAACACCTGTATATTTGCGTGTGATCTCTTATTTCCTTTATTTTATTATGAGGATCGTCATCAAAAAATTTTTTCCATCGGAAGAAAAAGTTGGTGACTGAATTCGCGTGAGAACATTCCGCCGAAATAAAAAAACGCCTTTGTTTTAATGATGTCCGTCCCAAATGCTGTATCATATCAAACGCTCTCTCCCCTATTTCTCGATAGTACGAAATGTGCTGCTATTCTTCGAAATTTTCTTGATGTGCTCCGTTAATTTCCTTTGGTATGGATCCCACATCCCGCAGCAGTACTCCAAAAGACGATGGACAAGCGTAGTGTGGGCAGACTCTTTAGTAGATCTGTTGCATCTTCTAAGCATTCAGCCAATTATTATTATTAGTGTTTACAAATATTAAAAAGTTACTGACTTATTTTCGAATAGTTCGTTAGGTAGTTATTAACACTCATAGTTTGTGGAGACATGCGAATGACGCGGACTGATTCTTTGCCTGTCTCCGTTCCTTCCATGGCCCCCTCCATCCTTATCTATTCTGTACATAGTTTCTTCTTTCAGTAAGACATTTATTACAGTATTTCGTCATGAGGCACATTTCCAATACAGTGAGCTGACAAAAGTCATGGGATAGCGATAGGCAAATATACAGATGGTGGTAGCAACCCCTTACGCGAGGTGTAACAGGGCATTTCATTGACGGAGCTGTCGTTTATACTCAGGTGATTCATATGAAAAGGTTTGCGATGTGACTGTTGTCCCACCACTGGAATTAACAGACTCTGAACGTGGGATGTTAGTTGGAGCTAGACCCACGGGACACTCCATTTCCGCACTCATTAGGGAATTCAATTTTCCGCGCTTCACCGTGTCAAGAGTGTACCGAGAATACCAAATTTCATGCATTACTTGTGACAACGGACAATGCAGTGGCCTACGGCCTTCACTTAACGACCGTGAGCAGCGGTGTTTGTGTAGAGTTGTCAATGCTAACAGACAACCAAGACTGCGTGAAATAACAGCAAAAATCAATGTGGGACGTACGACGTTGGTACCCGTTTAGGACAGCGCGGTGAAGTTTGGTCTAACGGGCTATAGAAGCAGACGACCGGCGCGAATATGTCTGCTAACAGCGTGACATCGCCTGCAGCACCTCTCCTGAGCTCGTGATAATATCAGTTGGACCGTAGAGGACTGAAAAATCGTGGCCTGGTCAGATGAGCCAAAATTTAAGTTGTATGAGTTGATGGTAGGAGGCCATGGACCCAAGTTGTCAGAGTTGTCAAAGAGGTACTGTGCAAGCTGGTGGTGGCTCCTCAATGACGTGAACTGTTTTTGCTTGGAACGGAGTGGGTGTTTTGTCTATTCGACTGAGTAGGGTCTATTTGCAGCCATTTATGGAGTCATGTTCCCAAACAACGATGTTATTTTTATGGATGACAAAGGGCAGTGTCACTGGGGACAATTATTGTTTGCAATTGGTTTGACGAACATTTTGAGCGAATTGTGTGGGCACCCAGATTGCCCGGCGTGAACCCCATCGAACATTTATGGGATATAACTGAGAGGTCGTTTCGAGCATGCAATCCTGCTCCGGCAACACTTTTTAATTATTGACAGCTATATAGGCAGCATGGCTCTCTGCACGGGACTTCCAACGCCTTGTTGAATCCATTTGCTGCACTAGGCCAGGCAAAAGGAAGTCTGCGACATATTAGTAGGTATCCCACGTCTTCTGTCGCCTCAGCTCAGACGATTCTACAAGGAATTTGCTCTTGAAGAGTGTGGCCTGGCAACAAATTTGTGTGTGTAACACACCAGTTAACATAAATAGGATAGTTATTTCTGGGTACGGCATTCGTTACAAGAGTGAAATAATACAAAACTTTCCACGCAGCGAACCAGGTGTAATTCACTTGCAGCTCGCAGAGGTCTGCAGAACGAGCACCGGGGCGAGCTCTCAACCTCCCCTGGCCTGATCCTCATGCGCAGCGATTTCCGCCGAGGTGCCGGGAGTCTCCTCCAGGAGTGATGCAAAAATATTCATGGGGCACGCAGGTGTGGAGTCAGAGTGCCGGGAAGCGCCGGGAAGCGCGAAATCGATACGCCGTCGCCTCACTGCACTGCTGCAACCCACGTCGGATGACGCCTTCAGCATAATTGAAGTGCCCCGAATTACCCTGTGCTCACTGCGTTCAGTGGATACCTGGAAGTTGGCCGAGAGTTCTGGCCGTCTGACCTCAAAGGTACGAACTGCAGCTACCGGAAAGGGACCGCCATTGAATTTGTCCTCTTCGCAGTTGAAATGAGGTTCATTCGTTAAATGGCGCTCCAGAGTAGTTGACGATGCGACGTTCTACATTTAGGGTACGAACCAAACCTTCAGTTCCAAAATTTTATTTTATGTTTCACCTGCAACGCCGGGAGCGTCTGTTTGCCCTCCAGCTGAAGACAGTAGGCAGTAGGCATTCAACAGATAACATACATTTCTGATTTCTAGGTGTAAGCTGTACATGTGAGTTTCCACAAAACAGAGTAAGTCATTGTCAGTGGCTAACTAGTATTATGATTAAAAATCATGCAAGATACCAACACCATGTGATGAATTTCGAGGGCAAGGATTTCTTCAGCATATATCAGCGGGTCGTGGAATCACAGCAAACTACGAGTACATCTACTCATTGCCAGGGTAAATACGGAACGTTGTGTTGGATCCCAACGGCCTCGTATCACTAGCAGTCGAGGTGACAGACTTGCAATACAACAACCACTTGCACGAACAGTTCGACGACGTTTGCAGCAGCATGGACTATCAGCTCGGATACCATGGCTGCGGTTACCCTTGACGCTGCATCACAGACAGGAACGCCTGCGATGGTGTACTCCACGATGAACCTGGGTGCACGAATGGCAAAACGTCAGTTTTTCGGATGAATCCAGGTTCTTTTTATTTATAGCATCATGATGGTCGCATCCGTGTTTGGTGACATCGCGGTGAACGCACTTTGGAAGCGTTTATTGCCGGCCGGAGTGGCCGAGCGGTTCTAGGAACCGCGCTACCGCTACGGTCGCAGGTTCGAGTTCGAATCCTGCCTCGGGCATGGATGTGTGTGATGTCCTTAGGTTAGTTAGGTTTAAATAGTTCTAAGTTATTGGGGACTGATGACCTCAGATGTTAAGTCCCATACTGCTCAGAGCCATTTGACCCATTTTTGAAGCGTTTATTCGTCATCGCCATACTAGCGTTTCTCCCGGCATGATGGTATGGGGTGCCATTGGTTACACATTTCGGTCACCTCTTGTTCGCACTGACGGCACTTTGAACAATGGACGTTACATTTCAGATGTGTTATGACCCGTGGCTCTACCCTTCATTCGATCCCTGCGAAACCCAACATTTCAGCAGGATAATGCACGACCGCATGTTGCAGGTCCTGTACGGGCCTTTCTGGATAAAGAATATCTTCGACTGCTACCCTGGCCAGCACATTCTCCAGATATCTCACCAATTGAAAACGTCTAGTCAATGATGGCCGAACAACTGGCTCGTCACAATACGCCAGTCACTACTCTTAATGAAGTGTGGTATCGTGTTGAAGCTACATGGGCAGCTGTACCTGTACACGCCATCCAGGCTCTATTTGACTCAATGCTCAGGCGCATAAAAGCCGTTATTACGGCCAGAGGTGGTTGTTCTGGGTACTGATTTCTCAGGATCTATGCACCCAAATTGTGTAAAAATGTAATATATTTGTCCAATTAATACCCGTTTATCATCTGCATTTCTTCTTCTTGTAGCAATTTTAATGGCCAGTAGGGTAACTTCTTGCTATCGCATGTGAATTTCACGTCACTGGGATTCGTACGACAAAATTGGTAATCTAGCTTGGATATTTACTGAGTTTATACGTAAGTTCCGTCTCTCATGTGACAAGAAACAAACTTAATAGTAGTCCTCGTTTCATGCTGCGTTAAATCCTACTGCCTTGGAAGGTCCTTCGATATAGATTTTAAATTTCTGTGTTTTGTGTTATCAACGTGACAAGACGACAATGCAGTCTACCTGTTGAAACTGTACCATGTGTACCGAAGTAATGTTATTTGGTAAACTGCAAAATGTCAGTGGGCTTTATATTGTTGATAATAAGAGATTCTTTGTTTGAACGTACGAGTGCTTTGATTTCGTCAGTGAGTGGTTGCAGTAGAGCTGAGGCAACCAGAATTTCGACTAGCGACATCACGTAGAACAGAATTCAATATGAAATGTCAAATTAATGTAAAGGAGGGGAAATATGATGAGGGAGAAATATTAATTAGTAATACAGATGTATTTTATGGAAGACTTATTAAGGAAGCCGTCTCCTCGTTAAAAGTGATTCACATCACTAAAGTAACAACCGCGTGTGAATAATAAGAACTTCGTAACGCAGGTATCCGCTACCGTTGAGTTGAAGAGCGGTTCATTTTACGTCCATTCGTTACGAATGATAAGAAGTTGTGCTTGTACTTTAGTATGTTTCAAGAACATTTTCGTGATTTTCATGTTGAACATACGTAGAACGACACTGAACGTCGTGACAGTGGTACATATTACAAGAGACGACAGCTGGAAGGGCGGAAGTAGAGATATTTCTGTGTCAGGAGGCACTCTCCCAGTTCGCGCCTCACCAGTTTTCCTCAGAATAGTGGTGATGACCTGGGAAGACCACCGAGTCCAACTTCTGCAACAGCAGCAGGCTGTGGTGTTGATCTCCGCAAATCCAATTATGGCGAGACGGCCACCTCTCCCAGTAGCGGCTGTTGCTGTCTCAAGCGTGAAGGAAATCTACAACAGACTTGTGACCTGTAAATAAGGAATCGAGTGCGAAAGTTATGTACGCCATCCATCCATCCGACCGACTGCCTTACAAGCTAAAATGCTAGGGAATTTGTGCAGCTATTGCTTAGCAGACGTCATTGTCATGACCACATAAGTCTTGCTGTTACGAAGGTATTTGCGATTCTCACACTTCCGTGATTGATCGACTAGGACTGGTTTGTAAAAATTATTGGTATCTGTTGTTACTTTAATAATAGCGTTTCTTTCATAACGTAGTGAATGTGACGTGAACCTGAGTAGCTCTGCCTCACTACATTTCTGCTGCTGTTGTCCGGCTCGCCAGAAGCGCCGATGTTATGTTTTTTTTCCCCTGGCCTGCTCTCGGTGGTGAAATGTTATTCACCGCGCCTTCCTTGTGTCGACACCGTCGCAATGCAAGCAGATAGCTTCGTCCAGGGAATTTTAAACGTTTGTACATTGTACAAGGTTAGAACATGTACAAGGTTTGTACATTCAATAAGGTTAGCGTGCAACAACATTGTAACTATAGTGACGAGTGCGAATGAGAACTGGATCTATTCATTGGAAATTCTTATAAAAAAAACGATGACATTGTCTACATAACTATTGTTTCTGGGTTATTAAATATTGACCCTTTTCGTACTAAAGACTATTTGAATTGAAGTGCATGATAATAAAATTTTATTTAAATCCAAACAAGGACAGAGATGGGCACAAGGCACGTGGTCACAGCTCATACCCCTCCGATGTTTTTTATATATGACCTCTCCTCTATCTAGCCGGCCGGAGTGGCCGAGCGGTTCTAGGTGCCTCAGTCTGGAACCGCGCGACCGCTACGGTCGCAGATCCGAATCCTGCCTCTGGCATGGATGTATGTGATGTCGGTAGCTTAGTTAGGTTTAACCCTCCTATTACCAAGCATTTTCACACCTCTATTTTACCAAGCGGGGTATTTGGACTACCCCAAAAGAGATTTGTGTTTTATTGTAATATTTGACC
Organism: Schistocerca piceifrons; assembly: GCF_021461385.2. NCBI lineage: Eukaryota > Metazoa > Arthropoda > Insecta > Orthoptera > Acrididae > Schistocerca > Schistocerca piceifrons. Next base: position 958,582,680 of record NC_060138.1, read on the forward strand.
TCAGATTTCGCTATTTCCATTGAACGTGTTTATTTAGTATTGCAAAACAGCTTTTCAGGTTATTAGAAGTATTTAATGACATCACAGATACGAAGTACAAAAATTATTTCTATCCTTCACTAAATTCAGTACTTAACGAACAGAAAATTAATAATCTATTTTGCTCAACAGTCCTTGCAGTAAAATAACACAAGACTTTTTTCAGCTTTTCAGTCAAGTACATTTTTGCACTGCATGCACTTCACAGTAACAGTTTCTTCTCTGTGTATATTACAAATAGTTTTCTTGCACGTTACAAAACAGAATCTTGTTTTCCGATCTTCGTTTCTCTTGCAATCTTGGCATCGTTGTGGCATTGGGAACTTGGAACACTGGATCTGGATCACTGCTGTAGGAATTGCAACACCACAAGCTTTCAGTGCATCTTGTACATCTTTATGAACACCGTTGATATTTTTGGCTCTTTCTTCCATGTTGCCTTTGCTGAGTCCAAATGCCAGTTCAGTCGTGAAGAGTTTACGTCGGCTTCGGTTATTCTTCTCGCATTCAGAAAATCTTTGAATGTACAGAATATATGCATTCAGTGCTGCAATATATATCATTTCCATGCAGATTCTTGGTGGCCACCGCCTCGATCCTCTAACACAACTGTATTCTCTTGTCATTTTGTCCCCATTATCTGCAGCACATTTAGTTTTGTTGTAGTGCAGTGCCCTCCACCACGCACCGTATGGTGGATTGCGGAGTGTGTATGTAGATGTAGATGTAGATTTCGGGTTTGTGTTCATTGTCTTCACCACTCACTTGTCTCTCATTATGCTGAGTACAGAGTCGTATTACTGCCTTTCCGTTCTTTGGAACATAGGAAACTAGGGTCAAGTTATTTGTGAAACTAAACATTGAAGAGTGAACTTCTCTCTTTCTGTTTGGAAAGAATTCCTTCGGAATCTCTTTCTTATTGGAACGCAAGGTACCAACCAATGTCGTGCTTCGTTTTAGTAGTTTAGCAGCCAATGGAAAACTGGCGAAAATATTATCAGTTGTTACACCATGACCGTTATTCACAAATGGTTCCATCAGATCCAAAACAACTCTCTGTCCTTCATTCACTTCCTGAGTATTATCCACCATTCCTCTGTAAATTTGGATCCGTAATAAGTAATATGTCTTCACATCAGCACAAACCCAAATTTTAATGCCATACTTGCCAGGCTTGCTCTTCATATAAACCCTGAACGAGCAGTTGCCTCGGTACGTTGCTAATCGTTCATCAATAGTCACGAATTCATAAGGATATAAGTTCTTGCACAAGTTAGATTGAAATTTGTCGAACACTACCCTGATGGCTTGTAGCTTGTCCTTGGTTTCTTCAATTCTCTGTGCTCTTGTGTCTCTGTTGTCAAATCGCAAGAATTTCAGTATAGACAAAAATCTGTTTCTTGACATGGCAGCAGAAAAGAATGGTTGCCGAAAGGCAACATTACCTACCCACGGATCGGAAGCACTTGTGCGATGTCCGTGAGTTCGACCAGCTCCTATTAGAAGTGCTAATACAGCGCACACTTCAGTTGCATTTATATCTCTCCATGTCATTTTGTTCTAAGAATGAGCTGCATTCCACAAAGAAAGTACTCGTTTGGCCTTCCTGTTCGTTTCTTCTACAATGATGCTCGAGATTTCCGGTGAGATAAATAATAAAAATGACTCTGTTATTGTTTTCGAGACGTCATCGTCGCCCACCTTCTGGTGGTTCACTAGAAAATTGCATTCCACTTCTAGAAACAAACAAATCTCCAGTGTCTCCGTCTTCTTCTTCTTCATCATCATCCTCTTCTTCTTCTTCTACTTGTTCACGTGAATGTATAGTGTCTTCTGATATTCCATCATCAGCTTCATCTGATGCTGTGATATGGTCTTTGTCAAGAGGTTTCATATATTCATTCAGGTCATTATCAATGTCCAATTCATTTTCATCGTCATTGACATCAGAACTGTATAGAATTTCCATGATCTGTTCGCTAGAAAGTACTTTGGACATCCTTATTTGCAGATAAAATACTGACTCGAGTAATGTCAGCTCAACAGTGAACGTCCAATTCAACTCAACAATAATGTACCAGCAACAATAACAAATATTGGATCTATGGCAAAACTCAACAAAGAAGATGAATGACAGATATATTTCCCAAAATCTTCTTTTTCTACAAATAAGAAAATAAGACGTTGCATACCAAGCGGGGTAGTCTCACAATCCCACCAATAAATGATTTGAATAACAATGATACAGCTAAAAAAATTAGACAGTCGTGAGTGTGAATTCAATGTCAATCATTTTAGTACAAAGTCATGAAACCACAGGCATGTGACCCTTCAGGTAACATTATTATAGGGAAAAAATCAACCTGGGGTAGTCAGAATACCCAGCTTGTTAAAGCGAGGGTTAAGTAGTTCTAAGTTCAAGTGGACTGATGACCTCAGAAGTTAAGTCTCATAGCGCTCAGAGCCATTTTTTTTCTCCTCTACCTAACTTGATTCCGAATGCCTGCAGTTAAATTTGCAACTGATACTTTTCAATGAAATATAGATCGACATGATTGTGGAAGCTTTCAGTGTCAGAGATAATATTGCTAAGTAAGGCGAGTAAAATTTCACCAAGAAGCTATATTTATTAAGAACTAAATTTACGTTAATGAATAGCTCTAGGAAGTACTCTATTTCTATTTCCATAGTTCAGTGTGGCTGAAACCTGGTGGTAATAGAAACATGTAGCCTTTTCTTCCGCTGAAAAGCATAAGCTTTGGAAAAAGGACTTCGTTCCATGTATATTTGTAATCATCATACACGATTCTACTTATAACCAATAATTAAAAAGCTAACAGAAATATGGATGAATCAAAGTTAGTCAACTAAGGACAGTACTATAAATATCGAGAAATAGAAAATCTGAATCGATAAATGAAACGTGTTGTGCACCAAAAATAGATGCGCAGGAAACGGCGGGAGTGGACAGTGGCTGAGGGGTGTGGGCGTAATTATTTATTAATTTTAATAAATTTATTAGCAATAACATTAAACTAGTTACAGAGCACGTATACGGCCAAACACAAGTAAAATACCCAGCATGGGTATTTTGCCTAAATAGGCAAAACTTAATATCTAATACAACATAACAGACAGTAAAATCCTCTGTACTTCAGAATACTTGTCAGAGTACAAAACAGTATGCTTACATACAAATGCAACTTGTAAAAGAATCACATGAAAGAAAAAAATTAATGAAATACTAGAACAATACATCCAAAAAATATTTCAGGATAAGCCGGCACACGAGGCTCATAAGCTAATACTAATACAGTCAATTAACAAGAGAAACCCTACATACACAGATATTATAAAAACTATGTTATCATGTATGTTCAACATCTCTTGCTATCCCAGCAGATCGATTTCAGCCAAACACGGTACGTTTATCACTATCTGGAATGAAGCACTATGGGGAAGAGAATCACCTATCTCTAAAATGGGAGGTGGGTGGGGCTGAAAACGACGCTCACGACGCACAAGTACCCGGACTATATTCATCCTGTATTTGAGAGTGAGAGCACTTCGTGAGTTGCAACAATATTTTCCCCCCAAAATTTCAAACACTTACGAAATGTTTTCTCGCTGACATCCCCACAAAATGATGAAAGGAAAAAAAAATATATTGCTTGCTATATTTTCGTTGTTCTTGCAGTAAAACGTATGACGAAAACGTTTTAATTTATTACCTCTTTGTTTCTATATCGCTCCGCAACACATTTTGCACACAGTATTGACATATATCACCCATTGTACCTACAACATTATGTCGTTGTACGACACATGGTTCAGGAGATATGGCGTGATATACACCGTCGTGCTTGAAAAAGTGCCGCCTCATGCACGACGTTTTAATTTATTACGTCTTTCTATTAACTCTATTAACAACTAATTTCACAGACAACTGATATACGGTTCAGGAGATCTACGCCATTAACTTACAGCTGCGTGAAAACAAACTGTAGGGCAAAAGTTGCTAGAGATACTGGTGAAATATGTGTCAAAAATGTATGAAATATGTGAAACGTATGTGACATGTATACGGGCGGAGTCGCGGGCAGAAGTTCCTCCCAAACCCCTGGGTTGATTTCAACCAAACTTGGTGCACACATAACTTACCTCTTGAAAGATAAACTGTGGAGGATAGATCTCGAACATGCTACTGAGGTGGGAGTGGTAAAGTGTTGGGTTGATAATAGATAAGGGGGGAAAGAAGAGAGAAAGAGAAATAGGGTATGGACAGAGAGAGGGGGAAGGAGGAGATGGAGAGAGTGGTGGAAGAGATGGACATGCAGAGCAGGAGGTGGACAGAGGGTGTTGGAGGAGATGGACAGAGAGACAGAGAGAGAGAAAGAGAGAGAGAGAGAGAGAGAGAGAGAGAGAGAGAGCAAGGGGGATGTAAAGTAATAAAAATGTGGAAAAAGTGAACACCCGGGCAACGAGGGATATGCAGCTGGTAAAAAAAAAAAAAAAAAAAAAAAAAAAAAAAAAGAAAGAAAGAAAGAACACGGCGACTCAGTCAACCCTCAGCTGACCACTGGCCACAATAACTAAGAGCAATAATTCAACCAACGCCAGAAATAAAAGGCGTGACAGAATATTCGTCGAGCAATATCCATAATAAAATAGAATTACTTTAGTGTTTGACGCCCTTGTTCCTGTTGCGCCACGCCGTAATGGTAGTTCAGTAAGTTGTACAATTTAATCAGAAAACTGGTCAGACACAACCGCCTGCACATCCGAAATTTAGCACCAACCACAACAGCACAACCTCTTCCAAAACCACTGCAGCCGAACATACACCAGGGCTTACATCAGCTTGTATCTTGTCAGCACAACCTTCCTAGATCCAAGAGATGAAGTACCATCAGCTATCTCGGACAGGAACCAAAGTCCCGCGCCACCGCGAGCCCTGATGCCCTTATGCTCGCCATCTTTTTAATGCCATCTCTCAGCTGAGGCTCCATCACAACAGCAGTCGACCCGTTCTCGACATACACGAAAAGGCCGTCACCAGCTGTTAGTAGGCTAGTGCCGCCCGTCCTACCAGGCAATAACACTTGCTGTCAAAGACCCTGAACGAGTCACACCGGAATGTAGACAAGACCGGACGTTGCTCCAACAATGGCACGGCTCTAAGCTGATGCTGCTTCTCAGTTTCACCAACAACTGGCACTCCGCTTCCAGTCTGCGCCGCTCGTAACGTGGATCTGCGTTCGGCAATTTTTCAGTCAAGGGCGTACACTGCCACGGCGGGAATGCAACACCAGGTTAGGCACCAAACGCCAGACAGCGCAGGACTTTAACTATGCTGTGAAACGTTAATTATCAGCAAACAATCTTGGTAGAAAAACTAATATTTGGCACTGAAAATATAGGATAAAAGTACAGTAGAAGTGATCCTCAGGTTTCACGGATGAACAGAAACATCAATTAAAATAAAAGGCAGTGGCCATAAACTCAATATCTTTCACACTGAGAAAGTACCGTATGACTGACATTGAGATCAGCTACAGTGATAGATGAGAGCACTGAGAATCGACGGTGGAACGTGAAGACGTGTTAGTGTTAGTATCATAACATCTACAGAGTGTTACTAAAAGGTACGGCCAAACTTTCAGGAAACATTCCTCATACACAAAGAAAGAAAATATGTTATGTGGACATGTGTCCGGAAACGCTTACTTTCCATGTTAGAGCTCATTTTATTACTTCTCTTCAAATCACATTAATCATAGAATGGAAACACACAGCAACAGAACGTACCAGCGTGACTTCAAACACTTTGGTACAGGAAATGTTCAAAATGTCCTTCGTGAGCGAGGATACACGCATCCACCCTCCGTCGCATGGAATCCCTGATGCGCTGATGCAGCCCTGGAGAATGGCGTATTGTGTCACAGCCGTCCACAATACGAGCACGAAAAGTCTCTACTTTTGGTACCGGGGTTGCGTAGACAAGAGCTTTCAAATGCCCACATAAATGAAAGTCAAGAGGGTTGAGGGCAGGAGAGCGTGGAGGCCATGGAATTGGTCCGCCTCTACCAATCCATCGGTCACCGAATCTGTTGTTAAGAAGCGTACGAACACTTCGACTGAAATGTGCAGGAGCTCCATCGTGCATGAACCACATGTTGTGTCGTACTTGTAAAGGCACATGTTCTAGCAGCACAGGTAGAGTATCCCGTATGAAATCATGATAACGTGCTCCATTGAGCGTAGGTGGAAGAACATGGAGCCCAATCAAGACATCACCAACAATGCCTGCCCAAACGTTCACAGAACATCTGTGTTGGTGACGTGATTGTACAATTGCGTGCGGATTCTCGTCAGCCCACACATGTTGATTGTGAAACTTTACAATTTGATCACGTTGGAATGAAACCTCATCCGTACAGAGAACATTTGCACTGAAATGAGGATGTACTTGATGGTAGTACTGTAGAACAATGAGTCGCATGTCAACACAAGCACCGAAGTCAACATTACCTTCCTTCAGTTGGGCCAACTGGCGCTCTAACATGGAAATTAAGCGTTTCCGGACACATGTCCACATAACATCTTTTCTTTATTTGTATGTGAGGAATGTTTCCTGAAAGTTTGGCCGTACCTTTTTGTAACACCCTGTATATCCATACTGCGAGTCGACATTTCATCTTCCGATCGAATAAATTGTATATGTCATTTACGCCTTGAGGGTAGTAAAACTCACGGTCTATGTTAAAGACTCATGAGTCCTGAGCCTGTTAACTCAAGACTTGCCACATAGCACAAGTCCATTATGATGGATACCGATTACCTGATGTGGACGTTTAGTGTTGGATGATCCATGTTGCCATTACTAGACTGGTCCTATCGGTTCGCTACCTCATTGCTGTAGTATCTTTGCTGTCACTGCATCCTTCTTCGTACCTACTGGAATAGGACAGAGCTGTCTTCGTGGTGGAAACTGATGATTATAAACTGACAGGGATAACATTAACGCAAATCCATAAAATTATAAATTATTGATCGCTTTCTTTAAATAAATGGACTCTAAGCCTCTAGTATGAACTTTTTTCTTTATTGTTGTTACATACCCAAGTCCATATCTGCAGGGTATGGTCTCCCAGCGGTACAACGAACCCGCTCTTCAGCCAAATAATCAGTAACATAAATAAACATGAGAAACAGTATTTTATACACAACTACGTCATGGAAACTTCGACTGTCACGCTCACCAGACAGTACAGATATTGTACAGGGTGATTCAAAAGTCCGTTATCGTTGGAATATTCAATACTTTATAAGGAATAGTGTAGCTAGAGAGCTATGAATTGGCACGGGAACTTCAAATAACATAAGGTTTTATTGAAACAAAAAATAGTGCACAAAATGACCAACAGTCGGCGCTTCATATGATACAAAAGAAAGCATTAGAATATCAATTAATTCTTACCAAAGACGACGTTCTTTACAACAATTCCTATGTACGTCGGCCGTCATTATCAACAATATCTGTAGTCGAAGAATAATGTTGTGAACAGCACATACAGCATATCAGTAAGTATGGTGACTAATTGGTGAGAAACTGCGGTCGGATGTTGTCTTTTAGCCTCTCTAGTGAGGTCGTACGATCGCGGTAGACTTGCGAACCAATAATCACGCGCACTGAGATTTAGGGACCTGGGAGGCCTAGCATGAGAGATGTGGAGGCTCATCACGCCATCTTCACCAAACGATGAGCGCAATATGTCGTTCATACGTGTAATAATATGGGGAGAGCGCCATCCTGCATACATTTATTGTAGTACAGGAGCGTTTGCACTCCTGCGTTGTTTTTAATACATGGTTTTATGACATTTTACCTGAGCACCACAACTCTGTATCTGTTTTACGGATGGGTCAAAAGAGGGTGATTCCATTGGCTGCTTTGTTGTTCACCCTGTTCATGTTCTCAAGATCCGACTGCCTCGGGACTCTACTGTTCTCGACGAGGAATCATACGCCATCTTGAGGGCACTGGAGCGATAAGATATATTTCGTGTACGAGATTCCTCGCCTGTTCCGATTTCTTGAGTGCCTTTCACTCTCCACAACGCTGGCACCCAGCAGATAAATTAGGTCAAGAATACCCAGGTCGCACCCTTCCAACTACAAAGGCGAAGAAGGAGATGTCTTTCTGCTGGGTTCCGAGGCACATGGGAATTGCGGGGAACGAAAAGGTGGATGTAGCAGGCAAGGAGGCGTGTCGCGATCCTCACTTTGTGCAGTGTGCCATCACCTCGCTGTTGAGGGACAGAGTCATGTGCCGATGGCTAGACGAGTGGCTGGAAGTGACAGATAGTAAGCTGCAACTAGCAAAGTCCGCGACACGGCCTTGGCGTAGTTCCTTAAAGCGATGCAGGCTGAATGAGGTTCTCCTTAACCGTCTTCACATTTGCCTCAGCCCTACGACGCATGACTACTTCTCTGGTCGGAGAACCCTCCAATGTGTGGTGTGTGTGTCGTACAGATCACAGAACGACACATTCACAGACTGTGTTTCATTTTCGGACCCTAGTGGGGGCAGGGAGAGGGGGGAGAACATTTGCCGACCGAGTTACCTTGTATTTTAGTTGAAAATAATCAGACGAATATGGCACAATTGTTAAAACTTTGTTAACTGTCAAATTGGATCCATAAGTTTTAGGACCACGTTTTATATCTGTTATGAGTGTGGCCGGCTCAGCCGTGACTTTTCATGAGAGATCAGCCAGTCACATACTGCTGTGGATCTATTTTAGTTTCCCTTTTGTCTTACATAGATTTGAAACTTCCCCTTTGAATGCAAAGACATGTGAAACTTTCCCTTTGAAAATCAAGAAAGACAGTGCTGGAAAAACTCTTACATTATTTGATACAGAAACAGCTGAGTAAAACTCAACATACTCAGACTGTTTTCTCTTTACTTATTCTGATCATCACTAAACTGACACACAATATTTTAGCGAGAAGCAATCTGACTTTCAATAATCCCTACAAAAGAATATCCCTGGCCGACATTAACTTACACCTTTCATGAATCACTTACCTCACAAAAATTGTTGATACTCGAACTACTGCAATACAGCGAGCGCCAATACTGTCAGCTGAATAAAAGATTCTAACTAGTGAGGGCATTAACTACTATAGGCATAGTTAGCAAATGAAAGATTTTGATAGAGAACAAACAATGTATTTACCTTAATAGTGTTCAAAAGTCATTATATATATATCAGTTCATGACATCCAGTCTTACAAATTTCCTTTTTCTGACGGACACACATCCAGATTGTCCACTCTCAAAAGTCTGGCAACTCTCTCCTCACATCCACCAATGCTGTCGGCTCACCTCCAACCGCCCAACGCTACGCGCTGTTCAGATCCAACTGCCCAAAGCTACACAATCGAAAATTCCAACATTGAGTCCAGCCAGCCACAGACTGCACACAGTGCAGTCAGCGATTTTCATACAGAGCACTACGTGGCATTACCAACATAAAAACCTAAACAGCCTACTTACAGCTTTAGTTTCCAGTTTTAGAACATCTGGAAACTTTTAACGCTGTCTTTCATGATATGAGCTTGTATGATTGTGCAGCTGATCATGGATGAGATTACATAAGGGTGAATGCGATTTTATCTGTGACAGAGTTTTTCTCTTTTCTCGCATTTTCTCCGTTTTAACTATATTCGTTTCAGCTAGTTCCGTAACCGCCCTGGCAAACTCGTCGTTGAGCGCCTCTAACCCACAAATGGAGTTTTTGGTCACATTGTATATGTCACGACTACAGTGCTTGTCTGTACTTACAATTTACTCAAATTATAAGCATGGGGTCGAAGGCGATACTCGTATTCGCTTGCGGTGTTAACAGCTAACTGCAATGTGTCTTCTTATGTTAGACGCTGCTGTGCATACTCTGCCCTCAAGATGACCGGTAACTGTCAAAACGAATGTCCGATCAAAATTACTTGATAGTTGACACTTTACTTGTTGGAGCTCACGTCCCGCCCGAACCGTTCGCCCTTGCCAGGCACATACAGTAGATCAGTTCACTTGCAATTGCTTGGCCGGCGTTTTTTCTTGATGTGTTTGGATCCCAAATCATGGGTCTGTCACTTTTATTTCGTACTTCATTATACTTGTTAACGACACTAAAAACAACGGTGCTAATGAAATACACAAATATCATACAAGCGCTGACCAAACGCTACTGGATATCTCCGCAAGAGACGCGATTCAGCGCCACATATACAGTTAGCATAATTACAGAGAACAATGTTGGTGCGGACTACACACGTAATACATTACGTTTTTAAAAGAGAAAAATCCCAAAAGACAAATTCAAGGAAGCTAAAAGAATTTGGGCGAGACCGTCAGAAAAGCATTTCTCGTAATCAACAAACTTAAATACTAAAATACTTAGATATTAAAGCAAACATTTTTTACCCTGAACATTTTACTTAAAAAAGTTCTCTTACTGGAATTTACTTTCAAAAGCTATTAACCTTTGAACTACCTCTGTATAGTCATTTAAGAACTTCTAGTAATTTTGCTTCTCTTTGACTGCATTTTACGTAAGGAAACTTTTACTATAACACTTTGCAGTACTTAAGAAAACTTTTAAACTAGAATAGTTCGACTTTGTTTCTCTGTAATGTACTAATGCATGGATCTGTTATTACTCTAACTAAAATTTTCATTCCCCCTTTTACTGAAGCAATTAAGACAACTTTTTATACAAAAACGGTTTAAATAGTGCCTCTTTATATTAATTTGGCACTTCATACGTCTGTAAAACAGGTTACTCGGATTAATCAAACACCAGGAAGGAACCCTATATAGGTATATGATTAGGATGAAATAACAAGGTGAACCAGTTTCTTTAAAGTTCACTAATAAAACACAGTTTTAATTAATGGTTGATGCTGTAAAAAGTAAAATACCAAAATAATCTTATATTTAACTTAATAAACAATCAACATAGTATTGTACATAGATTACTAACATACGATGCAAAGAACTTCAACCTCCAGTATAGCACACTTTACTTTACACATACAGAAAAATAGTAACAATGAGCGAAAATTTTAAAACAAAAAATTATACATAAAGTAGATGAATCATAAACAAATTGTGTTATAGGTTAGATTATTATTTTTATTCGGTTAATCGGTTTAAATATTTTTTTTATTTCTTAGTCTTTGTCGCGTCCTTTTCATAAGGTTATTCGCTTTATTGGCTCTTACATTTCCTTCTATCATTTTTCGTATGGAACTGGCTGTGTCGCTTATTACCTGCAACCAATGCCAACGAGGAGTTCTCATCTGTTGGTAATGCAGCAGCTCATGTAGCTGGTGTGAGGATACTTCCAAGTAACTAACGATGTCGAGAAATTACACTTTCCTTTTAGCGTTGAAACGGAATTTTCTATTTCTTCAGTTTGCTCATAGAGGTTAGTTTAATCACCATAAAGAAAACGATCGCGATTTTGCTTCTGCCGCAGAGAGGTGACCATCATTTTCTCGGATGCATCGCACATCATGAGGTTGTTGTTAGGTTAGGAGATAAGTTTAAATTCAGGCTTACAAAACACGTCGTCAGCCGCAGTTCAGTCACTGATCACTTAAAACCAACTGTCGACAGACCATCTCGAATTTGCCATGTGCCTCGCGGAGGCTATTTCAAAAATGCTTCGCGTTACACGTGAGCTGGGTTCGTGGAGTAACGCGCCGTTTATGTGTCTGTGTGTGTTTGTATGTGTCACCTATGAGGGAACGGTAGCAACAGCCGATGTTGCAATACTGCAGAGTAAAGTGACAGACGTCAAACTACAGAGATAATGACAGGCGCCGACTATCAGGTAATTTTAATCCCTCTATAGTTACAAATTTCGCACATGCGATCATGGCCAGTAAATAGTTTAGAAGAAGTCTTCCTTTATTAAAAATAATAAATAAAAAGCAAATATTTACAAATAATTGTAGAATTTTTAAGAGATAAACTTAATGACCATTTCATGTAAAGGAAACGTGATTGTATTCGCTTTTTAAAATTGAAATAGAAAAACACAATAGTAAAAGTATAAGAATACATTTGAAACACAATGCATCTAAAGTGATCTTAAAAATGAAGCCCCGCACTTTCATTAAAAGTTGAAGGACCTGCTTTTGGGAAAAATGGTTTGTCGTTGGAGGGGAAGAAGTTGGGTGTTTAGTATGGTAGGAGATTGTGGGCATAAATGTAGAGGACTGATAGTAACGATGGGGAAGGAGGGGCTGTTGGAATGACAGGAAGGAGTAGTTTGGGATGTTGGTAGAACCATGACAAGAAAAAGGAAAACGGTAAGGAAAGATGGGAAGGCAAAGGCCGGTAGAGGCGTGACATTGTACTAGAAATGGAAATTAGATGGGAGACAAAATGGTTCAAATGGCTCTGAGCACTATAGGAACTTCTGAGGTCATCAGTCCCCTAGAACTTAGAACTACATAAACCTAACTAACTTAAGGACAACATACACATCCATGCCCGAGGCAGGATCCGAACCTGCGACCGTAGCGGTCGCGCGGTTCCAGGCTGTAGCGCCTAGAATCGCTCGGCCTGTCCGGCCAGCCAGATGGGAGACAGTTTAATTACTGGCGCTGGGTGTTCGATGGTATTCACAGTTATTGCAGAGAGGTGACAATTTGACGAGGTGGTACAGGACCGATTTGGGAGAAGGTAAATGGACGGTAGGGTGCATGGCATTCAAAGATTTCGAGAGACTGATAGAAATTAGGTACGGCTGGATTTTACATAGGGTGTTCTATGATGTCAGGAATGCCTTCTGGTGACTACTTATTCTTTTAAGTTTCTTGTGTCCCGTGTTCCACAGTTCTTACTAGTCCTTTTACTTTTTATTCACTTCGCAGACTGTAAAATTCCGGGAAACTGCAGCGCCCTCAACTGACTACTACTAGAGCAGGCAAGCGTCATTTGTCTCTACGTTACTTAGCGCGGGAGGCGGCAGCGGCGCTCCCCAGAGACGCAAGCCGCAACTAATCTGCGCGCCATTACTCCGGCGAGCGCGTGCGCCTTCCACCCTGACTACGCGCTCGGGACCTCGCACCTGCGGTCTCGCACGCCGCCCTGGGGATAGGGCAGGCTGGTGTACAAGTTGTTCCCTAACGACCGTATTTTTGACATGACAACGTGATGCCGTTACACTACGGTATGAGTGGCCTCTTACCCCATCACATTGAGGCCGAAGTGAAAACTGCAGAGGCGTCAGCTTCTTGTGAAAAGAATATTAACCTAAAATTATTCGCATCTGACTTTATAAAATAGTCGTCGTCATTTTGTCAATAGAAGGCATGAAACAGATGAGCGAGTCTGCTATCAAACAAATAGTTTATTCACAACTTTTCTTTTGGGTGCTTTCTATCTCTCTCTCTCCCTCTCTTTCTCTCTGGCTTATTGGGTGAGAGAGGGGAGGTGGATGAGCGTCGAGCTAGCACTAACGAAGTACTTGTCCTTAAACCATATACATTTTGACAACTTTGCTTTAAATAATAATTAATGATATAAAAATCTTGTGAAGTGACCATATCGTCGGAAAGCTATGTCACTTGATACTTCTTTTAAATGAAAAGTAACGAAAACTTTTGTGCAATCTCACACTACCGTTCTCTATGTCCTATTCAAAAGCCCTCATTACCTAGTTGGGTAATAGAGAACAGTAGTTTTCAGGCAGTCAAATAGCTATGTAAATGCATATTGTACATGCCAGGACGCAACAGTGTAGAAAAACGGTGCTAAAATTGTCATTGCAAACGGCACAAACTTTTAACACTGATCCTGCTATGACGATATAATTGAGCCTCAGAACGTCATCTTCTTGCTGTCTAGGGGATGGTGTAAACGTCCAGGTTTTTGAACGTAAGTGGAAATACTTATTCCCATTTTCAGGATGTTATATTTCCCATCTACACGTGACAAACAATGGGAGTCATGTATTTAGTTTCTCACCATTGCTAAACAGAGTCTTCTTGCAACATTTCAAGGAGTTCATAATCTTCATTGTCCTCAGCTAACAATTTCATCAAACATTTCAGGTTAATTTTCGATTTCAAACCACTGATTCCAATATAAAAGTCGTAAATGATGCAAACTCTTTTGAAAGTACCAAGACCAGCTTACTTACTACGTCTAGACAAAGATTATTCTACTCGGGCTCGAAACAAAGACTACCATTGGGGCGTATGACAAACGATATATTTTGGCTTAAACTTCTAGATTGCCCCAGAGCCAGTAGTTGGTCAAATTAATTTTTGTATCTATTTTTTTACGCACATGAGCGAACAGTTATAAAGAAAACACATTTCTCGAAGTTAGCAAAATTTATAAAGTTGAAGTAATCATATATTACGACACATAATTTTGAAACTAGGTTTCCGTAAAATTTACGTAAATGTCACGCTGCCAAAATAATAAAGCTTTCGTATTTTCTTTCATGTGACAGATTTTTATAAAGGAAAGATTACTTTTGCATAATTATAACATTTCTTAGTTTAATAGAGAGTGAAATATCGTGAGAAAATTTCGAAACCTAGATATGTTAAAGTGCAGTACATGTCAATAATCGTCATATGAAACAAATGGAACTTACAGGATAATTAACTTCTCTAAACTCAAATATAAAAAACAGTGTTCCACTGCATTACAAGAAAAATTGGAAAAGAGAGAATTTTAAATAAATTCATAAATGTTTACCCTGATTTCGAGTTTATATATTAATTATATTTATGATCGTAACGCCTCTTTTTTCTTACAGGTCTATTAGAGAAACCATGAAGTTTCTGTACAGCTGTGTCTCATTCAACACTTTTGCCAGAAGGAGCGTTTTGTGAGCTATATCGTAAAAATGGCTTCCCCCCCCCCCTCCCGGGGAAAGCTCATTGTGTTGTGTGGCTAGCAGATACCAAAATACCCACTATAGTGCAGCGAAAGTTTGTGTCCCATTATGGAAACAGAGAGCATCTTGTGTCACGTTAATCGGGACATGGATGGAACCTTTTTTTAACAACAGGGTCTGTTCAGAAACTTCCAAACAGCGAGAGACGGTCTGTTTCGAAGGAGACTGTGCAGGCAGTTCAAACCCCATCCACGAGGTCACCACAGAAACCAATTAGAGAAGTTTTGGGGGAGCTTCAAGAGCCAAATAGCACAGTGTATAAAGTTGTTCGCAAACGTCTTAAATTGTATGCATACTCGGTCCAATTTCTCCAAGCATTACAACCAGGTGATAGCCTAAGACATGAACAATATGCAGTAGACTCGCCGAACTGTTTGGATGAGGAAAGTAATTTTTTGAAGCGTGTATGTTTTCCCAATGAAACTAATTTGCACGTTTGTGGCTCAATTGATTGCCATAGTGTACGCATCTGGGGATCACAAAATCTTTACGACGTAGTAGAACACATTCGGTACAGTCCATAGGCTAATGTGTGGAGGGAGTTAATATGTATTTGAGTGCTGGCCCAGTTTTCTTCATTGAAAGCAGTGTAAGTGAATATGTTTCCCTAGAGATGTTGGTGAATTATGCGGTTCCCCAGCTAACCGATTTGCAAGGCACTATCATCCTTCAGCAAGACGGAGATCACCGTCATTGGACTCTAGTGATCCACGATTTTCTTAATGAAACCTTACGTCAACAGGTGGATTGGAAGAGAGGGCTCAATTCCATGTCCTCTTACATCACATGACATAACCCCCTTAGATTTCTTTCTTTGGGATTATGTGAAAAATGTTGTGTGCAAAACAGCAGTTCCTGAGACTGTGACATTGCAACAGCGCATCAGTCACACCAGACACGTCGCAGAATCTGTAACAAGAGTTTGAATACTGGCTAGATATCTTGCGTGTTACCACTGGTGCTCATATTGAAGTGATTTAAATGTTGAATTGTGTTACCCGTATTAAAAGTTAATGTAAGGTTCAAAACCTTAGGAGAAGAGAAATACGTGGTATTACGCATGTTTCATTTAGTGTGCCCAATAAAGAATTACATTGTTTTGTTATCAGGGTAAACATTTATGGACAACTTGTTCATTCAATACATCGATTTATAGGCCCTTCTTTTCAACTTCAGGCTTGCAATTTTAGATAAACACAGCTGAGAATTGAATGGAATCGCAAATTTCGTCAAACAGGATTAGCATCGTAATTAGTTGAAATGTTTGCTCTGATCATACGTACATTGCAATATACG
Organism: Schistocerca piceifrons; assembly: GCF_021461385.2. Classification (NCBI taxonomy): domain Eukaryota; kingdom Metazoa; phylum Arthropoda; class Insecta; order Orthoptera; family Acrididae; genus Schistocerca; species Schistocerca piceifrons. The sequence continues at coordinate 958,599,011 of NC_060138.1, forward strand.
AGTTGGCCAGGGTTCAGCAGTCGTTTGTGCAAACTGCTGATCACACTATCGAAATCAACACATAAATGATCAAACAAGCGATTCATCGTTCAGATAGAATCCAACACAATCGTACAACTGTTAAACTGATAATTTTTCTTGTTTCAAAGTGCTAATGGAGCTGAGGATTCACTATCCACGAAATAAAACTTTAATTCAGTACATATTATTAAAAACGATCCGGCTAGCTTCCTAGATTGAAATAAAAGAATATGTTTCTTGTAATGACACCTGAATTACATTGGAAGCGCCGTCACAGTGAGACTGCAGTTCAGTTGGCTGGAATCCTCTGATGATAGTTATTTTTAATGGAAAGTGTCACCTCTTCAGAAAGTTGTGGGAGGAAATGATGGAGTGAGGAAAAGTTCTCTTAAAAATACAAATTTATTTGCTCTCAGACAATACTCTCCAGGTTGAAGTTGGGTTGATTAACAATCACTTTCACCAAAACATGTAAAAAGCAATGTGCGTACAATGTTAAAATTTTCTGAATCACCAGCATCATAATATCCAGTTTTATAAAAACTATATCTGTGCAGAAGGCATCGGAATGCCTTCTAAAGTCTCGGAAACTCACAAACGGATGTATACTGCATAGCATCGACTTTTGATCCCAGCGTGATAGAGAACTAACGAAAAGAAGCTGTCAAGAGTCGAAACAGACTCGCAAATTGTGAGCAGTGCAGTGCAAAGACAACGAAAACACTAAACGTGACACTTAATCCAAAAAGCTAAAAGAGCAGCAAGATGAAGCAGGGCACCGGACAACGAAGAGACATAGACTGCCGCCAAGTGTTCGCCCCACAATCGACTGCCAACAGCGTTTAGTCTGACATAATTTTCAAAATTTACCATAGGAGGGTAGAAAATCGCAAAGGTTGCAACAGTGAAAATGAAAATCTTCCTCTCTCTTCCTTCAAACAGGGAAAGTTGTAAAATTTTCTTCTCCTGCACTTGTTGTACTCTCTGTCAACAAACTAAAAATAGGCAGTGTACTTGCCTTCACCTTATGATTGGCGGAACGATGTCTGGGAGTATAAATGCAGCTCGATTCCAATAATATTTACAGGAAAATAGCGGTTGCTCTCTTCTCTGCTTCTGCGTTTAGGACAACCTCTGGGCTTTTTTTAAAATCACTTGGGAGCTCACGTGTCTCAAACTGCTTTGAAAGGCGCTTTTGAGGTACTCTGGCTTAAGAGATATCCCAAGCGCCTTAACCGCACTACCTCTGTCCTGGTGGGAAATCTGCCCAACATTTACGATTGTCTAACCACCGCCTAAAATATGTGGGGGGCTCACCTTGGCAGATTACAACAACTGGGAGAAACACGAGCTAAAACACCAGCATTCACATGCCCTGCTCTTCCATTCAGAAAACTTTCAAGAATACAACATAAACCTCTTGTTTCCCGAAATAAAATGAGAAAATATCGCTTGATATGTATCCTTATAAAGGACGCTTAGACCTCGACTGCTCGGAACCGCACGAAAGCATGCTCAGACTCGATCATAATAAGAACAGTGGCCTGCGTCACTTCCATGCAAAACTCAGCACTTGTCTGCTAGCGCCGTCAGACGGTGGCATATTGTAGCTCCACTAACAAGTTCTTCAGTTGCAAACATGGTATAGCTGTAGCATGAATGTGTCTCTTGGAGTATTCATATGGAGATTTCTGTGTAAACTATTTACAATGTTATCACTGAAGAGAATTAATCCTACGAATGTGGCCAAATATTAGGGACAAAGTTGCGACGTGGCGAGTATGGAAACGAAATCGGGGTTCAGGGTAGAGAGTTCATAGATATCTTATATAACATAATATGTCAAAAACATAATGAGGATGAAGCTGAAATTCATGACATTAAGCTGGTCAGATATACTGATTTTGAGGGACAGGAAGTGAGTCAACCTGAAGATGGCTGTTCAGGCAGTAGACAACTTTCCTCCTCAGGGCAACAAGAAGAGTCCGGTACAGTGAGTTCGAACTATCTCATTACGGACTATCTCCACTCAAACAATTGAGGCCCACTATAAAACATTTATGAAGATTATTACAATCGTAGCTTCAATACCTGTAACAAACTAATGAGGCTCTCTAACTGTTTGTGGAGAAGGTGAAATGTTTATGACAGAGTAGGGTGTGGAGAAAGGGAATATATGGAGCAGTGGCAAAGTCAATTCCAGTATGAAATGTCTTCATCATCAACACCGTCTCACAGAGGAGAGAAAACTATAGGTAGTATGTTGCATTCTGTACATAGCTCTACCCACAGATACGCAACTTATATGGCTTTATCAAATGACACGCAGACTAGCAACCAAGGTGTATACCTGTTTTAAAGAGACACAAGGCACGTTCGGCCCAAATAATAGAATTGTGAAACAAATTGCCCACGAAAGATTCACGTGGAAGCAAGAAAAGTGGAAAAATGACTAAGGAACACAAGAAACGTTTTCTAGCTTCAATTCTTGGCGAATACGTAACAGTTGAAAACAGCCTATTGCTGTGCGATTCTTGGTCAGGTCATACAGATCGTATCCTTCTAGATGCAAATTCTGTAAAAAAATATTTTATATAGAAGACATTGCCACCAAAAACAACAAAATATTGCCAACCTATGATATTTACTTTTTCGACAGTATCTCCTGGATACCAGAGGGATGGTTGATTTTGTAAGACTAAAATGTAGCAAACCACAAGTGAAGATACATGATCGTTATATTATCATAAAAGTCGCTCTGTGATTTACAATCAGTTTTCTGCACCAAAGTATACGTCTGTGTTGCAATAGCTTGGTTAAAGGCAGTTTATGACATTGAAATAGCCATATCACCATCTGGGAGTATACTTAGTGTGACTCTTGATATTGGACTGCATGAATGTGAAAACTTGGCTGTAGTGAGGTGTGCATATTGTTCTCTTCTACCTTGTTTTAACCACTTCATCGAAATCCTACGTCGGCACTACGAGGACTAATATAAGCATTATCAGGTGTGTAGAATAAATATGTTTTGCATTAATTACCTTAAGCGGTAGGTTCTTGGCATTGTTGATTGAATATGTAATGATACACTGACGTCACTGAATTCCATGTAATTTCCCTCTTATGGTAATGATATCTTGTTATTTTGTTTTCTCTCTTAAAATGTCAGTTGTGGTAGAACGCAGCGTTTTGCATGGAAATGGCACGTAACACTGTTTTTTTATGTTACTCTGCGCATGGATTCCTACGATTTGTGCGTTCGAGGTCAAAGGTCTCCCTTATCAGGGGCACCGCAAAAGAACAGAATTCCGTCGCAGATTTAATTTGGAAACTATACCCGAATAAAATGAACTTCTAACAGTCTTCCAGTAACCAACTTAATAAGATAACATATGGAACTCAGTCCATGTATCATAATATAAATAGTGAAATTTTGTCCATGGGTGTGTCAGAAGGAAAAAAAATGGAAGCCTGTCCATCTCCTATGAGTGAAAAAAAAAAAACAGTAGTCCTACAGCAGCAGCTTGTGCCTTCATTAGCATAGTACCAGACGAAACTGAATAAACGAAATGAAGTTTTCTTACCAAACTGACTGTGCTCTCCTGTGACGTAATGCTGCATGGACATACAAGAAACCAATTTTGTCCAACAAACAAAATAATCTGAGGCCAAGGTTTCAAGACAAAGGGGAGTGCATAATTAATCAAATTGTGCGATGGCTAATAGGTTTACAACCCTGAAGAACGGTAATACATTTATTCCTAACTCGGAAGATATTTCTATAGTCGAATCGAATTGAGGAAATCCCTTACACCTGGCAGAGCATTTGGCAACTTTCAACCGCCAAGCGCAAACGGCTACAGGCGAAAACATTAGCGGTATACAAAGCTATGAAGAAGAATTGCCATAGAAACGTTTACAAAATCGAGTTGTTGACACGCGAAGCAGCTGCGTCCAGCGTAAAGGAACTGTCAGGGGGTCATCTCACACCTGAGTCTGTTGCAGGAGTACATACATGGTAATAATATAAGAACGAAAGGTGGTCGGTTTGGTCACGGGTCAAATTGGCAAAATGAATACGCATGCAACGGCGGGTTTGTCAGCTAGTTATTAAAAATTTTTAATTGGCTTACCAGCATCCAAAAATATTTCATCTTGTTGAAGAATTGGTTCATTATTTGGATTATATTTAGTAATTCTGATTGTAACTAGATTATTTTTAGCCATATATCACATTTGGCGACGAAACAGGATGAATCATGCTCATTAACTTGTGTATATACATAGTTTTCTCTATAATATCTATCTATGTCGCTGTACACACTGCTGCAGGAGTACATATCAGGTAATAATAAAATAAATAAATGAGTTCGACTTGGTGAAGGGAGACGACTGTTAGCAGAACAAACTTACTGCCACCAGATGGCAACCACTACTGCTGCACTGTGCACCGGAGACAGCCCACTCGCCCCACACCCATGGTCGGCGCCGCATCACAGACTCGGTAAACGTATGTGCGGGAACCCGCTGCACTCCGATCACATTTAATTCCGCTAATGGCGCAGGCCTGATTTAGTGGACTTAACGAACTGCGCTCTCTCACACGGCTGTTATCTGTAGTTCGCAGCGCTCGCGAGCCGCGACTAAAGTCTATTTCGAGCGGAAAACCAACGGATGCGTTATTTGAAAGCTAGGTCGTTTTCTATTGACGCGCTAGAGCACTGTTCACAGAGATACAACTAAAAGGTCTGTAGTAAACCATTTGCAAGTTCAGTAGCATCTGCAGCCAACTGTTCATCACAATGGCATTCCAATTCAAAACGCTCAGGAAGCCTTCGATTTCGTACACATGCTGCCACCAAAGACGTAACGAGATGACGATAACGAGTTTTTACGCAAAAGTACAGTGCAGATAAGCAATTTGATTTTTATGAAGTCGCTAAATAAATAGATATCGAACGTTTGTTTGAAGTGACATCACTGTATTATTTATTTTATTATTATTGACCGTACAAGAAATTAAACTGAAACGTAGTGAACAGACAAACCCGGAAATTTCTAGCGAATACTGTTGTTAAACAGCAGACCCGGTAGTACAAATAAATTTAGTCATGCAGGATGAGCATTAATAACAGCTACAAACAGCAGAGACGGATTCCTGACTACTGAGCTACCCAAGCACGACTCACGCTCCGTCCTCACAACCATAATTCCGCCAGTACCTTGTCTCCTACGTTCCAAACTTCACAGAAGCTCTCCTGCGAACCATGCAGAACTAGCACTCCTGGAAGAAAGGATACTGCGGATACATGGCTTAGCCACAGCCTGTGGGATGTTTCTAGAATAAAATTTTCACTCTACAGCGGAGTGTGCGATGACATGAAACTTTCTGGCAGATTAAAGCTGTGTGCCCGACCGAGACTCGAAATGAAATTGTGTTAGTTGATCTGCTTTCTGGTACACTGAATGAAATTGAGACTGAGGAATGGATACTTAGCTGGACTTACCGTGTAGTGTGTTGTAACTCCAAGTGGCATGCTTACTCTATGTTATTGTTAGCAAAAACGAATCGATTGGGCAATGCAACTCCCAATACCAACAAAGCGGTCAGACAGCCAAGGGATATGATCCGCTGCACACATGTCAAAATAAATGGTGTCTCTTTCAGTTGTTGTTTTCACGCACATGAGTATGAAAATAGAAAAATGTGCTAGGTCTAAACTTACGGCGAGAGTACCGACTGCAAGATTTTTCCTACCGGGCACGTTACCACCTAATAAAGTGCTGAATAATCAAGGAAGCGAGAAAACTACTTACCAGCAGAATTTGAATAAGCATGGAAATGTGTCAGGTAAAAGGAAGCTGAGATGTAATGAAAATAACGATTTCTGCAAGAAAAATGCTACACAACATATTTACTGAAAAGTAGCACAAAAATTTATAAAATGTTGAAAAGTTTTTAAGAAATATAAAAAGCAGTCGTGTAATGTCTTCAGAATGCAAGACTTCAAACTGAAGAAATAATTTATGTCGTCAGAATTGGTGCATATCTGTATTGCAAATAAAGTAGCTGGTTACATAGATATTTCGTACAGTAAATGTGGTAAAGCTTTCTTTCCAAATTATTGCTGCTGAAATAAGCATGCTGATAATTTCGTTCAAAACTGCAGCTGTGTTTTTGGCACTAAAATCAGTACATATCAGGTGTTCCACATATACAAACGAAGTAAACAAAAGGGACAAATTCAGTGCATCACTGTCAAATTCGTGTGTTATGTCGCAGTCGGGGAAAGCAAAATCGTATAAAAGTAATTTATACAAGGCATAATCAGCATTGTTGTATTTACATAGTGTTAAATACGCTATTGGCCATTAAAATTGCTACACCAAGAAGAAATGCAGATGATTAATTGGACAAATATATTATACTAGAAACGACATGTAATTACATTTTACCGGCCGGAGTGGCCGAACGGCTCTAGGCGCTACAGTCTGGAACCGCGCGACCGCTACGGTCCCAGATTCGAAGGCTGCCTCGCGCATGGATGTGTGTGATGTCCTTAGGTTAGTTACGTTTAAGTAGTTCTAAGTTCTACGGGACTGATGACCTCAGAAGTTAAGTCCCATAGTGCTCAGAGCTATTTAGATTACATTTTCACACAATGTGGGTGCATAGATCCAGAGAAATCAGTACCAAGAGCAACCACCCCTGGCCGTAATAATGGCTTTGATACGCCTTGGCATTGAGTCAAACACAGCTTGGATGGCGTGTTCAGGTACAGCTGCCAATGCAGCTTCAACACGATACCACAGTTCATCAAGAGTAGTGACTGGCGTATTGTGACGAGCCAGTTGCTCGGCCACCGTTGCCCAGACGTTTTCAGTTGGTGAGAGATGTGGAGAATTTGCTGGCCAGGGCAGTAGTCGAACATTTTCTGTATCCAGAAAGGCCCGTACAGGACCTGCAACATGCGGTCGTGCATTATCCTGCTGAAATGTAGGGTTTCGCACGGATCGAATGAAGGGTAGAGCCACGGATCGTAACACATCTGAAATGTAACGTCCACTGTTCGAAGTGCCGTTAACGCGAACAAGAGGTGACCGAAACGTGACGGATCGAATGAAGGGTAGAGCCACGGGTCGTAACACATCTGAAATATAACCTCCACTGTTCGAAGTGCCGTTAACGCGAACAAGAGGTGACCGAGACGTGTACACAATGGCACCCCATACCATCACGCCGGGTGATACGCCAGTATGGCGATGACGAATACACGCTTCCAATGTGCGTTGACCGCGATGTCACCAAACACGGATGCGACCATCATGATGCTGGGAACAGAACCTGGATTCATCCGAAAAATTGACGTTTTGCCATTCGTGCATTCAGGTTCGTCGTAGAGTACACCATCGCAGGCGCTCCTATCTGTGATGCAGCGTCATGGGTAACAGCAGCCATGGTCTCCGAGCTGATAGTCCATGCTGCTGCAAACGTCGTTGGACTATTAGTGCAGATGGTTGTTGTCTTGCAAACGTCCCCATCTGTTGACTCAGTGATAGAGTCGTGGCTGCACGATCCGTTGCAGCCATGCCGATATGACGCGTGTCATCTCGACTGCTAGTGATACGAGGCCGTTGGGATCCAGCACGAAGTTCCGTAGTAACCTCCTGAACCCACCGGTTCCATATTCTGCTAACAGTCATTCGATCTCGGCCAATGCGAGAAGCAATGTCACGATACGAAAAACGGCAAATCGCGATAGGCTACAATTCGACCTTTATCGAAGTTGGAAACCTGATGATAAGCATTTCTCCTCCTTACACGAGGCATCACAACAACGTTTCACCAGGCATCGCCGGTCAACTGCTGGTTGTGTATGTGAAATCGGTTGGAAACTTTCCTCATGACAGCACATTGTAGGTGTCGCCACCGGCGCAACATTGTGTGATTGCTCTGAAAAACTATTCATTTGCATATCACGTCTTCTTCCTGTCGGTGAAATTTCACGTCTGTGTCACGTCAACTTCGTGGTGTAGCAATTTTAATGGCCAGAAGTGTAATTGTTCCAGCTCTGTGTTTTGCTTGGCGATAACATTTTTGAGATGAGTAATGTAGATGTGATTAGCGTGTTGGCGTAAAGTCAAGTCTAGCAAGTTTGTTACTGATGACTTGGTGATTAATTTCATAGGATCTAGACCAGTTGGGCATTGTGAGTAAAAGGAAGTAACTTTGACGTCGTGGGCCTGATGTATGTGGATAAGAGTTTTTGTTTTGCTCGTCGTGGCGCTACATTGCTTTGAAGTAAGCTGTGGCGTGTCTTTCTGCAGCCCGACGGTATTGTTGCCAACGCCGCTGCCGGTTTCAAGCACGACATGGCAGTTACCTGTTGCAGATATCACATTTATATCTGTGGCCTCTAAGCTTCCAATAGGCAGTACCACACGTTGAACTTCACCTTGAATGATTTCTAACATTTGAGAAATCTCAGCGTCATCAGAACTGTTTTTAGTGTGTATGGGATAACTGTGTGGGATCGGTATATCGGAATCTGTGTTAACCTCGTCTGTTTCGGAATTTATACTAACATCAACATGGGTTATAAGACTAGTGAGCAACTGCTGTTCTACTTCCTTTCTTTGTACTGCAATTAACTGTAAAAACTGTTTGGTCTCCTATATGAGCTTACACAGAAAGTCTTTGTATCGCTTTTCTGCGATGTCAGTGTGAAACTTTAAGACGTGCATCTAACCAAGTGTCGATCTATTCTTTCATTATCTGACTGGATTTCAACTCTATACTTTTTACAGGTTTCACCACATTGATGTCTTAAAACATTAATGTCATCTCTCAAAAGTTTGGTGCTGTCTGCGCGTTGCCTGGCTATGGCTTCAATTTTATCGCAAAGACGTTTGCCCTTGGCCTTAATGTCTGTATATATTTGTTTGAAACGGCTATTAAATTGATGCGGCGGGTGTAACCTGCGTTGTGCTTTGTGATGTGTGGACATCATCTACTTCCATGGATGTATCGTTTGTTGCGTTATCTGCGTAATTACCGCTAATGGAAGCTGACGGATTTTTTAAAACAGACTGAATACTTTGCACAAATATGTCCTCTGACCCACTTGGTGCAATACGATTAATTGTGTGGAAAGTAGGTAAATCACTGACCTCATTCGGTAAATAATCAAGCTTAGAATTGTGCACGTAAACCATGCACAGATCAGCGGCGTCCGCAATAGCGGAATCTACCGTCTGATTAGTAGTCAAATTAATGGGTGAAATTATAGAGTCAGGAATTTGTTCATTATTTTGAGACTCGGTATGTACATTGTGGTGCACTGCAAATTATGCACAGCAGAACTGTACTATCTTTGACCCTGTTGCATTCAATAATGTATCGTTAACCGGTAAATTATTCATGGCAGTATCGTTAACAGTCAAATTGCGCCCCTGTTTCCTAATAACACTACGCGGCATCGTAAGTTTCATGCAAGGTACAGGCCAAAGACAAAAATATTCAACAACAGAGTCAATGAAAATACAAAGCTGAGCATAAGAATGCCGATGAACTGAGGAAAAATGTGCAAGTTAGTAAACTCCGTTGCGCCAAGGGAATGTAACTAATTTTATCGTTACAGAGTGGATGAGAGAACAGAATATATATACATGAGTATTTTAACATCAAAGATTTCACAGAGTGAACGACTGGCAGAACTGTCGCCAAGTGTAACGATCTTTAAAAATATTTGTGATACCTCAGTGAGTGGTTGTTCCCAACAAATGAGTGAAATTGTCCTACTTTACCTACTTTGTGGTACACTGAATGAGTGCGAGACTGAGGAATGGATACATAGTTGTATTTATCACGAAGCCTGTTGCAACTGCCAGTGGTATGCTTACTCTGTGTTACTGTTGGCAAAAACGTTATACGAATCCATTGGGCAATGTAACTTCCAGTACCAATAGAGAACTACAGCCACTGCAAAATATATTTAGCCCCTTAGGCACTGAATCCTCTGGCCCTGTTCAAAATTGATAACTTTGGTCCCTGTGAACATAACAAATAAATAGCATTGTCTTACCTTTAAAGCAGCAACTGTGGAATGCGATATATTCTGGTCTCACATGAAAAAAAAAAAAAAATGTGCTAGCTACAGGCTCAGCGGTGTGCAATGCTGGCCGCAATACTTTGAAATGACTTTAAATTCTTTTGGCTGATAAAATGAAAACATTTAAGAAAAAGCCAACGTTTGTGAAAAACATATGATCTGGACATGGAGGCGGTACTGATTGTGATGAATTACAAACATAGATTTTTTTAGTGAATTATATTCGAAGTTAAGTTTGGCTTTTCAAAAACATCTAACAATTCAAAATACATTACTCAAAAAAATAACATATATTTTCTAATTTATTGACAAACAATGAGAATTATACATCAAGTGTTATATAACCTTACTGGAAAACCATAAACACAAATCATTAAATTACATATACCTTTACTAACAAATCTTTGAAACTTTTCAAAAGGAAAAATCTTACTAGCGTTTTCATCAAATCGGTTACGCAGATTCTGAGTTTACTCAACAATTACAGATTATCAGCCAACACATCTACTCTAACGCACTGGCAACCCGAGAGTCATAAATACCTAACATTTTTACCCTGCTTGCGAGAAGACTTCTGCTTACATGTTCTCGTAAGTCCTACATTAATCTAACACTTGGTGGCTTGACAGACCACACCACAAAAACTGCCTACGCTATGCTCCTTCACTCACAGACAGCTATGTACGCCTGAGCGCCAAGCATTCTCTTACTCCCACACTACAATCTCAGACCAGAAGTAGTGTCTTGGGCTCTGCGGTCGTGCACAGTCAGCGATCCGCTTTACAACTCCAATCAGAGACATACATCGTCTATTGTGTCATACTTCAAAAATGGCTCTGAGCACTATGGGACTTAACTTCTGTGGTCATCAGTCCCCTAGAACTTAGAACTACTCAAACCCAACTAACCTAAGGACATCACACACATCCGTGCCCGAGGCAGGATTCGAACCTGCGACCGTAACGGTCTCGCGGTTCCAGACTGTAGCGCCTAGAACTGCTCGGCCACCCCAGCCAGCCTGTCATAGTTCCATTTTAGTTTATGTTAATATTATAATAGTTTCGGGTGACCCATACAAGTGTATGCTGAAGATTAGATGGGTAGATCACATAACTAATGAGGAAGTATTGAATAGGATTGGGGGGAAGAGAAGTTTGTGGCACAACTTGACCAGAAGAAGGGATCGGTTGGTAGGACATGTTCTGAGGCATCAATGGATCACCAATTTAGTATTTGAGGGCAGCGTGGAGGGTAAAAATCGTAGAGGGAGACCAAGAGATGAATACACTATGCAGATTCAGAAGGATGTAGGTTGCAGTAGGTACTGGGAGATGAAAAAGCTTGCACAGGATAGAGTAGCATGGAGAGCTGCATCAAACCAGTCTCAGGACTGAAGACCACAACAACAACACATACAAGTGTACCCCAGTAGACTCCTTTTAGGATGTTCAAAGTGGTCACCATTGGATTGCAGCCGACAGGGATGGTAGCGGTGGTCAAGCAGGACACACATATTCGTACTTTGGTTTACACAGTGTCGGAATGCCACTTGCCTGGAGCTTGTACTACAGTTCGTCTCAATAACGTGTAGAAGCCGGTCCTCCAGATGTGGTGTACGCATTGCCTCCCTGCACATTCGCCTGTCTGAAAGGACCCATGATCACAGAAACGCCCAAAAAGAGCTTGAAATGTGCTGTGATGTGGTTTGTGTGTGTGAGGATATTTGGTTTGGTATAGCCGTGATGCCTCTCGACCGTTTGCATCTGCTTGGCCATATACAAGTACGATCTTGGCTTGATGCCGGCGTGGATATCGGACTATTCTGCTGCTTACAGTACGCTGCATCCATCACACAACCTAAAATACAAAAGGAACACACGGCACATAGTTAGAGGAACTCTCATTCGGCAGCGCCATCTGCCGTGGCAACGATGAATTTCCGGACACATCTTCATAGAACATTTTTCCTCCATTTCCAGTCAGGAATCCATCCATCCAATTTTTTTATTTATGTTCACCTTGTATCCGGCTATTTACTCTGATGAAACAGCTCAAAGGGAAGTTACTTCTTTCCACTTCCCATTGGTTTTCTGCTTCGTCTATTACCGTTCTCTCCATCTTCAGAATCTATGTCAGTCTCGTCTGATCTACATTAACATAATACCCAGATCCTCAGAAAGTTTCTAACGTACCTCTACCTCTTCTACTACTGGGTATTGGTGGCGGTGACTCCCATCAGAACGTACATGTAATAATTTCGCACAACGGATTAATTTTAATGCCACTAAAGTCGCCCTGACACATATACGTTCCTCAGTAGAAGTACGTTATTGTCATTAGTAAAGTGAATTGTCATGTCCTAACCTAACTGTTTCCTAATCTTATCCTGTCGATATGATTGAATGTCAGGATAGGCCAACAAATCCAATTCTCTTTTAACGAAGAAGTTATAACATGTATAAAATAAATAAAAAGGCAAGATTAAATGGCACAGGGAAATGATATAAAAAGACAAGGTAATATAGTACTGGGAAATACTTTTTTTTTCCTTTATTGTTACTTTAACACCTGAACAATCAGGTAGGCTGGCAGCGGCATGCTACGCCGCTCTTCAGCCATAGTGTTGACAATAACAGTACAATAATGGAGAATTAAATTGAACATAGTGACGGGCAAAAAATAGTGGTCACAGATACACAAAAAACACGGAGCCGTTCACACTCGACGATAACGACACTGAAAACACGTTGACACGGCGCACAGAACACTGATGAATCCGACGGCACAAGCGAACGTAGAAGCGTGACGGCTGACACTAAAAACACAAAACGGCGTCACACACACGAGACACTGATGGCGATGATCTCCGGCGCGCGAAAGTCCACGTAGTGTGTGCAAGTCCGGGGACCTGCCAAGAGGGGAAGAAGGGTGAGGGAGGGTGGAGAGGGTGGAGAGGGGAGAACAATGATGCCAATGGCTGAGGAGATGGGAGGAGGAGTAGAGGGAATGGGGAGGGGAGGCCCGGGGGAGGAGTGGGGAGAGGGGGAGGAGGGATGGAGGGTGCACAAAGGAACAGATACAGGAAGAGGGAGGGAGGATCAAAGGTGGTAGGAGGGGTAGATGGAGGGGAGGAGGACATCATCAGGGAGGGGGAGCTGGCGGAAGCCACCTTGGGGGAGGGTAAGGAGGGCGGAGAGATGGAGACCGGGTGGGACGTGGGAATACAGGCGTGGCAGCGGGCGGAGGTGGGAGAGGACAGGTGAGACAAGCGGATGAGGAGGAACGAGTTTGCGGGAGGTGTACAGGATCCGTATCCTTTCAAGGAAAAGGAGGAGGTGGGGGAAGGGGATGAGATCATACAGGTTCCACGTGGGGGAGGGGAGACGGATGCGATAGGTGAGGCGGAGAGCGTGGCGTTCAAGGATTTGTAGGGATTTATAAAAGCTAGGAGGGGGGTGGAGATCCAGGCCAGATGGGCGTAACAAAGGATAGGGCGGATGAGGGATTTATAGGTGTGGGGGATGGTGGAGAGGTCCAGACCCCACGTACGGCCGGATGGGAAATACTATCTACTAAAGGATAATGCCGTGATTTTAATACATGCACCAGTCATAAACACAATTCAAAGACAGTTTACTGTTATAAAAACTCTCGGGTTCTCCCTGTATTAGTTTTGGCACTTAGTCTGTCAGGCTCTGCTCCGTAATACAGGGTCGTCCATTGATCGTGACCTGGCCAAATATCTCTCGAAATAAGCGTCAAACGAAAAAACTACAAAGAACGAAACTTGTCTAGCTTGAAGGGGGAAACCAGATGACGCTATGGATGGCCCGTTAGATGGCGCTGCCAAAGGTCAAACGGACATCAACTGCGTTTTTTTTTTAAATACGAACCCCCATTTTTTATTACATATTCGTGTAGTACGTAAAGAAATATGAATGTTTTAGTTGGATCACTTTTTTCGGTTTGTGATAGGTGGCGCTGTAATAGTCACAAACATATGGCTCACAACTTTAGACGAACAGTTGGTAACAGGTACATTATTTAAATTAAAATACAGAACGTAGTTACGTTTGAACGTTGTATTTCTGTCGTTCCAATGTGATACCTGTACCTTTGTGAACTTATCATTTCTGAAAACGAATGCTGTCACAGCGTGATTACCTGTAAATACCACATTAACGCAATAAATGCTCAAAAAGATGTCCGTCAACCTCAATGCATTTGGCAATACGTGTAACGACATTCCTCTCAACAGCGAGTAGTTTGCCTTCCGTAATATTCGCACATGCATTGACAATGGGCTGACGCATGTTGTCAGGCGTTGTCAGTGGATCACATTAGCAAATATCCTTCAACTTTCCCCACAGAAAGAAATCCTGGGACGTCAGATTCGGTGAACTTGCGGGCCATGGTATCGTGCTTCGACGACCAATCCACCTGTCACGAAATATGCTGTTCAATACCGCTTCAAACTCATCGTGGATCTTCCGTTGCCCAATAGTGCATATTATGCCGGTTTACGTTACCGCTGTTAGTGACTGACGCTTCGTCGCTAAATAGAACGCGTGCAAAAAATCTGTCATCGTCCCGTAATTTCTCTTCCGCCCTTCTGGCAGAGCTGTACACGACGTTCAAAGTCGTCGCCATGCAATTCCTGGTGCATAGAAATATGGTACGGGTGCAATCGATGTTGATGTAGCATTCTCAACAGCGACGTTTTTGAGATTCCCGATTCTGGCGCAATTTGTCTGCTACTGATGTGCTTATTAGTCGCGACAGCAGCTAAAGCACCTACTTGGGCATCATCATTTGTTGCACGTCGTGGTTGTCGTTTCACATGTGGCTGAACACTTCCTGTTTCCTTAAATAATGTAACTATCCGGCGAACGGTCCGGACACGTGGATGATATTGTCCAGGATACCGAGAAGCATACATAGCACACACCCGTTGGGCATTCTGAACATGATAGCCATACATCAACACGATATCGACCTTTCCCGCAATTGGTAAACCGTCCATTTTAACATGGGTAATGTATCACGGAGCAAATACCGTCCACACTGGCGGAATGTTACGTGATACCGCGTACTTATACGTTTGTGACTATCACAGCGCCAACTATCACAAAGCGAAAAAAGTGGTCCAACTAAAACATTCATATTTCTTTACGTACTACACGAATATGTAATAAAAATTGGGGTTCCTATTACAGTTGATATCCGTTTGACGTATGGCAGCGCCATCTAGCGGGCCAACCATAGCGCCATCTGGCTTCCCCCTTCAAGCTAGAAGAGTTTCGTTCTTTGTAGTTTTTTCGTTTGATGCTTATTGCGTGAGATATTTGGTCCGGTCACTATCAATGGACCACCAGGTATACTCGCGTTCTATGATTATGGGCGGAGTAACTGACATCCTCCGTTGTACTGAATAGCAAGAAGGAACTACTATCTCAATGAGCAGTGTGAAACCTCAGTGCAGAACGGAGTAAACGCGCAAGTCAGCAATGTAAATTTACTTCCCTATACGCCGATGCATAAGCACGATCACCATTATAATCGGACGTTATAGCTGCAGAAATTCTCGCCTCAGAGAGGTAAGAGTAAAATTGTACTTCACCAAAGTACAGCTAATATGCCTGTGGACTGCCGCGGACCGCCAAGACGACCTCTCCAGCTCCACGCTCCAGGAACCTTTGCAGAGCTAAAATCTTTTCTCCCCCCTTAAATTTGGGTGTCGAATCATCTTTCCGGAAGACGCTGGTTTCCGAACGCCGACCAATCTCAGTTTAGAATCCAGACCGAGGTTTCTGGAAATTCTTCCTACTTCCGCTGGAAAGTCCGTGAATACTTGCTGCCGCGTGTTTTGACCGACCTGCTGGCTTCTCGCGCCTGTCTGGCAGACACGTGTTCCCGTTTTGACGGTGGTCCAGCTCCTGGGAGTTTCAAAGTCACCTGAAGCGGCTTCCCGTTCTATTGTCCGACGAAATGAGTGAGTTCCCTGTACCGTTCCGTTTTACCGCGAGTTTCACAGCTGTGCTCGCTCCCCGGTTATCCAACATGCAGACATTATACAATAAATTCAGTGTATTACACGATGTCAGTCACATATATGTTTTATTGAGCGACCACAAACCTATCTTCTCTATCATTGAAGCGTCTTCCTTGTCGTATTGGGTGTAACGTGGTTTGTAAAATAACACCACCTTACAACCAATATTATGTAATATGTTATATTACGTTAACTACCTATTTTTATTTTCATTACTGAGTTTTGTGAATGTTGTAGGTACTCCAGCTCAGAACTTTCTACCTTCTCTCTTCAACAAATATGTATTTTCGATAGTGCAGTGAGTTTCTATCGCAACTCGTATTACGCTGTGAGCCTTATTGAGTCTTCTTTGCCGGCCGTTGTGGCTGAGCGGTTCTAGGTGCTTCAGTCCGGAACCGCGCTGCTCCTACGGTCGTAGGTTCGAATCCTGCCTCGGCCATGGATGTGTGTGATGTCCTTAGGTTAGTTAGGTTTAAGTAGTTCTAAGTCTAGGGGACTGATGACCTCAGATGCTAAGTACCATAATGTTTGGAGCCATTTGAACTATTGTGAGTCTTCTTTGTCCGTGACTGTGACGAAAACGTAGCCACATTGTGATGTTGACAAATCTTTAGAAACTTCGATTTCACCTTACATTTTATAAATTTCTGAATAGTTATAAATATGGTATGGGTAAAAGAATTCACCCTGAATTCAACCCCATTTATGCAACTTCGTTTGCTAGGAAAAGGCACATGTCAAAAAAGGAATTGGTTTAGAAGGTTAGTGTACTCATTGGCACGATATATGAAGATAGGTAATGCAACCAGCAACAAGAAAAAGGTGTGCCGCCAACACGCTAACACTGAGAGGTGGAAGCTGAACGCCACGCGTAACTTCGGTAGCGATAACACAGAAGGGAAGAAAAAGGCGAGACAGAAGACTGAAAACGGCTACAGCAGCTTCAGGCGTTGGGGAGGTTGGATGTTAGAAGGAACTCGCTGAACTATATGACACTGGTGTAGCGTTGTTGAGATACTTGACATAGAATATTTAACAGCTAAGACCGCGTTTTTTAATAATTTTATTTCCTCAATTACCGGTTTTTAAGGAGTCTACCTGACATCTTCGGATCTACAATATACCAGGAGGAAAATAATATTGCCGGCTCCTCTTATTTCATCAACACATACACTAGACCAACCAACCAACCCACAAATCACAGTCGCTAAAACGCCAATGGTTCCACGAAAAGAAGGCACCAAAACCACTTACACCTCCGATGTAGAGCGTTGTTCGAGACGGTCTCGATGAAATGGTCTGTTCGAGAAAACAGGTACCAAGGCAAGGCGACGAGCAGCGCCCGGAGTTGAGATCAGGCAGGTGCACCACTAACTCGCGACCGTCCTGAAGTTAGACCGGCAGCGCCGCTGCTGGTTGAGCCCGCGAGTTTTGCTCCTTCGTCCCCTGAAGCACTTCGTGGATGGTTTCATGGGCCTGTCCCTTGACTCAAAGGGTGAGGTGTGAGTGAAACATCGGTGCTTCCACTAACAGTCCTTTATTGAACCATAAGATCCTTGAAACAACCGGACTAATAGAATGTGTTTTAACTTGCTTAGCTCCTCTCGGCGACGGAGCGGCGTAGTCGTAGCATGCAGTGACTGCTGATAAGGCGCCGGCTCGTGTTGCATCGACTGCGTATTCTTCCATTCAGTATCGGACCCGTGACGCACTGCGGCGGCGGCGCTTCCTTCTCCTTGTAAATTCGCTCGTTGCGTTATTAACAAGCGGCTACGGCGTGGCAAGGGAGAGCTCCGTCCTAGAATCGAACCAGCAACCCTCAAGTTCGGGGTCTTCTGGAGGAGTTCATCAACCCCTAGGTTTACAAATGACCCACTTCGTGAGGCCGCAGTCCCTTCGTCCTCACCAACCACGTGGGTAAGTACCACACGAACTTTTTCCTTGCCGCAGGGAGTGGCCGCGTGGTTAGAGGCTTCATGTCACTAATCGTGCAGCCCCTCCCACCGGAGGTTCGAATCCGCCGTCGGGCATGTGTGTTGTCCTTAGCGTTAAGTTAGTTTACGTTAGTTTAAGTAGTGTGTAAGTATAGGGACCGATGACCTCAGCACTATGGTCCCTTTGGAATTCACACACATTTGAACATTTGAACTTCTTCCTGGTAACATCTGGGATAGCATCTTCTGTGTTGACATATTGGCCCGGTACCGACATCTTCTTCTGTCGAGCAGCGTAGCAGCTTAGTCGTTGTAGCGAAGTATGACATCCACTGACTAACCATCAGTCCGTCCGTCCAGGCGACGTTTCTTCGTGTCTTCTTTCTCCCTTCGAAGGACCTCCTCAAAGGACAGTCTTAGGCTCATTTGTCGGAGGTATTTATTTGGTGTTTTTGCCAGTATCGCGAAGTTCCTATTGCGGCGACTGAATCTTCGGTCGTTGATCTATGCTTCTCACGTTGGGCAGAATCATGACCACTGTCGACACAAATGCCGTTCTTTTCAGTGTTTTGCCTCTATGTTGGCGTGGTCGGACATTGCCCTGAGGACCTACTCCGCAACGCCACATAGGTCACGTATAGGTGTTCAGTATGCTGACAGCTCCTGGAGCATGGACCACTAATGTGTGAGCTGGTCGCTCTAGTCGAGTGTTGTCACTGGAAGCATATTCCGTCTGCTCGCTCGTTGATCTGTCGATGTGTTGGCTGCTGCTGTGCAAACTCCACTGGTAATGGGGCTTCTCACGTTGGGCAGAAACGTGACCAACGTCGACAGGTGCCAGCTTTCCTTGTTCGTCTGATGATGCTCCCAAATATTGTGGCTTAACGTGTCAAAGTCTCTAACATGTTCTCTTAACCTATAATAAGTCGTTACACATTTTTTTCTGCTTTGAATAACCATGCGTAACACATAATTATTATACACACTGTATCCCTCCCCCGTCCGCAAAAATTCGTCCTCGAATTTTCTTCTATGTCCATCTACAAATAACTCAAAAGAAAGAAACAAAGAAAAAAAAAACACTGTCAATCTTAGTCTCTCAGGAAAATTACATAATACATTCATTCCGTAATAGCTTGAAATACACACATCCAATAAAGTTTTGCATCACCTCGGTTCCGAGAGTTCAGGAACCTGTACAAAAAATTGGAATAGAGATCAACATAAACATCTTCTCCGCCATTTTTATTGCTCATGAGAACCACACATTGCTTATTGTACCACCATACAGCGAGACCTTCACAGCTAGTGGTCCAGATTGCTGTACACACCGGTACCTCTAATACCCAGTAGCACGTATTCATGCCTGTATTTGGAAAATTTTTGGAAATTTGTGGGAATGTCTTATGGGACGAAACTTATGAGGACATCGGTACCTAAGCCTACACACTACTAACTGAAACTAATTTATGCTATGGACAACACACATCCATGCCCTACGGAGAACTCGAACCACCGACATGGGGAGCCGCACGAACCGTGCAAGGCGTCTGAGACCGTGCGGTTACCACGCGCGGCGTCTGTATTCGTCGTGGCATACTATCCACAAGTTCATCAAGGCATTGTTGGTCCACATTGTCAGACTCCTCAACGGCGATTCGGAGTAGATCCCTCAGTGTGGTTGGTGGGTCACGTCGTCCATTTTCAATCTATCCCAGGCATGTTCGAAAGGGTTCATGTCTGGAGAACATGCTGGTCGCTCTAGTCGAGTGATGTCGTTATCTTGAAGGAATTAATTCACAAGATGTGCGGGATGGGGGCGCGAATTTTCATCTACGAAGACGAATGCCTCGATAATATGCTGCCGATATTGTTGCGCTATCGGTAGGAAGATGGCATTCACGTATCGTACAGCCGTGACGACTCCTTCCATTGCCATCAGCGGCGTACATCGGCCCCACATAATGCCACCCCAAAACAGTAGGGAACCTCCACCTTGCTTTACTCGCTGGACAGTGTGTGTAAGATGTTTTGCTTGACCGGATTGCCTCCAAACGCATCTCCGAATATTGTCTGGTTGAAGGCATATGCGACACTCATCGGCGAAGAGAACATGATGCCAATGCTGAGAGGTCCATTAGGCATGTTGTTTGCCCATCTGTACCGCGCTGCGTGATGTCGTGGTTTCAAAGATTGGACCTCGCCATGGATGTCCGGAGTGAAGTTACGCATCATGCAGCGTATTACACACAGTTTGAGTTGTAACACGACGTCCTGTGTTTTCAAGAAGAGCGTTATTCAACATGATGGCGTTACTGTCAGTATTTCTCCGAGCCATAACCAGTAGGCAGCGGTCATCCATCCACTGCAGTAGTAGTGCTTGGGCGGCCTGAGGGAGAAGTGTCATAGACAGTTCCGTCTCCCTGTATCTCCTCCATGTCCGAACAACATCGCTTTGGTTCACTCTGAGACGGCTGGACACTTTCCTTGTTGAGAGCCCTGCGTGGAACAAAGTAACAACGCAGACGCGATCGAACCGCGGTATTGACCGTCTAGGCATGGTTCAACAACAGGCAACATGAGGCGTGTACCTCCTTCGTGGTGGAATGTTTGGAACTGATAGTCTGTCGGGCCCCCTGTGTCTAACAGGCGCTGCTCATGCTTGGTTATTTACATCGTTGGGCGAGTTTAGTGACATCTCTGAACAATCAAACGGACTGTGCCTGTGATACAATATCCACAGTCAACGTCTATCTTCAGGAGTTCTGGGAACTGGAGGGTTCCAAAACTTTTTTTGATGTTTGTACATCAGCATTAACAAAACTTCAGAAAGTAATCTTAGAAATATGGTACATGACAACCAGTAACAATACAATGAAGTAGAAAGCAACAATTATCTCTACGTATACTATAGCAGTATTCGAGTACACAGGATTTTTTAGCCATTCAACTGGCTTGGTTCTGAGCACTATGGGACTTAACTTCTGAGGTCATCAGTCCCCTAGAACGTAGAACTACTTAAACCTAACTAACCTAAGGACCGTAGCGGTAGCGGTGGCGCGGTCCCAGACTGTAGCACCTAGAACTGCTCGGCCACTCCTGCCGGCCATTCAACTGGAATCTGATATAGTGATACATTAGTGTTTGCGTCCGGTTTCCGTCTGATACACAGGCAAGCAGTACAAAGTGTAATTATAAACAAGAAGATTCCAGAAAACCCTGTGCCTTATATCCTAATTCGCGTTGTAAATTTCCCTTTCAACTGTGATTGGTTGGTTTGTGGGATTGAAGGAACCAGACTGCTAGGGCCATCGGTCTGCCTTGTTGTGCAGTGGTAAGAACATATAATGACTGCAGGCGGTAGTAATCGACGGAGTAGTTTAGGAATGACAAATTTCGAGAAGCCAAAAGTTGCATAGGTGTTTCTGGCCAGTAAATTAGTGGATAAGTGAAATTTGGTGTTTGAAAGTGAACAAAACGTGCGTGTAGTATAGAATGTAGTATTGAAACTTCCTGGCACATTAAAATTGTGTGCCGGACGGACAGTCGAGCTCGGGTCCTTTGCCTCTCTTGGGTAAGTGCTCTAATGACTGAGCTACACAATTTAATTCCGAAAGTACCTCGTCTCCTAGCTTCCAAACTTCACAGAAGCTCTTCTGCGAACGTGTCATGAAGTTTCTTATCAGCGCACACTCCGCTTCAGAGCGAAAATTTCACTCTGGAAATATCCCCCAGGCTGTGATTAAGCCATGTCTCCGCAAATATCCTTTCATACCGAAGCGCTAGTTCTGCAAGGTTTGTAGGACAGCTTGCGTGAAGTTTGAAAGGTAGGAGGCGACGTACTGGCGGAATAAAACCTGTGAGGAAGGGTCGTGAGTCTTGAGAGGGTGGCTCAGCCAGCCATCTGTAATAAAAAAAACTTAGCTAATGAATCAACGATGAACTTTAAAAGATGTCGTGGGACGTCCACCCTGAACAAATAGAACGAATAATAACGAACAAAATGAAGTCAACAAAAAAAAAGTCGGTAAAGAACCTGCCTGCGAAAGGCAAAGGTCCCGAGTTCGAATCTCTACCTGCCGCACAGTTTTAATCTGCCTGGAAGTTTCATATCAGCGCACACTTCGCTACAGAGTGAAAATTTCATTCTGAAAGTACTATTGCTAAGCGCATTATTAACATAATTGTAATCATACCGCAAAAGAAAAATTATTCTGCACCTTGGATGACCCAGATACCTTTATCAAAACATTCTATTGAATGACTTATAATTGTTTAAGCACACGGTGTCTATTCATATATCAGTACTTTCTATTACCTAAATCCCAGAATTCCCCTTCGTGGCCAGGCCGAGTAACCGCGCGGTCTCAGACGCCTTGCCACTGTTCGCACGTCTCCTCCCCCCCCGTCGGAAGTTCGAGTCCCCCATCGGGCATGGGTGTGTGTGTTGTCCTTAATGTTCAAACGTCCCCTTAGAATAATTATGAATGTCTGTCCTGGTAAACTTCTACGTACACAGACATTTCTCTCTTTACTTATTCTGATCTTCACTAAACTGACACACAATATTTTTATTGCAACGCTATCTGACTTTCAATAATCCCGACAGAAGAATGGCCCTGACTAACAATAACCAATACTTTTCATGAATCATTTACCTCACAAAAATCTTCGTTACTCAAACTACTGCAATATAGCGAGCGCCAATACTGCCAGCTAAATAGAACATTCTAACTACTAAAGGCACAAACTACTGATAGGCATAGTTACCAAAAGAAAGATTTTGATAGAGAACAAACAATGTATTTACCTTAATAGCGTTCAAAAGTCATGATATATATGTAAAATTTTGTGACATACAATTAAACAAATTTCCTTTTTCCGACGGACACACGTCCAGATCGTCCGTTCTCAAAACTCTGGCATCTCTCTCCCCACATCCACCACTGCTGGTGGCTCACCTCCAACTGCCCAACGCTACATGCTGATCACATCCAACTGCCCAGCACTATAATTGCGAATATTCCAAAAATGCCAACCAACCACAAACTGCACACAGCACAGTCAGCGATTTTCATACAGAGCGCTACGTGGCGTTACAAACATAAAAACCTAAACATTCTACTTACAGTGTAAGTTAGTTAAAGTTTGGTTACGCTAGGGACCGATGACCTCAGCAGTTTGATCCCATAGCAGCTTACCACGAATTTCCAGGTTTTACCCTTTACGTATTTTGCTAATTCCCTTTTCTGTACCTAATTTCCTGTTGGTACATTGTCGCCAAAATCTGCAGTAACAGATCTTATTTACATTTACATTAGAATGGTAGGTTTGCCTGTTGTGGATGCGTAACTGACTGTGCATGCCCTAATGGGGCTGAGTGTGTATTCTGTGTTGGACGATCAGCGGTCTTCGATTTCCGCGTTCTAGCTCGCTTCAGAACAGTATTTGTTCAGGTTGGTGTTACTCCTTTAAAAGGTTTCAACCGGCCTGCATGAACAGTAGTTGCTTTTGTGGGTAACTGTAACTTGAAGTTAACTGGTGATGTGATTTTGACTACTTGGTTAGCACCCTGGTAATCTCTCACAATTTTTTTCATCTTTCCTTTAGCAATTTTTTTGATAGGAAAATCCATTGTCCGATTTTGAAATCAGACACTTAGCGTGTACATTGCCAAATCTTTCTTGCCATTCTAATGCTCTCGTACTTGCTTTCTGTGCCTTTTTCCACACGTCCTTAATGATTCGAGCAAATTCTCTAACGTCTTCTCCATTCTTTCCTTCTTTGGGCTTAATATCATCGTATGTCGACAGCATCTTTATTCCATGAATAGCTTCATAAGGCGACACCCTTCGTGTGTTTTGGCGTTATAAGCGCTTACACGGTATAGAATGACGATATCTCAATTGTTGTGTTGGTCATTGATAAAATAACTAACCGTTTTCCTGATAGTGCAGTGGACCCTTTCTGCCCATCCGTTTGCCTGTGGGTCTCATGGGGTGGTGAGTAATTTACGTACTTTCAGCAAGTGGCAAATTTTTTCATGAGGTAAGGCATGATGTTGCTACATGCTCAGTTATAAGTGCTTCTGGTATGCCTAATTTTAAAATCCAATTGTTGACCATAGACTGTGCAATGGTGTTAGTTTGTTGATCAGGGAGACTTAACAAGACTAGATATCTTGAGAAATGATCTATAATCGTTAGTATGCATGTTTTTCCAACCAGTGTTTTATTAAAAGGACCATAAATATCCATTCCTATTTGTTGGAATGAGTGTTATGCTTCCGGTAGTCTTTGTAATGATATACGTGGACAGTAAAAGTCTACACGCTGGGTGCACAGATTGCAATTGCACATCATGCTTTCCTGTCTCCCACCAGAAACGTTCCACAACACGTCTTTGAGTAGTTCTTTGACCACCGTGACCTGAAGGAATGTGATCATGGGCCTCTTGCACGAGTTCCTGTCGGAGGTGTTTGGTAACGTTGATTCTTGGTCCGAGTGCAGTTGTTCGGCACAAGACCCCATCCGTAGGCAAAAGTGCCATTGTGTCTTATACCTTTTGAAATCTGCATCTGAAGCCTGTGCTTTTCTCCATTCCTCTGAATTTCGACATACTGTTTCTAATTCCACTACCTTTCTACTAAGGCTACCTGCGTGGGAATGTTTCTTCCCCGGTTTATGAATAACGTCAAAGTTCATTTCGGAAAGGCATAGGAACCAATGCATCAAACGACTTGATAGATCTTTCAGCCTAAGCAACCACTTTAGAGTAGCATGGTCCGTGATTATCTGGAATTTATTCCCATGCAGATAGCACCTGAACTATGTTATATTGTAGATGACAGTAACTCCTTTTCCCTTGTTGAGTAATTCTTTTCTGCCTATTTATATGTCTGGGTGCGTAAACTACTGGTTATTCTGCACTGTTAATGTTTTGACCCAAAACTGCTCATAAAGCATATCGAGATGCATCAGAGGACAGGATGAATTCTTTGCTGAAATCTGGATAGATTAATACACGACTGTGTCTTAATTTGTATTTCAGTGTTTCGAATGCTGTGTCGCATTCTGTTGTCCAGTGATATTTAGTACCTTTTTCCAATAACTCTGTCAGAGGTCGTGGTATTTCTGCGCACTCCTTTACAAAGTTTTGATACTAATTTGAGAGGCTTAGAAATTAGTGTAATTCCTTGATTGATTGCCGTGTTGTAAAATCTTCAACTGCAGTTATTAGCTGTTGATCAGTTTTGATTCTGTATTCGCTGATAATGTGGCCTAAATATTTTACTCCCTTTAAATTTGAAGTGACACTTTTCCAAATTTAATTTTAGTATAGCGTACCTGAGGCGTTAGAAAACTTCTCCTAAGCGAATCGCATTCTCCTTGACATCTTTTTAAAATACGATTACGTCATCGAGTTATATCATGCATTAATCCACGTAACACACCATCTAGCAAACTTTCGAATGTTACGAGGGCATTGTATAATCTGAAAGGACACCGTAAGAATTGCCAATGATCTGAAGTGGTGGAGAAAGCCATTTTATGTCTGTCCTCTGGTGCAACGAACATTTCACGGTACCCACTCCTCAAGTCATTGCGGATAAATATTTGCTGTTGCCGAGATGGGTCAATGGTATTTTACGATATTCCGTAATGGGTAAATGTCCGAAATTGTTTTTCCATTTAAATGCCTGTAATCACAACAGAATCTATAATGTTTTGCACCGTCAGCAGATTTATTTGGCACAATTACATTTGCACAGTGCCGAATCCGAATGCTCTATTATTCCATCCTTTAATTCATCAAGTATCGGTTGTAACTGCTGAGGAACTCTGTATGGTCTTCTATAAACTGGGGTGTTATCTCTTGTGGGAATCCTGTGTTGTGTGATGTTCGTTGCTACTATCGGTCTCGTAACTCCTTCTCTGCTGTCCCAAAATTACCTATATCCTCTGCTACCTTCTGCACTCGATAAATTGTTGCGGCACGGACTATACTTCTGCACACAAAACAATGTGCCGTGTCCAGTTAATCACTTTCCTCTAAGGGTTCCACTATGCATAGTGTGTTTGCGGGTAAAGGAGAATTAATGTCCACCCAAAGTAGCTTTCCTGTACTCAATGCTATTCTATCCCCCGAATCTACTTTCATTGCTCGCGATCTTGTTGTTCCTCTTTCTGGGTTGAGAGATCTTGTGGCAGACCGTCCTTGGCAGCTGAGTCACCTAATCAAAAAAATGTCTCACTAAGCTCCATTGTTTGTTGTCCAGTGTTGATTATGGCGTGATGTTTATTCAGAAAATCTAATCGTTGGATAGCATCATATTCGTCGCTTATCCTTGACACGACTTCCACAACCACCTGGAAACTTACACTCTCAATGTCAAAGGTCAGTGATGCACAGCCTACTGAACGTATGTCATCTCCGCCTATACCACTTATATCTTGGAGGGTCATTCTCCTGACGTGAGTGCACTGTTTGCTTATGACTGACACTTGAGCCCCAATGTCGACTAATAGTCTACTTTTTTACCATTAATAGTGAATGGTAACCAGCATTCCGCTTTTGCATGCGCTCAAATAGCATGGAATTTTAATGGGAACACCCGGTTGCTGTTCCAGGGTTGTCGATGCGGTTTTACGGGCCCCTGTTTACAAATTTCCCTGTATTGCTACATTCACGATATGTATGGCCCACCCTTTCACAAGTAGTACACTGTTGTTTTTCTTGATGTTTCCCTGCCGATCGCATCTGAAACAACGAAGCCCTGTTGACAATTCATTTTTTTCCTAGCGCCTCGTCGCGGCGTCTATTTCCTCTAATGCTGCACTAATGTTCACTGCGTCAGCTAATTTCCTCGGAAATTCTGCCCCAACACGACGCGATGTTTCGGATGACAATCCTTGCAATCTAAGGCCCCTATTCTCCACTTATTAGCTGCATCACCGGCTGACAATTGGTAAGTGTTACTATTAACTTTTTGTATTCTATCCACAAAGCTTTCTATTGTTTCGTTGTGCCTTTGAGGCATGGTGTTCAATAGCTCCCTATGAAAACGGCAGTTGTTCTGCTTTTTAAGTCTCTTGAGCAAACCTTGTTTCAATTTTTAAAAGTTAATGCATTTCGTAACTCCTTGTGATGTAGTACGTGTGCCTTAACTTCCCCGACTAACTGTAATTTGGTCATCTGCAACACCTGTTGATCTGTCCGGGCACCAAGTTCAGTGGCTGTTAACAAATCAGCAAAGCATGCTTCTATATCCTAGCTATATCCTAGCTTGGCTTGCAAGAGAAGGGCGACACAAGGGTGGCTACTGATGAATCTAGTATTGGAAGGCGTTACACTAGATGTCGACCTGTACTCGGACAATCGATTCCTCATTCGTTACTAAGACACCTCAATTGGGCTACTTGATTAAGTAGCCTCTGAATAGCCACGTGAGTGGGAACTCCTTGTCTGTTACTGTCATTGTATCGCTTTCCTGCTTAACAAATGGTTATTCCCACAAATATACTTCCTTTTCTCACAAGAACATATACTCAACTATATAACATGTAATATTGAAATTTGATTACAATTTAGATCAAAAAACAATACATCTAACACCATCCGAAAAGAAATTCTCTGTTGTCAAATATTTTTGAAAGAATGAGAGCTTTACTTCGTTTATTTTTTACACCACAAAAGCGTTACTTGAAAAGGAGAAACATCTGGAGCCATATTGCACTCAATAATGTACTGAAATATTGTCCGCTCCCTGCAGGTTGACGTCTGCTGTCTGTAGATTGTTCGCGGCCTGTGTCGCTGGCGATGGTGATAGTGTCATGAATTTCTTGTACCACAATTCCCTACCATTTACACCTCAAACTAGAGTCAAGGTTATCTGACAACAAATGTAGAGGGTCAGGCTTTAGTGACACTAGATATTGAGCATGAGTGACAGAGGGGAGCAGAAGTTATTATTTTGTCACGGATGGCGGGAGCGGAAACGACACTTAATGGGCGGTGGAATGGGCTCTTTCCTACACTCAGAGGCTGAGGTGTGAGTGAAATATCGGTGGTTCACTAACAGTCCTAAACTGAGACGTATGACCCTTTAAACAGATAGACTAATATAATGTATTTTAATTCATTCAATTCCACGTAGCTGCGGAGGGGCGGAGTCAAAGCATGCAGATTGCAGTGAAAGCTGATAGGGCGCCGGTTTGTGCTGCCGCGGCGGCGGTGTATTCTTCCATTTAGTACCATACCTGTGACTCACTGCGGCGGCGGCGCGGTCTTCTCCTTTTAAATTCGCTGCTTACGTTATTAACAAGCGGCTACGATATGGCACGGAGTGCTCCGTCTAAGAATCGAACCAGCGACCCTCAGGTTCGGCGTCTTCAGGCGGAGTTCATCACCCCTAGGTTCAGAGATGACCCACTTTGTGACGCCGCAGTCCATTCTACCTAACCAGCCACCTGGGTAAATAACACACGAACTTCTTCCTGGTTACATCTTCTGGGTTGACCTATTGCCACGGTACTGACAACTTCTGTGGAGCAGCGCCGGTCGGTGTGGCCGAGCGGTTCTAGGCGCTTCAGTCTGAAACCGCACGACCGCTACGGTCGCAGGTTAGAATCCTGCCTCGGGCATGGATGTGTGTGATGTCCTTAGGTTAGTTAGGTTTAAGTCGTTCTAAGTTCTAGGGGACTGATGACCTCAGATGTTAAGTCCCATAGAGCTCAGAGCCATTTGAACCAATTTTGTGGAGCAGCGTAGCGGCTAAGTCGTTGTAGCGAAATATGACATTCGCTGACTAACCATCTGTCCGTCCGTCCAGGCGACATATCTTCGTGTCTTCTTTCTCCCCTCGAAGAACCTCCTCAAAGAACCACCTTACGGTCGTTTGTCGGAGGTATTTATTCGGTGTCCTTGGCAATTTCACGAAGTTTCTAGCGCGGCGACTAACTCTTAGGTCGCTGATCTACGCTTCTCACGATGGGTAGAAACATGACCAATGTTGAAACATGTGACGGCTTTCAATTGTTTTGCCTATATTTTGGCGTGATCGGGCATTGCCCTGGCGTCCTTCTCCGCAACGCCAGATACGTCACGCATATGCGTTCAGTATGCTGACAGCTCCTGGAGCATTGACCACTTACGTGTGAACAGCCTTGGTCGTTATTCTCCTTGGAAGCATATCCCGTCTGCTCGGTCGTTGATCTGTCGATGTGCTTGCTGCTCCTGCGCAAACTCCACTGGTCATCGCACTTCTCACGTTGGGCAGAAAAGTGACCGATGTCGACAGGTGCCGGCTTTCCTTGTTCGACTGCTGCTGCTTCCGGATATTGTGGCTTAACGTGTCAAAGTCTCTAAATTCTTCACTTAACCTATAATAAGTCGTTACATAAATAACATATAATTATTATACACCCTACACATTAATTAATGTTGCTGTGTTAGGTATGTTTCGATTTCTTATTTTTTCTGTTAATGAAAACATACCAAACACAGCATGATTAATTTCATTTCACATACTTTCCATACACACAGACACCCCAACAGAAGAAACCATCGACATCATAGAAACAAACCTCCAACTACAAGGAAACATATCCACAACAAACATGCAAGAAATGTCAGCCATACTCTGGCTCACCACAGAGCTAAACTACTTCACATTTAATAACAAATTTTACTCTCATGGACTACCATGGGACCCCCAATCAGTGGCCTCCTAGATGACATTTCCCTCAGTCAGGTAGGAAAACAAATCTTTGACAAAATAGTTGAACCAAAACAGTAGAAAACAGTTTATTGGTTCACATATGTAGATGACATAAGTTGCTTAACAGATGAACCACAGCCTTACATAAAAAGCTCATGACAACATAAACTCCTTCCACCCACAAATACTGTTCACCATTGAAACACACACATGGGAAACAAATTTCTTACATATCAGCTTACACAAGAGCAACAACAAACATGAATTCACAATCTACAGAAAACCGACAACCCCCAGTACCATTATTCATAACTAATCCAATCACCTCATAACTCACAAAGACCCCAGCTTCCGATATTTACTACACAGACTGAACAAACATGTTTACACACAAGAACTGAACACAGTAAAACAAATTGAACAAGAGAATGGATATGATGCAAAGAGAGTAGACAAAATAAACCACAAGATACAAAAACAAACAACACAAAACCATGAAACACACACACTAGCATACATAGCTCAACACAAAACAAATCAGCAGACAGTAAGCAACAAATGGCACTTAATGACTTACAACATCAAAGCCACACACAGGTTGGGTAATATACTAAAGAAACAGAAAATCAGATAGCATACAAAAGCAACAACACAGTACAAAGCAGACTTGGAATAAATACCACCAACACTGACAAACACAAGCAGTCTGGTATATACCAACTTACTGGCAACTGCTATCGATCTGTATATGTGGGTCAAACATGCAGGAATTTCAAAACCAGGCGTACAGAACATCTGAGACCACTGAAAAGCAATAGATCGCATTTAACATTCGCAGATCACCTGATAGCACACCATCACCACCCAACAAACTCTGAAACAGACTTACAAATCCTTAAAACTAGTATCATCTTACACCAAAAATTAACTATTGAAGAAAACTATCACATCCAAAAAACATAGCCCAAGGAAAGGAAGTATTGAATCAATACACATCACTCTGCAATAAAACCCTCTTTGCCACAATTGGAGAACTATAACAAACAACACCCACACCAAAACTACTCTTGGAAAGAAACACCCTTTCCCTCTCTATCTCTCTCTCTCTCTACCCCAATCCTGAACATACACAAAACACAAGCACACACGCACACACACACACACACACACACACGCGCGCACATGCACATGCACACTCACACAAACCAATCATCACAAACGCCAAATACACATCAAACTTGCAACCCTCACCCAGCCAAAACACGCTATGAATACTACACAGCCACAACGCGCAATAGCAGCAAAAACTCTGACCATGTTTAGAAAAATCGGAGAAACTGCCCTGTCAAGCGACGATAGGTCACGAAATCAGCCTATTCACTTTGCCAACAACATATGAGAAAACACTACAACATCAAAGCTTTAAGTTACACACAAAAAAATGATATATATTCATTTCCCTTTGTAAATGCATAATAAACAGAAAAACAAAAATTACGTTTTGTTGTTTGCAGATGAGAAGCTGTTAATTATGTAGAAGACTAACTGCCAACATAAATATCCAACAGCATCATGTAAGGTATGTAAACTAATGCATACATCCACTCCTTAGCTAATTAAGCTATAACTAGATCTTTAGACATAATTTTAAAAACAACACACTGTGTATCAGGTTGTTAATACTTATCTCAACTGTGAACTATGAACCAATGATGTATATCTTACAACAATGATTCAATCACAATTGTAAATATTATGTACCAAAAGTTTCGCTAAACGTAAATATATAAGTACAATTTTACAATAAGAAAATGAAAAAGAAATAATCCACTGAAGATAGCACAAAAAGTTCTGAAACATGTCTGGGCAAAACAAAACTGGGAAGGTGTCTTTCATAAGGCGGAACTCCTCGTCCTATGATCACGAGATAATTTACTGTAAATCGAGAAAACTGTTGCATGTGACTTGGGACTGAAAACTATTTTGTAATTTAGACACAAAGCAACAGCACAATCTAGCAAGTACTGGAAAGAAAACTAGCCATGAACTGAAAATAAAATCTTAAGATGTTTTAGTATAAATTACCCCCACTAACCAACACTATCTGTAATAAAGCTAGAAAGAGAATGTTCGTAGCACAGCATCACTTAATAAGGGAGGAGCACAGCTAAATAGCACATGGTGTGGCTTTTAACACTTTATTGTTGGAAGACAGCAATATACACATGATTACTTAACTTTTATGCTAACTGATCTGATTGCTAGCGGTTTACTAATAGAATATGCAAATCTTTGCCCCATGCAGAACATGTGAAGCACGAGAACCCTGAAACTAGCAGTTTGCGAATAGAGTATATAAATCTCTGCACTATGTATAACATGTCAACCACGAGAACACTGAATCTGTTATTGTTTTGATTTGTTGCATTCAGTTATGTTAAAAAGGACACAATACCTCTAAAATGATCATTACACTTTATAAATACATTCAGTGTGAGGATTATGGAACAGCTGCCTCAAAATTGGGGGGGGGGGGGGGAGAATGAAAAACTGTTCTGTCTGTGGAATGGGTACAGAACGCACTTCAAAAAGAAACCATAAAGATGTGTACATAAAGGGAAAGCTTGCAAAATAAGATATTAATTGAGTAGGCCTTTCAACTGCTACGCTCTGCAAATAATTCTTACAATCACAATACTATTATGTTAATTCAATATTGAGCAAGGCTTCTGATGAGAATCAAATCTAAAATTGCACTTTGGTCTTCTTCCTTACACTCGTTAGCCGATGTGGCCGAGAAGTTCTAGGCGCTTCAGTCTGGAACCGTGCGACCGCTATGGTCGCAGGTTCGAATCATGCCTCGGGCATGGATTTGTGTGATGTCCTTACATTAGATAGGTTTAAGCAGTTCTGAGTTTTAGGGGACTGATGACCTCAGCTGTTAAGTCCCATAGCGCTCAGAGCCATTTGAACCGTTTGAACCTTACACTCATGAACTATATTCTTTTATTGATCACATAGAGCATTTCATACAAAAGACTAACAAAACACTTGTAAAATAAACACTTTTAACACAGAAATGATTCCGTAAGTCAATGGAAATAGGACACTGGGAATAACTGGAATAGGAACCCATCCAGGTAAGTGATTGAGGACGAGTCAGTGGTCGCACGGGATTAGCCGAGTGGTCTCAGGCGCTCCAGTCATGGACTGTGCGGCTGGTGCCAGCGGAGGTTGGAGTCCTCCCTCGGACATGGGTGTGTGTGTTTGTCCTTCGGATAATTTAGGTTCAGTAGTGTGTACGCTTAGGGACTGATGACCTTAGCAGTTAAGTACCATAAGATTTCACACACATTTGAAGACTTTTGAACGAGTCAGTGTTTTCAACATAAAGTTGAAATGAAAGCGCTTACTATTTGCATATTAAGGAATTTCCTGGCCCATTTAATTGCAATACTAATCTTTACTGGTGCTGAAGGCGGTGGCTGTGGCGATACACTGTGGCACAAATATGAAATCGTCATTCGTGATCTTGGCTACTGATGAAAAATTGATCTATAAATTAAGATCTTGGCGCCAAAATTTTGTGATTTAGACGAAAACAATAAACGTCACATTTTTATAAGTAATATACGTCCACACCTATGGCACAATTAATCCAATCTTGTTGCTATCCCTATCTTCTTTAGCACTCAAGATGTTCACCGTTTACAAACTAGCCACCGACTCTCTGTGCCACAAAGGCTTCTTGTGGTATTTCGCGGCAAACCGCCGCTTACCTTTCCGCCTACCGTGGTTCCTTGCGGAAAGATTTCCTTCCAGGTTTTACGTCTGTATAAACCTTCATTCCCTACGCATGAGACAGTTTTTCACACATTACTTTAACATATTAGTATTACGAAAGAACATTGATTTGAAAATTGCGTTCACATATTAATTCCTGTTAAATAACTTTACAGATAATAAAAACAATTATTTATACATATGAAGAGTCGATGAACATTGAAACACAAATATTACATTAGACACAGGTAAACATAAAGTTACATGAAATGAATAGCATAGATTCTGAACCTAAGTGTTCAAGGCAGTAGCTGTATGCATAAAACAACTTCTTTCCTGAATCATAGATGTAAATAAAACTGCTGAGTGAAATAAGTTCTTGATTAAATTTGTACCTGATATTTTCATTTTAAAAATGGACCATCTGCTACCAGGTCCGTCCTGATCCAGTTCATGTATTATAACACATATTTGCTCAAAGTTTATACAATTCTGTACATGCAAATAGCACGTTCTGTCAATAGTACCCTACAGAAGTACAGAAATCGCGAAATAATGTCTAAAG
This sequence comes from Schistocerca piceifrons, assembly GCF_021461385.2. Lineage (NCBI taxonomy): Eukaryota > Metazoa > Arthropoda > Insecta > Orthoptera > Acrididae > Schistocerca > Schistocerca piceifrons. The sequence continues at coordinate 958,633,200 of NC_060138.1, forward strand.
ATACGCACCATTTAACAGCCAATAAACGGTTTGAAGTTTGTACTCTGGTATCATTATGGTGTGCTGGGTCTGTGCTAGACAGTTCATCCACATTCAGTAATTCCCGAAATTTCGTGAAAACATTGTTTATGCTGATGTTCATTATCATGTGAACAACTCTGTTTCTTAACGAAGGTGTTAATAGCTTATAACATTTTTTACAGTTTACATAAACGTAGTTGGACGTGGTAGCTGATTTAAGGCACCCCAAGGCACAAAACCACACATTTCTCTCTTCTTCAGAAGGTGCAAACGTTCTCTCTCCTACCATTGTGCAACATAGTGCAGCCAGTCAGCTTTATAGATTTTTGCTGATGCTATATAATACTTTTTTTTATTTATTTATTGTATTTTTTTTGCATGGAGACACTGGTGTCTTTTGCAAACATCATAACATTTTTTTTACAAGTTTAGTACAGTCATATATGCATATGTGATTACATATACATGATACAAATGTACCATTGCACCTAATAAGGCGCAATATTGGGTTTTACATCGTACGTACCTATTACAAATATTTAGATTTTACACTACTATATATATATATATATATATATATATATATATATATATATATATATATATACAATAATTCATTTTAGTTTAATATTAATATTCACTTAAAGAATATAAACACTTGTCAATCATGAAATATTTCAGTTTCACTTTGAATAAGTTCCCTTTGTGGCACCTTATAGAGCTCGGTAATCTGTTGTACCATATTTGACCACTAATGCATGGACTGTGGTCTTTTGTTTTTAATTTTGTTCTTTGTCTGTAGTAGCAGTCTTTATTTCTTGTATTATAGGCATGCATATCAGAGCACTTTGTCGCTTTATTTTCATGTGTCACAAAAAATATAATTAATTTGTAAAGATACAGTGAGTAGACTGTGAGCTATTTATGATGAACAAAGATTTCCCTGCATGAATCTCTATACCCTAATCCATGGATAATTCTGATTGCTCTTTTCTGTAGGGTTAATATGTATGTCGGCAGCACAACCCCATATCTCAATCCCATAATTAATCTGTGCAAAAATGGTTCCATAATAAATTGTTTTTAACGTCTGTTGTGGGACTACTTTTGATAACTGGCTGATTAGATATAATGAACTGCTGATTTTATTGCATAAAAATTTGATATGGTTTACCCATCTTAAATTTTCGTCTAGGTGAATACCTAGAAATCTGCAGCCTTCTGTGTCCACTACTTCAATTCCACCCATCTTACTGATAGAGGTTTGGTGTGAGCTTGTAAGTTTAAATGGCAATAACTGAGATTTACTGATATTTACTTTCAAACCTTGATCTTGGAAATAAGTAGTTATTTGACGTAGTCCCTCAGTTGCAACCAACGTTAACTCATCATTTTGTTTACCAAGAAATAATAGTGAGGTATCGTCCGCATAGGTTACCAATTGGGAGTTGGAAGGTTGCTCTATATCATTTATGTACACTAGGAAAAGGAAAGGGCCTAAAATTGAGCCCTGGGGTACATCTTGTGGTGGTGGTGGTGGTGGTGGTTAGTGTTTAACGTCCCGTCGACAACAAGGTCATTAGAGACGGAGCGCAAGCTCGGGTTAGGGAAGGATTGGGAAGGAAATCGGCCGTGCCCTTTCAAAGGAACCATCCCGGCATTTGCCTGAATCGATTTAGGGAAATCACGGAAAACCTAAATCAGGATGGCTGGAGATGGGATTGAACCGTCGTCCTCCCGAATGCGAGTCCAGCGTGCTAACCACTGCGCCACCTCGCTCGGTGCACCTTGTGTGACTGTCTCATATTTGGACAGGAAATTAATGATCTGATTATTGATTTTGTAAGTCAGCTTTGTACACTGCTTGCAGTTAAATAAATATGTAGCCAGCAATTGCATGGATGCAGAATTTACATTGTATGACTGAAGTTTACTTAAAAGTAATTCATGGTTTACCTATTAAAAGGCTTTAGTAAGGTCAAGAAATATGCCAGCTGTTTGCATTCCTTCATCAAGGGCACCATATGCTTTGTGAAGAAATTCTGTAATTGCTGTGATATTACTATGATCTTTTCGGAATCCATGTTGTGTCTCTGTTAGGAACTTATTTTTCAAGAAATAGTCACTAAGTTGTGTCAGCAGCACAACTTCAAATACTTTGCTGAAGACAGGTATTAATGATATGGGCCTGAAATTTGAAACCTCTTCCTTGGATCCTTTTTTATGCGCTGGTTTAACTGTGCTCCATTTCAATACATTTGGAAATGTATGTTCTCTGATACTGCAGTTTACCAGGTGGGTGATTATTTTAACTAATTCCTTATTACATTTTTAATCACTATACTACTCAAACCATCCCATCCAGATGAGAACTTTTTATTTAGGTTATTTTTTATCCTGCCTATTTCTTTTTCACTTACTTGTTTGAATTCAAAAGGTGGTTCTTCAAAGGGGCAGAGCTTTACCTCACTACTCACAATTGTGTTATTAACTCGACTAACAGCTGCAGACTTTATTAGGATCTTTAATTGGGTTGCTTCCTGTCTTATATTTACAATTTCAGTTTCTGGCTTCGGTGTGGCTTTGCGAAATTGATTTACAATTCTCCATGAGGTCTTGGCTGATCACAATTCCATGTTTCCTTAAATCGATTACCAAAAATCTGTGTTTAACGAAAAGTAAATAAATGATCAAAATTTTACTACTCCTTAAAGGTTAAGTCTGTGATACAGTCACTGATTGCATTGTTGGTCTACTGCAGTAAGGGTGCAGTTTTTCTTCTCTGTGACACTGGAAGTATGTGGTGTGCTTGTCGCCATTTACCTTAGGAAGAATCACCGGTGCACATTTGACAGCAAGCTAAGTGGTCTGGGACTGTCTTGGAGAAATGAGGAGAGAAGAGGAAAAATATCATCCTCTCCCACCGTGGATTGAACCTGGGACCTTCACAGCCGGCATTTAGTGCTCTTCCATCAGTTTTTCTTTCTTAATTTGTTGGTCTCATTTTGTTCATTGTTGTACAGGGTGGACGTCCCATGCCACATGGCCAACCTCATTGCTGATCCATTCACTCAGGTTTTTCTTTTACAGAGGGCAGCAAACCCTCTGACCAAACACACTGAGCTACCATGCCGGTCCTGGTAGACAACTATCACCTGTTGCTTGCCTTGCAGAGAAATAAATATTTGGCCTGTACATTTCTTAAGTTGCCTGCTGTACATCAACCACATCATACATTAAATCGTAAATTATAATGAATTTCAAGGTGACATACATCCTGCATTCAACATCCTCACTCAAATGACAACATGGAAAACAACTGATAAGAGCCATTAGTATCTGAAAACATAAACATTACGTAAAGCACTCTTTTCTAAATAAAATATTGTTTTACTATTTTTGTGACTAAGTTTTAAGTTTAAGTCATGCTCTGATGCGTTTACAAAAACATATTAAAAATATAAGTTTTAGTTTCTCTACATGCACAATTTCTTTGCCAGCAAAAATTCTTCCAGGAATAATTAACTACCGCTTTGCTATATATTGCCATGATACGTGAAGCATATCGTCGTCACTTTGCAGAAAGCAAACTCTCAACGCCTTCGCTTATTTCCACACACTTGTGCGGTCTGTCACAAGATGAGAGAAAAAGTTTAGGCCTCAAAATGCTTTTATATAATGGGGATCTCCCCACTGTGTTGTGTCTGTGTCGCCAAGTATGGCTCCAGCCAATCACTGTCTCTCTAGAGGTGAATACATTTTTATTTTCTTGCTGGGTCTCAGACTAGCCCTGTTAATGACGTGCAGCCACTCACCGTCGGTCCCTGCCTTATTTACGTTAAAAGGAATAATGTATTGTTCTGCCCTTATCCCTTTCTGTTCTGAAGCTCGACGTTCTCTTGCTAAATGGGAGTTTTACGATGTCATTAACCACCTGCTCGGTTTGTCTCCAAATTGCATTTCACTTCATCTAGTTTGTTCATGCTAGTCCATATATTGGTAGTTTTATTTTTGTAATTTTTCAGTACATGAAATGAACTGCAATTGCCTTTTGTTTATATAATATAATTATTATTTTCTGAGGGTCTCATACTGTATCGTCCTGTGATCAAGCTCATGTATGGTCCATAGAATCTGGATGCCTTACACATGCCGTCCCTTCAAATTAATTTTGCGCTGCTGTGATCAATGGTTGAGGCATTGCTCACTGCAATGCAAAATTATAAATTCAAATAATTTAATCATTGTCCAGCTACTTGCCTATCTTATGCTAGATGAAGTCGTTTTAACACTATATTTTGATTTGAAATGTGTTGCTTTACACAGCATTTTCTATTTAGATTATTATTATGTGGCTTTGCAGTCCTTTATAGACAGTTATTTGACTGATCTTAAAACATTTTTCTCTAGTACTTTTGGTTAAATTCTATTGAAATGGTTCATCCACCCTTCTGATTCTCTCTTTACAAGAACTTCAGGCATTCCACAATTCTCTACCATTCATGATATTTATGATTATGAAAGATGAGTGAAGTTAAGGAAGCATTTGTTTCTCTTATATCCACTCTCTATACTTAAATGCTACATCACTATTGAAAGTTGTCATCATAAACAGACCTTTATGTACTTTAGTGGACATTATACATTTAAAATAGTTAATATTTTTCCATATTTCCATACATATTAACACAAACTTTATATTCATTGACATTATTTATCATTAAAAACACAAGTTTCCAAAATATCTACAATACACAAATTTTTATTAACATAAATTTAAACTGAATGGACATTTACAATTTGCACTCTTTGAAATACTACTGTGAATTTGTTACACGCATCATTTTCTTTCTTAATGCACTTTTCACTTTAAAATTTGGGCTGGGATTGTTTCCTGATGCTGCTGTCGATCAGTGGTCGTTGATGCTGCTATCAGTTGTAAACTCTACGTGATGTTGATGAAGATTATCGACATTTACAGTTCTGACTGTTCAAGCATAAATGCCATAACGTGGTCGATTCCATGTTACATTATTTTGACGATAATCTGCTCGTTCAGGCAATGCCATGATGTGATGACATAGGTGGCATAGTCCTTTACTGGTGTAGTTGCCATTGAGGTTGATGTGTGTAGCCCCTCAGTGTTTGCTGCATTTTGATGTCCCCATTATGCATATTCTGTTTGATGGTTTGATAGAATGGAATAACTGCCATTGTTGTGTTGAATATTGCTTTCTGTTGATTCTGCCAAATCTTATATACAAAGGAATCATGCTGTCTTCTGCCCTCGTCTTGGGACCCTTTCTTCTCTTCGTTACTTGCTGTGTCTCCATGTCTTGTTTTTGGGACCTTAGAACTTATCACGCATAGGGATAGGATATGTTATTCAGAAAAAGTTATTCGGAAGAACTACCAGTAATGTTGTTATGAGATATGGACAAGTCTGAATAGATGATTTCTGAAGTGATGCATCTGTTTCCAGATATCAGCTTCTCCTTCAGGAATATTGAGAGAAATATTCTGAGTTTGTTTTTCCAGGCAGTTGTACTAATGATCTGTTGCAGACGGTTTGCCATTTCGCGTCGCTGCTAATGGGTTTGCTTGGCCTTCCTCGCAGGTGTGCAGCCTTTGTGTCCCTCACTGCTACTGGGATTCCCCGTCCTCTTGCTATTGAGGTGAGGTGTGGGACAATCTTCTTCAAAATACACCTGGCTCGATCTCCGCACTAATGTGAAGCTTGAGATAGTAAATTCCTTACTTCTGTCTTCGGTTTGTCGCCAATTCCATATTGCGCTATCGTATAAACTCTCACACTCAGACCGCAGCTATCCGTCGACTTCCTGCTTCTGTTGTCAGCTTGGCTCCCTTCCCCAGACGATTGTAGTGATGTGTTGCGTGCCCTCTTTGTTTCATTTGTTTTACAATGACTTTTGCTTAATGCTACTATGTACCAGTGTCTTTATCTAAATTTACTATGAACTTTACATTTGAACATTTACACGGATAACACAAAATGAACGTTTCAATAGTTTTTTTTCAGTACTTTACAGACGAAATTAAAATATATCTCTGACACATTAAGTTACCTCATTTTGTAACAGTTACTTAATTTCTGGAATGAGCATGGATTGATGATGTGTAGGTTAGTTAATTAGTACATCATGCAATAAGTTTTGTTTTATTTATTCTAACCTACTTTGATAAATGATGTAAATGATTAGTATTATTGTACCTATATTTGGATATTTACATGTTTGTAGCTCATCCTGTCTGCCTCTTGAGATCTGCTGCTACCTGAAACATGTCTACATTCTTTTGTTGTATCATCTGAGATCCATTTACATTTTAGTTTTATGGCTAATCTCTATATGATCACTGCAAGAATTATCATTCATTATAAGCTTTAAGGTGGCTGACTGATGTAGACCTAAATTTTTTACCGTTTTTGGGTTCACCAGTTCTACCACACTTGCATGAACCACTTTACTAATTAACATGGGTCCCTTATAAACTGGATAAATTTTTGGAAAACCTGTTTTCCTTTATTAGATAATAAGTGAGTTCTAACAAGAATCAATTATCCCACAGTGAATACCCTTGTGGATGCACCTTTTTCTGCACTGAGCCTCCTCTTTGCAGCTGCTTGTTCGATGTTCTCGAATGCTAATTTCATTATCTGCTGGTGTGATGGTCTTCTGGATGGGGCTAACTGTATAATTTCTCTTACCCTATCTACTGCTCTTTATTTTTGACCACTGTGACTGGTGGTAATCATGTAGTACTGTGTGACATTTCGTTAATATTATTCTGTAAAAGATGTAAATTGGCATCTCATGTGGTGTGTCATGAACTACAGTACAGATGACACCTTGTTCCATTATCCTTCATCGTTCATTCTACACAACTGACGCTTGGTTTGTTCCTGATTATGAAGATGCGTTTATTCTTATGTCTTTTTAAAGGTAAACACCCAGGTTTAGATCTATATTGGGGCCCATTATCTGAAATTAACCTTTCTACATGCTCTGCCTGGTTCAGGAAATCACGTTGTAGTGCTTTACTAATCGTAACACCAGTTGCACGTTTGGAAGGGGTCAAAGTGACATATTTTGTATTAACTCTAAAACTACAAAGATAAACGTGATTCCATTCCTTGTCCTTGGTATCGGTCCCATCCAATCTCCTGCTGCTAGGTCTGGTTCCAGACTAACTTTTACAAACAATTTATATGTACAATTCTTTCGTGTTTTGTTTTTTTTCTTGAAACATCGTATTACAATTTACACAATTACTGAATCCATATTTATGCTGATCGCATCTGACACACCATAACTTTGATTTCGATTGTCCACTATACATCCACGGACATGGCACGGCTATTGGTGATCTCATGTGCAAATACACTGAAGCACCAAAGAAACTGGTACAGCCGTGCGTATTCAAATACAGAGTATACATGGCAACAGCTTTCTGGCGTCGTTGTTAGATCGGTTCTGCTGCTACAATGCCAGGTTATCAAGATTTCAGTGAGTTTTATCGTGGTGTTATATTCGGCGCACGAACGATGGGACACAGTCTCTCCGAGATAGCGATCAAGTGGGGATTTTCCTGTACGACCATTTCACACGAGAACCGTGAATATCACGAATCTGATGAAACATCTAATCTCCGACTGCTGCGGCTGGAAAGAAGTACATCAAGAACGGGACCAAGTGCAAACCTCCCGCAAATTGCTGGAGATTCCAATGCGGGCCATCAGCATGTGTCAGCGTGCGAACCATTCAACAAAACATTATCGATATGGGCCAAAGGCGCACTTGTGTACCCTCGGTGATTGCCAGACACAAAGCTTTAAGCTTCGCCTGGGCCCATTAACACCGACATTTTATTGTTGAAAACTGGAAACATGTTGTCTGGTCCGACGAGTCTCGTTTCAAATTGTATCAAGCGGATGGACGTGTACGGGCATGGAGACAACCTCATGAATCCATGGACCCTGCGACCGCAGCTCGTGGTCTAGTGGCTAGAATTGCTGCCTGTGGATCAGGGGGTCTTGGGTTCGATTCCCAGCCAGGTTGAGGATTTTTCTCTGCATGGGGACTGGGTGTTTGTGTTGTTCTCATCATTTTATCAGCATCATCATCACTCGTGATAGTGGATAGACTGGACTGCGTAGAAAATGGAGTGTGAAAAAATTTGCGGATTGTAGTGGCGCTGATGACCGCACAGTTGAGCGTCCTACAAACCAAACGTCATCATTGTCGTGGACCCTGCATGTCAGCTGCTGGAGGCTCTATAGTGGCGTTGGGCATGTGCAGTTGGAGTGATATGGGACCCTTGATACTTCTCGTACGACTCTGACAGGTGACACGTACGTCAGCATCCTGTCTGATGATTTTCATCCATTCATGTCCATTGTGCACTCCGACGAACTTGAGAAATTCCAGCAGTACAATGCGACACACCACACGTCCAGAATTTCCACAGAGTGGCTCCAGGAACCCTCTTACGAGTATAAACTCTTCTCCTGGCCACCGAACTCCCCAGACATGAACATTATTGAGCATACCTGGTATGCCTTGCAGCGTGCTGTTCAGAAGAGATCGCCAGCCCTTCGTACCTTACGTATTTCTGGACAGCTGTAGGATTCACAACGTCTGTTCCCTCCAGCACAAGGTCACAGGTTAATGGAGTCCCTGGCACGTCATGTCGCTGCAGTTGTGTGTGTTTGCGGGGCCCCTACAAGATATTAGGCAGATGTATCAGTTTCTTTAACCAGTGTATTATCTTGATTTTGGATAGCTTTTTCAACACTCATGTCATTTCTTGCCTTTGTCATTAAACAATTGCAATGTTTTGTTCTGTGACACAGATGATATTTCACACATTTCTCACATAATTCTGTGTTAACATTTTGTTTTTATAGTCTTATTCAGTTTTCGCTCCAAACAAGGTAACTTACATTTCGACTTGTATACCTAAACAGTAGAGTGTATTGTCTACATCTCAAATTTTTACATATTTCTCACACAATTTTCTATTTGTATTTACTTGTATCGACATGTTATTGCACGGCAGTTTGTCATCCGATGTAGTACAGAACAGCGATTCATCATTGAACACAATGCGACGCCATGCTCCCGGTGACGGCACCATTACAGGTACAGCCGTCTGTGTGGTGGTGTTAACGGCAGCCTGTGCACGGGGCGGTAATTCCTAGTCCAGCTTCTGCTAGACTCCCACTTATGGTACGGGATGACACAGAATGTACAGCTTGTTCTCAGGTAACAGGTGCAGATAAGTAGGCGTTACGATGTGCTACGTGCTTCGTCCACGTCGAACCTACCTTGTGATGGTCAGACGTTGTCACCACACACTTGAATACGAGTATGCCTGCCCTCAGGTTCCGACGCAATCCAGCATCGGGACACTGTTGGATATGAGTGCCCTACAAATTCTGGATATTTCAAGAATCTACCAGCCACCCAAACATAGAGACGCAGAGTAATGTCCCTCTCAATCTCTGTCAGGTACTGATAACTGCGTCTCTCGAGAGTATGCGGCATCTTTATATCGTTCACAGTGGTCACATATCAGACGTCAATGGGAACGGAACTAATGCACTCTGGTGGCCGTTGGATCTGTTAAAGGACTGCAGTTCTAATCATCTGCTTGCGTATACTTGTAGGAAGTTATTCTGAAATATGACCATTTCTTCTGGTTCCTTCACTATTTTAGAGAGGCAGTGTATTTCGGATCAAATATACATCGATATGGTGACGGTGTAAAATTACGAAATGGCATGTGGCCGAGATCAGCTGATCATATGATATAATTGTCCAACAGATTAAGTGGGAAATATAATTTTGTATAATGTCTGGCTGTGAAATCCGACATAAAAAACTTATTAACCGCGTCAAATAAAAGCGAGGCGGGAGAGGCGTTTCAGTAAGTCATGCAACACCTTTCTTTTCCTAAAGCAGATTGGTTTTATTCGGGATTACAATAAACTGTATTGTTCCCATTCTTTTGTTTAAAAAATTCTGTTATTCAATATAATCTCTGTTCCATACAACAACCTTACTCCGCCATACTGGCAGAGCTTGTATGCTCGGATGGCAAAAAATCTACTGGTCGACGTCAGATACAACGTCTTTCTGTATCAATTACCCCCTTACTCCCCTCCCCGGCCCCCTCATTCACGTGCTCCTTGCCGCAGAGTGCATCCGCCGTTGCGCCAAACAGTTGGGCGTCGGAAGGTGCGAAATCCGGCCTGTAGGATGGATGAAAAAGAACTGTCCAGTGAAATTTTTTGAGCTCCTCTCGGGAGCACAGACTTGTGTGAGGCCTTCCGATGTCATGCAAAAGGAGAGGTTCGCTTGCATTGTTGTGGCCACGAAGAACACGCTGAATTCGTATCTTCAGTTTCCTTAGGATACCGCAGTAGTGTTCAGAGTTGATCATTGCACCATGAGGGAGGACATCCAACAGAATAACCTCTTCAGACTCCTAGAAGACCGTCACCATGGCTTTATTGGCTGAGAGTGCTGCTTTGAAAAAAATGGTTCAAATGGGTCTGAGCATTATGGGACTTATCATCTGAGGTCATTAGTCCCCTAGAACTTAGAACTACTTAAACCTAAGTAACCTAAGGACATCACACACATCCATGCCCGAGGCAGGATTCGAACCTGCGACCGTAGCGGTCGCAAGGTTCCAGACTGAAGCGCCTAGAACCGCTGGGCCACAGTGGCCGGCATGCAGCTTTGAACTTATTCTTCTGAGGAGAGAAGATGCGACGCCTATCCATGGATTGAAGTTTTGTTTCCGGTTCACAGTGATGAACCCAAGTTTCATCGCCTGTTCGACAAAAATGTTCATCATCAGTCTCGTAAAGCGCAAGCAATTCTGCGCAGATGATCCTTCGTTGCTCTTTGTGGTCTTCTGTTAGGTGGCGAGAAACCCAGCAGGTACACACCTTTGTGTACCACAACTGGTGCACGAGTGTATCAGCACTACCAACCGAGACGTTCAATTGTGCAGCGAAATGTTTGATTGTGATCCGTCATTCACCTCGAATGTGAGAGCCGGTACGTTCCAATACTGCAGGTGTGCCGCCGCCCGTCACGCGGAGGTCGGACATGTTTGCGCGACCTTGTTGTGACGATAGACGCCTCATCAAACGACTCACCGTGCCTTTGTTCACGGTCAGGTTTCCGTAGACATTTTGAAAGTGTCTATAAATACCTGCTATGGTCTGGTTTTCCGCCGAAAGAAGCTCAATTACAGATGTCAGACGCCAGAGGCTATGTAGATTATAACGCCGACACCTATCGTAACTTCGTGAAATTGTAAGGGTTAGCCGGCCGCTGTGGCCGAGCGCTTCTAGGCGCTTCAGTCCGGAACCGCGTGACTGCTACGGTCGCAGGTTCGAATCCTGCCTCGGGCATGGATGTGTGTGATGCCCTTAGGTTAGTTAGGTTTAAGTAGTTCTAAGTTCTAGGGGACTGATAACTGTGGTGTCACCGCCAGACACCACACTTGCTAGGTGGTAGCCTTTAAATCGGCCGTGGTCCGCTAGTATACGTCGGACCCGCGTGTCACCACTATCAGTGATTGCAGACTGAGCGCCGCCACACGGCAGGTCTAGAGAGACGTCCTAGCACTCGCCCCAGTTGTACAGCCTACTTTGCTAGCGATGGTTCACTGACAAATTACGTTCTCATTTGCCGAGACGATAGTTAGCATAGCCTTCAGCTACGTCATTTGCTACGACCTAGCAAGGCGCCATTATCATTTGCTATTTATCTTGTGATGCATGTACCGTCAGACCGATGTTCACCAATTATGGATTAAAGTTAAGTATTCCAGAAGCTACGTACCTTTTTTACTAGTCTCAACTTCTTTAACTGTTCCAGACCTCACGCCAGCCTGCGTGAGCTTAAACGCGTGCCTTTCGGCTTCCTCTCATAGTGGCTTGGCTGTCTGGCCAAGTCACAACAATAACCTCAGATGCTAAGTCTTGTAGTGCTCAGAGCCAACCATTTTTGTAAGGGTGAAGCGGGAATGCTCTGCCCCACAACAAATTCCGCATATTTTCAAACCAATGTGGCCGATGAAACATGTATGTTGCATAATTTACTGAGCGACCCTCGTAAATTGATGAAATTGGCGTTCCCTTTCATGCTACATAATTACATCTTCCTTTGAATAGAGATTTTTGAATTTTTCCTCTTAGTTACTTGAGTAACAGTATATTCTGTGAGAGTCAATCATGAACGAATATTATATATTATATTATAAATTTTCTCGGATTAATGTTTTATATTGCATAGCTGAGAGTGGACCACTGAACGTGTTTGCACCACAGGAAAAATTCGCGAACTCGGTTGTCACAGCAGGAGACGTTAAAAAGAAGAAGACCGCGACACGGTCGGTAATCTCATTCGGGCCCCGGGATTCGTCCGGGGCGCCTCGCTTTCTGCTCGCAAGCACAGGCGACCGCAACGCTGCAGGACGCGCCTCGCGCCGCGTCCCATTACCCGATGAAGCGGTACGCGCATCCCGAGGTAATGGTCTCGCAGGAGACTCCCTGCGTTAAATGAATTTCTCGACTTCACGTGGTTTAGCTCGGGCGCAATTTTCTGGAAACGGAAACTGAAGTTACCGTTTCTGCACTGACCTAGATTTTTTTACCGTAGCACAACTTCACTTTTGTATATTTGGTGTACGAATACTGAATTCACATCTTTCATTTACAATTGGACGACAAGAAAATTTTTACCTTGATGGGGTGTTTGTAGGGTTTATGCGTCCAGTGTTAAATACGCCAACATTATGAACTTTTATCTCCCGAGACTTCCAAGACAAAATTACAATGTCTTCGACAAACGTGAACATTTTTATTTCCTCTCCTGAAAATTAATTCCTTCCCCCAATTTTTCTTTGGTTTCAAATGGTTCAAATGGCTCTGGGCACTATGGGACTTAACGTCTGGGGTCATCAGTCCCCTAGAACTTAGAGCTACTTAAACCTAACTAACCTAAGGACATCACAAACATCCATACCCGAGGCAGGATCCAAACCTGTGACCGTAGCGGTTGCGCGGTTCCAGACTGTAGCACCTAGAACCGCTCGGTCACCACGGCCAGCTTTCTTTGGTTTCCTTTACTTCTTGCTCACTGTACTGAGCGAGTGCCGCAGTGGTTAGCACAACGGACTCGCATTCGGGAGGACGACAGTTGAAAGCCGCGTCCGGCCATTCTGATTTAGATTTTCCGTCATTACCTTAAATCACTTAGGGGGGAGGGGGGGGGGGGGGTAGGACGTCAAACGGGCCGTCTTGGAGCAGGGGAGACACCACAGGACATTTTAATTTCCACTGTCTACACTTTTACGAATAAAGTCATAAAACTTTGTCAGCATGACCAGGAAGGATTAAGGATTCACTCTCATAGCAGTGGAAGTTCAAAAAAATAACAAAATAATTTTTTTTACATGTGAAAGGTCATCATTTTTTCACTTCTATTGGCTGCGTTTGTTGCTGTAGGTACATGTTTCTTCACAAGTAAGAGAGAGTCTTCGATGAATTTTGTACAGCATACAAACCATACTTACAGGTGTATGAAACTCTAGAAATTACTTAATTTATGAAAAAATGAATGTGCTGTTACGTTTTAAACTTCATATTTAGAAAAAACTCAAATTTTGCAGTTAATTATCTCAATTTTTACCACAGTTTTTAATAGATTTGGAAAATTCTAGAGTTTCATACACCTGTACGTATGGTTTGTATGCTGTGCCAAATACATCGAAGAATCTCCCTGACTTATGAAGAAAAGTGTACCTATAGCAACAAATACAGCCAATGGTAAGTGAGAAAAAGGTGAAATACAAACGTAAAAAATAAATTGTTTTCTTATATTTTTGAATTTCCACCACTATAAGTGTAAATCCTGAATCCTTTCTGGTCATTCTGACAAAGTTTTATGAATTTATTTTTAAAAGTATAGACAGTGGAAATTAAAAATTCGTGTGGTGTATCTCCTGCTCCAAGTCATCCCGTTTGACGTTCTACCCCCCTTAAGGAAATGCTGGGATGGTTCCTTCGAAAGGGCACGGCCGATTCCCTTCCCCATCCTTCCTTAATCCGAGCTTGTGTTCCGTCTCTAATGACCTCGTTGTCGGCGGGACGTTAAACACTAATGTCCTCCTGCTCATGGTACAGACTGAATAATATCGGGTGTTGGCTATACCCCTGTCTCACTCCCTTCTTAACACTGCTTCCTTTTCATCCCCTTTGACTCATCTAACTACCGTCTGGTTTCTGTACAAATTGTTAATAGCCTTTCTCTCACAGTATTTCACCCCTGAAATCTTCAGTTTTTTGAAGAGAGTGTTCCACTCAGCATTAACAAAAACTCTCTCTAAGTCTACAATTTCTATAAAGGTAGGTTTTCCTTTCCTTAACCTATCTTCCAAGATAGCTCGTAGCGTCAGTATTACCTTGAATGCACCACATCTCTTCGGAATCCAAACCGGTCTTCGCCGAGGTCGGCTTCTACCATTTTCCATTCTTTTTATTTATTTATTTATTTATTTTTCCATGGAACCAAATTAAGGAGAAATCTCCATGGTCATGGAACGAGTCAATACATGAAATTATAACACGATAGTAGAAACAGATAAAATGAAATATGAAAACATATTCAGACGACAAGTCGTAAGTTTAAATAAAGAAAATCAACAATATAACACTGGAATTTGCTTAATTTCTTAGCTCTTCCAGGAGCTCCTCGACAGAATAGATGGAGTGAGCCATTAGGAAACTCTTCAGTTTAGACTTAAAAGACTTTGGGCTACTGCTAAGATTTTTGAGTTCTTGTGGTAGCTTATTGAAAATGGATGCAGCAGAATACTGCACTCCTTTCTGCACAAGAGTCAAGGAAGTGAATTCCACATACAGATTTGACTTATGCCTAGTATTAACTGAGTGAAAGCTGCTAACTGTTGGGAATAGGCTAATATTGCTAACAACAAACAACATTAAAGAAAATATATACTGTGAGGGCAATGTCAGAATTCCCAGACTATTGAATAGGGGTCGACAAGAGGTTCTCGAACTTCGCCACATATAGCTCTAACAGCCCGTTTTTGAGCCAAAAATACCCTTTTTGAATTACCCCAAAAAATAATACCATACGACATAAGCGTATAAAAATATGCGAAGTAGACTATTTTTCGTGTTGAACTGTCACTTATTTCAGATACTGTTCTAATAGTAAATAAAGCAGCATTTAGTTTCTGAACAAGATCCTGGACACGGGCTTTCCACAACAGCTTACTATCTATCCGAACGCCTAGGAACTTGAACTGTTCCGTCTCGCTTATAATATGCCTATTCTATCTTATCAAAATATCGGTTCTTGTTGAACTGTGAGTTAGAAACTGTAAAAACTGAGTCTTACTGTGATTTAGCATCAAATTATTTTCCAGAAGCCACGAACTTATTTCATGAACTACATTATTTGATACTGTTTCAATATTACACACAAGATCCTTCACTACCAAGCTGGTGTCATCAGCAAACAGAAATATTTTTGAATCACCTGTAATACTAGAAGGCATATCATTTATATAAATAAGAAATAGCAGTGGCCCCAGCACCGACCTTGCGGAACGCCCCACTTAACAGTGCCCCATTGGGACTGAACATCGCTACCACTCTCAATATTGCGGAGAATTACCTTCTGCTTTCTGTTCTTAAAGTAAGAGGCGAACCAATTGCAACCTACTCCCCTTACTCCATAATGATCCAACTTCTGCAGTAATATTTTGTGGTCAACACAGCGAAAAGCCTTCGTTAAATCAAAGAAAACATCTAGCGTTCGCAACCTTTTATTTAATCAGTCCAAAAACTCACAGAGAAAATAGAATATAACATTTTCAGTTGTTAACCATTTCTAAAACCAAACTGAACATTTGGCAGCAAATTATGTGAATTTAAATGCTCCAGTAACCTTGTATATACAACCTTCTCGATAACTTTAGCAAACACCGATGGCATGGAAATGGGTCTAAAGTTGTCAACATTATCCCTGTCTCCCTTTATATAAAGTGGCTTCACTACAGAGTACTTTAATCGGTCAGGAAACCGACCAATCCTAAAGGAAAAGTTACAGATATGGCTAAGTACTGGGCTAACATACGCAGAACAATACTTCAGTATTCTGCTAGACACCCCATCATATCCATCAGAGTTCTTGGTCTTTAGTGATTTAATTATTAAGTCAATCTCCCTCTTGTCAGTATCATGGAGGAGCATTTCCGGTAACAGTCTCGGAACGTTTTTTTCTAAGAGCGCTATATGATTCCCTGTTGGGACTAGGTTTCTATTTAGTTCACCTGCTATATTCAGAAAGTGATTATTTAATACTGTACATATATGCGACTTATCAGTAACACGAATATTCCCACTACGCACTGATTGTATATCCTCGACCTGTCTCTGCAGATCAGCCACTTTTTTTACGACTGACCATATGGTTTTAATTTTATCCTGAGACTTAGCTATTCTATCTGCATACCACTTACTTTTTGCCTTTCTAATAACATTTTTAAGCACCTTACAATACCGTTTGTAATGGGCTGCTGCATTTAGATTTTGACTGTTTCTAACGTTTTGATATAATTGCGACTTTGTTCTACAAGACATTCTTATCCCTCTAGTCAGCCACCCAGGCTGCCTGGTTGTGCTAGTACCCCGTATTGAACGTTCTAACGGAAAGCAACTTTCAAAGAGCACGAGAAAAGTCTTGAGAAAAGCGTTATATTTATCGTCTACTGTATCAGCGCTATAACCATCTTGCCACTCTTGTTTCTTGATAAGATTTCCAAAGGTCTCTACAGCAACTGTATCAGCTTTCCTACACAGTTGATAACTATATTTAACATATGTTGCAGCACAAAAATCTTTTAGAGTTAAAATTTGTACATCATGATCTGAAAGGCCATTCACTTTTTTGCTAACAGAATGCCCTTCTAGTGATGAGAAATGAACAAAAATGTTGTCTATGGTTGTTCTACTGTTCGCTTGCACTCTCGTTGGAAAGAATACTGTTTGCATAAGATTATATGAATTAAGGAGGTTTACCAGCATCCATTTCCTTGCACAATCACTTATACAATTAATATTGAAGTCACCACATATAACGAACTCTTTGTATTTCCTATAAATTGAACCAAGAACCTCCTCTACCTTTAGTAAGAATGTTGTGAAATCGGCGTCTGGGGATCTATAAATAACAACAGTTAGAAGTTTAGCTCCATTAAATTTAACCACACCTGCACAACATTCAAACACCTTTTCAGTGCAGTACTTTGAAACATCAATTAACTCAAATGGGATGCCGTTTTCCACATACATGGCTACACCCCCACACCGCAAAGAGCTCCTAGAAAAGCTGGCAGCCAACCTGTATCCGGGTAAAGGAAGCCTCTGAATTGTCTCCTTATTTAAGAAGTGTTCAGATATACCAATAATTTCAGAGTCAACATCTATAAGCAATTCACTAACTTTATCTCTAATACCTTGTATATTTTGAGGAAATATACTAATTCCCTCATTACTCGGATACCTAAGCTTTGTCAAAAGTGGTTCCTTTGTTAGAGAGACTTCCCTTAAGCAGGAATACCTATCAGCTGACTTCAGTCTAAAAAAGGTGCAGCTCTAACACCCACTACTGCAGGAATTTTCCCACGAGTGATCCCACCACCCCCACCTATGCTGTCACCTATAAGCTTTGCCAACCTCCCCTTCCCACACCTGTTGAGGTGCAGGCCATGTCTAGTGAACCCCGTCCTGCTGATAGACTCCACCGACACCACTGAAATGTGACCCATGCTTTCTGTCATCAGCGCATCCCCAAGTCTCATGTTATTACGCCTGACGGCTGTATTAAGATGAGGCCGATCGTGACGCTGAAACAGTTCCACGAAATGCACATTTGTGTTGCCAGTCTGAGTGCCTATCTTTTCCAGGTCACCATCTATGTCATATTCCCCATCCCTATCAATACTATTACCAGTCCCATCCACAAACACTACCTGATCCTCTTTAGTAAAATCCCTACATAATCGCCCTATGTTAACAGTCACCTGAGCCAATCCTGCATTAGGCTTCACAATGCTGGTGACCTGGTACTCACACCCCAACACTTCCTGCAACTGCTGGCCTACACCTCTGCCATGAGAACTACCTAACAGCAGAATCTTCTTCTTCCTCTTCGACTTTGCAACTGTCCTAGCCACCGTAACTGCTGAGGTCTGCTGCATACTTCCTACATCTACAGCTACTAGAGATTCCTCTCCACTAGGCTCTGACAGTTGGTCATATCTATTGCTAACACCAATAGTAAAACTATCTGAAAATCTTCTTCTCTTAGAAGATCTCTTGCCAACAGCCAGCTCCCATTCCCCAACCCCCTTCTCCCTCCTCATCCTATCTAGCTCCTACTATGCGTTTTTCAACTGCACCTGAAGGGCACAGATCTTACGCTCCTGCTCCTCTATCAGCTTACTCTTGCTACATAACCTGCAGTTCCAGGAGAGGATCTCACCAGAATGCCCACTGGCTTCCCCACTGCATTCCCCCCAGTGAAAAAAATTCGAACAAGTCTCACACCTCAATCCACTACTCACGAACCTACGGCAAAGCCCACACTTCTCACTCATGGTAAAATTGTACACTTATTGAAACAAGAAAACTACTTTATCTAAGTTCCGCTACTACAATAAGAAGATGTTAAAAACCTTACTAGAATAATCACAAACTTACTCTACAAGGGAAGTAACTACTATTATTAACAGTATTAATCAACAACAAAGGAGAATATAACAAAAGACTAATACAGAAAGAGATCCAAATGTATAATGACACAGTAACGAAACTAAAAACAGTTCCCAAAAGGTTCTTCTGAAATTATTTCACCAGAGAACACGAAGAACACCGGTTGAAGACTGCTAAATTTCCTAAATAAACCAGTATACACAAACAATTAATTAGTACTTAGCTTTCGATGCGCCGCTGTTCGATAATATTCATACCTCTCAGCCTCTGCTTTCTTTTTAACTGGAATTACGACATTCTTCTTAATGTCAGAGGGTATTTCGCTTGTCTCACATATCTTACACACAAGATGGCAGAGTTTTGTCATGACTGACTCTCCCAAGGTTAACGGTAGGTCTCCTGGAATGTCTGCTACTCCCAGGGCCTTATTTCGACTTAGTTCTTCAAGCGCTCTGTCAAATCCTTCTGGAGTATCATGTCTCCCATCTCTTCTTTTACGTCCTCTTCCATTGCTCTAATACTGCCTGCAAGTCCTTCTCCCTTGCATAGACACAGAATACTCCTTACAGATTCAGCTTTTTCTGTGACCGTTGATCTCGCTGTTTCGTCCCCCCCCCCACCACCCCCCTCCTCCCCCGAATCAACCAACCAACCAGGTTTTCCTTCTTTGCTTAGGTGGATATAAGGTGGTGGCTGTAAGGTTGGTGTAAGATGAACGTCAGCAAAATGAAAACAAGAACAATGGAAAGTAGCGAATTAAATCAGGTGTTTGAGCGAATCAGATTAGGAAACGAGACAAATTAGATGAGTTTTACTATTTGGACAATAAAATAACGGATGACGGCCGATGTAGAGGGGCTATAATACATAGACTGCCAATGGCAAGAAAAGCGTTTCTGAAGGAAAGAAATTTGTTAACAACGATTTTGGATTTAAATGTTAGCAAATGTTTTCGAAAGTATTTGTATGGAGCATAGCCATTTATGAAGTGAAACGTGGGCGGTAAACAGTTTAAACAAGAAGACAATAGAAGCTTTGGAAATGTGGTGCTGCAGAAGAGTGCTGAAGATTAGATGGACCGAACACATAACTAATGAGGAGATACTGAATACAATTAGTGGGACAAAAAAGTGTGCCACAACCAGACTGGAAGAAGCGATCGCATGATTGGCCACATTCTGAGAGATCAAGGTATCACCAATTTGGTACCGGAGGAAAGTGTAGGAATTAAAAATCGTAGAGGTAGACCAAGAGATGAATACAGTAAGCAGATACAGAAGGATGTAAGCTGTAGTAGTTATTCAGAGATGAAGAGGCTTGGTGAGGGCAGAGAGCCTTGAAGAGCTGCATCATACCGATCTTCTGGTGGAAGACGACGCCAACATCAACAATAACGATCACTGGAAGCCATGATGATAACAATATAAAACTTTTACTGGTAATTTATACCTCTTATTTATGTTTGCTGAAGTACAGTTAATAGATAAGATCCAAAAGAACCAGAACTATATATATTTTTAAATTTTGGCATTTTTGTTTGAATATTTGTACATGTAAGCCCATAGATTCATGCTTACTTAAATCACTACCACCATTGTGTTCCGTACGTACAATATGTTATCACAAAACAAGTCACAAAGTTTCATGAAGCTATAACAAGTAGTTCTTGATACATAGGTACACTAAGTATAAAAAATTCATTTTGAGAAAATCGCGTTTAAAATTTAAAATGATAGAAACTCACTCATATTTTTATTTGGGCTCAAAACACCCAGTAGCATAGGCAGCATCATTTTCTTTTCTTCTGGATGACTTTGCTTCTATGGTGTTCAACGCGTCTGTACGATGTACCTAAGCGTATCTCGACTTCTCTAATAATTTCAACGTGTTTACAGTATGACGTTTTGGTGTGTTGTTAAGATGGGCTAGAGCTCTTTACTCCTTCCATTATTTAATCTAACAAACAATTCTTTGGGCACTCTGGTCCACACAATATTATCTAAAGACTCATTGAGATTCAAGGTCCACCCATGTAGACACTTTCGCAGGAATTCTGTGTGAACAAGGTAGTGTGACCAGACGAAGCTTCTTTTGTCCTACTGTAATTGTGTGTTATTTGATTGCTCTGGAAGAAGGCTAGTCAAACTAGAACACATGAAATTTTAGTTCAGTATAAACGAATGAAAGATTTACTTAACTTTGACGCACTTCTTTTCCACAGGATTGCTTGATAGTTTACAGCAGTCATTGACTAGCAAAGGATTACTTGGTACTCTCATTAACAAAATGTTCTCTTGCAGTAACAATGTGACATTTACGAACATACGTTTCATCAGAAACTTTAAGAACAGTCACTGCCCTACATAATGACGTTGACTGCTGTAGATGAGATCTCGAATTGTCTGATCTCTTGCATGCTCGACAATGTGTTGACCTCAGCGTGAGGGGGCTGCTACGTTGTGAGGGAGGATCCCTGGATGATACAACAGTAGGGTCCTTAAAATTCACTTGATGGCTTCCATGACAGTTGCAGGAATAGAAATCTTGTGTTCAGAATACACCCCTGGAACTTCAGCTTTCCAGACTTTACACCATGATTCAGGTACAGGTGTGTAAATTGAAAGTATCATTTTTCAATATTTTGAGAGTTTCTTTTCTTTACACTTTCTAAATCATTTGCGTCGTTCCCGATGGTTATTATATAGCATTGTTGAAGCTGAACAATTGTTTTGCCAGTCAGTCGACCCCGCAGTTGCCTGGAACCTGACAATGTGATGGTGCAAAAATTTTGTTTCTATTTTTCATTTTTGCATATGGATTTGATTTAACTACACTCTTACAGCCTTTATTATCGCATACAAAGAGATGCATGTCCGTCATTAGGTCGTTTCGGAGATACGGAAATATTATAATGAAATTAAAAATAAAATAGTTACAAACATCACAGAAAGATAGATTATATACCATTTTGTGCAAAAAGAGTGATGAATGTTGTAATACTTGTTGACTGTCAAAAATTCTGATATTTTGCCGGCAAACTCCCCTTAAATTGGATGAAATATTATCAGACTCCATATTATAAAGAAAGTTTATTCAAAAACATTATGATCACGCGCTCAATGAACGGTCGAATTTCGTCAATTACTGATTGGAATCGTATATCATAACTAATAGAGAAAACTGAGAAGGTTGAATGTGTACAATAATAGACGAAAAATTTTCCAGTACAGATGAGTCCTTGAACGAACCGTTTATGGTATAATTGCGAATCTGCAGTTACCCGTTGCCAGTGGCTTCATTAGGAGATGTTCTCCTAGTTAGTAGATATATATATATATATATATATATATATATATATATATATATATATATATATATATATATTTGAAACATAAATTTTTCAGTTATATCCCCATGTAATTGGTCTCAAATTTCACTCATAATCTGCCTTAACAAGAGAAACAGTACTACGGATTCACTGGTGCACCTGACTTTGCAGAAAGTTACAAATTCTTTCAAAGACTTCCCGGATTATCTTTCAAATCTTGACAAGACCGTACAGTTCGCAGACCCGGTTCAACCATGTCAATTTGAGTGCTGTACACTTCACTTCTGAGATGGCCTCAGACAAAAAAATATGATGGGTTTGAGATGTCGGAGTCCGAAAACTGCGGCAGGGCGGGTGTTAGGTTTCCCTTTTAATGTGCTCGATCTTGTCGTAACACTTGCTGCCCACACACAACGAAAGCGTGTGAGATAGGTTAGTGGAAAGTAGTCGTAAATGTGTTAGTCGCAGCCTGTGTTTAACTTAGTCACAGCTCTCCGGAGCTGAAAAGGAAGCTCTTTCTTCATACTGTGTTGTCGTTAGAAAGTAGTTTCTCAAATTATGTAGTCAGTGTTTCTTGAAGAAAAGTAAATGTGCTCTATTTTCTTTTTCTCTTGACACGCGCAGCATACTAACAGTTCGACAAAACTGAGTCGTTTCCTCAGCACATAGTACAGTTCAGAATAAAAGCCCTGTTTCCATTTCTATGAATTCTGTGTGTGCTATACATCAGCCGGACTGTTTCATGATAGTTTAGCTCTACTTAGAGGTGGAAAATTCATTGCTCCGCTCGCAATGCTGTTTTTGAATACGAGTGGCACACATAATCTTGCTAAACCAGAACAGATAAAGCATATAATTGCATAACGTTGAAACGAAAGATCAGTTTTATACAATGCCAGTGAGTTATGGTCACAGTTTCTCTGACTATAACTTAAAAGTTTCCGTGCATTTCGACAGCCTCCAGCTACTACTGGAACTGCTTTACTTCACCGGTCCGATACATGTACGTATTATTTGCTCATGAATTGATTAAAAGATAGCGGTGCCCAGCTTTCACCTATAACGTGAGTGTATCTTAGCCTCCCACGGAACCAGGCCGCTTCGAACACTGGGGCGTCTTTTTGTGTTTTTACCTTATATTAAGATCTTATCTTCGTAAACTCCGCTGTTGTTCAACTTTCGATTATAAGTTGTAGCCTACGTCATTCTCCTCTTAAATCCGCCCGGTGTGAACCTTGGGTTGTAATTTTGTGTGTGTTATTTTAAGTTTATATAACAGACTTAACTATATACTTCACACTATTAGCATTATTCTGTTGTGAAAATCGCACTGATGTTAACGTGGCTCTGCTTTAAGTACTGCTGCCCCAAGACGTACGTCTTTTAGTATTTTAATTTTACATTAAGAACTTATGTTTGCACATCGAACTGTCTTTGTCAAAGGTGTGGGCAGTATGTGTTTCACTGCCCAAAGACAAAAGTAATTATTTATGTACGACTGACAACCTCTCACTGACCGACTACAATGGATTGTCCCTCAATGCTCTGCCTGGTCTGGCTGTCCACCCCCGGTGCGGATGGCAAACGAAACACTCACTACGAGACCGCCAACGCAGCCAACCGTGTGTTTGAAAATCACCTTTATTGCTGAATTAAATTTGTGACAAATCTCTCGCTTTCGATTACCTCTGCTTCCCGGCGGTTTTACAACATATAAATGTTCAAAGAACATACTATTGAACTTTTGATCTCCTATACGAACCAAAATACACTTTACGATGTTTTAAATAATCTATATCCCATCTTTGTCTACTCAATGTTTCTGTAATAAAATAGATTTCCTTTTAAAATATTAACTACGGATCATCTGATTTCAGATGACGTAAAACTTGTTTAAAACTACAATTTTTGTGGGAACAATTGAACTGAAGATACCAGAATATTTACCTTTACATTCGTATGTTTAAGATGTATTTTACTGACAAAAGATTTTAACTAAAAATTTTTTTGCATTTTTGCATTTAACGCATGCGGTTTACGCTGGCAGCGTAACAGTTTGAAAGGTGAAGAACGACAGGGAGGAGATACTAGTCGTATGACATGAACCAATCACAGTGCGGTAATCAATGACGGTCGTAACCGGTCGTGACATCAGAGTTCCCAAGTTGCTGGTGTCAATATAAAAAGAACATAGTGCTGCTGTGCGCATTCGTTCCACTGTGCTTTGTTTCGCTGTGAGTTAGAAAAATATGATACTTAGAAAATGCCGCCGATAAGACTTAGTTCGCCTAGTGACAATCTCTTGTGTGGAGATGTACCATTAAACAGTCAGCCACTAGAGTCAGACTACGGAGAACTCTTGAGTCTCACTAGGAGGAGAAGAAAATGTAAGTATTCATGGACAGCCATCTGCTTCTCCCGATAAAGTTGTGGAACGAACATCAAAAACTCTTAGGATTAGTGCAAGAACAGCAGTAAGAAAGCGACTGTTGCTTAAAATTTGAAGGATGTAGACGTTAGCCGTAACGATTCCGAACAGCTTGGATCAAATGATATAGTACTAACGATACCTGGAAAGAAGAGAAAAAAGCAGCTTCACCCTGTCGCCGACTTAGTTTCTTCCCAGGCTAATGCAATTCGCAAGGCATGCGTATCCTCACTACAGATGGTAATAGTATTCTACGTAGAAAAGTTACTAGTGTCGTTAAAAGGAAGTGAACTTAACAGGGGTGGGAAAACGTCACTAAAAACTGAGCTGGAAAGTATGGGATTATGTTCAAAATAGGTCTGAGCACTATGGGACTTAACAGCTATGGTCATCAGTCCCCTAGAACTACTTAAACCTAACTAACTTAAGGACATCACACCCAGTCATCACGAGGCAGAGAAAATCCCTGACCCCGCTGGGAATCGAACCCGGGAACCCGTGTGGGATTCTGTTACACAACGCTAAAGTGACGCAAAGTCCCTTTAAGGATCGCACATATTGTTAAGGCTTGAAGCATTTTCTTGCACGAAACTGTGGGAAAAGAAATTCATTCCATAATATAGCTAGGTTATAGGTGGGTTGGCGCCATGGAAGCTGTCAGTAAATGCTCCAAGCAGTAGATAACTCCTCATATCGTGTCGGACCTCCTTTTTCCTGAACTAGTGCCGCTACTCGACATAGCATGGACTGAACAAGACGTTGGAAGTCCTCTGCAGAAATACTGAGCCATGCTGCCGTTATAGCCGTCCATTATCGCGAGAGTCTTACCGGTGTTATACTTTGCACACGAACTGACCACTCGATTAGGTGCCATAAATGTTTGATAGTATTCATGTCTGGCGATATGGGTGGTCAGATAATTCGTTCGGAATATCTTGAATGTTCTTCAAACCAATGACGAACAATCGTGGCTGGATAACATGAGACATTCTCCACCACAAAAATTTCATCGTTGTTTGAGAACATGAAGTCCACTGATGGTTGCAAATTCTCTCCAAGTAGCCCAAAAACAAACATTTCCATAAATGATTGGCTCAGCTGCACCAGAGGTCCCATTACACTCCAAGGGAATACAGCCCAGGCCATTACAGAACCATGATGAGCTTGCACAGTGCGTTGTTGACAACTTGAGTCCATGGCTTCGTCGGGTCGGTGCCACACTCGAAACCTAACAACTTTTACCAACTGAAATCGGCATTCGTCTGACCAGGCCATGATTATCTAGTCGTCTAGGGTCCAACCGATATGGTCACCAGCTCAGGAGAGGCGCTGCAGGCGATTTCATGCTTTTAACGAAGGTACTCTTGTCAGTCGTCTGCTGCCGTAGTCCATTAATGAAAAAATTTCGCCGAACTGTCCTAATGGAGACTTTCGTCGTACGTCCCACATTGATTTCTAGGGCTATTTAACGCTGTTAGCACTGACTGCACTCTCTAAACACCGCTGCTGTTGGTCGTTATGTGAAGGCTGTGTGTCACAGCGTTGTCCATGCTGACAGGTAACGTCTAAAATTTAGTATTTTCGACACACCCTTCACACTGTGAACCTCGAAATATTGGATTCCCTAACTATTTAAAAAATGGAATGTCCCATGAGTCTAGCAACGACTAGCATTTGGCTTACAAATTCCGTTAAATCACGTCGGAAACATTTCCACATGAATGACTGAGTACAAATTACAATTCAGCCAATGCACTGCCGCCGGCCGCAGTGGCCGAGCGGCTCTAGGCGCTACAGTCTGCGCAACCGCTGCGGTCGCAGGTTCGAATCCTGCCTCGGGCATGGGTGTGTGTCATGTCCTTAGGGTGGTTAGGTTTAAGTAGCTCTAAGTTTTAGGGGACTGATGACCTCAGCAGTTAAGTCCCATAGTGCTGAGAGCCATTTGAACCATTTGAACTAATGCACTGCCGTTTTATACCTTGTGTACATGTTACTACCGCCAGCTATATATGTGCATATTGCTTTCCCATCTGTCACCTCAGTGTATTCCTTCGAATATGAAACTTCTTTTATGTACACTTGTCAAAGGTAATAAGCCTATGATGCCCATATACAATGAAGCGCCAAAGAAACTGGTACAGGCATGCATATTCAAATACAGAGATATGTAAACAGGCAGTATACGGCGCTGAGAACGGCAACGCCTATATAAGACAACAAGTGGGCCCGTCAACACCAACATTTGACTGTTGATGATTGGAAACATGTTGCCTGGTCAGCCTTGTCTCGTTTCAAATTGTATCGTGTACGGGTATGGAACAGCGTCATGAATCGATGGACCCTGCATGTCAGAAGGGGACTGTTCTAGCTGGTGGAGGTTCTGTAACGGAGAGGAGCGTGTGCGGTGGGAGTGATATGGGAAGTCTGATACGTCTACATACGACTCTGACAGATTCCACGTACGTAAGCATAATGTCTAATCAGCTGCATACATTCATTTCCATTTTGCATTCCGACGGACTTGGGCAGTTCCAGTAGGACAATGCGACTCCCCACACGTCCAGAATTGCTGCACAGTGGCACCAGGAACACTCTTCTGAGCTTAAACACTTCCGCTGGCCATCACACACCCCAGATATAGACATTATTGAGCACATCTGGGATGCCTTGCAACGTGCTGTTCAGAAGAGATCTCTAACGGATTTATGGACAGCCCTGCAGAATTTATGGTGTCAATTCTCTCCAGCACTACTTCAGGCTTTAGTCGAGTCCATGACGCCACGTCGTGTTGCGGCACGCATGCGGGAACCCTACGGGCAGGGACGACATCGGGATTATCAGTAAGGGGAGTGTTAATGACCTATAAAAACTGTAACACCCGAATTACAGAAACACTAATAAACAAACCTTTGTGGTAATAGAAGCAGGAAAATTAATCATCCTGACGGCAGCTACTGACGACAAAATTTACACTTGTAATAATTTGATCAACAGGAATGTCATGTGAATAATAACATTGTTCATGAATTGGAGACTGAGTGAAAGAATATGATAGGATACGCAACAAAAACATCAAAGAAAGAATTGGAAAATAATTAATAATGAAGGCTAATCCCAGATGGTAAATTGGCCAAAGATGACATTTACCATAGAAGAGAGTTGTAGCCGCATCGAAAAGGAAGTTCGATGTGACTACAATGTAACTCGGAAATGGAAATGTTAGCTTAAGTTGCTGTCTAGACGCTCTCTGGTACTACTGCGATAGTAGCATGCATGTAAGCGCTACTACATTGCTTTAAGCTAATCTGAAGTTTGAAAGACTGAAATATTATTCAGCACTCATACTAAAGCAAAGTCATATTTACCGTTAGTAAGACAACGGGATACGGAGGTTCGTGACGAAAATCGTGTGGGAATTGTGATGAGACTTAGCATTCGTGATACTAAATGACCACGAACATTCAAGGACATTGCAAAAGAAGGATAGCTAAAAAGAAAAAAAAACTGTTATTAGTCTCGAGTAGGTAACAAAGAAACGCAAACACGAAGAACGTACAATTACGCCAAGTTGTCAGAAGACGCTAATATGAAAAGCAATATTCTTGACCAATTTTTCCAGGAACTGACAAAAGTTAAAGGTTGAAACTTCTACTAAATTCTCAGAAATCTTTGTTTCTTTTACTAATCCACTTTTGTGAAGTCTGTTGCGGAAAAAGAAATATAAGTTTTTTGAGGTAATGTTTATTCCCCAACCTCCTCTCTCGCCTCCATTTCTTAGTAAGCTTTAATATATTAAAAGGAACCTGCTACATCTACAGTACCATAACACTATCGTGATTTTGTATAGAAATAGGTCATTTATTACAAACAATAAAATTTTACGGAAACATCAATTTAAAGGAAATGAAAAAATATTGTTCCAACTTCCCCAAATAACTCAAATTCATAATCACTTTACTCATTATTATGTATTGTGCTGACTAATTCTCATTTTCTTTGCGAGGGGCAGACTTTTAGTTTGTAACTCTGCCGTTGCTGTTTACTGACTCTCCAAATGCACAAGAAGTTCTGTATGTTCCAACTGAATTTTGCTCTAATAAATCTGGAACTTTACTTTTTCTTTTATTTCCTCATTAAATGTGATGACAGCATCATTTACACGTGATTACCTCATAAGCAACAAGTGCGTGTTTAAATGTTGCGGCAAAACAATATTGGTGATAGATTAATTGACATTTTAAGTTTTTCCTACCAGACATTTTTCAACAGCTCTTACTAACACTCTACAGCAAGATGACTTTATTAACTCAAAAGCAGGTTCAGGCGCAT
Organism: Schistocerca piceifrons; assembly: GCF_021461385.2. Taxonomy (NCBI): domain Eukaryota; kingdom Metazoa; phylum Arthropoda; class Insecta; order Orthoptera; family Acrididae; genus Schistocerca; species Schistocerca piceifrons. The sequence continues at coordinate 958,662,153 of NC_060138.1, forward strand.
AGGTTTTTTAAGTAAACTAAAAGTGACTTCTTTCTTGCCTTTTTTTTCGTTACACCTTTCCATGAAATATGAGCTTTGAACATTAAAAGGCCTCGTGAAAGTACGTTGCACCTTACACTGAGATTAATTTTACCATTTCTAATACCTTCGCCATAGTTCCAATACAACGAACGTTGAAAGAGTTTCTATTATGGCAGAAGAAATAATTATTGGACGGTATACAGCTTTACAGGTCAATGAGAGCATACCGAAAATCACTCTCTTTCACTCAGAATTAGGTTATACCCACCAATGCTCCCATTAACGAAACAAAATATATTTTAAATGCTGCTAACAGATGGACGTACAGGCGTTGACAAAGTAAAGCCTTTTAAATTGTAGAACAAATGCGACCTTTCCTTAAAAAATGTAACACCATGTGACGCGTTAATAAAATTCAAATAAATACAGCTTCCCAAAGTTCAGGAAACACGTCAAATTAAATAGCAGGTTATAAACGTTATTTTGTAACAAAGCATACAATAAAGAAGATTTGGCCTGTATCACATTTACATTCGACATATACTATTAAGGGAAACGAAAAATATTCTAGTTCTGTGTGGCGAGACGGAATTTTCAGTTCGTAGAATCGCGAGTGTGGGTACTGCTTTAATCAGATTCCTACGTCGCTGTGCCACCCCTGCAAGAAAGCTTGTAATTTAACAGATGTGCCTCTGAAAATTTAAACGACGTGCCTTGCAATCTTTCTTTGTAACGTTGACGCCGTCTGCAATAGAGAGAAACGTGAGCTTGAAATCATCATAAGGGGCAAAAAATGGAAGAGAGTCTGGAAAGGTTCTACTTTAGTGGAGGGAATCTGAAATAAATACGCTAGTCTGACGATGTTAGAATACTGGTCAAGCATTTCGAGGTGTTACAAAGTATACACGACGTCGGCCACCGAACCAATTCAGCCACAAGCTCCTAGGATCGAAAAAAGTCGTTGTAGACCATACAGAACTGAAACAGAGTTGTTTGGGACCTTCAGTGGTGATCTTGGAAAAGGAACGACTTTGATTTCAAGGAACCCTATGGAGGAAATTTAGAGAACCGACATTCGAGGACTTTTATTTCCTCGCATTGAACACGAGTGGAAAAGAACAGAGAAACGCTAATATCGGCATGATATTTGCAAAGTTTAGGTTGTGGACGAACCACGACAATTGAGAGAGAGTTTAGTGTTTCAGTTATCGGGAGAAATCGGTCGCGGAAGAACAGCTGCAGAAAGCACACAAGTATTCTATAATGCCTCTGCCATCAAACCGATACCACTTTTAATCACATGGTCTTAATAAATCAGGCAGGATATCGGAATACACACTACACAATTACAGTGATTTTTTTTTTTTTTTGTCATCAGTCTACTGACTGGTTTGATGCGGCCCGCCACGAATTCCTTTCCTGTGCTAACCTCTTCATCTCAGAGTAGCACTTGCAACCTGCGTCCTCAATTATTTGCTTGACGTATTCCAATCTCTGTCTTCCTCTACAGTTTTTGCCCTCTACAGCTCCCTCTAGTACCATGGAAGTCATTCCCTCATGTCTTAGCAGATGTCCTATCATCCTGTCCCTTCTCCTTATCAGTGTTTTCCACATATTCCTTTCCTCTCCGATTCTGCGTAGAACCTCCTCATTCCGTACCTTATCAGTCCACCTAATTTTCAACATTCGTCTATAGCACCACATCTCAAATGCTTCGATCTCTTCTGTTCCGGTTTTCCCACAGTCCATGTTTCACTACCATACAATGCTGTACTCCAGACGTACATCCTCAGAAATTTCTTCCTCAAATTAAGGCCGATATTTGATATTAGTAGACTTCTCTTGGCGAGAAATGCCTTTTTTGCCATAGCGAGTCAGCTTTTGATGTCCTCCTTGCTCCGTCCGTCATTGGTTATTTTACTGCCTAGGTAGCAGAATTCCTTAACTTCATTGACTTCGTTACCATCAATCCTGATGTTAAGTTTCTCGATGTTCTCATTTCTACTACTTCTCATTACCTTCGTCTTTCTCCGATTTATTCTCAAACCATAGTGTGTACTCATTAGACTGTTCATTCCGTTCAGCAGATCATTTAATTCTTCTTCACTTTCACTCAGGACAGCAATGTCATCAGCGAATCGTATCATTGATATCCTTTCACCTTGTATTTTAATTCCACTCCTGAACCTTTCTTTTATTTCCATCATTGCTTCCTCGATGTACAGATTGAAGATGAGGGGCGAAAGGCTGCAGCCTTGTCTTACACCCTTCTTAATACGAGCACTTTGTCCTTGATCGTCCACTCTTATTATTCCCTCTTGGTTGTTGTACATACTGTATATGATCCGTCTCTCCCTATAGCTTACCCCCACTTTTTTCAGAATCTCGAACAGCTTGTACCATTTTATATTGTCGAACGCTTTTTCCAGGTCGACAAATCCTATGAAAGTGCCCTGATTTTTCTTTAGCCTTGCCTCCATTATTAGCCGTAACGTCAGAATTGCCTCTCTCGTCCCTTTACTTTTCCTAAAGCCAAACTTATCTTCACCTAGCGCATTCTCAATTTTCTTTTCCATTCTTCTGTATATTATTCTTGTAAGCAGCTTCGATGCATGAGCAGTTAAGCTGATTGTGCGATAATTTTCGCACTTGTCAGCTCTTGCCGTCTTCGGAATTGTGTCGATGATGCTTTTCCGAAAGCATCAACATGAATAGTCGTTTTGTTGCCACTTCCCCCAATGATTTTAGAAATTCTGATGGAATGTTATCTATCCCTTCTGCGTTATTTGACCGTAAGTCCTCCAAAGCTCTTTTAAATTCCGGTTCTAATACTGGATCCCCTATCTCTTCTAAATCGGCTCCTGTTTCTTTTTCTATCACATCAGACAAATCTTCACCCTCATAGAGGCTTTCAATGTAGTCTTTCCACCTATCTGCTCTGTCCTCTGCATTTAACAGTGGAATTCCCGTTGCACTCTTAATGTTACCACCGTTGCTTTTAATGTCACCAAAGGTTGTTTTGACTTTCCTGTATGCTGAGTCTGTCCTTCCGGCAATCATATCTTTTTCGATGTCTTCACATTTTTCCTGCAGCCATTCCGTCTTAGCTTCCCTGCACTTCCTATTTATTTCATTCCTCAGCGACTTGTATTTCTGTATTCCTGATTTTCCCGGAACATGTTTGTACTTCCTCCTTTCATCAATCAACTGAAGTATTTCTTCTGTTACCCATGGTTTCTTCGCAGCTACCTTCTTTGGACTTACGTTTTCCTTCCCAACTTCTGTGATGGCCCTTTTTAGAGATGTCCATTCCTCTTCAACTGTACTGCCTACTGCGCTATTCCTTACTGCTGTATCTATAGCGTTAGAGAACTTCAAACGTATCTCGTCATTCCTTAGTACTTCCGTATCCCACTTATTTGCGCATTGATTCTTCCTGACTAATGTCTTGAACTTCAGCCTACTCTTCATCACTACTATATTGTGATCTGAGTCTATATCTGCTCCTGGGTACGCCTTACAACCCAGTATCTGATTTCGGAATCTCTGTCTGACCATGATGTAATCTAATTGAAATCTTCCCGTATCTCCCGGCCTTTTCCAAGTATACCTCCTCCTCTTGTGATTCTTGAACACGGTATTCGCTATCACTAGCTGAAACTTGTTACAGAACTCAGTTTTTCTCCCCTTTCATTCCTTGTCCCAAGCCCATATTCTCCTGTAACCTTTTCTTCTACTCCTTTCCCTACAACTGCATTCCAGTCGCCCATGACTATTAGATTTTCGTCCCCCTTTACATACTGCATTACCCTTTCAATATCCTCATACACTTTCTCCATCTGTTCATCTTTAGCTTGCGACGTCGGCATGTATACCTGAACTATCGTTGTCGGTGTTGGTCTGCTGTCGATTCTGATTAGAACAACCCGGTCACTGAACTGTTCACAGTAACACACACTCTGCCCTACCTTCCTATTCATAACGAATCCTACACCTGTTATACCATTTTCTGCTGCTGTTGATATTACCCGATACTCATCTGACCGGAAATCCTTGTCTTCCTTCCACGTCACTTCACTGACCCCTACTATATGTAGATTGAGCCTTTGCATTTCCCTTTTCAGATTTTCTAGTTTCCCTACCACGCCCCGACTCGTAGAACGTTATCCTTTCGTTGATTATTCAATCTTTTTCTCATGGTAACCTCCCCCTTGGCAGTCCCCTCCCGGAGATCCGAATGGGGGACTACTTCGGAATCTTTTGCCAATAGAGAGATCATCATGACACTTCTTCAATTACAGGCCACATGTCCTGTGGATACACGTTACGTGTCTTTAATGCAGTGGTTTCCATTGCCTTCTGCATCCTCATGTCGTTGATCATTGCTGATTCTTCCGCCTTTAGGGGCGATTTCCCATCCCTAGGACAAGAGAGTGCCCTGAACCTCTATCCGCTTCTCCGCCCTCTTTGACAAGGTCGTTGGCAGAATGAGGCTGGCTTCTTATGCCGGAAGTCTTCGGCCGCCAATGCTGATTATTTATCAAAATTTAGGCAATGGCGGGGATCGAACCCGGGACCGAAGACGGTTTGATTATGAATCAAAGACGCTACCCCTAGACCACGAGTAATCAATCAGTGATACGTCTCTTAAAAATAGTACTGGACGTCACCACAGTGAATCTGAAGCAAGTTCAGCGGTCGCGAAATGATCGAATGGTGTTCGATTGGGCTGAAGTCCGGTCTACATTAAGTACCTGCTGTAAATCGTATGAGTCAGTTACTACTTCATAATGATAAACAAGTATTTATCCAAGGAGCTAGTTGAATAACAACAATTTTACACCACTGAAAAAATAAAATAAACAACATTTTTATGATTACGAGGCCGGCAGGGGTGGCCGTGCGGTTCTAGGCGCTACAGTGTGGAACCGCGCGACGGCTACGGTCGCAGGTTCGAATCCTGCCTCGGGCATTGATGTGTGTGATGTCCTTAGGTTACTTAGGTTTATGTAGTTCTAAGTTCTAGGGGACTGATGACCTTAGAAGTGCCCATAGTGCTCGGAGCAATTTTTTTGTGATTATGACTCAAGTCTCTACAAAAAAATGGTTCAAATGGCTCTGAGCACTATGGGACTCAACTGCTGAGGTCATTAGTCCCCTAGAACTTAGAACTAGTTAAACCTAACTAACCTAGGGACATCACACACATCCATGCCCGAGGCAGGATTCGAACCTGCGACCATAGCGGTCTCGCGGTTCCAGACTGCAGCGACAGAACCGCGCGGCCACTTCGGCCGGCTCAAGTCTCTACACTAGACCCTCAAGCAAATATGAAAGAAGAGAAATGAAGTAATTTAGATAGACGTTCTAGGATTGTAGCCCGACTGTATTGATAACATTCTGCAAATTATAAGCAAATAATTTCATAGATCACAACTACTATGACGTATTTCTTGTGAGAGCTCGTGGAATTCGAATCATTTGTCGCAAATGGAAGGCAAAGAAGATTTATGATTATGACTTTTTTCTTTGGGTTGCGTCACAAGAACATACGACAATAAAATATGAAATAATTTAGAGATAAGTTCCATAGTTGTTTCACGGCTTTATTAAGTGTGTTCTGTAACTATATGACTGTCCGTTCCAACATTTATTCGGGAGCTCACTGTATCTGAACATTCTCAGAGTAGCACTTACACTCGGCGTGCTCGATTATTTGGTGGATGTATTCCAGTCTCCATCTTCCCCAACAGTTTTTATCCTGCACAGGTTCACCTAGACGGACAATTTTGTACTTACAGGGTAGTGTACATAGCAACACACGATAAATTTTGGTCGGTGCTTTAGTCTAGCAACTGATTTTATAATCGCATGAAGGATTACGCAGTAGAGACCGCCATTAGCAGTTTCCGCCATTCTCTACTGGTTGTTAATGTTAGATATGAGGTTGTGTTTTTTCCTGCATTTATAAATATTACACATTCTACAGTTTAAGTTCTGTACAATTCATTACAGCGATTTCAAATACATGATGAATTCTTCAGGTGAATAATTAATGATGAGTAAAATGCTGTGTGTTCTTGGAACTATTTATGTAACATGTCGACAGTTAACCCACACAACTTTACTTGTGCTCCATCCGAGACCGTGAGCATGGAACATATGCAACTTACAAATGAAATGAGCTTCTTTATATTATGCGTTATCTGGTTTTTAGTTACTGATTATTGGTGCAAAATAGAGTAATAATGTGGAAAAATATACTATGAAATACTGTACTGACAAGCTTTTCTCGTTTGCAACGCAAATGCACCTTTAGTCGAACATTTGCTCTTAGGTATAAGATCATATCGTACCTTGAAAAATGTTTTCCACTTGCAAGAAACTATTTTTTAGAAAAAGACTGCAGCCGATAAAAAGTGAATGATCCAATTTTCTTATTTCAAAGGACCTGAAGGGTGATCTGTTTAAATATTAAAAACTATTCAACACCCAAAATCGAATAAGATATCTCTTCACTTAAGAAAACCGAAAACCAAATTTCAGGCTTTGCGTCTCACAATTGGGAATGCAGTGGCTGGAAGCAATCGCTTAACGACCGAGAGCAGCGGCGTTGGAAATAGTTGTCAGTGCTAACAGACAAACAAGACTGCTTGAAATAACCGCATAAATCAATATGAGACCTACGATGAAAGTATCGGTTAAGTCAATGCGGTGAAATTTGCTGCTAATAGGCTATGATAGCAGATGACCGAAGCAAGAGCCGTTACTAACAGCACGACAATGAATGTTGCGCCACTCCTGGGCTCTCAACCACGTCAGTTGGGTCGTACAAGACTGGTAAATTGTGGTCTGCTCAGACGAGTCCCGCTTTCATTGGTAAGAGCTGATGTAGGGTTAGAGTGTGGCGTAAGCCCCACGAAGCCAGGGGCTTAACTTGTCGACAAAGCATATTGCAAGCTGGTGAAGGCTCCATAATGGTGTGGGCCGTGTTTAGATGGAATGGCATGGGCCCTCTGGTGCTACTGAACCGATCATTGACAGGAAATGGATATTTTCGGCTGCTTGGAGACCATTTGCAGCCGTTCATGGATTACATGTTCCAAAGCAACGATGGAATTTTTATGAATGAGAGTGTTCCATGTCACCGAGCCACAATTGTTCACGACTGGTCTGAAGAACTTCCTGGACAGTTCGAGAGAATGATTTGGCCATCCAGATCTACATAATCCAGAATTGAGTTCGTGGATAAAGCCCCATAATACCGGCCACCATTTTCACAGTTATGGACGGTTATAGCATGGCTCAATATATCTGCGAGGGACTTCCAACGGCTTGTTAAGTCCATGCCACGTCGAGTTGTTGCACTACAGAGGGCAAAAGGAGATCCGACACTATATTTGGAAGTAGTTCAAGACTTTTGTTGCCTGAGTGTACATTCGTGACTTTTGAAGAGGAGTAAGCAGTCAGTAAAGAGTTTTTGACACTCTGGTGAAGGTTAAAGTAAACTTTATCCAACATCGTGAGAAGATGAAAGAAGACTGATTTTAGTACCTGGTCATAATTATGTCCTCTGGAAGACCAAAAGTGTACACCAACACGAGAACCTTACTGTTGCCACGTAGTCTAAACCCATCGAGACGAAACGCATCGGAATTACGCTTTCAGCTCAAGCGGCTATTGCTAAACGCCCCTGCAGCGCCGCTGCACGAAGCACATGGCACTGCGCGGCAGCCGGTAGCAGAGCGGGGGGGCTGCTCCCACGCCACGCGGTTGTACACGCCGCTAGCCACATGAATTATCAATAGGCGGCGACCCATTACGGGACCCCTACAACAAGCCGCTGCGGGAAATTATTTCGCTTCCTCCGACTTTAAATAAAAGATTACCTTCGATACGAATGGGTCCGACCACTCTACACGCGATATGACTCCCGAAGGACGCTACCTCACTCTTTTCTCAATAGATCACTACATTATTCAGCCCACTGAAAATGCGAGACGTTTATGCCGACTGCGAAACGGGACGTTTGGTATTAAATATGTCTCTGTATACAAGGCTTCGCTTCACGATCCCTTCTGCATGCCCATAAGTATTTCTGATAATCATATAGTGACTTGGAAGGCTGACAACCAGTCTTCCATTTTATCTTTCTTCTCTTTCAGAGGATTCCTGATGTTGCAAGAGGCTGCATTTCGTTTGTTCCAAAAGTAAACACACGAAATTTATTACGTCTTTCGTCAGTCTGAGTTGGCGAGTACACTGTTTTCATTTACTAGAACTGTATTTACAATTTCTGTAACTACTCTGTTCTTTCCCTTGAATTTCACGACCAAAGGCAGCAGATTTAAGTATGCTTTATGAGGAACGAATAAAACTCATTTTGCCAGTCTCTAGTATTTATAGAATTTTGAGAATGTAATTTTTTTTCTATAAGGCGAAACAGCAGTCGTCACAAAATCACAAAAATTCCCCGTTCTTCTATTACTACACAATTTTACCTACTAATATATGGCTGGTGACAATGTGTTAAAAATATCAGGAGTACACATCCACATACAGTGTCTAAAGGAGGCGCATAATTTCTATACTTGCTAACAACAAACTGTGTAATTTATGGACGTAGCGGAAACCAAAGATGAATTTTTTTTTCAAATAAAATGACTGTATGAATCAGACATTAATTACCAAATTTTATGCAGTTAGAGTTGAATTATCTAAGAGAACTTCGTTCAGTGACGAATTGTTACATTACGTTTATGCGTAAATTCACCTCATATGTGGAAACCTTTAGCGAGAATCACAAGAGGTAATTCACACCATGAGTAGCATTCTAAAACATTTCGGAGGAATGCAACAGTGGCATGAACCCGTCATTGTTAGAACCTCTGATTCCTATCATTACAAAAATAAATCTGAAAGCAATAGCAGGTGCAAAAGCAAATTCTCGAAAAACATGTACGACTTTGTGTTGTAAGTAGGCTGTTCAAAGGGGACGTTTCAGTGTCTAACAACAAGCATATGATTAATTCAAGGCAAGTAAGCTTCTAACCGTGACGTCATTTTGCAGTAATATTTACGACGCAAAATGAGAAAGTAAAATGACTGAATGGCCACCATACTGATATTTGATTAGTTATTGAGGCACTGAAAGGAAAATCGTATTTCAGTACTAAAACTGATTGCTGATCATCTAAATATTCATTGCTTGTCGCAATAAAATCACTGAAAAGCATTATACATCAATTTTTTTCTTTCTGGCAACTCTCATATGTAAGTCAATGTAATCTTTCTGCTCATGACACGTCAGAACTATTTTCTGCAGTGCGCTCAAGTGGACAAGTTTGCAAGAACAGCTAAAAAATGAAAATGCTTTTCATACACGGTAAGAAATTTATGTCCTGAAGACCAGCTGTTAAAAGTTACACAGTGTTGTCTGGAGGGCGAGGTCGTAACGAGAATTTCCAGTGAAATATTTACATCTCTGTTTCTCCTTTCCTGAAATAATCTGTATCAGTCCAGTTCAATAATACAACATTTCTTACGTTGTGCTGTGAAATTTTCGCAAAAGTTACCTAGGCTATGGCACAGTAGACAATGTAATCATATATCTCTGTCACGATAGATTTTTCCGCCTGGTGCGAAAATTTCAGTTGTGCCGCCCGACTTCCACGTCCCCTTTCCCGTCCCTCTCCATGCATTTGCAGAAACAGTCAACCTTTTTCACAATGTCCTTCATCAATGACGTTCTATTTTCACATATCAAACTTTCTCAGGTGTCTTTTTGATGTGAATGCCTATTCATGGCTTTAAGACCAGACGGGACACCAGTCACTGAATCAGAAGAGAAACGTTTACAGTGTGATTCATTTTGAGTTACAGGTCCAAAATTAATTATCTCAACCATAATTATGTTACTTGCAGAGAATGTAACTAAAATGTATGAGCAGAGGAGAAAGTGTGATGCGGAGGAAGGAGTACCGTGACCGCGAAAGGGAGAGTAACAAGCGGGGAATAGAGGCGAATACGGTTGTTGGGGAATCCACAACGCGCAGGGGTTTCGCTTTATGCTGACTGCTTTCTGTGACGTAAATAGCGTGGGGGGATAGAGACGCCTTCGTGAAAGCTCGTATTTACATAAACGTGTGTTTTCACACGCGGTACATATTCGTAGCGCACCACAAAGACAAATGAACAAGGTCATACCTGTTCACTGTACACTGGACGACTGTTTACTGCAGCATTAAACAGTGGTGGATCATTGTCGGATGTTGCAAAATGAGCGAAACGATCCGACTTACGTAAACGAGTTCCCAGCAGAACAATTGGTCTCATGGAAGAAGAAAAAGTAAACATACTATTGTCGACGTACGAAAGAAGTACAGAAATTTTTCTGGGAAAGACGGGAATCCAGTAACACAGATCACTTTGAAATGAAATAAACAGTAAATCCATGGAAGCCAAAGCCAAATGCACGCATGAAATAAGCTATGAAGTCGAAAGAGAAATGAGTATCGCAATGACTAACTCAGCATATGGTAAAGTTAAAACAATCTTCGGGTAAATGAAAAGGCCTGCTACGGTGCCTAACGGTTACTGCCGTGTAGCAGTTGCTCTCTAACTAGCATTCCACGCCAGCATATCTGTTGCGGCTTTACATGAGGTTACTCGTACCTTAGGTACTTGGGCAATGCACGGCTCATTTTAAGAAACGACAGGCTCGATGCAGTCACTGGATGAAGCCACGCACGTCTGCTTTCATGGCCCGCAACTAATTATATGCAAATAATAACATGTAGCGGTGATCCTGAAGTCAAATAGTCTATGCTTCGACTAGAATTGCGGGTTAATAAAGTAAACAGATATACAAAATTAAAGTTCAATGAATAATTTATTAACAAGGGTTCTAATCTAACGCCTGTAATTGATGTAGATGAAAGAAAATTATCTTGAATAATATTTATTCAAGAAATCAAACAGGAAGTAGTCCTGCGATCCTCAGTTAAAATATAGACAGAAAATACCCTTCTCAAATGCAGTAAAATCACGTTGAGAGCTTTACGAGAATGGTAGCAGAATCCCCTAACTAAATAGTCATAAAAGATACATGAAACCTAAGCCCATTCCGTAATCAAAAGACACGAAATAATCACCAGCTCAAAACGGTTCAGTGTTCAACTTGATGATTCGCAAATTAACACATGAGTTACAAAGAAAAGTAACTAATACTCTGTCTATTCCCAGTTCTATCATACAAGCGGATGTACTGTAGCACATTCAGACATCTCAAATATAGAGACTCTTCAAAACATATGGTATTGCAGCGGCCGTTTGCCGCCCAGAATCTATCACCGACACGACCGAATATCACATTTATTACAGGCGGGTCTACCTTCTTCCAGAGCAAACACTTAAGTATCCCCTTTAAGATTTAACTGGAAAGTGTCCTCAAAAGTGAAAGTCTCACGGCAGTTGTTCACCACTCAAAATCCATCAACTCAATGTCCAAACCATGCCGGTTACCACACAAAAGTCTGTCTTCTCCCAGTAGAAACGTTAAAGTGTCCAGAATCAGTACCTTGAGCTCTTCACTCCGAAAGTCCCAGTCTCCACTTGAATCTCCTAGCGTTTCACTACTGTTTGATTTTCCATTAGCTGGAAGCTGTCCCCACCAAAAAGTCATCTTTCTTATGTTCTACAAACATCATATGATCTCACATGATAGCATCCCGGTCTAAAATAATATTAAAAGATATTTAGATAAAAAAATGTTTTAAACATTCGGTCACACAACATTACAATAAGTATAAATAAAGATTTGTCCATAAATAAATGAACCAGTATTCGTGATCAAGTGTGCTCATAATAAATGACCGCAGATAATCGTTAAATAGTGTTTAAAACGTAATCCAAGACGGCTTTTCAGAAATGGCTTTTCGAAGTCTTTTACAAAGGCGGTGTCAGCTAACAAGTGTGACTCATTACTTATTAAATTACCAAGATGTTATGTCATCAGTTGTAATTGTTGTTTAAATAAAGTTACTGACAGATTAGTAGACCGTTCATTAAAAAATACACAATGACAAAAGAGGAGATATTCATGCATTTTCATTTGCTCGATATCACAAATCAAGTAATGTTTTACTATTTCTCTACAGTTTTACCGCGTCTAATTGGAAACTTTAAAACTAATACTGCCCTGTGTAGAAATCGCTCATCTGTCTTTCCTTTCAACTCAGAGTATAAGTGGATAATACATTCAGCAAATGTTCACTCAGATTTTCAACAAAACATGATTTATCCCCATACTTTATTATCATAAACATTTTACGGACTTACACTCATAATTTTCAACATAAAAATCTATTCAAAACCCTTCCACAATAATGTATATTACACAATAACCTACATAACATACCCCCAAAAACTTCGCTCATACTGTACATGAAATTACATTCTTTACTCCCACAAGAAATTAAAATGTTAATGAAATCCGATGGCCTCTATGCACCAAAATTCATGCGAGCTATAATTACAAATGAACTACACATACCTGAGAAACTCTCCCAAAATACTGAAACCAACACATTTAAATAACCGTTTCACATTTACCCTCAATTCTTATTTACAAACAATTCATATTCCTGTCTTTCTCAAATAACGGACTAATTTTTGTTCTGCCCACCTGTGTGCAGCAACAGTCGTGTGGCCAATATCGACATTCTCGTTGCACAAAATTGTGCTCCTATACATCTTACATACATCTCAAAATCATTATGTTTACCCTTTACACCAAACACAATTAGCCCCCAAAATTCCTTACATACTACACATGAAATTACACTTATATACATACTTAAGTTTGTACACATCCTAGTCTTCATTTACAAGATGCAACTCTAACAATGTTGTAGCTTGTTTCCAACAGTGTGAGTGCATTTTAAATCTCATGTTTTTGATTTTTGCACCCGCTCAAATTAGAGTTTTGATTCCTCATTTACTAAGGGACTCTTACGTTTTCAGGCGAAGCTTGTGACAACCGATTGAACCGTTTTTCAGTTTGAAAAATGCACACTTTCTTTCTTGATCAAAATGGTTTATTTCACGTACAGACTGCATATTTTAATTTCACTCCTTCCTAAACAGTGTTCCCTCAAAAAATCATTTTCATATGCCTTTCTTTCTAGTCGATATCTATTGTACACACTACATCAGAATAACTCCCCCAATTTCATTATCACCATCAAATAATTCATTAAACACTTTCTTTGCCCCGTTTTCATCCTTCTTGCCATCAAGACCTCTTGTTACTTTATAGTTCTCTCATGACCACAAGTGACACAGTAATTAGTTCAATATTTTTCCATATCATTTCGATTATTAATACAATATTCACTTTCTTCCATACCTTAGAATTTTCTGGTAACACCATCCCCTGACAAATACCTTCCCAATTATCCACTTTTATATTTTCCCATCCAATTCTAAATAATCAGTAGGTTTTAAATCACCCTCAGAATCCTTCGTCTTATCATATAAACATCAAATATGCTTTTCCCTTCCTCTTAAGTGACAATATTAGTAGCTGCAACGTTTTCACAATTAACCATGCAACTTAAGACTTTGTCTCCCTTGCACAAAACCTCACTTATTTCAGCCAGATCGTTAGAAATTTTATCATGGTTAACTCTATTAACATCCGCAGATAACTCATAAGACTTATTGCTTAAAATATCCATTACGTTTTTCGATATATTATAGAAATCACCACGAATAATTGTGTCAACCTCCACTGACACATAAAAATGACCGCTATTGCATCGCTCCACATTATAACTCATAGTACACACGAATTTCGCCAAACTTAGGTCTACCTCTGTCTCTCTTACATTTCATCTATTCTCAAGTTGCTCCGACATTCTGTATTCTGATCTACTACAATACATTCCTTTCGCATTCATTCCTATACATCCACTCATAGTTCACGCTTTCGTCAAGAGCCATCGGTTCATTTCCATCAAAAGAAGTAAATGCACAAATTCCTTACTCTGAGATATCTCAACGAGTAGCTTCAGCTTTTACAACTTCAGCACCTAAAAAAAAAAAAAAAAAAAAAAAAAAAAAAAAAAAAAAAAAAAAAAAAAAAAAAAAAAAAACACCTTTCCCTCCCTTTAACAATAAATCACCCACTTCCACTGATACATGATAAAACTCATCACCAGGTGACGGAACTACTGCTACACCGCCTTTAGAATTACCTTCACATACTTCCGTTTCTATATAACAAAATACATCTTCAGCTGACGAGACTACAGCTTCGCTGCCTTCACAGACAGCTTCGTCTAATTCCTCCGATACAAAATTACCTACATTACTTTCACTTAAAGTACTATAATTGTTGCTACAGACTAGTGCCACATCAGAATATATCGTACATATCTCTCCACCAAATTCAGATCCATCTTAGCCTCTATTCTCATCACAGAATCTTTCAACGAAAATACATTCACGTCCCTTTCATAACATAATTTTTTTAGCCCCATATCCACATTATCGAATCTCTCAAAACAGAATCCTTTCCAATGCCAGTTTATTTCGCCCTCTCCGCACCTGAGATGCGGCAATCTCTAATATTCCGACCTCATATTCTGGCGTTGCATTACGTGAAGTTTCCTGCTCCACAGACCTTCTTTCCTTGTTTCGATTTCCGTTGTGAAAATTCGCATTTCCTATTCTCCTTTGTCAATTATTATTACTACTGCGTTGGTAATTATTTTGATGATTATAATAATTCCCGTTCCTGTGCCCAGAGTTCTGTTTGCTGTTCCCGTTATGTGGCTTGAATTTCAACGCCTATTCAAGTTTCTCAATAAAATTTGAAAACATGTCGACGAAATTTTTCAGACTGTGGACAAGATTCCATTGCAAAAATTGCGGTAAGCGTCTCTTGAGCGTCGTAATCTCCGTCAACACTCCCACCGGCGATTTATATGAGTCATCTTAGCCAGACCACGCACACAGATATCTCAAATCGACCCACTTCCGTGTCTGAAACTTGTTCCGTTTATGAACTTTCCCTGCAGTCGCGTTTGCTTCGCTTTACTACAGAACTTATAGAGGAAACAACTCTCAAACACTTCGTAGAGTGTAAGTGAGGCACTGATTAAATTTTCCCGTGATTGTGCTCTGTCCTCAATATGTCGTTTAACGAACCTAAGTTTTGACTTTTCCACCACTCCTGATACAAAACCATCTCTACGTGCAGCAACAAAATTATATGAATGGTATTTACGATCGTCTCCAAAACTTTTTAACGTCCCTGAATTACCCAACTGAACACCTACCACAGTAGTAAGCAGATTTGCTGCTAAAGCTTTTTAAGTCTGTCCTCACGTCCTTAAACTGCTGTTGATGCTGCACATCTTCCTTAATTAATACAGCTTAAAATGTTCCCTGTTCTTAAACAACTGTTACTCACATTCTGACACTCTGCCTAACAAATTGTTCCGACTTAGTTGTCACCTCCTCAAGGGTATTTTGCCTCAGCATATAAATCTTAACATCGCTACCCAGCTCATCCCTTATCTTTCACAACTTTTCCCCAAAATATTTTTCTGCTACATCCACTCTAGTGTTAATAAGGCCAATATCCTCAGAATTTGCTCATGTCTGCCTTCATAAGTTTTAATTTTGTATCAATAACCCCTTCAGTACCTGATTTAATTTCTTCCACTTCAGGTTTTACGCTTTCAGTATTTGAACTGAAATCAGAATTTCCCTGTTCCATTTTTGTACTCAGTGAACCTGTATTGCCCCATATTAGAGCACAAATTTGACATAACTTCCTTTAACAATGCCACTGTAACAATGAGCATTACATTTCCTTCCTCTGGTTTGGGACTCGTCCCTGTCAATACCATTAAGTTAGATTTAGTGCTAAGGGGACCACTAGCTCTACCTGAACCACACAGACTGGATGACTGCTTAATCGTTGTAAGCGCTGCAGGTTCACAAATATTAACGGTATCGGGGCCAGTATTTAACTTGTCGGTCTTGCTGGCTGCTTCTACTGTATCGCTGCTGCCGAATGTGTAGGCCGCCGCCGACGACGCAGATGAGCGAAGTCGCCGCTGGCGGTTGCGCTGCCGTCATTCTCCGCTACTGCTGGCCGCTACAGACTCGAAGTCAGTACACCACTGCTTGGCCTTCTTCTTCGTTTTTGAAGTTCCACGCCTAACGTTCCCATCGCTACCGATTCTCGAGCATGCAATTGCTGCAAAATCTTATACCGAGAGTCCCCACGCAAACTGCCCATCGTATAACAGATCTGAGACATGGATCACAGAGTACAGTAAAGCGTTAGTATTACGGTTGTCATTTTAAAGGGCTTAAATTCAATTAAATTCATAGCCGAGAAGAGAAAACCCCAACTGCACAAATACCTAACAATTACTGCCGCTTAATAGCTACTCTCTAGCCGACGTTCCATACGACCAAACCAGTTGCCTCGCCAATTTTTTTTTTTTAAGTCGACCTCGATATTGTCATAGGGTCATGACATGCACGTCTGCTTTCATGTCCTGCAGCTAATTCGCTGCAAATAATAACCTGCAGACGTGATCCTGAAGTCAAATAGAACAGCGAGTTAATAAAATACACGGATATACAAAATGAAAGTTAGATGAATAATTCTTCAACTATTCTAACACCTGTAGTTGATGTTGACGACAAGGCATTATGTTGAATAACGTCTACTCAAGAGTTTGTCTACACTCAATTCCGTAACACAAGAAGAAAAAGTCATACTCTGGAGCACATCAGACCACTCGAAATACAAAGTCCCTCCAGATGTTAAAGTGGGGTAACGGCCATTCGGCACCCAGAATAAATCACCTATATGACTGAGTTACGCACGTTAACCTAGACAGTTCTTCCTTCGTCCAGCTCTGAACGTAAAGTGCCCCGTATCGGTTTCTTGAGCTCTTCACTCGAAAAGTCCCAGTCTCCACTTGAGTCCCGTAGTGTTCCGCTGCTGTCTGTTATTCCATTGGCTAAGGACCGTCCCCGACAAATATACCGTTCTTACATTCTGTGAAGTCCGCAGCTCGTGGTCGTGCGGTAGCTTTCTCGCTTCCCGCGACCGGGTTCCCGGGTTCGATTCCCGGCGAGGTCAAGGATTTTCTCTGCCTCGTGATGATTGGATGTTGTGTGCTGTCCTTAGGTTAGTTAGGTTTAAGTAGTTCTATGTTGTAGGGGACTGATGACCATAGATGTTAAGTCCCATAGTGCTCAGAGCCATTTTTACATTCTATAAACATTAGTTGACAAAAATATTCTAAAAACTCGCTCACACTGAAACCATTCACAATAAGTATATATAAATATTTGTCCACAAATAAATAAACCTGGGACAAGTGCGAGCACTACAAATGAGAACAGATCGTCGTTAATTATTTTAAGCAATTACTTAACCGGCTTGTCACAAACGTCTTTTGGCACCCATTTACAAGGTAGTGTCGGCTAACATATACGATTGACCACATTAAATTACTGAGATTCTATATTACCACTTGTAATTAATACTTAAATAAAGATACTGGGGAAGTAGCAAATTGTTCATTAAATAAATACACACTCACAAAACATGAAATACTCATACTGTATTCATTTGTTGTTTAAACACTGAGAATACAATGTTCAGAGAAACATATTACGAAAAAGATGTAAACGACGTCATAGCTCAGTAAATAAAGTAGATACAGATATGTAGCTTTCAGAGATGATAGTTATAATGCAATGCTGTCATCTGAGATGTGGTATGTTGAATTGACATTAGGTGTTTAAAGTTATTAATTCAGAGGTTCATTGTTAAAATTTTTGTTCACTTAGAAATATTAAATTCTGTAGTATTTAAGATATTGAAATAATGTTGTGTCAGTTATCTGATATCACCAATGTATTCAGACTTGCTTTAATACTTGACTGTGAATTATTACAGATTCTCAAAGATCTGTAAGAAGCCATCTTTCAACTTGCCTGACACGCCACCATTTTTGGTGCATCTTTGCACAAAGGCCATGCTAGCAACTGCTGTCCAAATTCCCAGCTCTGGGATTTACCGTCTTCCGGTGCCGTTGCTCGTCGCTGCACCTTGATAGCCTGTACCAGTTGCCATGGCTTGCCCAGCCGCGGCGCGTTCGTTGGGGCGGCCACGGCACCCCCTTAGCAACAGGCTAGCACAAGCGAGTTCACATTACCTACTACCAAGTCAAGGCAGCCAAATCTCTCGCTTATATACAAGTAAAGCTAAATACGACTAAATTAAGAATAAAATGGGAATTAAACTGCAAAATGCAGACGAGACAGCGGATGAGTGCATTGAAGGCCTCTATGAAGCGGACGAATTGCCTGATGTAATAGAAGGAAACACTGGAGTCGATATGATAGATGTAGGGGATCCACTGTTAAAGTTCAAAAGAATTTTTGAGGACCTCAGAAGAAATAAGGCAAAACGAATCGACAACATTTCCTCTGATTTTTTTAAAATTTATTGGAGGAAATAGCTACCAAACTGGCACCTACGTTGTTGCGTACGAGTGACGTTCAGTAAGTAATGCAACACAATTTTTCTTCTCCTCACTTTGTTAAAAATTTTCGGAATTTATTGTGGGATTTCGCGGAATATTCTCGCTTCAGCTCTACAGTTGTATGAAGTTCCGAAAGGTGGCGGCTGTACACGTAGCATTCAAATTGGTGTCTGTACCGGAGGTGCCTTCCAAGCAGACAGTTGTTACACTTTTTGGAGGCAATCTGAGCATCGCAAATATTCATAGGCCCTTGCAGAATGTCTTCGGAGATCTGGCAGTGAGCAAAAGCACTGTTAGTAGTTTAGCAAAGGGCCTGGCTTTATCGCATCAAGGCCGTGCATACCCTTTCCACCTCCAGCTTGCTGGCTGGCCGCACGCTGCTGTGACTCCTGCAATGAAGCAACGTGCGGACACTCTCATTCGAGGTTGTCGACTAACCACAATAAAACACCTCGCTGAACAACTGGGCGTCTCTGTTGGTAGTGCTGACACACTCAGCCTCCAGTTGGGGTACTCGAACGTTTGTGCCTGCTGTGTTTCTCGCCGCCTAACATAACACCATAAAGAGCAACGAAGGAGCAACTGTGAGGCGTTGCTTGCGCGTTACGAGACTGATCTCGTCAATTTTTGTCTAACATCGTCACAGCCGATGAAATATGCGATCATCACTTTTAAGCGGAAATTAACCTGCAATACATGTAGTGGCACCACACCATCTTTGAATGAAATGTCAAAGACGCACCCTCAGCCAGTTGAGGGGTTACTCAGTATGGTGTCCTCCCTCATGACGCACTATCAACTCGGAGGTACACTGTGCTAGCCTTAGGAAATTGAAGAAACGACTTCAGTGTGTTCGTCGCTACAAGTATAGAGACGAGCTTCTCGTTCTCGATGACGTCACACAAGTCTGCGCACCGGTAGAGTTCACAAACTTTCAATGGATTGTTCCTCCTCATTCACCCCACAGCCCGAACCTCGCGCCCTCCGACTTCCATCTCTATCGATCAATGAATGATGCACTCCGAGGAAACAGTATGTGGATGATGGGGAGGTTATTGATGGAGCAAGACGTTGGCTCTAAGGTCGACCTGTAGATTGGTACCATGCGGACATACAGGCCCAGCCAATAAGGTGGCGTAAGGCTGTCGAACAGAACAGAGATTAAGTTGAAAAATTGCGTTTTTTAGCCTAAAGAGAGGGAAATAATATGGTGTATTGGTATTCTCAATAAAACTCGCCAGATTTCTACCAAAAAAGGTAAGCATTACTTATTCAACAACATTCGTATAGTCTATGGGACAGGTGACATACCATCAAACTTTCAGGAAACATCATCCACCGAATTTTGAACACAGCAGGAGCTGATAAGTTTGGAAGCTATCACACAATCAGCTTAATAGCTCATGCATCTCAGTTACTGACAAGAGTAATATAAAAAAGAATGTGTAAGAAACTTGGGGCTCTTTTAGATGAAAATTATTAGGCCTTAGGAAAGGTAATGATACCAGAGAGGCAGTTCTGACGTTGCAGTTGATAATGCAAGCAAGACTGTAAAAATACAAGATACGGTCATAGGATTTGTCGACCTGGAAAATGGGTTCGACAATGTAAAATGGTGCAAGATGAGTGAAATTCTGAGAGAAATACATGTGAGCTATAGGGTGTAAGATAGGGTTGCGTTGCTTCGCAGTTACGGAAATAAATAAAAAAATCAAGAGTCGGATTAAAATTCGGAGTGAAAGGACATCAGTGATCAGATAACTGCTGACATTACTGATCACAGTGAAGGTGAAGAAGAATTACATTATCTGTTGTACGGAATGATCAGTGTAATGAGTGCAGAAAATGGCACGAGAGTAAATCGAAGAAAGACGAAACTAATGAGAAATAACAAAAAGGAACTTAACAACAAAACTGGTGATCACGAAGCAGAGTAAGTTGGAATTCTCCTATCTTGGAAGCAAAATAACCCGTGAAGCAAGATGCAAGAGGGACATAAGAAACGGACTAGCACAGGTAAAGAGAGCGTTTCTGACCAAGAGAAGTCTGCTGGAATCAAACATAGATCTTAATTTGAGGAAGAAATTTCTTAGAATGTTCGTTTGGAGCAGCTCAAACGTCCCCTTTTTGAAGAGTTATACAAGACTGTGCTTTAACTGACACACAATATTTTTTAGCGCAACGCAATCTGACTTTCAATAATCCCTACAAAAGAATGGCCCTGTCTAATATTAACCTATACGTTTCACAAATCACTTACCTCACAAAAATCTTCGTTACTCGAACTACTGCAATACAGCGAGCGCCACTACTGCCAGCTAAATAAAAGATTCAAACTACGGAAGGCACTAACTACTGATAGGCATAGTTAGCAAATGAAATATTTTAATAGAGAACAAACACTGTATTTACCTTAATAGTCATATTATATACAGCAGTTCACGACAGTCTTACAAATTTCAAAACTCCACCATCTCTCTCCCCACATCCATCACTGCTGGCGGCTCACCTCCAACTGCGCAACGCTACGCGCTGTTCACATCCAGCTGCCCAACACTACAATGGCAGACAACAATGCAAACTAGCCACAGACTGCACACAGCACAGCCAGTGATTTTCATACAGAGTGCTACGTGGCGTTACCAATATAAGAACCTAAACAGCCTACGTACACAGCATTAAATGGTGGTGAACTATTGATTGTGGTAATACCGGAACAAAAGAGAATCGAAATATTTGAGTTGTGGTGCTACAAACGAATTTGAAAATTAGGTGGACTGTAAGGTAAGGAGCGAGGAGGTTCTGCACACAATAGGAGAGAAAAGGAATATATGGAAACCACTCACAACAAGGAAGGTCAAGATTATATGACATCTGATGGGACATCAGTGAATGTCTTCCATTGTACTGGAGGCAGCTGTAGAGTAAAAACTGTAAAGGGAGACAGAGACTGGAATACATCTTACAAATAGTTGAGGACATAGGTTGCGAGGTTAAGATGAAGAGGTTGGCACAAGAGGGGAACCTATCAACCTATTCCACTGTCAGACGAAAATGCAGGCCTTCTCTACAATAAATCTTTAAGTAAATAAATCAAAAACAACAATAAACACAAATAAATTAAAGAAACAATTAATAGTAACGAATGCTGGAGCATTTCTTCCATGGCAAGGCGAACACGAAAAATTGTATAGATTCAGGCCTGAGTTCGGATACACTTGAAGATATAGTGAAAAAAAAGAAAAAAAGAACGAGAGAAAAAGGAAGTTCAACATCACAATAAAAGAATGTGCGAGGACGCATGTAAAATTTTTAGCAAAGTAAAGCAGATACAAAATTGGGCATAATTTGTCTTTACGACTTTTTCGATTGTTGAAGGCAAGAGTTCGAAATCAGATAATGACATTGCTATAAAGTTTCTGAGAGTGTCTTACTCAGTCTCAAATACCTTACCACACACCATTCTTTTTGCACCTGTCTTTCTCTGCAAAACAGTTCTTTCATCCCGCAACATACCTCTTGTTTTGACTTACTACTTTCGTTATATTTTGCACCAGAATGAAGACAGCTGCGTCACGAGTAGTATCTGAGCAGTCAAAGAGTGGCGAATTGATGCATCAGCTAGCGATCACGGACTAACACAGTAAGTGTAACACACGGATGCGACGCCGCGAGTGAACTTATTTACATTAAACGTGAAAGCCTCGCTGATTGAACAGGCGGCTCACGAATGTGTAACTACGGTTAGGAAGATTTGGATCTCTTTTTTCAGAGTATCAACTGATTTCTGATCCGACTATGAAACGTAAGCACATATCAGCTAAGAACTAAAATATACAAGGTGAGTAAATTAATATGTTGATGTTCTATGAATTTTAAATGTTGGCCGCATTATCCACTGTTATATAATCACCACTCGATATGTTACAGCTAGTTTCCTGGTTCCACTCCAAATTTCCGTGACAGAAATTGCATTTGCATATTTTACTAAGCACTGTGCTGTCATTATCCCAATAAAATAATATAGTACCATTGTTATGAGTCGCAGCTGGTAGCCGGTTAAGGATAATTTGCAAGACGTACTGGCGCGAGACCTGTAGCAACTAGCTCTGCTGACCACTGCATTTTAGGCGATTTCTTCGGGGCTTGTGCTGCACGAAGTGGAAGGTAACGGGACAGCAAGTGATTTACGTAATTAAAAAGACCATGTTTACTGAAACAAAAGTTTATAAAGTGCCAGTGCCAGACTTTGTTTATTGAAACAGAAGATTATAAAGTGCCTACTTAGTATGTCCGTAGTACATAAAGGAAAAACCGTTGTAGTCGGATATCGAGAAGACGTGTTTTGCGACATACCACGACCACGATTTATGGCTCAAAACAATTAGTTTAATTTATTGCAGTGAACAGTAACACCTAAGTCCCAAATTAAGTTACTGGATCGCAAATCGTCTGAAATACCACGAAACTGGTAAACACTTCGTGCAGTTTTGTTGCTACAGATCACAAAATAGTTTTTTTAGGTTTCTTCCATATGATCTTAGTATTAATATCTACTGATTGTGGCTGCAACAGGAATGACGGAAAAGGAAAAATAAGCTTCAAACAAAGCATAACAAATTAATTTATAGGAGCGTGCCAAGAAGAAGAGCGGGAGAGGGAGTGGTGGGGAAAGGATGCCATGTATATTTCCACGTGTAAACACCGCTTACTCACCACGGCTAGATTCAAAAAGACTATGGCATGTGACGTGCAGGATATATTTTATTTATTCGTTATTTATTTGTTACTAGGTGTTTTTCCCAGCGATGCTTCAATATGTGTCTAAGGTTGCTGAATTGAAACTGTTAGGTCATTATATGCTGACAATTATCTTTATTTCTTTGTTATAAAGTTTTCTCTTCTTTAGGGAAGATCATGTTGATGCAGGAACATTCGAATCGTTATGTAGGCGCTTGGCAAAAACTCAGTTGTCAACACTGCCATTTACACCTTTTCTATTTCGAAAAACTTACCTACGATAACCAACTCCATCGCTTCGTTTGTCATCTGTTTCATTATACAGTGGTTATTTTCCAGTAGGCACTAGATTTTATGAGTAATTTGTATTTCCATCTTATTCCCGCGGTTCTTTATTTAAGCGAAACTTTAATTGCCTGTTTGATTCATCCTTTTGGAGCCATATTAAAATTTAACATTTTGCCACCCCCAAAAACCTGCCAGTCTGGGCGGTGCCACCGTTCACCTCTCCCTCCCCCAATCCCCAGAACCGGCCCTGTGGTAAATATGAACAAGAAGCTACAGCAGGTTTATGTCACGACATTAACGGCATGGCGAACAAGAAAGTTGTGTATACCTTGTCCACGGATCCTCGAGAATTCAGAGAAAAACATTGAGTAGCTACACATTACGCTCATAGAGTCACATGTACATCCCTCTAAATGCTTAAAAGCACCATACAAAATTACGTGACAGGTAAATCCTAACTGCCCTTAAATTATCGGATCTTTTGCGTGCTTCTGAGGGTGTTCCTCCTCAAACACTTTTCAGCTTGCATTGCATTGCTGAAAGTATTTGTGTACTTCAGCTAGATGCCGAACCAGTAGAGGGCTTAAACTCATAGTGGTTTAAGTTTCCGTCCCGTTTGGAGTATTTGTTAAAATAATCGAGGTTATACGAAGAATGTTTGAATAATTTTAACAGCTAAATAATAATGAAACATTTTAGTTACCGCTACATCTACATCCACATCTACATCTACATGACTACTCTGCAATTCACATTTAAGTGATTGGCAGAGGGTTCATCGAACCACAATCATACTATCTCTCTACCATTCCACTCCCGAACAGCGCGCGGGAAAAACGAGCATCTAAAGCATTCTGTTCGAGCTCTGATTTCTCTTATTTTATTTTGATGATCATTCCTACCTATGTAGGCTGGGCTCAATAAAATTTTTTCGCATTCGGAAGAGAAAGTTGGTGGCTGAAATTTCGTAAATAGATCTCGCCGCGACGAAAAACGTCTTTGCTGTAATGACTTCCATCCCAATTCGCGTATCGTATCTACCACACTCTCTCCCCTATTACGTGATAATACAAAACGAGCTGCACTTTTTTGCACCCTTTCGATGTCCTTCGTCAATCCCACCTGGTAAGGATCCCACACCGCGCAGCAATATTCTAACTGAGGACGAACGAGTGTGGTGTAAGCTGTCTCTTTAGTGGACTTGTTGCATCTTCTAAGTGTCCTGCCAATGAAACGCAACCATTCGCTCGCCTTCCCCACAATATTATCTATGTGGTCTTTCCAACTGAAGTTAATCGTAATTTTAACACCCAGGTACTTAGTTGAATTGACAGCCGTGAGAATTGTACTATTTATCGAGTAATCGAATTCCAACGGATTTCTTTTGGACCTCATGTGGATCACCTCACACTTTCCGTTATTTAGCTTCAACTGCCATACAACAATCTTTTCTAAATCGCTTTGCAACTGATACTGGTCTTCGGATGACCTTACTAGACGATAAATTACAGCATCATCTGTGAACAACCTAAGAGAACTGCTCAGATTGTCACCCAGGTCATTTATATAGATCAGGAACAGCAGAGGTCCCAGGACGCTTCCCTGGGGAACACCTGATATCACTTCAGTTTTACTCGATGAATTGCCGTCTATTACTACGAACTGCGACCTTCCTGACAGGAAATCACGAATCCAGTCGCACAACTGAGACGATACCCCTTAGGCCCGCAGTTTGATTAGAAGTCGCTTGTGAGGAAGAGTGTCAAAAGCTTTCCGGAAATCTTCGCGTGAATAAAGAGCTAGCTGCGTTGCACAAGAACGATGTTTTCTGAAACGATGCTGGTTACATATCAATAGATCATTCCCTTCGAGGTGATTCATAATGTTTGAATACAGTATATGCTCCAAAACCCTACTGCAAACCGACGTCAATTCTATAGGTCTGTAGTTCGATGGATTACTCCTACTACCCTTCTTAAACACTGGTGCGACCTGCGTAATTTTCCAATCTGTAGGTACAGATCTATCGGTGAGCGAGCGGTTGTGTATGATTGCAAAGTAGGGAGCTATTGTATCAGCGTAACCTGAAACGAACCTAATCGGTATACAATGTGGACCTGAAGACTTGCCCGTATCAAGCGATTTGAGTTGCTTCGCAACCCCTAAGGTATCTAATTCTAAGAAACTCATGCTAGCAGCTGTTCGTGTTTCAAATTCTGGAATATTCCATTCGTCTTCCCTGGTGAAGGAATTTCGAAAAACTGCGTTCAATAACTCCGCTTTAGCGGCACAGTCGTCGGTAACAGTACCATCGGCACTGCGCAGCGAAGGTATTGACTGCGCCTTGCCGCCTGTGTACTTTACATACGACCAGAATTTCTTCGCATTTTCTACCAAATTTCGAGACAATGTTTCGTTGTGGAACCTATTAAAGGCATCTCGTACTGAAGTCCGTGCCAAATTTCGCGCGTCTGTAAATTTTAGCCAATCTTCGGGATTTCGCGTTCTTCTGAACTTCGCATGATTTTTCCGTTGCCTCTGCAACAGCGTTCGGACCTGTTTTGTGTACCACGGGGGATCAATTCCATCTCTTACCAATGTATGAGGTATGACTCTCTCAATTGCTGTTGCTACTATATCTTTGACTCTGAGCCACATCGCGTCTACATTTGCATAGTCAGTTCGGAAGGAATGGACATTGTCTCTTAGGAAGGTTTCTAGTGACAGTTTATCCGCTTTTTTATATAAAATTATTTTGCGTTTGTTTCTGGTGGATTTGGAAGAAACGGTATTGAGCATAGCTACAACGACCTTGTGATCACTAATCCCTGTATCAGTCATGATGCTCTCTATCAGCTCTGGATTGCTTGTGGCTGAGAGGTCAAGTGTGTTTTCGCAACCATTTACAATTCGCGTGGGTTCTTGGACTAACTGCTCGAAATAATTTTCGGAGAAAGCATTTAGGACAATCTCGGAAGATGTTTTCTGCCTACCACCGGTTTTGAACAAGTATTTTTGCCAACATATCGAGGGAAGGTTGAAGTCCCCACCAACTATAACCGTATGAGTGGGGTATTTATTTGTTACGAGACTCAAATTTTCTCTGAACTGTTCAGCAACTATATCATCGTAGTCTGTGGGTCGGTAGAAGGAGCCAATTATTAACTTAGTTCGGCTGTTAAGTATAACCTCCACCCATACCAATTCGCACGGAGTATCTACTTCGACTTCACTACAAGATAAACCACTACTGACAGACACAAACACTCCACCACCAATTCTGCCTAATCTATCTTTCCTGAACACCGTCTAAGACTTCGTAAGAATTTCTGCAGAACTCATTTCAGGCTTTAGCCAGCTTTCTGTACCTATAACGATTTCAGCTTCTGTGCTTTCTATTAGCGCTTGAAGCTCAGGGACTTTCCCAGCACAACTACAACAATTTACAACTACAACTCCGACTGTTCCTTGATCCAAGCACGTCCTGTATTTGCCATGCAACCTTTGACATTGCAGCCCACCCCGTACTTTCCCGAGGCCTTTTTTTTTTTTGGTCATCAGTCTACTGACTGGTTTGACGCGGCCCGCCACGAATTCCTTTCCTGTGCTAAGCTCTTCATCTCAGAGTGGCACTTGCAACCTACGTCCTCAATTATTTGCTTGACGTATTCCAATCTCTGTCTTCCTCTACAGTTTTTGCCCTCTACAGCTCCCTCTAGTACCATGGAAGTCATTCCCTCATGTCTTAGCAGATGTCCTATCATCCTGTCCCTTCTCCTTATCAGTGTTTTCCACATATTCCTTTCCTCTCCGATTCTGCGTAGAACCTCCTCATTCCTTATCTTATCAGTCCACCTAATTTTCATCATTCGTCTATAGCACCACATCTCAAATGCTTCGATTCTCTTCTGTTCCGGTTTTCCCACAGTCCATGTTTCGCTACCATACAATGCTGTACTCCGGACGTACATCCTCAGAAATTTCTTCCTCAAATTAAGGCCGGTATTTGATATTAGTAGACTTCTCTTGGCCAGAAATGCCTTTTTTGCCATAGCGAGTCTGCTTTTGATGTCCTCCTTGCTCCGTCCGTCGTTGGTTATTTAACTGCCTAGGTAGCAGAATTCCTTAACTTCATCGACTTTTTGACCATCAATCCCGATGTTAAGTTTCTCGCTGTTCTCATTTCTACTACTTCTCATTAACTTCGTCTTTCTCCGATTTACTCTCAAACCATACTGTGTACTCATTAGACTGTTCATTCCGTTCAGCAGATCGTTTAATTCTTCTTCAGTTTCACTCGGGATAGCAATGTCATCAGCGAATCGTATCATTGATTTCATTTCACCTTGTATTTTAATTCCGCTCCTGAACCTTTCGTTTAATTCCATCATTGCTTTCTCGATGTACAGATTGAAGAGTAGGGGCGAAAGGCTACAGCCTTGTCTTACACCCTTCTTAATACGAGCACTTCGTTCTTGATCGTCCACTCTTATTATTCCCTCTTGGTTGTTGTACATATTGTATATGACCCGTCTCTCCCTATAGCTTACCCCTACTTTTTTCAGAATCTCGAACAGCTTGCACCATTTTATATTGTCGAAGGCTTTTTCCAGGTCGACAAATCCTATGAAAGCGTCTTGACTTTTCGTTAGCCTTGCTTCCATTATTAGCCGTAACGTCAGTATTGCCTCTCTCGTCCCCTTACTTTTCATAAAGCCAAACTGATCGTCACCTAGCGGATTCTCAATTTTCTTTCCCATTCTTCTGTATGTTATTCTTGCAAGCAGCTTCGATGAATGAGCTGTTAAGCTGATTGTGCGATAATTCTCGCACTTGTCAGCTCTTGCCGTCTTCGGAATTGTGTGGATGATGCTTTTCCGAAAGTCAGATGGTATATCGCCAGACTCATATATTCTACATACCAACGTGAATAGTCGTTTTGTTGCCACTTCCCCCAGTGATTTTAGAAATTCTGATGGAATGTTATCTATCCCTTCTGCCTTATTTGACCGTAAGTCCTCCAAAGCTCTTTTAAATTCCGATTCTAGTACTGGATCCCCTATCTCTTCTAAATCGACTCCTGTTTCTTCTTCTATCACATCAGACAAATCTTCACCCTCATAGAGGCTTTCAATGTAGTCTTTCCACCTATCTGCTCTCTCCTCTGCATTTAACAGTGGAATTCCCGTTGCACTCTTAATGTTACCACCGTTGCTTTTAATGTCACCAAAGGTTGTTTTGACTTTCCTGTATGCTGAGTCTGTCCTTCCGACAATCATATCTTTTTCGATGTCTTCACATTTTTCCTGCAGCCATTTCGTCTTAGCTTCCCTGTACTTCCTATTTATTTCAGTCCTCAGTGACTTGTATTTCTGTATTCCTGATTTTCCCGGAACATGTTTGTACTTCCTCCTTTCATCAATCAACTGAAGTATTTCTTCTGTTACCCATGGTTTCTTCCCAGTTACCTTCTTTGTACCTATGTTTTCCTTCCCAACTTTTGTGATGGCCCTTTTTAGAGATGTCCATTCCTCTTCAACTGTACTGCCTACTGCGCTATTCCTTACTGCTGTATCTATAGCGTTAGAGAACTTCAAACGTATCTCGTCATTCCTTAGTACTTCCGTATCCCACTTCTTTGCGTATTGATTCTTCCTGACTAATGTCTTGAACTTCAGCCTACTCTTCATGACTACTATATTGTGATCTGAGTCTATATCTGCTCCTGGGTACGCCTTACAATCCAGTATTTGATTTCGGAACCTCTGTCTGACCATGATGTAATCTAACTGAAATCTCCCTGTATCTCCCGGCCTTTTCCAAGTATACCTCATCCTCTTGTGGTTCTTGAACAGGGTATTCGCTATTACTAGCTGAAACTTATTACAGAACTCAATTAGTCTTTCTCC
This sequence comes from Schistocerca piceifrons, assembly GCF_021461385.2. Taxonomy (NCBI): domain Eukaryota; kingdom Metazoa; phylum Arthropoda; class Insecta; order Orthoptera; family Acrididae; genus Schistocerca; species Schistocerca piceifrons. Next base: position 958,691,698 of record NC_060138.1, read on the forward strand.
TCTTTCATTCCTTGTCCCAAGCCCATATTCTCCTGTAACCTTTTCTTCTACTCCTTCCCCTACAAATGCATCCAGTCGCCCATGACTATTAGATTTTCGTCCCCCTTTACATACTGCATTACCCTTTCAATATCCACATACACTTTCTCAATTTGTTCATCTTCAGCTTGCGACGTCGGCATGTATACCTGAACTATTGTTGTCGGTGTTGCTCTGCTGTCGATTCTGATTAGAACAACCCGGTCACTAAACTGTTCACAGTAACACAACCTCTGCCCTAAAAAATGGCTCTGAGCACTATGGGACTTAACATCTACGGTCATCAGTCCCCTAGAACTTAGAACTACTTATACCTAACTAACCTAAGGACATCGCACAACAACCAGTCATCACGAGGCAGAGAAAATCCCTGACCCCGCCGGGAATCGAACCCGGGAACCCGGGCGCGGGAAGCGAGAACGCTACCGCACGACCACGAGCTGTGGACCCTCTGCTCTACCTTCCTATTCATAACGAATCCTACACCTGTTATACCATTTTCTGCTGGTGTTGATGTTACCCGATACTCATCTGACCAGAAATCGTTGTCCTCTTTCCACTTCACTTCACTGACCCCTACTATATCTAGATTGAGCCTTTGCATTTCCCTTTTCAGATTTTCTAGTTTCCCTAACGCGTTCAAGCTTCTGACATTCCACGCCCCGACTCGTAGAACGTTATCCTTTCATTGATTATTCAATCTTTTTCTCATGGTAAACTCCTCCTTGGCAGTCCCCTTCCGGAGATCCGAATGGGGGACTATTCCGAAATCTTTTGCCAATGGAGAGATCATCATGACACTTCTTCAAATACAGGCCACATGTCCTGTGGATACACGTTACGTGTCTTTAATGCAGTGGTTTCCATTGCCTTCTGCATCCTCATGCCGTTGATCATTGCTGATTCTTCCGCCTTTAGGGGCAATTTCCCTCCTAGGACAAGAGAGTGCCCTGAACCTCTATCCGCTCCTCCGCCCTCTTTGACAAGGCCGTTGGCAGAATGAGGCTGACTTCTTATGCCGGAAGTCTTCGGCTGCCAATGCTGAATATTTATCAAAATTTAGGCAGTGGCGGGGATCGAACCCAGGACCGAAGACGTTTTGATTATGAATCAAAGGCACTACCCCTAGACCACGGGTACGTTATAACCTAAATAACCGCCCAGTCCACGCCACATAGCCACCGCTACCTGCGTAGCCGCCAGCTGAGTGTAGTGAACTCCTGACCTATTCAGCGGAACCCGAAACCCCACCACCCTATGGCGCAAGTCAAGGAATCTGCAGCCCACACGGTCGCAAAACCGTCTGAGCCTCTGATTCAGACCCTCCACCCGGCTCTGCACCAAAGGTCCGCAGTCGGTTCTGTCAACGATGCTGCAGATGGTGAGCTCTGCCTTCATCTCGTAAGCAAGACCGGCAGCCTTCACCAAATCAGATAGCCGTTGGAATCCAGAGAGAATTTCCTCAGATCCAAAGCGACACGCGTCATTAGTGCCGACATGTACCACCACCTGCAGCTGGCTGCACCCTGTGCTGTTCATGGCATCCGGAAGGACCCTTTCCACATCAGGAATGACTCCACCCGGAATGCACACGGCGTGCACACTGGATTTCTTCCCCTCCTTAGCCGCCATATCCCTAAGGGGCCCATTACGCGCCTATCATTGGAGCTCCCAACTACCAATAATCCCACCCTCTGTGATTGCCCGGACCTTGAAGGCTGAGAATCATCCTCTGAAACAGGGCAGGCAGCTGCATCTGGCTCAGCCAGAGACAGTACCTGAAACCTGTTTGTCAGACGCACCGGGGAGGATTTCTGATCAGCCTTCGGGGACGTCTTTCGCTTCCTTCCACGCCTTGGAATGACCTCCCAATCAACCACAGCCGAGGGCTCAGCCCCACTGTGGGCAGCAACCGGGGCAACCACAGCGGCAGGCCGATCTGGGGACAAACGGGACGAGGTTGACATCCCCGTGATACCCAAGTCCGGCTCCCCACAGTGGTGCCCATTGGCAACAGCCTCAAGCTGCGTGACTGAAGTCAGCGCCGCTTGCAGCTGTGAGCGAAGGGATGCCAACTCAGCCCTCATCCGAACACAGGAATCACAGTCCCTGTCCATTCTAATCGATGTTGAACAACAGTTACTGAAACACGAGTCCGTGCCTAGATAACGCAAGGGAAAGACGCAAAGAATCTATTAACTAACCTGTACAAATGACTAACGACTGCGCTAGGATCTGCCTGAATTTATGATTACAGTAACTAAAACTCGAAATTACAGCTCCTATACGGAAACTCACACGCAATTTAAGTAAAAATCTACGAAGTAAACACTAAAGCGCGATGCTATAACTCTCAAATGCTATAATACGCCCGAAATTTATGAATTAAACAATGCAAGTACCCAAAAACATGCAAAGAAATTGAGAATTAAACTATGTAACAAATAAGTAAGCTAGGGGTGTACTGCTTGCTGCTGCAGCTGCTTATCCAACGGCGGCAGGGAACACACTCACACTAAACACTTTAATTTCTCCCAACAGAAAAGGAATGATGTTCATTACGGTGATTATAATCCCCTCAAGAAATGGAATTATTACTGTGGTGTCACCGCCAGACACCACACTTGCTAGGTGGTAGTTTAAATCGGCCGCGGTCCGTTTAGTACATGTCGGACCCGCGTGTCGCCATGGTGTGATCGCTGACCTAGCGCCACCACAAGGCAGGTCTCGAGATACGAACAAGCACTCGCCCCAGTTGTACGACGAGATTGCTAGCGACAATACGGACGAAGCCTTCCTCTCATTTGCCGAGAGACAGTTAGAATAGCCTTCTGCTAAGTCCATGGCTACGACCTAGCAAGGCGCCAATTGTAACAGTGCATGTATCTTACGAGTCGCATTTGTATAGTCAAGAGAGATGTATCACAAGGAGACAGTAAAGTTAAGTATAAAGCAGCTACGTACTTTTCTTGCTCCCATTCAATAGTTATCCTGTTCCAGACTTGACGCCCGTCGGCGTGTGTGTACGCGTGCCTTTCTTTCGGCTACTAACGTGTGGCGTAACAGTCTTGTTACGTCACTACAGATTGGCGACGAGCAAAAACTTCTTTCTGATTGCTTACATTTATTTGTGTCATGGCTTCGCCACATTCTCCAGATGTACTGTCCGAATTTTATCGCTTGCAGAATCAGCTGATGCAGGCGTTATTGGATGCCCTTGGACAGCTCGTCCAGGGTCAACGTGCGCTGCACACCGATGCGGCCGCCGCCGCTTCATCGCTACCGCAGCCACAACTCGCAGTTGCACCGCCTTTTAGGCACTACGACCCGAACCACGAGTCGTGGCCAGAATGGTCCCAACAGTTCGGCTTCCATCTCGCCGCCTACAGAATTCAAGGTAATGAGCGGCAGCCGTTTTTGCTTTCTTGTGTCGGTGTGTTCACCTACCGTGTGATAGTGAAATTGTTTCCCCGACGCGACGTAGCAAGTCTGTCCTACGAGGAAATTTTGTCTGCTTTAGATGCCTATTTCAAAGAAACAGTTAATGTGGTTGCAAAACGGTATACGTTTTTTCGTACAAAACGTACGGCCGGTCAAACTAATAGGGAGTGGGTAGCAACATTGCAAGGACTTACTAGGGACTGTGCCTTTGACTGTGACTGTGGCCTTTCTTATTCAGATACCAGGGTACGTGATGCTATTGCACAGAACGTTTCTGATGTTCGCATACGGGAGCACATTTTGAAACTAGTTAATCCCTCCCTTCAACAAGTGATAGACATATTGGATAGACAAGACACACTTGACTGTGCTCAGGAATCTTTTGGAACTTCGCCAGCAGTGTGTAACATTAACCGGCCCGCCGGGCGAGCTGCGCGGCCCGGTCAACTGCCCTCGCGCAGACAAACGCAGCTGCCGCCGCGCTCTAAGCCACGTGTGCGCGCCAGCCCACAAATGCAGTGAAATCATGCCCGCGGTGTGCTACTAGACATTCGCGTGAACATTGCCCGTCACGCCAAGCTATTTGCTTTTTCTGTAATAGAAAAGGACATGTTCAAAGTGTTTGCCAGAAAAAGCTCCGATCAGACAATCACAATCATTCCAGGCCCTTTGCTTCGCGCCGGAATCGAACCAAGGACACTCAGGATCGTGGACCTTCGCCCATGGACATTCATGTAGTTAATTCCGATTCGTCCAGTGCCACTTTCTCTAACAGTGTTCGTCCCACACAAACTGTGCGTCGACGTCGCCGGAAATCACGTCAGTTAGCAAGTGATTCTGTACAAGTGTCTGTTCAAATTGCACAAAACAGTCGCTCTTGTCGTCAGCAGGACAATAAACTTTTTGTGGACTTAGACTTTGAAGGCAAAGTGATACCATTCCAGCTCGATACCGGAGCTGCAGTTTCATTGCTCAATCACGACACGTACAAACAACTGGGCGCACCTCTGTTGCGTGCCGCAAATGTTAAGCTAACTACATATTCCGGACAGACAATACCTGTGTTAGGACAGTGCACTCTTCTTGCAACATATACGGGACAAACAAAACTTGTGTCATTTTACGTTCTTCGTTCTTCTACTGCAGTGAACTTGTTTGGCTTCGATTTATTTCAATTGTTTAACATGTCTATTGTAAATCAGGTCCTATCAGTGAATCAAACTGTGCCTTCAGACAGTGTTTCTCGTCTGTGTGACGAATTTGCAGACATTTTTGCACCGGGCTTAGGTTGCGCTAAAAACTATGAAGCACATTTGGAACTGAAAGTAAACGCGCAACCGAAATTTTTCAGAGCGCGCAATGTTCCCCACGCATTGCGTGATGAGGTCGCAAGAACATTCCACGATTTAGAATCACAAGGTATGAGTGAATGTGCGCAATGCCTCTTCTCTTTCAGCTCCGCTTCATCGCGTACGCCGTACAGGTGTTCCGTTTCTCTGGACGACGGAATGTGAACGCGCCTTTCGCCATTTGAAATCGGCGTTGCTTTCTAATACTTGCCTCACGCCTTTCGATCCCCGGAAACCCCTTTTGTTGATGGTAGATGCATCGGATTTCGGGATCGGTGCTGTGCTTGCGCACAAAGTTGGCTCGCATGATCGCCCTATTGCCTTTGCGTCAAAATTGCTCTCATCTGCGCAAAGGAATTACTCACAGATAGAGAAAGAAGCTTTGGCTCTCGTGTTTGGTGTTACTAAGTTCCATGATTTCTTGTATGGTCGTCACTTTACCATCATCACAGACCACAAACCGTTGACATCGCTTTTTCATCCGAACAAGCCTGTACCTCCGCGTACAGCGCAGAAATTCATTCGCTGGTCTATTTTCCTCTCGCAGTACCGCTACGATATCTTGTATCGGTCCACTGCTAAGCACGGAAACGCCGATGCGTTGTCCCGTTTGCCTGTTGCTGAGGATAAAGCATTCGATTCTTCCGAACTTACTTGCCTGTTCATTGATTCGGAAACGGATGAAGTGGTCGAATCGTTTCCGATTGATTTTCGTCGTGTAGCTACAGCCACAGCTGCTGACCCTGTCCTTGCTACTGTTTTGCGTTTTGTTGCTACGCAATGGCCTTTGTCAAAGTCTAGGATCGAGGATCCGTTGGTTCGCCGATTTTTTGCTCACAAGGAGAGACTTTTTGTTCGACGTGGTGTTTTGTTGTTGCGTTCTGATAATGATCAGTCAAGAGTCGTGGTCCCACGTTCGTTACAGTCCTCTGTTTTACGGCTTCTTCACCAAGGACATTTGGGTATAGTGCGAACGAAACAACTTGCTCGTCAGCACTGTACTTGGTTCGGAATCGATGCTGCGATTACGAATATGTGTTCTTCTTGCATGGCGTGTGCCGAACAACAATCCGCACCGCCGCGGAAAGTCTTTGCATGGCCAAAAGCCACTTCCCCTTGGCAACGCTTGCACATTGATTTTGCTGGTCCATTCTGGAATGCTCGATAGTTGGTTCTGGTAGATGCCTTCAGTAATTTTCCTTTTGTTGTCCGGATGTCTTCCACGACGTCCTCCGCCACCATCCAAGCGTTGTCTGCTATCTTTTGCATTGAAGGTCTTCCGCAGACTATTGTTTCCGACAATGGCCCACAATTCATGTCCGCAGAATTTCAGTCATTCTGCCAGGCCAATGGTATTCAACATCTGACGTCCGCGTCGTTTTCGCCTCAGTCAAACAGTGCCGCTGAACGATTGGTCCGGACTTTCAAGTCACAGATGTTGAAATTGAAAGAGTCGCATTCTCGGGAGGACGTATTGTTGCTCTTTTTGTCTTCGTATCGCTCTCAGCCCCGAGAGGGTCGCTCGCCAGCTGAGTTGCTCCACGGTCGTCCTCATCGCACCTTGATATCTTTGCTGCATCCGCCGCATCAGGTTCCTGTGCAGCGGCAGACTCCTGCTTTTGCTCCAGGCGACGTTGTATTTTATCGCAACTATCGAGGTTCACGGCGTTGGCTCGCAGGGCGCATTCTTCGCTGCCTCGGCCGCGCGATGTATTTGGTTTTGGGGGCCTCTGGTGAGGTGCGTCGGCATCTCAATCAGCTGCGCCTCTGTCGTCGCACGGATTCTGCCGCTCCCCGTCTGCTTTCAGCGACGGTACCGTCCGGTCAGCGCCCTGGGGACCCATCTACTGGCTCGCCTCATCCCCAGGTGTTACCGACGATGCCTTCCATTTTGCCCCATGGCCACGCGAAGCCGCAGCCGCCGCCGCCGCCGCCGCCGCCACCTGTTCTCCCGCCGGCGCCGCACGCATTCGACGCTTCGCTGCAGCCGCCAAGCGCCTCCCAGGGTCACGCGCCGCCGATCGCTTCCCGTGACCAGCTGTCCTCTGCCATGGAACTCTTGCCCGCTCCGGACCACATGTCATCGCGCGTCGGCTACCCCGACGCAATGGAGGTCGACCCTTCGGCCCCTCCTGTCTCTTTACGGGCGCATACACCGCATGTTGACGTGCACCCTGGACTAGGTTTTCAGACGTTTCCTAGCTCCCCTCGGACCGAATGGCCGGGTGCGGGTGGCACAGCCTCGCCTGTTGTTAGGCTCCCCACCTCATCGCATACGTCAACATGGGGTCCTCCCCACGGCGGGCGGAAGCCTTATCTCACGACCGTTCGCCGATTTGCGGGGGAGGAATGTGGTGTCACCGCCAGACACCACACTTGCTAGGTGGTAGTTTAAATCGGCCGCGGTCCGTTTAGTACATGTCGGACCCGCGTGTCGCCACGGTGTGATCGCTGACCTAGCGCCACCACAAGGCAGGTCTCGAGATACGAACAAGCACTCGCCCCAGTTGTACGACGAGATTGCTAGCGACAATACGGACGAAGCCTTCCTCTCATTTGCCGAGAGACAGTTAGAATAGCCTTCTGCTAAGTCCATGGCTACGACCTAGCAAGGCGCCAATTGTAACAGTGCATGTATCTTACGAGTCGCATTTGTATAGTCAAGAGAGATGTATCACAAGGAGACAGTAAAGTATAAAGCAGCTACGTACTTTTCTTGCTCCCATTCAATAGTTATCCTGTTCCAGACTTGACGCCCGTCGGCGTGTGTGTACGCGTGCCTTTCTTTCGGCTACTACCGTGTGGCGTAACAGTCTTGTTACGTCACTACAATTACCTCTTCATAAATCACCACGAAGTCCCATTGTCCTGTTTAATGGGATAAGATAAAGAAATCACTGGTGATTTTATCAAGTAATTTCTTAAAATCATGTGTTATTGTCAGCAAAATTGTTATTCACTCTAATTCCTACATTCAACTTTCGAAATAAGCTAGCTAATGGCTCTAAGACAATTACAGATAATATATTTAGAGAACGGAGTTATATCACGAAACTAACCATCAACAGCCCATCAGATTATGGCATGCAGGTCCTTGTTGTATGTGTAAGTACTGAGTAGGTTAAAACGTCTATTAATCTGAGCCCAGCAGAGAAGTTAATCCACCAAAAATTGAGTAGTTTAGGAAATTACTCAAATATATGAACACGAGAGATATTTACAGTGCTTGTGACACGAATGAAAATTACAACAAATTCATTAATAAAATCATTATGTTGTTTCAAAACTGTTTTCTTCCTAATGTAATTCGGATTAAGCAGGAGTCTATAACAAAGCCAGGGAATAAAGGTATCTCGCAGAACAAAAGTGTATGTGTCAGACAGGAACAGCTCCAAAGTTGATGATTTAGCTCATTACAAGGAATACTACTGAACAAAAAACACAGTAATCTAAACATCAGAGTAAATGCTGTATGAGAGAAGGATAGCAATACTGGGGAACTAAATATAGCATTTTTTAAAATTGGATTAGAGGTCGTGGTTGTGAATGTCAATTTTTTAAAAATATATCGGCTTAACCACTTGTTTATAGTGCAAAACACTAAAATTGGCGCGTATCGGAAGTCAAGCTTCCATCATCAGAATAATTAAAAAGTAAAAGAACCTGTTAAAACTCGCTAAAATGGAATTGCACCAGGCTCAATAAAATTGATAAAATATTGATATTTCGCAAAAAGTGGCTAACATTTTCTAACCTTTTAAAGTTAATAACGCTTTTCAGGCCAATAATACGCTGCCTTTTAAACTAAGAAATAATTTACAGCAGGAAAGTGATAAATATGAGAGAGCTGAGGTCTATAAAATTCAGTGTAACACGTGCAAGGCAAGATATGTAGGCCACACTGGTAGGTCCTTTAAGTACGTTACAAAGAACTTACCGATGCTTTCCGGCTTAATAATTTCGAAAAGTCAGCTGTAGCCACGCATATTTGGGAAACGGGACACCCCATGTTGGAAATAGATCAGGATCTCGTTATTTTACATATACAGGACAAAGGCAAGAAGCTGGATCTACTAGAACAGCTGGAAATTACGATACATAGCGTGGATAATCAGAACACACTGGATGAACTGCTAACTGGTGATACAAATGACTTTTTCAAACATTTCACTGGTATCTTTTAGTAATTACATTTTTAGCAATCGGCAGGATACCATCATTTCATGAGGTTCTTTTAACAGGTATACGTTATCTGTTTGTATAGACATCTCTGTGACTTCCTTGTTTACTTGCGCTTGAGCTCACTCGCGTTTCAGTGTCGTGTTTGGCTACGTGGTGTGTGGTATCAACGAAGACGCACGGGCGGTTTACAACGATAGAGGAGAGAGCCATGTGGTTAGATGTTGAACACCATAGGCGACACCATTTTAGAGTTTTTTATATTTTGCGACTATGTGGAGGTGCACCTTGGAAGACACGGCTGCAACAGGGGAAGTAGCCAATATGTTTTAATTTTATTATCAATTTTATTGTGCCTGGTGCATGTTCCATTTTAACGGGTTTTTACAGTTCTATTACTTTTTAATTATTCTGATGATGGAAGCTTGACTTCCGAAACGCGTCAATCTTAGTGTTTTGCACCATGAACAAGTGGTTGAGCCGATATATTTTTTAACATAAATATAGCACATTGTGAAAGAGGAGACAGGCAGATAATTTCAAGAATAGATGATACGTTGGCAAACATCTTTAAAAAGTGCTTTATACCTGTTACTGCTGCCATGGGATTTGCTGGGTCAGTAAATTATGTCTTAAAATACCTGGGATTGCCCTTTACAAATATCATCAGTTACCTAAATATGACACTCGCCTTAAAAAAGGAAATAATATCTACAATGAAATCTTAAAAAAGAAGGCATTCTAGTGGAAATATCAGCAATGTTAACTAAAAGCGTTTTTGTGGGTTTAGTACAATCTTAACTTATTTGTGAAACCTGTCTTTTATCACTGGAACATTTCGTAATAAGCTAGAAAAAGCTGACATTAAACTTCTCTTCAAGAAAGGAGATAACGGAAAACCGTAAAACTGTACCCCAGTTTCATTTTTGGAACCTTTTTCAAATATTTTACAAAAGCAAATGTACAGGCTGGTTCTTAGACGTACGACCACGAATAAAAAACTGTCCAAAACACTATTTGAAATTCTAAACGGTTCTGACATTGAGAAACCTATTTACACATATATGCTACATTCTCTTTCCTCTGTGAGGTACTGGTTGTATTAAACCAAATGTTTTGGACGGTAGGCATCTTTTTTTATTTAACTAAGACGCTTCATTGTGTTCATCACAAAATATTGCTGCAGAAGTTGAAGCAGGGAGCAGCTCACAACTTGTTCACCTCTTACTTTAACAACAGACAGCAAAAGATCATTATTCACAATGTTGACAATGGCTGTCATGTGGGGTCTGAGTGGGGCACATTTAAATGTGGAGTGCCCGAGGGATTAGTGCTGGGGTCACTCCTGTTCCTCATTTATATAAATGATATGCCCTCTAGCATTAAAGGTAATTCTAAAATATTTATGTTTGCTGATGACACTAGCTTGGTAGTGAAGGATGTGTGTAACTGTTTAAAAATTGGGCAGTTCATGACGTAAGTTCATGGCTTGTCGAACATAAATTAGGTCTAAATCAAAATAAGACTCACTTTTTACAGTTTCTAATAAGCAATTCAACAAAACCCATCGTTTTAATTTCACAGAATGGGCAAATGATTAGTGAAACTTAACATTTCAAATTTATAGGTGTTTTAATTGATAGTAAACTCTTGTGGAAACCCCACATACAGGATCTTGTTCACAGACTTAGTGCTGCCATTTTTACTATCTGAACGGTATCTGAAGTAAGTGATAGCTCGACACGAAAAAATAGTCTAATTTGCTTATTTTATGGGATTATATTTTGGGGTAAATCTTTCCATTCTAGAATATATTTTTGGCTGAGAAAGGGCGCTTCGGGCAATAAGGGGTGTACGTTCTCAAACCTCTTGTCGACTCCTGTCCACTAGTCTGGGTATCCTGATATTGGCCTCACAATATCTATATTCTTTACTGTCTTTTCTTGTTGTCAGTATCAGCTTATTCCCAAGAATTAGCAGCTTTCACCCAGATAATACTAGGCAGCAATCCAGTCTGCATTTGGATCGCACTTCCTTGACTCTTGTGCAGAAAGGTGTGCAGTATGCTGCGTCCATTTTCAATAAGCTACTGCAAGAATTCAAAAATCTTAGCAGTAATCGACAGGCTTTCAAATCGAAACTGAAGAGCTTCTCCATTGGTCACTCGTATTCTTTCGAGGAGTTCCTTAAAAAATTAATCTGACTCCTATGTTATATTGTTGATTGTGTTCACATAAACTTATGGATCGTCTTGTTTTCGGTTCATAAACATTTTATTTTACCTTCTATTACTTTCATGTTGTAATTTCATGTACTGACACGTTCCCTGATCTTGGAGATTTGCTCCTCAATTTGGTCCTACGGAACTAGACGTGTAAAATAATATAAAATAAATATAGTGAGAATACACGTAATTTATTGGATAATTAATTACAAGCTGCAGCTATTTTCTGCAGTTAGTCACAGGTGTTTGACCATGTGAACCACAAAACCTTATAATTAAATTAGACTACTGTCGTGTCACTGGCAGTTTTGTAGAATGTTTCAAGCCATACCTCGCAAACAAGAAACAATGCTTTGAGTCATCATCATACTGTGAAGTAATTAAGTACGAGTCCTACAAGTGCCATTCTTTATGGACGTTCTTCTTATTCCCAATATTAATTTAGTGAATTGAGCTATTTTCATGTTATTTACAACAAGTTTAATTAACGAATAAGTAAATGAATACAATTGGTTCTGTCAGAACTACTTATAACCTTGGGACTGCCAGGGATAAACCAGTATTGGTATTTGTATTTAGTGAATTATGGGTCTTGCAAGCGAGAATCGTTCAGTTAAAAAATTTAATTGCTTCATTATTTCGGTAGATAAAAAATCTACAAGTGTTGACAATATTGAAAATTACTTGTCCTTTTACATGCTATTCTTTTCTGGAAACTGCGTATTGGTACGTATAACCGTTTACGACATATTTGGGGTTTCAATTTATGTGGTCCACATTGTGCGATCTTGCCGCACGTACTGAGACAGTGTTCTACAGCGGAGTTGCGTGTTTCTTGCATGTTCAGTTAGATGCGCAGATAGACCCGTGTCTCCACTGTACACTAATCCAATGTCGCAAGTGACTTCGACAACAGGTGGGTGTAGCCTGCTGTGCGGCGGATCCGATTTAGCACTTGCTCTGGTACAACGTTTAGGCTCACTCTTCGATGAATTCCGTGATACGTTTACCAACAGCAATAGGGCAACGTGCCATCATTTAATTTACCTTTGACTTTATTTAGTATTTCCCGGATATTGTGTTCTATCTTTCTGTCGTAGCTATTGGCTATGAAAGAGTTACATAATTTTTGCAATTTCGTACTGAAGTGTCATTTTCCGCTGTCTGGTGCATCCTTTGTGCTAGTGTGTACAAGATGGGTCACGACGACAGGTGCCAAAAGGTATTTAACACTGCTGCTTGGTTTCCTATACACTCTGTGGCACACTTGGGCTTCAGATTTCCAATATAGATCCAAATCGAGGAACGCTATCACGACGCCATTTTTAATTTACCTCTTGAGTTGGGTGGAGATACTAAAATTCACCTTTGACACAATTTCTTTTACTTTAGACTACCGGTTTCTGAGTTAAACATATTGCACATTGTAGCAACATGGCATGAAATATCCAGTGTTTGAAGAAGGAAGACAGATCTTCTGCGTCCGATCCTCATTAACAAAGGAAAAAATGCCAGTCGAAAATTTCACTTAATGCAACTGATAACTAAGAGATGAGGGTCACCAATTTATGAGCTAATGCGAATTTGATGACGATAGCAATAATATAATGTTTTAAGTAAAATACTTTCCTCTTACAATGTGGCCATGTTACGCTTAAACTGCTACGAATTAAGAAGGTATCACTTACGTACCTGCTGTAGCACACCGGACGCTATGATATGGCATGGTGTGCTGATCAGTCAACAACCTTAATATTATTTTAGGTAGCAGTGGGTGATAAACCTCGTTGTCATTGGGTATTATTCCAACTGCACACTGGATCAAGCACAAACCCATCATGTCACACATACTTCTAATGGGAAACAGATCAAGTGACGGCCAGGTGCGTTGATTATTAAATCGCGTCAGGTATACGAGAAGTGTAGCATGGACATGACTCTGCGAGAGGAGCTCATCTTTCTGCAGCTGTATACTCAGGATTATGTTCTGAAGAAAACCTACACTGGAAAGAATTCCTTTAACAAACACCAGATGCGCTCCGCGTCTGAAGTACGTAGTGGTTCATAGTATGATTCTCGGAATTTACCTGTATTTCACTGCCTGATATACTACAGTAGTTGTTGCTGCCCTGGTAGTCGGTGCTCTATCAAATGAACATCAATGACTTCGGAAGAATCTACCATCATTATTCTGAGTGGAAAGTTGAGGAAAGGCAATATCGTAATTGGATAACAGAAGGTTTCCGGTGGTGTCACATGAGACTGTGAATCAAACACTGGTTCTAATTTATGCTACGATCACCATGTGGTGTGCTGTGGCTGTTCGTGTGATACGGCAATTAACGAACAGAGCTAACGCTCGGTGCGTTGTGTATCTGTCGGCGAGTGCCAGTCAGTGGATGAAGATGCGCCTTTCCATCTTGGACAACTAGACAGATCGCCAAAAAGCGCGTTAATTTTTTTGAGGCATCAGTCTAACTGACTGGTTTTGTGCAGTCTGCCACGAACTCCTCTCCTGCGTCAACCTTTCTATCTCAGAGTAGACGAGTAATATCAGAACGGTAGTAAGTTGGAGATAACGGATTGTGTGTGAAGCTGTTCTGTTTCCCTTGTATTGTTTCATCTACGGCACGAGTTGCTTCTGTTTTTGGCCTATTGTTCATACGCAATACGTTATTCCGCGAATGGTGGAAACTGTTACCGCCCATTAAAATTTCCTTCTTTCTGTTCGTTAGATTTCATCATGGATACTGGATAGAGTCCTGCGATTCCCGGACACTTTTAATTGCAAAACAAAGCGACGGGTGCTATGAAATTGAAATCTGGTCACACCAAAGCAACTGTGAAGTTGACAATGACTTCTGTAGTTTGCCTTTCAGTTTGGAACGTCGTAGGGACAGGCAGGTAACCAGAAAAGAAAGTTAGCGGAAGATGATTGTATGACTATTCCATCGAAGGAATTATGGATAAGGATGACTGGCGGCCTTGAAAAACACTGGTTGAAAAGTGGCTATTGTATCACGGGACGGGGAGGCCGGGTAAAACTTAACTATATATTTGTTGTCTCTATAGAGAACTTCCTGCGCAAAACTGTGCTTAGACGATCCACATTTTCAGCATTACTGCAAAAGCTCAGTTTTACGAGAGAATGGGTGAATCTTCAACGAAACATTCAACATAAATAAGTGAACCCTGAGGTAAATCAATTAATGTATAATACTTTTACTGTGATAAAATTTTTGCGTATAGGAATAGCTTGTCCACTGCACATGTTCGTGCCTTGTCTTTTAATGAAAATATATTTCAATTTACAAGTAAAGTGTAATAAAAGTGTAACGCTAGTCTGACTAAATAGGTTCAAGTTACTGCACACGTTATATATCTCAGAACACTCAACAACCATTAACTGAAAGTGACTGCATGCCAGCTAGTGTGGGCCATAGTTGTCAACACAATCTAGCTACAATCCTTTAAGATAATACACAGTGTGTTTGAAAAAAAACTCCCTAGTTTTAATGTGTCCTAGAATCTGTACAAAGTGACATACACTATTCTAGTTCGTGGTGTTTGATTCATCGACTCTCCAAGTTTGGCTCCCCTGCAGTTTGCAGGTCTGCTTGACCTTGAGACAGCGCCAGTGCTGTTTTTTTTTTTTCGCTGTTCCCTCAGTTCAGCCCAGGCGTGCGTGGAGTGTAGTGCAGAGCAACTCGGCAACAATGGGTACTCCGCAACGGAAAGCGCAATGTGTTATTTGTCTTGTGAGAACTGAGTCAGTTATAACAGTGCAACGTAATTTTAGATGTCAGTATGGTGATGAACCACCAACTGCAAAAACTATCCGTCATTGGCTAAAGTCTTTCAAGGGAACCGGTGTTATTTAAAAGCAAAATCACCAGGTAGACCGAGAACTTCTGAAGATGTTGAACAGATCCATGTTTTGTGTTTGTTGAGAGCCCGAAGAAGTCATTGGCCAGACGTAGTCACAATTAGGAGTGCCTGAAGGTACTATGTATTGCCGGCCGCTGTGGCCGAGCGGTTCTATACACTTCAGTCCGCAACCGTGCGACTGCTACAGTCGCAGGTTCGAAAGCTGCCTCGGGCGTGGTTAGGTTTAAGTAGTTCTACGTTCTAGGGGACTGATGACCTCAGATGTTAAGTCCCATAATGCTGGGAGCCATTTGAACAATACTATGTATGATGTTGTGCGTAAGAGACTTGAGTTGTGCGTTTACAAATTGCAACTGTTACTTCAAATAAAAACCTACTGATAAAATCGGAAGGTATGAGTTTGCTGTCGATGATGTCAATTTTTTTAAAAAAATATTCTCTTTTCTGATGAGGCTACATTTCATGCCAGTGGAACAGTTAACCATCATAACAGTAGAATTTGGGGAGCAGAGCATCCACATGAAGTTATTCATCATCAATGTGACTGTCCCACAGTTGACGTCTTGTGCGTTTTGGTGGAAGACCCAGTGATTGGTGCTTTCATTTTTTTAGAAAAAACAGTAAACAGGGACGTTTACTGTGACATGTTGGCAGAGTACGTCTTTCCCCAAATGGACGATATTGAGGCAGAAAAGGGGCGTGTGTTTTTCCAACAAGATTTCGCCCAACCTCATCACGGTAACCACGTGCGTGCTGCTCTTAACGCTCGCTTTCCAGGAAGGTGGATAAGCAGAGCTGGCCCAATACCTTGTCCACCATGAGTGAAAAGATCAGAGACATCAATCATTTACAGGAAAGAATCGTCGCAGCGGTTTGGACAGTTACACCTGAAGTGTTGATGAATACATGGCGAGAAGTGGAATGTCGTCTCGAACTGTGCAGGGCAACAAATGGATCCCACGTTGAAGTCCACTAACATTAAACAAAACTTGAATGAATTCTCTTTCATGATATGTACTAACTGATGTAATTTTTCGTTAATTTCCCCATTAAATTTATACTTAAAACTCCGCAGGTCTTTTTCAAATCCCCTGTATATTCTGATGGTGCATTCTGTGGCTGCCTATATGGTACTCAACATCATTTACATACGCCTACATTAAGATCGTAGCAATTGACTCTGGTTTACTAATGTTGCACGTGGCTTAGAATGGCTACACTGCGCAAACACACTTATATTTCATAGATGAAACATTGCACATATGAGAAACAGATGCCGTGAATATCAGTCTAAGAGGAAAAATCACACTATTAAATATAGATGGCGCTTCTATAGAATGCATAACAAACACAAAATTTATAGAAATAAATACTGATTCTCAGTTGGAGTGGTTTGAGTGCAAGAAGATATAAGGGGCAGTCAAATGAGAACTGATCACCCGCCGCAATGGGACAATGGAATGGTTCCAATCAAAAATAATCACCGCAGACTTTAAGACATTTATCCCACTTTCTTAGAAAGCGGTCGGCCGCTGATGGATCCACAAGCTCACCCGCTCTCACACTTCCTCGTCCGACTAAAACCGACAGCCACGCATGTCTTCTTCAGGTGGCCAAAGATGTGAAAATCACACGGTGAAAGATCTAGGCTGTTTTTTCCAACCAAATAGCTTAAGCGCAGCCTCCGTCCGTTTGGCAGTGTAGCGACATTCGTCATCGCGCAACAGTGATTCCGTCCGACACCATTTCTGGTCGTTTTTATTTTGGTTCCACAATCGAGAACTCGATGAGCAAAGGGCCCCTGCAGTCGACGAAGAAAATCACCGTGAGCTTACCGGAATTTGTGTGTACAGCTTTGGATTTCTTTCGTGAGGGAGATGTAGGATGTTTGAACTATTGGCTTTGACGTTTGCCCTCGGGCTGCCGGAATGCTGTCGGACGAAACCATCCAGATGCATGACAACACTCGCCCTCACACTGCTTCATCAAAATAGTTGGGAAATGCTGCAACATCCTTCGCACAGCCCGGATCTTTCACCATGTGATTTTCACATCTTTGCCTTCTGAAGAAAGACGTGTGCGAATGTCTGTTCCAGTCGAACGACGAAGTGCAGGAGTGGGTGCGATTGTGGATCCGCCAACGGCTGACCACTTTCATCTAGACAGGAATTGATCTTCTCGTATCCCAGTGAGATAAATATCTTAAATCTTGGTGATTACTTTTGGATGGAAGCATTCCAAAGTTCCCTTTTAATGGTGTTCGGCTTTCGTTTGACTGCCCCTCATACCGACAAACAGAATGTCATCACCATTTATGCCATTTGAGTCTTGTCATCAGTGTGTAACAGCTATTACCTTTATGTTACGTGTCACTCATTTGCACACTAAGTTCTTAGCTGCAGAATCCTTTTGTGGTGAACAAGTACAGAAAATAAGCAAACAGCTTTCAAACTATGTAAAAGGTTCATAAGAATAATAACTGAAATAACATCGATAATTACAGCACAGACAGGTCCATGTTGGACGATGGGAAAAGGTGTAGGCTGAACTTTCACGTACAGAGAAAGAATAAATATAAAAAATCAAAATAGCAACTTCTACCAAGGAATAAAACTTCACGATAAGTTTTCTAAGGATTACTAAAATAGGGACTGATGACCTTGGCAGTTAAGTCCCATAAGATTTCACACACATTTGAACATTTTTTTTTATTACTGAAATCAACTTATATAAGGAGGCATTTAAAAATTACCTGTTAAGCAATACAATTGATACAGTGAAACATTACTTAGTATTTACGTCCTCAGCATCTCCCTCATTATAGAGGGATGCTGCCTCAGGTTTACAGGCTACTAAAAGGAAAGTTTCGGCACACAAAACGGAACCAACCAACGTTTCTGTGGTTGTGATTTCATCTGATATTATGTATAGTGCTAAATTATTATATATATATATATATATATATATATATATATATATATATATATATATATATAGTGCGTGTCGTGTTTGCAGTGACCGGCAATGAGAAATGAATGAACAGTGTAACATAATCTTTTACATTATTTTAATAACTTTTTTGCCAAATTACAGTACGCTAGGGAAAAACGAATGAGGTAGCACTGTTTTAAACAGACTGGTCGCTCGGGAGGGTGGATATTCGAATCTTCCTCCGACCATCTTGGTTAAAATTTTCCGTGACTTCCTTGAATTACTTTAGGCAAATGCCGGGATGATTCCCAAATTAAGGCCCTGGAAGACTACCTGTCCCATCCTTGTCGAAAGCGGCCGGTAAATACGTAAATGCCTGCGGATACAATTCAAGTTATTTTTATTATTCTTAAATTGTTACACCACATCTCGAATATCGGTATAAATGTGATATACGGTTCAATAAAACTCCTATTACTACTCCCACATACGTCTTAAAGAAAAACTGCTACTACTTTCTCCTTTCGAGAGACGGACTGATATAACGAAAGCAAAGTAAGTAGGTCGGTCACTAACAAGTTTTTGTGTGATTAGTCACAAGGCTTAGATAGTATTTAACGTCTTCTTTCTTTGCACGAATTTACAAATATAGCGCTGATGTTGCATGTGCCTACGAACTCAATTACTCTAACACACAAACCACATGTACAAATTCCATGAGGGCTATGACAAAATTCTACATTTGAAAGGATTATACAAAAACAGCTCGGAATTTCCACAGATAAGGTAATGAAAGAGGTAATGATTTAAAAAAAGACATTAGTCAGTATGGCAAGTGAATGGGATGCACGTAGCCAAAGTTTAGACAAACACGTTGGAATGTTAGATAACCACACCATGTAAAATATTTGACAGAGACGGCCGGAGCGGCCGAGCGGTTCTAGGTGCTACAGTCTGGAGCCGCGTGACCGCTGAGGTCGCAGGTTAGATTCCTGCCTCGGGCATGGATGTGTCTGATGTCCTTAGGTTAGTTAGGTTCAAGTAGTTCTAAGTTCTAGGGGACTGATGACCCCAGAAGTTAAGTCCCAAAGTGCTCAGAGCCATTTTTTATTAGACTGCATCCTGAAAAAATTCAGTGATGAAGCGTCCTTCATCTCTTATTTCGATGGGCCTATTTAACAAAGCTTTCACGACAATCCGGAACGGATTGATAGAATGTGATGAAACATGTGTACAACCTAATAAAATCAAAATATTAAATTGAGGTGCCATAATCAAAATCTCATTAAATGAGAAACAGAGTCCCAGATAATTACATATATGCAAACTATCTGCCTCCGTTTCCATTGTGAATAATTAGAAAATTCAGCACTATATTACCATTCTACACACATAGGCATAGAGTGATCTCGCCACGATAACGAGATTACTCGAAGGAACAACGTGACCCAATGGGAATTAAAAGATGGTGCCCCAGAGACATAGCTGTCATTCGCCTCCGTGATGGATCAAAGCTAACTGTAAAGCAGGTGGTGAATTAGTTATTCGATCGCACTTTCGCATCGTGTGACAAATTCGAAGTTTTCGAGTAACGACCACGGAGTTACGAAACCAACAAGCCGAAAAAGTGTCCTCGTTTCAAGATCTCACACAACACGGCTGGCACCACATGCACATTCCGTAAACATGAAACATACATTATACTGTAGAAACACAATAGATGTACGAGACAGGCGAAATAGCCTCAGACTTCAAGAAAAAGATAATAATTCCAATTCCAAAGTAAGAAATTACTGACAGGTGTGAATACTACCGAACTATCAGTTTAAAATGTCATGGCTGCAAAAGGTTAAAACGAATTCCTTGCGGAATAATGGAGAAACCGATAGAAGACAACCTCGGGGAAGGCCAGCTTCTTATGGTAGAAAAACGCAGGAACACACGAGGTAATACTGACCCTACGACTTATACGATAGGTTAAGGAAAGGCAAAGCGGCGTTTATAGTAGCTATAGACTATGAGAAAGTTTTTGACTGTTAACTAGAACACTCCCTTTGAAATTCTGGAGGTAGCAGGGTAAAACAGAGAGAGCGAAAGACTATTTACACTTTGCAGAGAAGCCAGTCAGCAGTTATAGAAGTCGAAGGGCGTGAAAGGGAAGCAGTGGTTGAGCCTGGAATGACACCGGGTTGTAACCTATCTCCGATGTTATTCATTCTGTACACTGAGCAAGCTGTAAAGGAAAAAGAAAAATTGGAATAGGAATAAAAGTCCACGAAGAAGAAATACAATATCTGAGGTTTTCTGAAGCATCCTAATTTTGTCAGAGACGGCACAGGAACGGAAGGGACATCAACGAAAGCAAAACAAGGATGATGTCATGCAGTCGAATTAAATCAAGTGATACTGAGGGAATCAGATAAAGGAACGAGACGCTTACAGTATTAGATGAGTTTCACTATTGACGAAACATGAGACCGCAGTGGAAAGATAATTAAAATTACTTTATGTATCAACTTGCCCCGGAGGTCAATGACAGAATCATACTATCTGCCAAACGTGACAATAATAATTCTTATATCGTATCTTGTGCTAAATAGAATGGCGCTAAACGATGTTCTTGCCCTCAAAGTGTGTAAGGAGTGGAGGTCGAAAATTAAGTAGTTGGTGTATTACACTTAAAAATGAGTTAAGTTCCCCAAAATTTGCAAGAAAGTGCAGTAACCGACTTAAGGAAAGTTTGTTTGCTTAAACATGAACAATGAAGACTGCAAACAGCGTTTTGTAGCTTCACTGTCCGGAGTACGGCGGTTGGAGCGAACGGCAGCGAACGAGCGGTAGTGCAAACTGGCGCTAGGTTTAGTGCGGGCTTTTACCAGCAGCGCCTCTCATGAATATTGCTTCCACTCATCGCCCGCAGCTGCGGCACCGCAAACTTGCTGTCCTGTGCCGTGCCGCTCCGGCCCGCAGCTGCTGGAAACACTCAGCCGCCTCCTAAGCAGCTCTCGCCAACTTCTCAGACTCGGGCGTCCGCGCGCGTTCTTCCATAATATACGTACCGAGAACCAAAGGGTCTGAGACACTCAGCACGGCCCGGCACTTAGTTATCATCTTTCGAGAAACTGATTTTCGTTCGAAACGAGGAAAAAAATGGCACACTGCGTCGTTGCTTCGGCCTAACTTCGGTCGTTTACACCGAGTTAGCCGTTTTACAGTACATACCTAATAATAAAACAAGATATATATTCTGTAAAAAAATGGTTCATTTGTTACACTTCATGGACTTTGGTGGAATTATCATCTACGAAATATGTGGCAGATGATATGTTACAGATGAGAACTAAGCAGTACTAAGCGTTTTCTCTACAAATAAACGCCGATGAGCGAAATCATTGTGACTACTGCCTACTGCGAGATTCGTTTCCACCTGGCACCGTTAAGGTACGCGACTGCCGGCAGCAGTGGTCGAGCGGTTCTAGGGGCTTCAGTCTGGAACTACGCGACCGCTACGGTCGCAGGTTCGAATCCTGCCTCGGGCATGGATGTAAGTAATTACTTTTGAATACATTATGGGAGTGGCAGTGATCAATGTGTTACAAATATTTACTATTAAAAACAGTCTTCATCACGATTTATTTAACAAGGTGACCGGTTTCGACCACTGCTGTGGTCATCTTCACACCATTGAGTAGGAACCTCTTTCTGTTGGAGAATCACTACTGAAGTGATTCTCCAACAGAAAGAGGTTCCTACTCAATGGTCTGAAGATGACCACAGCAGTGGTCGAAACCGGTCACCTTGATAAATAAATCGTGATTAAGCTGTTTTTAATAGTAAATATGGATGTATCTGATGTCCTTAGGTTAGTTAGGTTTAAGTAGTTCTAAGTTGTAGGGGACTGATGACCTCATACGTTTAGTCCCATAGTGCTCAGAGCCATTTGAACCATTTTCGTACGCGACTGCGTAAGGAAAGTATGTGAGCGGGTCAGAGACGATTGGGAGTCATGTTAGAGCTCATATTGGATCCAAATTGGAAATCCATTAACATAAACGATTCTGATAAACAGCAGATTGTTATGAGCCGGAGACGAGCGAAGCTGGTTGGCTGTTCCCGTGAGTACCGTGAACATTTATGGACATTGTTGAAGGACGATAGAATCACGATTAGACGACAAGGTGTTGAATGTCCGCGCCTTATCACAGAACCTGGAGGTGGGAGACTAGCCCACTTTATACGGCAGGTAGGAGGCCCTCTGTTTCATATCTGGTGACAGGGTACAATGCTTGCGCAAACGTGAGTGTTTCTGAGTGCAGACTTCAGCGCATATTGTTGACCAGCACACGAACCCTATGTTTCTTATGTTGGCGCAAGGACAAAAACATAGGAGCACAAAAACTGAACCGTGACTGAAGGGAAACCTGTCGCTTGCTCCGATAAATCAGGATTCATGTTGAACAGATCGATAGTCGTGCCCAACACGCCACCATCCAGTCGAACGGCTGCTAAAAACACGCACCGCGCCACGGACATAGACCGATGAGGGCTGTATTATGTTACGGGATACAATTCACTTGGGCTTCCAAGAACCTTGTGGTAGTAGTCGAAGGCACCATGACATCTGAGCATTGTCTGAATGTTACTGTAGACCGTCTTCTGCCCTTGAGGCTCGATGGTTTTCTGACGATAATGACATTTCCCAGTAGGATAACAATCGGTGTCATAGGCCAGAATAATTGTACAAACGTTTGGGGAACATGATATTTAACATATGTGTATGTCTTGAACAACGATTTCACCTGATCTGAACCGTAAGGAACACATCTGGGGCGCTGTCAGGGCCAACTCCGTCCCCATAAACCACAAGCACTTAATTTACGGAAACTGATTGACATTTGGTGCCACATACCTCCGGAAACCTACCAAACACTTGGCGGTCCATGCCACGCAGAAATGCTGCTGTAATGGGTGCCAACGCATTCTTATGAAGGTGGTCATAATGTTTTGGTTCGTCGTCTCATGTTAAACATAAATGACAGCTAAACAGTACTGCGTAAATATAATTGGAAGAGAATTATATTAGAACGCTGTGTTTAAGTACCCTCATCTGACGTTTATCATAAATCCCCTCAGGCTGCATACTATGAGGACCGCAGTAAATAATTAATTGAATAAATACCTTGTACATCCCAGAATATTTTTACTAAGGTCATAAGACTAATGAGAAAATGATATCGGATAGTAGAAAGAAGAGTAGCGGGTATCTCAACATCGAATTTGGAGTAGACACAGTATTCAAAAAAGTTAAATTGCACCTACTGAGGACGCAAGACTACACAATTTGATCTATCGTAAGTTCTTTTACTTACCATAACACGAGTATTCCGAAAGTTACCAACGAACTGTTGGACTCATATATATTTCCTCTACTTTTATCTACATTGTAATGCAACAGTACAATAAAAATCGTTGTTAGTGTTCACAGAGAAAATAATACGAGATTTTATTAAGAGTCTACATCAGGTTTTTCAGTCTCCTTCGTGATACTAATGTATATTTCGTCCCTATATCATGGTTAGTGTGAAAGATGAATCATATTGGGATTAGTGTACCCATTCAATCGTCTTGTAGTGAAACTCACAACTCTATGACGAATAACAAAATCGTGAGGCTGTATGTTTTTTAGGTCACTCTGCAGAACGAATATTTTTCTTCGATATTATGTCGACAAATTATACAGATGTTCTAATGAGACTGGCGAAGTGGTACCACCATTGGAGCAGGCAATTTAAGAAAGATCTTGAGGTCTTACTGAGTCGTGGCATTCCAACAGCGGTGGCAATGCAGATGCGAGCACAGTTTGACAGAGTGAAAGCATCAGAGGAAGAAATTCGCGAAGCGCTAAAGGCACACAAGAAAAACCAGGCTCCAGCAGGTAGTGGTATCATAGCGAGGAGGTTCCGCTTGAGTGCTGAAACACTGATGGATGATTTGAAGATGCTAATATCTACCATTTGGACAGGAAAGATAGTTCCTGAAAAATGGAAGGGAGCAGTTATATGTTCCATCTTCAAGAATGGTAATGCTACAGAAGTATTCAAATACCAAGGTATTTCATTACTTGCAATTGGATATCAAGTCTATACAACTCTGCTGCTAAACCTCTCGAAACCATTGGCTGAAGGAACTATAGGCCACTATCAACATTGCTTCATCCAGGGAAGGTAGACTGTTGACCATATATTTACATGGGGCAACTGACAGAAAAATTTTACGATTCCGATCGCGAATTACATCTTCTCTTCAATGATCTTAGATAAGCCTGCGACGGTACTGACGGCGTCATGTTATGGAAAATGTTAGAGTACTTTCATATCCCGTCGAAGTACAACCGACTAATTCGAGACTGCTGCTCTTACTCATTTTGTCGAGTACAGTTCGGCCACTAACTATCGCCACCATGCAATATTCGAAATTAACTGAGACAAGGAGATCCATTGGTGCCGATACTATTTGACTTTGCCTTGGAAACAGTAAGCCGTGACACTGGTGGAAACAGTGAAATAGAGATAGTGGGAGCAGATACAATCCTGTTATTTGCTGACAACACAAGATGCAATTAGCGATCAGGGTTCTACAACTTTTCTGTCATTTCCCTCATCTAACTATGTGGTCAACAGTTGACCTTTCATGCATGAAGCCACATTGATAGTGGCCTACAGCTACTTCGACCAATGGTCTCATGAGGTTTAGCAGCACAAACAGCGGCGTTTATTGTGGTGCCTAGACAGGGAAGCTTGGAGTGCTGATGAATGGTACTTCAGTGAAGAGTTGTGATTCTGCACTACCCCGGATGACCATCGGGGAAGGGGGTAGGGGAGAGGTTCTCTTTCTTCCAATGTCTTGGAGAGGAACAGCGGCGCTACACCTGGCTTCATAGTGTGGGGAGCCATAAGCCATGCCTTCAGATCACGGCTGGTAGTGATTGAGGGAAATAGGACAGCGCAGCGGTACGCCAAGGACAGCCTGTGTGCTCATATAGTATCCCTCGTGTGATACTGTTGCGGGTCTATTTTTCAGCGGGACAACGTTCGCCCACAACTGTTTCAGAAGCACATGTCCCTGCGAATGGCTTGCGTGATGTTGCGGTACTTTAGTGACCAGCAATATATCCTGAGAAGAGGGTGTGGGAGCACGGGCTTAGGCGAGGTTGAAGTCAGGAGGATTGTGGGAACGAAGAACTCTCTCCAATGAAACGGATGGAATCAGTTCTGACTCAGCTGCCTCCCATTCTCAGCATCCTTGATATCGAAGACTAGTTACAACAGTTATGGGCCATTTTGTTTCATGAATGAATGCAAGAGTTTTATGAAACTCAACTGAATAAGTCCTTATATCATGGCCAGATGAGAGGAGAAGGAAGGAAACGTCACACGGGTAAGTGGAATCATACTGCTAAGTTCTTTGCAAATTTGACTCGATTTTGTAATCACTGAAATATTACCACATATCCTCTGTACCCATGAAGTTTTATTTTATTTGCTCTTATCCTTTTAGGTGAATTTACTTTTCAGATGGTGTATTCCGCTGTATTTGTTTACCTGTAAATTTTCTGTTCCATATGACAGGTGTATTGTCAAAATGAGGACTCACTCGCAGCTTGCACTGCTCGCTTTCGTTCATTACCTGTGTTTGTACACACACACTAGAACAAAAAAATATATAAAGGACATTGTATTGCATGTTAACCAGGGACCTAGAAACGACGGAGACTCCGTCCCCGCCGCAGCCGCAGTGGTCCACAACCCCACGACGACGACCGCAGTCCACTTCACCCCTCCGCCACCCCACACAAAACCCAAGGTTATTGTGCGGTTCGGCCCCCGGTGGCCCCCAAGGGAACGTCTCACACCAGACGAGTGTAACCCGTATGTTTGGTGGTAGAGTAATGGTGGTGTACGCGTACGTGGAGAACTTGTTTGCGCAGCAATCGCCGGCATAGTGTAACTGAGGCGGAATAAGGGGAACCAGACCGCATTCGCCGAGGGAGATGGAAAACCGCCTAAAAACCAGCCACAGACTGGCCGGTTCACCGGACCTCGACACAAATCCGACGGGTGGATTCGTGCCGGGGACCAGGCGTTCCTTAACGCCCGGAAAGCCGTGCGTTAGACAGCACGGCCAACCGGGCGGGCTATAAAGGACATATTACGACAAACTATCCATATGGGACAGAAAGCGGTACATATGATAAACATGTGCAGATAAATGATTACAATTTCACAAAAAAATTGGATTATTTATTCAAGAGAGGGAGTTTCACAAACTGAGCCAGTCAATAACGCATTGATCCAACTCTGGTACTTATGCAAGCAGTTACTCGGCTTTACATTGATCGATAGACCTTTTGGCTGTCCTCCTGAGGGATATCGCTCCAAGTTTTGTCTAACTAGCGTATTAAATCGTCAAAATGCCGAGCTTGTTTGAGGGCTTTGCCCATAATTCTCCAAAGGTTCTCAGTTGGGGAGAGATCCGGCGACCTTCCTGATCAAGGTAGTGTTTGGCAGGAACCAAATCAAGCAGTAGAAACTCTCGCCATGGGCGCGACGGGCATTATCTTACTGAAGTATAGGCCCAGGATGGTTTACCATGAAGAGCAACAAAACGGAACGTAAATTATGTCGTCATAGTACCGCACTGATGTAAGGACGCCGCGGATGACAACCAAAGAGGTACTGCTATCCAGACTATCACTGCCGGTTTTCATGCCTTATGGCGGGCGACAGTCAGGTTTGTATCCCCCTTCTGTATGGGATGTCTTCCACACGTCTTCGTTGGTTATCACAGTTCAATTCGAAGAGGGACACATCACTGAAAAGAGTTCTACTGCGCTCAATGAGATCCAAGGTCGAATGTGCCCGACACCACTGCAAACGACCTTGTTGGTATACAGAGATCACTGTCAGTTGCCGCAAGGGCACTGTAAGCTCAGCCCCCTTCTGTGAGCCACCTACTAATGGTCTTTCTGGTCACTGAAGCAGCAGTTGCAAGTC
Organism: Schistocerca piceifrons; assembly: GCF_021461385.2. Lineage (NCBI taxonomy): Eukaryota > Metazoa > Arthropoda > Insecta > Orthoptera > Acrididae > Schistocerca > Schistocerca piceifrons. The sequence goes on from NC_060138.1 coordinate 958,718,802, forward strand.
GGATCAATGATTGTGATGAATCCGGGGCACTGGGTGTATCTCCGACGACCGCACGGTCCTCACGTCCCGTCATACGTCTCGGTTGATCCCTTCCTTCATGACGCTGTGTTCGGGCATGCTTCAACCATTCCTGTCGTCATAGTCGAAAAGTGATATTCCTCCTATTCAAATGTTGAGCGTTTTGACGATTACTCCAAATGGCTTCTTTGAGCCTAACTACACGTCCCTCTCAAATGCTGACATTTGTGTATTTTTCTCCCCTGCCTGTCTGAGAGGCACAGGTACTGTATATCTAAGTACATGAAATTAAATTCTCGAAGACTTTATGCCAAGATATACAGGGTGTTACAAAAAGGGACGGCCAAACTTTCAGGAAACATTCCTCACACACAAAGAAAGAACATATGTTATGTGGACATGTGTCCGGGAACGCTTACTTTCCATGTTAGAGCTCATTTTATTACTTCTCTTCAAATCACATTAATCGTGGAATGGAAACACACAGCAACAGAGCGTACCAGCATCACTTTAAACACTTTGTTACAGGATATGTTCAAACTGTCCTCCGTTAGCGAGGATACATGCATCCACCCTCCGTCGCATGGAATCCCTGATGCGCTGATGTAGCCCTGGAGAATGGCGTATAGTATCACAGCCGTCCACAATACGAGCACGAAGAGTCTCTACATTCGGTACCGGGGTTGCGTAGACAAGAGCTTTCAAATGCCCCCATAAATGAAAGTCAAGAGGATTGAGGTCAAGAGAGCGTGGAGGCCATGGAATTGGTCCGCCTCTACCAATCCATCGGTCACCGAATCTGTTGTTGAGAAGCGTACGAACACTTCGACTGAAATGTGCAGGAACTCCATCGTGCATGAACCACATGTTGTGTCGTACTTGTAAAGGCACATATTTTAGCAGCACAGGTAGAGTATCCCGTATGAAATCATGATAACGTGCTCCATTGAGCGTAGGTGGAAGAACATGGGGTCCCATCAAGACATCACCAACAATGCCTGCCCAAATGTTCACAGAAAATCTGTGTTGATGACGTGATTGCACAATTGCGTGCGGATTCTCGTCAGCCCACACATATTGATTGTGAAAATTTACAGTACATACTGACGAAACTAAAATGTGCTCTAACATGGAAATTAAGTGTTTCCGGATGCATGTCCACATAACATCTTTTCTTTATTTGTGTGTGAGGAATGTTTCCTGAAAGTTTGGCCGTACCTTTTTGTAACAACCTGTATACATGTCCCGGTTTGCCGGCCGAAGTGGCCGTGCGGTTAAAGGCGCTGCAGTCTGGAACCGCAAGACCGCTACGGTCGCAGGTTCGAATCCTGCCTCGGGCACGGATGTTTGTGATGTCCTTAGGTTAGTTAGGTTTAACTAGTTCTAAGTTCTAGGGGACTAATGACCTCAGCAGTTGAGTCCCATAGTGCTCAGAGCCATTTGTCCCGGTTTACTATCTTTGCCTGCTGCGGGGTGAAATTGTGCTGCAGCGTGACGCATTCATCCGTCAACTGCCCAAGTTTACGATTTTGCCTTTTACGTAGATTTTTTTTCTTATACTGTATTTTATTATGGAATTTAACGCGTCACAACTAACAGATCTTATTGTGGTTAAATGTGGTATCTGCAGTCATCATACTTTTTGTACTATTGTTCAGTGATTGTTTACAGTGAAACCAACTTCACCTAAACATTGTGTGTGTGTGTGTGTTTGTGTGTGTGTGCGCGCGCTGACTACGGTGTACGCCATCAGAAGTAATGACTCATTGATAACTCGCGATAGTGCAATGTACTTAAACATTTCGGTAGCTTCAGCCTCAGTTTTCTATTAACTTCCTGGCACCAACACAAAATTAGTGTCTAGCTGCAGATGATCCAGAGAATAAAGTTCCTGTAACGCCTGTAACTGATGATGAGCCTATGAACCTGCAGTGGCTCGCAGACTAATAACATTAATGGTACAATAAATCGTATCAAATACAGAAAGTAACTGGTTGCAAATAACCTACAAATAAATAAACCGCCAAGAAAATTTGTGGAGTGGGTAAATGGATAAGATCAGTTTTTCTGAAACGACTCTCCCCTCAAATAACACCTGTGAAACTCCACAGAACCCAGTTTCATTTTGCAGCGGAGTGAGCGGTCATTCGAAACTTCCTGAAAATGAAAACCGTGTGTCGGATCGGGACCCGACCGGGGAAGTTTTGCGTTTTGGGGGTAATTGCTCTACCGCCTATAACATGTTTCACACTGGTGATATTCTGGCCAAAATCGACAAATCGTTGTGGGTGTGCGTCTTGTGCTCGTGTATAAATCAGCTACCAACCACGTTGTTAGTGAGAAAGAGACGTGAGTAATCATTTCTGTAATCTTATGTATGCTGCAGATTGCTCGTGCTTCATTTGCTACCATAAAAAGTTAAACTTTTCTCGCAGAACTCTCTCATTTCATAGTAATGAATTTGTACCTTCTTACCTTTTTTTGTTGTTTGCTTTTTTACGTGACACACTGTGAAGGCTGCTCGATGCCCTGATGTTTTTTCTGCTTTTATCCTTCCACAAAAGGACGAAATGTATGAAACCAACACTTCTTTACGTTTTGCAATACCCGGAAAAGAAAAGCCTATGCTAAATTTAATGAAGAACGTAAAGTGGATCAGCATATTCAACGAAAATAGTTTCTGTATGACTAGAGAAATAAATTTCGATATTTTTCACAGTTACAAAATAAACACAGAAACTAATGGCAAAGTAAAAAGGCTGTCTTTTCAGCCTCCTAACATCCTTTCATGTATTTGCAAGTATATATTTCTTCGAGGAAATACATTTAGATATTTTGAAATCTTTGGGCGATACTTTATCATTTCTCTCTGTTCTTAGGAGTACAGAAATTACTATACGGCCTTTTTCAAGAAAATCCACTGTGTTTCTTACTGATTCCATTACCAAGAGAAAACAACCCTTCGTGGTAGGTAAGGCTCAGTACAGGAATAAGACTCCAGGGGCACTGCAGTTAACTTGCTTACCAGGCGTAGTCGATTCAGACAAGAAACTCGTTCGTGAAACAGGGCCTTAAACTGTACAGGCCCGACCTACGATCCTTCCTAAGGACTCCACTTTTCACTCCATGTAGGCTTTCATGGCCGGCGTCTTTATCAGTAAATTTTTCCGGGCTAAGTTGCCGTGGTCGATCTGTAGAACTTCTTCGACCTGACGTTTCTTTCTCAACTACGGAGAACATTTTCCGAGGTGAGTCGACGACTGGCTGCTAGGAGCTGGGGCCGCCGCTTATAGAGAGACCGTAGGGGGCGCCACCACACGTCACTTGGCGTCGATGTGCAGTTATCTCTGGCTATCGTCTGTTCTCTCGATTGCAGGCAATCGATTGTCACGTGATTGATGCAACGTCGATCTCCATATCTTATCCAATTTTAATCCTTCTTCTTTACGATTAAAATTGTATTGATGTTTGTGGATTTCAGTTGCCTCTCTATACATACGTGTATAATAGTGCGATGTCCTCGCTAGCACGCTTGTTTCACCAAATTTTATTTCGTGATCTCCATGTCAACTAGGGTACGACGACTGGAGAACCTACGCAAGAAGAAAGGTCAACAACTTTGCTCACTCGCTTTTCTGCTACGCTGTCGTGATACCGGTATAGTTCCCAAGTTTTTAAAAGTGAGAAGAATGTTTCACTCGGCACAAGCTAACCGTATTTACTCTCGTATGGAACTGGCATTACTACGTGAGCGGATACATCAGACACGACGAGGACTGGCGGTATGTGATGGCCAACTGCTAAATCTTCATTTACTTATTAGCAATACTATGCAGTTTTGTCATTGGAACAAAGCGGACAGTTTAACATTTAGATCTATGGAGATTAGTGCAGAAGTGTCTTCCAATAGGCAGAAGGAGAAGTTTGATCGTCTACAAGAGGGCCGACAGGAAACACCGATTCCAAACAATTCCCAAACGGTTATTAATTTATCGGAAAAAGAATTGTCTAAGGAAGAACTTTCTGTTCTGTCTAAAGGAGGGAATTTTGCAATAACTCCATCCAAGATTCCTGTGGAGGACATTATTGCTAATATAGAGGCAGGAATTCGTTAGTTACCATCATATTCTGCTGATGAAATTAGAATGGAAACCTCCAGGATATTACGCAAAGCCAAGCCACCCAGCAGCAATTTGTCTCAAGGGGAAAGGAAGGCATTGCGGGAGATCAATGCAGACAAGAATGTTATTATAGTTGCCGCTGACAAGGGAAATGTTACTGTTTTAATGAATACTGAGGATTATCACAAGAAGATCAGTGATCTCCTGGAACCCAGCACATACAAGAAGTTGAAAAAGGATCCCACAACGAATATGCTGAATGCTACCAATCGTCTGATAAAACAGTCTTCCATTCCTACAGAAGATAAAAAGTGTCTTTGTAAAACGGAGGCTTATCCTCCGAGATTATATGGATTACCAAAGATACATAAACATGATGTTCCTTTGAGACCAATAGTCAGCGCAATTGGAGCTCCTACCCAAGAACTAGCCAGACACCTTGGCTCTTTGTTACAACCTTACATAGGCAAAACTGAGAGTCATATTAAAAACTCTCTACACTTCATTGAGAAATTGAGAGAAATTACTGTCGGTCCTAATGACATACTTGTCAGTATTGATATAGTGTCTTTGTTCACGATGGTTCCAGTTGATGAAGCTCTCTCCCATATAGCCGATATGTTCCCTACTGATATAGTAGCCTTGTTCCAACACTGTCTATCCTCAACCTATTTTCAGTACAATGGTGAATTTTATGAACAGATCGATGGGGTAGCCATGGGAAGCCCCCTAAGTCCCGCAATTGCGAATTTATTCATGGAATATTTTGAACATCAAGCACTGCAGTCGGCCAAAAAAAGCCCCTCGAAGTGGTATCGGTATGTGGATGATACCTTTGTAATATGGAATCATGAGGAAGAAGACTTGAACGATTTTCTGGTACACTTAAATAGCATCAACCCAAAGATTAAATTTACTATGGAGAAGGAGAAGAATGGACAACTTAACTTCTTGGATGTATCAGTTATCAAACGGGCGGATGGGACCTTAGGCCATAAGGTCTACAGGAAAGGTACACATACTGATCGCTACCTCCATAAGAACTCAAACCACCACCCTAGGCAAAAGAGGGGGGTCATAAAAACACTAGTGGATAGGGCCAATAATATTTGTGAACCAGGCTACTTACAAGAAGAACTAAATCATTCACGAATGGCCTTTGCGAAAAATGGTTATACGAAAAACGAGATTAACCGAGCACTTCACCCAAATAGAAAAATGCCTAAAAATAGGAGACAGCAACAACCATCAACTGGAAAAGTATTTCTTCCGTTCATCAATAATATCACGGATCTCATTGGAAAAGTACTAGCCAAGTTTCAGGTAGAGACCATTTTTAGACCTACTAAGAAAATTAGTGAATGCCTAAGATCAACAAAAGATGCTCGTCACCCCCTAGCCACCCCCGGGGTATATAAAATTCCGTGTAGTTGTGGCAGGGTTTACATAGGAACTACAAAAAGAAGCATCAATACACGGTTGACGGAACACAAAAGAAACTGTCGCTTGGGACATATCGACAAATCGGCAGTAGCGGAACATGTTTTTAAGGATGGAGATCACGAAATAAAATTTGGTGAAACAAGCGTGCTAGCGAGGACATCGTATGTATAGAGAGGTAATTGAAATCCACAAACATCAATACAATTTTAATCGTAAAGAAGAAGGATTAAAATTGGATAAGATATGGCGGTCGACGTTGCATCAATCACGTGACAATCGATTGCCTGCAATCGAGAGAACAGACGGTAGCCAGAGATAGCTGCACATCGACGCCAAGTGACGTGTGGTGGCGCCCCCTACGATCTCTATATAAGCGGCGGCCCCAGCTCCTAGCAGCCAGTCGTCGACTCACCTCGGAAGATGATCTCCGTAGTTGAGAACGAAACGTCAGGGAGAAGAAGTTCTACAGATCGACCACGGCAACTTAGCCCGGAAGAGTTTACTGATAAAGACTTCACTTTTGGTAGTACCACCCTCCTACCTACGCAACTCCATAGAGGTCCTCCTGCATACCCCAGAAGTTTCAAATCAGCCAATACTTGGCTTAGAAGGAATATTCGTCCTCGAAACAATCCCCTAGTCTTTGGCCTAGGAACATAATCTCGTATGGTATGCAGGAGAAGTCCTGTAAAATTTGGAAGTTACAGTATCTCAACAAGTGTATCCAAACACCCCTACGTAATGCGGAACTCATGTCTAGCACTTCAAGAGGCGGGCCCACCAATATAAAAGGAGGAGGATAGTATTGTGTTTATCGAAGCAGTAAAAGCAGAATGGGTCGATCAGGAGACGCCATTGAGTTCGATCGTAGACTTGTTATTGGATGTCACCTTAGTTACAAATCGATCAGCGACATTTCGAACCTTCTAAAGCTGCCCAAGTCAGTTGCTGGTGCAGCGACTGTGAAGTGTAAACGAGATGGAACAACCACAAATTAACCCAGGCTAGGTATACCTCATACACTGACGGGCAGGGACTGTCAAGTATTGCCGTTGGTGGCTGCAAAAAATTGCATGAAATCAGCGGAAGGCATCACTTGTGATATTCTAAGTGCTGGCAGCAGTCCAGCTAGCAAAATGACTGCACAGAGGGAGCTAAAAAGAACTGAATACAAGGATAGAGTAGCTCCTCCGAAGCTACACATTTTTGTAGTCGATGCAAAGCGACACCATGAAGCGGTGTAAAGAGCGAGACCAAGGGACAGTGAACGGCTAGATTCCAGTGACTTTGAGTGACGAATCACGCCCATACCTGGTGGCGATACTTTGGACAGGTTTGGATTTGACGAATGCCTGAAAAATGTTATCTGCCATCATGTGATGTCCCTAGCGCCAGCAATGAAGTACAAAGAAGGTGTTGTTGTGGTACGGAGTCGTCCTTCCTGGGTAAGTGGTCGCCCCCTTACTGTGCTCACGAAACTATTAAATGTGGAAGGATATAAACGCATTTTATAGAACTGTGTACTATGTACATCAGAGGAACATTACGGAGACATTTATTGTTTATATCTACATGACAGGGACCTTGTCATGTAGCAACAAACGTAAGGCAATTCTTTGAGGACAATAACGTTTCAGGAGTGGACTGGCCCTCTCAGACTCCCGACTTGGACCCTATGGAATGCCTATGATATGAGTCAGAACGTCAGTTTCGCTCCAGATACCAGCATCCAGCATCACTTCCTTCCCTCCTTTCGGCTCTTGAAGAAGAATGGGTTGCCTTTCCTTCAGAGACGATCACCAGCAGAGATCAAGTCGTCACAAAGCCGAAGATGAATACATCCCACGTTAACCCTTTCGCTGCTACAGACATGCTCTCTGTATTCCATACCGAGGGCGACTTTGTTATGAGGGCCGGGCTAAAATTGAGGGCCGATCGATATCTCATTTCATTCTCGAGTTATTTGCTTTTTATATCCAATGGACGAATGTGCGTGACGCTCCCAGTTCTGACTATGAGGAATGTAATTGTTGGACATATTACGGTCTCATATTATCTGTCGATAGATGACTGATTTCTTAACATTGTATGCCATAGTTACTGTATTACGTAAAACATTGCGATTCATGTGATCATAACAATCGTCATATTTCACAACCAATTCAAGGTATCGGACGTGGTTTCATGCAAATTGTAGCACGCAGTGAGGCACGTATGTATCCAGTGACCAAAAAGTCAGTATAAATTTGAAAACTTAATAAACCACAGAATAATGTAGATAGAGAGGTAAAAATTGACACACATGCTTGGAATGACATGGGGTTTTATTAGAACCTAAAAGAAAATACAAAGTTCACAAAATGTCCGACAGATGGCGCTGGACAGCAAAACGTCAGTGACTGCGCGTGACAATCGTGTATAAAAGGAGCTGTAATGAGAGAGAGAATCAGATGCGCCAGCAGTCGCAGCATGTTGACGTTACCTGAAAAGGCGCTTTTAGTGGAGCTGTATTATAAGAATGAGGAATGTGCTAGTTCAGCGTTACGATCCTATCGCCGTAGGAAGGGGATTCGAACGGGTAAAGGTCCGTTGACAAATGAAGCTGTGGCGAGAATGATTTCGAAGTTCGAAGCCACGGGTTGTTTAGACGATAGACCCCGTAGTGGCCGACCAAGCACAAGGCGTAATGATGCTGAGACAGTTCAGGAAGAGATGGGGACTGTAGCGGGTTCGTCTATGCAAGGGGAAGTCAGCGCTCGTGCAGTCGCACGTCGCACCGGCATTCCATACACTACTGTTTGATTGGCACAGAGGCGTACCCTCCGATGCTATCCATACAAAATCCATCGGCATCATGAACTGTTACCTGGCGATTTAGTGAAGCGGAGGGCATTCGCGGCGTCGGCGTTTCAAAAGATGGCGGAAGATGACGATTAGTTGAGTAACGTGTTGTGGACCGACGCCGCTCATTTCACACTCCGAGGGTCTGTCAACGCCCACAACTGCAGAATTTGGGCTACCGAAAATCCTAGAACTGTCGTGGAAACTCCATTGCACGACGAGAAAGTCACGGTATGGGTTGGATTTACCACATCTACCGTTATCGGGCCTTTTTTCTTCGACGAAATGCGTGATTCTGGTTTTGTAACTGCTACCGCGACGGGTGAGAGGTACGCCGATGTGTTACAGAATCGCATCATCCCCAGGCTGGCTGATAAACACCTGCTGGAACGTACGATGTTTATGCAGGATGGCGCTTCACCCCATATTGCTAGACGCGTGAAAGATCTCTTGTGCGCGTCGTTTGGTGATGATCGTGTGCTGAGCCCCTACTTTCGTCATGCTTGTCCTCCCAGGTCCCCAGACCTCAGTCCGTGCTATTATTGGCTTCGGGGTTACCTGAAGTCGCAAGTGTATCGTGATCGACCGACATCTCTAGGGATGCTGAAAGACAAGATCTGGCGCCAATGCCTCACCATAACTCCGGACATGCTTTACAGTGCTGTTCACAACTTTATTCCTCGACTACAGCTATTGTTGAGGAATGATGGTGGACATATTGAGCATTTCCTCTAAAGAACATCATCTTTGCTTTGTCTTACTTTATTATGCTAATTATTGCTATTCTGAACAGATGAAGCGCCATCTGTCGGAGGTTTTTTTGAAATTTTGTATTTTTTTGGTTCTAATAAAACCCCATGTCATTCCAAGCATGTGTGCCAATTTGTACCTCTCTAGCTACATTATTCCGTGATTTATTCATTTTTCAAATTTATACTAAGTTTTTGATCACCCGGTAGTACGACAAATATTCGAAATTTTTTTATTCAGCGAGATATGGAAGTAACTCGTCCGTACCTGTGAGAGGTCGGTGGCTCAGGACATACAGACTATCACAGCAGTACAGGAAATCCCAAACGGCGCTTGTATTCACGTCCACAGGGACAGCAGAACATGAATGCACGTCTAAAACAGGGAAAGGTTTTGTCTACTAATACGTTTCCAGATGCTATTGATAAGATAGTGTATAAGACAGATTTGGCGAAAATAAAGCTGTGAGGACGAGTCTTAAGTCGGGCAGCTCAGTCGATAAAGAAAATGTCAGTGAAAGGCCAAGGTCACAAGTTCGGGCCTCGGTAAAACAGACGATTTCAATATGAGATGATTGGGAGATATTACTGGAACATCACTTGCAATGCTAAGTAAGCAGTGAAATGCTCCTTCTACACGGAGAGACGTGAAGCAGCACTTTCCGCTGGGTTGTCCAGAGACCGCGCACCCTTCCCGCGGGCGCGGGCGTCCTCCCCGGCAGGCCGACGCACGGCCGCTAACAGAATCAGCTGGCAGCGCGCTAACCCGGTAATAGTCGGCGGCGCGCGTAGGCCGCGCCGGAGCAGAGCAGCCAGAGATCAATACCGCGCCGTGCCGCCGCGCCGCTACGCTGTTTGTCCTCGCGCTGCCGTGTGCGGCGGGGAGGCCCATCTCTCAGGGGCTTAGCGGCTGATTCACACGTGCCGGCCGGCAGATCCCGCGGATGTCTGACGCCCTCCTGCTTGCTGCTCGCCGAGGCGCAGTTTGCTTTGTAACAGACTGTTCGCGTCTGTTTGGCTCCTACCTGTTTCCTCAGCATATCGGCAAGGAGAGTCCTGTAAACAAGAGACGTCTGCCTGTCGGCTGGATACTGGCATACGGTTGACACACACTGTAGTAGACTGTTGGTATCCAGCATCTCTGTCTGTGAGCGTAACCCAGGACTTCAGTTTCGGTATTCCGGTAAGTGCAAAGAGAATAACAGACGAGATATGCTACAATTTTACATAAATAAACAGCTCTCCTCCTTTGAATGATCCAGTCAAGTCCACACAAATGCAACGAGGCAGTTCAAATGAAGTTGTACTGTAGCCGGACGGCGGAACTTAGTGGAGGTTGGAGCGGTTGATTGAGCTTGTGTGTCAATTTAAACGCCGGCTGGAGTAGCCGTGCGGTTCTAGGCGCTACAGTCTGGAATCGAGCGACCGCTACGGTCGCAGGTTCGAATCCTGCCTCGGGCATGGATGTGTGTGATGTCCTTAGGTTAGTTAGGTTTAAGTAGTTCTAAGTTCTAGGCGACTGATGACCTCAGAAGTTAAGTCGCACAGTGCTCAGAGCCATTTGAACCATTTTCAGTTTAAACCCAACATATTTATTGTAAACAGATAAATATAAAACTTTCAAATTCAACCAAGAAAAGAAATACTGATGCACTTATGCATGAAGCATAATTGGATGTGAACTGTGACTATATAGTCAACGTTCGGAGTTTGAAATCCGTAAGAGAAGGCCGTCACGATTCTTTATAATCCCACATGTGTTATGGCGTTACGTTGCCTCAGAAAATTTCTGCAACAGATAAATTTACATCAGCACACAATATTCAGGATGATTACAAGTGGCATTCACGAAAACGCTTCATGGAAAAGCTCATAATCACACTCTACTCAGTTCTTCACCTAAGCACATACGTTTCAAATGAAACTGATCTCTCAAATGCAGCAAGATATTTTTTCTACTCAACAGCTGAAGTGCACTTTAGCACAATCCCTTAAATTTACATTCAGGAACTGAAGTCAGGAAGCAATGCTTAGTTCAGCAATTAACTTATACAATTAGATCTAGCCTAAGAGTCAAGTGTTTAACAGCTCACTAATTACAACTCTTGCAGATGTCCAAATGCAGAAATTCGAGAAGGATTAGACAAAGTTTATCAAGACAGTACAGGTACCTTAAGTAATTGTCTTCTCGTGTGTCATCGCTGATACATTGGCCTGTTTCTAAATATCACCAAATCACATTGCATCGGTTCCAAAATAGCTTGATCTTTTGACACATACCCAAAACACAGCAAAATGTGTGAGTAGGAACCGACTAAAATTCAACACATTATGGGGAACCCAATGAATCCATCAACTTTACTGGAGTCTGACATTTCAGGGAAGCACAGTTTCACAACACCTCAGAGCACAATCTTTATAAAAGGTTCTGCTTTACTCTTCTTCCACAAGCTGTACAATAATATTACAACAGAGCGCCACCGGAGCGCAGCCACTTCCACAGTATATCCATAGAACAATCTTCCGCCGGGAAACCTGTTGATATCGAGGTCACCTTAGCATACAGTAAATCAGCCAGTACTCCAAAGCCACGCGTCGAATCGGGTGCGGGTCACACACTGACGCGATAGCCACAACATGCCCGCCGACTTATGTCCGTAAGTGTCACTCCTCACTTTCCGGTTCTCGCTCGCTAGATAAACACCTCGTTCGCCAACGACGTACCATAACTTGCAGGAGAACTACTTAAACCTAACTAACCTAAGAACATCACACACATCCATGCCCCGGGCAGGATTCCAACCTGTGACCTTAGCGGTCGCGCGCTTCCAGACTGAAGCGCCAAGAACCGCTCGGCTTCATCGGCCGCCTCAGAGTTTTCCATTAGTCTCTTTCATAATGATATCATGGAGTGATACAAGCCTCATGGCTCCGGCTGTGGGCTTCTCAACATTTGGATGAAGTTTAATGAGGTAAAAAATGCAAGTAGATTGTTTAACGTGTTACGTAATTTGCATTTGTCGAAACTCATAATCTCCATGCTCACTGACTGTGAGCAGTTTAAAGTTCTGGCAGCAAGACAGCTGATTTACGGATAGCTTCTTTTCAGGCTGCTGTAGAGTAAACACTTCACCTTAGATCTTTGTGTAGAGGTAACTGCGATTTAGGCCGTTTTAAAAACTTCGGGTTAGATCAGGAGAGATGACTGATGAGACAAGACTTGTCGTCACTTGAAGGATGTCTGTACCTGAGCTGTAAGCAGAAGTAGAGTGTAGAAGTCATATTTGAAACTTCTTTATTTAAATGCATGTGTCTGTACTTAAATGCTACGGTCGCAGGTTCGAATCCTGCCTCGGGCATGGATGTTTGTGATGTCCTTAGGTTAGTTAGGCTTAACTAGTTCTAAGTTCTAGGGGACTAATGACATCAGCAGTTGAGTCCCATAGTGCTCAGACCCATTTGCACCATTTTTTTGTACTTAAATTGCTGAATGACTGATAACATGAAACTTCCACGTTATCTGATTCTGAAACAGTTGAGTAAAACTGGACGTACTGTGCCTACTTTCTCTTTACTTTTTTTTTTCAAACGAAATAATGTATTTTTTACCTTAATAACGTGACATCCAGTTCAGACACGAATTTAAATCGTCATTGACATCCAGTACAAAGATATATAACCACTAATAATTTACAATCTCCAAGGCTGATACTTCCAGGTCGTTAGCCTACTCTAACACTTCAGACCTCTACCCTCCATCAATGCTACTTTCTCACATTTAACATCACTGCGGGCCGCTCACCTCCAACTGCCCAACGGTAGTTCCATTACTGCTGGCCACTAACTTCCAACTGCCCAACATTACTGGCGATTAACTTCCAACAGCGAGTCCAACCAGCCATAGAGTCTCTTACAAAGAAATCGCAGTCAGAGATCCAATGCAAAGTGCTACACAGCGCTGCCAACAAGGAACAGCCAACTTACATATTTCTTCAATAATTTGCCAGTAAACGTAAAAAATTTAGTTACAAGTAAAGATCTTTTTAAAAGGAGGCTGAAAGACTTACTAGTGGCCAACTCATTCTACTCCATTGACGAATTTTTTAATAGAAACAAATGATCTATTGTATATATTCATACTATTAGTATTGTTATTTAAGCGAAAAAAAATTTACGAGTTCTTCATCCACGAGGATTTCCTCAGCACGGATCTATAGAACGAAAAATGAATCTAATCTAATCTACAGCCACTGTTGCCGCCAACTGTCATTCACTTAGTTACAAGTAAAGATCTTTTTAAAAGGAGGCTGAAAGACTTACTAGTGGCCAACTCATTCTACTCCATTGACGAATTTTTTAATAGAAACAAATGATCTATTGTATATATTCATACTATTAGTATTGTTATTTAAGCGAAAAAAAATTTACGAGTTCTTCATCCACGAGGATTTCCTCAGCACGGATCTATAGAACGAAAAATGAACCTAATCTAATCTACAGCCACTGTTGCCGCCAACTGTCATTCACTGCCCGCGTGCTTCGGTAAGATGAGCCATCGTCGCACCCGCTAATGTCGTCCAGAGACGAAGTTAATTACTCCCTTCAGGAGCTGAGTACACGGCCTTAAAGTTACGCATCCAACTTGTTTCTCTCAATACGCATTTTGGCAGTTCCATGGTGTTAGTCTGAACTTTCCGTGCACTTTCTATATCCAAGTAGCTTAGAGCCCGCTCCTTCGCTCACGAAGACTGTATGGCCTGCTGAGATATTTTTGTTTTTATTTAATCGAATTTTTATGTTTTTCACAAACTGCTACACCTTCTAAGCTTTTCACGCTAATTAAGGCCACGTAAGCACGGTCTTTTCCGAATGTACTTCTGACCATAAAGCGATTCTGGTAGCTGGAGTTCAAAGCTTTTGTTAATCATGATGTTTTCCGTTCTTGTGGAGATATTTCCGTAGCAACTTTCATCCTCTAACAAATATTTCTTTATATCTAACAGAGAAGTGAAACACCACTTTCATAAATTTAGCTTTAAATTTTGTTTTAATGTAGTGAAACATTTTCTTAAAAATTTTCGTCCCCTATTGCACTCCCTTAGGGGCTGAACTTCCAGAAACAATGAAGCACAGTTTTTTAAAATTTTCAACCGAGAAGTCAAACACCAGTTGTCATGGATTCATCCTTTAAAATCCCTTAGCAGTTCTTTGGTAATTATTTATTTTCAAACAACTTTCACCCGCTATTCCAAAATTTTTTGTGCTTTCTGACTGAGAAACCAAATACCATTTTTCGTAGTTCTAGCTTCAAAATTCCTTTAACAGCGACATTTTTCCAAAAGGCCTTCCATCCCCTATTTCACCTCTTAGGAGTGGAATTGCCGACAATCCCTTGTTAAACGATGCCGGTCCACAGCTCGTGGTCTTGCGGTAGCGTTCTCGCTTCCCGCGCACAGGGTCCCGGGTTCGATTCACGGCGTTTCAGGGATTTTTCCTGCCTCGAGATGACTGGGTGTTGTTATGTCGTCCTCATCAACATTCATCCCCATTACGATCGGAGGAAGGCAATGGCAAATCATCTACGCTAGGATCTTGACTAGTACGGCGGTGCGGGTCTCCCGCATCGTCCCCTACGCTCCTCGGAGTATGGGACCTCATAATAAACAGTCTAAAATCCAACACCAAGTTTCTATCCATAGCGATTTGGTCTGGGCGCTGATGAGTCAGTGAATCAGTACGACTTTTTTTCACCCCCTTAGGGGTTGAATTTCTCACAAACTGCGAAACACGAGTTTTTTATCTCCAGCCGAGAAACCCAACACAAATTATCAAAGATTTACTTTTAAAAATGCTTTCGCTATGAAATATTTTCATAAAACGTTTCGCCTCTCCCTATTTCACTCCCTTAGGAGTTGAATTTCCAAAAACAGTAACATACAAATGTTTTATTTCTAACAGTGAAGCCAAATACAAACTATCATAGATTTAGCTTCCAAGGGAAGCTGGGCTGGCTCTGAGCACTACGGGACTTAACATCTATGGTCATCAGTTCCCTAGAACTTAGAACTACTTAAACCGAACTAACCTAAGGACATCACGCCACACCCAGTCATCACGAGGCAGAGAAAATCCCTGACCCCGCCGGGATTCGAAACCGGGAACCCGGGCGCGGGAAGCGAGAACGCTACCGCACGACCACGAGCTGCGGACGGGAAGCTGGGAATGGTGTCCTTGACACCAGATGCATGACATGAAGCAGAGGTAAGGTCACAGTGCGGCGTCTCAGTGAGGAGCAACAAAGTTGCTTTGTCTTTATAATAAAAAAAAAAACATTCCCGCTATAGTACATATTAACAGCTATCGATAAACCGCTCACCCAGTCGCATGAGACTTTAAGAGGTTAACCATGTCATCGCAAATAATGTAGTTTGTGGTTAGTTGCACCTTAAACTATAGTGCCTGTAAAGAGGTAAGTGTCGGGGTGGCGCTGGATCACGAGTTTTACCCAGTGGTAGTTTTCAAAAATCTGCGATGTGGTGACATTGAGGCAATATTACTCCTGGATGAGTGGAATCGTCTACGTAGTGTCTCAATACAGATAATGGCTATATTCCACGGAAACACCCTCTCTCTTCAGTAATACTTTCTGACCATACCATCACGGTTGAAAATTTACAACGAATAGTCGAGCTTTATTAACGAGAGACAGTGCATTAATATACAGTAGCACATTTTTAAGACGATGTTGCAGTGCATGTGTTGTTCAGAAGTACGATGCAGTGTTCGGACGTGCATTCATGATTTGCAACATAGGAAATTAGGGTCTGGCCTTGAAGCATCCCGAAAAAGGCTAATGGTAGGCGACTGCCTGCGAGAAGCGGGAAGTTCGGGCTCGAGTCCCGGTCTGGCACAGATTTTCACTGTCGTCATTGCATTATACAGCTGACAGTTATCCACATCCGAATACAATTCACACACTTCTAAGAATTTAATCTATTCCTATCGCGCAATTCCATTTGCTCTAGACTGTCGGCAAATTCGACAGCTAAATGTCTCTCGATTCTACGAGAGAAATGTGGAGAAAACTACTGGAGATGAGATAAGATAAAACAGCTTTACGGGTAAAGCTGCGAGTTCCCGCTATCATCGGTTCTTCAAATCGAGGGTTCAACGTAGTGGTGACGATTGAAAATGTTGTTCTTTCACACAACGACTGGAGTTTATTATGTGCCCCGTGCTACTAGACTACCAAAAATAGTTAGGATATACAGCAACTGGAATACTGAAGAGCGCACTCGCATTTCTGAATCAAACGTAGTGTATGTTGTATGTGTTTGGTACATTGTGCTACCTGAGGTGGAACGCATAGAGGATGCATAACAACACTCCAGAAACAACTTAATTGTATTTCCATAAGAGAGCACTTGCCAATATTGATACTGTTTTGAAGAACTATAGAACTTACAAATTTGTGATTTACAATTAAAGAGCACTACGAATGCTGTTGCTGTAAAATGGTACAGTACGTTTTCTGTGACATCGAGACAATACGAAGAGAAGCACCATTATTGTTCCATGGTGTGCGAAGCTTAAACAGACCAGCAGTATGTTAGATTTTCCGTGAACAAAGTGTCAGAGCTGTGCAAGAGGCGTCCTTCCAAACCTGCTTCACATGCATCTCGTGAATTTGGGATTCCTATGATCACAGTGCGATGAATTCCACATATAACGTCCAGATGGTGGAAGTTGTCAAACAGTTTTTGCTGTTGGTGCATTGGCACCAGCCTTGAGTACCTTGCGCAACGGTTATGAAGAACTTGGTTAGGATATACACGCGCCACCAACATGCACGCAGGCAGCAACCGTTCCGTCTTCAGACAGCAGCAATGCAGAGAGCCAGATACAAAATTCATTCGAATTAAACTGTCGAAGTACGGTATCTGAATTATTTGTTTTAAATAAAGCACTGGGATAGGATACCGTCGCAGTATGTTTGTTAAATAATAACAGTAATAATAATAATAATAATTACAATATGCGCACTCATCCATCCACTCCACAAAAAAGGGGACAAATCTTAACCAAATAATAGCAGGGGTATCTCACTCGTACCGGTCACATAAAATCCTATCAAAATTTCTCATGAATAGATTAGAAGAACAAGCAGACCCACAAATAGGAGAATACCAGCCTGGGTTTCGCAAGAGACGATCATGCATAGAACAGATCTTGAATCTGAAAATGATTCTCCAGATGAGAAACACCCAGAACTTAGAGGTCACTTTTGCAGATTTTAAAAAGGCCTACGACTCAATAGACAGAGTAGCCCTCTGCAACACGCTGGAAAAATTCAGCATTGACAGAGAGACAAGAGCAATCATTCGGCAAACATTAACTGGCACAGTCTCCAAGGTTAAATTTGTGGGGCATATCTCTGAATCATTTGAAATCCAAACTGGAGTGCGACAGGGTGACGGACTTTCACCATTACTCTTTAATATCATTCTTGAAACAATTATCAGGACATGGGAAAAAGAAGTGAAAAGAATCCAAATTGGCATTAGAAAAGATAATAGATTCAATGTAAAGTGTTTATCTTTTTCAGATGACCTTGCAATCCTCACAAATAATAGAAAAGAAGCCACTAACGCCAAAGAGATGTTACACGAAATTGCACAAAGAAAAGGCCTGCAAATTTCGTATGAGAAAACCCGGTACATAGAAAGAGTGCCACAAGACAAATTGCCTATTGTGACAACCTATGGGAAAATCGTACAAGTACCACATTTTAAGTACCTGGGAGAAATCATCCAGCCATCACGGATCAACCTAAAGGCCAATTAGGAAAGAATAAAAAAACTACAGAAAGCATATAAACTCACTTGGAACTATTATAACTAAAAGTCCATAGCCATTAAGGCAAAATTGAGGCACTACAACACTGTCGTACTTCCGGAGGCACTGTATGCATCTGAAACAACACAAATACGTGGGCAACCTAAAACCAAAGAAATAGAGAAACAAGAAAGAAAAATTCTTAGGAAAATTTTTGGTCCGATTGAAAACAAGTAATCTGGAAGAAGAGACCAACATCAGAATTATATAAATACACAGACAAGATTCCGGATACAATAAGGAAAAGAAGAATGCAGTTCTACGGACATATCCACAGGATGAATGAAAACAGAATTTCAAAGCGAACTCTTAAAGTCATCAACTCAGGCAGGGGAAAAACATAATGGCTAAAAGAAGTTGAAGAGGACCTCAAACAAGCACACATAACAGTAAACGATGCAGGAAATAGAACTGAATTCAGGAACATCATCAAAATACATAATTTTAACACCACAACACAGAAGAGGCCAGGATGCAAATGGACAGCGGAGCGAAAGAAACAACACATTGAACACATGAAGAAAATTTGGGCTGAGATAAAACATAAACAATCATGAAGGAATTCAAATTCCAATGCTCTCTTTAAATGGTAATAATCGAAAATAATAATAAATAATAATATGCTGTCGTAACTGCGGCTCTGCGGGATTCGTGTGTGGGTGTCTGTGAACCAACACACACAAAGCACGTGTCTGCGCGATGTTACGCCTGACCGTCGCCCTGCAGTAGTGCCGCCGCAGCACTGCTCCTATTCTACGTCACGCTGCAGTCAGGGAAAAATTCTAACTGGGGGCATTTGAAAGAAAAAAGACAATGGTTGTCATCTAAACAAGTTCCCTGTTCACGTTGACTCCAGCATAAAAAAATGGACTTCCTACCAACCGACTAAACGTTGGAATTATTATACCGTTGAATTAAAGCGTCAGCGAGTTTGTGACTCCGCTGCAAGTTTTTCTTGGCGAGAAGGAGTATCTCAGACATTATCAGTAGACAAAACTACCTGACAGCGTAGATATGTGGTAAACATCAGTATGAAAACTGCACATGCCCTCCGTAATTACATCTCAGATTCACAAAGAAATATCATAAATCACCTGAAAAGTGGAAAATAAGTACACAAGAAGATAATACCGCTTGTAAATCACATGTTCATACTGATGTCTAAACCGGAGGTGGATTCAGATCACTTCGTGTTCTGAATCAAATGGAATGCACAGAAAAACACAAATTCCATATGTGAGATTTGTACACACAAACTCATGAAAAGCTTATGACATAGTTCCCAATTAACTGATGTTCAGTAATTCGCCATATCGTTGAACAGAACCGGTAGCGAATATGTGACATTTTCAATCGTCTACTGTTGATAAAAGTCGGTTGTGTGGTAAATTTGCAAACAAGGGTAAACCTAACAGGCCTGGTAACTTTCGTTTTGGTTTAATCCGTTACCTAATAATGCTCCAGGTGCTGCTCACTCATCACTGGTGAGAGTGAAATTTATTGTTGTAATAGTTATTAATTGTAAAATTGCATTAGACTTTGAAACATACTCTGCTGGCTATCAGGCTGTTAGTAATGTAAAGTCTTTATGGATTGATAATACTGATATCAGAATGAATTTTGATGATGTTAGTAACCACTGGGATTACAGTGTTCCTGTCACCGGCATTTATTATGATTTAAATCCTGATAAAGCTACTAAAATTGAAAATACTACTAGTTTAAAACCATCAGGTGGACGTGCTAAAAATCTGGAAACAGTTCTTCGAAATACTCATTACAGGGCTCAAAACCTACTGGTGATCAATCCTACGACAAGAATGCAAAATAACGATGCCTGTTACTACTAGTAGGCAAACAAAAATAACAAGTAAACCAGTAACTGCGACACCTGAATCTAAAACGAAATCCTTTTACTGTTCCGCTGAAGAGAATAAATACGAAAGAAAGTGTTATAATAATGGAAATCATGGTGTTGAGGATGTGTAAATGAAATGAATTAACAGAAGCAGACATTCGTATATATAGAAAGGAATGTCTACCTGTGTTAATTGTTTATTTACAATCAATAAAATTTTCAGTGACGACACTGGATTTAATTCTTTTTAATACCTTTCTTTCGTATTCCATATATGCTCTCCTCGGAACGTACCAGTATTGGAACACAATATTACATACAGTAGTTTTTGGTGTAATCTAATCTGGCTCATATTTTGCAGAAATATTAGTAGCATTTCAAGGGGAATAAAGTTTTAAACTCTTCACGTGAGTCTTCATCAAAATTAGGATCATCATTACAATGAATCTTCTATTTATATATTCTTGTAGTCCAAACGTTTTGGATTAATTATTTTGAATACAAGTACCGTAACTGATTATGGTGAAATAGTACATTCGTGTAATTGTACTTCTTCAATACGTCCACAATCTCCATTAAACTGCAAATCCAACTATATTAAAATGAAGTCACTAGCAATAACTTCAAAATATAGTGTTTTGGCTTGTTTTATGTAAGTGTGCGTTTCGGATACAGCGTATTTCATTAGTAGACGTTTTAGATACAGTATAGTGCATTAATGTTATTTGATCATGTTTGAGCGCTTTTTCAAAACTCTGTTTGGATAACGTTGCTGGTAAAATATCACTTAACGAGGTTTCAGTTTGACAAATGCTAGCTAACGGAAAACATACATTTTCTTGAATTAATTACACGATGTCTGGAAAGTTTTTACGCTTTCGGTGATTCAACATCCATCCATCGCCAAACGTATTAGGCAGTCTTTGGTGGAATTCACGAGTAGCGTTATCTCCTCGCCGAATACAGGCATTTCTGATCCTCTGCGTAGCGGAACTGAAGACGAGTACTTTGCTGTTTGCGTTGCCATGCTCTGAAATATATTAAACAAATACCTTGGTTGGGATCTAAGCTTCGTCTTGCGTTACTGATGGATTTGCTCTAATAGTGTTTTTCTATAACTGTCTCGTTTGTGAAATTATCATTTAACTGAAAGCCAAAACAGGGTTTTAAACATCTACCACAACATAACACTTGTTGCATTTGGTGAAGGTAACAAAATACATCATTCTGGTTACTACATTGAATTTCCCAATGCTGTTTTTCAAATTTCTGTTGCACTAGAGTTTCTAATGTATCTCCATTGTAATTCACTAACAACATGATTTCTGCAGCAATGGTCACATAACATTTGAATGACATTACTGCTGTGAACTTTGCGAACGTGACATCTGTGATAATTTAAAATACTTACCCAATCAGTTTGTGTCACACAGGAAAACACTATGTAACTGCGTCATTTGTTTGCTTAAGACCATGGAATGTCATGTAGTTTCACACTGACATCTTGACACATAGCATCAAGCATCCATAGCGTCTACAGTCTGATAAATCAAAATCATAGTGTTCACCAAATGTTTTGCCAGTAATATATTTGTAACATACTTTGCGATATTTTAACCTGGACAGCGCAGTCTGTGTACTTCGTGGGCCTTAAACCACAGATGACTGTCTTTTGCAATTACATGAACTCGTGAACTGTTTATTCTACAATGGACAAAATTTTGACGTTCATTGTTTCTATGGTACAAGTGTCCAGGCCGATACACAACATCGATTTCGCTTACGTCTTCAGTAATACCTAGATAAATATATACAGGTCTGTTGGTGTCGAACAACACTTCATTAACTTCGTTTTTTGTGTGTATCGCGGTGTAAAGGTTCTGGTGACATCTTACCAGTTGAAGTGCGACTTGATGTGAATATCCCACGGAAAATCTAGGAAATGACGTCTATCAGCACCACGCGCCTCTTAACAGTCAGAAACAGAAGGAGAGGCGTCTGAAGTGTGCCTCGTTTTGTTCTGAACTGGGCGAAAAACTAACTTGCTAAGACCGCACCCGCAGCGTCATTCTAACACCCCTCGATGCAGTTGACACTAGAAAAATGAACTTTCTTCCCCTCCATGTCCGATCGGTCTGGGTTATCAATTAAATGACATTAAATAATTAATCATTCAGGTTAGTATCTCAGGTCGTGGACGTCCACCGTTCAGGCGGAACGCACCGGTCGCGCACCGCGGCACAAGTTCAGAGCGTCCGCCCTGCGACTCCGAGACGTGTGCTTCTCCTGCAAGAATGGTGCCGCGGTGAGGGGTGGCTATACTTGGGACCCGGTGCAGAGCTGGCGCGTGCGGCATGAACGGTGGGCATCCACGACCTGAATCTACCTATATGTTTAGCCCAAAGCTACTCTATCAGATAGTGTATACTTTGTCACAGGTAAAGTCTGAGTTACTCTCGCTCACGGAGGATAACTTGCAGCGAACTCGCATAGTCGCTACCGCGTTAGTCCAATGATGCAGAAGTTACCATATTTCCAACGTTTAATTGGTTAGTGGGAATCAGTCCGAAAACGCCCTTTTTTCCATTCTGGAAGTAATGTTAATAACATACGCTACTGGCCATTAAAATTGCTACACCAGGAAGAAATACAGATGATAAACGAGTATTCATTGGACAAATATATTATACCATAACTGACATCTGATTACATTTTGACGCAATTTGGGTGCATTGATCCTGAGAAATCAGTACCCAGAACAACCACATCTGGCCGTAATAACAGCCTTGATACGCCTGGGCATGAGTCAAACAGAGCTTGGATGGCGTGTGAAGGTTCAGCTGCCCATGCAGCTTCAACACGATACCACAGTTCATCAAGAGTAGTGGCTGGCGTGATGTGACGAGCCAATTGCTCGGCCACAATTGACCAGACGTTTTCAATTGGTGAGAGATCTGGAGAATGTTCTGGCCAGGGCAGCAGTCGAACATTTTCTGTATCCAGAAAGGCCCGTACAGGAGCTGCAACATGCGGTCATGCATTATCCTGCTGAAATGTAGGGTTTCGCACGGATCGAATGAAGGGTAGAGCCACGAGTCGTAATACATCTGAAATGTAACGTCCACTGTTCAAAGTGCCGTCAATGCGAACAAGAGGTGACCGAGACGTGTAACCAGTGGCACCCCACACCATCACGCCGGGTGATACTCCAGTATGGCGATGACGAATACACGCTTCCAATGTGCGTTCACCGCGATGTCGCCAAACACGGATGCGACAATCATGATGCTGTAAACAGAACCTGATTCATCCGAAAAAATAACGTTTTGCCATTCGTGCACCCAGGTTCATCGTTGAGTACACCATCGCAGGCGCTCCTGTCTGTGATGCAGCGTCAAGGGTAACGGCAGCCATGGTCTCCGAGCTGATAATCCATGCTGCTGTAAACGTCGTAGAACTGTTCGTGCAGATGGTTGTTGTCTTGCAAACGTCCCCACCTGTTGATTCAGGGATCGAGACGTGGCTGCACGATCCTTTACATTCATGCGGATAAGATGCCTGTCATCTCGACTGCTAGTGATACGAGGCCGTTGGGATGCAGCACGGCGTTCAGTATTACGCTCCTGAACCCACCGATTCCATATTGTGCTAACAGTCATTGGATCTCGACCAACACGAGCAGCAATGTCGCGATACGATAAACCGCAATCGCGATAGGCTACAATCCTACCTTTATCAAAGTCGGAAACGTGATGGTACGCATTTCTCCTCCTTACACGAGGCATCACAACAACGTTTCACCAGGCAACGCCGGTCAACTGCTGTTTGTGTATGAGAAATCGGTTGGAAACTTTCCACATGTCAGTACGTTGTAGGTGTAGCCACCGGTGCCAACCTTGTGTGAATGCTCTGAAAAGCTAATCATTTGCATATCACAGCATCTTCTTCGTCGGTTAAATTTCGCGTCTGTAGCATGTCATCTTCGTGGTGTAGCATTTTTAATGGCGAGTGGTGTATATTTAATCAGCGAGGAGAGTGAGTCTGTATAGAAGATAAGCAAATTTTTGTGATTAATGTTGGCTCATGGAGTTTTCACTTTGTGCGCAGCGTGACGTAAAACAAATAATTCAGGTGTGCTCTAAAAGAAAATGACAAACAGCTGATTGCAGCTTCATAAAAATTGGATGATTTATTCAAAAGAAAGTGTTTCACAAACTCATCAAGTCAATAACGCATTGATCCACCTCTGACCCTTATGCATGCAGTTACTCGGCTTGGCATTGATTGCTAGACTTTTTGGATGTCCTCCTGAGAAATATCGTGCCACATGCTGTCCAACTGGGTGTTAGTCAACATCCAGAAACGCTTGGAGGGCCCTCCCCATATTCTCCAGACGTTCTCGATGGGGGAGAAATCCACCGACGTTGCGCGACAAGGTAGGATTTGCCATGCACGAAGACAAGCACTAGGAACTCTCGTCGTGTGTGAGCGTGCGTTATCTTGCTGAAATGTAAGCCCAGGATGGCTAGCCACGAAAGGCAATAAAACGTGGCATAGAATATGGTTGACGTACCGCTGTGCTGTAAGGGCATTGCGGATGAAAACGAAATAGGTCTTCCTATGAAATAAATGGCGTCTCAGACCATCACTCCTGGTAGTAAGGTCGTATGGCGCGCACCAGTAAGACCAGTATCCCACCGCAACCTGGGGTGACTCCAGACAGGTATTCGGCCTGTAATCTCATTAATTGGAGTAGAATTGTCTTCAGTGAGAGGTCACGCTTCGAAATGAGCCCTGGTGACCAGCGACGACATGTCTAGAGGCGGCCTGCACTGCTCGTTCGGTGTCACGGACGGCCAACCCACGTTAGCGCTGAATGCACCTACGTCTCGGTTAGCATTGTGTAGCATACGAGGTGTGACAATAAAGTAATGCGACTGATACTACTACTACTACTACTACTACTACTACGTGATCAGGCCCAGTGGACCGCACGCATCTACAAGTTTCCTCCTCCACTGTATTCTGTCCATTGCTGCTATCCGCCATTCGTTCACATCTATTGACACTTGGTATAAATCTTCATGGAGTCCATCCCTCCAACGCTTCTTGGGTCTCCTTGGCGGTCTCTTTCCTGTAGGTGTGAAATCCAGGAGCTTCAGAGGCCATCTGTGATCCTCCATCCGGGCCACATGCCGGCCCACTGCATTCGTTTGACTTTGACAGTTCGTGCTATGTTGGGCTGCTGGTATAGTTCCTCAAGCTCTTGGTTGTATCTGATCCTCCATTGCCCTGTATCTGCATCCAGAACCGGACAGAAGATCTTCCGAAGCATTTTTCTCTCAAAATCAAGGAGCTTATGGAAGTCCTGTTTCCGGAAACTCCATGTCTCACAGCCATATAGAACAACAGGCTGGATCAGGGTTTTGTACAGTCGAATCTTGAACTGTCTGGAGAGAGATTTGGTCCGAAGAAGTTGTGCTATGCTCTGGTAAGATCGGTTTCCTGTTTGTATTCTGGCATTGATCTCTGCTTCACATGACGAGTTCTCAGTGAAAAGTTCCCCTAGGTATTTGAATTCTTGCACTCTCTTGTACGAATGATCCCCAACCTGCAGTGATTGTAGATGATCAGCAGTCTGACAATGACCACGCGTCATAACGAGATACTCTGTCTTGGCTTCGTTTATGTTTAGCCCAAATTTGCTGGCAGCCTCCTTTAGTGCTTTGGTCATTTGCTCCGACTCCTCTTCCGACCTAGAGAGTAAACAGATGTCGTCTGCATAGGCTAAGTATGCCAGTCTCTTTCCTTCGATTTCAATCCCTTCGTTCTCTTGAAAGATCTCGCGTACGATCTTATCGAGGGTAAAGTTGAACAGGATAGGGGACAACCCATCTCCTTGCCTGAGTCCTGTCACAATTTCAAGCTCCTCAGTTACGCGATTTCCCATCTTGACCTTTACACGTGTTTCGTTCAGACGGATCTTTATCAGATTGATGAGTTTCTCTGCTATGCCAATCTCCCTTAAACCGTTGAGCAGGCTCTTGCGATGTATGCAATCATAAGCCTTCTTAAAATCAACGAATTAAATATGCAAATCTTTACCATATCCACCGAGTTTGTCAATGAGCTGCCGGAGACTGAAGATGTGATCTACTGTTGACCGTCCTGGCCGGAAACCTCCCTGGTACTCCCCAATCACCGATTCTGCCACTGGCTGAATTCTATGTATGAGGCAATTGGACAGGATCGTATAGCAGACGTTAAGCAGAGCGATTACTTGATAGTTGTCACATTTCAGTTTGTCGCCCTTCTTATGTATTGGACAAATCAGAGCTGTTTTCCATTCTCCTGGTAGTTCTTCTTTGGTCCATATTGCCTGTATCATTCGGTGTATTTTTCTCCACGTTTCTCTTCTCCTGCCAGGATCATATCAGCCTGTATTCCATCTTCACCTGGACTCTTATTCTGTTTAAGGTGTCCGATTCTGGTTTTTATCTCATCCTGGGTCGGTGGGGGATAGTCTGCATCGGCTGTAATTCGGTACTGGAAATCAAACTGCAGTTCGTGTTCATCACAATTTGGCAGCTGTCTGTACTCTGTCAGTACTCTTTCCATCTCTCAGCTATGTCCCTATCTTTCGTCAGGATCTTATCACGGGAATCTTTGACCTGGTGACCTTTGCAGAGGTACTTCACCCTCAGAAACATTTCCCTAGTCTCCTGTCCTCTGAAGTCTGTTTCTGCTTCAATGATGATATTCCTTATGTATTTCCTCTTTGCTCTTCTCAGAATTGCTTGTGTAGTCTTTCGGTCCTCCTCAAATTGTGCTTTGGCCTGAGCCAGATTTGTCCCCTTCAGCCATTTGTTCCTGGCTTCCTTTCTCCTTTCGAGGGCATCTGCACATTCCTTTCCAAACCAGATCTTCTTGCCCACTGGGTTTCCCATGAGTGTTTCCTTTGCTGTATCCCTAACTGAGCTCTGGATGTTTCCCCACATTAGTTCGAGGTCCTGATTCGCGTCCACTTCACTGAGTGCTTCAAAGCGGTTACTAAGTTGCAACTGGTATCTGGTCTTCGTTGCCTCATCTTTCAGTTTCTCCACATGGTACCTTTCCACTCTTTTTAACTTAGGCCCCGTTCTTCCTTTACAATGGATGTTTAAACGGCCTCTGAACAGGAAATGATCACTCCCACCTTCGCCACCCCGCGCTGTCTTAACGTCTGACACCCATCTCTTGGCTCTGAGATCAATGGCAACATGGTCTATTTGATTTACAGTTCTCCCATCTGGTGATACCCAGGTTCTTTTATGTATGTTTTTCAGCTGGAAGTTTGTGCTGGAGATGAACAACCCTAATGGTGTAGCGAAGCTGATGAACCTAACTCCATTGTCATTGCTTAGGTTGTGTAGACTGTGCCTACCTGTTGTGTCTTGGAATATTTGTTCTTTCCCAACCTTGGCATTCATATCACCAAGGAGGATCCTCAGGTGTCCATTTGGTATAGCGTCCATCACTGCCTCTAGCTGTGCATAGAACTCGTCTTTCACTTCACATTCGCTCTCCTCCGTGGGAGCATGACAGTTCACAAAAGTCGCCTTAATATGCTTTACGTCCAGTGTTAGAACAGATATTCTTGGGTTGACTGAAACGAATTCTGAAACATTAGTGGCCAACGTCTTACAGACGCAGGAACCAGTGCCTAACAGATGATCTCGCTCACAGGCTCCATACAGAATTGTACAGTTTTCAACATCAATGCTCCCAGCATCGTCCCACCGGATCTCTTGCAGTGCAACTAGGTCTAGTTCATTCCTCTGAATTTCCTTGTTCACACTGATTACAGCTCCTGTTTTGTACAGACTCCTTACATTCCACGTTCCAAACCGTATACCGTTTCTTTGCCATTGACGTCGTCTATTTTTGTCAGTAATGTTCCGAGGCTTACTTGTGGTCTTGAAAGCATGTTTAATTTTTTACGAAGAGAGGGTGCTGGCCTCCCGTCCAACCTGCGGTATTACCCTCACAGCTTACAGGACTGCTGGCTTTTCTTAAGGGGTGGGCTCCCCTCAGGAGTTGGGTTATAAGTAGGAATAAGAAAATTGGAAAGACTGATGTGAAAAAAATTGTTGCTTACCGCTTTAGTCAAGTTTAGTGTTGTCTCCTTCAAAGTAGTTCCCTTCTGACTGCACATCCCTTTTCCAGCGCGTCTGCCATTGATGGTAACTTTTCTGGAACTCATCTTCTGTAACATCCTCCAAGACCTTCGTCACAGCTTTTTGGACATCTGGTGTTGCTTGAAAACGGTGTCCCTTGAACGCCGTTTTGACTCTTGGAAATAGAAAAAAGTCGCACGGAGCGATATCTGGTGAGTAAGGTGGCTGTAGCAGTACTGAAATTTGTTTTGAGATTAAAACTTGCTGTAATAACAGAGCAGTATGGGATGGCGCACTGTCGTGATGCAGAATCCAATTATCAGCAATGTTGCCACGGACACGAAGAAATCTTTTACGAAGTCTTTCTAAAATTTCTTTTTAGTTATATTAGTTAACTGTTTGTCCAGGAGGCACCCACTCTTTATGAATGATTCCCTTGTAATCAAAGGAGAACACAAGCATGCATTTTACTTTTGATTTTGACATGAGAGTTTTTTTTGGTCTGGGTGATCCCTTTGAGCACCATTGCGAACTTCGGCGTTTTGTCTCTGGATCATACTGAAAAAAAAAACTTTCATCACCAGTGATAACAAGGAGCAAAGATTCTGGATTGAATTCCATTTGCTCTAACAGATCGGCTGCCACATTTTTCCGTGTTTCTCGCTGTTGTGGTGTGAGATTTTTGGGGACCATTTTAGCACAAATATTTCTCATACCAAGATCTTCAGTTACTAGATGAACCGTTTCTCGATTAATGGTAAGTTCTTCTGCAATCATTTTCACGGATAATCTTTGATCAGATCATACGAGTTCAGGCACCCTGGCCAAGTTGACATCCGTCCGTGAGGTTGATGGTCGTCCACTGCGGTCTTCGTCTTCAATATTGGTTCTGCCTTCACTAAACATAATAGGCCAACGAAAAACTTGAGCTCTTGACGTAACCACCTCTCGAAAAGCCTTCTGAAGCTTACTGTAAGTCGTCGTCGCGTTTTCAACTAATTTAACACAAAAAGTGGCATACCGTTGCGCAATATTATGCAGTTCTATTTCCATTAAGAGAGACACGAACATGTGTTAACTTATTACATCACAACTCACGACTGAGCAGTTGCATCGATGTGCCACTTGGACTAGAAGCAGCTTGTAGACCAATGTCAAAGATATTGTCCATACGCAAGCCTGCAGGGTTGCCACATCTTGCAAAGAAAATCAGTCTCATTACTTTATTGTCGCACCTCATACACACACATAATTACAGCAGAGGTGTGTCTAAATATACAACACCCATGGGTGTATTTACGTTTCTCATAGGTAGTTTTTAGTGCATTTCAGGAGTCCGGAGGCAAAGTGAGTATGTTATAATGCAGTACTTACTTTATTCAAATTTTGTGGGAATGATGTTCAGGCTGTTTGCCGTTCGGCGAAACAGCAGCATTATACTGCTCCTCTTTCCCCACCCAGGTTTGAAGAACATAATTTGGCTCTATAAATTGTTGAGTACATGTGATCTTCAAGAAGGGAACATTCCAATTATTCCAGGCAGCGTAACTAAAATGTCAGAACGATTAATTATCACCACTCTGTATTTATGCATTTTTAGTTTAATAAATCTCGATCATGAGGAATCGGGACTACAGGGAAGAAGTTTTTTAATGTTTCTCCGCGTACAGCGTGAAGTGGCTGTTCATATGATCAGCGCACGCTAGTGGCCTCTTTGGAGCCGACGACACGTTTGCAAATTCCACGAACATGGCGATCACGTTCACAGTTCATCGTCTTGGTGCCTTCACAAAATCGCCTGTCGGTTGCGCGTTGGTGCAACGCTGAAAACGCTGGCATCTCCGTAAGTGTACGTCAGCGCGAATCCGACAAAGCAAGCTGTCACGTCAATGCGCCACTGATGTCACCTGATTGGAGTAATTTGTTACAGCAATAAAAAATTGATCAGAGTGCCGTCTCACCTCAGAATACAGAACTCGACTGATTCCTATTGGACGAGAGTAAAATGGGGACACGAAGATGTTTGATTCACATTGGGTAATTCCCCTTCCCTACCCCTATCCCTGTCCACTCCTTTCCCTAGGTGAGCTTGCTAGGTGTCGAAAGTGACCTTCAGTTTGACACGCGAATATGTAATGTGTCACCAGGCCAAAAGTACTGACGGATGCTGAACCAGCGATTTGGGCTCGTTCTCTCCTTGTCCCTCTATACGCTGCTGCACGCCTGTGTCACAATCACATTAATTCCTATTATATAAACAGGAAACAGACCACTGTCTTGTCAGAAAGTGTATCGTCTATTAGAGGTTTATGTGTTAGGTTGTGACACCTCCATGGAAGCATAGAAAAAGATTCTATCAACCAGTTGTACTATGCTTTCCACGTTCCAGTGAGATTGCTTTTCAGTAAGCATTCAGGCCTTTGTTTCTAATCGGTGATGATTGGGCCAGTAGAGACTGGCGCTTCTGCTACACTGCCTCTTCACAATTAGCGACGAGTTCCTGGATACTGTAGGTCTATGTTTATGTAAATGTTAACAAGACTAGGACTGCATCGACAGGAGGGGTACTAAAAGCGCCCGTAGCTGGTGTGGAATAAACAGTAGTAAGCGACGAAATAACACAACGCTCAACTTCACGGGGTGAACGCGATAATCCCCTCCTCGGCCAACCATGCAGCGCACTCAATTCGCACGGCGCGCCTGTAGGATTTCGCGTGAAGTATTCAACAGAAGCACTCTGACGTTCGGGATTGCTAGGGGTCGTACCATAGTGCCCGACTAGTTCCTGCTCGCCATGTAAACGTAATCGGCAGTGCAGGTCGGCACCTGGCCTCCAGGTTACGGCGCGTGCATCCATGCGCCCCCGCGCTCCGTAATCCTCGCTGCGTTGCTCTGTCCCACTAATCGGCTTTTAAAAACTCGCTGCCCGCCCGGGACCTGCAAAAGCCCAAGTGTAAACGGCACCGAAAGCTCCCGGTCGACCACAGGAGTCCGGGCCGCAAAAAAATATCGGCCGAACGTAACAGATAGCCCTTAAATATTGATAGATAGGATATTGAAGCGTGTGAGACCGAGCACCTCAATTTATTCCACACGTGGTCTCTCCACGTACTGCAAATAAATTAAAAATGAATATTAAACGGCTTGCTCGCATCATTTCGTAACTGTGTGCACTGCTGGGCGATCGCTTTTCAGTGCCAGCAAACATTCAACTAGCAGTTGGACGTGTTTTAATCCTTATAGATTGTTTTCAGTCTATGTGTGTAAATTTACGCTTGCACATTTCAGACACAAATAATTATCACTATCACGCTCTAATATTGTCAGATATCACTTCAGTGCGTATTACGTCAAACTCACAAAGACACTAAATATAAATCGTAACACAGCCTCAGCTTCTTACGCTGCTCATGACAATGGGAAGTACTTCATTTACAGCCTCGCTCTCCGTATGCGACCTTTCCTGCACGTCTAACCAAAATTCAGAGAAAACACTAACTAGAATGCCAGTGCGCGAACACAATGAAGTCGAAGCTCTCAGTTCACCAAGCACATATTGTCGATCAGTTGCGAGTATTTCTGTCACCTTAGCAATTACATAGTAGCCCCATGTCACTCTTTCGTTAGCACCATCTCCCAAACGCAGAATACGATATAGAGTCAGAGCTAACAAAATATAAACGAGACTGGAGCGAGGGAATCTGTCAATGGATGAGTACTCTTCGGCTATGAAACAGAATCAGGAATTGAAATGACGCAATTAGTTTGACTTCATACACAAGAGATTCATGTCGTAACGTTTGTGGAAACGCTCCTTCGTACCGACCTCAGAGTTGTGGCTTTAGGCGTGATGTCACTCGCGGCAACGGCCAGCACCCAGCTCTCTAAACGACGTGCGGCACTTGAAACAAATGAAGCGACGTATTGTTCAGGAGATTAAGCAGCAAACGTCTATTGTCGGACCCAGACCAGTTTTCTCCACTGCTTTGCTATTGAAATCTGTCGAAATACGAGTCGCCAGCATAATTTTGGCCTGTGAGGCATGAGCAACAGATTCAGTGCTCAAAAGCTAATTATTTATGCGCTGTATGTATCTCACTTCATTCTGAGAGATCCCGCTATCCGATCGCTGAACAGGTAAACGTACAACGACAAATGGCCGTATGCTGGCTCCTAACAGCTTACGCCAACAGTCACCACGAAAATAAAAATAACTTAATACTTGATATGTAGGGGAAAAATCACACAATAACTTCACAATTCAAATTTATGCAGCAACAGATGTAACGTATTGGCTTTAATCAGACGTCACCAAGTCCGCCACTTTTACTCGAAAATACAGGCCGCTTGCTAACAGCTCTATTCTGTGATTTGAAGTTTCTTCCTACCGAGCACATTCACACTCATTAAACTGCAACATTCGACTAGATAACCAGAAAGTCCGTAAGCTGAAGTGCACACCAAAGTGCGAGAAAACGCTTTCAAATTGTTGCAATATATAAAGTAACTTTTTTACATCGCGAAGGACCACTGTCACCCACCTTCCTAAATTTTGAACAGTCTTGAACACTACCATCGCTTTCATGGCACAGATGTGGCCGAGCGTTTAAAGGCGCTACAGTCTGGAACCGCACGACCGCTACGGTCGCAGGTTCGAATCCTGCCTCGGGCATGGATGTGTGTGATGTCCTTAGGTTAGTTAGGTTTAAGTAGTTCTAAGTTCTAGGGGACTTATGACCACAGCAGTTGAGTCCCATAGTGCTCAGAGCCAGCCATTTCATGGCACATGGCCTGGCTCCTACACTTCGTAGGCTGCCAGCGGGCTATCTATATCCCAAGCTCCAAGTCAGTCCACGAAATTATTTTAATATTCAGACCTTTCAGCGAATCAGCTTCATGAGCAGGCTTCAGGCCTTTTCGTTGATCATTTCGTGCACCCAGTAACAGCTCTCTTCTAGATAGGGTTGTTTCCTACAACGTCGTGTTACTGGTTTTTTTCCGACTTCTTGTATACACCTCCCGTTATCGGAACTTCTCTGATGCTTTAATCAACCATTACATGCCCCGGACACAAACCACGTAGTTTACAAGAAGACCGAGCAATCATCCACAAGCAGGACGAATCCCCCTTCCAGCAAGTGGTGCAGGCCGGCTGTTAGGCCCCAAAAGCCAAAGGACGACCCCCGCGTCAAGCCAGTAACAATATATTAAACTACTCTTCTTCTAAACACTGTAATATTTCTTAGCGTGACATATTAATAAGTTGACCCACTCTTCTAAGAGATAACTACTACACTAGTGGCCGACCTGGTTGGAAGAGCGGTTCTAGGCGCTACAGTCTGGAACTGCGCTACCGCTACGGTCGCAGGTTCGAATCCTGCCTCAGGCTTGGATGAGCGTAATGTCCTTAGGTTAAATAGGTTTAAGTAGCTCAAAGGTCTAGGGGATTAATAGCCTCAGAAGTTAAGTCCCATCGTGCTCAGAGCCATTTGAACCATACTACACTAGTGGGCAGAACTTAAGGATGAAAGCATGTTTCGTATGATGTGTCACTGCTAAGTAACACAGCTTGATGAAACTTGGACCAATCACAGAAAGAACCGCTACAGTATATCAGGAAACTTAACTGAAAGAAATACGCAAAGAGATGAACGAAAATTAGCCTTTTATTCAAACACAGGGTTCATCCGAATTTATGATCGTCCCCTGGGATTACAAACAGAAAGGACATGTTTCTTGGTAGGCTGCGTGATCACCACGGACAGCAATGCATGCTCCGAAAACTGCTTCCACGTTGGCCGCAGGCTTCTTGCGAGTTCTTGTCGTAGGGCGTTCTACACATTTCAAAAAAAGTTTTGCATCACCCCAGTTGTAGTGTAACGACGCGTATGACTCAATGATTTTTGTTTGAAATATGACCATGTGCAGACTTCGTCACCTACGTCGTTTACAAAACACTTCAAAAAATTATTTTAACTCTTTTAAAGTTCTCTATAAAAGATTCTTGATCGAAACTGTAATTAAAACACCTTCAGTCGAGTCGTTTGTGCAAAATTACGTCACTCAGTCCAACTGGTTTGCGCAATACTTTTGAAATTGAGATGTCGTTTGTTTCTTTTTGGAAATTATATTTTTGCAAGCTATCTTATTTTTCCCATATTAAAATCAGACTGTAAAACCTTTAAGATTCAAAAATCGAAATCAAACTCTTCTGAAAATTAATGTTTTGAAAAAATTCAGTAATAATTTTTCCTCAATATAACTCTTCACGAACAATTCTGGAACACGTATTTAAGCTTTAGAGCATATACTGTTTTATTGTCTTCGTATGTGCTACATTCAGATGTGAACATCAGACTCGACAAAACATAACTGAACAAAATACAACCCGAACTAAACATTCTGTGACGTCATTACAATGGAAAATTAATTTTTTTTTTATTTGAATGTTGGAGGTTCGACGCAACAACCCGGTCGCAGGATATTCTGCTGCTCTTTGGGCGTTGACCCACGACGTATAGTGGCCAGCAGTTTTCTTTCTGGTCCCGGTAGTGAAGATGCTGTCTCCGCGAGTTGCGCTACTCTCTCCAAACATGAAACATACAAAACAAAAATACAAAACTTTAAATATTTTACAAACGTAACAAAATATTACAAACAGATAAACTAAACACTAAATTAAACTTATATTTGCCTGCAAACTGAGCTGATCCTTGTGGATGGGTGACGCTTTAATTTCGCGTCTCTTTACACGGTTCCCAGAACTCCTGAAGACAAACCTTGATTTTAGATATTGTATCACAGACCCAGTCCCTTTGACTGTTCAGAGATGTCACCAATCCCACCAAAATATGGTCCGACAGCCGATCAGTTCCAGTCATTCCACCAGGAGGGAGGTACACAGCTCATGTTATCTGTAGTTCAACCATGTCTAGACGGTCAATATGGCGGTTCGATCGCGTCCGCACAGATACTTTGTGCCAGGAAGGGCTCTCAACAAGAGAAGTGTCCAGGCGTCTCGGAGTGAACCAAAGCGATGTTGTTCGGACATGGAAGAGATACAGAGAGACGGGAACTGTCGATGACATTCCTCGCTCAGGTCACCGAAGGGCTACTTCTGCAGTGGGTAACTGCTACCTATGGATTAGGGCTCGGAGGAACCCTGACAACAACGCCACCATGTTGAATAATGCTTTTCGTGCAGCCAGAGGACGTCGTGTTACAACTCAAAGTGTGCGCAATAGCCTACATGATGCACAACTTCACTGCCGACGCCCATGGCATTGCCGATCTTTGCAACCACGACACCATGCAGCACGGTACCATGGGACCAACAACATGCTGAAAGGACCGCTAAGGACTGGCCTCACGTTCTCTTCATCGATGAATGTCGCATTTGCCTTCAACCTGACAGAAGTCGGAGACGTATTTGGAGGCAACCCGGTAAGCCTGAACGCCTTAGAGACACTGTCCAGCGAGTGCAACTAGATGGAGGTTCTGTATTGTTTTGGGGTGGCATTACGTTGGGCCGACGAACGCGCTGGTGGTCATGGAAGGCGCCATAACGGATATACGATACGTGAATGCTATCCTCCGACCGATAGCGCAACCGTATCGGCAGCATATTGGCGAGGCATTCGTCATGGTGGACGACAATTCGCGACCCCGCCGTGCACATCTTCTGAATGACTTCCTTCACCGGAGGTGCGAGTTCTCCCTCGGGCTTGGGTGTGTGTGTTGTTCTTAGCGTAAATTAGTTTAAGTTAGTTTAAGTACTGTGTAAGTCTAGGGACCGATGACCTAAGCAGTTTGGTCCCTTAGGAATTCACACACGTTTGAACATTTGAACATCCTTCGCAACATCGCTCGACAAGAGTGGCAAGTATGTTCTCCAGACATGAACCCTGTCGAACGTACCTGGGATGGATCAAAAAGGGCTGTTTATGGACGACGTGACCCACCAACCACTCTGAGGGATCTACGCAGAATCGCCGTTGAGGAGTGGGACAATCTGGACCTACAGTCTTGATGAACTTGTGGACAGTACGCCACGACGAATACAGGCATGCATCAGTGCAAGAGGACGTGCTGCTGGGTATTAGAGGTACCGGTGTGTACAGCAGTCTGGACCACCGCCTCTGAAGGTCTCACTGTATGGTGGTAAAACATGCATTGTGTGGTTATCATGAGCAATAAAAAGGTGTAAATGATGTATATGTTGATATCTACCCCAGTTTTCCGTACAGTTTCCTGAACTCTCGGAACCGCGGTGACGCAAAGCTTTTTTGATGTGTGTTTATCCTACAGCGTGGTTGATCACTGCTCGATGGTTGTTGGCGCATGTGGACATGCTGCAGTACGTCTAGCCGACGCATCCACACCTACTGTATGGGATTTACATCGGGAGAACGGGAGGGCCAGTCCATTCGCCAAATATCATCTCTTTCCAAAATCTCCTCCACTTGTGTTGTTCCATATGATCACGCACTGTGATCCATAACAATGAAGGAAGGGCGGAATGCACCACTGAAAATATGCGCCAGGTGAAGGAGTGCAGTGACACCATGAGGTTCATCGGTGTGTGTACTGTGTTCAGAGATTTCAAGGTCAGTAGGCACATTCAACATTACGCCTCCCTACACCGTAACATCAGCATCACTATAACGATCTGGTTCTACAATACTGGACGTAGACCCATTTGGCGAGTGATGAGAACACGTAATGCACCCAAGAAAACAAGTGTTACGGTGTGGGAAGCCATAATGTTTCCTTTGCAGTGAATCGTTCCGATTGTTTCTGCTGCTGCAGCCCCTGTCCCGAAGGATGCGGTTCTCAGTAGGAGCGCTCACAGTCCGCGCCCACCACCTTGTTCTTTGGCTCCTGAAAACGTTTCGTTTCAGACGGAATTCCGCCGGCCCCTGTGACCGAGAGGTTCTAGGCGCTTCAGTCCGGAACCGCGCTGCTGCTATGCTCGCATGTTCGAATCCGGCCTCGGGTATGGATGTGTGTGATGTCCTTAGGTTAGTTAGGTTTAAGTAGTTCTAAGTATAGGGGGCTGATGACCTCAGCTGTTAACTCCCATAGTGCTTAGAGCCATTTGAATCATTTTTTTTTTCTAGTATCACCCGATATGTAGACCAACCAGTCGATTTCACAAAATAATATTTACAATTTCCTTCGCTATATGTTCCATATCAAATTAATCAGATGCAATGTATCTAATTCAAAACATCAGTTCGTTACAAAATGCAGTTACATGTTGTTGCGAAATTAGCTATAAACAGAAAAATTATACTTTTATGGTACATGTGACACTGAGCTGCAGTGTTACAGTTAGCCTGAAAGAAATTTGTTAGCTTGACCTACAAAGAAGACAACGGCCGTGCAGTCTGGCCGCGTGGTTTGAGGCGCCATGTCACGCATTGCGCGGCCCCTCCCACCTGAGGTTCAACTCCTCCCTCGGGCATGGGTATGCGTGTTGTTCTTACCATAAGTTACTTTAAGTAGTAAGTCTAGGGACCGATGACCTCACAAGTTTGGTCTCTTCGGAATTCACACACATTTGGACATTTTGAAGACAACGGAATGGCAATGAGTTTCTCATGCGGACTGTAGAAGATCATCGGCGATCTTCATAAGAAAACTGAAAGACATAAATCCACGCAGGAGAATCATGTGGACCGCCAAACCTTCGAATAACGCTCTCAGTGATGCCCTTGTAGACGTTTTCGTCAGGAAATCTAAATTCACGTTGACACATCATGGCAACGCAAAATTACACAACTGAAACAGTAGTATCTGGGGAGACGAAAGCAAGAAACAGTGACCACTCTTAACTTGCACTAGGTCTCCGCAATAAAATTCCTACCGAAAAAAGAGTTACACCAGAGATGAGAAATAACTGCGATGTATGATGTGTCACCGCTACATTGTGACAAAGTAGTGATTTTACTGCTACTTGTAACTTAAAAGTAGATAATTAACATCCTAAACCATTCGTTAAAAATGTTTGAGACTAAAAATGCGATGTAGTGGTCACTTAAGTAGACAAGGAAACATTTAAATTTAAACAATTTAGAACTAATTTTGACGAACTGAAGCACTTCCCGTGAGCTTTAACTGCGACCACAACATTTGGTGTGCCTAAGAAACAAAGGTCTGTCCCTCGATGGTAGAAAGCTATTAATTCACCATTATAAAACCTGGTGAAGCATTAAACAAAAATCTTCAGCGTCTGCTGCGTATAGCGATACCATACAGAAAAAAAACTGTGTAAGAGTCCAATACTCCCTGGATCCAATTTTCGTAATGCCTCTGTTCACAAACAGGGCAGTGAAATTAGCGATAAGCTCTCCACGAGCAACAGTGACCTCAAAATTCCTCATGTTTTATTATATGGAAACGAGTTGGTCTTGGGATGAAGGGTAATTTCGTGAACAGATGGATGACGTAGCAGTAGGAAGAGCATTAAGATGGTCTACTGCAGCAGCAACAAAAGTGGATGGTTCATCAAATACAACGTCGATACACTGTACACACCATGAGTTTATAAGGTCAGATTTGACAGAGGATGGTTTGCGACAGAGAGACGGCATGCTCTATCAGCAAATAGCTAAGAAAGTCCTAGCCCCACCATTTGTAACAACAAACATTTCCCTGGTAATCACTTGGGCTGACCATTTTTTTCCGCTACCTGATACGACACCACAGAGACTCTCCTGCTGAATGCCAATGTTGACTATTACAATTCTTATATACATTGAAACAAATAAAGAATTTCCCCAAACTGTGACATCTATTCACGCTATTAATTTCATCACGTTCTTGTTAAATACCATTGGGCCTCGAGAAAAGTCCGGATATTAGATGTAAAGTGACAGAGCTTCAGTAGTATTGGCTACTTCTCACAGCACTAGTAA
Source organism: Schistocerca piceifrons (assembly GCF_021461385.2). Classification (NCBI taxonomy): domain Eukaryota; kingdom Metazoa; phylum Arthropoda; class Insecta; order Orthoptera; family Acrididae; genus Schistocerca; species Schistocerca piceifrons. Next base: position 958,757,802 of record NC_060138.1, read on the forward strand.
TTATCACAACACTGGTTCGTTTCATGTTATGCCATGACTTACAAATCAGATGTATCTTTTCACTGAGATTATTTCTGTCTTCTAGGAAGTATATTCGGATTCCCGAAGACTTTTGACCCTTCAGAGTGATATAAATTCATTTGACATGCTCGTATATCGTTAACACGCGACCCCCTAGCTTAGAAGAAAGGGGAGGTGAACCAGATCGAATACGCGCCGCTGATTAACGACCGTAGGCTAGCACACAGTCCACCCTGCCTTTTAGCGATTTCCAACGCTCATGTAGGCAACTTGTGAGCCAGTCCCCAAATACGATGCACAGACGTTTACAATACTATAACACACAAAACAAAGTACACACAATTCACAGACTGATGGCTCCCGTGACGACTGTGCCGTCAAGGAAGGGTATCCGGCAAAACTGTATTAGATAAAATTTGTTAAATGCAGAGAAATCGGACCCCGTACTACACAGGATAAACGCTGCGGGAAAGGATAAAAACGGAAAAAAATACAAATGCATTTGATTTCATAATAAGTGTAGCAACAGTGGTTTGAGCTTTAGGTTTTCTATATGCAGCCAGATGTGCAACTACACTCAAACAAATGGAAACTGTTACACCATGAACACCAAGACTGAATGCTACCGGGCTGATAATTCAAATTTGATCATTATGTTGCTTCATTTTCAGTTTAGGAAACTTAATTCCTGCACATGAAAAATCGTTTGAGTACACGAGGGGTAGTGAGTGTATCTAATGTAACTGGGTCATTTGACGTGGAAAACGCAACCAAGCCTGTACGGAGGACGTGTATGTGCTGCTTATCTGACACTGAGAAAGGTGGACGCAGTATAGCGAGGAACGTGTGAGAATCACCTTGGCGCCCAATACGAAATTACTATCAACCGTCACAAAGCGTTCAGCGTACTGTCTGATTAAAGTCGTTTCATAAGCGACTTTGAAGAAACAGTGTGGTGAACAATTCAAACAATCGTCGAACGGTACACTTCTACATCTACATGTACGTTATTACACTGCTATTCACAATAAAGTGCCTGCAAGAGGGTTCAATGAACCACCTTCAAACTGTCTCTTTACCGTTACACTCTCGAACGGCACGCGAGGAAAACGAGCACTTAAATTTTTCTGTGCGATCCCTGATTTCTCTTATTTTCTCGCGATGATCGTTTCTCCCTATGTAGGAGGGTGCCAACAGAATGTTTTCGCAATCGGAGGAGAAAACTAGTGATTGAATTTTCATGGGAAGATCCCGTCGCAGCGAAAAACACCTTTGTTTTAATGATTGCCACTCCAATTCATGTATCATGTCTGTGGCACTATCTCCCCTATTTCTCCATGATACAAAACGACCTGCCCTTCTTTGAACTTACTCGATGTCATCCGTCAATTGAACCTCATGCGGATCCGGCACCGCACAACAATACTCCAGAATAGGCCGGACAAGCATACTGTAAGCAGCCTCTTTTTAACGACCTGATGCTCCTTTTAAATGTTCTGCCAATGAATCGCAGTCTTTGGTTTGTTCTACCCACAAGATTATCTACGTGATCGTTCCAATTTAGGTTATTTGTAATTGTAATCCATAAGTATTTAGTTGAATTTACAGCCTTCAGTTTTGTGTGACTTACCGTGTAATCGAAATTTATCGGATTTCTTTTAGTACTCATGTGAATAACTCCACACTTTTCTTCTTTCAGGGTAAATTGCCAATTTTCGCACCATACAGATATCGTATAAAAATCATTTTGCTATTTGGTTTGGTCATCTGATGACTTTACAAGAACTGACAGGAAATCACGAATCCAGTCGCACAATTGAGGCGATATTCGATAGGGATATGGGCCTGTAATTCAGCGGAATACTCCTATATCCCTTTTTGGGTGTTGGTGTGACTTGACCATTTTTTCAATCTTTACGTGCGGATCTTTCTGTGAGCGAGATTTTGCATATAACTGATGAATATGGAGCTATTGAATCAGCTTTACAATAATGAAATATGTATTTGACACCAAGAATCTTTCCTTAACATATAACGTTTATCCGTTGTCCGCTTTGCCAAAACTGGTTGTCTGTGTATAATTAGACATTACAGCAGCTTTAGGAGGCTCCAAAACGCCGTTTCTATTTAGGGATCCAACATTATAGCCAGAGGTTGAAAGAGATTTGGAAGACAAAAGGCGAAGGTGATATTCCTTCTGAATTTGTCCTAATCATTGGGGTAGTGGAAACCAGCGATTATTCAAGTCAGCGTGTACAACATATGGGACTTGAGACATGCCACCCGAATTTCGGGAAAATATCATCCATAAAATGGCGAACATTTCAAAGGGAGATAAACTGTCGCACAATGAGCTTGTACATCTACATAGCTGAGAAGATTAGTATGCGAAAGAAAGGAAAACATGAAGACATGTTAGATGACACTCACTTTTTTCCCTAGGAAAGGTAAATGCACCAGAGAGGCAGTTGTGGGATTTTACTTTGTAGAGGAATACCTTAATTAAAGTTAACGAATCGCCTTAAGGCTCAGGATAAAATTCAGTCGTCAGTTGGTTTAGACATTGGCTGTACATTTATGTAAAGGATAAAAGCATATTACAGAAACTTAGTATTTGTTTAGCAGATGTCAGTGTCTTCTTCACAGTAGCATAATACCATGATATGTCCAAAAAGGTACATTTTGTATTTGATTATTGTAAACACAAACTGACAATGTACTGTAACTGAATCACATCAATGTACGAGTTAAAGTGTTGCGCTAGCACCAAGGAACACGTATAAAGACATGCAGAATATATAACCGAGGTATATGAAGAAGTTATATGTAATACATTTTAAAAAAATAAATGGATAAAGTTCTGATATAAAAGGAATGGGCTGATTTTCACATATTACGAGAGATACTATGCAGTCAAAACTGTTGATCATTCAGTGTATTTTTTAGATGGAGGTGGGGTTGTTTATGTATTCCAAAGTCTACTGAAAGGTTCATTCTGCAGCGCTTCTCAGCTATATGTAAAACTTCCAAGTTAGGCAAGGTTGTAGGAGGAAGAGCATGTTTCTCAGTTTTGAGATGTTCTGCAAAAGGTGAGTTACATGAATTCTCATCGTCTTTGTTGAGCAAGTGTTCACGAAAGTTGGTCTCAAATCTCTCCTTGTCTAGCTTATATAAAAACTTCGGTATTGTGTTTTATTTACCACAAAATTTGAGAAATTAGTCAACTGGAGTTTTAGAATTGTGTATAAAGAGCAACTTCGTGGCATCATTAGTGGTGAAGGCCACAGGTGATGTATTTTTTTAAAAAAGTCACCTACACTATATGAAATGAAACCTGAAATGGAATTCTATCGTATTTCTTAACACAAAGGCAACTTTATTGAGTTAAGAGGAATTTGAATTATTATCGGCTTTATTTCTCTAATGTTTTTGTGCTAGGCTTGCTTGATATCCATTTTTGACCGCTAATGGGAACTATTTTGTTTCATGGCATCTCTTACAAAATGAGAAAATTAGCCCATTCGTTTACTTTATCGGAACTTTGTGCCATTTTCTTCAAATGTATTATATATAACTTCTTTAAATACCTCAGTTATACTTTTATATGCTTTTATATGTGTTCCTTGCTGCTAGCACAATACTTTGCCGTGTACCTATATGTGATTATTGTTAATTCTCATCATGTGATTACAATAATCAAATACAGTATGTAACTTTCTGGACAAACATGAAGTTATGCTATTATTAAGAAGATACAGCCAACTGCTCAACCAGTACTAAGTAAGTTTCTGTAATATGCTTCTTATAATTGTAGAACCAATGTCTAAATATCTATAGTATATCCAATTCTGTAGGCTTTTGAAGAAGACAAATTAATTAGCCGAAACTGGTAAAGCGAAATAAAAATATATTTGCAACTGACGATTGAATTTTCTTGTGAAATATGTACTAAAGCTACTGAAAATTAGAACCATGAATAAAATAATAAATCTTCGTAATACTGGCCCAACTAGCTAAAGAGTTCTAAGTGTTAAGAGGTAAAATATGTTGGAAATTCTCTGAAGAATTGGTAGGTTCTAAAGTGCTTATATGCGATAGGCGCAGTAAGCAAGAGGGAACTATTACAGTGTAAGAACAATTGAAAAGTGTGGTCTTTCTCTAAGACATATCAGTCTGTGTACCGAGAAGCAAGGAATAGCATAAAGAAAGTTTCTGTAGTAGTTTTGATGTTAAAGGTGAAAAGGTAGAAATTACACTCCTGGAAATTGAAATAAGAACACCGTGAATTCATTGTCCCAGGAAGGGGAAACTTTATTGACACATTCCTGGGGTCAGATACATCACATGATCACACTGACAGAACCACAGGCACATAGACACAGGCAACAGAGCATGCACAATGTCGGCACTAGTACAGTGTATATCCACCTTTCGCAGCAATGCAGGCTGCTATTCTCCCATGGAGACGATCGTAGAGATGCTGGATGTAGTCCTGTGGAACGGCTTGCCATGCCATTTCCACCTGGCGCCTCAGTTGGACCAGCGTTTGTGCTGGACGTGCAGACCGCGTGAGACGACGCTTCATCCAGTCCCAAACATGCTCAATGGGGGACCGATCCGGAGATCTTGCTGGCCAGGGTAGTTGACTTACACCTTATAGAGCACGTTGGGTGGCACGGGATACATGCGGACGTGCATTGTCCTGTTGGAACAGCAAGTTCCCTTGCCGGTCTAGGAATGGTAGAACGATGGGTTCGATGACGGTTTGGATGTACCGTGCACTATTCAGTGTCCCCTCGACGATCACCAGTGGTGTACGGCCTGTGTAGGAGATCGCTCCCCACACCATGATGCCGGGTGTTGGCCCTGTGTGCCTCGGTCGTATGCAGTCCTGATTGTGGCGCTCACCTGCACGGCGCCAAACACGCATACGACCATCATTGGCACCAAGGCAGAAGCGACTCTCATCGCTGAAGACGACACGTCTCCATTCGTCCCTCCATTCACGCCTGTCGCGACACCACTGGAGGCGGGCTGCACGATGTTGGGGCGTGAGCGGAAGACGGCCTAACGGTGTGCGGGACCGTAGCCCAGCTTCATGGAGACGGTTGCGAATGGTCCTCGCCGATAGCCGATGCCCCAGGAGCAACAGTGTCCCTAATTTGCTGGGAAGTGGCGGTGCGGTCCCCTACGGCACTGCATAGGATCCTACGGTCTTGGCGTGCATCCGTGCGTCGCTGCGGTCCGGTCCCTGGTCGACGGGCACGTGCACCTTCCGCCGACCACTGGCGACAACATCGATGTACTGTGGAGACCTCACGCCCCACGTGTTGAGCAATTCGGCGGTACGTCCACCCGGCCTCCCGCATGCCCACTATACTTCCTCGCTCAAAGTCCGTCAACTGCACATACGGTTCACGTCCACGCTGTCGCGGCATGCTACCAGTGTTAAAGACTGCGATGGAGCTCCGTATGCCACGGCAAACTGGCTGACACTGACGGCGGCGGTGCACAAATGCTGCGCAGCTAGCGCCATTCGACGGCCAACACCGCGGTTCCTGGTGTGTCCGCTGTGCCGTGCGTGTGATCATTGCTTGTACAGCCCTCTCGCAGTGTCCGGAGCAAGTATGGTGGGTCCGACACACCGGTGTCAATGTGTTCTTTTTTCCATTTCCAGGAGTGTAGATATACACTGCTGGCCACCGTAAATGCAACACCCCGAAGGAAGCATCCGAATCAAGTGAAATTTACACCATGGGTTTGCAGCGATGAGATATGCAACTGATTAGAATTTCAGCGCAGACGCACATCACGCGCGCCTGTGGCGCCACCTCATAGCGCCATTTAAGGCTTTGCGATTTCGACGAGTGTACGTTCGGCACGTGTGTTTACCTTGTGGTTGATCCACAAGACGATCAGTTATGCCTCGTAGACAACAGCGAACATCTTTTGATCAAGTATCCGAGTTCGACAGAGGAAGGATAGTGGCTTACCGAGATTGTGGATTATCATACAGAGAAATCGCTAGTCGGGTTGGACGAAACCAAACAATTGTAATGCGGATATGTGACCGTTGGATGCAGGAGGGTACGACGGACCGACGTGGTCGATCGCATTCACCTCGGTGCACTACTGCACGTGCTGATATGCAAATTGTGCGCATGGCAGTGACGGATCGCTCAGTGACATCCCGAACCATAGCACAGCACATTGCGTCTGTAACGCATCATCCAGTGTCAGCGCGTACCATTCGACGCCGTTTACAGCAGAGTGGTCTGTCCGCAAGACGTCCATTGCTTCGTCTACCATTGACGCAGAACCACAGACGTCTCCGTCGCCAATGGTGTGATGACAGACGGATGTGGACGGCAGAATGGAATGACGTTGTCTTTACTGACGAGGTACGCTTCTGTCTGCAGCACCACGATGGTCGGATTCGAGTGTGGAGACACCGTGGAGAGAGGATGCTGGACGGCTGCATTATGCACCGCCACACTGGTTTTGCACCGGGTATTATGGTATGGGGCGGTATTGGATATTACTTTCGCACGCCTCTAGTACGCATTGCCGGTACTTTAAATAGCCGGCGCTACATATCCGAGGTGCTGGAGCCTTTTGTCCTTCCTTACCTTCAGGGCTCGGCCACAGCCATATTTCAACAGGATAATGCGCGACCACACGTGGCACGCATTGTTCAAAGGTTCTTCGTCAATAACCAGATTGAATTGCTTCCGTGGCCGGCTCGCTCTCCGGATCTTTCGCCGATAGAAAACATGTGGTCCATGGTTTCTCAACGAGTGACCCAGATTACATCCCCAGCTGCCACACCAGATGATCTTTGGCAACGTGTGGAAGCTGCTTGGGCTGCTGTACCCCAGGAACACATCCAACGTCTCTTTGACTCAATGCCGAGACGTGTGGCAGCGGTGATCTCCAACAATGGCGGCTACTCTGGCTACTGATTCTGGCAGGAACCACATGTCACAGACGTCTGTAAACGTAATCATTTGATACTTGGTCAACATGTTATCTACAAAATAAATCTTGTTGTGCTACCTCTTGTCTTTCTTGGTGTTGCATTTACCGTGGCCAGCAGTGTATATGTCCTCTAGCTTCAGTGAAAGTGAGAAACACGGGGGCTATTGAACGGTACTAATAGTGCACTGAGCACTGAATATGGCTTAATAGTAAAGCAAAATAGGAGAAATGAGTGCAGCGAACACTGTAATTTATAAATTGAGGCTACTTTATAGACAAAGTGAAGAAATTCTCTGACTCTGGTAGTAAAATGCTAACTGTAAGAGAAAAGATGGAGGCTATAACAAGCAGCCTTGCGCAAGAAGATAGGGTATTCCTCCCAAAAGACCTCCTCGAGCATCAAACAAAAGCCTTAATTTCAGGAGAAAATTTCTGATAATTTACGTCTGGAGCACTGCATTGTCTCATAGCGCAATATGGACAATATGATAACCGGAATGTTAAAACAATGCGTTTGAGATGTGTGTTACAAAGAATGCTGAAAATGAAATGAAGTGCCAAGACACAGAATGAGGTAACAGGATGAAGGGTTATGCATTAACATGTCAACCTCCAAGGTACAAGCGGGAAACTTAGAGTGAAAAATTACAGAAAAGGAAGACAGTGAAATATGTAAAACAAATAGTTGTCGACGAGGAGTGCGGATGCTACTTCCAGATGAAGAGATGAGCGCAGAAGAGAATATTGGGGAATATGAAAAAGTCAATAGACTGATGACAAAAAGGTTTCTTCATTATTATTTCATAAAGAAACAACAAACTAAAACGGTACCGGATTTTAAATCGGGTTTCTTAAGTACCAGCACGGTACAGTAGTAATGTGCATGTGGTTTGCACTCTTTCAGTACTCTCCAAATGGTTGTGTAACATGTGCCCATAGCAAATACTTGTTGAAAGACAGCATAAAACCTATCAGGATCATCGCTAACTGATTTAATGGAGATCTATTAGGGCTTTGCGAGTTGCGGCGATGACCGAGAACATTGCCTTGCACTCAAGCAGGCATTAGGCAGTGTATAAATATTTCTGAATCTTTTAAACATGTGCAGCTGAAAACGACTGGTAAAGCTATGTGGACGGACTGGTTCATTTACATTTTTAGCCGTGAAATTTAATTTCGTACCTAATGGAACCTGTCGGATTTGAACATGGTATAATTATTTGGTAATTAATTAATACGTTTAGCCGATAATACACAGCGCTTACGTTTCAGAAGGGAGACAATTTGGTCATCGTTTCATAACGTTGAGGATGGACGTATTTAGTTGCTACCGTCCGACTCGGTAATTTCACAATGCAGGATGGAAATTGTAAATTGATTGCCAGCAAATGTGTTAGCAATTATAAATAATGCTGCGTCTTAGGGAAATAAAAATACAATATTGCAGTAATTACCAAACAGCGAAGATAATCAATGACTTGTCAGTATTGTGTACGAAAATACAGTAACAGTCTGGCTACATTGTGACTTTCATTTTTGAATTTATATGGATGGCAATGAAACGTGATGAGCTCAGTAACGGGAAACGTTTCTACTAGACTTTGGTATATATCGTCTATTCGTGTGAGGAGACACATTTTATGCCTGTTTCGGGGAAGTTCATCAAAGCTTAGGCTTACGTTTCTTAGACCGGAGACGCTGAGTGACTTTATTACTGCAACTAGTGTTATGTTTAAGTCAATAGCTGACGATAACTATGCTGCTACAGTAACGGCACTAATCTACGGGTGTAACCTACTGAATGTGCTAAGGAATTGTCTGTGCCCATGTTAGGAGAAAATGTATTTCACACAAGAAAGGAGCGCAGTAAGTAATCGTACAAATTTCTTACACACGTAAATTAAAGTTCTACGAATCAATTTCAAAATAATATAAAATGTATTAGAAACACTCCTCGTTCAACGTATATACCCTCACTGCTAATATTCCTTTCCTTAGCTTCTGCTGCTTCGCAGACAGCTGTTGTCATAAAACAGCTAAGAATATTTTTCAAGCGTGCAGTCTGTAACAATATTTGTATTTTAATCTGTAGACCAGAATATTGTTCAGCTGTTGAATCTGCTTGTTTCTCTTTTATGCGAAGCAACATCTTTCTATCTAGGTTACAATAATAGCAGACAGGTTAACGTTACGTGCTCTCTGTCTCAATATGCACATTTCTTCGTTATTTATACGGTTACGGCAGCTAAATGGCGATTCTTCGGTTGGCAGGGAAGTGTGAGTCGACGACCAGTGGCACAAAGTTAGATTCTTAATGCGAAAGAGCGCTCTTGGCATCCGTATCCTGCTATCGCTTGCTTTTAAAAGTTTCTCCAAATGCTTCTCCGTAAATATATCGACAGTTGCAAAAGCAACATCGACGTCAGATCTTACTGAATTTTTGTCACACCACTTTCGTACTTAGTCGCAGTTCCAAAGAGAAATTTTATAATATCAACAGACTTTCCAAAAATTGCTTCCCGTCCTCTGATAGGTGCCACTTCAAATAAATCGTAAGTTTCTAGTTTGGTACATGAGTCTACAAGACGTTTAAAAATCAGTCCCTGCCATTTGCCACGCCATGGTACATCAACAGCTGTCTGTGAAAAATTAACTTCAACGATAAATATCTTTTCTATACAAGAGTACAACGCATATCTATACATTAAGCTCAGTACTACAAGTTCGCCGGCCGCGGTGGCTGAGCGGTTCTAGGCCCTTCAGTCCGGAACCGCGCAACTGCTACGGTCGCAGGTTCGAATCCTGCCTCGGGCATGGATGTGTGTGATGTCCTTAGGTTAGTTAGGTTTAAGTGGTTCTAAGTTCTAGGGGACTGATGACCACAGATGTTAAATCCCATAGTTCTCAGAGCCATTTCTAAAAGTTCATATATCTGGAACTCGTTTTCCTGTGAGTCCTAGGAATTCATATCATTTCTATTAACTTTGGCAATGGTTGCTTATGTGAGAAATGCCAGGTAGCGTCTTGGTTTGGAGACAATTTTAAACTGTAGGCCCTCTACAACTAGCTTGGCAAGTCGGTTCAAAGATCATAGAGATACAAAGTTTTAACATATCTTATAGGACCGTGCCTGAAAAACCCCTAATGTGGTCTAACTAATCTACAGGTTCAGAGCAGATTTAGTTTAGATAGATAGATAATATTACTAGACATTAAAACATTGTCGTCCTATAATATCTCTCATATGTAGTCACTTAGGTAACGAATCACCAATAAAATCAGAGAGTTTCCGCAGACAGATTAAACTGTAGCTTTGATAGGTCGCTCTGTAGGAAGGGTCACTCTTCAGATGACAGTGACTTCCACTCATTGTCACCCCTTACATCATATTCTAATTTTTTTTTTAAAGACAATATACTCGATGGTTTGGCAGCGACCTTTTAAATTATGGGATCCTTACCGAATCACCGAAACACCAATCTGCAGTTGTACGTTTACTAAGTTCATAACAAAATATTTTAATGACCTTCTGTGACTTACTGAAGCCATTCGGTCTCGTAAATCATGTTTTTACATCACGACATATATCGTGAATATGATCTATGGAACTAATTATTCTGAAATGATCTGGGCCGTTAAATCTTTTCTTGCCTCTAATAAGAGATCTTTGTGTTTTACATTACATTCATTATGATGCATCGATGTCTTAGACAGGGTGAGAGAATACGAGGCAAAAGGTACCAATGGTCTCCATTGGCTCCTTTAGACAGGGTGAAAGAATACGAGGCAAAAGGTACCAATGGTCTCCATTGGCTCCTTCCAGAACAATTTCATTTCTTTTTATCTCTTACTGTAGTTTATCACTGCAATGAAAATATTTGCACCAAAGTGGAGATCTCGACATATATGAAGTTAATTTTGTTTAAAAAGAATCTTGTTCTATTCACTTACGATATTATGGAGACACTTTAAAGTAACAGTTTTAAACGGTAAATGGTTTGAAACATGGTTGCGTAACATACCACTAGAGAGAGGGTGTCAACTACACTCACGGAAAGAAAATCGCAACACCCAAACTATAACTAATGTAGAGTAATGAAATTTCGGGACTACATTTGTCTAGGCAACATATTTAAGTGATTCACATTGAAAGATCACAGGTTAATGTAAACGCGAGATTAGCCACTGCAAATGTGTAATGATGGTACGTTAATAACCAGTGTAATCGCCTGAATGTAGAATGAAACCATGTAAACGTGCATGAATTGTGTTCTACAGGTGCTGGGTGTCAATTTATGAGGTAGAGTTTCGTGCCTGTGGCAAATGCTCAGCCAATACAGGGACGGTTCACGCTGGTTTTGGATGCCACTAGACATCAGACGATGTACCATATGTGCTCGACTAGTGGTCAAACAGTCCAAGGCGACATGTCGACGTTCTGTAGAGCATGTCGGGTTACAACAGCAGTGTGTGGCTGAGCGTTATCCTGTTGGAAAACACCTCTGCAAAGCTGTTCGTGACTAGCAGTACAACAGGTTGTGTCACCAGACCGAGTCAAATTCTAGTCAGATTGCGTGAGATACCCACGAGAGTGCTCCTACTGCCATACAAGATCGCACCACAGACCGTAATTTCAGGCGTAGCCCCAGTAAGACTAGCACTCAGACAGGTTGATTGCAGGCCCACATCTGGGCTCATTATAACCAACCCACGGCCATCACTGGCAGCGAGATAGAACCAATTTTCATCAGATAAGAGACCTCCACTCTGATCTACAATGAGCTCTCGCTTGACACCAATGAAGTGGCAAATGGCGGTGGTTAGGGGTCAGTTGAATGCACACTACAGGGCGTCTTGCTTGGAACTGACCTCGAAGTAACAGATTTGCAACAGTTCATTGTGTCACTGTGGTGCCAACTGCTGTTCAGATTGCTGCTGCAGATGCGGTAAGATGCCCAGAGTCACACGCCGAACACGATGGTCTTCCTTGTCGGTAGTGCCACGTGGCCATCCTGACACCGATCTTCTTGCGACCGTACATTCTCGTGACCACCACTGACACCAATAATGTAGAATGGCTGCATTCCTGCCAAAGTCTTTCTGCAGTATCGTAGGAGGAACATCCGCGACATGCCGACCGGTGTGGCCGAGCGGTTCTAGGCGTTTCATTCCGAAACCGCGTGACTGCAACGGTCGCAGGTTCGAAACCTGCCTCGCTCTTGGATGTGTGTGATGTCCTTAGTTTGGTTAGGTTTAAGTAGTTCTGAGTTCTAGGAGACTGATGTCCTCAGCTGTTAAGTCGCATAGTGCTCAGAGCCATTTGGACCATCCGCTACATCACTCGAACTCGCTGAGTTATAGATAACGGCATCTTTGTTGCCTTAAAGGCATTCCTGACCTACATCAACTTACCGCGTCCAATCTCAAAGATTAAACTTCTTAATTAAATTTTTACTTAAGGTGAAATAACTGACACGGTGAAACTTCTACATTACTTGATTCTCAAACTGCTGAGTGAAACTGAACGTACTGAGCCTACTTTCTCTTTACTCATTCTTATCATTTCAACATTTACCCAGACTATCCTAGCGCAACGCAATCGGGCAGCTCAAAAATGATAACCTGAGTTCAAATAATTAATACAAAAGAATGACCTTGAATTAGAAGAAATCCTAACAAAAGTCCATACATTTCATAAGTCACTTACCTCACAGAAAATCTTCATTACACGATCTACAGCAATGCCGCAAGCAGCAACACTGCCAGCTAAATAAAATATTGTAACTACTGAAGGCTCTAACTACTAATAGGTTTGTGGTTAGCAAGAGAATGATTTTGTTGCAGAGCAAACAATGTATTTACCATATTTTACCTTAACCAAGTGCAACCAGTTCAAAAAATTTATATAATCATTAGCAACATATCTCCAAGACATTACGACCGTCCACTCTCGCTAATACTGCAATCCTCCAACACCTTTAATTATTAACTTCTAACCTCCATCACTGATGACTACTCACCTCCAACTGCCACCACCACTGACTGTTAACTTCCAGCTGCTAGTTCGACCAGCCACAGAGCCTCCTACAGAGTGCTTACAGCGCTGTCAGAGTTATTATTGCAGAGCGCTACATAGCGCTGCCAACATACAGACACATAAACAGCCTACTTACAAAGGCAAAGCACGCTCGTGACGGTTAAAGTTTGCATTTGAAGCAAACCTGATTCGCATCCATACAGTGCCGCCACTCTTGTGCGACTGGCGTGAAATCTGAACAGGTGTCATCCTTGAGGTGCAGAAACACACCTGCCAACATTCGTTTATGCCTCACGACTCTTTCTTGTTGTTGCGATTTTGTTTCGTCAGTGTACGTCAGCAAGCAGTTGCGCGGCAACCCTTACCAAACGGTAGGTGTGCTCAGCTTAGCTGTGGGTTTACTTTCTTTGCTTAAATTGGAATAAGTGGACTAACTGTGGTCCATCACGAAGTTTGTGTGCGACCCTTATAAGATTAGAAGGGATGTCTGTTTCCTATGGCAATGTGTGAGTTTTGCTTTCGTGGAAATACGCCAGCGCTGCGGCAGGGAGGTGTGTCTTCTTCACCCGCATCGCTGCCCTCCACCCCGCGGTGTGAACTGACGAGTTTTCCTTTAATTAGACTAGAGGTCAACTGCCGCGATATAGTGCCCGTACTATACTTGCTGCTGAGAGCAGTATTACCCATCTGAAAGTTGGCTATTGCATTTGCAATTTGGAGAACTCAGTTATTTGGCATACTGGTTACCGTGGGTTTTCTCCAAAGACACTTTGTTTTACTTAGTTATCGAATGCCACTAACATAGCTTATCTTTGGGTCAGTCAGTAAGATGCGCAGGAAGAACTCTTTGATTTAAATCTTAGCGAACTAATCTCGTCACAGCCCGTGTCGGAGCCACCTCTGAATAGGGTTTACACCGGAAAGTGATTGGCAAGGCATAATCGATTTTAAAAATGTTTGATTATGAATGCATATAATTGTCTCCAACATTAGTTAAACCAAGAAATTGTAGCATTAATTCTCAGAAGACACTGATCATCCAACTTTCCAACATGGGAGAAAATCCAACAAAGCAAAGCCTACACGTTTCGCAAAACATTCACACAAAACCATTTACAGAGAGTGTGACGAACTAACATTGTGCTGTTCAGATGAATTAATAGCAAACAGATCTTCTACCGAATTCTGCAACCTACTGTCCTCACAGGCGACCAGTTCTCCCTATGGATACACACTTTCAAGCCATGAAATGTTTAGTGAAGTTCTCTTCTTTCCGGTTTGTGATGCGAACCAAGAAATTAATTACACATGAGCTATACGACTCCTGTGCAAGAATAGCAAACTCATACTACTAATGTGGTTGTTATGGTCACCAAACTGCATGTAACCACCCGTCGTGCCGCAAACAGCCAACCGCTGCCTCAGACTGCAAAACAAGACCTAAGCTCGCTAGAACATAAAGAATGTATTTTTAAACACCCTATTCAGAGGTGGCTCCGACTCGGGCAGTGACTAGATTGGTCCGCTAAGATTAAAATCAAAGAGTTCTTCGAGCGCATCTTACTGACTGACCCAAAGATTAGCTATGTTAGTGGCATTCGATAACTAAGTAAAACACTTTGTCTTTGGAGGAAACATACGGTAACCAACATGCCAAATAGCTGTGTTCTCCAAATTGCAAATGTAATAGCCAACTTTAAAATGGGTATTATTGTTCTCAGCAGCAAGTATAGTACGGGCACTATATCGCGGCAGTTGGCCTCTCATCTAATTAAAGGAGAACTCATCAGTTCACACCGCCCTGAGGGAGGGCAGCGGTGCGGGAGAAGAAGGCACACCTCCCTGCCGCAGCGCTGGCGTATTTCCACGAAAGCAAAACTCAAACATTGCCATAAGAAACAGACATCCCTTTTAGTCTTATAAGGGTCGCTCACAAACTTCGTGATGGACCACAGTTAGTCGTTTCACTCATTCCAATTTCAGAAAAGAAAGTAAACCCACAGCTGAGATGAGCACACCTACCGTTTGGTAACGGTTACCGTGCAACTGCTTGCTGACGTACACTGACGAAACAAAATCGCAACAACAAGAAGGAGTTGTGAGGCATAAAGAATGTTGGCAGGTGTGTTTCTGCACCTCATGGATGACGTCTGTTCAGATTTCACGCCAGTCGCACAAGAGTGGCGCTAGTGGCGGCACTATATGGATGTAAATCAGGTTTGCTTTAAATACAAGCCTTAACCATCATGAGCGTGCGTTGCCTTTGTAAGTAGGCTGTTTATGTGTCTGTATGTTGGCAGCGCTATGTAGCGCTCTGCATTAATAACTCTGACAGCGCTGTTAGCACTCTGTAGGAGACTCTGTGGCTGGTCGAACTAGCAGCTGGAGTTGAACAGCCGGCAGTGATGGAAGTTGCGTGTGAGTAGTCAGCAGTGATGGAGGTTAGAAGTTAATAATTAGCAGTGTTGGAGGTTTGCAGTAATAACGAGAGCGGACGGTCTGAATGTGTATTCGTCATGGAGACATATTGCTGATTATATATATATATATATATATATATATATATATATATATATATATATATATTTGTTGTTGTCACATGATTAAGGTAAAATCTGGTAGTACAGTGTTTGCTCTGCAACAAAATATTTCCTTAGCTAACCACAAGCCTATTAGTGGTTAGAGCCAACAGTTGTTAGGATTTTTTATTAAGCTGGCAGTATTAGTGCTTGCGGCATTGCTGTAGTTCGTGTAATGAAGATTTTCTATGAGATAAGTGACTTATGAAATGTGTGGGTTATTGTTAGGATTTCTTCTAATTTAGAGCCATTCTTTTGAGTTAATTTGAAAGCAGGCAGATCACGTTACCGTTGAATATTGTGAGTAATTAATGAATAGGAAATGTTTGAGTACTGTTTGTAAGGGCAAATTCTGTAGGTCAGTGCTGAAATGATAAAGAATAGCAAAGTGACACTTGCATTCAATTTCACTCAGAAGTTTAAGTAAAAAAAAAAAAAAACTTAACTGATGAGTTTCACCTGTCGATCCTTAGCCGAGGATACCTCACTGATTTTTCTTGTAGTTTGAATAATTAGTGCTTCATTAGAAATTAGTTATAAAAAATGGTTCAAATGGCTCTGAGCACTAGGGGACTTAACTTCTGTGGTCATCAGTCCCCTAAACTTAAAACTACTTAAACCTAACTAACCTAAGGACATCACACACATCCATGCCCGAGGCAGGATTCGAACCTGCGACCGTAGCAGCCCCGCGGTTCCGGACTGCGCGCCTAGAACCACTAAACCACCGCGGCCGGCTAATTAGTTATTAGTTATAGCTCGCGCGTAATTGCATAGAGAATTTGCTTGTAGTTGTTGTTTCTCATTGTTGTACTGTATTGTAATGAGCAAAGCAGTTGTGGCATGCATGTGGATTGGCACCACGTATCTCGCAGTCGCCTTCGCAATTAATTAGATATTGATTACTTTCAGTGCTATTTTCTTGTGTCTTCTCATTTTTGCTTTTCTAATTGTGTTTTTTGTATGTTATCGTGTGAATTTCTGTGATAGTCATGGTGTGTGGAAATCGCAACACTAGTCTGCAAAGCAAATTGGGAAATGATAGCGACGATGAGCGTAGATTGTCAGCACCACCTTGTAATGAAGTGACAAATATCCAAATTAATTTGGTAATTGTGCATAGGGACATGGAGCAGGCAATAAATAACGGTGTAGATAGTGAAACAATTAGTGTACAGGGAAGTATTGTCGATCGATCGGTTGGCAATAGTTCACCTCAGGAATGCGAAATGATGGAACAAAATCTTGCGAATACCGTAGATTCAGGTTTTGCGTCTTACCCTTTGCTCAATTAAGTCAAGACTCACTCTCTGCTTTTCAAAATACGAATATTGCGGATGCAAAAGCACTGCCGAAAAACACAAAGGAACATGTTCTAGACACTAATACATTGTTATTACAATTAATGCAACAAATGGGACAAAATCTTCAAACGTTAGACACAATGGAGCAAAATCTTCAAAATTTAGACATAACTGAGCAAACGCTTGAACAAAAACGTGAAGATTTAACTGCTGAGATACTTAAAATAGAATCGAAATGTCAAAAAGTTTGTAAAGATGTAAAAACACAAATTTGTGAGCATTTCCAGTCTATTTTTTCGCTACATGAAAACGCTTTACTGAATCATGAAGCAGCCATAAAAGAACTGCAGATCATTGTACATGAAAATCACGACACCTCGCAAACTAAAATTGACTCTGTTGCTCCTACCGATACTGTCGCGCAACTGGTACAAAATCAGGATAACTTAAAGGACACAGTAGATACTCTTAAACTTGGTTCAGAAAAACACACGGAGGAAATCAGCACATTATCGGGAAAAGTAGTGGAACTATAGAATCAGCTAACTAATTTATCTACGAAGGTAGATGAGGATTTGAATGATACCAGACCGGTAGCCTTCACTGAAACAGAGGTGTACAAAGAACTTAGGAAACTGAAACAAAATCAGAATCAAATTAATACACAGTACAAAAGGGAAATGCGGGAAGTACAAGATCAGTTGGCATAGGTGATACAAGAACTACACAATTTAGAGGAGACTCGCGCTCTGACATGTGTAGAGGGATTTAAAATCACGGAAAAGCCACAAAGTAATAACACAAGGTATTTCGGAGATTCTGAAAGGAGTTGGCAAGGTGCAACGAGCCTTGAGATAGAGTCGCCGACACGACGTAACAACGACAGATTTGCGAATCGCCGACACGATGATTTTGACTATAAGCTCTTTATCACTACACGTAAATTTAAAACATTCAAGAATTCCAGTAATTACATACATCCACAAGCCTGGCTTCATCAATTTATTGATTGTTTTCCTCCAAATTGGTCATTAGAGCACAGATTAGAATTTATGTGCGGCTAGCTAGAAAATGAACCAGCTGTAAGAATGCGATCGGTTATTCGCGACTGTCACAATGAAGGAGATTTCTATCATGCCTTCCTTTCTGCATATTGTCCTCAGGCTACTCGATATCGAGTAAAACACAGAAATATCATGATGAAACATATCTAACAGTCTGAATTTTCCAGCCCGGTAAAATATTTTGAAGATATGTTGCACAAGAACCAGTATTTGTCAAACTCGTGTAGCCCCTTGGAACTCATTCGCATTTGCTTAATTAAATTCACTGAACATTTAAGACATATTATTTTAGCTGGACGTTGTAAAGATGACATCCAAACTTTTCAGGGACTGTTGCAAGAACTGGAAATAGACACAAACAATCACATGATGCCAAAACAGGAATACAACAGCAATTACAGGTCAAGTCCATCACAGTTCCGTGACGACAGAAATAATAACCGAACTCGACAAGGTTATAATAATAACAACCAAATTGTGGCCAAAACAGACACCACCCGTATGACAACCGTTGGCAGAATAGCAATAGTTGTAGGGAAAGATCACCTCTCCGTGGTAATGAATATGACAGAGATACCCGTAGAAACAGACAATATAGGAACCAGAATAATTATTATCAAGGGAGACAAAATAACTTCAGACACAACTGTCCACCTCGCAATTATGATTCTGGGAGAAATTCTCCACCACTTAACTGACAAGAAAGAAATTATAGAAATTACCGAAATGGCGACAGACGCTATAATCATGACGACTGTCCTGAATTTAATCAGAACGGGCGTGATTCAAACAGGGCAGGGCCCTCTCGATTGTTGAAGTTAGATCTCCAAATCCCAGTAACGACGTGCAACAACAAAGAGATAACAGACAATGACTTCCACCGCAGGCAGCCACGAAACGTACTTGTGAAGTTGCGACGTAGCTGGCATGAAAATCAACTAATACAGTAATTTTACGAGTCCAGTTTTATAGGGAATAGACGACACAGTCTCATTGAGTGTACTTGTTAGTTGCATGATCATGTCATGACTATAAAGTCTACATTCTTCGAACTTATTGTACTAATGAGGTTTTACTATACCATTTTGGTTTATTTGAAATGACATTTTTCTTTAAAGCACTTTTGGAGAGGTCACAGACAAATAGTATTTGATGAATTTTATCCATAGTGGATGCTGTCGAACTCCGTGACTGTTCCTTTATGTGGTGTAGAAAGATATCCGCTACCAGTCACAATAAAAGGTTATTTATTTTCACACGACTGGTTTCGGGCTTGCGCCCATCTTCAGGTGTTTATACATTCATGTACATGTTTGTACTTTTGGAGATCACTGTATGCATAACTGTAATAATGGTGCTTCATCTTTAAGTAAGTACAGATATATTTTCGTCAAATGCTGCCTTACCACTTACAATTGTCCCACTTGTACCTGTATAGTCACCAGCAAATATTTTTTTTTGTATTTATACAGTGATCTCCAAAAGTACAAACATGTACATGAATATATAAACACCTGCAGATGGGCGCAAGCCCGAAACCGGTCGTGTGAAAATAAATAACCTTTTATTGTGACTGGTAGCGGATATCTTTCTACATCCAAAATAGTATTTGGTTTGTTTTACAGCTACACACTTATACTACGATGCTACAGTGTTAGTTTTCATTATTGCTTTTATACTGCATCTGTTTATGTTTACACAGTTTTCTGCGTTCTCCTCGAAAGTAAAACATGATTTGGTAATGACTTTTGTGGCACAGCTACAATCAGACAGGTATTTTGCGTAACACAACAGCACGTTACAGTACAGTACTTTCAAGGTCACAGTAATGCACGTAATAACTACGACATTTATACTCATAGACCTTTACTTTTAGTTTGACGAAGGTAAGCACACTGACTTCTGGAGAACTTTTCTAATGGACGACAATAACTACGACACTTGGCACATTTGTACCGTTAAGCAATGACAGAATTCTTTTTTTTTTTTCAGTGAGAACTACAGTTTAGCACAACATGACACGCAATTGAGTGATTACCTTTTGTACTTGAAACATTTTTACGAAATATTTTTGAACTACAGTGGTACGGAGTATGTTTTCGGTGATTCATTTCATTCTGGAGTCTTAATCTAGGTATAATCACATTATCCTTCATGGGGGTACGCCTAATTTTTGTACCATGCGTGTGGCAAGCGCAAGGAGCCCTAGCTAATATGGTATTTGCTTATACAGTTTTACATATCGGAACCATATTTCTCTAATACAGAATTACACAGCTATCTGGTCATTTTAATGGGAGAAACGAACATTTACTATGTCATTGAGACAGGCTTATGTAATTACACAGTTCGATTACAGTACACTTATGAAATTGTACTTTGTCTGCATTTTGGGAACTATTCACATTTACTTTTTGAACCATTGTGATATTATGAGAGATTTGAGTGATGTATTTAGCATTGGATCACGATTTTTGAAGTACGTTTGAGGTAGATGACACTATTGACACGAGCAAGAGAACATTTTTTTAGAGGTTTTGAGATTATTGATGTTGAGATATGTTTATGATCAATAAGATGATGCTATGTGCGGAATATGAGTATGCTGCAGGTTTATGATGATGAAGAATTGAAGAAGTATCGACGAATTAGTATATGTGTACTGAGGTAATGAATAATGAGCAGGGGTTAGGGACACTGGTTCGTGAAAAGGAATGTTGGAAACTAAGAATCGTACTTTAGTAGTAATGTGAATATGAGTACCGCAATGCTGACGGAAGTTTTTGGACATTGTTATTCATGAGATTTCATATCTGCACACTTCTAAAGTAAATTTTCAACCTGTGAAAATTATTATTTGTATGAAACTATCACTGTAGCGGAAATTGCTGTCAAAATATGTTGGTAAAAAGTGTATGTGACCTTGCCGTAATGCTGTGCTATGCTCAGCGGAACGCTAGCTGCTTTGAAATATACCTATTGTTGTGTGGACTTTCAACTTCCTTCATGCCGCTTCAACAGCTTTGAAGCTTGTCACACTCCCACAAGCGCCCGGGGAGCTGCAGAAAAGAGAGGCCGTTGACCTCAGTATTGACATTTCTTTGCAGGAAGAACCACAAGCATGATACATTATTACTTGGAAATCTATGAGTACACTTTGGAGATTGTACTTTGTGCTACTTACTGAAATACTTATAAAGTGACGAGAAATAGTTTTACGTTTACACTCCTGATTATGACAAGTGTCTTTTTACGAGAGTTGAGAGAATATATACTGACTTATGAAGTTCCACATGGCTGGTGAGTGATGTTTTTATGCTTTGCTTTGTACATATTTGTTTATTTTATTTGATATGTAGTTTCTTGTTGCCTTGCAGCAATGTTTTTATTGTTGTTGTTGCGGTCTTTAGTCCAGAGACTGGTTTGATGCAGCTCTCCATGCTACTCTATCCTGTGCAAGATTCTTCATCTCCCAGTACCCACTGCAACCTACATCCTTCTGAATCTGTTTAGTGTATCCATCTCTTGGTCTCCCTCAACGATTTTTACCCTCCACGCTGCCCTACAATACTAAACTGGTGACCTCTTGATGCCTCAGAATATGTCCTACCTAGCGATCCCTTTTTCTAGTCAAGTTGCGCCACATATTTCTGTTCTCCCCAATTCTATTCAGTACCTCTTCATTAGTTATGTGATCTACGCATCTAATCTTCAGCATTCTTCTGTAGCACCGCATATCGAAAGCTTCTATTCTCTTCTTGTCTAAACTATTTATCTTCCACGTTTCACTTCCATACATAGCCACACTCCATACAAATACTTTCAGAAACATATGCTAATGTCAACACTTTCTGTCTACAGATCCATTATGTAGTAATCTTATGATCCAAGTTCTTACAAAAGTGCACTGGGAGAGGAAAAACAATCAGGAAATGGGACTAATAACAGGAATTGCATATATAATTTCCTTTTCAAGGACTTGGTAATTTCTGGTAGAATAAGTTGTTGTTGTGCACCACTCTAGTGTTAAGATGTGACATTAAGATGTGAAAAGACATTTCCCTAATCTGCATTGCTGTCTTTACTGAAATATTTTTTCTGCTTGTGCTTTGTCATGTTTAGGTATAAGTTGTAGCATTTGCTGCTGCTTTTTGTCTGGCATTTGAATTAGCATGAGTGGAAGGTCTGAATGTGTTTCCGTCATCGAAATCGATTACTGATGATGATATTTTTTTTTGATTATGGTAGAATCTGCTTAATACATTGTTTGCTCTGCAACAAAATCTTTCCTTTGCTAACCACAAGCCTATTAGTAGTTAGACCCTTCAGTAATTACAATCTTTTATTTAGCTTGCAATATTGGTGCTTGCGGCATTGCTGTAGTTCGTGTAGTGAAGATTTTCTGTAAGGTAAGTGACTTATGAAATGTATGAGTTATTGTTAGGATGTCCTCTAATTCAGGGCCATTCATTCTTGTTAATTGATTGAAGTCAGGTTATCATTTCTGAGCAGCCAGATTACGTTGTACTAGGATATCCTAGGCCAGTGTTGAAATGATAAGAATAAGACAAAGCAGGCTCAGTACATTCAGTTGCACTCAGCAGCTTCAGAATCAAATAATGTAAAAGTTTCACCATCTCAGTTATTTCACCTTAAGTAAAAATATAATTAAGAAATTTCACCTTTGAGATTGGACGCAGTAAGTGGATGTTGGTCAGACATGCCTTTAAGGCGACGAAGATGCCATTATCTACACGTCAACGAGTTTGAGTGATGTCGCAGATGTTCCTCCTATTATACTGCAGAAAGACTGTGGCAGGAATGCAGCCACTCTACATTATTGTGGTGGTCGCGAGAACGTACGGTCGCAAGAAGATCGGTGTCAGGATGGCCACGTGGCACTACCGAGAGGGAAGACCATCGTGTTCGGCGTATGGCTCTGGGCATCGTACCGCATCAGCAGCAGCAATCTGAACAGCAGTTGGCACCACAGTGACACAACTAACTATTGCAAATCTGTTACTTCGAGGGCAGCTACAAGAAAGACGCCCTGTAGCGTGCATTCCACTGACCTCTAACCATCGCCATTTTCGACTTCATTGGTGTCAAGTGAGAGCCTGCTATCAAACTGCCTGAGTGCTAGTCGCACTGGGCCTACACCTGAAGTTACGGTCTGTGGTGCGATTTTGTATGCCGGCAGGAGCACTCTCGTGCGTATCCCACGCAATCTGACTGAAAATTTGTACGTCGGTCTGCTGACACAACCTGTTATACTGCTATTCGCGAACAGCTTTGCAGAGGTATTTTCCAACAGGATAACGCTCAGCCACACACTGCTGTTGTAACCCGACATGCTCTAACGAGCGTCGTCATATCGCCTTGGACTGTTTGATCCCCAGTCGAGCACATATGGTACATCATCGGATGTCTAGTGACATCCAAAACCAGTGTGAGCCGTCCCTGTATTGACCGAGCATGTGCAACAGGCATGAAACTCTACCTCATAAATTGACACCTAGCACCTGTAGAACACAATTCATGCACGTTTACATGCTTTCATTCTACATTCAGGCGATTACACCGGTTATTAACGTACCATCATTTCACATTTGTAACGGCTACTCTCGCGTTTTTTTTCACCTGTGGTCTTTCAATGTGAATCACTTAAATATGTTGCCTAGACAAATGTAGTCCCGAAATTTCATTACTCTACATTAATTATATTTTGGGTGTGGCGATTTACTTTCCGTCAGTGTAGTTGACACCCACTCTCTAGTGGTATGTTACGCAACCATGTTTCAAATCATTTCCCGGTTGAAACTGTTACTTTAAAGTGTCCCTATAATACCGTAAGTGAATAGGACAAGATTCTTTTCAAACTAAATTCACTTCACATACCGTCGAGATTTCCGCTTTGGTGCAAATATTTTCAGTGCAGTGATAAACGACAGTAAGAGATAAAAAGAAAAGAAATTGTTCTGTAAGGAGCCAATGGAGACCATTGGTACCTTTTGCCTCGTATTCTCTCACCCTGTCTAAGACATCGATGCATCATAATGAATGTAATGTAAAACACAAAGACCGCTTGTTAGAGGCAAGAAAAGATTTAACAGCCCAGATATTTTCAGAATAATTAGTTCCATAGATCATATTCACGATAAATGTCGTGATGTAAAACATGCAACGGAACAAATGTCTGTTGATGTAGGATGATTCTGCATAACGTCAAGAGGAGAGGCACGAACGATGAATACCATATGGACGTATGGTTGGAAATGTGATCTAAGGAAGGTACGTGCACTTGAATATGAAGGTAAAAGATCTTTGACAGAATGGGTTTCATTTCTTGAAAAAACATCTGAGGACACAGCAGGTAAGTGTGTGTGTGTGTGTGTGTGTGTGTGTGTGTGTGTGTGTGTGTGTGTGGTGTGTGTGGGTGGGTGGGTGGGTGGGTGGGTGGGTGGGCAGGTGGGTGGATGGATGTTTGTTTCCAATAAAAATGAGTATTTCTATTCGAGAACTCATGTGTAGTACAGAAGGACTTCTTGAGGACATTTACGTTTAAATCTGGAAACGCTTCTGCAATCTCTCAGCATTTCATTTCGATGGATTGACTGTCAAATAGTCTTACAGCTGCACATCATTTTCCCGTCTAGCGTTGTACCTGTGAATATCTATGTTCCTCTCAAACTCAAAGTGATAGTTGATAGCAAATTTCGTAAGTGGATAAATAACCTGTGTGGCTGTTGTCAATTTACCCAGCTGCTCAAAGATATTCCTGCAAGATGTATGTGTGTGAACTCCACCAATATTTGTAACTGGTTTCTTTTGTGCTGTGAATGATTTTTGCCTGAGTGAGGACTTACCCTAGAATATCATCCTATAAGAAATTAATGAATCACAATGTGCAAAAATTTTAACTTAGAACTGTATATCGCCAAATTTGCTAATTATTGTTATTGTAAAACTGGCCGACCCTAAACGTTTTACCACATCTGCAACTGGTTTTTCGAGCCTTGTTTTCATCGTTATGCGCACTTAAGGATTTTGTAATTTACTACCCTGTTTCAAATTTCTTGTTGTTATTCTAATTTAGTACGAAATGGGATATTTCTGACCATACTGAATTTATACTGAATTGGATAAGCTGCGTTCTTCAAAGCTGAAAGCTGGCCCATTTATACTAAACCAGACAATAGCTTTCACAAAAACCTCAATTAACTTTTTCTCCGTTGATGCGTCTTCGTTCGCTTCCAAAAGAACACCTGTACGAACGGGTCCAATTCTGCCTCCCGATTCAAATAAAATGGTAGCTCATTAACATAAAGCAACTACAGTAGTGGACCAGTGTTCTAACCTCATGGGACTCCGACTATACTTTCATCCCATGCAGATAATGTGGCGTCCCTCTTCATGTTATTCGAACAGTCTAGTGTAACTGTCTTCAACCTGGTTCTTAAATACCAATAAAACCCAGGCATCTGATGAACAACGTGATATATAGAAATTTACTGTCTCTAATAAAATGTTACGATTGACGCAATCAAATGGCTTCAGTAAGTCACAGAAGGTCATTACAATATTTTGTTATGAGCTCAGTAAACGTACAACTGCAGATTGGTGTTTCGGTGATTCGGTAAGTATCCCATAACTAAAAAGGTCGCTGACAACCATCGAGTATATTGTCTTCAAAAAAGATTAGAAAATGATTTAAGGGGTGACAATGGGTGGTAGATACTGTCCTCTGAAGAGTCACCCTTCTTACAGAGCGACCTAACGAAGCTACAGATTAATCTGTCTGGGGAAAACTCTCTGAATTTATTGGTGATGCGTTACCTAAGTGACTACATATCTTGGATAATATAGGACGACAACGTTTTAATGTCTTGTAATATTATCTATCTCATATTAACTTTTACTCTTAAAGTCATGATGATCTTTCTCATTACAGTTCTGGACGTGAATTAATTTTTTTTCAGTCAGTGGCCTTCGCATTGTTTCTTTGGGATATTTTTTTCTCTTCTGAACTATTTCCACAAACGTTCCTACCCATTTTTAAAAAGTAGTTGGTAAAAATTTCTGCTGCACATGAGTTGACTTTTACACTGTTCTCATTGTGGTCAACAGAAATAATTTCAACTTCTATGGCTTCTTTATCTGTTGCAACTTCTATCAGTGTTCTATATTTAATTGATTTTATTGACAGATCAATCAGTTTCAAACGAGATGAGCGTACTCCTGAATTATTGCTACTTTAATACGTCACAGTATTCTATATAGCATAAACGTATGTCTGTGTCACTACTTGGTCTGGAAATTCTGTACAAGTCCTTTTCTCGTCATAAAAATAAAAATAAATGAAGGACATCGTACGAGTGGTACAAGTGTTTACTGAAGCAAACTAAGTAAATGATTGCCAAAGTTGAATGGCTATTTCTAAATTATGTATGTTACCATCGAAACAGCAGGTTTTTTTCCTAATGGCTATTTAGTCTGTGTACAGTTGTAGGTGTTACTGCAGACTGTGTGCATCTCCATTATTGTTTACACTGTATTTAAGATATTCCCACTCCTTGCGTCTCAAAACTTTTTACAGTGAAACAGGTACAAGTGCAAAATCATTTTACTTCAGGTGGTATATTTTGAAGACTTTTTGGTACAGGGCTCGTGATATGCATAGTACAATACATATTCATTATAAAACAAAGATATATGAGTAATTATATATATGAGTAATTCCCCCCCCCCCCCCCCCCCATGAACCATGGACCTTGCCGTTGGTGAGGAGGCTTGCGTGCCTCAGTGATACAGATGGCCGTACCGTAGGTGCAACCACAACGGAGGGGTATCTGTTGAGGGGCCAGACAAACGTGTGGTTCCTGAAGAGGGGCAGCAGCCTTTTCAGTAGTTGCAGGGGCAACAGTCTGCATGATTGACTGATCTGGCCTTGTAACAATAACCAAAACGGCCGTGCTGTGCCGGTACTGCGAACGGCTGAAAGCTAGGGGAAACTACAGCCGTAATTTATCTCGAGGGCATGCAGCTTTACTGTATGGTTAAATGATGATGGCGTCCTCTTGGGTAAAATATTCCGGAGGTAAAATAGTCCCCCATTCGGATCTCCGGGCGGGGACTACTCAAGAGGACGTTATTATTAGGAGAAATAAAACTGGCGTTCTACGGATCGGAGCGTGGAACGTCAGATCCCCTAATCGAGCAGGTAGGTTAGAAAATTTAAAAAAGGAAATGGATAGGTTAAAGTTAGATATAGTGGGAATTAGTGAAGTTCGGTGGCAGGAGGAACAAGACTTTTGGTCAGGTGAGTACAGGGCTATAAATACAAAATCAAATAGGGGTAATGCAGGAGTAGGTTTAATAATGAATAAGAAAATAGGAGTGCAGGTAAGCTACTACAAACAGCATAGTGAACGCATTATTGTGGCCAAGATAGACCGAAGCCCACGCCTACTACAGTAGTACAAGTTTATATGCCAACTAGCTCTGCAGATGATGAAGAAATTGATGAAATGTATGATGAGATAAAAGAAATTATTCAGATAGTGAAGGGAGACGAAAATTTAATAGTCATGGGTGACTGGAATTCGAGAGTAGGAAAAGGGAGAGAAGGAAACATAGTGAATATGGATTGGGGGAAAGAAATGAAAGAGGAAGCCGTCTGGTAGAATTTTGCACAGAGCATAACACTTGGTTCAAGAATCATAAAAGAAGGTTGTATACATGGAAGAATGCCGGAGATACTAAAAGGCATCAGATAGATTATATAATGGTAAGACAGAGATTTAGGAACTAGGTTTTAAATTGTAAGACATTTCCAGGGGCAGATGTGGACTCTGACCACAATCTATTGGTAATGAACTGCAGATTAAACCTGAAGAAACTGCAAAAAGGTGGGAATGTAAGGAGATGGGACCTGCATAAACTGAAAGAACCAGAGGTTGTACAGAGTTTCATGGAGAGCATAAGGGAACAATTGACAGCAGTGGGGAAAAGAAGTACAGTAGAAGAAGAATGAGTAGCTCTGAGGGATGAAGTAGTGAAGGCAGCAGAGGATCAAGTAGGTAAAAAGACGAGGGCTAGTAGAAATCCTTGGGTAACAGAAGAAATATTGAATTTAATTGATGAAAGGAGAAAACATAAAAATGTAGTAAATGAAGCAGGCAAAACGGAATACAAACGTCTCAAAAATGAGATCGACAGAAAGTGCAAAACGGCTAAGCAGGCATGGCTAGAGGACAAATGTCAGGATGTAGAGCTCAGATGGAAACCCAGTTCTAAGCAAAGAAGGGAAAGCAGAAAGATGGAAGGAGTATATAGAGGGTCTATACAAGGGCAATGTACTGGAGGACAGTATTATAGAAATGGAAGAGATGGTAGATGAAGAGGAAATGGGAGATGCGATACTGCGTGAAGAGTTTGATAGAACACTGAAAGACCTGAGCCGAAACAAGGCCCCGGGAGTAGACAACAATCCATTAGAACTACTCACGGCCTTGGGAGAGCCAGTCCTGACAAAACTACCATCTGTTGAGCAAGATGTATGAGACAGGCGAAGTACCCTCAGATTTCAAGAAGAATATAATAATTCCAATCCCAAAGAAAGCAGGTGTTGACAGATGTGAAAATTACCGAACTATCAGTTTAATAATTCACAGCTGCAAAATACTAACACGAATTCTTTACAGACGAATGGAGAAACTGGTAGAAGCCGACATCGGGGAAGATCAGTTTGGATTCTGTAGAAATATTGGAACACGTGAGACAATACTGACATTATGACTTATCTTAGAAGAAAGATTAAGGAAATGCAAACCTACGTTTCTAGCATTTGTAGACTCAGAGAAAGCTTTTGACAATGTTGACTGGAATACTCTCTTTCAAATTCTAAAGGTGGCAGGGGTAAAATACAGGGAGCGAGAGACTATTTACAATTTGTACAGAAACCAGATGGCAGATATAAGAGTCGAGGGGCATGAAAGGGAAGTAGCGGTTGGGAAGGGAGTGAGACGGGGTTGTAGCCTCTCCCCAATGTTATTCAATCTGTATATTGAGCAAGCAGTAAAGGAAACAAAAGAAAAATTTGGAGTATAAATTTAAATCCATGGATAAGAAATAGAAACTTTGAGGTTCGCCGATGACATTGTAATTCTGTCAGAGACAGCAAAGGACTCGGAAGAGCAGTTGAACGGAATGGACAGTGTCTTGAAAGGAGGATATAAGATGAGCATCAACAAAAGCAAAACGAGGATAATGGAATGTAGTGGAATTAAGTCGGGTGATTCTGAGGGAATTAGATTAGGAAATGAGACACTTAAAGTGCTAAAGGAGTTTTGCTATTTGGGGAGCAAAATAGCTGATGATGGTCGAAGTAGAGAAGATAAAAAATGTAGACTGGCAATGGCAAGGAAAGCGTTTCTGAAGAAGAGAAATTTGTTAACATCGAGTATAGATTTAAGTATCAGGAAGTCGTTTCTGAAAGTATTTCTATGAAGTGTAGCCATGTATGGAAGTGAAAAATGGGCGATAAATAGTTTGGACAGGAAGAGAATAGAAGCTTTCGAAATGTCGTGCTACAGAAGAACGCTGATGATTAGATGGTTAGATCACAAAACTAATGAGGAGGTATTGAATAGAATTGGGGAGAAGAGGAGTTTGTGGCACAACTTGATGAGAAGAAGAGACCGGTTGGTAGGACATGTTCTGAGGCATCAAGGGATCACAAATTTAGCATTGGAGGGCAGCGTGGAGGGTAAAAATCGTAGAGGGAGACCAAGACATGAACACACTAAGCACATTCAGAAGAATGTAGGTTGCAGTATGTACTGGGAGATGAAGAAACTTGCACAGGATAGGGTATCATGGAGAGCTGCCTCAAACCAGTCTCAGGACTGAAGACCACAACAACAACATGAGTAATTAGTGTGAAATTAACACAAGCTGAAAAACAATGGGTAAATAGCAAGTAAAATTAAAATTTCAAAATTGAAATATATTGGTGTGCTTCTAACACATTTGAGACATTATTGACAGCTCTTTCTACAATTCTCTCACAGTTATTGAACATATAATCTTAATTATTTCTTTCTGTGGTATCTCTTAAAGAATTCCGTTTTTGGGCAATAGTCGTGATGGTGTACCACTGTGTTGTCCATTTTCAGTGTTCTTTGTCCCCTTTGTAGACCACGTCCTCTTCTTTCTCGACTCCCTCATCTCTTACCCATAGTAACTCCTGTCTGAGAATGGAATACTTTGTTATAGGGAGTAGTTATTCACCTCCTAAAGATTTTTCCATATCTTAAAGTTTGTTTCAAACTCATCTTGATGGAAAGGCTGCAGAGAAGGTATTAATAGAGGACCAATATTTGGGCCTGCCGAAATCTGCTTCTATACACTCAATAGTATGGTTTAGTGAATACCTGGTATTCCTCAGTTGTATTTTGTTTCCATGTGTGTCTTTAGCAGCTTTATCCTTTGTCATGGCTTCCATGGATTTAACTGAATGGAAATTTTCTACTTTCCATTCCATTAAGGAAAGCATTTTGCTGACCCGCTTCACTGTTTCCATCCTGTTTTAGGGAACAAGTACATGTCTGAAGTGATCCTTTACCTTCACAGAAAGATCAAAATCTTCGTCTTATTCAATATATGCATGGCTACATTCAAGGATCTTGTGATTTATGGTGCCAGAATGCTAACTTTGCCTCAATATATACAAGCGGCATTTCAAAAATAGCCTAATCAAACATGCTTTAAATATCACTGTAATTATTCTTAAATACATTAGGCTGTTGCTGTTGTTAAAAAAATACACACAAGAATCTTCATTACAGTTGCAGAAATTCTAATCATGACCACCATTTCACTTATTCTAGTTATATTCTAAATGCAGTCCAGCCATTGACTTAGCGCTCAAACTTTGCCATCACAAAGAGCAGCACTATGCAGGAAATACCTTGTACTTCTTTTTCTGAGAAGACATCCACGTTTCAGTTTTCAAAATGTACGTTTAGATCTTTTTTTGTGACATGTCACTTGTGCCATTTGTACTCTCAGCTCCGCAAATAAGTCATGTTATTACTCTCAATAGACTCATATTAGTTTGACATTTGAGGGTAGAGCTGCATAGTGCGACATAAGCAAAAACGAAGATGAGCTAAACAGTCTGGGTCGAAAGGAAGCTGTGCTGTGTTTCGGGGACAGTTGTCCCTCTCCTCGTACGCTAGCCTCATCAGACGGCAATCCACAGCGGGCTGAGAGCGCTGCGCCCCTGCCGCTCCCAGACTGGGGCGCCGCCGCTCCTGGTACATCAGCAGCAGCGGCGACACTTCCCAGCCACCCTCAGCGCTGCGCCGCTTCCCAGCTTCATTAAGGAGCAGAGGGGCTGGAAAACAGAAAAGGTCCACCTCTCCTGCAATCAGTCGAAGCTGTTAGGGCTCCCCAAATCCTTTTGTTGTTCGTCATTCGGATTCAATGTTGGTAAAATTGCAGCTCCGTGATGAAATTACTGCCCACAAGTACTTATTCGTTTACGCAAAAGACAACCACTCATTAAAACATTCATGAATAAATATGTCAAGGTAAAGTAACAATCTATTGACGCATTTGTCAAGAGTTCAGTTGAACAGTCGATGGCTGCGACTTGTTAGTATGTTCATAACCACTATCATCACATTTATCATAATCATTATGTCGTTTCAAGGAGAAGGTACAATAATTAGTTTCAGTCATCATCTATCTATCCGTCTCTTATGAGATCTGCTTAATTCTCTTTTACCAGTCGGTCGATTATTCATTACCTTCTTTGCACTCTGTTTTCTGTCATTGTATCAACACGATGCATTTCATTCTATTCTCTTCTATCTTGTCATTATCTGAAAACATCATTAACTAAAAAGATTTTTAAATCCTATTTTATTGGTTCATTCCTTTTTTTATCCATTTGATTACAAACTCTTATGCACAGAAGAACCAAAGTAACTGGTACACCTGCCTAATATCGTGTAGAGCCCCGAAGAGCAGGCAGAGCTACTGAAACAAGAGTTGACATGGACTCGAGTAATGTCTGAAGTAGTGCTGGAGGGAATTGACATCATGAATCCCCTCAGGGCTGTCCATAAATCCGTAAGAGTCGGGGGGTGGAGATTTCTTCTGAACAGCACGTACCAACGCATTCCCAGATGTGCTCAATAATGTTCACGTCTCGGGAGTTTAGTGACCAGCGGATACGTTTTCACTCAGAAGAGTGTTCCTGGAGCCACTCCGTAACAATTCTGGACGTGTGGTGAGACGCAGTGTCCTGCTAGAATTTCTCAAGTCCGTCGGAATGCACAATGTGCATGAACGGATGCAGGAGATCAGACAGGATTCATACGTACGTTTCACCTGTCAGAGTTATATCTAGACGTACCAGGGATCCCATATCACTCCAACTGCATACCCCCACACCATTACAGAGACTTCAGCAGCCTGAACAGTCCCTTGCTGACATGCACGGTCCATGGATTCATGAGGTTGTCTTCATACCCGTACACGTCCATCCGCTCGATACAATTTGAAACGGCCGGCCAGTGTGGCCGAGTCGTTCTAGGCACTTCAGTCTGGAACTGCGCGACCGCTACGGTCGCAGGTTCGAATCCTGCCTCGGGCATTGATGTGTGTGATGTCCCTAGGTTAGTTCGGTTTAAGTAGTTTTAAGTTCTAGGGGACTGATGACCTCAGATGTTGTCCCATAGTGCTCAAAGCCATTTGAGCCAGGACATTTTTGACAATTTGAAACGAGACTCGTCCGACCAGGCAAAACGTGGGCGCAGGTGAGGCGTAAAGCTTAGTGTCGTGCAGTTGTCAAAGGTATACGATTGGACCTTCGCCGCCGAAAGCTCTTATCGATGATGTTTCGTTGAACGGTTAGCACGCTGACACTTCTTCATGGCCTAGCACTGAAATCAGCAGCAGTCTACGAGAGGGATGCACATCTGTCACGTTAAAGGATTTTCTTCAGTCGTCGTTGGTCCGGTTCTTGCAGGATCTTTTTCCGCCCGCAGAGATATCTGAGATTTGATGTTTTACCGGATTCCTGATATTTGTGGTACACTCGTGAAATGGTCGTACGGGAAAATCACCACTTCATCACCACCTAGGAATTGTTGTGTCCCATCGATCGTGCGCCGACTAAAACTCCAGGTTCAGACTCACTTAAATTTTGATAACCTGCTATTGTAGCAGCAGAAACCGATCCAACAACTGCGCCATACACTTTTTGTTCTATACAGGCGTTGCAGCAGCGCTGTATTCTGCCTGTTTACACATCTCTGTATTTGAATATGCATGCCTATACCAGTTTCTTTGGCGCTTCAGTGTATATCTCATGAACTTCATCTGTGCTGCTTGAATATGTTATTTTTCTTTTTTTTTATCGTCAATGATTCGGAACGTCATGGAAGAGTAGGTACAGCCACAACTTTACAAAACTTCATTTGCGTTTCTTTTCTTGTTTTTCTCCATAAAGTTCTTCACTTGTTGCGCAGATAGGTTGCTGTTTACTAATCTCCTTCTCAATGTCTTTGTCGCAGCTAAAACTAATGTCACATTCCACATAATTGAAGAGGGGTGTTTGTTCAAAAACGCTCTCATTTATTATTATTTTCAATCTGACTGCATTCTTTGCTTTGAAATCCATTATCTTTGTCTTTTTCGTTTATGTAGTTAAGTTGTAAAATACTGCATTTTGACTTAATCTATATACTCCTCTTTGCAAATTTTCTTCTATTTCCTTAATAATTATCTTGTCATCAATATATAAAAATGCACTTAATGGTACACTATATCCTGTTTTCGTTCCTAAGCATATTCCATCATCCCATTTCATAATCGGATCTTCAATATACACTGAGGCGCCAAAGAAAATGGTGTAGACATGCGTACTCAAATACAGAGATATGTAAACAGGCAGAACATGGCGCTAAGGGCGGCAACGTCTATATAAGACAACAAGTGTCTGGCGCAGTTGTTAGTTCGGTTACGGCTGCTACGATGGCAGGTTGTCAAAATTTAAATGAGTTTAAACGTGTGTTACAGTCGGCGCACGAGCGATGGGACACAGCATCTCTGGAGTATCGACGAACTGGGCATTTTCCCATAGGACCATTACACGAGTGTACCGTGAATATCAGGAATCATGTAAAACATCAAATCTCCGACATCGCTGCAGCCAGAAAAAGATCCTGGAAGAACGGGAAAAACGAAGACTGAAGAGAATCGTTCAATGTAGCAGAAGTGCAACCCCGTCCTCAGATTGGTGCATATTTCAATGCTGCGCCATCAACAAGTGTCAGCGTGCAAACCATTCAATGAAATATCATTGATATGGGCTTTCGGAACCGAGTCCCACACGTGTACCCTTGACGACTGCACGACACAAAGCTGGAAGAACGGGAAAAACGAAGACTGAAGAGAATCGTTCAATGTAGCAGAAGTGCAACCCCGTCCTCAAATTGGTGCATATTTCAATGCTGCGCCATCAACAAGTGTCAGCGTGCAAACCATTCAATGAAATATCATTGATATGGGCTTTCGGAACCGAGTCCCACACGTGTACCCTTGACGACTGCACGACACAAAGCTTTACGCCTCGCCTGGGCCAGTTAACTCTGTCACTGGACTGCTGATGACTGGAAACGTGTTGTCTGGTCGGACGAGTCTCGTTTCAAATTGTATCGAGCGGATGCACGTGTACGGGTATGGAGACAGACTCATGAATCCATGGACTCTGCATGTCAGCAAGGGACTGTTCAAACGGGTGAAGATTCTGTAATGGTGTGAAGAGAGTGCAATTGGAGTGATATGGAACCTCTGATACGTCTACATGCAATCTACATCATACTCCAGAAGCCACCTAATGGTGTATGGCGGAGGTACTTTCGGTACTACTATCTGATCCCTCCAACCATTTTCCACTCGCGAATAGAGCGTGGGAAGAATGATTGTCAGCAAGCCTCTGTATTGACTCTAATTTCTCGAATTTTCTACTCTGTAGGAATCAGCATGGGTTTCGAAAAAGACGATCGTATGAAACCCAGCTCACGCTATTCGTCCACGAGACTAGGAGGGCCATAGACACGGGTTGCCAGGTAGCTGCCGTGTTTCTTGAATTCCGCAAGGTGTTCGATACAGTTCCCCACAGTCGTTTAATGAACAAAGTGAGAGCATTTGGACTGTCAGACCAATTGTGTGATTGGATTGAAGAGTTACTAGATAACAGAACGCAGCAGGTCATTCTCAATGGAGAGAAGTCTTCCGAAGTAAGAGTGATTTCAGGTGTGCCGCAGGGGAATGTCGTAGGACCGTTGCTATTCACAATATACATAAGTGACCTTGTGGATAATATCGGAAGTTCACTGAGGCTTTTTGCGGGTGATGCTGTGGCATTTCGAGAGGTTGTAACAATGGAAAATTGTACTGAAATGCTGGAGGATCTGCAACGAATTGACGAATGGTGCAGGGAATGGCAACTGAATCTCAATGTAGACAAGTGTAATGTGCTGCGGATACATAGAAAGATTCTTTCTCATTTAGCTATCATATATCAGGTCATCAACTGGAAGAAGTTAATTCCATAAATTATCTGGGAGTAGGCATTAGGAGTGATTTAAAATGGAATGATCATATAAAGTTGATCGTCGATAAAGCAGATGCCAGACTGAGATTCATTGGAAAAATCCTAAGGAAATGCAATCCAAAAACAAAGGAAGTAGGTCGCAGTACAATTGTTCACCCACTGATTGAATATTGCTCACCAGTGTCTGATCCGTACCAGATAGGGTTGATAGAAGAGATAGAGAAGATCCAACGGAGAGCAGCGCGCTTCGTTATAGGATCACTTAGTAATCGCGAAAGTGTTACGGAGATGATAGATAAACTCCAGTGGAAGACTTTGCAGGAGAGACGCTCAGTAGCTCGGTACGGGCTTTTGTTGAAGTTTCGAGAACATACCTTCACCGAAGTGTCAAGCAGTATATTGCTACCTCCTACGTACATCTCGCGAAGAGACCGTGAGGATAAAATCAGAGAGACTAGAGCCCACACAGAGGCATACCGATAATCTTTCTTTCCACGAACAATACGAGACTGGAATATAAGGGAGAACCGATAGAGGTAATCAAAGTACCCTCCGCCACACACCGTCAGGTGACTTGTGGAGTAAGGATGTAGATGTAGATGTAGAAAGACTAAATAATATGTCGTATTATTAGTGTGTTATCACTACACGAACGTCCCTTTCTGAAGCCTGATTGTTCTTCCGAATTTTTTGTATCAGTAATATTTTATAGGCTATGATTAAGAATTTTCCCATAAATTTTGTATTAGCACTTAGAAAACTTGTTCCTCTATAATTTCCTGAGTTTTTGCTTCTGCCTTTTTTAAGTATAGCAAAAGGCAATAGGAAAGACATAAGGAATCATAGAGGAATGAGTTTCTAAATGCAAGATATAATACACTACTGGCCACTAAAATTGCTACACCACGAAGATGTGCTACAGACGCGAAATTTAACCGACAGGAAGAAGATGCTGTGATATGCAAATAATTAGCTTTTCAGAGCATTCACATGAAATTGGCGCCTGTGGCGACACGTACAACGTGCTGACATGCGAAAAGTTTCCAACCGATTTGTCATACACAAACAGCAGTTCACCGGCGTTGCCTGGTGAAACGTTGTTGTGATGCCTCGTGTAACGTGGAGAAATGCGTACCATCACGTTTCCGACTTTGATAAAGGTAGGATTGTAGCCTATCGCGATTGCGGTTTATCGTTTCGCGACATTGCTGCTTGCGTTGGTCGAGATCCAATGACTGTTAGCAGAATATGGAATCGGTGGGTTCAGGAGGGTAATACGGAACGCCGTGCTGGACCCCGACGGCCTCGTATCACTAGCAGCCGAGATGACAGGCATCTTATCCGCATGGCTGTAACGGATCGTACAGCCACGTCTCGATCCCTGAGTCAACAGATGGGGACGTTTATAAGACAACAACCATCTGCACGAACAGTTCGACGACGTTTGCAGCAGCATGGATTATCAGCTCGGAGACCATGGCTGCCGTTACCCTTGACACTGCATTACAGAGAGGAGCGCCTTTGATGGTGTACTCAACGACGAATCTGTGTGCACGAATGGCAAAACCTCAATTTTTCGGATGAATTCAAGTTCTGTTTACAGCATCATGATGGTCACATCCGCGTTTGTCGACATCGCGTGAAGGCACATTGGAAGCGTGTATTCGTCATCGCCATACTGGCGTATCACCTGGCGTGATGGTGTGGGGTCCTATTGGTTACACGCCTCGGTTCTAGTTCGCATTGACGGCACTTCGAACAGTGGGCGTTACATTTGAAATGTGTTAGGACCTGTGGCTCTACCCTGCATTCGATCCCTGCGAAACCCTACATTTCAGCAGGATAATGCACTTCCGCATGTTGCAGGTCCTGTACGGGCCTCTCTGGATACAGAAAATGGTCGACTGCTGCGCTGGCCAACACATTCTCCAGATCTCTCACCAATTGAAAACATGTGGTCAATGGTGTCCCGGAAACTGGCTTGTCACAATACGTCAGTCACTACTCTTGACGAACTGTGCTATCGTGTTGAAGCTGCATGGGCAGCTGTACCTGTACACGCCATCCAAGCCAGGTTTCACTCAATGCCCAGGCGTATGAAGGCCGTTATTCCAGCCAGAGGTGGTTGTTCTGGATACAGATTTCTCAGGATCAATGCACCCAAATTGCGTGAAAATATAATCACATGTCATTCTAGTATCTTTGTCCAATGAATACCCGATTATCATTTTCATTTCTTCTTGGTGTAGCAATTTTAATGGCCAGTAGTGTATTTATGGAAAATTCTTTGTAAAGAGCTACTGACTATCGCTGATGATGGTCTCCAACGTAATCATCTTCGTCGTCTGATGTACAGGGGCCTGAGAAAAACATGAGAACACCGCGAGCAATGTACGATTGAACAGAAATGCAGATGCCAGCGAAGTCTGCAGGCTGCGCTGTGAATTGTCCTCAACGCGTGGCAAATGCCAGTCGCGGTGAGAAGAGAGTTGTTTGTGGTTGTAAGTGCATTGTGTCGGAGCTAAGTGGTTCGAACGTGGAAAATTGTTGATGCTTCTACGGTAATTGCCCTTCACAGCGAAGGTAACGAAAGTGTGCGGTGTTACTGCAAATTATACCACATACAGGGAAAGCAGAAAAACATCAGCTCCTAAGCCTCAACGTAAACGAAAGTGTGCGATGGGTGATCCTGACAGACGGTTGTTGAAGAGGGTTGGGACGAAAACCAAGAGGACGGCAGCTGAAAATGTAACTGAAGAGCCGAATTTCACATTCGTGAACCCTGTTAGCAGCAAAACAACAAAAAGGGAGTCCATAAGATGCAAAATTCAGGTGGGGTTGGTATTCCAAAACCACACGTCAGTGATTCAAATGTCCGTAATTGGAAAACGTTGCACCAAAGCCATAAAACCAGGACTACGGACCAATGGAGGAAAATACCTTGATCAGATGAGTCGTCTTTCACACTATTTCCACCATCTTTCCCAGTTTGTTTACAAGAAGGGGGTTCGATGACGATTTGAGCAACCTTGTAGTGGTATTTAATATGTTCCGTGGGTACTCTTCAAGGCTGCATTACTGCCAAGGATCATGTGAAAATTTGGTTGATCAGGTGCATTCGATGGTACAAACAGAGATGCTGTGCTCGAAGATGACAGGTCCGCTGTTCACACAGTTCGCACAATTCAAGACTCTTCTCTGGCTACCTCAGTCACCAAGTCTCAGTGTTATCTTATACTTTATGGACCACTTTGGAGAGAAGTGTGCGTGATCTCTATCCATCTCCATCGTCACTACCTGGGCTTGCCAGTATTTTGCGCGAAGAATGGTATAAGATATCTTTCAAAACCATACAGGACATTTATTTATCTCTTCGAAGCTGACAGGAAGGGGTTCTGAATGCCGCATTCTTACACCGCATTAAGCATGGTAATATGTTGTTGTTTTTGTTGTTCCCATAGTTTTGTAGAGTATCCTGTAGTGTCTACGGAGTCATTTGACGAGCTTGACGGAGATGCTTGTGGCAGTAAACACCACTCTTCTTGCCGCTAATGTCAGCCTTTGAAAACAGAGCCACTATTTCTACATCATCTGGCTTACTACGACACAACGGAACCACTGTGCAGCCACATAGAAAACATAAGTAAATGATCTGAGTGGTGTGCTATTTTGTGTGTGTATGTGGGGGGGGGGGGCGCTATCTGGACTAAGCTGTTGCTTATTATAGTGATTATCACTATAATAATTGAACAGCTCCTTAGGTTCACCTTTGTTAACAACTTCGGCCTGGTTTCTTTCAAAATGGTTCAAGTGGCTCTGAGCACTATGCGACTTAACTTCTGAGGTCATCAGTCGCCTAGAACTTAGAACTAATTAAACCTAACTAACCTAAGTACATCACACACACCCATGCCCGAGGCAGGATTCGAACCTGCGACCGTAGCGGTCGATCGGCTCCAGACTGTAGCGCCTAGAACCGCACGGCCACTCCGGCCGTCCTGGTTTCTTTGTTTGAGAACTCATACACGTCTTTTTTTGGAGTAATGCCAAGAAAAAGTCTGTAAAGAATTACTCGTGTACTGTAATTGAGGTACTTTTTAAACAGTGTGAGAAGAAGTTTAGGGTCAAAAACTAGTGGAAATTTTTTTTGTTGTAGATTTTCATAGTGTATTTTTATTCTAAGTTTACCTTATTTCTCCGTGCTTCAATAGCTCTTTTTCAGCTACCATCCATTCTCCTGCGTCTTTGAATTTATCTTCTGAATTTAGCATCCTAATGTCTTCTATCTAGGAGCTGTTTTCTCGAGCGTCATATATTGTTTTCTCGATAGAGGTCTCTAAAGATACTTTAGCTGCTTGTCTGTGGAGTTGTGTGGTTTGATTATTCGTTTCTTCTAACGATTATGACAATACCATAATACTGTCTTCAGATCCCACATATTCTACCAACCTACACTACGGAACCTGTATTCTCTTTTTCTCTTGCGTTCCAGTAGTACTTCACCATTTTTTTTAATATTTTCTTTTTTATTGTTTTCGTCGCTAACCTGTTATCAAGAATATGTGTTCTTGTATGACTCCGAGTTTGATCTTTCATACGACAAATGACTAAGTAAACAGGTTAATAAATAAATACATCACAGTAAAATGTGTTCCGTGAGGCAATGTTCAAACTTGCTGTGTTGGCATTGTCTTTCATCATTGCTAGCAGTTTGGATTATCCGAGTTGGTTAAAATACGTGGCACTGATACAGAATTATTTGATAATGTTTTTTATGTCTATTAAAGCCATCAGAGCAGTAAAACTAAATGTAGAGGCTCAGACAATGTGCGTCATCTGTAAGAGCTTACTGACATTCCTGCACTCAAAATGGCAAAAAGTACTCCCTAACGAAGTACTGAAAGCAACTGAAAGGTTGATACATATGTAAACTGTCTTGTCCCAATCAGTTGAAGAATAATATAAACAAAAATGAAACTGCGTTTCACATATAAATTAGTGGAGCAACTAATTACCGTTTTCGCCATTTTACTCATTGCTCTTAAATGCGTTTGTCTCAGTTCAATCGTTATGCCAGTCCAATAAGCTTGCACTTCCAGGAGTTCACGCATTTTTTATCAATGTCTCTAAATACGTTTCTTTAGCGAGTATTTGAAATGGTATGAAACAGCATTTCTGATATTTAAGTAATAACGAACTGTGAATGTTGCCTGATCTAATGTTCCTCTAATTCCAAGTTTTTGACGTGATATCTTTTTCCTCTCCTCGTGCGAAACATTGTGTTGTAAGCATTTACGACGCAACAACGAAATGTTTAACCCGTAGAGAAATTCTGAATCTTGCGCATCCCTTTTGTAGCTAATAATAGTCACTATCAGAAAACGCCTACGATAAGGGCCCGATGTTTATGAAAATGTATGTTGAGAAAGTCCAATAATGGAAACGGAAATGAGCGTTTGGCGTCATTGGCCGGGAGGCCTCTTGCGGGGCAGGTCCGGCCGCCTTGGTAATAGTCTTATTACATTCGACGCCACATTGGGCGACCTGCGCGCCGGATGGTGATGAAATGATGATGAAGAGAATACAACACCCAGTCCCTGAGTGGAGAAAATTCCCGACCCAGCCGGGAATAGAACCCCAGCCCGTAGGACGGCAATCCGTCACGCTGACCTCTCAGCTATCGGGGCGGACTGTTCAGATAAAAAAAAAAAATGGTTCAAATGGCTCTGAGCACTATGGGACTTAACTGCTGAGGTCATCAGTACCCTAGAACTTAGAATTACTTAAACTTAACTAACCTAAGGACATCACATACATCCATGCCCGAGGCAGGATTCGAACCTGCAACAGTAGCGGTTGCGCGGCTCCAAACTGTAGCACCTAGAACCGCTCTGCCACTCCGGCCGGCTTCAAATAATAATTGCATTATTTAACAAAAGGGTGCAGTCCACGTTGCTTTGTTACATGCAGAATTTATGTATACTCCACCATCATTTTTCAAAAACAATTATGAACCACCTGCACATCAGTGAACATCAGTGGGCATAAATTAAAGGG
The DNA here is from genome assembly GCF_021461385.2 of Schistocerca piceifrons. Lineage (NCBI taxonomy): Eukaryota > Metazoa > Arthropoda > Insecta > Orthoptera > Acrididae > Schistocerca > Schistocerca piceifrons. The sequence goes on from NC_060138.1 coordinate 958,799,474, forward strand.
TGGTAGGGAATGAAACAATAATCGTTATGAATCTAAGAAAAATAGCTTCGTTGTCATAAAAACTATAACAACGGGCAGTCTTGCACATCTCTGAAATTACACTTCGCTGCTGAGCAACATTCTGCACAGTGTTGCTCCAACCCATGCAGTGCACCACCTCGCCCTTGTTGTTACTTGGCATGCGGGGTAGAATGTGGTCGAGTCGTTCCTGGAGTCGTCCTGAGATCAAGGAAAGTGAAAGGAGAAGCTTTGAGAAAAGGTGCTCCGAGTTTCATCTAGTCCGAAGCAGTCGGGTTCATCTGAGTATAACCATTCCAATGATTCTTGCCGCCTCAAGGAAACTGAGAAAGAAGGGGCAGTGATAAGACATAGGAGCCAATAAGGTGTTGAAACTCTGGAGGACGACGATTGAAATCCCTGTCCTACTACCTAGATTTAATGTAAGAATGCAGTCTCGCGGTCGTAACATTGAATATCAGTTCTCGGTTTTCCAGCTGCGTCAGGTGATTAAAATTACACGAGATTTCGGCAAAACACTCTTTGGCCAATATCAAGAGGTATGACTGCCAGTTGGGTGCTGGAACGCCCCTTATATGCACTAGCTGCTGGATGTGGCGTCACTGATGCCTGAAGCCTCCACCATCGCCATATGTGGGCGTACGTTGAGAGGTCGTTCAACGTGCCCGCTTCAAACGCGCGGTGGCTGGGTGCTACGCCTTGCTGAACTGCAGGCCACTGTCTTTATTTAGGGCGTTGTCGGTGATTTTTACTTCAATTGGCACATCGAACTCCGAGTGAACGTATGCTCATGTATGGCGAGCTGCAAGCACCAGTGACGGTGCGGCCGGCAGTTGGTGTACTCGTATATAAGAGGCGTACCAGCAGCCCAGTGGTAGTCATATCACTTGAAAATGACCTTGGGGTGTTTAGCCGAAAGCTCGTGTAATTTTAATCACTTGGCAAGGCTGGAAACCCGAGAACTTTTTATCCAGATTTGGATTTTCCGTGACTTTCCTATGACACTTAAGGGAAATAACAGAATGATACCTTTGAAAAGGCTCGTCTGGCTTCCTAGCCTTCCGTAATCCGACTTGGTGCTCCCTCTCTAATGACCTCTTCGTCGACGGGATGTTAAAACTCTTGTCTTCCTTCCCTCCTCGAGTAAAGTGTTCGTGAAACGTTTTCGATATGCTCTTGAATATTTTGGAACACGAACACATCGTGAAATGTTGATTATAGTGCTCTACAATGTAAGTAGGCTGTTTAAGTTTTTATGTTGGTAACGTCACGTAGCGCTCTATATGAAAATCACTGACTGTGCTATGTGAAGTCTGCGGCTGGTTTGCGTTGTTGGAATATTTGCTATTCTAGTGTTGGGCAGTTGGATGTGAACAGCGCGTAGCGTTGCACAGTTGGAGGTGAGCCGCCAGCAGTGGTGGATGTGGGGAGAGAGGTGGCAGAATTTTGAGAGCGGACGATCTGGACGTGTGTCCATCAGACAGAGTAAATTTGTAATATTGGATATCACGAACTAATATATATATATATATATATATATATATATATGATAACTTTTGAACAATATTAAGGTAAATATATTGTTTGTTCTCTATCAAAATCTTTCAGTTGCTAATTATGCCTATCAGTAGTTACTGCCTTCATTAGTTAGAACCTTTTATTCAGCTGGCAGTATTGGCGCACGCTGTATTGCAGTAGTTTGAGTAACGAAGATTTTTGTGACGTAAGTGATTAATGAAAGGTATAGGTTATTGTTAGTCAGGGCCATTCTTTTGTAGGGATTATTGAAAGTCAGACTGCGTTGCGCTAAAAAAATATTGTGTGTCAGTTTAGTGCTGCCAGAATAAGTAAAGAGAGAAATGTCTGAGTACATTCAATTTTGTTCAGCTGTTTGGAAATCAAATAACGTAAGAGGTTTATCAGCACAGTAATTCATTAATTTTTCAAAGGGGATGTTGCAACAATAGCGATGGAAAGAAGAAAAATTACAGTTTAACATCCGGTAAACAGTGTGGTACTTATAAACGGAGAACAAGCTTCAATTAGGAAAAGACGGAGAAGGAAATCGGCCTTGCCCTTTTCAAAGCACCATGCCGGCATTTGCATTTAGGAAAATCTCGGAACACGTAGATTTGATCGCTGGACGAGGATCTCAACCTTAGTCTTCCCTAATGTGTACCCAGTGTGCTGACCACTGCGCCACCGCGTACGGTGCTCGTCATTATACTGGAGGATCCGGCCTCATTACGGCACACCTAATATCTTTCTGTCATAATTTGTAACACAACACTTTCAAATGAGCGTTAATAAAGATTTAACTTGCCAACTTGCACTCAAGGAATTACTTGAAAGCTGCGAAAAATCTCCATAACCTTATTTCTACTCAAACTGCACAACATCCCTCCAGGTACCTCCTCCTACTGCCCCGTTGCCTCACCTCACTATTTAGCAAGCTCTTCGAAACCATCCTCTGTTGAGCGTCTATCAATACCTGAACCAACAACACAACCTTACCATTAACTAGTGCGGGCTCCGTAAAAATTTCTCATCTAATGACCAGATTCTGCACCTAATCCATCTCCTGTACCATCAGCTCAACAGTCATAAATCCGCTGTCTTCGTCTCCATCGAGCTGGATATTCCAATCTTTTCTTCAAACACTAAAATTCTGCAGCATATTATGTCCTCCTTATTGCATGCTTCCTGCCTAACCGCCCATCCATTGTCACCATTGTAATACCGTGCTTTCCATCACAATGCAGGCGTGCAACAAGAAGGCGTCCTCTCACTCCTCCTTTGTCTCCTGTACACTGCTGATATGCCCAAACCACCTCTACTCGTCCACTATCCAGATGACACCGCTTTTCTCGTCCTTCTTCCCGCACTCCAAAAGGCCCTACGGTCTCCTCAAATCCACATCCATTTCTTTACCTCCTGAAGCTTATGCCTCCGAAACTCAGGCAATAGTTGTAGGGCGCACCACCTGCACTTTCCACCTCCATGACTTAGACACCATTCACCCCTCTCCTATCAATTTAACTAGCACACTAAGATATCTTGGACTAACCACCACCTGGAAACATCACATACTAACCATACAACAGAATTCCCACCAATGTGTGTCATTTAGAGGTGACAAATAAAATTTCGTGTCTTTTGTGATTGAGGGATTCCAAAAATATGCCTTTTGATGAGTGATACTCCAATTGAAGCAGTTTTCCTATGCTGATAAACATTTATTTTGCTAAATTTGCCTTTGATTATAATGTTTATTGAGATTTCCGACAAAAGGGCATAAATTAATACGAATTCCACCAATATTTGCTCAATAACAGATTCAATGAACTCAGACAACTTTCTTTGTATTGTTTCTCTATTACCAAACACGAAAAATGTATTGTAAAATAACTAGAAAGCTTCAGCCAACAAAATTCATCAAACTTTGCTTCGATTCACTCCTATACATCATTCTTCTGCTTGCTCCTGGTCTATAATGTAGTTTCCTCTTTCCTCATGAGCATACACTTTGCCAGAAGCCTCTGTTACTTGATCCACACACCTCTCTGTCGACTGTCTATGATTTTGCCACATTGGAACCTGTATTGGTTCCTGAAAAAATTTACTTGCTTCTGATATTTAGAGTTTCAAGTAAGAGGAGGTTCATATCCTTTTCTCTGGCCAGTCTATAGGTTCCACAAGTGAAGATGCATTTGGATTTATCGCAGGTGTTTTCCTATTGTGAACAGATACTTCTACTGGTGCACCATCATCTTAATTCCTCAATTCACTCACCTTGTGGGACCATGCTTACCTTTCATCTTGGTCTGCAGAGCATAAATGTATCGAAAGCACCATTTCACTAAATGTGAATCAAGATGAATGTTGGACTGTTGGCAAAACAATATCTGCCACTCCTTTTTTATGAGATTTTAGGAGCTTCAATTGATAAAGAATGTGGCGGGTCCTTGCAGCCAAAACAGTTTCGATTTGATTTTAAACCAGCACGGATAGTAATCGCCAACAGTGTATTCCACAAGCTGTTGTAATGTCTTCAAGTTGTTGTCTTTAGGGTCATGTTTTGAAACCCAAATGCGACAAATTGCATTTGCAGTTGTTAACCACTACGAGTGGCTTAGAGGACCAATTTCTAGCAACGCCAGATCACTTGGAAGTGCACCTGTCCTTACAGCCTGTTATTGTGTAACCATAAGCCTCATCTGTCGAGCGATCTTTGACAACAGTGTCACTCAATGGACCCAAAGGGACTGATTTCAAGTTCTGTACTGCTGTCAAGCATGTTTACATCTTACCATTCTACGTGTTGTTAGACAATGTTTTTCCGTGCAACTGTTTGAGAAATTGGCGCAAAAGCTGCTCAAGCCAATAAGATGAGTTTACGATTTAGATTTGCCTAAACTATCTTTCCCAACCAATGTTAAAAATCTCTGAGTCACCACCAATAGCCTCCAAACATTTATCAATGGTGTTTTTCTTTTAAAAATCCACAACATGTTTAGCAAAATCTTCTGTGCGTTTTTCTCTGTTAAGTCTTTCTCTGGAGTAAAATGGCAAAGATACTTCCACCTGACAACAAACAGTGCAATGCTCTTCTTTCACAATACTGTGGACTTGAGTCATTTTCTTATAACATAACTTTAGTGGAATCCTAGCGTCCATCAAAGGAGATGTGTTTAGTCTTGCCAAGCCTGCATCTAAAATGAAATTAGTCATCAAGTAATTTTATGACTTTCTTGAGCCCTTATTACTTTGTTGTGATCTACCACAAGTCTCCTGTCTCCTAATACAGCTTCCAAATTGGCAGCTGTTGTAATGACATGTAAACCAACACCTTACCTAATACTTCGCATGCAACATTGTACATTTGTAATGTATTCTACTGACTTGTATTTGAAATAGAAGTTTCATCACATGGTACCTGTGAAGGATCTTCAGAATTTTCACCTTTAAATGAGTTGGCACTTTGTCTTCTTGAGAGACAAGAATTTCATTTGGTGGTAACGTTTACACTTCCTTCCTTTTCTCTTTCCATTCAGAAATTCTTCTAACATCATCTTCTTATCTCTCCTTTTTTTAAATTTGTCTTCTGTCCTCAGATAGATCTAGTAATCTAATTTGATGGAACCCAACAGGCCCAACCTTCTCTCTCTGACATTTTACCTAAACACAGCTTAATCTCACACTTGGGACTGAGGATGCCAAAGACTTTGTTTAACGTTGCTATAAAAGCCTCATTCTCTTCCAGTTTTCCTCGGCCAAGAGATATGTTTTTGGTGTTTCTTTCAGTTATCTTCTATCTTCTTCAGCATTGTGATCCTCGAATTTAAAAATCACACCACAAAACAATTGTTAGCTAGTCCCCACTTTTCAAGTACTTGTTGATAAATATCCTTTGTAAGAGTGGCTGCTGGGTAATTTCTGATATTCTCTCCACGCTGCTCTCTTACCGTAAGCCCAAATGTTAGAACATTAGGCGAAGTTGGGGGTACGCAAGGCAGCATTTCTTGACCAGTTCCGATGTAGTTACTCATGTGAGTGGTTATTGCCATTATTGTCTTCATTTCACTATCTATACATCTAATTTCTCAAGTGGAAGCAATTATTCATGCCTAGAAAAAGAAAGACAAGAAAATGCCACTATTTGTATAACATTAATACAAAGGGACTCTGCTGCATATGAGTATTGCTAGTTTAAAAATTTTTCGAGTGGCAGAAAAAAGTTTACAGATTTTATAGTACATTCTTATTTTTACAGCGTAAGCACAGACAGCAACAATGATAAAAAGGTACTTGCTGAAAGAACTACGGCCTTGTATTGCTTGTATTATTTCGAATTACGATACAGTGCTCCTTTAGACTTTCATCCAAGCATGTCACAAGAAACTTTACACCGTATATCGGAATAATACTGGCACTCCAACATCTTATTTATCCGCCGACACTGGTCAAGCTACTTCCAAGTAAAATGTATCCTCTGCACAGCAATATGCATGATGCATGTAAGAGTACAGGTTGAGGACACATGGTTGACGACATATGGAGTTTGGGGCTGGCTCTCAACCGTGCTCTGATAGCCAAATGGTAAGGCTTCCTCTCGCGATAAGCGGGAAATACGGGTTCGAGTCCCCGCCTGGTAAACATTTTCGGTGTTGTCGTTCCGCTATACAGCTGATAGTGGTACATCATCGCAACTGCAAATATGTAGCATGTATTTTACTTGGAACGTCGAGCTATCACGAAACGGAAGTAACTATTTACCAAGCAAAACAATGTAATTGCCATTTCTTGTAAATATAGTTGGGAATTACCAACCAAACTAAAATTTTATAGCCCCCTCATTTTCTCGAAAACTAGGTCAAAATATTTGACACAAGCTAATGCCAACAACAGCCCTGGCCGAACTTGAAGATTGCACCCCTCCACTCCACTGTCACTGTCCTCCACACCTACAGCACCTTGATCTGATCCACTTTTCCTATGAATGTTTTACATCCCTTTCCACATCCGACTACCCTCTCCCACACGACTAATATTCAGTCCGAATATACTATCTCGCCCCTTCCAACACGATCGAAAACTTCTCCACATGCATGCCAAAAGAAATTTCAACTGTGTGCCCCTCCCAGATCATAGATTCTGTCCCAGCATTTACCCATCCTACCAATTTTAAACCCAACCTAACTATTCCATCTCGTCAGGGCTCCCTACCCCTCCCTTACCCATAATTACTTACAACTGTTTTTTCTTTCACCTTCCTTTCTCCCAGCTCCTTTTCCTTACGCAATTGTAGCATCAATGATACCCTCCCCCCCTCCCTAGTCCAGTGCCACTCTTGTATCCTAACAGTAACACCTACTACATCGAAACTATGCAGAAGTCCTTTATCCTTATACCAGATCCATTCTGCCCTCCTCTACGATCAACCTTGTCACCTTCAACAATAGGCAATCCCACAACAGGACCTTCCAGTTTCAGTGTCACTGAAGTGCTTCTTTTTAACGTCGGTGTTCTGCAACACGTTTTTAAATGTACTGTTACAGTGTTGTGTTTTTACCTTTTATTGCTACTGTTTTTAAATAAAACTCTAGGAAGTCATGCTCTTGTATATTAAATCCTCCATTTTATTTCCACCTTTAAAATTTCTTAACTTCTTTGTAAATATCACGCCTTTTTGTTAGTGTTTTTCGTCTGATTTGGGTTTCTTGTCAGTTGGCTGGAGAGCTGGTTTACTGTGCCATTGATGGTGAGAATGTGGGGGGATGAAGTCACAATAAAGAGAAAAATAGGTCGAAGGCGATTCTTCTCCAGCATTGTCTACTTCAGCTTGGGTACTGCCCAGTAACAGTTAGCTAGTTGTTGCTCTCCCTGTTTCAGAAATTCGTGCTGCTCCATTCTTTGCGTCTGTGGCTGTTTGTGTAGTCTGTGTCGTCTAGACTTTCTTCTGTGTGTTATTTCCATCTACGATACTTACTTCCGTGTGTTATCTGCATGATCGAGACATCTGTGTGTGTGCATACGTCCCATTGTCAACTTCGTTTGTGGGTCATCGTTGCTTTCACGTTCGCCATCTCGTCATCAAAGCTGTCGTCGCCGACGTTAACCGTCCATCACGCACCAACGACGCTCTCGCCGCCGACGCTGCCGCCGCCGCCACCACCACCACAACATATGTTTGTCGCATCATTGCATCAACCCTGACTAGCTGCTTCCTCCTCTGTCACATAGGAAACATTCTCATCCTTCACAACTACACTACAGCTCATCATTACTGTCCTACAGCCAATATGACGGCCGAGGGTGTTAATCACTGCCTGCCATCATAGGTCATTCCACAACGTCTGTCATCTGTACCTCTGCCTTTCCTGCTCCCATTGCCACTACATGGAGCTTGTCCTTTAACCCACCCCTACCTCTATCGTCTCTTAACAACAGCAACCCCTCCCACCACAGCAGTAACACATGCATCCCCCTCTGTCCCCAGTTCCCCCTACTTTTCTCTTTCAACTGCATATCACTAGCCAACGCATCTACCACTGCCACATGCATAAAAGCTCACCGAGCAACAATTACCACATATGACATCACAAGAATCAGTTCCTCAAGCCTAAAACACCAACCAATACACACCATGGTGAAGGAACTGCACCAATCGCAGGCAACACTCCATAGCTTCCCATCCTACCATACCTCATCCCACAAACACCTACGCCCTCCCACAGCCTTTGGAAAACCTACAAAACATCAAACCACCGACATCTGTTCCACTCTTATGCCAAAAAGGCCGCAAACTGTTCGCCTCCTCCCGCCCTTTCCTACATTTTCCCCTACCATCTGCATCTTCATCCTCTCTCTAAAAAAAAGACCCACGCTTCTCAAAACCAAATCACTGACCCTCGAAATTAAAAATTACATACTAGACACCCACATCCAACACATCATCCCAAGAAAATACTCCATATTACTAAAATCCTTAAACACCAAATTTCACATTGATCTTCTCTCCAAAATTCCTTGCATTATCTTTGGTCCCATACACTTTTAGCACTTCTTACCATTATATCCCATACCAAATGACGCCAGCCTCCCTTCCATCCTCCTACTCTCACCATAGTGATCATTAAAGTCGACCTTGAGATCACACATGAGGAACTGCATTCCAAACTGAACAACAACTAGAAGTTCATGAAGTCCTTTGGGTCAACAATGATTATAGTCCACTCACTTTGTTCATGTGTTTACTGAATTCACCTCCACCATAGAGTTCCTCCATAAAGAAAGAGCCCTGATATATCACAACCGTACATGGTCCTTCCAAACCCCAAGCTCAGTCCTACTGCTGCCAAATGTGTCTTATGTACCTAACCACAGATTGTAAAAACCTACTCACTTGTCCTCGATGCAAATACTCCTATTGCTTTAAACATTACCCTAACTTTGTTTCTGTTCTCTGTTCCTATCTGCAACACCTGCAATGAGTCCCACCCCACCTGTTCTGCGAAATGCATGGTCAAGCCTCAAATGACCAAATCTGAACTCACTATCTCAAGCTGTCTCATAGATACTTTCATTCATCTCAACATTTCTCTGCGCCCAACCACCACTGCTGAAGATATCATCAATTTGATTACAATCATATACAAAACTTTCTTCCATTACAATATCTACACACCCTCCAAAAATCTCGACTGTTGTCCATACTGTCTTACATCTCATCACCCAAGACATCTACTCCCATAACCAGGTACACTTCGCCTTAACCTGCTTCAAAACCCTAGTCTAAACCCCTTCTAAACACTACACTTGGCCCTCAGAATGATGCAAAAACACTACAGCATCCAGTACCACAACATCCACTCGCTACCTACCAACATGCATCTTTTAATGCATACCCCATCCAATCAGAACGGCCATAACTTCATCCTTAGCGAAACGTTCCTCCAACCCTATCAGAGCATCCACACCACTTCCTACATATTCCAATGTACAGATAATCCCCTTCTCCAAGCCTGAAATGTAGTTGGAACTGGTTATTACAAGACCGTCACAGTTAGGCCACAACCCTGACACAATACTCTTACCACCCACCTTACTGTTACCCTATCCTTTAACACCGTAAGCAGTACCTGTGTCATTATCTACATCTGACCTAACTGCCTCATTATATAAAGCTTCCTCACCCTTTGTTTGGTTCATCAGTCTTCTGACTGGTTTGATGCAGCCCACCACTAATTCCTCTCCTGGCCAACCTCTTCATCTCAGAGTAGCACTTGCAATCTATGTCCACAATTATTTGTTGGATGCATTCCAGTCTCTGTCTTCCACTACAATTTTTATTCTCTACTGTTCCCACTAGTACCATGAAAGTCATTCCTTCATGTCTTAATGTCCAATCATCCTGTCCCTTCTCCTTATCAGTGTTTTACACATATTCCTCTCCTGTCCGATTCTGTTTAGAACCTCCTCATGTCTTACCTTATCAGAGCACCTTATTTTCAAGCTTCGTCTGTAGTACCACAATTCTTCAATTCTCTTTTGTTCCGGTTTCTCCACAGTCCATATTTCAGTACCATGCAATGATCTACTCTCGACATACATTCTCAGAAATTTCTTCCTCAAATTAAGGTCTATATTTGCTACTAGTAGAGTTCCCTTGGCCAGAAAAGCCCTTTCTGCCATTGCTAGTCTGCTTTTGATGTCCTCCTTGCTTTGTCCGTCATTGATTATTTTACAGCCTCGGTAGCAGAATCCCTTAACTTTATCTACTTCGTGATCATCAATCCTGATGTTAAGTTTCGCGTTGTTCTCATGTCCGCTACTTCTCATTACTTTCGTCTTTCTTCGATTTACTCTCAATCCTTATTCTGTTCGCATTAGGTGGTTCATTCCACTCAGCGGATCATGTAATTCTTCTTTACTTTCTCTCATGATATCAATGTCAACAGCGAATAGTATCATTGATACCCTTTCACCTTGAATTTTGATTCCCTAGTACACTTTTCTTTTATTTCCATTATTGCTTCCTAGATGTACAGATTGGACAGTAGAGGAGAAAGATTACATCTCTGTCTTACACCATTTTTAATCCAAACACTTCGTTCTTGGTCGTCCACTCTTATTATTCGCTCATAGCTGTTGCACATATCGTATATTAACCGTCTTTCCCTATAGTTTATTCCTATTTTTCTCAGAATTTCGAACGTCTTGCACCATATTACATTTTCGAAAGCTTTCTGCAGGTCGACAAATCGTATGAAAGTGTCCTTGTTTTTCTTTAGTCTTGCTTCCACTATCAACTGCAACGTCAGGATTGCCTCTTTGGTGCCTTTACCTTTTCCAAAGCCAAACTAATCGTCATCTAGCACATCCTCTATTTTCTATTCCATTCCTCTGTATATTCTTCGTGTCAGAACTTAGATGCATGAGCTGGTAAGCTGCTTGTGCGATTATTCTCGCATTGGAATGAGATTTTCACTCTGCAGCGGAGTTTGCGCTGTTATGAAACTTCCTGGCAGAACACTTCCCCGCAAAAGGCAAAGGTCCCGAGTTTGAGTCTCGGTTCGGCCTACAGTTTTAATCTGCCAGGAAGTTTCAGTTCTCACACTGCCAGCTCTGGCAGTCTTCGGAATTGTGTGGATGATAGTTTTTCGAAAGTCAGGTGGTATGTCGCCAGACTCACACATTGTACACACCAACGTGAATAGTCACTATGTTGCCACTTCCCTCAATGATTTTAGAAATTCTGATGGAACTTCATGTATCCCTTCTGCTTTATTTGATCTTAAGTCCTGCAAAAAATGGTTCAAATGGCTCTGAGCACTATGGGACTTATCAGCTATGGTCATCAGTCCCCTAGAACTTAGAACTACTTAAACCTAACTAACCTAAGGACATCACACAACACCCAGTCATCACGAGGCAGAGAAAATCCCTGACCCCGCCGGGAATCGAACCCGGAAACCCGGGCGTGGGAAGCGAGAACGCTACCGCACGACCACGAGCTGCGGACAAAGTCCTGCAAAACTCTGTAGAATTCTGATTTTAGTATTGGATCCACTATCTCTTCTAAATCGACACCTGTTTCTTCTTCTATCACATCAGAAAAATCTACCCACTCATAAAGGCTTTCAATGTACTCTTTCCACCTATCCGCTCTCTCCTCTGGTTTCAACAGTGGAATTCCCATTCCACTGTTAATGTTACCACCCTTGCTTTCAATGTTACCTAAGGTTGCTTTCAATGTTACCTAAGGTTGTTTTGATTTTCCTATATGCTGAATCTGTCCTTCCCGCAATCATTTCTTTTTCGATTTCTTCACATTTATCATGCAGCCATTTCGTCTTAACATCCCTGCACTTCCTATTTATTTCATTCCTCAGCGACTTGTATTTCCGTGTTCTTGAATTTCATGTGTAACATTTTTGTACTTCCTCCTGTCATCGATCAACTGAAATATTTCTTCTGTTACCCATTGTTTGTTTGCAGTTATCTTCTCTGTACTTATGTTCTTCTTCCCAGCATCTGTGATGATCCTTTTTAGGTATGTCCATTCCTCTTCAACTGTACTGCCGACTGAGCTATACCTTGTTGCTGTATCTATAGCGTTAGAGAACTTCAAATATATCGTGACATTGCTTAGTACTGCCGTATCCCTCTTCTTTGTTTAGTGATTCCTCCTGACTAATGTCTTAAACTTTAGTCTACTCTTTATAACTACTTCTTTGTGATCTGTGTCTATATCTGTTCATAGGTATGCCTTACCGTGCAGTGTCTGATTTCGGAATCTCTGTCTCACCATGATGTAATTTAACTGAAATCTGTCCGTATCATCCGGCTTTTTCCCTCCATATCGACTGTATATTTTCCACCTATATTATTGCTGCTGACCTCAACATCCATAGCAGATTCCCTGCAGAACTCCAGTGAGGACGTCAGTTTACAAATTTCCTGCAAGGTGATATAGCTCCAACCAACACCACAACTGTCCTGAAATCAACGCCTCACTAGCTCATCCTAACGTCAACCAGTCTCCTTGGATAACCCACAACAGAAGTTCGAGATCCAGTTGTAAGTGACGACCTGTATGTTCTCCTCATTACCTCCTACACACTACCTCATCCCCATGTGTCCCATCGCAATCTGTGTCCTAGAGTTCTCCGATACTAATCCTACACCAGCTGGAATGCCTACTGGGAAATCATAGATACCACACCTTCCCACAACCTCATGGTATACATCTTGCCATATCCTTCCCATAGCAGACATTTCCAGAAGCTATATACGCCCACTTCCGTAGCAAGACCATATACCTTCATTACCCCACTCTCTTCCAGAGTCCCTACTTCTCCTCCAATAATCCTACCCCTTGTAATGTTCCTTCTTGAAGACTCTTCCCCTTAACTCCTCCAGAAATTGCAAAGGATTTCATCAGCTCACTAGCTGCTCCACCACAACAATGATCCCTTACCTGACAACCTGAGCAAAGCTGACAGCTTTGCATCCTTTCTCCCTGACATCTTTCTCATCTCTGACGACTTCATTTAGATTACTCCATGTTTCCTACCATCAACGAAAACGCAAACTCCGCTGTCCCAGCTTCCAGTATTTGGCCAACGTATCACCAATAGGATTAAATACTTCTAATAAAGCACATTTGTGCCATTAGCTGTAAAATTGTATGTTTATTCCAGCGGTTTCTGTTTTAGTCATCACAGGTGACAGTGTACATCAATTGATCCATAATACATTTTCTCAATTATTACTCAGTTTTGTATGATCTCAATTGGTTGGATTATATTTTACGAAAGTGTATTTTTTCCTGAGAAGATGCTGTAAAAACCAAAACCAGTAGAGAATAAACATACAATTGTATAGCCGATGCCAAAAACATACTTTTTCCAAATTTCCAACACATGTAGACACCCAACTACGAAAATTTTTACTAGTATTAAATATACCAAACATAGTACATGACATAAGAAAAGTATTCCACAAAAAAAGCGACACTTTCCCTGGTCCTAATTGCATTACCAATCGAAACTTCAAAGAATGCCTCCTCTCATTTCTAGTCACCCCTGCAATCGTTAACACCACCATGCTCTCCATAGCCTACTGTCCTCAATCGTGGAAAACATGCAAAATGCTGCCTCTCCTCAAACTGCACAAACCTCCTACTGGTACCTCCTCCTAACATACCATCTGCCTCACTCTCGATGCATCCATCAAAACCTGAACCAACACCACCGCCTTCCCAGTATCCACTGTGGTTTCTGGTCTGTTCCTCCTCTGATGACCAGCTCCTGAATCTCATCCATCTCCTTCCCCATCAGCTCAAATCCCGTAAATCTGCTGCTTTTGTCTCCTTTGACGTAGAGAAAGCCCACGACCATGTATTGCATTCCGGGCTCCTCTTCACACTTCTGACATTTGCGATTCCAATTAATTTTGTCTGCCTTAATGTGACCTATCTAATCGCCCATCCTTTTTTCACCAATAACAATACCAACTCCTGTGTTTTCCATCCTACTGCAGTTGTGCCCCAAGACTATGCCCTCTTTGCTCTCCTTTACCTCCACTACATTGCTGCTATGATCAAACCACCTCCACACTATGACGATGACAACTCTTCCCTCGCCCTTTACTGTACACTCCAGAAATCCGAATGATCCGTCCAAATCTGCCCCAATCAGTTTACCTCATGGTGTTACCAATGCCTCTCGGAGTAGCCGCATGGTCTAGGGCCACCTTGCCACGGTTCGCGCAGCTCCCCCCGCCGGAGGTTCGAGTCCTCGCTCGGGCATGGGCGTGTGTGTTGTCCTTAGCGTAAGTTAGTTTAAGTTAGATTAAGTAGTGTGTAAGCCTAGGGACCGATGGCCCAGCAGTTTGGTCCCATAGGGACTTACCACAAATTTCCAAATGTTGTAACCAACGGCTCCTCAAGATCAACCTCTGTAAAACCCAGGCAATAATGATAGGATGAACCACCGGTACCTTCCATCTACATCACTTTTACTTTTACAAGCATCATATCCAGTTAAATAACACGCTACAGTGTTTTGGACAGACTCCTAACCAGCAACTAATGCAGATAGCTCCCCTATTAACCACCCAACACGAAGACTGCAACAGTTTATCCCTCCCACCAACTTTAACTATTCCACACTTATCCTCACCAGGACTTCTATCTCGATTTCCCTCCTCACCCCTGCCCTCCCATACCCTCTTCTTACCACTATCCTACTCACGCACTAACCTCCTTCTCACCCTATGTCTTTCTCACCTTCTAGCTTCACGCTATTCGCCCAACACCTACCTTCATAGCTCCCCTATCCTTATGTTTTCTATACACTCTGCTCATCCCTATGAAACATATTCTCTCCTCCAAAAATATTTCTCTCCTGTCGCAGGTCCTTCAATTTCCAAGTGGAATTGCAGTGCTTTTTCTTCGAATAAATCCACCGTTCCGTTATGTGCTTTTAAAATGTGTATATCTTCGTTTTGAAGTTGTCTTTCCACGATTTTAAATTTAAAAAGTCCCAATGGATTTTAACTCATTTTTATTGCGTTTTTAAAAATCTCTTGGCTTAAGGGTGGAGTATTGTACCGCTAACAGCCCACCCACCAGTCATATTGCATGAGGGAGATGAAATAACAACAAAGGAAAAAAATTCGTTGACTACGTCCCTCCTAGGTCATCACCGTGCCTTCCATCGAGTCGACGGTTTTCAAAAAGCTGCCGAAACTGGGTGCCTCTTATTGTATCTTGCTCATTGAGTAAGATAGTGGGAGGAAATTTCTGATGGCAAGCAATCTCCATCTCTCTAGCAAATCCTAAAATCTGCTTTTTCGACCCCAATGATACAATTTTAATTGCGAGATCAGATACAAAACACGGTGCCCTGTCATTCTCGTGGTAACTAAAATTACATTTATCAGCTGCGTCCCTTCTTTCCGGCGCCACATGCTCGTTGAATAGCACATTTTGCTATTATGATGTAGATTAAACTGCAGAATCAAGTAAAGAACG
Source organism: Schistocerca piceifrons (assembly GCF_021461385.2). Classification (NCBI taxonomy): domain Eukaryota; kingdom Metazoa; phylum Arthropoda; class Insecta; order Orthoptera; family Acrididae; genus Schistocerca; species Schistocerca piceifrons. The sequence continues at coordinate 958,815,033 of NC_060138.1, forward strand.
GTAAAATATAACTTTTTCACGAATTTGTTAATCCTGGTTCAAAGTATTATGGGAACAGGGATTTCAGTATTCATATGTACTTAACGATAACTCATTCATTGTAATGTAGCGTTTTGTAAGAATTTTTGAATTTATGTGCTACAGGCATCACTGTGTTTTATGGTAATTGTTATTTGAATTTACCGTACTTTCATATAAAAGTGTTTAACTTAACGCAATGGATAATAAAATGGAGGGCGTTGGCTTTCTAGTATGACGTAGTATAACATTGTCGTATTTATTTTTGAAGTCTATATGCCTCTTTACAATGTTGTATTTTTTTTGTAATTGTTGTTTAAATTCACTGAATTTTATGTAGTTTTTTTTTTTAATCTCAACCCAATCTTTTACGTGTGGATAGCAAAATAGAGGGTGCCGGATGACGTAAACGGAGGTTAGTTGTATGGATCTGTAAACACCACCCTCAGCTGGATTAATACTTGTTCATGACTAAGGTGTATTGGAATGCGTGTTATTATAATTACCGTTATACTACCTGTAGCGGTATGTATTTATGGAATTGGAATTGTGTACAAGTACGAGATGAGTTTTGATCAGTATGCTGTTTCCTGCGTTATTTTATTGAAGACACTGACCATAATAGCTCTTTCAGCTTATATTCAGATCTGCTATAGAAAAGGCAGAAGACATTGCGGCAAAGATGACTTTCCTTCTGTCGTCAATTACATCAAGGTCGTGAGGCACAAACTTCCCATGCAATAGAACCTGTTTTATTAGTTCGTGTAAAAGTGATTGAAATTTACGTACCTCCATAAATGACATTAAAACATTAAGTTAGTCACTGTAGTTAAAGCTGACATCATATTTACAGGTTTTTCTTTTTTTACAGTGGTTGGGACAAATACGTACATTCGCATACTACCCAGCAGTTAACGTCTAGTGCTTCCAAGCATATAACAGAGCTCTGCTCAACATCTATTTGGGTTACTAATCTGTATAATGTTTTATATCTTACTTTTGTAACTTTATTGTGTATAAATTGCTGTATAATGTGTGTAGTTATGTAGTTTCTAACCCGCCTCACCGGAATTTTATGAAATAACTGTGTCACCCTCTGGTCAGAAGATGGTCTGCTAAGACTGAAATTAGTCACCAGTAACGACGCAAAACGTCGTTTGTGATGACAACTTATTAGTTTCGTGCTTGCAAAAACTATTTACATTTTTCATTTCGCTGACCAATTTCTTTCAGCAAAAGAAACCGTAATCACTAGACACTTTTTATAAGTGTCGCCATTGCAGAGGAATATTAAGCTACAAGTTATTATCCTGATAATAGTTTGCATTCGATGTGTGTGGCTAGACAAAGAGGTGCATCTCCACTAGAGCTGACGCTGTTTGTATTTCACTTATAAAATTATAACAAGTTCCAGTAAACAATGAAATTAGCAAGCTGCTTGGTCTCTCGCGTTTATGCTGACCACAAAGTCGGGTAGAACGCATACATCCCTTACTAATCAATACTGGACTGAAAAGCATATTAATTTGCTCGTTAAACAGAAAGCTTCATTAAAAAAGATTTTAAATTTATACTTCCTTTTGTGGTGTTCCGTTAACAAGTGGCGGTAATTATGTTTGTTTTAGCCTTTGAATATGAGCCTTGTAACTGCAGACAGTTATTTTATTATTACTAAACAAAATAAATGAAGTAGCTCTGTAAACAATGTTGTATGGACAATAACTTAATTGCTATTCTATGAAAATAAAAACTGAATTTACGTTATTGTGTGCAAAGAGTAACTCTGAAGGCATCAACAGAAATATGTCGTAGAAAAATGCTACATAAGTTACAGCTTAAAAATCTCACATACGTATTATGTGTGTGCAAGAATCAACGCACCATCAGGATATGGAAGAATATTAGCGCTAAAAACTATTTTACCGCTTACTTTACTCTCGAATTATTTACAACCATCGTTACCAGGTGATCAAAACGATTCACATGCTTCCGTGGACGGTATTTCATCTTAGTAGAGACGATTTGTTTACAAAAATTTTGAACTTTTGAATGAGGGCACTAATCCTGAGAATTGTACTGATTCTTAAACAATAGTTCACATTCACAGGAACTGCATAGTATACACGTTAGATTAGAGCCACAGCACATAGACGGGGAAGCTAATCCACGCTAAGTAATTTACGCTTACCAGAGTTAGCCGCATACACTTAGGGTGATGGACAATTTTCATCACCAGTGTTTGGCGGAAAGGATGAGGAACCTGGTGCTATACTGCTCTCATTTCCCATATATTGTGTTGGTTTTCTCATTCAAACACAAAAGCTTTCCGCGAAGCGCAGTTGCTAATGTGTTGATCTACGAGGGCTATTCGGACAGTAAGCAACAATAGGTCGCGAAGTGGACACCACAGTGGAAATCAAAACTGTTTTATTTGCAATAGTTAGCTACAACTTGCACCTACTTATCTCCATCGTCGCGGATCCGACTTAGACGTTTGTCATAGCGTTGTACCAATACACTCGTTATAGAAGGTAGCCGCCAGTGCTTTCCGCCAATTCTCTATGATGGCCTATAGCTCGTTGTCTGTGCCAAAATGTTGTCTTCATAGCCAGCAGTTAATGTGAGCAGAGATGAATCTCAGAGGGAGAAAGTTACAGACTTTACTGTGGGTAATCAAACATTTCCAATTGAAAGCGATGCAGCAGCATCTTCATTGCCCCTGCAGAATGCGGCTGGGAATTGGCTTGAAGAAGAAAACTCACGGCAGTTATATACTGTTGGCTGCATAGCTCCATGCGAAATTTCTAACCTGACTCCCGTACTTGGCGGAAGACACTATTGTTCTAGCATCTTTATGTGCTCCCTGTGTTCTCAGACCTAAAAAGAACGACGTAATGCGATCGACGGGCGTACTAGAGACACTGCCCAACACAGTTGTGCACAACTTCAGCGGATTTTCACTGTGGCTTCAATTTCGTGAACGATCGTTCCTCACTTTCCGAATAACCCTCGTACTTCTGTGTCTCACTGTATGCTCCTTTTCGAAATTGTGTACTCAAAGAGGACAACAATATCTGCTTTAACAAATAGTAACATCTGTTTCCTATCCCTTTTCTTGAAACGCTGTTTTTATCAGCAGGCAAGCTGGTGTTCGTGACAACACAGGGAAGTCAATATAGCATCTATATGACTGGATATTTCCACTGATGATCTAAATAATGTTTCGACTCTTAATACATTGACTGAAAGTGTTACACCGTAACTCTGGGAAGAAGTTTGCCTCATAACAAATATAAAATGATAAAACTTTAATTCTATTCGAAATTGTTGTCCATATCATTACCAGTATGAGGTGTGACGGCTATAGTCGGGAATGCCCTCCTGTATTTGTTTGGCAGCGAAACTAACAGCCTCCGAAAGTCACCATGTGGAAATTCGTAACATGCAGTGTCAGTTCATTAAGACTGCTGGCAGAAAGCTAGTATGGAAATACACGCCTTACCATCGCATCCTGCACGCTTGAATACAAATCAGTGGAACGGTTTGGCCTCTCAGGGAGCCATATATTCCACGAGGCGTTTGTGACGTGAACTTCAGCTCTGAGTTTTGCATTGTTCCGCTGGGATATGTCTTTTGCTACAGTACCATGGCCGTGAAATGTATGACAGCAGAGTTTGCCATTTTCACCACATATAGGTATCCATTTAGGCTTCTTTCATTCATTACCAAATTAGTGTTATTGTCATATCCAGTAACACTACACACTATGGTTCGAGGGGCTATTAGAACCTTGGGAGTCGCTACTTCTTTTCATCTTTCACCAGGTACACGTTGACGTCCACCAGATAACTACAAATGGAAGCAAGACTCCTCGTTGAACACTAAAGAACGCCAGTCAGCGTCACTCTTTACCCTGGCTATACACTATAGAAGCCTTTCTTTTCAAGGTACGATGTCAGCAGTAAACAACGCGTAGCAACTCGAGATTTTAGCGTATCTTCTGGTAAACCTTCCTGACGGTTCGTGATGACACTCTTCCTGTAATCACTACCCAGATTTCAGCTGTTCTCGTCCGAACATTCGTCACAGCCAGAGGAACAGTTCCAGGCTCTTGCTGTACACGTCCTGGAAGGACCCTGACCAACTCTTCTTCCCACAATGTTGACGCTAATCCATCACGTCACAACTATCTCGGTATGATCCTCCCCTGTCGTTCATGGCAATGATTCAATCTTCCTAAAACTCAGAAAGATGGCGATAAGCAACACGCGCACGTCCTCTGAGAGTGCTGTGTTTTTATCTCCACGTGGCTTGTTCCAGCGACGTTTGTCACATTCAACAGCCTTCGTTTATTAGCAGCACTTTGATCTCTAGGATTTTTTTCGGTCCTGAAAACACTAACAATAAGCTCACAAAAAGATGAAATCCTTAGTGCGTAATCTAATCACAGAACTAAAAAAAGTGACTTGTTATGCGAAGACAGGAATTCTTTGTAACTACTTATATAACTATTCATAGAACGTGTTAAAAAAAAAAGTTTACGTAATAATGTAACTGGGCTGTCAGTGGCAATATCTTCGCAAACCTGTATCGTTGATTCTTAAATCTTGATTGAATAATGAAGATAGTGCTACTACTTAACCGTAATAAAACAGGAGCTTGTGCTTTGGGAAGGTACTGGCAACTTTATACTTGCATGCCCTGTTCCGGGAGAGAAACACCCTCCATCGAAATCCAATCACCACAAGCTCAATACAGCTTCTCCACCGTGCTACCTGAAACCTGGCCGTTCACTCTCGCTACACATTAGGACGCTGCGAACCACACCGCAAATGCGATGGACACCGGAGCTGATTCAACATGTGTGGGGCGTCGTTCTCTGCGATAGATGACACTTTGCATGGTGGAAAAAACTAATCGAAAAAGTTCCTTTTTATTCAACAGTGCTCTGTTAATGACTTAGCGGCAACCCTACAGCTATTTAATGTTTCCCCAATGAGAGTGCATCATAATGTTAACTGATAACAAAAAATGGCTTTGTGAGTTTCAGACCAAAAAAAAAACAAACGATCATGGAAAGCAAACACTATAATACCCATATAATTCAAGAATATGTAAACTGTGTGTAAGAAATTAAACCAGTATTATGTTCACGACTGTAAAAGTAGTCGTGCGTAGTCGCTGACAGAAAAGGCTTGCTCTGTACGAAACATGAAGGTGTATGACGACAAACTAGTTGATGAAATTGTTTTATTAGAATATTAAATTGTAATAAATGTAGTTCTAAGGTCACAGCTATATTGAATAATTTGCTTCAATTGACTGGGAACATATTACCAAACCATGTCAAAAAGGAAAAAAAGGTTATATAAAGGAAAGAAGAAAAAGTATGAAAGATGGAGCAGGTTTTATACGCACACCACTAGAAAGAAAAGTGTGAGTAATACATATTATTATTTCTAAAGAGCAGAGTAATTTTGGCATGTGAGGAGAAATTTGAAAGAATATATTCATATGTAAGTATACAGAATTAGTTAATTAATAGAAATTCATTGATATCAAGACCGTGTATGAGCAACAGGTATGGAAAATTGGTTAGAATGCTACGCATAGTTTCCTTCTAGTAATGGGAGCATGACTGAAACTACTGAATAGCTTTAATGAAATGTCGGAATTGTAGACCAACAGTAGAATATTTAAATATTATTTATAAGGCAGCGGCGAGTATTTCTGGTATTCACCATTCCTATACTCAGACGTTTCAAGATCTAAAATCATGGTACTTACGATCACTCTGCATTAAGGGGCTTATTAATCATCATATGCACTAGATATTTGCACGCAGGGATGAACACATCAGGTAGGCCAACACAAATACATTCAGAACGAGTAAATACTCATATAGCATTGAGTTTTCGCGAAATTACCGTCACCAGTCTAGAACATTTTCTGGCATATATTGTTTTCAACGTTTGTAACTGAAAAAGTATGACCAAGACTTTGGTTTTAAAAAATGAATTCATACACGTTTACTGAGGTGTTGGAAAAACCCTCGTAAGAGGACATCAACGACATAATAAGTCCGGAACTTGGTCAAACACTAACAAGATAAAAGTGCCGTAAACCGATGTTAATCCGACAAGAGCGGAGGTCCCACAAACGTCTGCGCTACTGCACCAAATGTAACCAAACGCGTGACTCATGTACAGCGGTTTGCTTGTTTAGCTCTGCGCTTGAAGCCTATCAGCGTGTGCTCTGCTGCTGTAGCAATCAGACAGTTTGCTCGTGAAGCTGTTCAGACATTCACTATGTATACTGCGTTTCAGCAGTGGTGATACACGATCCACATGTCACTGCAAAGCAGGTTGAATATGCGAGTGGGATCAGCCAAAGGAGTGTTCTGTGAATACTACATACCAACACGTTTCATCCTTTCCACATTTCGTATTCGGTAAGTCCAGAGGAAACCCGATATGCAGTATTATCTGCGAGCAATGCCTTTATAACACGTATCATTACTCCAGAGAGACATTCTCAGCACTTGGTATGACAGTCATTATAGTAAACACACGAACCGTACCTGAATTCCATGTTTGCTTACATTTTACACAGTAGTGCAGATATTTGAGTGACCTCTTGTCCTGAGGACGGGACAGTGGCTTGTAACAGTGCTGTCTTGTTACTATTTGATCGAGCTCCGCACATATCATGATGCTGAAGTCCTTCTCAAAGGCTCTTTCCAAAGCCTCGGTAAAAGTATATTGTTTCATATTAAAATTTAGCGTGATAATTGAAGCTATAAACGTTAAAAATTATTTGCTCAGGTTGCCCGCCACATCTTCGCGAATACCACACAACGATTTCAGTCGTTCGGCATATGTTGGATCTTTACATTAAGAAAACTATAAACCAGAAATGTGAAAAGGTGAAAGGTGAAGGGACCATCAATCTGTGCTACAACTGACCACCTGCTAACCACCCCTTTTGCGTGGGCGGGGGCCACTTTGTATTTTAAAGTAGGAACCCCATTTTATTGCGTATTCGGATTCTACGACAAAAAATACGTACGGTTTACTCAAACCATTGACGGGCGGCGCTATAATCGACAAAGATCAAGTGTTCTAACAGTTGATATTGACGTTCAAAAGTTGCAAAATGATTGTCAGCACAAATAATATCGCTAGACATTGACATTTCTGGCAGATAAGCTACTTGGATGGTAACGTAGTTTTATGTTCCCTACGGGATTGCTAGTGTTGAGTCCCTAAACCACCTTGCTTGATTCCGATGGCCGCCCTCGTATCCCGCCATGAAGGTAACTGATTTCGGTGTGTGTTTTCTTTCAACCGTCGTAACCATCGGCGGAATAAAATCCACAATCACTGTAAAAAGTCAAATGTCCATGAAGTGATAGCGACAGGCGCGCTCTAAAAGCAGTTTCTAACCAGACACTGAAACGGCTAACCAGATTCTACTGTACAATCAAATTTTCAACACTAAAATTCGAAACTAAATATCAACCTCAGAAAACAGAAGTTTACATTTACGTAGTAAATGAAATGTGGAAACAAATGTGTCAGTTCTTAATTACGAAAACAGCACATTCGATATATGTCGATTACAGCGCCATCTGTCACGATTGGAAAACAGTGGTTTGAGGACACCGTACGTAAAATAGCCTGTTAATTGAATTTACAAATAATATGATATCCTCGAGTGTGATAACAGCGCTGACTAATAAAGTAAACCCTCTGGAGAACATAGGAAGGTGAACATTTTTAGAGATTTTTATTACAATAATAAACTACTTCGTCTTGAAAAGTTTACGTAATGGCTTAAATTTTGCGCAAGTGTTGGAAAACCGTTACTCCGATGGTGGCAGCGGAGATCAATTCTCTCAGTTCGAGGAACTGAGCTCTTCTTTTATGTTTGTTGAGCACCGTCTAAGTTACACGTTAGTATCGTGATGTATTGGATTTGCACGTACTCGAGCAGCCATGACGAAAATATTGTAGCATAAGCTCCCTCCGGGCATCTTTCCGCCACAGGTGAATATAACGCAGCTTAGATTTTCGGAGTCAGGAGTAAATGTAGCTGGCGCAGAAAGTCGTAGACAAACAGCGACTATTATTTTACCGGGAATTTCGTTGTTTTATCCACATGTGTTTAAAAGCATCTGACACGAAACGAAACTGTAAATAGAGCACAGCGGGAACTCCGTACCAAGGGTCCCTTTGTTTCGTATTTTTGTTGCAGATTGTCTGCACACGCTCTTTCGCTGGAACGGTGTGTCATAACATAAACAAAAAAGCTACCAGCTCAAAGATTATACGTGTAACGCAGTCCTTTCTTCTGCGACTCAGCAGTTACGTGACAGTTACTCTCGATTATGAATCGGGTTGCTGATCTCATTATCGTAGATGCTATTAGCACACCACATCTGGAATTTGAGTTCATTTTTTACGTATAATACACTTATTTATGAGAAATGATTAGGAAATGAAGAGCGTCTTCACAGCATCAGCGGAGAAACAAATATGTGGAAAATACCATCAAACCAAGCGTCAGGAAGAGAGGACGTGTATTAATGTCTCAGTGGACATTTACCAAGACAATGTGGCGATCCCTGAAATGCAAAAATTATAGAGAAAGACAGCAACTACGAGTACATTCATGATTAATGAAAGCCACCTCATCTGCATTTTTAGACATTTACTGTGTTACGACAAGTTTCAAAAAAACGAAAGCGGTGGCGACACAATTAAAAACAAAAAGAAACACCGTTCGGACAGGCCTTGAAGGTCCAACGATACCGACCGGTGGCAGTGTCATCATCAGCCCGTAGGTGTCACTGAATACGGATACGGAGGGGCCTGTGGTCGACACACCGCTCTCCCGGTTGTTTTAGGCTTTCGTAAGTGTGTCAGTATACAGCTGTGGTGTTTTTTATTAACCATTAACATTAATGTCAACTGAGTGGTCAACATGATTGAAATTATTCAACCAATACTTTACGACTTTCGATGTAACTACTATTTTGAGATAAAAACGTTGACAAAGGAGAGGTTATTGGGCTGTAACAAACCCGTCAGTTGAATGAAGAGCCGAAAATAAATAAATAAATACGTGCAATCTCCCTGTTGTTTTCTGAGATCATTCCAAACGTCGCAAGATGTTAAATACGGGACCTCTGGAGAGTCTCTCTCTCTATACAGATTCTCTGTGGAACGCTAACTGCTCCGTTAGCCTATTATTAATAAACATGGATGAATTTTGCTCACCTGAGAAATTTTCGTAATGTGAGCAACTTTTAATTAAACTAAATTTGCCTCTATTAACATTGTTATACGTAAGAGGGGCAGTCAATGTGTAACGTAACAATTTCGGTTGAAAAAAATGTGGAATTTGCTTTGGGATATCGTGGTTTATTCCCATTTCAGCTCCTCCAGTTTCACGCAATCCTCTTAAGTGGCAGCACTACACGTATCCTTCAAAATGACGTTTGTAACGGAAGTGCGTTACAAGCACGTAGCTGTCGTTGAGTTTCTTTCGGCGGAAAACCAGAGGGTCACAGATATTAATAGGCGCTTGCAGAATCTCTACAGAGACCTATAATCCGTTCATCACAAGAATAAACCTGATGTAAACAAACAAGAATGCGATGATTGGCCAGAAGCCGTAGCACACGTACACTAGTGTTGTTACGCTCTTGGAAGGTATTAGATATTGTTATATCCTAGCCAGTAATGCCACCCGAGCCCGCTGCCAAAAGGTTGGCAGCATCAAAGTCCGGACGCCGTCCGCATAAGCAGCGCCAGCGAGACAGCAAATCGCCGCAAGTCTGCGCGCGCCACCGCTGGCTTCTGGGTTCTTAAGCGCTGGAGTCGCGAGCGCTAGGACAGTTCTGTATTCGCCGCTCAGTTGTATACTCGCCACCGAATTGTGTACTTGCTAGTCAGTTGTGTGTTCATCGCAGCAGAGTTGTTGTTTGTCGTCAGCCGACGCTGACCTAGCCGCTCCGACTCGAACTAGACAGATCTCTGTAGACACGGAGTTCACTACTGTGTTTCTGTATCTTCGTTAATAAAGATAAGTACCGACTTTTATTTAATCAGAGTGTTTGGGTTTTCATCTTTCTGTTCACTGTTCCAGCGGACCGGTCGGCCCGCTATTAAAAGTGTGGCGGTGACTTCGTAAGCCGTTTCTACAGCGAATTGCTTGTCGCTACGAACGCCGCCACAAAACTGGCGACGAGGACTTCCGAACTCGTGTGCAGGGCTGGTTCAACTTGTTTCTGGTTCTACTAATTATAGCGATAAAATTTTGGGGGCTGGTTTAATTTGTGTTCACTATGTCTGCCGACTTACAACAGTTGATCTTGTTACAGAGTCAGCAAATATAAAGTCTGGTGGAATCAATCGCCAAACAAGCGGCTAATCCTCCAACAAAAAAGGAACAAGCACAGGCAGCACCACCTTTCCGTGCTTTTGATGCATCAAGAGAAGAATGGCGAGCATATTTCGCGCAGTTGCAGGCGCACATGACAGTCTACAAAATCACAGGTACTGAGCGGCAGCTTTATTTCATTTCCACTGAAGGCGTGGAAATCTATCGACTACTTTGTAAGTTGTTCCCGGAATCCAAGCCAGAAGCTTTAGACTATGACGTTGTTGTTAACAAGCTTGCTGAGTATTTCGAGTCGCGAGTTCATGTGGCAGCAGCCAGATTCAAGTTCTTCAGATTAAAGAAACTGCCACATCAATCTAATCAACAGTGGTTCACAGATTTACGGGGCCTCACCCGTCAGTGCCGATTTAATTGTGTGTGTGGAGCTTCCTACAGTGATGTCATGCTACGAGACGCTATTACTCAAAACATTGCAGATTCTCGTATTCGTGCTGCTTTCTTAAAGTTGCCTGACCCGTCATTAGAGACTGTGATGAACATCATTGAAGCCCAAGATACTTTTGACTATGCTGAGTGTGAGTTAGATCAGCCATGTATTTCTCAAATTGCCTGTGCTAAGCAAGTTATGTCACGCCCGCGGCCCCACCGGCAGAGTCAGACTGTAAACACTAGCCGGCTGCGTCATGTTAAACACATTCGTCAGCCGCTGTGCAAAATGATAGAGTTATGTCTTGCCCTAAGTGTGTTCTTGCTCATCCTCGTGAACGTTGCCCGTTAACAAACGCGGTTTGTCACTTTTGTCAAAGGAAAGGACACATCCAGACTGTTTGTTTGCGTAAACGCAAGAACAATTCTAGTGCTGCCCAGCCCATGGATATTCATGTTCTTCAAAGCCAGCCCGCCCAGAAGGTCGCGTTTAAAGACTCTTCCACGGTTCGGGTGGGTAATAAACTTGTTCGCAATAAGCCACCCACCAGCCCTCTGCTATGCGACCCAAGCGTAATTCAAACGCTGTAAAAAGTAATGTACAGACTGCACGTGAAGCGGGAGTTGTTGTTCCACCCACCCAACCCACGAGTTGTCGTAAGCAGCGAACACGCGCTAAACGCGCTGATTTTGTGTCTTCCGCCTCCACTGCACCGATCCAGAGACAGTGTAATAAACTACTTGTGCAGCTACGCATCCAGGATAAGACCTTCAATTTTCAATTAGACACTGGTGTGTCTGTGACTCTCATAAATAGTGCTACGTATGCGGCTATCGGCCGCCCTAAACTTTCAGCGGCAAAACATTCTTTGGCTACTTATAGTGGAGAACAAATTCCTGTGTTAGGTGTATGTAGCGTGCCAGCCACATTCCGTGGCAATACAAAAACAGTTTCATTCACAGTGCTCCGCGCTACAGACTGAGTAAACATTTTCGGATTAGACTGTTTTGACTTGTTTGGCCTGTCTATCCAAGACAATGTGTTGCAAATTAATTCTGTTGTTGTTCCTCAAGACAGCATAACCAATTTGTGTAAACGATACAGTGACATATTTAAAGACGAACTAGGTTGTGCTGCGAACTTTGCCGCTCATATTACGTTAAAAGATAATGCTCAGCCTCGATTTTGTCGTGCTCGTCCAGTGCCTCACGCCCTCCGGGCACCTGTAGAAGATGAACTTCGTCGTTGGCAAAACAACGGTGTTATTCAACCCGTTTCAGCGAGCCAGTGGGCTTCTCCCTTAGTTATTATAAAGAAACCGTCTGGCAAGTTACGTTTGTGTGCTGATTTTAAGTCGACAGTTAATCCTCAGACTGTCATTGATTCTTTGCCTAGACCGGACGAGCTGATGGATAAGTTAGGGAAAGCTCGTTTCTTTTCCAAAATTGATCTCCGTGAAGCATATTTGCAATTGCCCCTCGACGAGCAATCACAACAGTATTTTGTCATCAACACGTCGTTGGGGTTGTTCCGTTTTCTGCGTTTGCCTTTTGGTTGTGCGTCAGCTCCAGCTGTTTTTCAGCGTTTTTTGTCACAACTTCTGGCTAATGTGCCATCGTGTTGCAACTATTTAGACGATATTGTTGTGTCCGGTCGGACGCCTACTGAACATTTCCGTAATTTGGAGTGTTTGTTTAAAGTGTTGTCTCAGGCAGGCCTACGTTGCAACATCGATAAATGTTCATTTTTCCTCACGGAGATGGAGTATCTGGGACATGTTATTAATGCTCAAGGCATTCATCCCTCCCAGTCACATTTAGCAGCTATTCGTGATTTGCCCGCCACTCGCAATCTGAATGAATTGCAAGCAGTTCTTGGCAAATTGACGTATTATATTAAGTTTATACCTAATGCATCACAGATTGCTGCACCGTTGCATCGTCTCCGCCGTAAGAATGTTCCGTTTGTGTGGTCAGCTGAAGCTGATTGCCAATCAGCCTTTCAGCAGCTTAAGGAGGCTTTATTGAATGATCGTTGTCTGGTCCATTACGACCCTAACAAGCCTCTGGTGTTAGCTTGTGATGCCTCTTCTTTCGGCCTCGGTGCTGTGTTGTCTCACCGAGTCGGTAACACCGAACGTCCTATTGCGTTCGCATCTAAATTGCTAAACAAAGCTCAGTGTAATTATAGCCAATTGGACAAGGAAGCGTTGGCTCTTGTGTTCGGTGTCACAAAATTCCATCACTACCTCTATGGTAGACCATTCTATTTAGTAACAGATCACAAGCCTCTGACGTCACTGTTTCATCCGTCTAAACCAGTTCCTCAGCGGACAGCTCAGAGACTACAACGTTGGGCTCTTTTGTTATCACAATACCAGTATGAGATACTGTATCGCCCTACAGCTCAGCATGCAAACGCTGACGTTCTTTCTAGATTGGCGATTGCTGCGGATGATGTCTTCGATTCCTCTGAAGACTCTTGCCATCAGATTGACGCCGATGAGCATCAATCCCTCCGGGATTTTCCGATTGATTATCGTCAGGTGGCACGTGAGACAGCTACGGATCCTCATCTGAGATTACTATTACGTTTTGTTCAACGTGGTTGGCCGTCCAAGGCAAAGGACATATCGGATCCTGTGGTTCGTCGCTATTATCCGCAACGTCATCTGTTGTCTGTTTCGCACGGAGTTTTGCTGTTACGCACCGAGAATGACCAGCTTCGTGTAGTGGTTCCCCAAGTGCTCCAATCCAAGGTCCTCGACTTGTTGCACCAAGGTCATTGGGGAGTGGTCCGCACCAAGCAGCTTGCCCGCCATCATTGTACATGGATCGGCATTGCTAAGCAGATTACGCAGATGTCTACAGATTGTTCGACATGCGCCGAACACCAAGCTGCTCCGCCTCAACGCTATTTTGAGTGGGCATGCCCTGCCGGTCCCTGGCAGCGAGTACATATTGATTTCGCTGGTCCATATTGGAATTCTCGTTGGCTCATCGTGTTAGATGCATTTAGTAATTTTCCGTTTGTTGTGCCCATGCAGTCTACAACGTCTGCACAAACTATACAGGCGTTGACTTCAATTTTTTGTATTGAGGGTCTTCCAGAAGTTTTAGTGTCTGGCAATGGTCCACAGTTTACCTCTGCTGAATTTGAAAGTTTTTGTTCTGCCAATGGCATTCGCCATGTTCTTACTCCGCCGTTCCACCCTCAATCGGATGGTGCAGCGGAACGTTTTGTACGCATATTCAAGGATCATATGGACCGCCTTCGTGCTACGCACTCTTGTCAGCAGGCCCTCATCACGTTCCTGTCGTCGTACCGGACCACGCCACGCGACGGCCCTTCGCCTGCGGAGCTTCTCCACGGCCGTCGTCATCGCACCCTACTACGGTTGTTGCACCCCCCGGATCGACCCGCCGCTTCAGAGCATCGCACGCGTTTTCAGCGCAACGACGCCGTTTTTTTCAGAGTTTATCGCGGTCGCCGTCGTTGGGAACGTGGTACCGTGATAAGTGTCCAGGGTCGCGGTTTTTATACTGGGGTGCACAGGAGGCATCAGAACCAGTTGCGCCGCGCTGGCCGCCCGGATTCTGCCGCTCGTTCTTTGTTCACAGATTTGGTCCGCGGCGGGTTCCAGCCGCGCCTTCCGACTTCGCTGCCGCCCCCAGGGCAGCAGCAGCAGCCGTCGCCGCTACCACGCCGACAGCCCGTCCCGTTGATGCCTCCCGCGCAGCTTCATCCGGGAGCGCCCCAGGTGGTCGCTGCGGCGCCTGCGGTCCCTCTTCAGTCGCCACCGCCTTCGGAGCTGATGGACGTCGACCCCTCAGCCGGGCCGCCTTCCCAAGCGGTGGCTGTGCAGCCTGTCCTGCAGCCGCTTTCCTTGGGCACCCCCAAGGAGTCTGACACCGCAGCGCCTTGTCCGGCGCCCACTCAGCAGCCGTCGACGCAGCGTCAGGAGACGCTGCCTCTCTTCGTGGGTCCCGACGCCCCGTCGCGTCCAGTACCAGAAGCTGCGCCCGTGGTCACAGGCGTGCACCCTGACCTCGGTTTTCAGTCGGTGTTTCCCGAGGCCCCGCGCAGCCAATGCTGGGGTGCGGACCGGGGACTGACACCGACAACAGTCTCCGCCCCGGTCTCTTCTGCTACGCCAGCGGCCAGACCCCTCCCCCGCCGTCGACGCTCGCCACGTCATTATTCAACGACAGCGCGGCGATTTGGGGGGAGGAGTGTTATATCCTAGCCAGTAATGCCACCCGAGCCCGCTGCCAAAAGGTTGGCAGCATCAAAGTCCGGACGCCGTCCGCATAAGCAGCGCCAGCGAGACAGCAATTCGCCGCATGTCTGCGCGCACCACCGCTGGCTTCTGGGTTCTTAAGCGCTGGAGTCGCGAGCGCTAGGACAGTTCTGTATTCGCCGCTCAGTTGTATACTCGCCACCGAATTGTGTACTTGCTAGTCAGTTGTGTGTTCATCGCAGCAGAGTTGTTGTTTGTCGTCAGCCGACGCTGACCTAGCCGCTCCGACTCGAACTAGACAGATTTCTG
This sequence comes from Schistocerca piceifrons, assembly GCF_021461385.2. Lineage (NCBI taxonomy): Eukaryota > Metazoa > Arthropoda > Insecta > Orthoptera > Acrididae > Schistocerca > Schistocerca piceifrons. The sequence goes on from NC_060138.1 coordinate 958,830,434, forward strand.
TAGACACGGAGTTCACTACTGTGTTTCTGTATCTTCGTTAATAAAGATAAGTACCGACTTTTATTTAATCTGAGTGTTTGGGTTTTCATCTTTCTGTTCACTGTTCCAGCGGACCGGTCGGCCCGCTATTAAAAGTGTGGCGGTGACTTCGTAAGCCGTTTCTACAGCGAATTGCTTGTCGCTACGAACGCCGCCACAAAAGATATCATATCACTAAGTTACGTTAAGTGAAAATTTAAGATATTCACATGTATTAATAGCCATCAACGTTTTTCTTTATCACGCTTTAGGTACGTAGTTTTTATTTCAAAAATCGTGTACAGTCACATCATCTGCAGCGTTGTGCTCTTATTGTCGCGCTGTTAATGGGTAGTATGAAAATGGCTGTGGATGCTTTCTGTTTCGCAGTGAAACACGCGCATGGAACACGGTTAAAAAGTGCAGAGAAATACGTTGTTCTTAATGTTTTTCATAAATTTACCGAGAAAATCGGCTTTGAAGTTTTTCCAACATTGTGAATACTGCAGTTGATATACAAATTCATCTTGAACATTAGCACAGTCGGTAACGTAATGGAATCTGAACCACATTCGGTTATTCGTGCGTTGGATGAAATCTGCCCATCTTCCTTTTTTCTTTCTCGTTCAATTTGAAATACGTTCATCTCCTAATTATAAAACTCATCACCATGTTTTATGAATAGTGCACTTCTTCTTGTTTCTAATTGCATATTGGACACGAAATTCTTTTTTCCATTTCGATGTTTCATGAAAGACTGTTCATAAAAGTTGTGTAAATGAAGTAAACTTAACAATTTAATTTTTTAAGGCAAAAATGAAAAACCAACTCCTCTTTAATTGGATTATGTCCGTCGTTTTATACCACAGAGGCAGATAAGTCTCGTTGAAACATGAGAAATAATCATTTTCACAGCATTGAGCATATCATACAAATGCTGCGTTTTTACATTTACTACTGTACCATTAAAAAATGAACCCAACAGAACTGATCACGGGCCAGGCTGCGGGATTTGGCCCGAGAAGTAACAAGTCCGTTAAGCTGCCAGACGTACTGGAACTAACGCACGCAGCTTTTTCACTCGTCACTGCCGAACCCTTTCGGGATACAGAACGGCTCGTCATAAGAGGAGAAAACGCTGCCCTGGTTGGCTTCGTGCATTCTGTTGTTGATAGGCTCGTTATCAACATAGCAGGTGACACTTCAGAACTGAAATGTATTTCTCGGATTCTGATAGGGAAGGAGATAAGAGATTACCAGACGACTGTAATACCTTCAGTGGCTTCAATATTTAACTGTACGGTGAAATCCTTCAATAATCTCTTAAGCTACAGACAGCTTATGCATAAAAATTACCCTGTGCTTAAGTCAGGAATTTCCATCATTTTTGGTTTTAATTACAATAGTACGTTAGCTGAAAACGGTAACGTCTTGAGGTTTTCGTCTAGTCGTCTAAGAAGCGGATTGTCGGAGATTTGCAGTGTATTATTTCATTCTACTTAAAAATTAAATGACATTCTAAGCTGTATTGCTCCTATGTTCATCTCTTTTTACGTGTGAACTGCAGCTGACCAAGTCACTGCAGGCTAGCTGTACCAGCTGAGCGGCCAGTGCTGTCGAAGTTAAATGCGTCGGTAAAGCTGTTGACCCTTATTATCATACTTGACAGGATTCAAGACAGCTTGGCTGCAGTCCCATCTGAAACGGAAATCCAGTGAGTTTCCAGCAAATGCGGAGGAATACATTGTGCAATGTTTACATCAGGTTTATTCTTATTATTAACGGGTTACAGCAGTGAACAAAGGCACGGTGAGTCATTACGAGAGCGTCTATCATCGTCGCAACAACGTCGCGCAATCCTGTAAGATCTTAGAATGAAATTTTCATTCTGCAGCGGAGTCTGCAGCGATATGGAACTTCTTGGGAGATTAAAACTGTGTGCCGGACCGAGTCTCGGACTCAGGACCTTTGCCTTTCGCGAGGAAGTGCTCTACCAACTTTTTTTTTTATTGTTCGTTGCGTTTGTTCTGGACGAACGTCACAAGACATCTTTTCGAGTTAATCGTTGATTCCTTGATTCAGTTTTTTTTTTTTTTTTTATTACAGAGAGGACGCAGTCCTCTGACCGAACACGCTGTGGGTTGCCCATGGAGTGACAACACACCATTCTTTTATCAATTGAATACATAAGGTCCGAAAATGATATCGTGAACGTCTTGTGGCACTTTATTTATCTGGTCTGTCTCGATCACACAAACTTTTCACTATTACCAGCTTCGGCCACTGCCATCTTCAGAGCATAAACTATACTGATGTAGGTATCAGTGTCAAATTATACACTTGCGTACATGGTAAATGCTTGCTATGTGCCTGCAAGTATATTTCGTCGTTTATAACTACAACAGAATTTTTAGATCTGAAGATGGCAGTAGAAGAAGTCGGTAATAGTAAAGTGTAAAAGTTAGTGTGATCAAGACGGACCTGTACAATAAACCCCACCACTTGCCAGCCAGTGCGATTTCTCATGCAAGCTCTGGTATAGAGTTTTCCTGCAAGCAGCATGGAATAACGTATCTCGATTTGTCATCTAAGCTCAGCTTGTCTCGACGCGCAGAGGTGGTAAAGTCATTGGTACTACAGACGTGGCAGCTCTGTGTATAAAATTTCGCATCCTGAATACCACTAGATGATGTCCAATTTAATAATGGATTCTTCCTGATATACTGTATAAGTACAATAAGTAAAATTTTGTTACTTTCTATTCTTGCTGTTTTTGCAATTACAATGTATTAGCATATGACTGATGGAACGAGAGAGAAACATACGGCTCGGACAACAGAATTTTAGCGGCGACAGCATCTAATAATGGATGCAACAATAATATACAATTCGGGAAGATTGCGTTCTAGCTAGGGATGGACCAACCCTATTTTTGTTACATGTTTCAATTTTTAACATTAATTAACAACTGGTTTGTGCTAATAAACTTCTTACTGGAATGAAAGCAAAATAATTATAAAATGAGAGCGAAAAAGAGACAAATTTTAGATTACATGACATTCCGCATTCTTTCTCATTCCCCCCTTAAGATCCAGGCACTAGTAGCAATTTCGACTTAAAGCCATTTGTAAGCCACAGTTTCACAAAGCCGTTATTTGGCTCTGAGCACTATGGGACTTAACGTCTACGGTCATCAGTCCCCTAGAACTTAGAACTACTTAAACCTAACTAACCTAAGGACATCACACAACACCCAGTCATCACGAGGCAGAGAAAATCCCTGACCCCGCCGGAAATCGAACCCGGGAACCCGGGCGTGGGAAGCGAGAACGCTACCGCACGACCACGAGCTGCGGACTGCCGTTATTTACATTGATAAAATAGAACTGTACAGTTCAGTAAAATGGGAATCAAACACATATGCATACATAATCATACAATTTTTACTTCTGTAACATTGGTAATATGCTATTAAAAAGTAAAAATATAATTATCGAAAGGAAAAATGGATTTTAAATATATTCAAAGCTTAAAAAGTAAAACAATTATGTTATTTGCTATTCATCTGCTTCCCTTCATAAATTTAATTTTGTTTGGTTGTATTTCACTATTACATATTTTTTCTTTGTGGAGTACACCTCTGAAGGAAGTCAAAATTTTGTCTTCAGAAATTGTTGCCCTCTTGGTATTTGCCTCAATGCGTTACGAGGAGTCGGATGCTGAGGATGGTGAGGAGGAGACAGATGTTGGTGTCAGAAGAAAATGAAGATGAAGAACAAAAAGCGCAAGAGAAAGGAGATTAAGAAGACATAAACTTTTAATTTTTGTTAATTATATTCTCTGCAGTAAAGACGATAACAGAGGCAGTTTTGCAATAAAGCTCACCATTCCACTGATAAATCGGCGATTCATTAACTTTTGCAGATTCCTTTCGCAATATTGGATACATCGTTTTGAATTTTTCAATTTTGGTGTAGAAATCGTTACCAGAAGGGTCAATTGTACCCATTTTTAGCCGTATTGGAGTAGATTTTGTAATTTTGATCATGTTTTTGAAAACTCTGGCCCACTGTACGACGGGTATAGGTTCCAATCGTCATGGATGACAGCTGTGGCTGGCCTCCAGGCCCATAATGTTCCCTAGTCTGCCTCAACCGGTGCAGCGTTAAACATATTCGTCAAAGGCACAGTATGCACTGTTGTTCTCTGCACACCGGGAGCGGTGTTACGTGGCTATGTTGTCTTGCCCTCATTTATTATTACCATCCAAGAGGAATATTAAAACGTAACATATCATTCGCGTGCCGTACCTGTTTGCTCTTCCTGTGGCCAACGTCTGCGACGGGGTCAGTTTCTGGAGAAACGGGGCTTTCTTCAGTGTGGAGATATGGGCCGGTCTGGCTCTGATTCTGATGAATGTGCAGTGGTCCCAGAATAAGAGGCCGAGTCGGGGTCGAGTGCCTTCCCCATGTTGGCTGGCGATTGCCTTTGTAGAGAAACATCTAAGGCGCCTGGCAGCACTATACGGAAGCACTGTAAGCACGGCCAGGGGTGTAAAAACCTTCTGCCCTCGATGCAGCTGTAGATTGCCTTTCGTGGTCAACCAAGTTACCTATTGCAGTGTGGAAGAGTGAGTGAGTTGCCGGAAGCAGAAGCAGAATTTCTCTTAGGCAACTTCCTGTACTTCTCGATGAGTGTTTTGGATTAGCGAGCGTGGAGAAGGTCAGTAAAAAGAGAAATGTCAGAGCATGGCGTGGAGCCATTCACCAGCTTATGATAGTGTTGCATAAAAGTGACGAACTAGGCTGAGGTTAAACCATTTTAATACACTGCCCAGTCACACTAATGTGAGCCCCTGTCAAAAGCCTGAATAGTCACCTCTTTTAGCACGAGACGTGCAAGAAGAGATTCTTGAAGGTCCCGATAAAGATGTGGAGCGACGCCGACTCCATTGCCGTGGCCATATGCACTAGGTTTCTCGATTGAGGACCATGGTGCTAGCAGCCCGATAGAGATGGTCCTACATTTTCTAGATTGGGTTTAAAAAACCCGGGGAGTCTGGTGGCCAGTTGAATAAGGTGAAGCCATCATGGTGCTCTTCGAACCATGCTGGGAGCTGTGGTGAAATGTTGCAGTGCCCTGCTGGTAGACGCTGTTGTGTCTAGCGAAAATAAACTACGCCATTTTTAATCAACGTTCATCAATAACTCAAAGGATGCCAAGCAGTCGTTCGGCTCAATCTAATCAATACCGCTTTGCTACTTCTGGCTGTTATTACACTCCAAAGTCAGCTCACACAATGCAAATGCAATAAAATTTGCAGCGAAAGATACATTACTTTAATTTACACTAGTCAACACAGCTAAATGCGCAGGTATAATTCACTTCTTCATAAAAGTACACGAGAACAAAAGTAAACTGAACCCTGGATATAGAGAGAAATTGCTGCTACTCCTGGCGTCTCCTGAGAACTCCGCACCAGTGGCTACATATGAGAAACTGTTCGTGGATTTCGAATCTTAATCATTGCGTGCAAGCCGGCCGCAGTGGCCGAGCGGTTGTAGGTGCTACAGTCTGGAACCGAGCGACCGCTACGGTCGCAGGTTCGAATCCTGCCTCGGGCATGGATGTGTGTGATGTCCTTAGGTTAGTTAGGTTTAATTAGTTCTAAGTTCTAGGCTACTGATGACCTCAGAAGTTAAGTCGCATAGTGCTCAGAGCCATTTGAACCATTTTGAACTTTTGCGTAGTGTTTAATATTTTCCTGGCACGGTACTGGTCTTTTATTGTATCGGTTTTGGGTGAGTTTGTATCCTAATTCCATTTCGTTTGAAGTTTCCTTACTTGTAGTGTTATCTAACCCATTTGATTGTATCCATTCTCCCAAATACTTAAACTTATCAACTCTTTTCTTGTTCCCGTGTTGCGTTTGCGTATATTTTTCTGTGTTCCATTTATTTTCGATGTATTCAATTTTTTCAGACGACATTAGTAATCCGGTTTTAGCTGCAGTTTTGTGAAGTGTTTCTGTCATTATCTATGAATCTGTTTAGTTCTTAGAAATTACTGCAATACCATTAGCAAAAGTGAGACAATTCACTTCAGGTCTTCCTGTTCCTTGTCCTAGAGGGATTACTTCGGTATTTTTCTCGTGTAGTTCCTTATCCCACCCTCTCATGACATTGTCTAAGACCACACTGCAGAGAATCGGTGAGAGCCCATCGCCCTGCCGAACACGTGTGTTAGTTGTCAAGGATTCAGAAACTTCTAGAAATTTAATTTTTGAAGTTTGTCTGTGAGTGTCTGTTCGACTAAATGTCTGGTGATTTTGTCGATACCTGCTTCTTACAGTTTTAGGAAAACGGTCTGTCTGTCTACAGAATCATATGCTTTTTTAAAATCAATGAATATAACCACCATGTGAAGTTCCACATTGTTCTGTTCCTGAGGATAGTTTTTAAGTTAAAAATCTGCTCTGGGCGCGATCTACTTTCTCTGAACCGTGCTTGGTACATGCCAGTTGTGTGTTCTGCATGATCTTCTATCTTATGCAATAGAGCTTTGGACATAATTTTATAGATGACCGGAAGTAGAGATATGTCTCGGTAATTGTAGGTGTCTGTCCTTTCACCCTTATTAGTAGCGGATGGGTTATGGCTTGTTTCCAGTAGTCCGGTGTTTTCTTTTTCCCCCAGCAATCTTTAATAACCGCATAAATGGTTTCAACTGCCCGCTTCCCTCCCAGTTTTCACACATCGGTTCACCTAGTACTCTGTTGTTTTTCAGTTGGCCAATGTATTGTTCAATTTGATTCAGTGACGGTGGTTCTGACGGTGGGTTTTCCTTTTCAATCACTGTACTGATTCATCTCAGTTAAAATTTTTGAAGTATTTTATTACAAATTCGCAGTTATCTTTGTCGTTGGTAATCATTTTGCCTGTTGAATCTTCGAAGTGTAGCCTCATCGCCTTGTAACCTGTTATTTCTTTATGAAAACATTGTAAACGTCTCTAGTGATGTTCTGTCTGAAAGTTGTATCTATTTCCTCTCATCGTTTTGTGTCATATTTCCTTTTCGCTATTCGAATAATTTTTGATATCTGTCTTTTGATCTCACTAAATGCGTTCCAGTTTGATTCCTTTTTGGAGGAGTTCCATTTTTTTCCAAGCAGCTAGTCTGTGCTCTATTGCTTCATCATGTATCATATTCCACCACTTACGTTTCCTTCTTCTATATCTTTTCTATCATTGCTTCTCTGATTTCATACCAGTTTCTCATTTTCTTTGCTTGAGTTTTTTAACGAATTCGCTTCTGTTCCCCGACAAAAATTTTGTGTCAGTTCTATCGGCTTTTTTTAATTTTGTGATTCGGTCATTAAGGTTGAAATTTGACTTAGATTCCTGTTAAAAAGTGGTCCGAATCTATGCCTAATCTTCTGACTCGTACATTCATGATTTCTGTATAGTTGTTTGGTTATTGCCGCATAATCACGTTGATATGAGCCTAAATGTGCATTAGGAGAAGACCAGTTTCTTTCTTCTTGGTAATTTGCTGAAAATGGTTGACATTAGTTTTAAGTCAAATTGTCTGCAGACGTTGATGAGACTTTCTCCACTGTTATTGGTGCGTTTGTGTGTAGGAATTTTTTCTATTATTGCCTTGTGTTTCTCTGCTCTGCGGGTCTGTGCGTTGAAGTCTCCTACGAATAGTTTTACGTGGTGCTTTGACATTTTTGGTGTCTCATTTTGTACTGTCCACCAAAATTTTACGACTATTTCTGGATTTTTTCTGTTGTCATTTTTAGTAAGTGCATGTGCATTTATACGGTATAGCCCTTGTTTACTGATCTAAAAGAGAGAATTGATATTCGCTCCTATGGGTTCTATTAGATTCCGTTTGATCATGAAAGCTATTCCAAGCAGAGTGACCTTCTGTTTTTTATTTATGGCCGCTTTTCCTTTATACACCCTGTAGCCTTCTCGTTCAAATGCAGTTTCATCCCCGTATCTGGTTACCTGAAGTGCTAGTTTCAGTATGTTACGTCTGTTTAACACATCCGACCATTGTTTAAGTTTCCCAGTCTCTAGTAGGGTGTTGATATTCAATGTACCTGGCAAATGTTTCTTCTTAGGACGTATGCGGGAAGTTTTAGAAAGCTCCGACTCTTGCTTACATTATGTTCTAGGCTCTCCAGAATCCGGCTGCCTAGTAGAATCACTGTTTACAGCGTATGAAAGATTGTTTACCTCCTGGAGTATTTTTCCGTTCTGTGTTTACATCACGTCTTGGTTGAAAGTAAACTAGGAATTGGTGTTAGCCCCTTCTTGGGATGTTACATCTGTGATGGAATCGCCAGATATGTCTTAAGAGGCCGCCCAGTATGGGAACAGGCGCCTTTCGTAGCCCACCGCTTTGGTTACAGACGTTGAAACACGTATGTAACGTAGCAGCGATGGCGAGGCATTGCAGCGTCTCTGACCAGAGAGTATGCGCTTGACCGCGCGAGTGTTGCGAGCAGTTCGCTAGTTGCCGCTATGCAGAGCAGTTCTCTGTCAGTAGTCGTTGCGAGCAGTAGCTCTGTTCAGTTGCGTCGAGTACGCTAGTAGTCGTCATGCAGAGCGGTCGGTCTGTGGTAGCAGCCCAGTGCGGTTGTGTGATGTAGTCTGTCGGCAACACTGGTCAAGATGCTGAATGAGGTATACTGTTAATTAAGATAATCCTCGGATAATGTAAAGTTTATTTATTGTAATTAATTTTCAACAAGTGCCCCCAATAATAATTTTGATTTCAAAAGCAATTTTACATAAAATTTTTATTTAATTGAAGTAACTATTTCGTTCCACTTCCCTTAAAGAAAAGTTTCAGTTTTCAGTTAAATAATAAAAAAAAGGAATATTGTTATTTGAAATGCAGTTCCTCCAAGCCGTGCGCAAGAATAAGAGCAGAAATTTGACTTGCAGTTACAATGAGGTAAGAGTTTAATTCTGATTTGCACAGGGCCAAAGACCGATATTTCGGTTTAATTGAATTTTCTTATCACTGAATAGACTTTAATTTTTTGTGAAGAACTTATATTTGAGTCAGATTGCTAATTTTTGTTTAATTGTCATTGTCAGTAGATTTCATTGTGGGGAGGTTACACTTGGCGACACCCAGTCCAGGATCGTATTTCGTTGAGAGTCTTTTGAAAAACAGTCAGATATCTGCTCTTATTTGTTTAAGTATAATTAGAATTTGGCGCAAGCTTTTATTAATCTTGTGACTTTCTTTCCACAGATCAACGACAATTCGTTTGCTCTGTTGTATTTGTGTGTTGTTTTTGCATTGTGCTTATTTATTTTGTGAAAAATTTTGACTATTGTAAAAATGCCGCGAAAGACTGTGAATAGTGTATCGCGAGGTATTGTGAACGAAATTACCGACTTAAGCAACTTAACCGATAGTAATTGTGACACGCAGTGTGATGATGACAATCCTGCGTTCAGTAACAATCAGTGCATTACAACCATTAATGATGACTTTTATCTTAATGATGAACAAACGAACTCAATTGTCTCTTCTGTTAATTTGACGACAATTGATGACGCGGGACGCTCTATTGTAATGAGCGCTACCCAGCTTAATACAACCGGTTTGGAAAATTCAAGTAACATACAAACAAATTTTTCGAATGAAAATGGTCAGTGTAGTGAGAGTACGACGGATCCATTTAATTCCGAAATAATGTCTGACAGTGTACATCCGACTGACAAACCTTTTTCTAAATCTCAGAATAACCAAATGGTTACAGTAAGCGAGAAAGTTCCAGCTCCACCACTAAACAGCACAGAGAGTATAAACGCTAACTTTGGCTTTGAACAAATTATGGCAAGATTGCTACAACAACAATTTAGTGAACAGAACAAAAAAATTAGACAAACAAAGTGAAGATTTTAAACAACTTAGTGAACAGGTCAGACAACAGAATGAAAAATTAGACGACAATTCCAGACAGCTCAGTGAACAAATTAGAGCCGTTGCCGCGCAGTGGCATGACACTAAGGAACAGTTGCGCGTGGAAATTGAGGCTTGTTCACAAAAAAATAGCGAAGAAATTAAGTCTGTTGCGCAAGAATTAAGGGAAATGCAAACAGCCGCAACAGAAACACTCAGAGACGAAATTAGCGGAGTCGCTAAACAATGCTCTGAAAAGGCTACACAATTACGCGACGAGTTTAAAGCAATGACAGCAGAACTTTCGCGCACAATGGATGAAAAGATAGACGCGAAATTCGAACAGCAGAACACTCAGATTAACGAGCGCTTTAATCAGCACATACAGAACAGTGATACGCGTTTCCGCAAATTTATTCAGGATCAAAATAAAGTAAAACGTCAGGTAATGGAAACAATCACTGCACAAAGACAAGAAGACAAACGTAAAATGTTCGCGAAAGCGAAGACGTATGTAGACAATAATATTCCTACAGTGTCCGACAAAATTAATACCATAGAACAGTTGAACGCGGAATTACGGGATGAAATTTCTGATCTTAAATCAAAAACAGATACACACACAGTAAATATTCAAACAGTGACAGACAGATTCGAACAATTAGAACTAACACAGGATTGCGATGTCATCAAAGCTGATGTTAAAAAACTGAGCGAAACTACGCGTAAATTGCAAAAATAGATTAATGCCACTGACACTAAAACCGATGATCAGGCAAAAATACTGACTGAAAATTATGATGAATTAGCCAGTCGTATTGATGCTATTGAAAATACTAATGACAATAAATCAGACGATACTGCACCGGTTTCATTTAACCAAACACCTGAATTTCAAAATTTACAGCAGACAATTAATGAGATCGATTCATCTAACAACACGTTACGTAGGAAGTTGTCAAATTTACAACAAGAAGTAACAGAGATGAAAAATATTTCAGTTAATAACACAGCACAGCAGACGCCACTTTGCGAACATTTGTCTGACTCACGCAGCGTGTATAATGTGAGCAATTTACAGCAACTAAGCGACTTAAAATCCGAAAAGCCACGCGACTTAAAATCTGAAAAGCTACGTAACTTGAAATCCGAAATGACACAGACGAACAGATTCACACACAAACCTGAACGTGTTTTCAAATTCAATGACGAGAACGTAGATTTCGAGCAATTTGCATTTGTAAGAAAATCTAAGGAATTTAATAATGGCAGAACACAGATACACGATTTGCACTGTATAAGACAATTTATTTTTGTACTTTCACCGCTATTGCGTGTAATGCAGAAGCTAGCTTTGAACCAGATGCGACAATTTATTTTTGTATTTTCATCAGCATTACGTATTATGCAGAAACTGGAATTAGCAAGAATACAGCGATTTACTTTTGGAATTTTACCGCTATTGCTTGCAACGCAAAAGCTAAAATTTATTTGCAGTGCGTAATTGACCTCAGGGGATTCATTACGCTTTAATGAATATGTGCCGTAGCGAGCATAGGGCCCCGAGCTGTAGTAGTGCTGTTTCATCTTTAGTTTTCTGCACTGCTGCCTTCTCTTCTACTATCATTTATATCTATCAAAATTGCTCTTTAACTATTGCTCTATCTAGTATTAAGAAATATGTAATGAATACCCGATGTGACAAACTTTTACCGAATGTGACAATTTTCATTAGGCACTCCAGAATCACGAGAATTTTAATAACGGATAAAATCGTAATCATCAGTATGTGTAAAATTATTAGTAACAGGAACTACATTTTGGTAACAATAGACCTTTTCACCACAACAGCATGAAAGTCAACCGCTTAGCGTACCTAACCAACAATGCAGTCTACAAGGTCAACCAAACTTTAATGTTTCGCCGCGTGCACGTATAGTCCCAGCTCCAACAAATAGTAACGCATGGCAGCAAAGAAATAACTACGTACAGACAACACACCATTTCAATTCCTATCGCAATGCGCCGTATAGAAATTACTATCATGACAGACGTAAAAATAACGAGCACAATTTTCAGCGTACATTTAATAACAGTCGATCTTATGAGCAGCAACAACATATTATGATGAATGAAACAGACAATAGGTGTCATCTATAGCGTAACACGTCAGTAAGAAATAACAGAGCAGTTCATATAGTGGATATGCCACAACATTCTCCCGTAAATAATAACACGTACGATAGATTTTAACCAGATACAGCACAGATTGCATATTACAGTAACGCAAACATTACTTTTGACACTCAGAATTTTGTTCACGAGAATGTTATTTGAAACATGCTTTGTTGAATGCTCCACTTTTATCGCACCCAGATCTTACTAGAAATTTTTCCATTGCCACTGACAGTTCGAACACCGCTTTGGGCGTACATATTTTCCAGGAAATTGAAGAAGATGGCTCTACAGTTATTAAAAACATCGCATTTGCAAGCCGCATTTTATCACCTGCTGAACGAAATTACTCCGTTACAGAATTGGAAACATTATGTGTTGTATGGGCTTTTACGAGATTTAGGCATTTTCTTTATGGCAGATATACCACCGTCTACACAGACCACAGAGCGATACAATTTTTGCTTTCAGCTAAATTTACTCACGACAGGTTAAGTAGATGGAAACTTTATTTACAGGAATTTAATTTTACAATAGTTCACATTCCCGGCACACAAAATGTTATAGCAGACGCACTATCGCGTTCTCTCGGCAACAATCAGCAAGACGTAGCAACCAACTTCTGCAAAACAAATTTCAGTGTCATGTACATTCAGCAAGTTGCATTTGAAAACTTTATTTCATCGTCATTACAGGACATAGCACAAGAGCAAAATAAAGACAATGTGTGGAAAGAAATTAAACAGCTTTGGCTAGATAAGAATAATGTTACGATTAGAAACCATTACACTGTACGCAATGACATTCTGTTTCGCCGCTCTCATCCTGACAGCAACAATTGGTTATTATGCATTCCTGACGAACTGGTTAACAAATTAATTTGGTACACTCATTTAAGTTACGCACATTACGGAGCACGAAAATGTTTTCTTATACTGAGACAGAACTGTTATTTTACCAACATGGAGAAACGTATACGACGAGTTTTAGCGTCTTGTAAAATTTGCCAGAAAGCTAAATCAGACACCACTTCACATATTCCTCCATTATATCCCATTGTACCTGTTAAATTAAGACATATGGCCGCTGTAGATATTTGGTCCGATTCCCAGAACTAACAGAGGTTTTTGCTACATATTTGTCGCTGTTGAGCTCACTTAAAAATTTGTTACTTTCACTCCATTACGCAAAGCTACTGCTAAAACTGTTTCGAAAGCATTTGTAAAACATTTTCTATTTCATGTAGGGCATGTGATGAAAGTAATTTCTGACAATGGATCTCAATTTCGTAGTAGCGTATGGACACGCGTGTTACGAGCCAGAAACATTTCTCCGATTTATATATCCAAGTACCATGCTTCTTCGAACCCCTGTGAAAGATTAATGAAAGAAATTGGTAAGCTGTGCCGAATATACTGCCACAAAAGACATATTGATTGGGATACACACATACTCTCATTCCAAGGCTTAATTAATTCCATTCCAAATGAATCCACTATGCTATCTCCGTCTGTTATACTGAAAAACGTTGAACCACCAAACAAAATTAAAGAATTAGTAAACTTCCCTAAATGTCGTCGGCTAAGACACCACGAAATAATTGACATTGCGCTGAACAACATCAAACGTGCCGCAGAGCGCCGGAGAAGACAGCAAAAACAGGTTTGTACACGCCGCGACTTTCACGTTGGACAGAAAATATTAGTACATACACACTATTTATCCAGCAAAATAAAAGGTAAGTGCAGTAAATTTGAACTTCTATACGCAGGTCCATATCGGATTCGCAGCATCCCTCACCCCAATGTTGTACACGTCGAAACTTTGAGAACCAGAAAATCGAAAGGCAACCACCATATCTCAAACATTAAACCGTTTATTGAGTGAAACCACTGTATGATTCAACACATTATGTCATTTACTAATGCAATCATTTCACCTGACTAATTACTGATGATTATCGTATTTTTTCTTGGCAAGTGCCCGACAAGGTAAGGTTAGCAGGTCGCTTTTCTTGTCGTTACACATCAGACCGTGCACATTTTCCATTTTTTGTGTGTATGATTGTACTCCAGTTTTGTTTGTATGCACTGTGAAATAGTTAAGATATAACACACACCAGTCGACTTTGACCTTTTTTGCCTTATGACATCTCAAAATCGTGACTGTTTTACATATTTTGCTGCTGCATTGTGATATTCTCTGTACATTTTGGCTTTGAACACTGTCAATGTGTTTGACATATTAGGTTTTCTGTCATGTTATGCTGTATGGTTAATTATGTTACCATAAACCAGTCATTATCTAGTGGGTATATGATTTAAATGCAAGACATTAATCTTTGTTCATCAATTTCAGAAAGAAATGATGCGTGTAAGAAATAAATTCAACAGAAATGGGAATTTCAACTACGGAATAAACGAAAGAAGATGCAATAACTTTATGAGGAAGAGTAAATGGATCAGGATTAACAAGCATTAACAAGAATATACTATACTCATCGTAGAATAGCAGTCTTAACTAATTTTTTCTTTCAGAATACAAGGTGATTGATGCAGGCTGTCAGACAGAACTACACATCTTAGTTTTAGTGATGAAATATGCTAGAGATAAGGAATAGTTATGTAATGAGTAATGAAGTGATTTTTGCAGATGATAATGAATGCTGACGAATAATGATGAAGAATATGCTGTTATGAATAATGAAGTTTTCTTTACAGGTGATGATAATAATGAAGTTATGATAATATGGATAATGAAGTGATGGATAATGAAGTTTTTTCTTTACAGATGAGGATAATGTTGAAGTTATATTTAGGCTATGTAGTTATTTAAGTATTTGTTGCAGTTTGTTTTGACAGCAGGTGTTATATTGCATAGTAGGATGACGGAAAGTTTTGGAAAGGACAGCTATGGAATACATTTTTTATACACATTTCACTACCTGTTAATTCGAAGTTCACTACTTTTCAGCATAGTGTGCGTTTCTTCTTTCAGGTCAAGCTTTTCATGATACTTACTAAACCTGTTACTTATTATACCTGTTCTAGTACTTGCATTTTTTTTACCCATTTGTATTTATCATTTATAAATGTGATCACATATACTGCCTTGTTACATAAACTTGCTACAGCTGACTCATGACGAATGACGTTACCTATCCTCATTTGCAGCAATAGGTCAAAAGCAAATAGTGTTATGCCTCAGCAATTAATTAACGATCCCAACGCAATGCATTGCTAAAAGAGGTATTACCAGTCCCACATAATGTCACTAGTTTATGATAATTCTGAATAATACTGATCAACTCTGAATAGTATGTCACTTGAGTAATGACTTCTTAATGAGACAAAAAAAAAGTATATATTTAAAATAATGCTTTGTCACTAGCTAATAACTGCCACTGTTTATTGTAATGAGACTACTTATAATGCCCACGATTATTAATGCTATGACAGTAATTAGCTGATTTTTAATAATGGCTTCATAATGATCTGAATAATACTGAATGATGAACAATGTTTTATTCCATTCAATACTTGCTGGCCACTGAGTGCCAATAATTAATGTCACTCAATGAATTGTTATTAATTATGCCATTGATTAGCTCTTGTTTTCAATGTTGATACTTTGTAATTGGAGATGAATGCGATTGTTTAATAATGCTTTGTAATTAGAAGAAGGCTAATGATTATTACTATTGGAATGACAAATGATTAATTAATTATGCTATGCTTTGTAATTGGAAATGAAAATGCTTTGTAATTAGGGGAAGGCTAATAATTCTTACTATATTAGAATGACAAATAATTAATTAACAATGCCATACTTTGTAACTGGAAAAGAATGTGATTGTTTCATAATGCTTTGTAATTAGGAGAAGGCTAATGACAAATAATTAATTAACTATGCCATACTTTATAATTGGAAATGAATGTGACTGTTTAATAATGCTTTGTAATTAGGAAAAAGCTAATGATTAATACTATATTGAAATGACAAATGATTAATTAACTATGCCATACTTTGTAACTGTAAAAGAATGCGATTATTTCATAATACTTTGTAACTAGGAAAAGAAGATTACTGATTTTATGTAAAACAATTAATGAACATTTTTCTGTAATACTATATACTTGGTACAGAAATGTTCAATAACTGGGCTATGAATGCCACAAACTACTAATGAAGACTGTAATTGTCAATATTATGTGACTTAATGTCCTTCACCTCATGAGCTAACTACCCTGAATTACTGCAATGTCCATTTGTCCTGTCTATCCTAGTGATCATGGAGCACTATCTTTGGTTTTGCACTAATTCTACGTTGATGTGCCTTGTAAGAGCGTGGTGTTGACACAACATGCTGTCCACCACCGTGAGCGGTGAAGACGTTATTATGGTCCCACTGTTTGGTGTACCTAATGTACTGCCAAAATGAGAACATGGAACATTACTACGACCGTTCAGTGTCTTGGCTACACTGATAAATTCTGATGGGAAAAGAACTTCAAGTTGTGTCACTTGGTGTTGTACTTCTGTGGAAAGATATGGACTTTCAGAACAGCTGTGTGCAATCTAAAGTGCTACAACCATGATGCAATCCTTCCCTTTCCTATCCTAATTCTTGTCACATAGTGAAAATCATTTTTTGCTAACATTATTTATGTTCATGGCTATATATTTTTTTTCAATTCGCTGAACTCCAGTGCAAGTACACTTATGTCACTGGTCGACATGATTTTTTGCTATTATGTTTATTTATTGCCAAAATGCTAAAGACATTTTTTTCGATTTGTTCTGAAGTACAGTATATGTACACTCTTGTCTTTTATATTGTATATACATTTTTTATTTTGATGATATGTTCTGAACTACAGTACATGTGCACTTATATTATGTGTTAATATGTTTTGTACTGAACTTCAGTACCTGTGCACTTTTCTCATTTTTCAATATGATTTGTACTCATTCTGTATGATCAATACTTCAGTGCGTATGCACTTATGTCATTTCTTACTCATTGTATGTTCTCAACTCCAGTGCATGTGCACTCATATCACTTGTCATCAGGATTTTTTTTTTTTTTTTTTGCCAGTCTGTTTATTTGTTCTGAATATGCTAAAGAATTTTTTCTGTGCCTGTGCACTTTGTTATCTGTCAAATAATGTTTATATACAGTTTTCTGATTTGCTACTATGTCTTGTACTCATATCTTGTCTTTTTCTGAAATGTTTTGTACTCTGTGCATGTGCACCACGTTTAATTCATGTATCTAAACATTCTGTAAGTTATACAAGTTGACTAATTAATGAAAAATTTTGCCGCGCTTGGCAAGTCCAAATGACTCACCATCGCTGCCAAATTTTTGCCCCCCCAGTGGAGGGTTATGAAACACGTATGTAACGTAGCAGCGATGGCGAGGCATTGCAGCGTCTCTGACCAGAGAGTATGCGCTTGACCGCGCGAGTGTTGCGAGCAGTTCGCTAGTTGTCGCTATGCAGAGCAGTTCTCTGTCAGTAGTCGTTGCGAGCAGTAGTTCTGTTCAGTTGCGTCGAGTACGCTAGTAGTCGTCATGCAGAGCGGTCGGTCAGTGGTAGCAGCCCAGTGCGGTTGTGTGATGTAGTCTGTCGGCAACACTGGTCAAGATGCTGAATGAGGTATACTGTTAATTAAGATAATCCTCGGATAATGTAAAGTTTATTTATTGTAATTAATTTTCAACAAGTGCCCCCAATAATAATTTTGATTTCAAAAGCAATTTTACATAAAATTTTTATTTAATTGAAGTAACTATTTCGTTCCACTTCCCTTAAAGAAAAGTTTCAGTTTTCAGTTAAATAATAAAAAAAAAGGAATATTATTATTTGAAATGCAGTTCCTCCAAGCCGTGCGCAAGAATAAGAGCAGAAATTTGACTTGCAGTTACAATGAGGTAAGAGTTTAATTCTGATTTGCACAGGGCCAAAGACCGATATTTCGGTTTAATTGAATTTTCTTATCACTGAATAGACTTTAATTTTTTGTGAAGAACTTATATTTGAGTCAGATTGCTAATTTTTGTTTAATTGTCATTGTCAGTAGATTTCATTGTGGGGAGGTTACAACGTTACTGATTTTTGCAGCCGCCAGCAACGTGTAGAGAGACGCTGGCCACGTAGCCGCTTGTTTCAAGTCATTGCTCTGCTTGTGGACGCACCTCTCCGCTAGACCCGCCGTACCGAGGTCCTTCCTCTCCGCCTTCACTACCGTTGAGGTATCACTGCAGGGGAAAATCACTCGTCCGCTTTCTTTGCTGATGAGATGAATACCTTCATTCGCCTCAGAAGCCGTTGATCTTCTTCATCTGAACTCCCACGTTGCTGACTAACTGGCTTCCACTCTCCTCTTACCAAGCAACCAACTATCAGAAATAGACAGCCCCGCATTGGTCATGTGGGTCATTGAGTACTGAGCCCCTACCACGTCAAGGCTTAGTCCTTGGGTGACGTGTCTAAATATAAAATAGCAAGAACAGCTTATTGATCTCACTTGTGATAGCTCACTGAAATGTGACTTTAATGGTGTATCTTTGTAGGAGTTTTGGATACATATTAGCAAGGAATTTCCAACGCTGAGCCAAAATGCAGGGAAGATCCTGATTCCTTCTGCATCAACGTAGTTGTGCGAGACTGGCCTTCCAGCTTTTTCAGCTATGAAGTCGAACTACCATTCAAAGCTAAATGTAAACAAAGAACTTCGAATAGCTGTTCCTCTATTACATCACGTCTTGAGAGGCTTTAATCTCATAAACAAATTCATCCATCACAGATAATTTCATAATTTAAATTTTTAATGTACATATAACCCTTATTTGCTGAATTGTAAATATTTTTCGTTTCATAGATTCTGAATGAACGAAAAGTTCCATGTTTTCGATGTAATAATAAACGTAGTTTGTAAGGTGCACATGCTTCGCTGTGGGGCGATCAGTATGGCTGGAAATGAACACACTTCCTACACCGCGATCACAGTGTAGACAGTTTTATTGTTCTAGGATGACCAGTTTCAACAGCATTATACTGGCAGCATCTGACCTTATCGTGCTTGTTATAACTGCCAGGCCATTAAGATGAGATGATGGCAGTATAATACTGTTGAAACTGGTCATCTTGGAATAACAAAAGTATCTACACTACGATCACGTCGTACAAAGTGTGTTCACTTCCTTGTAATTTCTATTACCTTCTAAACTGAGTTTGTTAAAGTAGAGGATAAGACAAAGAAAATATAAAAAAATCACTATTCTATTAATAAAACATGCTGTTTGGAGGGAGGGTGGTTAATACAGTTTTCCTCGTGGAGGTAGGGTCAGAGGAAAAAACGTTTGCGAACGATTGGTTTAGGAGAAATATTACTGAGAATTCAAATGTATGTTTTTGAAACATACAGTACATTCAGTACTGTGGTTCAGCTATCAAACCTCTTTTCTTTGCGTGTGTGATAGTGTGCGAGGCTACAGTGCATAATGTTTCACATACGTTTCTACCCGCAGCTGTTTCCACAAGGCACAGAAGATGCGGTATCAGGAACACAGGCACGGGTTACGTTGCACGTTTCCACCATCCGACGCAGCGGTTTTAGATCTAACACCTGCATTTTGTTACTTCGTTTGCTACCCTATCCGCGCAAAAGAGGACCGACCCAGGACGAAGATAGCAGAAACTGCATACCCTAGGTTTCCTCTCTCTCGTTTTTTAGCAGGATAACCTCGCACCCGCATTCGTGCCGCCACACGACGGCAGGTGTTCCGTCTTAATTAACTATCCCGCGCGCGTCACAGACAAAATTCTCGGGTCGTCGTCACAAAGAGATTCACATTCACGGCGAGCGGTTTGCGGCAGCCGCGCACCTACATTTCTGCTCTTTGTCCCCGTCCGCCTCTCTCTCCGTCTCGCCTCTTCTTTCTCTCTCCCTCCGTCTCTCTCTCGCTGTGCGCACGCAGCCGGCGTCTGGCTGCGAGACAAAGCGGCAGATGCCAAGGGCGGCGGCGGCGCCTTTATGCGATGCAGGCGCCGCTTCTGGCGCGACGCCTGCCTTCCGCCGGCGTTTTCCGGGCCACCGCGCCGCGCCACCGCGCCCACTTACACACGCAGCCCGGAGTTGGCACTCCCATTCAGCGGCCGGCGCTACTTGCTTCCTGTCACTCTCGCGCGCGAACCGATCTTTAGACGGGGTTATTCGCTCGTTTATTACGACGTTTCGCTGTGCGCGCACACCTTTCAGTACTGCGGCCTTGCTGGAGGGGGCCCGCGCGCCGCTCAGACGCAGGCGATGCGCGATGCTCGGAGCGGTGTACGCCGGGAAAATATTCCGCGGTCCGCGCCTGCACGTCTTTCTGCGGGGGTGTCTTTTTGTGCGAGAAACACGTCTGCGACAGAAAACTGAATTTTCAAGGCAGAAAACGTAGAAAGGAAGCGAATATGCAGAACCTTTTGAGAAACTCGGTAGCGCTGTAGTCTACGTACGATGATTTTCATAACGCGCTTGGGTAAATCAGTAGGTGCAGAGACTAAAGATAGTTAAAACTTCTTAAATGTCTTCATGTAGATTTTCTAGGCAGTTTCCTCATTACGTCAAATAATTTCCGACATTGTGCAATAAACTTGAAATGTTAACTGTAATAGTTTGCACAAACATCTGCGTGTGCTCGGAAGTTTTAGCCCTGCCGGTAGTGACGCAAGAGAGTTAGCATCAGAAATGGCTGAAATGAGGAAACAGTGAGGTACTTCTCCTACGACACGTAGCGTAACTGTGTGCTTGACAGTCTTCCACTATGGGGACAATCGAGACTGATACGAAAGTAGAAGTAATAATCTTCAAAATGCTATGATCGCGGTAGTAGAGCTCTTATTCATCTATGGTTCATAGCACAGTGTTCTCCACGCCACCACATATGGACCTGCTCAATGCCAACGGTTCCTTCTGTCATCGAAGAATATAATATCTGTAGATTGTCTCTTATAAGATCGAAACCGGTGATCTTAAAATAAAAACAAGGAACTTAAATACGATCACGACTGTGTTTAATGAAATACGCTATAGTATTAATACATTACTGGCCATTAAAATAGCTACGCCAAAAAGATGACGTGCTACAGACGCGAAATTTAACCGACAGGAAGAAGATGCTGTGATATGCAAATGATTAGCTTTTCAGAGCATTCACACAAGGTTGGCGCCGGTGGCGACACCCACAACGTGTTGACATGAGGAAAGTTTCCAACCGATTTCTCATACACAAACAGCAGTTGACCGGCGTTGCCTGGTGAAACGTTGTTGTGATGCCTCGTGTAAGGAGGAGAAATGCGTACCATCACGTTACCGACTTTGATAAAGGTCGGATTGTAGCCTATCGCGATTGCGGTTTATCGTATCGCGACATTGCTGCTCGCGTTGGTCGAGATCAAATGACTGTGCTGGATCCCAACGGCCTCGTATCACTAGCAGTCGATATGACAGGCATCTTTTCCGCATGGCTATAACGGATCGGGCAGCCACGTTTCGATTCTGAGTCAACAGATGGGGACGTTTGCAAGACGACAACCATCTGCACGAACAGTTCGACGACGTTTGCGGCAGCATGGACTATCAGCTCGGAGACCATGGCTGCGGTTGCCCTTGATGCTGCATCTCAGACAGGAGCGCTTGCGATGGTGTACTCAACGACGAACCTGGGTGCACGAAAGACAAAACGTCATTGTTTCGGATGAATCCAGGTTTTGTTTACAGCATCATGATGGTCGCATCCGTGTTTGGCGACATCGCGGTGAACGCACATTGGAAGCGTGTATTCGTCATCGCCATACTGGCGTATCATCCGGCGTGATGGTATGGGGCGCCATTGGTTACACGTGTCGGTCCCATCTTCTTCGCATTGACGACACTTTGAACAGTGGACGTTACGTTTCAGAAGTGTTACGGCCCGTGGCTCTACCCTTCATTCGATCCCTGCGAAACCCTACATTTCAGGAGGATAATGCACGACCGCGTGTTGCAGGTCCTGTACGGGCCTTTCTCGATACAGAAAATGTTCGATTGCTGCCTTGGCCAGCACATTCTGCAGATCTCTCACCAACTGAAACCGTCTGATCAATGGTGGCCGAGCAACTGGTTCGTCACAATACGCCAGTATCTACTCTTGATGAACTGTGGTATCGTGTTGAAGTTGCATGGGTAGCTGTACCTGTACACGTCATCCAAGCTCTGTGTGACTCAATGCCCAAGCGTATCAAGGCCGTTATTACGACCAGAGGTGGTTGTTCTGGGTACTGGTTTCTCAGGATCTATGCACCCAAATTGCGTGAAATTGTAATCACATGTCAGTTCTAGTATAATATATTTGTCCAATGAATACCCGTTTATCTTGTGCATTTCTTCATGGTGTAGTAATTTTACTGGCCAGTAGTGTAGATAGCTGTTTTTCCAGGAACAAATTCCCAAAAATTTTTAAATATGAAGAATTCTAAATTCTGTCTCACAATATAGATGCAATCTTACTGACGTCAGTTCACTCCGAGCGCCAGTACAAAAGGTCTCGTGCTGCCACTTCTGGCAGCCTCCAAACGACGTCGGATGACCCAGTGATGGGTGTTATTGTCTGCCCTAACCGTAGCCTGATGCTTCGCGTACACATAACTAAGCCAGGTAAACGGCTAGGTCTCATTTAGAAGCATCACAACTGGTACACTTGACTAAAACTCTTTACAAACGAGTTCAAGAAAGAAAATGTTAAACTTTCCATATCTACGAGGGATAGTCACATACATGGCGCGTGAGGAAAACTGTAGCTGCAATAAAAAGCAGAATTATGTTATTCCCAACAATGAATGTTTGTCATATGTTCCACGAAGGTACGCCATTTGCTAGGGTGGAGCGCTGGGGCAGGCCTTATGTGCTGTGGCTGTGATGGCCTCTTGCAAATACGGTGACCGTATTACTCCTGCTCGACAGGAATACTGTCGCCATTTTAACCTTAGACGGAACGATCCTGTACCATTGGTACATGCAATCAGGTTATGGGCGAAAAACTTCGAAGCAACAGCAATTGCACTTAGTCTGAAATCGCCCGGAAGACCTGAAGTTGTCGTTCACAGAAACGAACAGAGGAAGCGCAAAATGTAACCAACAGTCCAAAGTGTTCGGTGTGACGAACTGCGGCAGTAGCGGGACGTCCAGCCGTAGTGTGCACAGATTTTTACGGAGTGATTTAAAGCTGCAACCGTACATGATAAAGGTTGTGCAGCATTAAAATGTAAGTGATTGTGAAAAGCGAATGACTGTCCGTTGTACTTTTACTAAAATTAGGAAAATTAAAGCTTCTTCAGTTTTCCATGGATGACTGAGAAGACAAATTTTCGTCTTAGTGGTTATGTCAACAAAGAAAACTGCCGTTACTGCTGCGAGGATAATCCTCACAAGCTCCATCAACGCTCCTTACGCAGCCAGAATGTCACAATGCGGGGCGCTGTCTCTTAAATGGGCGTAACAGGCCTCTTCTTTTAGGACGAACATGGAGAGCAACCTCATTCACATCTCAGCGGTCGACACTATCCTCCTACGGGAACGTGAACAGTTTGCTGTAAATGAGTGTTGGTTTCAGCAAGATGGTGCTACGTCTCACTGTGTACAAATTTCAATGGCAGCAGCGCACAGGGTGTTTGTCAGCCATTTCATTTCGAGGGATAGAGACATTTTCTGGCCTCCCAGATCTCCCGACTTATCGGTCTGTTATTTCCTTTTGGGGGGTCTTGAATCACAGGGTGTATGCTAGACGTCTACACACAGTTGTGGAACTGAGTGACACCATTCGTGAAGAAATCAAAAGCATTCCTACACAGATACTTGAACATGACGAGTACGAGTTATGTTGCAGATTGTCTGAGTGGGAATGTAACAAAGATGCCCACCTACACGATTTTCAAAACATGAACAGTGCGTGAAATGAAAATACGCTAAAATTTCGTTGTTGTGACTTAAAATGTGTACATCACCATCGGTCTACTTCGCAGTACCCAAATCGGCTCGTTTTTTCAGCCACACCCTGTAGTTTTAAATGTCACTGTGAAACACCCCCGTTTAAATTTTTTTATTGGATTTTATATAATTTACCGAAGCCGCCAAACAGTTAATTATACGATTATATGACCGTGTGCTTAATGGATGAAAGGCTATCGATTCTTTTGTTGTGGTTACGGGGGTATTTCAACCGAGTGCGGCTGTTCTGAGACTGAATAGTGGAATGATTGAAAGTTTGTCTATTATTAAGAACCATAAAGATTGCGATTTACCAACTGATATATATTTCCTACTAACACACAAATTCTGAAGCAGTTGCTACCTTCGCCTTACAAGTCTAATTACGGTTATATCTTTTTATTGGTTGCTGGTTTTCAGTACTTCGTCACACGCAATGCTGATGGTCAACATTCACAACAATCCTCACTGCAATCCATGGTTGCTGCTGGCCGACGACGCGGTTGACGCGAAACACGTAATTCGTCAATTGTCACTTTCTGTTTCATACCACTCGCGAATCGGTATTAGTGAGGGTCAACCCCACGACGATCAGGGGGACGTGCTCACTCGTCATACTCCGGTGGATTTTACCGTTTACAACCCACTCGACCACCATTCTTGCCCGTCTCTCCAACACTACTGCTCACTCGACACTCTCTAGTAATACTCGGCACTCGACACTAGTCTCACGGCCTCCTGCAGCACTCGACAATCGACTCCTGTCTACTATCGACCTGGGCGTCGGATACTAGCCTGTAAGTTCATGGGATCACGGATCCCTTACAACTGCCAAAAAAATCAAGCTACAACCTTGAATGTCGGTGATGGTTTTAGCCCTTCAAAGCGACACATTTTTTTCAATGATCAATGACTAGCGAGTTCCTTGACTGCAGGAGACTGCATTTCAGCTGTTGAGAAAACAGTCCACGTCGAATATCAGCATGTCGTCATTCAGCAAATGCCTCTGGTTTCCTCATCCGTGGTAAGAGAAACAAGTCACTGGGTGCCATGTCACGGGGAATATAGTAGGGAGTGTGGGAGGTGGCAAACTGGCTGCTGACTTGAGCAGCATTTGTGACTTCAGCTTGTGCAGAATGAGCTGGGGCGTTGTCAAAGAACAAAATACCCAGTTAACCAACCTACCTTGGTTCTTCGCCTTGATGGCTTCCCATAACGCTGTTACAAGATTTCTGTAGCATGTCCCTTAGATAACTTCCCCTTACGAACATAATCTGTTGGCACCACACCCTGGAAGTCCCAAATACACCCAGCATCACCTTACACAAGGATGGTTAAGTCTTCATTTTTTCGGCGCAGAAATGATAGCACACTATTGCCGTACATTTACGCCAGCTTAGTATGGAGTATAGCAGCGCTGCTATTCTTCAACGCAGAACATGAATTACCGCACTGTGCCCCACCTTATCAGTGAACTGCACCATTTCGTTTTGGCTGCACGTGAAGATTCCAGTGTGCAAAGGGACTCCAGAGGTGTATCTGCAAACAAACATACAAATTTATTTCGTACCTTTTTTGCGATATTTAGAACTTCATGACTTCCCCTAGTTAACAGACACAGTGCGTTTTGTCTGCACTCTCACTAGCAGCTGTATGAAGGTTCAGTACGTATGTTGTGCCACTTCACAGATGAGTCAGCCTAAGAGTTAGTCTTTCTGCTCGTTAGTGCGCAATGTGACACATCTGTTTACCTTGAGGGGCATTTGTTCAACAAATGATTGGCCTTCAAACCTACAGTTGCGCCTTATACTGTTAGAATAACCTCATTGCATGAATAAGGATCTCTCTGCAGTAGAAAATGAATGCAAGAAAAGCGAACTAGGTAGAATAAGGGGAAGTGCTGACGGAAAGGCCGCAAGACTTTAGGAGGACTGATTCGTGACCAAAAGGGTAAATTTTGAAAACATTTTCAGTCTTCTAATAAGTGAGTGTAGCTCAAAGAATGCGAGTTGTAAGCAGACGTAATGCTTAACATCTTTTAAAAGATGTTTTGGGAACATTTGCATGTATGAACCACAGCTTTTGATCCCAGATTTTTCTGAATTGTATTTAGTGTTGGAAATGGAGTAGAGCTCGTCAATTATTTATGTTCAGCATAGATGCACATATCTCGAAATAAAAACAAGTAGAAGCTTGATTTTTTTCTGGAACTTCTTGATGGTATTATCTTGAAAACTCGATTTTAGAAAGATGTTGCTGTTCTAAATTATGGTTCAAACATTTTTTTTAGTGGTTATCAAATATTTCAGTAATTAACTCCTAGTATTTCCTTAAAAAAGTCTTTAATTTCCTACTTCAAGTCATAAGAATAGTCTACTTTTTAGTTAAGTGAGTTTTAAGACAGTAGATGAAATTTCAGCCCTCCACCTTTAATGGTTTTTAAACAGTATGTATGAAAATATCAAAAAAGTAAGCTTCAGGGAAATTCAAGTTAAAGTTAAAGCTGGTTTCTGTACCTACCCTGCGTAACACTAATGTAACCCTGGTCCATTTTCATCTTGTTTCTGTATTTACTCCCTTTCGTTTCTTCTTCGGCTTCTTCTTCTTGTTCTTTTTGTGGCTTCGAAGAGCCACCTGCGGTAAATGGTAATTAAATGTCTTTCCATAGCCTAAACCTCAGCACAGCACCATCAGTGTGAAACGTCCCCTTTTGATCATTTATACATGACTGTGCTTAAACTGATACACAATATTTTTTTTTTTTAGCGCAACGCAATCTGACTTTCAAAAATCCCTACAAAAGAATGGCCCTGACTAACATTAAACTATACCTTTCACCAATCACTTACCTCACAAAAATCTTCGCTGCTCAAGCTACTGCAATACAGCGAGCGCCACTACTGCCAGCTAAATAAAAGATTCAAACTATGGAAGGCACTAACTACTGATAGGGATAGTTAGCAAATGAAAGATATTAGTAGAGAACAAACAATGTATTTACCTTGATATCATCATATATAAATATAGCATTCATGACAAATTACAAATCTCCGCCATCTCTCTCCCCACATCCACCACTGCTGGCGGCTCACCTCCAACTGCACAACGCTACGCGCTGTTAACATCCAGCTGCCGCTGCCCAACACTACAATGGCGAGTATTACAACAATGCAAAGCAGCCA
This sequence comes from Schistocerca piceifrons, assembly GCF_021461385.2. NCBI lineage: Eukaryota > Metazoa > Arthropoda > Insecta > Orthoptera > Acrididae > Schistocerca > Schistocerca piceifrons. The sequence continues at coordinate 958,857,757 of NC_060138.1, forward strand.
CAGACTGCACACAGCACAGCCAGTGATTTTCATACAGAGGTGGCGTTAACAATAAAAAAACCTAAACAGCCTACTTACATAGCCCCCATGCTCCCCACAAAAAATTTTTACAAATGGTGTTGGGCACTGGCCAATACAGATTTGACAAAAATTTTTCACAATTACAGTAACAAAGATATAAAATGCACACACTTATTGATACAATGTTGGGCAAAAGCTAAAATTTTCTCACAGTCCATAAAGATAGTCCTGATCATTCGTCATAATAGTAATTACAGTTTCTCATTAGTAAAAGAAATTGCACATAGAAGTAGTGGATTTCCATACAGTCTTGAAGAAGTAGTGTTGTTCTTCCAACGGAAAGAGAGTGCTGACTCTCGACGTGCAGACAAGTAATGGGCCACAACAGAGGAAACCCACAGCAGAGTCATTCGACGTTTTGAAGAATACTGGTAGGTAGGTCATCACAGAGTAGACCCACTGTAGTCCTGGTAGCGATTACGGTATTGGTGGGCCACCAGAGGTGCAGACCCACTGCAGTCCTTGTAGAAATAATGGTATTGATGGATCATCAAAGATGTAGACCCACTGTAGTCCTTGTAGAGATAATGGTACAGGTGAGTCATCAAAGATGCAGACCCACTGTAGTCCTTGTAGAGATAGCCACCAGCCATCTGTTGTGACTGTGCAGGTGCACAATCACCATTGAAGAGTCTTGCGGATAATATAGCAAGTCCATAACCACCACTTGTGCACTCACAAAGTTTTTGGAATTGTCCTTAGAACCAGCAATGCTGTTATCCAGTCCCTTGCTGAATTATTAACACACGTGCAAACACTAACAGTCCCAACTTCTCACATATTGTCCATATACTATGACCAACCGAAACATATGCAGTGAAATGTAACTAACAAGTTAATAATATCATGAACTGGTGACAATTACAATTTTATAACATAAGAATACAATAAAGGTACAAAATACATCATTAAAAACATTACAATATAGATAACATTTGTAGTACAGGCTTTACAAAAGAATAGAAATAGACATATACGTCAGTGTTACAGGAATTACATAACATCGAATCGAAATGTCAGAAGGTCTGTAATGACGTAAAAACACAAATTTGTGAGCATTTCCAACCTATTTTTTCGCGTCATGAAAATGTATTACAGAATCACGAAGCAGCCATAAAAGAACTGCAAACTATTGTTCATGAAAATCATGAGACCTTGCAAGCTAAAATTGACTCAGTTACATCTGCCGATTCGGTTACGCAACTTGCAAGAACTCAGGAAAACTTAAAGGACACAGTAGATACCCTGAAACTTGGTTCAGAAAAACACACTGAAGAAATAAGGACACTATCGGAGAAAGTAGCCGAACTTTCGGATCAGGTCACTAACTTATCTACAAAGGTAGATGATGATCTGAATGACACAAGACCCGTAGCCTTCACTGACACAGAAGAGTATGAACAAATAAGAAAATTCAAACAAAATCAGAATCAAATTAATACACAGCACAAAAGAGAAATCCGGGAAGTACAAGATCAGTTGACGCAGGTAATACAAGAATTACGTATTTCAGAGGACACTCGCGCTCCAATACGGGAAGAGGGACATAGAAATACGGAACAACCACAAAATAATAACACAGGACACTTCGGAAGTTATGAAAGAAATTGGCAATGTGCACCGAATTTTGAGATGGAACGGCCGACACGACCTAACAATGACCGATATGCGACTCGCCGACATGATGATTTTGACTATAAGCTGTTCATTACTACACGTAAATTCAAAACATTTAAGAATTCTGGCAACGACATTCATCCACAAGCATGGCTCCATCAATTCTCTCATTGTTTTCCTCCCAACTGGTCGTTGGAACACAGATTAGAATTTATGTGTGGCTACTTAGAGAATGAACCAGCTGTAAGAATGCGATCGGTAATTCACGATTGCCACAGTGAAGGAGAGTTTTACCATGCCTTCCTCTCAGCATATTGGTCTCAAGCCACACAAGACCGAGTAAAACATGGCATCATAATGATGAAACATTTTGAACAATCTGAATTTTCCAGTCTTGTCAAATATTTTGAAGACATGTTGCATAAGAATCAGTATCTTTCAAACCCATACAGCCCCTCAGAACTCATCTGCATTTGCTCACTCAAATTGCCTGAACATTTACGACATATTATTTTAGCAGGACCTTGCAAAGAAGACATTGAGGCTTTTCAGGGACTGTTACAAGAATTAGAAATTGACACAGACAGTCGCGGGATGCGAAAACAGGAAAACAATCACTACAGGTCACATCCGTCACAATTCCGTGACGACAGAAACAATAACTGGCCATGACAAGCCTATTCTTACAACGCAAATCGTGACCAAAACAGACACCACCCATATGACAACCATTGGCAGACTAATAGTTACAGAGAAAGATCGCATTTCCGTAGTAATGAATATGACAGAGATAACCATAGAAACAGACAATATGGTAATCAGAACTATTATTATCAAGGGAGACAGAATAACTTTAGACGCAACGGTCCAGCGCGCAGTTACGATTCAGGGAGAAATTCTCCACCACTTAACCGACAAGAAAGAAACTACAGGAACTACCGACATGACGACAGACGATGTGATCGTAACGACAGACCTGAATTGCATCAGAACTGGCGGGATTCAAACAGAGCAGGGCCTTCTCGTCACGGTGAATTTGTAGAAGTTAGGTCTCCAAATCCCAATAACGATGCGCGCCAACAAAGAGACCATAGGCAATGACTCACACCGCTGGCTGCCACAAAACGTACTTATGAAACGTCCCCTTTTGATCATTTATACATGACTGTGCTTAAACTGATACACAATATTTTTCTTTTTTTTAGCGCAACGCAATCTGACTTTCAAAAATCCCTACAAAAGAATGGCCCTGACTAACATTAAACTATACCTTTCACCAATCACTTACCTCACAAAAACTTCGCTGCTCAAGCTACTGCAATACAGCGAGCGCCACTACTACCAGCTAAATAAAAGATTCAAACTATGGAAGGCACTAACTACTGATAGGGATAGTTAGCAAATGAAAGATATTAGTAGAGAACAAACAATGTATTTACCTTGATATCATCATATATAAATATAGCATTCATGACAAATTACAAATCTCCGCCATCTCTCTCCCCACATCCACCACTGCTGGCGGCTCACCTCCAACTGCGCAACGCTACGCGCTGTTAACATCCAGCTGCCGCTGCCCAACACTACAATGGCGAGTATTACAACAATGCAAAGCAGCCACAGACTGCACACAGCACAGCCAGTGATTTTCATACAGAGGTGGCGTTAACAATAAAAAAACCTAAACAGCCTACTTACAAGTGAAACATAGCTGAGCATCCGTCGCACCCATGTTCAAAGTGTTTAGTCCTTCCAGAACAGTTCTCGCTTTCCAGTCCCATATAGGGAAGTTAAAACCTTCATTTGTATTTTGAATCCAATAGAGTTGCTAAAACCGGCATTTGAGTTTTGAGTCCAGCCACGCAATTACTTGTCTAATAATTCTGTGTCACAGACACGTTAGAGATTAAAAAATTATAAAAAATAAACAAGTGAGAACAAAATTTTGTTTTTAACAGAGCTGTCTGCGTGATCTTGCGGGCGTCGTTGTGTTTGCTGACACATTTAAATTCCTCTAATTTTGCGGCTCTCTTTGGTACAATTTTCTCGAAGTAGACTTTTTCTTGTTCATAAAACTACGGTACCCTTGAGGAAAGTGTGGATGTGAGAGCTGTCTACGCAAAGCAAGTACATAGTATCGTAAGGGCAGCTCAAACTTCAATCCCACCAAACACGCCCTTCTATGCCTTCGGTCTGGTGCAGTGAAGGATTTGATCGGCAGCCAAGTAGAGTAGAAAGTACTCAAAACCTGCAAGCGACAACCCACGTAAAGGATTTATCTTAATTTACACCGCACCCGATTCAGGACGAAGGGCCTACAGAAAAATAAAAGGAGGTAAATCTGGCGAAACTCATGTAATAACCTACCTCCATAGGTGAGAGTCGTGCAGTATAGGCCCGGTTAAGTTAGTTTACTTTACTTTGTGGTATCGATAGCTACGATGCTACAACGTAGCTCCGCTCTGCTAGGTTGGCACTACGAGAGACACCGACGACAGTGCCCTCTAGCCGGTGATGTCGAGGTCTACGAGCTCCGCGACTGCCGCAGCCCATTTCATCAGGTGCAGACAGCCAAGACACTTCGCTTCAACTTCGCACCACCATGCAAGTTATGTAATATGTTTGCATATGTTTATCCACTAGTAAAGGTGCTTTAAATGTATCTGCAGTACCGAGAGATTAGTACCTTTTCCTTTACCTGTTCCTATCCACGCGCCGCCTCCCAGGCGGCATACAAAAACTATGATGGTTAATCGGAGTATTAATATACTATCTTCTATGAAAAGCACAGTATAACGATATTTAATTAAATCGAATGTAAAAGAGCGACAATTACAACGCATGCAAAAGTGTATTGCCGTATTGTCTGTTGTCGTTTCTGTTGCGTTACCAGTTGTTAATGATGCACTGCGCTGATACTTACTGAATAGTAATAGAACACATAAGCGTGGAAACTTATTATTTCAGTTAATTTCACGAATATTTATCTCAAGGTTTTACAGAGGTAGCAAATGAAATGCAAAATATTCTCCTGATCCACACATCCAAGATGTGCCCAACCTCCGCACCTGGTACACAACACCCAATCTTCTTCAGATGATTCCAGGCGCAGAACGCATTTTCAGTCTCTTATATTGACTCATTATTTCCGCTAAATTCCAGTTTTCTTCCCCTCTTTCTAACTGGCTTTCCGTGTCTACCGTTTGCATGTTTATTTTATTTTGGAACACCCAAGTTAAGTTCAGCTTTGTACAACTCTCTTTCCATCTTTATTTTTGCTGATTTTAATCTCTTCTCTTTGGTAATAATCTTTTTCATTTTTAATTGTTGACAACGCTTCAGCTGTCTCTCTTGCAGTCATTTTGTTAAACATAACCTTGCTCACAGCCATTTTCATGCATTCTTTATTCCAATTTTTTCTTACTTTTTCTCTTTTTACGCCATTTCAGACTGGAATGAAGTATCAACAAGAAGGTGTAATTTAAAAATTGAAATTACTTCTGGCAGATACTCAAAGACAATCGGGTGGCCAGTACTGCGATACAAACACTCCGTATGATCTAATCATATATTACGTTATTTTACAGAAGTCATCGCCACACTTTTGGCAGTTGTCATTCCTTACGTAACGTGCAAGGAGATAACAAGAAAAAAAAACAGCGAAATTAGTCACTTAGCTCAAAAAGAGGTACCTCAGGAGTTAAAATATCTTCCGTCAGCTAAGAGCTACAGCAACACCATCAAGCACTCAGAGCAGACAAAGCACTGAAGAGAGGAAGAAGATAGTCGGCTCCAATGCATATGGATGCACAAGCTTGCTTTCTGCTTACTGTAATCTTCTGCTATCTGGAGGCTGGAAGGGAGATCACAGCAGCAGCCGGTAATGTAAGCCGGCCGATATTTTACGACTCTCCCCCAATATTTCACGAATATCGCTTGAAATAAAATCAAGACGATAAGACGAATCAATGTACTAACACGAAACCAACACTCAACATACAAAATCCTGTTACAAAACATTTTATGCAATATTACCCCAGACGGAGGACAATAGAATAAAAAATGGGCACGTGGTAGACAGTCACATGGAATATCTGTTAACTGAAAATTTCTCCCTGTTGGCAGATAATCGAGCAATATCCCACAGGAAGAGTACGGACTCGGAACCGTGTGACATTAATTATTCAATGAACCAACACATGCCGGTGAAGGGGCGAACTCATCCACTGAACATTTGAAGCAAAATATGGACTAACCAAATCCATGTCCCGTAATTGACAAGTACTCGAGTCGTCCCGATACATAAAACGTGTAAGGCACCTGAGTGCGCTTCTTCTATCGTGTCTGTATGAGAACGAATGATTATACACAAATCAAAATGGTGGACTGAGAAGCGTAGAGCACATCCCCTTCATCAAACCGGTTTTAAGAAGGGTAAAAACACGATTGAAACGCTCTTATCAAAAATGAACTATCAGAGAATCACGACACCCCGCTGTCGTTCATCCACAAGCTGTAGCGACTGCTAACCGAGAGAAGCGTGATTATTAAACGAAAAATGAAACTGCAGGTCCAAGAACAACAGGCAATAGATTTTCACAAGGTTCAGTATTGTCGCCATTGTTGTTCTATCTAAATCTGAACTACAGTCAATGTATCATCCAACTGTTCAAGTATTGTTGTATGCAGATGATTCACATATTTATACTCGTAATGACAACACCCCCGCAAATGAATAACGCTCTGAAAATGTTTAATGAATGGCTGAATGACAACTGCCTTGATATATTGTCTGATAAATAAACTGTCTGCGCATATCCAAGACATAGACTAAATACGTTCCAACGGGATTTTTGTAAGCTAACCTCTTCATGGGTCGACTAAACTTCGTCATTTTTCCAATTAGTCTCGATCTGGCAATTGTGTTTCATCCTATTAGTCTTATGTGATAGTTGCAATTTGCACCAGAACCTGCTACAGGGATTTTACCGCCCCTTGCAAAAATTTTAAACGCCCCCATCCAAAAACCCAACTCAACACAACTTATCCTACATTTCCAGAAATAGTCAACTTTTATCACAGTGTCAATCATCCATGAGTTCCTTTTTTCACGTATCACTCTCATATATCTTTTTGACGTGAATTTCTTTAAGACCAGAGGCAGGTGTGTACATCTGTCGGCGAAACGGAGGTTAAACGTTTGCATTGCAGTACATTTGAGTCATAAATCCAAAATTAGGAGGAGCATTCAACTTACAGCACCTTCGACTTTCTTCTCTGAGGAAGGAAACAGAAAAACTGGCGGTTTGTTTTAAAATACTTATACACTCGGTGAAAATGTGTAACAAAGTTTGCAGCACTATACAGCACACAGCGCTAGCGTCAGCGGCGAGAGTAACGCTTTTCTATACTTCAAATGACGAGAAATGTTCTCCTGGTGCAGGTCAAGGTGGCCGAGCGGTTCTAGGCGCTACAGTCTGGAACCGCGCGACCGCAACGGTCGCTGGTTCGAATCCTGCCTCGGACATGGATGTGTGTGATGTCCTTAGGTTAGTTAGGTTTAAGTAGTTCTAAGTTCTAGGGGACTGATGACCTCAGATGTTAAGTCCCATACTGCTCAGAGCCATTTGAACCATTTTTTTGTTCTCCTGAAGGATGTCACGAACGATGCACTCGTGGCACAATGCCAGGAAATGCTGACGCATGATGACGGCATGAATGTGACTTTCTTTTTATTGACTGTAACAATGGATGAGATTCTGATGCGATTTTCCGGTGGTGAATCCATACTCCTACAGAAGCGGTCTCAGCGGACATGGAATCATAGCGTGGACGTTGTGAAAAATATGTACAGCTACAAGGAGACTATGCCGCGAAATGACACTAGTTTCACTGTTTTCATATGATTAGTTTGTCAGAAAAATAGTCGGAGGCGTTATAAATTGAATGCACCTCGTAATTATGTCAACCAAAACTAAGTAATGTCACTTCGGAGTTTATAACTAGAATATGTTCACTTTTTCTCATTCCGTGGAAAGAGACCAAAGTGCTGTGCGAGACCCGTAGCAGCATTGTCGGTGGCATAGTCAGCGGTACTGCTGTACCAAGTGGAAGGTGGCAGGACAGTGACTCACTTCAACATAAATGGTTTATTTGTTGAAAAAAAGTGTGTTTTGTGGTTCTGTAGTACATGAAGGGAAAACGGCTCCTGTCAGAAATCAAGAAGACGTGATTTTCCACATGCCACGACCGAGATTTATGGCCCAAAAAAAGCAGTCTTGAAGGCACTTTAATTTATTGAAGTATGAACTAACAGTTTAATCCCAAATAAAGGTGTAAAGCAAAGGTGAAATGCGACGAAACTCGATGAAAGAAGTCGTGCAATGCAGTTTACCAAGGTTAAGGTTCGATGTATGTTTTCCGCATGAACTTAACATTAATATCTATTGATTATGGCTTCAACACCTAGAAAAAAAGGAAATAAAACAAAAGATAAAAGAAGAACAGTGACAATGGTATTAACGGTAGAACTAAAGGAGAGGGAATGGTGGGGAAATAAGGCCATGCATCTTTTCTTATGTAAATGCCGATTAATCACAGTGTCTGGATTCAAAAGACTACAGAATGTGATGGGCACTACAATTTTACTCGTGTGTTATCTATTTATTACAAAGTGTTTTTTCTCGACGATACTGCTACGGATGTTCAATGTTGCTTTATATGGATCGTTAGGCCGTTATAAGTAACATTTGTCTTTATTTCCCTGTTATAAAGTTATTCGCTTCTATAGGGACTTTCAAGATGACGTAAGAACAATTCAAGTGCTGCGTAGGCGATAACTGAGTTGGCAATAGTGCAACTAGCAAGCTATTTTAGAAGACGCACGTAAGGTGACCAATTCCGACACTTCACTTGTGGTCTGTTTGACGAGACCGAAGAAAATTTCGAGTAAGGTATTACATTTTATGAATTATTTGTATTCCAACTTATTGTCACACTCATCATCTGTGGAAAGCTTTTATTGTCTTGTTTATTTCACCCCTTTGGAACAATATTAAAGTTAAGATGTTATCGCCCTCCAAAACCTGCCTTCCTGAATGGTGGCATGAGTGCCTCTCCCCTCCCCCCGCCGCACTCCTGCCAGGCAACCATTCCCCCATGAGCTGGCCCTGCTTCATCTTTATTCCCAGCTATTTAACGGATTTAACTGCTGCTTCCAGTAGTTGTTCAGTAGTTGAGTAACCATGTAACAACGGGTCTTGCTGCCTGTTAATGTCCAATACGTTACTTTTCTTTATATTGCGAGTTTGTTGCCAATCCGTGCTGTGCTCCTAGCATTAATGCTCTGTAGTCTTTCTGCGTTTTTCTACAACTGAAATTTCAGTGTGAGCGATAGTGTCATCAGCGAAAAGGCTCAAGAAGTCCCACGTTGTCAACTAGAATAGTTCCATATATTGTGAAAACTAATTGCCCTATAACACTTCTTTTGTGTACATCTGAAGCTACTTTTACATCTATGTTGATTTATACTTGGGCCATATTTACGAGTAACACTTCAGTCCAACCACTTACCTAGTCTGACATTCCATCCGTTCGTATTTTGTTCATTAGGTGACAGTGCAGGGCTGCACCAATCGTCTTCCGAAAGCCAAGGAAACTGGCATATGTGCTGATGAAACCACGGCCTTCTGGATTTCGTGGACGAACAGTGAGAGAACTTGCTTTCGCACAATTTCTTTCTCTTTTCTCTCTGTTTTGCGTTACCCTTGTTCATTCCTACAAAGGTGAACATCCGTCTCTAGAAAAGACCACAAATGCAAATAACCTGTTCTGTTTTCCAATTATCTGGAAAGGTATGGTCTTCCAGCGACCTACGACAGATTGATGACAAAAGATGACCAAGCTGTTTCGTAATTTGCGTATAAGCGGTATCGCATTAGTATCCCTTCTGTTGGGAACTTTTAGTTAATTTTGTAATTCACGGCAACATATTTCGGTATCTATCACTTTGGCGTTGTTACTGCTAATGGAAAGATCAATCATACAGTACAGTCTTCCACAGTGAAACAATTTTTTAAAAGCGAGTTCAATGTTGCGACCTCCCCTCAGTCATCCTGTGTTTCGATGCCACTATGTCGACTAACAGTTAGGGTAAATTGAATAAATGATGTGGACCCGTTTGCTGCTGTAACATTAAACCAAAAGTTTTTAAAACATTCTGTCATATCAGCAGATAATTTCTAATTCGTTGATTCATGCATGGATCTTCTTACCATAATTTTAATTTCGTCCAGTTTTTGTATACGATACACTGACAAGGTTTAAATAAGCAGTGAAAATCTGTTTGCTGTTACATCAGCTTTCTAAGTGGGTTGTTGAACCATGGCTGGTCTTTCCCATTTATCACAACATTACACTGCAAATATGTGTGTAATAAAAAATTTATTTTTACATTTAATTTTGATTTCCTTCTGGCACTGTATCATAATTTTGTAGAACTATTTTTTTATTCTTTGATTACATTTCCTGTATTAACATCTCTGGTTACCTTTTATCCCACTTCACTTTCAATTAATCTTATCATAGATTCACTGCTCACTTTTTGAATATACTTACAGGTCAAAGTAAGACCCATCATATTCATTACAGTACTTTTACCATTTTTTTCAGAACAAAAACTTTCAGGTCCAGTCACTGCTTCATTTTTAATGTAGTTGTGTCCTTACTTGCCAGTCCATTCATCCATAGTACAACCCCATTTCCATGGTGTTTTTCCCACATCAGCATACATTACAGTATCAGTAGCAAAATAGTATGACACATTCTCTTACCTTATCTAATAAGTCATAAAACCTCAGCCCAGTATCTAAATTAGTGATGAGGCTAGAAAAATATCTGAAGAAATGTCATTTTCCCACACAATAACTTTTGAAATAGTTCCTCATCTCAACTTTATTCTTATGAATAAAGTTGATGTCTATACTGTCTAATCAATTATCCAACAATATCTCATAAAATTGTTGTACATCTGTAACATAGTCAGTGCTAAGCATACTTCATAGTTGTCCAATTTATCCCCATAATTAATTTAAATATAGCATAGAAATAGCCCATTTTCCTGGATTTTCCTTTTCTTATCATACAGTTAAATCCTCATTTTCCATATATGGTTTTTATCTATAACTCTTTGCTTCTAAAATCATGTGCAGTGGTTTCTAATTTTATTCTCACATATGATTCCTCTATATGATTCTCAAACAACACATTGCTTTCACTTTTAAAGTCCAATATTTCATAGCCATCTCAAATCTTGTTCCATTTGTCTGTAGCCTTATTTATGTCTTCAGTTGTCCAAATTCCAGTAATATTTCCTTTGTTATTGCTGTGAGTAAATATATTTATTATCTCCACCTTACATTTGACACACAAAAGAAAATAAGTATTTCATTTTTTACGATCGTTATTTCTACTGGCAGAACTGGATGATAGTTCTCTACGTGCCAATAATTTACATTTTATAAACTATTTTTAATATAAAATGTTGGTCTATATACTTTGTTGAGTAGCACTCAGGATAATAATCATAATATTGTACAGTTGCATAAAGAGTACACACATCAATATATTTTAATTTTGTTTAAATAATAGATTTCAGCTATGAGTCGACCTTTGGAATTTTTATTGACAGATTTAGATTTCAGCTAGCAACTAGCCATTCTCAATGCACTATCGTTTTTTGGTCACTGCATGTAATGCCTTTTGGTCTGGCTTTGTACACAGATCATAGAATACTCAGTATTGCATGAACTATGTACAAAGCCAGACCAACAGCCATTACATGCATTCTCAGTATTCCATGAACAATGTACAAAGCCAGACCAACAGGCATTACACGCATTGAGCAAAAAGGGATAGTGCATTGAGATTGGCTAGTTGCTAGCTGAAATCTAGATTTGCCAATAAAAATTCCAAAGGACGACTGATACCTGAAATCTATTATTTACATATCAAATTAACGATCACTGCATCAACAGCATCTGAATGGAGGTAACCTGATCTTAATTTTGTGATAACGCCATTTGTTCTAGTTCTTAATATTACTGTATTAGTTTGACCATCATATAAGGCATCTCTTGGATTCAAAGGTTTGTTAACCAGAAACTGTTTTAATTACGAATTGTTTTTATATTCTTCTGATTTAATCTAATCACATTTCCACATCTCTACTAAATCATACCCAGAGTTTCATATTTTTTACTTCTTGTTAATATCTTTTGATATATTAGTACAATAATTTCTTATTTTTATTGTTAATTGTTTCAGTTTAAAAGCGTTTCATGCAACCATGCCAAAAACAATCGTCCACTTTCATTCCAGGTATGCTTACTTTATCACTATTAAGAGCATATTATTGTTGTTTAAACTGTTTAATTGAGCTATAGACACATTGCTATAGTTTTCCTTATGTTCTTTATCCAACACACCATTTTTGTATGAGGCAAATATTTTGATCCTTATATGGTCATGCTAACTCCAGTAACAGTTAGATAACAGAGTGAATGTGTATTAGCTATTCCCAGGAACTGTTCCTTAGTTCCAAATAATCTCTTCTTAATATGACTACATCAGAATAGTTCCAGTCATTATCAATGTCTTACATCATCTTGAATACACAATTTTCTCTAAATTTTTGACTATGTCATTTGAGAAATATTTCTCTATCTTCTGGTTTCATAGAATTAGTACAATAATATTTGACATCAGGAACAGGTCTTCTATAATTTCCATTTTCTTGGGTATTAAACAAATTTGTGTAGCCAACTTACTCCAATTATTTCAAACAGAATGTTTTTATGGAGGTAGTAAGTAGATGTTGAACAAAATTGTTATTATTTATAATTTTTAGACTTAAATGTTTCATCTTCAATAATATCAGTTTTGTAGTTGTGTACATAGCACAAGGATTTATTGTATTTTCAACACAGAACTTCAGAAAGAATTATGAATCATAACTTTTATCATTACAAGCTATAAAAGTATAATCTTGATGTTAATCAGATATTATCAACTTGCAGAATTCATCATTTGCATTAAATTTATGAACAGTACTGCCATTCAAATTGTGAAACATTACTATAGTTCGAATATGTATTCTGGTTTCTGGTTGAGATTCACAATCAAACACTAAGTATCTCTCAGTATAGGTACAAAGAATTTCCTTTGGGAATCCATCATTGCAACAGTAAACCTTGTTACCTGTAACTGTATTTGCATTTGAAGCATTTGAATACATAATAATATCTATAATCTCCATTAAATGTTCATCCATTTTTACTACATTTTGGACATGCTTTGACTATAATTTTCTCACAAACACCACCTTTCTTTTTATATTGTGTAACATTGTTGACTTTTAACTTCTTCTTCAATATGACCATTTCTACATCTTTCAATCCCACATTTATAAACTTCAGATTACAGAGAAATATGCTTACATTCTTCACATTTATAAACCATGTTGCAAACTTGTTGCTGACTATTTCAGCGTTCTTCATTAAAACCATATCTATTGCTGTATTCACAATATATCGTATTTTTACAGCTATGTGTTCTTCTTTTGTGCACTATACAGATGTGGCTTTCTACTTTGAATTTGTGATTGTACTTGTTGTTAAATCTCTTGTTACATTTATCATAAAACTATGATGATCCTAAGAAAGCTACATACTGTTAATCACATCAAGATGATTTTGATTTTTATATAGATATATCTTTATTGCTTTCTCAGAACAATGATAGATAACTATATTGAAATTATCAGCAGATTCTACATTTATTTGGATATCTAGTAGTTGCTCAACATTTTTAATATCATCTACAGTAAATGGATATTCGTTGTATTGTCATAATCCGTTAGATAATATAATATTTTCGTCATTTGTATTATCTGCTATTCTAATTATCTTAATTTCAGCTGTAGTTATTTATTTGCCTGAGATATTATCTGTATGATGTACTAATGCCATTTTTATAGTTCTATGAAAACTTGGATTATCGGTATTATTAATTCTACTAACACATCTTTCAGTATTTTTGTCAATACTTAGATTTATTATTTTATTACCTCCACTGCCTCTCGGAACTGCTAAGTTCTGAAAATTAAAAGTGGTATCTGCTGTATTAGCAGAGTCCTCAGACGATAATATATCTGTGATTTTACAGTACCAAACTTGACCAGCTGTTGAGTATTATCTGATACTTTATATCCTGTACAAATTGCATAAAACATTTTTAGATTTCTGAATGTTCTATACAATTTTTTTTCTGAATTTAGTTCTTAGCTACTTCCACCATAGAATTGCAAGTGTTTCTTACAAAATCTGTTTCTTCATAAATGGTGTTGAGATCATTAACATTGGTATAGTTAAAGCAATCAACAGGACAAGCTTCAAACTTTTAATTCAATTTTATCTTTATTCTTTAATGAAAAATAACACTTTTTATGATGGTTTACTGTGTTTTTCTTACTCAAGTAGTGTACTACTGAATGGAATTATTTGATCTAGTCTCACTGTTTGCTCTTTCCTTGCGGTTTTTTTCAAAAATATTATTACCAAATCAGTAAAATTAATTTATATTAAGTATATGTTTTGGTCTTGATTTAGTCTTTTGGAAAAATTAAGTATGATATTAAAGCTCTTCTAACATAATTCAACCAACTATTTCCAATTTTTTTAATTTTTTGTAGCCACTAACAACATAATTTTAGTTAATGGTCTGAGCACAACTAATTTCATGGTTAGAAATCAGAATATATCCATTACGTGACACTAAATTAATTAAACCTGGCTTTCTTACCTTCTTGTATTCAATCAAATTATTTTTTTTATAGACATCACAAAGTGGAAACTTGTGAACTGCCTCGGTTTCATTTCTGCTTACATAGAAAGTATTGTTATTGGGTTTGTGAAAAATAAGAAATGAAAAATGTAGGGTAAATTTAAGAAATTTACATAATAATTTCATAACTTAGAAACTGTAGTGATAAATTAAAATATCATTAAGATTAATTTTATTTATTTGCCAGAGTGTAAATGTTTTCTGAGACTTTTTCATTTTTTTCTCATTTAGCACCATTTTTCTTTTATTCCTATCTGCTCATGGACAGATCTTACTTCTACATGAGACATTGTCCCCAGATGTTCGATTTAAGTAAAAACAACCAAAATCTTTAATTTCTTTGCAGTTAATACAGTATGTTGTTTACTTATGACACTCATAACGCTTTTCATTATTTTTTATGGGTAATACGTTTTTAGAATCTTCATCATCTGACATGTTTTCTGTAATAACTTTCATAAATATATTTTCCAGACACCCACATAATTTGTTTACTGTTATACAGTTATTTATAATATTCATTAATACATGATACATAAATTATTATATTTATCATTTGTATATTAGTATGAGTGAAAGTTATCAATTGATTTCTCCACAGATTTTCTCCTTCTTTGATTTCATTTCTTCCATTTGCTGAGACAATTTTTGTTTAGGTTCAAATAAAATTATTATTTAATAAACACAATAAATACCTAAAGTTGTTAAAATTGGTAACAGAAATCCAAGAAGATTAATATTTGAAAACATCAATATATTACTGAAGAAATAGGAATTAAACAATCAAAAACTGAAAATGGTTTTATAGTAAGTAAACATTAAAAGGTATGAGGAATGTATTGAACTTTGGGGAAAATTGATTGATAAATATTTGCATTGTGGTAAGTGTTTATGCATTAGTAGTTAATTTTCTAACTGGAGAAAAAATGCTTTTCATGCAGGGAAAAATAGAAGATTTAGAAAATGCGTTTAATTTTTATGGTAACCCAATTGAGAATTTTTTCTTAGGCTCAATGGGCTGACTGCTCCAATAGTTCAAAAATTATTTATGGACTAGCTTCTTTTTTGTTTCATTACATTATATTTAGTTAATATTATACTGCCTTCATTTAACTCTATTTGTTCATTATAACAGATTTCACTAAAGGTAAGAAACAAGCAGGCAATGAATTGCAGCCACAGCAGATACGTGAACAACACAAAAATTTTATCAGTACATGGATCCATCATTCATAACAACTCATTCATTATACCTAATTTTTAACTAAGTTTAAAATATACTTTAATGGAGGCAGTCATAGTTCCCACCAACAAGAAACCGCATACCATACTAAGAATGTTTTACTGACTACTGATAAGAAAAATTATCCTTGGTGTAAAGGTAAAGGTATAACAGAAATCCTCAAATAGAAGGACCACAGAAAAGGTATAAAACAAGTTGAGGTAGATGACATGGAGATTTTTGAAGTATCACTGCCCATTCCTCAGTAAGCAAATTAAGATCGTGTTTCAAAATTTATATATTTATAAATGGATGCAACCACAGGCCATCTACTTCGGTTATCACTGACATTGCTTCTCTTCAGAATCTTCTTTAATGAATATTTTGAATTTATTAATTGTAATAACTGTCAACTAAATTTATGTACTTAGATTAATGATATTTAAATTCAGTTTTTTGAGAAGAAGAATGTGTTTATGGCTCATGATATTGTGTTTATTCCATTATGATGTTTCAGCTGATGCAGCATCACTGACGGAAAATTATTCAGAGATCAAAGGATATCTAGTTTAGTCACTATATAATTATTAAAATGATCTGGGCTACTATACCATGGTCAAATGGATCTCACCTTAAAATACAAACTTCCGTCCCTTCGACAAAAAATATTTTCAAGGGGGATGATAGCTTCTCGAAATGACCAATTCACACTGTCATTCGTTAGGGACATCAGCAAAATATTATTTCTGTGTGCTTCTGCTAAGTGGCATGATGCCACATGTTCTGAATACATGAGTGAAGTTCACAATTTTTAACTGCCTTCCTCTGCTATTGCAATCACCCCACCATGGAAGATTGTTAAACGTCATTAGGATGAAATAGATACTGGAAAATTGAACATTCTGATTTTCTCATTTTTAGTGTACACATTTATATGCATGAAAATTTTTCACGCCGGCCGAAGTGGCCGCGTGGTTCTGGCGCTGCAGTCTGGAACCGCGAGACCGCTACGGTCGCAGGTTCGAATCCTGCCTCGGGCATGGATGTGTGTGATGTCCTTAGGTTAGTTAGGTTTAACTAGTGCTAAGTTCTAGGGGACTAATGACCTCAGCAGTTGAGTCCCATAGTGCTCAGAGCCATTTTGAAATTTTTCACAGAATAATTGTTTCCTTACTTACCCAGTCATAGTGTGAGTCATCAAAACCCAACCATTTAAACTAAAGTTTTTCTCCCTTCTCTTGCTCACAGATATTTCCATTCGCCTCTTCTGCACCTAAAGTTCTTAATTTGTACATGATTTGATTAGAAAGAAAAAATGTCGAACATTTATGTTTACCAACTGGCTGTGTATCCTTTTTCAAAAATTCATTTACATTTACTGATTTTAGATTTATCTCCTCTGTCAAATTTTGGCTGTCAGTAGATACAACAGCAGATTGTTTATGACTTTTATTGCTAACTTCTAATGGTTTTATATTTGTTGTTGAATGTTTTCTATTATTGTATTTATCAACCAATTTTTGATCCAAATCAGAGTACTTTTAAATGAGCTATAGAAACTCTTTGTTACAGAATTCTATTACATTATCAATTTGTAGATTTCTTTGAGTTCCTTCACTAAATAGTTTTTAAATAACTTTAGTTTCATACTTACCAGTTTTGTCTTTAACAAATAGTCTGTGTCATGTTGAAAAATATCAATTAAAATTAATAAATATTTATATCCTTGTCCGCAGCTCATGGTCATGCGGTAGCATTCTCGCTTTCCACACCCAGGTTCCCGGGTTCGATTCCTGGTGGGTTCAGGGATTTTCTCTGCCTCATGATGACTGGGTGTTGTGTGATGTCCTTAGGTTAGTGAAGTTTAAGTAGTTCTAAGTTATAGGGGACTGATGACCATTGATGTTATGTCCCATAGTGCTCAGAGCCATTTATATCCTTTATTTATTTATGAAATGTCTATTAAGTTGCCTGACTGTTTCTACTAGATCAGCTTATCATAAATCATCTCTACAAAGACAAATAACGTTTTTATTTTAATTATTTTCCTCACTGGTTTGTGTAACTCATGATACGTTTTTCACGAAAATTTATAGTTTCCAACCTGCCTCCTTCATTTTTAATTTTTTAAACAGATTAACTCTTTTTAGTCTTGTATATTGTGCAACAATCTTCAATCCTCTCTTTTCCATTTTTCGTTATTATTCTTTGAGGAAAATACAATTCAGTAAATTTTCTACAGTTCGACACCAAATGCAATTGTCCTAAAGGACTGAGTGTGAAACACAATTCTTCACTTATATAGATCATAAATTTATTAATTACTGTTCCAATTTATCAACACCATTTGATCCTAAAAATAATTCATGAAATATGAGTAATTCACCTGAAACAGGCACATTTGCAACAGTTTGATTCAGAGACATGAACATCTTATCTTGCATTTTAATTTCAAGTGATGGATTATTTAGGTGAGTGGACTATAAAATTTGCGGTTCATCAACATTGTGTCTTTTTATCTCTATTTTAACATCAAGAGGTGACAGGGTGTCATTTACATTAAATAAAAACACATCATACACAAATGTTTATTTTAAACTTCCCTCAGCAGCATCAGAGTGAAATTTCACTTACATTCCAGCTTGAAGGTGACATAATTTTTAGAAGTATTATGTTTAATCTGATTTTCAGAAATAATCCGTAAAAGATATTTCTACTTGCTTTTCTGAAAGTAATTGGTTAGCTTCCTACTAAGATGTGTTGTATGAACCTGATTAAGTTTTTCAGTAAGATGTTTGGTAGTTAAATAGTTATTGACTTGTGTTAGAAACTTGAGTATTCAGATTTGGTAACAAGGTTGTCCATATGGACTAAGTAGAAAGCACCATTATTTTATTAATTTAGTAAGTATTACAGGATATTATAAATCTGCTGTTCTTCTACCTCTATAATAAATATATGCTTTAGTTTCTTTAAAGATGTTATGAAATTCCTTGTGATATTCTTCAGCTAAGTACTCTATTTTTTGATCAATTTTTGATTGCAAATCTTCAATTTCATTTTTATGTTTTCTAATTCTCCAGTGCTTTTCTTATTTATCTTGTTTCCAAAAATATCCTATAGTTAGAGTCAAAATTTCATTAAGCTTTTAATTATCTGACAACAATTTTGTAAGAAATGTACACAAATGAAAACACATAATTCATTAAAATTTTGTATTTACTTCCTATTTAACAAACACAACTTTTTTATCATTATTCTTATGATAGCCTATCCAATGAGTGCCAACATTATCACCAATATCTAAAGTAACTATAGACAATTCTAAGTTTTTGATTTATTAGTTATTCATCAATCGTAAAATACCACAAAAATCTTCTATTTTTAGCTGTTTAGCAAGTTTAATGCCTTAGGGAAAGCATTTACAATTTTTTGGAGATTCCTTTGTTTCTGAACCATTGTGCTGTATTGCACGGATATATGCAAATGATTGATTTTATTCAAGTTCAACCATCCTGGAGTTAAAATATAATGGTCACTCATTAAAGCTTTTCTTCCAGAACCACTTGAACTTATTACTGCACATCATATAGAATTTGATAAAAGTTTACTATGCTTCATTTTTTATTTCTTCTTCAGAATTTTTCTTTTTCTTTCCCTATCAGTGTTCATTTAATTAATCACACCTTTATTGGTAGTGAATGAGTTTTATCTCAGCTGAGTTGGAAGCCATCTGTTAACAGAAAACAGTTGACTCTATCCATAAAAGACAGCTACAGCAATGTTGCAGTAGTTGTTTTGTATACAGCATTTCCAACTCGAAAAAATATCATGTCAAGAAATAATAAATTGTGTTGTGATGGAGAAACAATAGAAAATCATATTGGTCAATATAGCTTGAAGAGCTTGGACCTATGTAGTCACAGAAAAAGTCTAATATTCACTTTAATTTTGTGGGAGGGATATTTTTACAGTGCCATTCTTCGATGGGCTGACCATAATGAAGCTGGTGTTGAAGAGGTGAGCACATTTCCTGAGGATTGCAAAACTGATGTTCAATCAAAAACAAAGTAGTTTTTAACATTTGTGTTTAAACCCAGAAAATCCCCAGTGCTAAAATATTTTAATCCTATCTCTGTACTTTCTTTCATTAGGTTTCATAGGTATGTCTATCATTAAAAAAATTGAGCCCCAGTCCAGAATATACTACAATAGTCCCTAAAATCATCAAAACTAGACTAGATGACTTATGTCATATTAGATTATCTTTCAATAGTTGTTTGTTATCTTTGACTATGTTTGAGCTAAATAAAAACTATCTATACCTCTATGTCTACTTCTAGTAAAATGTTTTGAACTGCATCCTGATTTTAAAAAATGAAACCATGTAATGAAAGAACTGAATTAGGAAGACATTCATCTGGTGGTGTAATGTCGTTTTTATTTCAATTAAAGTAGTAATCTTTTCATCGACTTTTTACACATTTTTATAAACTTGTGGTATATTAGTAGTGCAAGCAGTGCCATTCTTCGATGTGCTGACCATAATGAAGCTGGTGTTGAAGATGTGAGCACATTTCCTGAGGAAGGCAACACCGTGTTCCTGTGGTTTGATATAAACTAGAATATTCACTTGAGGTAGAGCAAGAAAGACTAAAAACCCCGAAGATTGTATCGAATCACAAACCATACAGATTTGCAGGACTGAATGAAAAGAGAGATTTTTAGCTGGATACTAACAATTACGATAATACTGCAGAATCAGATGTACATTGCTTTACATTTGCTGTTTTCCAGGCTATTTCAAAAACTAATTAGCTGATTTATTGTTACTTAGTCACATCAGACTACAGTGTATCTGTATAAAGAATGGAAGAAATAAAGTTTTTCCTCAAGAAATGCGTAATGTAGATCCACCAAACAAGGCATATAATGCTTTCTGACATTTTAAGCTGGCCTCACAACTGAATGGTGATGTTAATGTAAATCCATTCAATTTCATAACAAATTATGCTGTCCATGTCATAATTATGTCTGAGACAACGAGAGCATTAGCTACATAGTAAACAACTATGACTCTGTTTGCCACATTCAGTAATAAAATTCCAAATGAAACAGTTCAGTACATAGTTGTGTATGATAAGAAAAATTTGGATAGGATTTTCAGCATAGAATTTCGAGTGAAAATTTTGAAGCTTATTTACACATGTATTTTCGAACTCTTAGTCACCAATCAAAATTTCTTATCTCATTAATTATTTATTCTATATAAATGTATACACTACTTAAGGACCTGAAGTATGCAAGCAATCGTAATTTGCTTAAAAAACTAGTGAGCTACAATGAAATGCTTTGTACTACATTACTAGATGTGAATATCTGAATATTAGGTATGGGAGGAAGTTTCTATGGTGCTCAATATTTACTTAGAAATTGTTTTGCCAAAACGATCCTATAAATTAATTAATGGTTATGGTGGTAATTATTTTGAAGATGGAAATATTAATCTGAGATACAAGGAAATGAAGAAACTTTAAAATACCGATAATCAACTTTGTACATAGAATTTCTAGTTTGAAAATTTTCCTTCTATATCTATAATTGCTAGTTTTTTGGAGATCTGTATTATTAATTTAGTTGCTGCTGTGTGACGCCACCTCTTGGTTCACAAAAGTGTGGTCATTATTTTTATCCCAAGTCTACTCAATGTACCTACTAACTACTCATATGAAAATAGGGACAGAAAACCTACAAGCAAACCTCCAGGATGACAAGAAAGTTAACATGTTTAGTGCCATGCCCAAAACGAGAGTTCATGGACCCATCTTCTTCTCTGAAAGCACTGTCACCTTTCTTCACATGCTGGAATAGTGATATGTGCCAAAACTTGAATCTGGTACAGATGTATCATCTAACAAGATGATGCCCTTCCTCAATTTCGTAACTTTGTACAAGATAATCAGAATGTGACATTGCTAGGTAAGCTGTATTATAGCTGCTGACCTGGCACTAAATTGTGTGGCCTCGAAGGTCGCCAGTTTTGACGTCTTGTGATTTTTTCTGGCGTGATTATGTAAAGGTATAGCATTTATGCCCCACTTCTATCACAGAGGGCAAAAATTTGTGACTCTGCATCGCAGCAGCTGTTTTTATCGTTAATCCTGACTCGCTGTGTCTGCTGAGCAGAACTGTATCCATAGAATATTAATAAAAATTGTAAATAAACTTGGTGAGTTTGTCTTTCACACACTGTATCATATGTTACACTGTTCTTGGCCGCAAACTTGTGCCGAACGTCTTAGATATTTCATGTACTTTATAAGTTTTGTTGGATGTGTAGGAACTACTAACTATTCTGCTAGCAGCGACTTTCAGAAACTCAGCTCACTCGGTTCGGCCATGTTATACAGGAAGGATAAGACTTCAGGGCACAAATTGATGCCAAGGTCGTGGACTACTGGAAAATGTTCAGTTCAGTTCTACACTATTGGCTGGAGAAATACAAGGTGTCGAAATATCAGATCAGTTTTATGATTTGGCTGGAAACCTCCTCACAGACCAAATCCTTCACATCGTTCTCCAAGGGATGTAACTGCCAGCAGAGAGAGTTTTGTCTGTAGGACACAAGACTGTGTGTTCAAATGGTTCAAATGGCTGTGACCACTATGCGTCTTAACATCTGAGGTCATTAGTCCCCTAGAACTTAGAACTACTTAAACCTAAGTAACTAAAGGACATGATATACATCCATGCCCGAGGCAGGATTCGAACCTGTGACCATAGCGGTCGCGCAGTTCCTGACTGTAGCACCCAGAACCGCTCGACCACCCTGGCCGGCAGACTGTGTGTGTGTGTGTGTGTGTGTGTGTGTGTGTGTGTGTGTGTGTGTGTGTGTGTGTGTGTGTGTGTGTGGATTGAGTGGTATGATGTGGGGTTTGGTTACAGGACTACTGCTGTACACCAAAGAAATAATTCATAGTGTAGTGGATACCATCAGAAGCTCTGTGCAGTTGTTGACACAGCAAATACACAGTGCATACACAGATGCTACCATATGAGACACTACTAGCGATATACAGGAACAGGGTAGACATACAGTTGATTTTTAACGTAAGCATATGCAATTAATCCAGATAAAGGCATAAAGTCAACCATTACTACTTGATTTCAATAGTGACAACCAATCACTGGAAACAACCCCAGACTTATAATAAATAAGAGTTACCAAATGAAGTAATTTTCTGTGGGATGATCTCATGTGACTAATTGTAGGAAAGATAGGAAAGATGTATGGCAGACTAAGATTTATTGAAGAATTCTAAAAGAAATGTATTTAATCTGGGAATGAATTCTGAAATGGGTGAAACGAATGTTTTTAATGAAGTATTCTCCGATTTACACCTCATGTGATATTTTATGGGTATGTGTGAACATACACATGATGTTTTAAACCTCTTGGGTCAGTTTGAAACTGGTGACAGTGGGTCCATAACCGATTACGTTGAGATAAGAAACCTATGGTCAGAAATGCATATTAATTGGGTTATGGACATACACAGCTGACATCGTACAGCAACAAAGTAGATAACAGTAACTGTTCAAAACAATGACCACCAGTCTCAAGACATGTAATGTAGTTCTGCAACACTCTCACAAATATCTTTGGTGTCTGTTGTACACTGGAAGGGATAGTGTGTGGTAAACAGCAAACACCACTGCCTTCCAAAGAGGCATACTGTACACAATTTATCTAACAGCACATGTGTCAAGTGACGACAGCAAACATCACACCAGTGACTTAAACTGTACCACACACACACACACACACACACACACACATACACACACACACATACACCACTAGTCCTGGCAACATTTGGCCATTGCATCAGATAGCTTGAGACGTGCCCATTGTGAGGTGTGTTATTGTATACAGTGCAAGACATGTAGTCAGAGATGCAACGTTACTCGTCATGTTGACAGTCGCATTTAATGTAAGGTGAGGCAGGATGTAGTGCCTGTAAGGCATCATAAACGTACACAGAACGCTATCCCAACAGATGTCATCCTAACTGAAAAATTTTATCTCTGTTACTACGAACTTACGACACACTGGGTCGTTCACATCATACAGCTGGCAAAGGTTTCCACCAAAGACATGTCCGATCTTCAGAACTTGGGGAGGTGGTGTTGGATAGCGCTGCCGACCACCCACTAATAAGCATCCAAGAAGTGCATATCTTGAAATGTACAGTGTAAAGAGTGCAGGTGGAACACGCATTACACCACTGTTGTAAGGAGCCTGTGCGAGCACTGGGATGAAAGGAATTAAGTCCTGTGTTCACTTCTGTCAATGTAATATCCACTGAAACGCTGTAGTGACGTACTCCATACAGTTTATTGTTCTCGGACGAGTCTTCATTTACCAGTGATGATGTTTCCAACAGTTACAACAGACTTGTCTGCAGTTAGGACAATCCCAATGCCACACATCAGTGGTGATTACCTATTAGAATGTTATTTGCTAGCTCTCCATTTGACTCGTCCAAGTTACCTTGTGTTCCTGCGAGATGTGCTGCCACAGTGCTTGGAGACCTTGTTCACAAAAGGTTGTCGTTTCAGCATAACGGTTTACCAGTGCCCTAAGAGCTACGAGCACTTGTTCAGTAAAGATGTGTTCAATGGGTCGAAGATGAACAAGTTCTCGTAGCTCTTAGGGTATGGAGCCTATGTTTACTAGGCTTTTTTGTTGTTTTGATCCACACTACCACCTCTGAAAGTTGTCTCCACTACAATATTAGCAACAAGAGTAGTAGTACATGCATTCCACTAACAGAGGTATCAGAACGATTTCCACTCATAAGACAAGCGTACTAGGATTCAAGTCGTCTGTCTCCTGGTGCAACAGACACCAGGGATCTTTTAGAGCGTATGACAGATCATCCAGCGCCGTTTCTATGTATGCACTGAGACTGGTGCTCGTCAATTTAAACAATTACTACGAGCTTCATTGTCGTTAGGCGACGTGTGACACTACAAATATGCATTTCCGACATTTGGTTCCCCATCTCAGTGTAATCGGCTGTGGGCCCACTATCACCTTCTGAATTGGATCCAAAAGTTTGCGACTCGTTCGTTTCGGTATCACGGTGCCTCACCTCAACTGATACATTTACCCTTGTTAATCACCCGTGGAAAAACATCATGGAATCGTCCCATGCATCTTACAAACGTTTTCAAGACACTCTTCATACCGTTCACTTGAAATACACAGCAACGATTAAATGTTTAACATAGTCTTTTATATTTCCTAGAAGCCAAAATGTATTTAAGTTGTAGCAGAACTGTGATTTTCCCTTGGTCAAATTCATCCTCTCATGGTACTGAGGCACCATTGCACTTTGGCATTAGTTTTTAAAAATGACAAAATAATTTTGCTCGTACTAAATTGAATTATTGTGGAACTACGTACAGTGGAATAAGTGGCAGTTCAGATCCATTCACATGAAGAGAAAAACTGCATCAAGAAATGCAATTACTAGAAATAATTAACCACTAATATCGTGAGTTTACGAGGAGGTGTTGATAAGTTCTACGCTTTCTAAAGTGCTATAAGTGCTCAATGACCAAAAATTTATGTGTGCAACGGTAAGAACATGGTGAAAACTACGAACATCATTTGTTGGACGAAAACTATGAAAACAAACATTCAAGATCAACATTTCACGTAAGTCACATTCCAGTGCAAATCTGTAACGCAACCATCTGTGCGGCGTGCTTATAATTATGTAGGATTTCTATTTTAGGACAACCAATCAATAAAAAACGCACCACATGTTCTGCTGAAAGCATGAAAGCCGTCTGACGATGAATTATGAAGATTCGAAACCGGTAATTGTACCTTCTGAATAAAGAAAATTAAAATAAATTTGTGGCGCTGTAATATCTCTTTATATACGATGAATTATTGTGATACAATTCTACCCTTGAATGAAGTTTTCTAATTTTCTATCTTCATACTCGCAGAATCCATGTGCAAAGTACACTCCTGGAAATGGAAAAAAGAACACATTGACACCGGTGTGTCAGACCCACCATACTTCCTCCGGACACTGCGAGAGGGCTGTACAAGCAATGATCACACGCACGGCACAGCGGACACACCAGGAACCGCGGTGTTGGCCGTCGAATGGCGCTAGCTGCGCAGCATTTGTGCACCGCCGCCGTCAGTGTCAGCCAGTTTGCCATGGCATACGGAGCTCCATCGCAGTCTTTAACACTGGTAGCACGCCGCGACAGCGTGGACGTGAACCGTATGTGCAGTTGACGGACTTTGAGCGAGGGCGTATAGTGGGCATGCGGGAGGCCGGGTGGACGTACCGCCGAATTGCTCAACACGTGGGGCGTGAGGTCTCCACAGTACATCGATGTTGTCGCCAGTGGTCGGCGGAAGGTGCACGTGCCCGTCGACCTGGGACCGGACCGCAGCGACGCACGGATGCACGCCAAGACCGTAGGATCCTACGCAGTGCCGTAGGGGACCGCACCGCCACTTCCCAGCAAATTAGGGACACTGTTGCTCCTGGGGCATCGGCTATCGGCGAGGACCATTCGAAACCGTCTCCATGAAGCTGGGCTACGGTCCCGCACACCGTTAGGCCGTCTTCCGCTCACGTCCCAACATCGTGCAGCCCGCCTCCAGTGGTGTCGTGACAGGCGTGAATGGAGGGACGAATGGAGACGTGTCGTCTTCAGCGATGAGAGTCGCTTCTGCCTTGGTGCCAATGATGGTCGTATGCGTGTTTGGCGCCGTGCAGGTGAGTGCCACAATCAGGACTGCATACGACCGAGGCACACAGGGCCAACACCCGGCATCATGGTGTGGGGAGCGATCTCCTACACTGGCCGTACACCACTGGTGATCGTCGAGGGGACACTGAATAGTGCACGGTACATCCAAACCGTCATCGAACCCATCGTTCTACCATTCCTAGACCGGCAAGGAAACTTGCTGTTCCAACAGGACAATGCACGTCCGCATGTATCCCGTGCCACCCAACGTGCTCTAGAAGGTGTAAGTCAACTACCCTGGCCAGCAAGATCTCCGGATCTGTCCCCCATTGAGCACGTTTGGGACTGGATGAAGCGTCGTCTCACGCGGTCTGCACGTCCAGCACGAACGCTGGTCCAACTGAGGCGCCAGGTGGAAATGGCATGGCAAGCCGTTCCACAGGACTACATTCAGCATCTCTACGATCGTCTCCATGTGAGAATAGCAGCCTGCATTGCTGCGAAAGGTGGATATACACTGTACTAGTGCCGACATTGTGCATGCTCTGTTGCCTGTGTCTATGTGCCTGTGGTTCTGTCAGTGTGATCATGTGATGTATCTGACCCCAGGAATGTGTCAATAAAGTTTCCCCTTCCTGGGACAATGAATTCACGGTGTTCTTATTTCAATTTCCAGGAGTGTAGTTTCATACAATAGCTATGCCATGAGCGCATAATTATTCTTTGTAGTACTCTTTCTGGTGGTTGTTAGAAAAAAAGCTTCTGAGATTGTCTTCGTGCCGATTAGCCTGAGCATTGTTTGAAGAATTGTAATCTGAATTTTGAAATTTATGACAAAAGATAACTGATACGAGATTGTACGATTAAAAGGGAAATATATATATATTTACATTATTTGACATTTGAGAATTAATGATATTCATCGATATATTGCGTAGTCCTTAATCAGAAGGGAACTTCCGAAAACTGGGTACGAACCTGCATTTAATAATCCTAGAGCTCCATTACTTCTTCGGAAGGTTAAACTTCATCAAAGCCAAATATCCGCTTGATCTGAGGTTTCCCGACTGATTATACAACGCTCTCAAAAATACGAGGCATTTTATTTGTACAGATTAGCTGACTGCCGCAAAGCACGAGCCTGCAGAGAAGAAGAATCATCGCCTGATTTGATTCTAACAAGCAAAATTTCTGAATCATTTTAAGTGACTAAGTTATGACTGTGTTTCCTATTATGAATGATTGATCGCTCCAACGAATTGAGAACTACAAAACTACATAATTACATAGATAGGAGGAAAAATTACAGCGCCATCAACATTTGTTTTCAAATAACAGCCATGGTCTCCAACCATGTCATCATATGACAAAATTGTTTGCCCCGACGAAATTGCTATAAAGATAGCAAAGACGCTAGGCAAATCCTGAGAACGTATGGGTCATATTGTTGGTGTTGCTGTTGCTGTTGTGGTCTCCAGTCCAGAGACTGGTTTGATGCAGCTTTCAACGCATCTCTATCCTATGCAAGCTTCTTCATCTGCAGGTACCTACTGCAACCTACATCCTTCTGATTCTGCTTAGTGTATTTATCTCTTTGTCTCCCTCTATGACTTTTAACCTCCACGCGTCCCTCCGGTACTAAATTGGTGATCCCTTGATGCCTCAGAATATGTCCAACCGACCGATCCCTTCTATTAGTCAGATTCTACCACAAATTTCTCCTCTCTCCAATCCTATTCAGTATCTCCTCATTAGTTACATGATCTACCCAGCTTTCAGCATTCTTCTGTAGCACCACATTTCGAAAGCTTCTATTCTCTTCATGTTTAAACTACTTATGGTCCATGTTTCACTTCTATACATGCCTACAATCCATACAAATACTTTCACAAAGGACTTCTTGACACTCAGATTTATAGTGAATGATAGTAAATTTCTCCTGTTTTCCTTGCCATTTCCAGTCTACATTTTATATCCTCTCTACTTCGACCATCACCAGTTATTTTGAACCCCAGATAGCAAAACTTACGTACTACTTTAAGTGTCTCATTTCCTAATCTAATTCCCTCAGCATCACCAGATTTAAATCGACTACATTCCATTATCACCGTTTTGTTTTTGTTGATATCTTATATCCTCCTTTCAAGACACTGTCCGTTCCGTTCAACTGCTCTTCCAGGTCCTTTGCTGTCTCCCAACGATCTACAATGTCACTGACAATTCCCAAAGTTTTCAATTTCTTCTCCTTGGATTTTTATTCCTACTCCGAATTTTTCTTTTGTTTCCTTTACTGCTTGCTCAATAAACTGATTGAATAACATCGGGAAAAGGCTACAACAATGTCTCAGTCCCTTCCCAGTCGCTGCTTCCCCTTCATGCCCCTCGACTCTTATAACTGAAATTTGGTTTCTGTACAAATTGTAAATAGCCTTTCGCTCTCTGTATTTCACATCCACCATCTTCAGAAGTTTAAAGAGAGTATTGGAGTGAACATTGTCAAAAGCTTACTCTAAGTCTACAAATGCTAGAAACGTAGGTTTACCTTTCCTTTATCTATCTTCCAAGATAAGTCGTATGGTCAGCATTGCCAAACGTGTTCCAAAATTTCTACGGAATCCAAACTGACCTTCTCTGAGGTCGGCTTCTACCAGTTTTTCCATTCGTCTGTAGAGAATTCTTGTTGGTATTTTGCAGCCGTGACTTATTAAACTGATAGATCGGTAATTTTCGCACCTGTCAACACCTGATTTCTTTGGAATTGGAATTATTGTATTCTACTTGAAGTCTGAGGCTATTTCGCCTCTCTTATACACTCCTGGAAATGGAAAAAAGAACACATTGACACCGGTGTGTCAGACCCACCATACTTGCTCCGGACACTGCGAGAGGGCTGTACAAGCAATGATCACACGCACGGCACAGCGGACACACCAGGAACCGCGGTGTTGGCCGTCGAATGGCGCTAGCTGCGCAGCGTTTGTGCACCGCCGCCGTCAGTGTCAGCCAGTTTGCCGTGGCATACGGAGCTCCATCGCAGTCTTTAACACTGGTAGCATGCCGCGACAGCGTGGACGTGAACCGTATGTGCAGTTGACGGACTTTGAGCGAGGGCATATAGTGGGCATGCGGGAGGCCGGGTGGACGTACCGCCGAATTGCTCAACACGTGGGGCGTGAGGTCTCCACAGTACATCGATGTTGTCGCCAGTGGTCGGCGGAAGGTGCACATGCCCGTCGACCTGGGACCGGACCGCAGCGACGCACGGATGCACACCAAGACCGTAGGATCCTACGCAGTGCCGTAGGGGACCCCACCGCCACTTCCCAGCAAATTAGGAACACTGTTGCTCCTGGGGTATCGGCGAGGACCATTCGCAACCGTCTCCATGAAGCTGGGCTACGGTCCCGCACACCGTTAGGCCGTCTTCCGCTCACGCCCCAGCATCGTGCAGCCCGCCTCCAGTGGTGTCGCGACAGGCGTGAATGGAGGGACGAATGGAGACGTGTCGTCTTCAGCGATGAGAGTCGCTTCTGCCTTGGTGCCAATGATGGTCGTATGCGTGTTTGGCACCGTGCAGGTGAGCGCCACAATCAGGACTGCATACGACCGAGGCTCACAGG
Source organism: Schistocerca piceifrons (assembly GCF_021461385.2). NCBI lineage: Eukaryota > Metazoa > Arthropoda > Insecta > Orthoptera > Acrididae > Schistocerca > Schistocerca piceifrons. Next base: position 958,887,988 of record NC_060138.1, read on the forward strand.
GCCAACACCCGGCATCATGGTGTGGGGAGCGATCTCCTACACTGGCCGTACACCACTGGTGATCGTCGAGGGGACACTGAATAGTGCACGGTACATCCAAACCGTCATCGAACCCATCGTTCTACCATTCCTAGACCGGCAAGGGAACTTGCTGTTCCAACAGGACAATGCACGTCCGCATGTATCCCGTGCCACCCAACGTGCTCTAGAAGGTGTAAGTCAACTACCCTGGCCAGCAAGATCTCCGGATCTGTCCCCCATTGAGCATGTTTGGGACTGGATGAAGCGTCGTCTCACGCGGTCTGCACGTCCAGCGCGAACGCTGGTCCAACTGAGGCGCCAGGTGGAAATGGCATGGCAAGCCGTTCCACAGGACTACATCCAGCATCTCTACGATCGTCTCCATGGGAGAATAGCAGCCTGCATTGCGGCGAAAGGTGGATATACACTGTACTAGTGCCGACATTGTGCATGCTCTGTTGCCTGTGTCTATGTGCCTGTGGTTCTGTCAGTGTGATCATGTGATGTATCTGACCCCAGGAATGTGTCAATAAAGTTTCCCCTTCCTGGGACAATGAATTCACGGTGTTCTTATTTCAATTTCCAGGAGTGTACATCGGTAGGAGCGGTAGAGTTTTGTCATGGCTTGCTCTCCAAAGGCTATCAGTAGTTCAACCCCGGGGCCTTGCTTCGACTTAGGTCTTTCAGTAAACCGTCAAACTCTTCACGCAGTATCATATCTCCTATTTCATCTTCATCTACGTCCTCTTCCTCATTTGCTTAATATTGTCCTCAAGTACATCGCACTTTTATAGACCCTCTATATACTCCTTCCATCTTTCTGCTTTCCCTTCTTTGCTTAGAACTGGTTTTCCATCTGCCTCTTGATATTCATACGAATGACTCTCTTTTCTCCAGAGGTATCTTTAATTTTCTCGTAGGCAGTATCTATCTTACCCCTAGTGATACATGCCTCTACATCCTTAAATTTGTCCTCTAGCCATCCCTGCTTAGCTGTTTTGCACTTTCTGTCGATCTCATTTTTGAGATGTTTGTATTCCTTTTTGCCTGCTTCATTTGCTGCATTTTTGTATTTTCTCCTTTCATCGATTAAATTCAATATTTATTCTGCTACCCAAGGATTTCTATTACCCTCGTCATTTTACCTACTTGATCGTCTGCTGCCTTCATTATTACGTCTCTCAGAGCTATCCATTCTTCTTCTACTGTATTTCTTTCCCACATTCTTGTCAATCATTGCCTAATTATCTCTCTGAAACTCTAAAACCTCTGGTTCTTTCAGTTTACACAGGTTCCATCTTCTTAAATTGCCACCTTTTCGCAGTTTCTTCAGTTTTAATCTGCAGTTCATAACCAAGAGATTGTGGTCAGAGTCCACATCTGCCCCTGGAAATGTCCTACAATTTAAAACTGAATTCCTAAATCTCTGTTGTGCCAGTATATAGTCTATCTGAAATCTTGCAGTGTCTCCAGGCGTCTTCCACGTATACAACCTTCTTTCATGATTCTTGAACCAAGTGTCAGCTATGATTAAGTTATCCTCTGTGCAAAATTCTACCAGCGGCGGCTTTCTCTTTCATTCCTTACCACCATTCCATATTCACCTACTACTTTTCATTCTGTTCCTTTTCCTACAATCGAATTCCAGTGCTTTATGACTATTAGAATTTCGTCTCCTTTCACTATCTGAATAATTTCTTTTATTTCCTCATACATTTCATCAATCTCTACGTCATCTGTGGAGCTAATTGGCATATAAACTTGTCCTACCGTGGTATGTGTGGGCTTCGTGCCTATCTTGGCTACAATAATGCGTACGCTATGCTGTTCGTAGTAGCTTACCTGCACTCCTATCTTTTTAAAATTCATTATTAAACCTGCTCCTGTATTACCCCTATTTTATTTTGTATTTATAACTCTATATTCACCTGACCTGAAATCTTATTCCTCCTGCCACCGAACCTCACTAATTCCCACTATATCTAACTTTAACCTATCCATTTATCTTCTTAAATTTTCTAAACTAGCTGCCCGATTAAGGGATCTGACATTCCACGCTCTGATCCGTAGGACTCCAGTTTTCTTTCTCCTGATAACGACATCCTCTTGAGTAGTCCCTGCCCGGAGATCCGAATGGGGAGCTATTTTACCTCCGGAATATATGGGTCATACTATTAATGAGATTTTGGACATGGGAACGTTCTCATCAAATGGATACCCAAATGCCTCGTTTCAGACCAAAAGTGTGAACGTGTGGTTGCTTCAGAGTACATTTTGGTCCAGTTCACCCGGATCGTGTGTGATTTGTTAGATCGTCGTGTCGTAAAACTGATATGCACTTATGATGTAAAGAACAAAGAATAGTACAAAGAATCGAGGATAGTGGTTTCCACATCCAAAGAAGTACTTCTGTTGATTGACTACTAACAACATGGTAAAACGAGCATAGAAGTTGCACTTCTCGACAAAATGAAGCAAGAACTGGTCACCAAACGTCGAGGAAAACCGAGAGAGGGAATATTTCTGAAAAGCGATGCCACTCCTCATAAAGCGGCTAACACACAGCAAAAATTGACAGATCTTAACTTTCAAATCCTCAAAAATCCACCCTGCTAGCTGACGTGACCCCCTGATAATATAATTTGCTTCCAAAACTCAAGAAACAGCTCAACGGAAGACGTTTTATGAATAATGAGGAAGCCAGAAAGGCTGCGACTGTGTAGTTTGCAGCAAAACCGGTTTCTTTATATTGATTAAAAAAGCTGTTACGAAAGTTATAGAAACGTGTTGAGATCAAGGTGGAAAATTTTGAGTAAAAATTAGTTTCTAAAACCGTAACAGCATATTCTCTTTATAAAGCCAATTACTTATTGGCACCACCTCGGATCCCGACCTCCCACACATATTTGAAGATTTGTGCATGTACTTTGACGCAAAGGTGAAAAGCATAATGGGCACTCTTGCTTCAGAACGGATTGGCGATTTGATATTCTAGGCCGCCCCTAATGCAGAGTACAGACACTTTTGGCTGGCCGCTGATAAGCTTACGAAAGATACTCCTTAGTTGTAAAGTCTAAGATGTCTGCCGAGCTGAAGAAAATAGTTTTTGAGCAACGTATACTGCCATTAACAACTTATGGTTGTGACACATGTACATTAAATGAGTTTCATTGGTAAGGAACAAGTACTATCCCAAAGAGAAATGGGAAAATCAATGCCCGGATACTCAAAGAAAGGCAGAAAGAAAGCAGATGATATCAGACAGACAACAAGTTCAGTCACATAATGGAGAGAGTGAATAACTGAAACGGTATTGGGCTGGTCATGCCACTCGAAGAAAAGATGGCGGATGGCAAGACAAGTACTACATTGAAACCCACTTTACCAAGATAAAAAAAAGAAGGGGAAGACCACCGGACAGATCGGAAGGAGTTTATAGAAGACAGTCGGAATGAACTGGAAACGGGAAGCTCAAAATCGGCAGAAATGGGAGAACCTGCAGGGATCCTATGTTGCAAACCGACTCAACGAGGCCACATCGACAACTGATCAAATTTGCTGCTGCTGATGATGATCAAGTGAAGTTATCGAAGGAATGTGGTAGGTTCTAGTGGGGACTGGGACCGTTTAGAAAAAAAAGGGTAAAAATCATATGGAAGGAGACTGCAGCCTAGTAGCAGTAGCGGCCCACTAGTCGCAGCTGCCATATTTCAAAATTACTTGCTCTCTGCCCTCCGGGCCGCAGGCGGCAGTCGAGTCGCCAGAGGGTGGGAATCCTGCCTCGCCGACGCCGCCGGCTTTGGAAAGAACAACACGTAATAAATCTGACTTAAGAGCCACGCCGCGCCGACAAAGGGCCAGCGGCGCCTGCAGACGTCATAAAACAGGCCTGACGTAATTACGCGCCGCTTTGATCAGGCGCTCCTGTTAGCGCGCCCTCGCCCGCACCGGCTGCCAGGGGTCGCTGCCACCCTGCTCCTGCCCCCGCCCACGCACACAATTAAATTTACGCGGCCAATGGCCCACCCGCACGAGTGCTCCTGTAAGAATGTCTACATCTCGGATTCCACACTGGGACCTGTCGGGAAAGAGAAATCGATACATAAACAGGTAATTTTAAATCATTACCAATAGCCTTGTTACATTAAAAATATTTGTTCATCATCTCATTATAAATGCTTTTTTTATCATCAGTCTTCTGACAAGTTTGATGGGACTGGCCACGAGTTTCTCCTCTGTGCCAAGCTCTCCATATCAGAGTAACACTTGCGCCCTGCTTCCTCAATTATTTCTGGATGTATTCCAATCTCTGTCTTCCTCTTCAGTTTTTACCCTCCGGGTGCCACAGAAGTTTGTTTGTTCAGTGATGTCTTAACAGACGTCCTACCGTTCTGTCGCTTCTTCTTGTCGGTGTTTTCCACATATTCCTTTCCTCATCGATTATGCACAGAATCTCCCCACTTCTTATCAGTCCACATAATTTTCCACATTCTTCTGCAGCACCACATCTCAGATGCTTCGATTATCTTCTTTTTCGGTTTTCCTATAATCCATGTTTCACTACCATACAAATTTCTCAGAGGTTTCTTTTCTCCAATTACGGCCTATCTTTGATACCAGTAGACTTCTCTTTGCCAGGAGCCCTGTTCTGTATCGTTAATACCGATCGATTCAGTAGGTTAGCCTCAGTACTGACGTCATTTTCGGTTCTTTATCCGAAGTTCATATTCATTACGCTTCTGTCACCGATCAGTGCTCCTGCCGATATTTCGATAACTCTGCGGAGATGTTTTGGATTTCGGTATGGTCCTCTCGTTCGTTGTTATTTTAAACATATTGAGCAGTTTTAGGTTCTCTTTTAGTGATTGTGTTACTGAAGAATCACCAGGTCGCATCTGGGTGGAAAGTGAGTTCACAACAGACTATTTTCCGTTATTAGAAATATGGTGTGTATTGTTGTTACCGTGGATGATTATAAGAAAAAACAGTTTCGCCAATATTCTCACAAAATGCTTGTTATTTTTACATAATTAAGAATTTTTAAAGAGTCACTGAATTTCAAAACGTCGGCTCTGCTCACGTATATTACATAAATGTTAGCTGAAATTACTAATGAGTTGGCGTACTTTTTCCGCAAGTAGTTTACTTATTAACTATCGAAACGCGTTTAAAACTTTTAACTAACAATGCAAAAGAAGTCTGTGAAAAAGCCTGATAGAGGAAACCTTCCAAGATTTCATGCATTTACGGCTTACGTCCGCATCAATCGGCAACGAAGTTAGCCTGCGCCTCTCTCTACAGTAATTACGTGGAATAATGGACTGAAGACAAGTAACTTGTAGTAGCATAGTCGGTAAAGCAACGAACAACAGTCTGCTTTCGGCAGGTGAGCGGCGAGGACGTATTGCTTACATCCCGTCCGCAGAGTCGCGAGCGCGTGTAGTTTGTTTACTTCCACGCCGCAGCTAATACTCGCGTCCGTTGACAATGAGTCGCTATGACTCATTCGTACAGAAAAGCTTCCTGCCCGACCATTCAAGACCACGAGCCTTTGAAATCGAACGATTCATCCAAGACCAAGTTCAAATACCACCACAGAGCATCATCGGCATCCACCTGTCCATCGCAAGTAGCGTCGTTGACGTCAAGATGGTCGACGACGAGTTACGTCACGCTGTTGTGAGCAGATGTGCCAACAATCTCAAGTTCAAACACTCCGATGGTCACGTCGGGGTGGTTACCATTGACCGTGCAGGACTAGGATTACACACACTAAGAGTCTTCGGACACCCGTTCCAAGTGCCGCCGGACGTAATTGCCGCAACTTTCCGCCCGTATGGGACGGTAATTAGCCACGTGGCTGAAAAATGGAACACCTTCGAGACATACCAGGGCCTCAACGGCGTCCGTCAAGTCAAAACTGAATTAAAGAAACATGTGCCATCGTACTTAGTCATAGGTGGATGTCGGGAAATCGTAATATATGTTGGACAACCTCGTACTTGTTCTGGTTGCGACCAGGAGGGTCATGTACGCTCGGCGTGTATTCAACGACGGGTTACACAAATTCCATTAGATGACGCGGTTCCACCGCTTACTCTCACGGCCCACCCCCTCAATTACGCAGGCGTGACACGATCGACAATCATGGCAGACACAAGAAAGGAAGTGTTAGAATGTACACCCGTCGCAAGTCCTGGATTGACGGATACCATTACGGAGTCCACAGAGATTGCAGAAAGCCGCCCATCGACTCCACAAGCAGATTCTGACGAAAGAATGGACTAGACGTTAGGGTTGTACCGACCTCTGACTTTCTTCCCGAGGGGGATGCGTTGCGGGAACCACACACTACTTCAGACACAGAAACCCACGTCTGCAAACAGAATTCACCGAGGAAATGTAAAAAGCAACGTCTCACATCCTCGGATGATTGCCTCCACGGACATCCTCTCCAGTTGACGATCAGACGGCCGACGAGATGAAAGAAATGGATGGCACAGGATCGCCCTCACCTGTCACTTTCTCTGATTTCGACACACATGTCTCCGCTTTCTCGGGCAAGCAGATCACAAGCACAGAGCCCGCCACTGGTACACAGCCAGGAACAGATGCGGATTCACCCTTGGTCACTCAGCTCACAAGTGTTATACCGCAGCCACTGTTAACTTACGGACCTGGGGCCATTCTACGCCCGCTATGGTGGATGAGGAGAGGATCTCCCTCCCACACTTTGGCCCTTCCCGAGTAGCAACAGATGACGGAGCGGATTCGGCTTGCAGATTACAGGCCCAACTTTTACGGTGACGCTGACGGCGGCCCCCATTGCAGGAGACGATGTAAAGACCTGTCGCTTAGCGACCACCAACATTAACACTGTTCGGACACGTACAAAGTTGTCGCTGTTCCAAGACATGCTCAATGCAGCAGACGTTGACATTGTCTTTCTCCAAGAAGCCTTCGTCGCCGATATCCCGGGTATGTATGGTTATACGGCTCATATGTCCCACGCTTCGCCAACCAACAGTGGAGTCGCAGTTCTCTTCAGGGAGGACGTCGAGGCGGATGAAGTATGATATCTCCCCGACTTTAGAGGAATGGACGTAACGGTGCTAGGTGTCCAGTTTATCAGTGTATACGCCCCTTCCGAAACGAATCGCCGTCGCGACCGATCGTTCTTCTTCGCAGAAGGATAGCACCGAGTTTTCAGGGCGGTCACGATGACTTCGTATTAGGGGGTGATTTCAATAGCACCCAAGCACATAAAGATCAGCTGCCACGCAATTCACCGTGCCCCGAACTTGGAACACTCATCAAAGATCTCCAGCTGGTAGATACATGGGAACATGTCCGAGCAAATCGACCGGGATACACTCATTTCACGAGTCACTCGTGTAGTCGCATCGATAGGATTTACGTCTCCCGTTCTCTCGCAGCAACAATGAGCGACGCGGAGGTGTGGCCAGTAGACTTTTCTGATCACGAGCCCTATATACGTGCCGTCACCCTTCGTCGTCAACGGGTATGGAGCAGCCGACATCCCTGGAAATTAATCCTTACTCGTCTCGCTTCTCCGGATTGTCGACGCGCCATCGAGGATACGTGGAGTTCGAGCGTCCGCCGTCTCCCGACGTATCCTACATTGATCAGTTGGTGGTTAAACTGCGCCAAACCGTCCATACGGAGAACCTTTATTCCTTACGGTCGAGAGAGAGCTGCTTGGAAGCGGCAGACATTTGATTTTTATTTCACTTTCCTTCGCGAATATGCCTCCTTGCCACCCACACCGGAACGACAGATGACAGTACAGTGTGCGAAGGCGCAGACGTAGTCCTTATGCGGCGACACCTCGAAGGGTCGATCGTCCGAGCGCGGTCACATGACAGACTCGCAACGGAACGACCCACAATGTACTACGTCACTCGAGAACGTAAACTGCGAAGACGGGGGCTGATACAGACCTTCACCACTGCGGACGGTCGTCACCACACCACACAACGAGACATTCGAGCAGCCTTCTTCGACCATTACGCATGACTTTATTCTGTTCAATGTTACGACCAGACGACGTTGACAGGAGTCTCATGACTGATTTATGGGATTGTCCCACATAATTTACAAACTGAATTGCTGAATGGCATTACGGAAAACGAAATTATCGACGCCATAGGCAAAGGAGCGGCGAACAAGTCTCCTGGCCCCGACGGGATCCCTGTGGAGTTTTACAGAACTTTCCAGTATTCCAAGTTGACAGACATCTGTCGGGAGCTTATGGCCTCCGCAGTGCCGCTCTCCGCACCATTCGTGGAAGGAATAATTATACCGGTTCACAAACCTAGAGGTTGGGCTCGAACACATAATTATCGCCCTCTAACGCTGTTCGACCGCGGCATGAAGATATTCACCATACTATTAGCAAACCATATACGACCGTCCCTGCCTCACGTCGTCTCACCAGATCAGGCTTCCCTAGGAGGTATCAATAACATCCACACAGCACTGTGTCGATACCGTGAAATAATAGCCCTAGCGAGGGCACGCCACACACCCGGGTGCGCTGGCATCCCTAGATTTTAGCCATGCTTTTGACTGAGTGGATCATGCGTACCTAACGTCCGTTCTCCAACAGATGCAGTACCCACAGCACTTCACAGACCTCGTGATGCGCCTCCACCAAGGGGCGACTTCCAAGGTGCTCGTTTACGGGTGTCTCACGCAGTCTCGATTTTCAGATCGGTGCATCAAGGCTGCGCCCTTTCGAACTTACTCTTCGCTCTGGCACTGGAACCGCTCCCCTATGGCCTCCGTCATCGCCTCACCGGACTCACCTTACGTGACGTCACATTTCACTGGACAGCATATGCAGACGACCTGGTTCTCGTGCTCCTCAATCGCAACTATGTAACCAGCGCACTAAATTGGATTTCTAAATACTGTGTGGCTCCCGGTAGCTGTCCCAAAGTCACAAAATCGGTCACCTTGGTGTAGGAGACGGGTTGACCCCAGTGTGTGTCGACCCCCTACAACTTTGTGGCATTGCCAAATGTCTCGGAATAGTGTTTCATGACGACATACGGTGCACTGCGGCCGTTAACTACCGCCGCTTATTACAACAAATTCGGATCGAGATGTCCAACCTTCGTCTGCGGACTCTCAACAGTCTTCGAAGGACACACTTCGTCAATGTTTACCTCGCATCACGCCTTCCCCACATATCGTTTGTCCCTCTAATACCGTTACTGATGGCACGACGTTTATTAGCAGCATTCGGAGCCTATGTCAGTACAGGCATGCTCTTCAAAGTTACGTACGAGTCGTTGACCCCTCTCCCAGAAAGGGGAGGTCTTGGCCTAGCCCATGTCCACGACAGAATGGTGGCCCTGTTTGTCATCTCAAACATCAAGCTGTGGCGCCACCACTCGTGAAGTTTGATAGGTTTGCTGCTGGAGACCTTAGCTCCGTCCTCCCTTATGCCCCCACTGATGACGCAAAACATATCCCCTCCCTTCTACTACTTCGGGCACTTTTCCATTGAACACAGTTATGTCTGTCTCGCAGTACCGCCGACGAAACAGGAGTCGGCGCGGGATATATATCGCGACCTACAGCAGAGGCATCCACCAAACATCGTGAAAGCCAAAAAACCTCAGGTTAGTTGGAAGGTAGTTTGGCGGACGATACACGCGGTTACACCGGAGCCGGCCGCTGAGACCGAACTGTTCTAGGCGCTTCAGTCTGCAACCGCCCGACCGCTAAGGTCGCAGGTTCGAATCCTGCCTCGGGCATGGATGTGTGTGATGTAATTAGGTTACAAAATTTTGTACATGGCTGCACGTTCAGAGACCGTGAATAGTTACAATTGAAAGAAAACAGCCCTCGGTCACTATTTTTAACGAATTAACCGGCTTTCAACACTGCTAGGTGTGACCGAGGGCTTTCAATAGTACTTAAGTTGATTAGGTTTAAATAGTTCTAAGTTCTAGGGGACTGATGACCTCAGATGTTAAGTCCCATAGTGCTCAGAGCCATTTGAACCATTTGGTTACACCGGATACAGATGGGCGATCCACATGATACATCACAGTCAACGATAAACAAATCACCCGATCACGTCTCCACAAAATAAATTTGGCGGACTGTGCAGACTATGGAGTACCGGACACGGAGGAGCACGTCTCACATGTAGCGCGGCAGGAGACGTATGGCACTTGGTACGACAAATTTTGTCGTATTTTCTACGGCTGACTCCGAAACACATCACACTTCGGCTACACATTTCCGGATGAAGAGTAATTCCCGCGCACCATGAACAACGCAGTCACATGGATCCGTGGGGATGCGGTACAGTAATTATTTCACGATGGGCCTAAAGATGTGTTGGACTTCTGGAAATACCTACAAGGACGTCACTGAAAGATTGTACGGAACCCAAAATATGGATAATATATTTATAATTACTTAGGGGGGCCCTGTGCGACCTTCCAAGCATCTGGATCATCAGGAGGTGAGAGAAGATACCCATTGACTGAGTTGACAAGAACATGTCCGATTATTGATGGAATAACATACGGCGTGCGTGAAGACGTATCTGGATGATGAAGCATAAGAAGAGTAACGACACACCGTTGTACATCGTGTACGAAGCACATTTGTCGTGTCCCCATATATGTTACCTCGGTGTAGGAAAGTACCGAGATGTTTGTTTTGTTTACTCAGAGCACGATGCGGTGCTAGCTATATTTATTTTCGATGTGGCATAAAGAAAGTACAAATTAAAAAATAAATAAATCAATAAATAAAAATAAAAAAAAAATAATCCCGCAATTGATTTCCCCTCACAATCTTTGATACCTCAACGGGCTCGGGGGACACTGTGGCCAGGTCTCGGCTTACGACCGCTGCCCACTCTTCCCTCCCCGCCCTCCCTTGCATGGCACCCTTCCGTAGACATGTAGGTCGCAGGACCGCATACCGCTGGGTACTTCGTCTTTGTAACACATTCTGAGACTTCGTTAAGTGTCAAACTTAAGAGTTTTTCTGATATATTCCTTGAATTTTTTACGCGTAAGAGCGTGTTTTCTAGTAACGAGTATCTTCGATTCCTTGACTTCCATATGTTTAAGAAGTGAAAGTTGAAATCGCTGTCCGTGAAACAACTGACAGCGGCATTTATACTTTTTCTTGTCACAAGTAATTCATCATTTTTTTCTGAATATGTAGCGATGTCCGAGTGTCTGAACAACTTGAATTACTGCGAATGAAACTAGCAGCAATCGTCTTTATACTTTAGCTAGTCACAAGTATATATCTCCGATAGAATCCTTAACAACAGTAGACAGAGATTAAAAATTCCCGCCACAATATTTTTAGACTATACCACCATGTACGAAACATTTTGATTCATCAAATGCTTGTTACGAAGTACAAAGAACTTTTATAACTGCAGTCGCCACTAGCTCTCGGAAACACGTTTTCTTTTTTCTAACTTTGTTTTTATGAACCAAATCGTTGTATTCTATGTGATCACTTTTTGGTAGTTAATTATTTTGTTGCGTGTTCCATTGCTCAATCGCACGGTACGGTAGCCGTTATGACGTGGAACGTGTCAAGTGCACAAGAAATGTACATACGAAACAAGATTTTTTTAATATATTGAAACCTTCAAGTCTCCTCTATATCTCTTTTGTTACGCAACCTTTCCTTCCACAATAACCTATGAAACCTTCCCTTAGGATTTCTATCTCTTGCTTAATAATAACAAATGAAATCTTCCCTTTGAAATTTATTCTCTTTCTCAATCTTCGCATACAAATTTAATTGCTGCTTATTAAAAGTGATTTCCTGATTATTTCAACGAAACATAGAATGTCGTCGTCGTGGCCCTCATTCGTTATCTGCAATAACCCAAAACTGTTCCTTACCTTGTTTACTGTTACTGGATCGCCATCTGACTGCTACATCGAACTGCTACATGAATATACTTACTCTGTTTTACTATACTTTATTAGCTGCTGGTAGGCTGTCATAATAAGTGGCTGTACTTACTGCCAAATGTTTTAATAGCAAAGCTGAGGTTATTCTTTAATTAATTTGACTGAAGTGAGGTAATTCACAGTTAAACTTTTTCTTGACAACAATAAAATTTTGCAAAGTTTTACGTTGATGGTTTTTGGGATGGATTATAATCAGTAATGCAATATTGCTGGCAAAAATTAATTATATTCTGAATGAAATGATTTTACAAACGTTCAAGTGGGACTTACTTTTTACAATAATCTTACAACTACCATTGCGCAAACATACCTTCAGTAGTCTTGAGTTTCTCAAATAAATAATTCAATAATATTAGTTCCTCTTATGATAATAGTTAGCTGATGTCTCTGTTCATCCGTTTATAATCTCTTGTAAATCATAGCTGGTGGCTGGCAGGCACACCGCTCCTCTCAACCTCTCGCTTCAGACCTGCTACCGACTCGCTTCACTTCTCGTTTACTACTGACTTCCTACGAACGCTAAAGTGCGGGGTCTCCCGCAAGCAATGCTTTCTGGTGCAGACAATCCCTGCTACCATTACAAAATGTATCAGTGCGTGGTCTTTCCCACTGTTTTCTTAAAATGTATCCATACGCGGTCTCTCCCACCGTTTTTAAAATTATATCACTGTGCGGTCTCTCCTGCCAACAATACTTTGGTGCAGACATTCTCTGCTACCGCAATTATTTCCAACATGACAAATATTAATTATTCCTACTTAATCCTATTAATAAGATATAAACATCTTTCATAAATTGTGGTTTGTCAATAGACAATAGAAATATACAAGTCTTACAAAAAAAAAATGGGTCTCAGCACTATGGGACTTAACATCTGAGGTCATCAGCTCCGGACTGCAGCGCCTAGAACCGCTCGGCCACCGCGGTCGGCCACGTCTTGCAATATATATATTACAATACAGAGCTAAAGATTATTATCTCTATTATTTACTCCATACCATTAAATGGCACAATATACATATACTGTACTGATAGATTTATTTATTCCTATTCAAGAATTCATCTACGGTATAGAAGGTATAGAAGGAGTTGTCAAGAAGATATGATTTTAATTTATTTTTGAAGCTATTACTGCTGTCTCTCAGGCACCTTATTCATCTGGTAATTTGTCGAAATTTTTTATAGCAGCATATTTTATCCCTTTCTGTGCCAGAGATAGGTTGAGCAAAGGACAGTGTAAGTCTTTATTTTTGCTGGTATTATAATCATGAATGTCACTGTTGTTTTTATTACATTACGCCTGTCACACACTTGGTCTATATGTATGCTACGTAATTAATGCCCACTTGAACAGCAGAAATTTCCCTTGTTTTTAAGTTTGAACGACGTATAAAAGCTTTCTGATGCTCGACTTTGCATTTTTACCCAATAGTGCAGTGGATTACTATATTTCTGCAATTGTTTTGTACAAGCATGGTATACATTATGAAATTCGTGTTCTAATTCTCTATCCAAAATTATACTGACATGCAGCTTCCATATCTCCCTTGCACATCTAATTTGCTGTGTTGTCATTGTGACACAGGTAATGTGACAGTAATGTTCAATCAAAGCGGGAAGAGATATTTCAAAATTAACTACATCTGATTTTAACAGCGCTGTTAAATAAATTTTATCCAGCCTTTCTTACTTATTCGTTACACTTATGTATTGTGTTTCATACCGTCCATCATTTCCTGTGATTATTCAACAATGTCTCTGTTCCTTACCAATTGTCAGGCAGCGAATAACACTTTCAGAGTCGCTACCAGGGTTTTTACCGGGGTTGTTGAGAGACTGCCAGGCGGATTTTGATGGGAGTGCTGCGGTGCATGTGATTTACCGTACCACGGTCGGGCTCCTGGCGGCGCGGTTGCATGCACGTGGAGTCTTGTGGTGGGAATTCCCAACGTGTGTGTGGAGACAGCAGGCGGTGTCTGAGTTTGGCAGCTGCCGGAACTGGACGTCCAGCATTAGTTGTCGCTCAGAAGGGAAGTGTCCTCAAGGCCACCGTAGGTGTGCCTGCTCTGCTGTCTCCTGGTGAATTGTCTAGAATCGAGTCTCGCCATGAGTGTCCCCTCTGCAGACTCGAACTGAGGTCTCTCTCACCACGACGATCTCTCTCCTAGCGCTCCGTAGAGTTCTCTCCCTAGGAGTGGCCCTGTGCCTGAATGGCCTGTTCGTGTTCTTCTTCTGACCAACAAAATTATTTTGCTACAAATTTTTTAACCATTTCTTACCACCCACAAATCTTACTGCAGAAAGACCACACAAAACTGCCAAGAAATTTATTCCTAATTGACAGCTTGAATGTAACCCATAAGTGTTTATGTCCCGTGTATTTCGGATGTATCACATCGACATCTATGTCTTTAAATTTGCAAACGTCTGCTTTCACTCCATCCAGATAGTATGTACTTGGGGTGCCACCGGCATGATAATTGTTGGGACATGCAAGAGAGAGATTCCTATATCGTCTCTCGACGAATGATTGCAAACTTCACATGTGAATAGCTTACGTGAAAAAAAACTGGGCAAGTCAGATTTAGTACATTTCTCAGGAGCGGATATTTAAACTTTCAAGATTACAAAAAAATTCATAAAACACTCCAAATGATGTAACCAATACAACTGTGATTCCGGATTTAATGGTTGTAGAGCATACACATTAGAGAAACATAACAATTGAAATTATTTTATAAAAAAGACAGTACATACAAAAAATGTACATCTTACCATGAAAAGAATGTTGTAAGTCCATCATTTTTTGATAAACTTTCGTCCTTTCTTTGTGTTGTTTAGCATTGGAAGCTTCTATTCGGTTTAGCACTGGAAGTTTCTATGTGGTAGTGTTGGGCTTTAGTTCATTATGTGGCATGCCGCAGTAGAAATTTCTTGCGTCTTGACCACGAAACTGTTTTAAGTTCTTCAAAGTCTGCATATTTTTCAAGAGGTATTGGCCAGAGCTCGTAAAATATACACCCAAAATTAGTTCCTTGCAAAAATAAAATCGTGATTTATCTCACTGAAAACGATTATATGCTCGATGGTGCAAGAACAATTCTTCAGGTCACTGCGGCTGATAGTCAGGCATACTTTCTTGTTGAACAGAAATGACTTTGTAAGGCGTTGGATTCAGTCTTGCTGTTTCAAAAGCATTCTGGTAACTCTGCAATTACTTTCTTTTTTATCAAACCAAAGTTTTATAGCATTCCATGTTAGAGTGTCCTCTTACTATTTTGGCCTATCCAATGTCTTAACGATATTAAAGAGATACTGAACACTGCATAGTCCTTATTCTGTCCTGAGCGCGAATCAAAGAATATTACAAGAAGCCTTCCTTGTGGATCAGGGATTTCACTCACATAATAGAGGCAAAAATTATAATTTCATTCACTCATTTATTTCCTTATCTTCTGCGTAAGTGTGAAATAGTACATCACTTTTGACATTTGATGAATGTTGAAACAGCAAAACGATAATTCCATGCAAAGCAAAGAAGACCTTTTGGCAAACAGGAATTTCACACCTGGCGTCATTTCGTTTGATACTTACACCGTGTCGTAAAGAGGAATCTCTGGCTATGAGATCATCATGCCTAGGCCTTCTACAAGCAATTCATATCACCGAACTTACGCTGGTCGTACCATTCACGTAACAAATTGGTGAGGTTCCTCTTTCTGTGGAGTTGATTCGTTTGAAACACACAT
Organism: Schistocerca piceifrons; assembly: GCF_021461385.2. Classification (NCBI taxonomy): domain Eukaryota; kingdom Metazoa; phylum Arthropoda; class Insecta; order Orthoptera; family Acrididae; genus Schistocerca; species Schistocerca piceifrons. Next base: position 958,903,751 of record NC_060138.1, read on the forward strand.
TTGCAGTCACTGCCTAACTTATGAGAAATTGCCCTAAGGCCCCTACAAACGTTATACTCCTTCTATCATAACTCTTTTTAGCTGACTGATTAGCAGATGGCATCTCAGCTTCATCTTTTGATGATTCACAGATTTTAAAGATTATAAGAGGGTCACACTACTACCGTACTTCAAACTAAACATTATAACTTAATAGCCGGCCGCGGTGGCCGAACGGTTCTACACTCCTCAGTCCGGAACAACTCGACTGCTACGGTCACAGGTTCGAATCCTGCCTCGGGCATGGATGTGTGTGCAGGCAGCAGAGGATCAAGTAGGTGAAAAGACGAGGGCTAGTAAAAACAGAAGAAATATTGAATTTAATAGAGGTAAGGAGAAAATATAAAAATGCAGTAAATGGAGCAGGGAAAAAGGAATACAAACGTCTAAAAAATAAGATCCACAGTAAGTGCAATTTGGCTAAGCCGGGATGGCTAGAGCACAAATGTAAGGATGTAGAGGAATGTATCAGTAGGAGCAAGATAGACACTGCCTACAAGAAAATTTAAGAGTCCTTTGGAACCAAGAAAACCAATTGTATGAATATCAAGAGCTGAGATGGAAAACCAGTTCCAAGCAAAGTAGGGAAAGCAGAAACGTGGTGCAGGACACCAAGCACACAGCGTTTCGACTCTAACAATCGATTCTACTACTCACTGTGACGTTTTAGAATCCACACTTCTATAATCACGCAATGGAAAGTTCATTCTGTGGTCACCCACCTTAGTTGCCCGCTCATCATCTGCAGAGAATGTTATTTTTCCGGGATAGCAGCATACTGACGTGTTGTTGAATGCCTCGTAAAGTCGTCCTTGGTCTTCCAGGATATTGTGCCTGCAGTATTGTCCAAGACGCACCAGATCAATTCGTCCCTCACAACTGCTTTGGGACACAGCGTCCTTAACGGCTGTCGGTCATTATCCGTAAAGTGAACAATCTCACAAAAATGTGCCCACACTGCTGCAGGCGCGACTGTTATTCATCTGTGTTTTCATTGCCGGCCGGAGTGGCCGTGCGGTTCTAGGCGCTACAGTCTGGAACCGAGCGACCGTTACGGTCGCAGGTTCGAATCCTGCTTTGGGCGTGGATGTGTGTGATGTCCTTAGGTTAGTTAGGTTTAATTAGTTCTAAGTTCTGGGCGACTGATGACCTCAGAAGTTAAGTCGCATAGTGCTCAGAGCCATTTGAACCATTTTTGTGTTTTGATTGTGTACAGACACGCAGTATACTGACCAGGAAATGTACCGATCCGCCCGACGGTTGATGGAATCTCATTTTCTGCCTCAACGTGTTCTCCATCCTGTGTTCTTCTAATTGTTAGATCATTCAGTTTTACTTTAGGATTACTTGCTAGGTTTCCTTTCAGAACGAACTACGTAGTTTTAAGATTGTGTAGACACTTCGACACCATCCTTGAAGTTCATGGAGCTCAGCATTCCATTTGTCTTCTAGAATTCTTCCCGAGCCTCCTCTTAAGACGAACAACACGTTATGTGTAAATGCTTCCTGTCCGTTTACGTTACCACTGTCATGTAATTTCTGTATTACGGGCACCAATGCTATATCCCAAAACTCTAAACCACACACTGATCTCCGCTGATAGCCTTTTGAAATGGTCTTCGTCATCTCGTCTCCTGGACGTGCTGCAGATGGATGTCTCCCATGGCAGTAGTCTCACAGGCAATTGTACAGCGTCTGTGGAAACTCCATCTCCGTACGGCGAACAAAGAAGCACGGCCACATTAGTTTTTATTTAATTCAGCTACTATACTCATGAAGTGATTGTTAAATACCGTACATAAATCTGAATTATCAGCAAAAAAAAGTTTACTATATACTGATTTTATATCCTCGACTTGTGATACTGACCTGACACTTCAGTCACTACTGACCATACTGTTTCACATGTATCCTGAAAATTTGCAATTCTATTTACCTACGACACACTTTTCACCTTCTAATGATTTTTAACTACCTAACAGTACTGTTTGCAAAGCACTACGTCAGCTCATTTGAGACGATGCTAACGATTTGATACAGTTAACATTCTGTTCTACATTGTATCATTAACCCATTAATCACTCACCACCATTTTCTGTTAGTGCTACCCCGTTTTAAACGTTCTAATGGAAAGCAATTTTTAAAGTGAATAAGAAACGTATTGAGAAAAGAACTACATTCATCGCCTACCCTATCAGATCTATTGTTCTTTAACTAGGTTTAAGAAAGTCACTGTTGCACTGGATTAACTTTTCTGAAAGGTTTCTAATTACATTGATCACAGCCTGAGCGCAAATTCAAAAATGGTTCACATGGCTCTGAGCACTATGGGACTTAACTTCTGAGGTCATCAGTCCCCTAGAACTTAGAACTACTTAAACCTGACTAACCTAAGGACATCACCCACATCCATGCCCGAGGCAGGATTCGAACCTGCGACCGTAGCGGTCATGCGGTTCCAGATTGTAGCGCCTAGAACCGCTCGGCCACACCGGCTGGCGAGCGCAAATTCCTTTTATGAGTAAAATTGGTGCATCATGGTCTTAAATTCCGTTTACCCCTTTACTATCCGAGTACCCCTCTACTGATTATGAATGAACCAAATTTTGTGTATACTTGTGCTACTGTTCCCATGCATTCTCACTGAAAAGAATACGGTCAGATGATATAAATTTATGAGACCTCCCAACGTTATTTTTCTTGTGCGGTCACCTACAAAATTAACATTCAAGTCACCACATATCACACATTTTAGGTGCTTTTTATAAAGTGAACCAGAAACCCTCTGTAGCTTCAACAGAAATGTCCAGAAATCAGAGCCGGACCTACATATAATTACAATTAGTGTTACTTAACTCAACTGCTAGTGCGCAAAATTCAATAAGATAAAGGTCCCTTTTTTTCTCATTACTGTGTCTGGACAGAAATGAAGAAGGTCTACATCTACATCTACGTGTATACTCTGCAAATCACATTTAAATGCCTGGAAGGGGGTTCATCGAACCACCTCCGCAGTTCTCTATTATTCCAACCTCGCATAGTGCACGGAAAAAACGATCACCTATATCTTTCCGTGCGAGTGCAGATCTCCCGTATTTTCTTATGGTGATCGTTTTTGCCGCGCGGAGTGACCGCGTGGTTTGAGGCGTCCGATCACGGATTGCGCGGACCCTCCCGCCGGTGGGGTGTGTAAGTCTATGGACCGATGGCCTCAGCAGTTTGGTCCCTTAGGAATTCACACATATTGGGTCATTGATCGTTTCTGCCTATGTACGTCGGCGTCAACAACATTATTTTGCATTCGGAAGAGAAAGTTGGTGACTGAAATTTCGTGAGAAGATTCCGCAGCAACGAAAAACGCCTTTATTGAACGATCTCCACCCCAAATCCTGTATTATCTCAGTGATACTATCTCCCCTATTTCTCTATATGTAAAACGTGCTGTCCTTCTTTGAACTTTTTCGATGTACTCCGTCCGTCCTATCTGTAAGGGTCTCATACCGCGCAGCAGTATTCTAAAAGAGGACGGACAAGCCTAGTGTAGGCCGTCTCTTGAGTAGATCTGTTACATTTTCTAAGTGTCCTGCCATTAAAACGCAGTCTTTGGTTAACCTTCCCGACAAACCTTCCCCACAACATTTTCTACGTGTTCCTTCCAATTTAAGTAACCGAAGTTTAACGGATTACTTTCAGCACTCAAGCGGATGACCTCACACTTTCCGTTATTTAGGGACGTTTGCCAATTTTCGCACCGTACTGGTATCTTTTCTAATCGTTTTGCAATTTATTTTGATCTTCTGATGACCTTACTAGTCGATAAACGGCAGTGTCATCTGCAAACACCCTTGGACAGCTGCTCTCCAAAATTGTTTTTATAGATAAGGAACAGCAAAGGGCCTATGACACTACGTTGGCGACCACGAATTCGCTCACATAAATGAGACGATATTTCGTAAGCACGTAATTTCACTACAAGCCTCTTGTGTGGTACAGTGTCAAAAGTCTTCTGAAAATCCATAAATACGGAATTAATTTGAAATCCTTTGTCAATAGTACTCAACACTTCGTGCGAGTGAAGAGCTAATTGTGCTTCACAAGAACGATGTTTTCTAAATCCGTGTTGGCTGTGTGTCAACAGACCGTTCTCTTCGAGGTAATTCATAACATTCGAACACAATATATATTCCAAAATCCTGCAGCCTATCGACATTAATTATATGGGCCTGTAATTTAGTGGATTCCCCCACTACGTTTCTTGAATATTGGTGTTACCGTGGATCTTCTCAGTCTTTGGATAAGGATATTTCGTCTAGCGAACGGTTGTGTTATATGATTGTTAAGTGTGGAGCAGCATACTCTGAAAGGGATCTAACTGGCATACAATCTGGACCAGAAGTCTTGCTTTTGTCAAGTGATTTAAGTTGCTTCACTACTTCAAGGATATCTAATTCTGAGTTTCTTATGCTGGCAGCTGTTCTTGATTCAAATTCTGGAATATTTACTTCGTCTTCCTTGGTGAAGGAATTTCGGAAGGCTGTGTTTAGTATCTCTGCTTTGGCAACACTGACTTTGATAATATCAACATTGCTATGGCGCAGACAAGGCATTGATAGTGTCTTGCCGCTGCCATACTTCACATACGACCAGAATCTCTTTGGCTTTTCTGTCAGGTTACGAGATACAGTTTCGGTGTGCAAGCTGTTACAAGCATCTCGCATTGAAGCCCTCAATAAATTTCGAGCTTTGCGTCCTTTTGCATTTGGCACTTTTTTTCCTGATTTCTGCAACAGTGTTCTGACCCGTTTTGTGTACCAAGGAGGATCCGATTCGACGTTTGTTAATTTATTTGTATAAATCCCTCATTTGCTGTCAATACTATTTCTTTGAATTCCGCATCTGGTCTACACTTACATTGTTAATTTGGAAGGAGTGGAGATTGTCTCTCAGGAAGCCGTCAACTGCATTTTTATCTGCTTTTTTGAATAGGTATATTTTTCGTTTATATTTGGAGGGTTTGGGGGTTACAGTATTCAGTGTCGCTACGATAATCCTGTATCCGTTTTGATGCTCGTTATTAGCTCAGGATTTTTTGTTGCTAAAAGGTCAAATGTGTTTCAGAACCGTTTAGTATTCGCGTGGGCTCATCAAGTAACTGCTGTAAATAACTTTCAGAAAATGCGTTTAGCACAATTCCAGATGATGTTTTATGCGTACCTCCAGAATTTAACATACATTTTGGCCAACATTTCGAGGGTAAATTAAAGTTACCACCAACTATAATTGTATGAGTCGCGTACGTGTTTAAAATCAGAGACAAGTTTTCTTTCAACCTTTCAGCCATTGTATCACCTGAATTGGGAGGTCGGTAAACGGATCCAGTTATTGTTTTATTCCGGTTGCCAAGAATGACCTCTACCCATACTAACTCACAGAAACTACTGTCTCCTTTAATTTCGGGAGAAGGTAAACTATTTCTAACAGCAACAAACACGCAACCGCCAACTGCGTTAGCCTATCCTTATGTTCTTCACAAAAACTTCAGCTAAACTGATCTCCAGGTTTAGCCAGGTTTCAGTGCCTACAATGAATTGAGCATCACTGCTTCCTATTAGCGCTTGGAGCTTGGCTACTTTCCCAACACAGCTACGATAATTTACAACTGCTATACCGATGGTTCCTGTATCTACGTTCTCCCTGTGTTCGGCCTGCAACGTTTTTGACTGAAGCCCTTTTTGTATTTTTCCGAGACCATGTAACCTAAAAAACCGCCCAGTCCATGCCGCACAGCCCCTGCTACCCGTGTAGTCACCTCCTGTGGGTAGTGGACTCCTGTTCATCGGAACCCGAAACCCAACCACCCTATGGAGTAAATCGAGCACTCTGCAGCCAAGGCGGTCGCAGTGCCGTCTGAGCCTCTAATTCAGACTCCCCACTCGGCTTTGTTGCAGAGGTCCACAATCTGTCCTGTCGACTATGCTGCAAATGGTCAGCTCTCGTTTCATCGCGAAAGGAAGACTAGCAGATTTTATCACTTCTGTTAGCCGCTCGAAACGAGAGAGTATTCCTTCCGCTCCAAAGTGACGCACACCACTTGTACCGACGTGAGCCATCACCTGAATTGGGTTGCACCCTGTGCTCTTCATGGCATCCGGAAGGACCTATACCAAATCTGGAATGACTCCACCCGGTATGCACACGGAGTGCACGTTGGCCTTCTTCCCCTTCTTGGCAGCCATGTCCCTAAAGGCCACACGACATGCCTAGCGTTGGCGCTCCCAACTGTCAATAATCCCACCCTCTGTGGTTGCCAAGATCTTGCAGGTCATAGTAAATAAAAGACAATTTGTGAATTTGACTGTAAAAATGTTGCGAAAAATATGTTACAATTTATGGACTTCATAGCAGGAAGAAGACTGTAAGGTTATAAGTAATAATGAAACCAGTGCAACAGTTTAATTGCGATCATTCTTTCATAGCTGCATCCTCAAAATTGATGAAGCATTTGATATCCTTGTTTTCTGAGAATATTGATATAGGCTCAATCCATTCACATGTCGTGAGATTATGAAACATCGACGAAGGAACACGTAAAAAAGAAGTAAATTTGGTTTTTGTCACCGTGTCAAAGGTCAGCTACATCAAAGGTTATTTCAACAGATTAGAAGTAATATTTAGTCTGCACACTTTTTCGTTCGCAATTCGTCAAAGAATAAAAAAGAAACGTTTTGTGGTCTGGGGGGAAATTTTCGCTCAGTAATGGATTCAGGGTCACAACAAAACTCTTTTCGTTCATTAATTTCAAATTTTAATATAACTACTTTTAATTAACGTCCTTTTTTCTTATATCTAATCTGTTTCTTGACAAAGAAAAAGTCTCCCCTCTTGCAACAGGGTTACGAGTTGCTGCTGCAAAGAACGCAGCAGGGTTGCTTAATGAAGACCGACTATATTTACTGGGGAGAGGAAAATACAGACGAAGAATAAGTTTCGACGGGGGCGTCGTGCTATTACCGTCTTAAAATCCTCCTCGCGGTGATCTTCTATCAGGTTTCCATGTCGGGCCTGTTATTTCTTTAGCTGTCCCGTCGCATTCCTCAACTGCAGGTACAATGAAAATTAATCAGCGTCTGATAAAAAATTATACTTCAATTCTGCACCTGCGTTTTGTCACTTCCTCGTTTTACGAACTGATGGGATAACAGTGCATCACTTACGGTCACGCAGAAAATGAGTATAGAAACTTTAACTGACCATCACTCGCTTTTCACATGACGTGAATAACAAACAAAAATTTTCATGCCATTATTTACACAGATAGGTGTTAGCGCTATGTTTACCATGATAATGCCGGTAATGAGCAACCGTACTGATTTGTCGGCTGGAAAGTAAACAGTTAATTTCTTACTTGTAGTGTTCAGTGTAACCACAAACAATGAAAATAAAGTAACACTGATGGAAGTCGTTCTGAACGAAAATTACTGGAGCACTATAAGCTCCTAAGTCATTACAGAAACTTTCATGAGATGAACCAGTCCTGGTACAGGTGTCTCGGAAATTTCGCTTTACTGTTTTTCGTTGACCTAGGGCAGTTTCTAGTCTTCGGAGGGTAACATTTACTCAGTGTGTTATTGGTATCACGAGGTGCAAAATATAGTTTCATACACACTGTTCACTCCACAGCGATCTTTTCTACGTATTATACTAGACGCTTCGGAATACAAGGTTCTGTAGGTAATGAAGAAAAGAGAGAAGCACACTGCTTTCGTATTTCCAGGACAGCAATAAATAATTAATCTCATTTGCTCGTAGTTCGTACAGTATAAATTTCTCTCTTATATTATTTTCGGTACTATTATTTCAGGTCCTGGAATGATAAACAATCAACTTAGTGTGGTTGCACTTATAGCTGAAGCTAGAAAACAATAAAGTGATCCAGTTTAACAGCAGCGACTGTCGATGCTGACAACACCAGCATAGGTTTTCAATGTGGCATCTGTAGGTTCCTCTTTAGTACATTTTCTGCGTCTTCTAAATGTCCTGCCAATAAAACGAGGTCAATCGTTCGCCTTTCCCGCATCTGCTGTTTAATTTATTCGTAATTGTAATCCACACTTATTCAGACGAAGCGACACTAGGGCACCAGGGTCTGTACTAGCCCAGAAAACGATCCTATCTGAAGACTTCCAGGAACGCCCACCCACACATTCTCCTCTCAGGGAATCCCCACGTCTTTGGCAATGAAGCCAACACGTGCTGAGGTCCCCCATGTCCGCCCACACCTCTGGGATAACAGGGTGGCGGGAAACTGCTCCCATCCTAGACCAACAGGAATCATGCTGCTACCGACATTCCCCTACACTTATTATGAATTCAACTGCATGAGACACGTCATTTTGGATCTCCTCGCCCAAGTGAGAGGATCAGATTTGTTTGGGATCAGGGTGTAGATATGTTTTTTTTAGAAATGCAGGCGATAATGACTAATTAATTTCTGAATTATTAATATAATTTGGAACTACTCCCCTCCTCCTTTTCTCTCTAGAGTCTACTTGGAATTAGAATATTTTTTGTAAATAATAACACTGATGTTACACAGTAATTTCTTGTTGCTTAACAACAATTTTTCAACTTCTCTGCAGTCCATTATTTTTGGCATTTTATTAGAATACTTAACTGCGTATATAGAGAAACAGACACTGATAGCCGGCCGGTGTGGACGTGTGGTTCTAGGCGCTCCAGTCCGGAACCGCGCTGCTGCTACGGTCGCAGGTTCGAATCCTGCCTCTGGCACGGATCTGTGTGATGTCCTTAGATTAGTTAGATTTAAGTAGTTCTAAGTTCTAGGGGACTGATGACCTCAGATGTTAAGTCCAATAGTGCTCAGAGCCATTTTTGAAGACACTAATACTACTACCAGCTACAGAGATACTCTTATGTACAGAGACAAAGTTTTTATTTTCATTAACCCTGATAAAGGACAGATCTATATTCTTCGTTTCCCATTTAATAATACTTTTCTGGTTGGATTTTTACATAATAACTGCTTAATATTCAATTTCCATTTTGAAAACAAAATTTTTCTATATGCAATTGTTATTCTTTGGTACAGTACATAGGGGTTTGTACATGGTGAAATAGGACTAGAGTAGTAGATCAGTTTTGTGCTTATAAATTCCTTTATTGCGGCTCTCTGCATGGATACATTCCAGACTGTGGCAGTGTGGCTGAGACATACAGCTGCCTCCCTTTTGCGCGTGTACGTGACGCCCCGCAATGCAGACAGATGGCGGTATGGCTGAGTGGTGGCGTAACACTTCTGCTTATTTCAGCGATACCCACCGTTCTCAGCGGCTAAGGCAACAGTGACTGAGAACGGCTAATGTCTCCAGCGCTGCTGCGGCCGTGACCCACCGCAACAGCACCGTGGCCAGCGCGCTGTGTCTCAGCGGGCCCCGCAGCGGCAACGTTTCTTTGTCTCGCGTCTCACGGCAGGCCGCGCTGATGCGAGGGCGAACTGTGGACCCTGTACAGCAGCCTAGCCAGCGTCCCAAGCCGTATAGTTCCATGGTGACAGTACTGCGATACTAACACAAGAGTGTTTCAGCACAAAAGTGGGTAAGCCATCATGTACTCATTGTCTGAGCACGCCTGGGCTCTGCTACGCCTTGCAGCGTGTATCTAAACATTTCCAAGGTTTCTGGCGTGGAAAGGCTTCAGCATTCTTTCGCTTAGGTGCTGATGCGTCACCTGTTTCAGTACCTGGCTCGGCTCTCAAACATCACAATGAACGACAGCTGTGTCATGTTTCGCAAGGCATATGGCTAAATCTACTTTCTACATTGCATACTTCGCAGGACCTTTGCGTCACATTGTCATCCCTCTTAACAAGAACCAGTCCCTTGGATCGCCTTAATTAAACTATCCTTGCACTAGGAGAACAGATCCTGGCGGCTTGCCCAACGGACTCTGGTTTGCTCTTTCAGGATTACTTTTACCAAAGTTCCTCTAAACGCTACTTACCTTATGTCCCTTAGTTTGCTGCCCAATTCAGTTTATTGCTACAGCTCTCCCTCTGTTGCCTCCTGCGAATACAGTCCACTGGAATTTGAACAATGGCTGGCAACAGACTCTGTCTTGTGTTCCGCTTTCTGTACATGTAAGCCAGAACTACGCTTAGCAGACTAAGTGTCACTGTGGTATTTGGTGTGACAGTGGTCAACGTTGTGTACAACCAACTTCGTCAGCACTGACTCTCCCTCTGCTGATTCTCTTGCTGCAGCAATGTCTTCACTGTGACTGGCCATTCCTGCTCAGTAATAGACTGCATTAGCTTGAATCCAAAGTCTGGTTTAAAATAGCATGATCCGCGGCTGGTAGCACTTCTATGGGTTCCTCTGGCCAATACATTCGAGTCTGTGAAGTGCTTAGGTGGGTTGCCCCCGAAATTGCGGTAGATAGATCGATGGTAGGTCCATTATTTCACATGATATCCCATTCACTAATAATGCACTCCCAGCTAACAGTAACCTTTTTGCTGTCGTAAGTTTCACCTGCTCTAAGCAAGTGGCTACAGCTACTACTACCATATATCGAAGGTAAAGTATAACCTATATGCCTGAACCTGCTGTAAGTACAACTCAAGTCTACTCACCTCCTTCTTGCATTCCTTCTCTGCTATCTAACCGATTAGTACTATATTGTGTTGTATTGTATGTCAACCGGGGACCTAGAAACGACGGAGAGGCTCCATCCCCGCCGCAGCCGCAGTGGTCCGCAAACCCACGACGACTACCGCAGTCCACTTCACCCCTCAGCCGTCCCACACCGAATCCAGGGTTATTGTGCGGTTCGGCCCCAGGTGGACCCCCCAGGGAGCGTCTCACACCAGACGAGTGTAACCCCGCCGGGCGGATTCGTGCCGGGGACCAGCGCTCCTTTCCGACCGGAAAGCCGTGCGTTAGACCGCACGGCCAATCGGGCGGGCTAACCGATTAGTAACTTCACTCTGCAGAAATTCTGACTGTCGCTTCCTATTCTCTTTGGACAAATTGTAATCATAACCCTTGTAACACTTCTGTAACTCCGTTTTTTCCATTTCCATACGTTTATTCTTATTTTCAGCAACCCTGACAAACTCCCTCAGCATCCCCAACTTAACAGGATATGTGTGGAGTACATAACATTGATGGTGTGCATGCCTCCCTGCTACTGGACAGAAAGTTGTAATGGACACCTTTACCCCAGGATCCATGCTTCTGCTGTGGTTATGATCAAATGAAAGGGTAAATTTCTATGAATAGGTTCCAAAACCAACACCAGCTTTGGTAGTAGCTCTTTTTGGACTTTCTGTAGCCTTTTCAGATACATTTCCAGTGACACAGCTTCCCGTAACTCTGCTTCTCTCTTCATGCTTCCCACTTACTCTCTTCCAAGGACCTAACCATTTTGTTACGACTACTTCTTAGTCGAATATTTCCACTTCAGTTTGCATCCTCTTAATTTTCCAGTTCACTGGTTCTTCCTGAGTTTTAGCGTAAATCATCTGTCATCTGGTGTAGTAACCGAGTATTGTTCAACACATCTTTCTCCAACCTCGCGATTTTCGTGGTGTGTCACTTACTTGCTGCTTACTTCCTTTCACGCAATTGTTTTAGTACTTCTACTTCGTCATCCACTCTTCTAGTGTCCTCCTCGACATCTGTTCCAAACATAGTTTTGTAAGTCGGCTTTCCACATCGATCCAGTCCTGTTCCTTCTCGCGTTTGGTGTAATCCCTGATGATGACCAGTAGTCCACTTATGACCCCCATCATCTTGTCTACTAGCGTATCTCACCTGAGGACAAGGATATATATTGTCCTTTCTTCCACCCTGAAGTCCACTGCTCCCAAAAGAGCTCTAATTTCGCCTATATTAAACGTTATGCTTCACCTGTATCCAACACATTATTCTTATCTCCTAGATCTTGACCCAAAAGGACTTCCTTCGCCTAAAACCTCTCGTTGGCTCCTATCGATCAAACCTTCCTTTTATGGTCTGTACCTCCAAATTCTAGTATAACCTCTATACTCCCTCGAAAACGTTTTAGACATCCCACATACACAATTGTTGTTTATCTCAGCAGAAACTAGATCTTGAACGACTACTGATGTAGTTTCCACAACCGAATGTGGCCCTTGATATTTCATAAAAATATTCTTCGTCTCCCTCATCCGAGTGTATGAAGTCAATAGCATCACTCGTTGGCTGCCTCTGTATCGGGACGTATTTGCTGTGCGACACACTGCTTCGTATTGGTTTTCCAGTATCCGTGTATTTAGCAATGTACACCCTGTACCAAATTTCTGTTAGCACCACTGGTTAATTGATTCTCCTGTCCTGCGCTTCTTGACTTTCAACATGTTGAAGTGTGACGCTATTTTATGACCATATATGATCTCACACGCCGACAATCCTGTATTTGCGTGTTGTTTTGAGTAGTAAATAGAAGCTCAAATAAAATATTTTATGTTGTCACTCATTTTTATTTTCTCTCACGACGTGTTTCGAGAGTTTATACTCTCATCTACACATGGAAAACAGCGATATCTTGTTACATTTGTACCAGCTGTATGCAGATAGTTTTGATTTCAATTCAGTACAAAAAGTACAGGAGGCACAAGTTATCATCATGTGGCACTAACATTATACCTTTGAAATGGTGATGGAGTTACTTACAGTCTGTTACAGTGTACAGATCCTTTCAGTTCGTCATAAATGAACGTTTTCGACTTGGTTTTTCACGCAGAAACACGATCCACTAATATAAAAGCACCAGAGATTTTAGGGATATAAAGATATGGTACCTTGCCTCAGAGATCATTCATAGATGCTCTACGTTGTGGGTCAGAGATACCATACAGTAATTATAAAGTTATTTATTTCCTTACAACATCTCGTTAAAAGTATTACACTGAAAAATATTTGGCAGTAATGTAAAATATATAAACTAAGTATATATATTTATATGTATATATACACTTAGCTAGACGAGTTTCGTTCTTTGCAGTTTTTTCGTTTGATGCTTATTTCGTGAGATATTTGTCCCGGTCACTATCAATGGACCACCCTGTATGCTCGTGGTCCAATGGTAGTGACCGCGACAAAAATCTCACGAAATAAGAGTCAGACGAAACTCGTCTAGTTTGAAGAGGGAAACCAGATGGCGCTATGGTTGGCCCGCCAGATGGCGCTGCCATAGGTCAAACAGGTATCAACAAATAGGAACCCCCATTTTTATTACATATTCGTGTAGTACGTAAAGAAATATGAATGTTTTAGTTGGACCACTTTTTTCGCTTTGTGATAGATGGCGCTGTAATAGTCACAAACGTATAAGTACGTGGTATCACATAACATTCCGCCAGTACGGACGGTATTTGCTTCGTAATACATTACCCGTGTTAAAATGGACCGTTTACCAATTGTGGAAAAGGTTGGTTGGTTGGTTGTTTGGGGAAGGAGACCAGACAGCGTGGTCATCGGTCTCATCGGATTAGGGAAGGATGGGGAAGGACGTCGGCCGTGCCCTTTCAGAGGAACCATCCCGGCATTTGCTTGGAGTGATTTAGGGAAATCACGGAAAACCCAAATCAGGATGGCCGCACGCGGGATTGAACCGTCGTCCTCCCGAAAGCGAGTCCAGTGTGGAAAAGGTCTATATCGTGTTGATGTATGGCTATTGTGATCAAAATGCTCAAAAGGCGTGTGCTATGTATGCTGCTCGGTATCTTGCACGACATCATCCAAGTGTCCGGACCGTTCGCCGGATATCTACGTTATTTAGGGAAACGGGAAATGTTCAGCCACATGTGAAACGTCAACCGTGACCTGCAACAAATGATGATGTCCAAGTAGGTGTTTTAGCTGCTGTCGCGGTTAATCCGCACAACAGTAGCAGACACATTGCCCGAGAATCGGGAATCTCAATAACGTCGGTGTCGAAAATGCTACATCAGCATCGATTGCACCCGTACCATATTTCTATACAACAGGAATTGCATGGCATCTACTTTGAACGTCGTGTACAGTTCTGCCACTGGGCAGAAGAGAAATTACGGGACGATGACAGATTCCTTGCACACGCTCTTTTTAGCGACGAAGTGACATTCACCAACAACGGTAACGTAAACCGGCGTAATATGCACTATTGGGCAACGGAAAATCCACGATGGCTGCAACAAGTGGAACATCAGCAACCTTGGCGGGTTAATATATGGTGCCGCATTATGGAAGGAAGGATAATTTGCCCCCATTTAATTGATGGCAATCTAAATGGAGCAATGTATGCTGATTTCCTACGTAATGTTCTACCGATGTTACTACAAGATGTTTCACTGCATAACAGAATGGCGATGTACTTCCAACATGATCGATGTGCGGCACATAGCTCGCGTGCGGTTGAAGCGGTATTGAATAGCATATTTCACGACAGGTGGATTGGTCGTCGAAGCACCATACCACGGCCCCCACGTTCAGCGGATCTGACGTCCCCGGATTTCTTTCTGTGGGGAAAGCTGAAGGATATTTGCTATCGTGATCCACAAACAACGCCTGACAACATGCTTCAGCGCATTGTCAATGCATGTGCGAACATTACGGAAGGCGAACTACTCGCTGTTGAGAGGAATGTCGTTACACGTTTTGCCAAATGCATTGAGGTTGATGACATCATTTTGAGCATTTATTGCATTAATGTGGTATTTACAGGTAATCACGCTGTAACAGCATGTGTTCTCAGATATGATAAGTTCACAAAGGTACATGTATCACATTGAAACAACCGAAATAAAATGTCCAAACGTACCTACGTTCTGTATGTTAATTTAAAAAACCTACCTGTTACCAACTCTTCGTCTGAAATTGTGAGCCTATGTTTGTGACTATTACAGCGCCATCTATCACAAAGCGAAAAATGAGGTCCAACTAAAACATTCATATTTCATTACGTACTGCACGAATATGTAATATAAAATGGGAGTTCGTATTTAAAGGAACGCAGTTGATATCCGTCTGACCTATGGCAGCGACATCTAGCCGGCCAACCGTAGCGCTATCTGGATTTCCCCTTCAAGGTAGACAAGTTTAGTTCTTTGTAGTTTTTTCGTTTGACGCTTATTTCGTGAGATATTTGGCCCGGTCTCGATCAAAGGTCACCATGTATATATAATATATATATATGACGAACTGAAACGGACTGTAAGTAACTCCATCACCATTTCAAATATATACCGTTAGCGCCATATGACGATAGCAAGTGTCTGTTATACTTTTTGTAGTATGAAAGCAAGGGGAAACTACAGCCGTAATTTTTCCCGAGGGCATGCAGCTTTACTGTAGGATTAAATGATGATGACGTCCTCTTGGGTAAAATATTCCGGATTCAGAAGGATGTAAGTTGCAGTAAGTACTTGGAGATGAAGAAGCTTGCAAAGGATAGAGTAGCATGGAGAGCTGCATCAAACCAATCTCAGGACTGAAGGGCGGCCGGTGTGGCCGTGCGGTTCTAAGCGCGTCAATCTGGAACCGCGTGACCGCTACGGTCGCAGGTTCGAATCCTGCCTCGGGCATGGATGTGTGTGATGTCCTTAGGTTAGTTAGGTTTAAGTAGTTCTAAGCTCTAGGGGACTGATGACCTCAGCAGTTAAGTCCCATAGTGCTCGGAGCCATTTGAACCATCAGGACTGAAGACAAACAACAACAGTTTCCAGTTGGTATAAATGGAACAAGATAAAGCTGTTTTCACCATAAGATGAGAGTGTAAACTCTTGTAGGAGAAAATGAAAAGGGACTGACACAGGTAAACCGTTTTATTTGAACTTTTATTGTCAAAGCAGCCGCGGTAACAGTCCGACATGGACGAC